>NC_086115.1:37592676-39056091 GCF_963921235.1 Mobula hypostoma
GATGAAAGAAATAAAAGCTGAAATAAATCATTCTGTCTACTATTATTCTGACATTTCACATTCTTAAAATAAAGTAGTGATCGTAACTGACCTAAGACAGGGCACGTTTTCTAGGATTGGGTATCAGGAATTGTGAAAAACTGAGTTTAAATGTGTAAGGCTAAGGTGTATGTAAACTTCTGACTTCAACTGTAAATATTTCCACTTCCTGTTGCAGATTACATCCACTGTTTTAAAACTCTTTGAATTGGTAACCACAAAAAAAATGGAAATGCTCATGGGATTTACATTATCCAAGTGATCCTAAGCTGCATTAGTAATAATGGTCTTGATCTTTTTCCATAAATGGGGAAAAAAACAGAATCTCAAATTTCCTGAGTTAGTGGGGAATAGAATGGAAAAACTGTTGTCATTCCAGTGAGGAGCAGAAATCCAATCAAGAACAATAGGATCATGAGTGAACAGGAAATCCTGGTTAATTGTGAATGTTTTTATTTCCAGTTAATTTGTTAAAAGAACCATGCTGTTTTAGTTCTCAATTCTCAATCACTATGCCTCCTGACACCTGTAATTTTGTTTGGGTAGACTGCGGATTGAAACTGAGGCTGTGAGATGGGGAATTATTTCTTCAAGCAAGATTAACCAGCTGACAGGATAACTATAATTTATGAAAGACTAGGTTGCTGGGATAGAGCATGTGATTTCATTTGCAATATGCGGCTGTCTCTCCCTCTGGTAAATCCCATCATATGCCTGTGATATGGCAGCAGTGCACTTACTGGCCTTTACTAGGATGGCAGTGTAACCTCCTGCTCTGCAGGTTCTTCTTAACCTCATCATGGGCTGTGCCTGGTATTTGAAACCTGAATCTGCTTTGCACAGATGTAGATGCACTTTAGTGAGTGGGTAAATTACAAAAGGCAGTAAATTCTTTATTACCTCAGGAACAGGGAGTGGCTTTCTGTTGTGTGGATGTGGTTTTGTTAGATGCTGAGTGGCACTAAACTTGTAGGAACACACAAAGGCATTTCAGGGAGCAAGGTACAGACAAGTTGAGATCTGCTCCTACATTTGACTTTTTTTACTTTCATTGGTCCTTGTGGTATTCACTGAGGAGTCCTTGATGTCAAAATGGTGCAAGGGCTTCTGGATGGTACCTTGCTAATTTTTATTTCTGAATATTAGTTAAGACATACATTTGAAATGGGATAAGACTGCAATTTGGTGTACTGCATTTAATGATTATATCTGATTGTTTCTGCCTGTTTGTTTTTAATTTGAGGTACAGCATGGTAACAGGCCTTGCTGGTCCAACGAGCTCATACCGCCCACTTGCACCCATGTGACTAATTAACCTTGTCTTTGTACGTCTTTGGGATGAGGGAGGAAGGAGAAGGCCCTCGAGGAAACTCAAGCGATCACCAGGAGAATGTACAAACTCCTAGCTAGTGGGGAGATTTGAACCCAGTTGCTGGTGCAGTTATAACATTACTCTAATTGCTACACCATAATGAAGAACCAAATGCAGACAGGATTTGCATATGTCATGGGATAGCATTTTTCTGACTATAAGGGTAAACCCAAATTTGTAGTTGCTGTGGCTTTCTAAATTGTCCATTCTCTGTGAGTTGATGTTCAGCTTACTGTCATGTGCACAAGTACACGTATGCATGGGCGCAACGGCAAAACTTGTAGAACCATCACAGGCCCCCAACATCATATAAGCACCACAATTGGCTTCTGGCGTTGAAATGAGTGACCTTGAACAGCGTCTTCTCCTCAACTTGAGCATGGGACTCCAGCAATTCAACTATTTCAGATCACCAGTTTGTGCGGGAGCTAACCAGTTCTGATGGAAAAAGAAATCATCGATCTGTGATGTTACCCCACAAAATGCTGGAGGAACGCAGTGGGTCAGGCAGCATCTTCAGAGGGAAATGAGTAGTTAACGTTCCAAGCGGAAACCCTTCACCTGCCCCGATGAAGAGTCCCGGCCCGAAAAGTCAACTATTCATGTCCCTCCATAGGTGCTTTACTTTATACTTTATTGTCGCCAAACAACTGATGCAAGAACGTACAATCATCACAGCGACATTTGATTCTGCACTTTGTGCTCCCTAGAGTACAAATCGAGAGTAAATATTAAAAATTTAAATTATAAATCATAAATAGAAAAGGGAAAGTAAGGTAGTGCAAAAAAACCGAGAGGCAGGTCCGGATATTTGGAGGGTACGGCCCAGATCCGGGTCAAATGCGTGACAAATAATATATATCTGTTTTTGCATGATTTTTAATCAATTCAATATGTGCATACTGTAATTGATTTTAGTTATTTCTTCTATATTATGTATTGCATTGAACTGCTGCTCAGTTAACAAATTTCATGACACATGCCGGTGATAATAATTCTGATTCTGAAGTTCCCCCAACATTTTGTGTGCATGTTGCTCCATATTTTCAGAATCTACAATAATACTCCGGGTAAACCTGCAATGTTAATTTGTTTTTCTCCTCTGCATGTGTGACACTGAGGGTGCTGAGTAGTTCCTGCATACTCTCTCCTCAAATGTTGCTCTGTATCACCACTGTTTATCCTTGATCCATTTTCCTCTGTCCTCTCTCAAAACTGTCTTTTTGTCATCCACCTTCCACGCATATCATTGACACTAACAAACACTACTTTCCCTCAGTCAGCACTATCTCTAGATGTACCACTGACATTGCCTTTTAAAAGACATTTCCTCCTCCCCCATCTGTTTTATGTTTGGTTTTTAACTTTAGTCTTTTCTCAGAGCTAATCATCAGTCTGTAAGATTAGCTCTCAAGCAACACACATCAAAGTTGCTGGTGAACGCAGCAGGCCAGGCAGCATCTCTAGGAAGAGGTACAGTCGAGGTTTCCTCTGTACCTCTGTTCCTCTGTTCCTCTGTACCTCTTCTTAGAGATGCTGCCTAGCCTGCTGCGTTCACCAGCAACTTTGATGTGTGTTGCTTGAATTTCCGGCATCTGCAGAATTCCTCGTGTTTAAAATTAGCTCTGTTTTTTTTTCACATTCCACAGATGCTCCTGACCCAGTATGTTCATTCTGAATATTCAACATTTGCTACCTTTTTGTATGAAGCTGACATGTTTTGTACATAACCAAAATTTAAATGTACCAGACTTTGTGTTTGGCCAGCCTCAGCAAAGGCTGGGAGATTCCTTGCTACCAGCGTCATGGGGAGGGACAAGCTTTGCCAATGAACAGGCTAATTCAGTGATTAACACAACTCCACTGGTCTGCTCCACTTCTCACCTGAGAAAAAGGCAAACACTCATAGTCATGGCAGCGACCTGTCTGTCAAAGGCTGACATCCTTGTTCCCCAAGTCTGTGATGGTTATAATTTTTATCACACCCATGTCCTTAAAGACTTGATGGCTACCATCTGTTTGCAAATGAACACTTCATTAACATGCATACCTCATGAAGGTACTGTTTGCATTTCACACAAACTGACTGAGAGATGTGGTTGATACCAAAGGCGTCCACATTATATAAACAAAGAAGAAAAGTGGGTCTCTCCAGCTGAATTGTGATGTTGAAGCAGCACACAAAAAGCTGGAGGAATTTAGCAGGCCAGGCAGCATCTATGGAAGAATGCAGCTGACATTTCGGGCTGAGACCCTTCAGCAGGACTGGAGGGAAAAAAAGGTGAGGAGTAGAGTTAAAAGGTGGATTTGAGGGGGAGGGGACCTTGAAATCCCACCTTTAAATTCTACTCTTTTTTTTCCCCTCCAATACTGTTGAAGGGTCTCGGCCTGAGATGTTGACTGTACTCTTTTCCATCGAGGCTGCCTGGCCTGCTGAGTTCCTTCAGCATTTTGTGTGTGTGCGTGTTGCTTGAATTTCTCTTGTTTGTGATGTTGATCATCAGTTGGAAATTGACTTGCACCATGTTAGTAATCATCACATCATTAAGATAAAGAGCCAGACTTGTGTCACACCTTTCTCCTGCTGAATGGGCCAGAATGTCTGACTGGCATTTGCCATTCTCACTTGCTACAATCTTGAGGTGGATGGAAGCTGTGAGCCAATGAGTACTTGCTGGTGGCCTTCCAAATGGCTGCTCATACACTTGGCAGTTCCCCCTGCAGTGGATGGACAGATACTGAGCGAGTGAGGAAGAAACGTTACTTGAAGAGGACTGAACAGTGAGAGGAATGTTCTTGCTACCCGCTACCTCTGAGATGGTAACTTACTGGACTGTGTTTAGATGATGCAAGTACTGAAATTGCCAAACACTGGGGATGGAGAAGGCAAGTGCTTGTTGTATTACATACCAATCAGGCAAATTGCTTTGTGTTGGTTAATGGAGTTGTGCATACCGAGGTGATGTAACAGTATTTCCTGACACTCCTAGTTCTGGTAAATGAATGCAACATCCTTGATGATGTCTAGTATTGAATTCCATGCCAAAGCCTTGGCCCTACCTCAAACCTACTTCTGTAGCCCCTGTGAATTTCCATTGGTAGTCCATATGCAATTCTAGTCAGCTGTGACTGTCAGAATGGGATCCTGAAATAATAATTCAATAGCATCTCGTAAGGGAGGGAAGTAGACTTTCGGAGTTGGTTCCCTAAAATAACGAATAGTAAACAGTACAAAAAGCTTAAATCTTTTTTGCATTTTTGTCATTCTGTAATATACTGAAAATACTTTATACTTTATTGTCGCCAAATATCACTGCTACCTGTATTACTTGGGTCCGTTTTCCACATTACGAAGCTTTCTGAAGCAGTGATACATTTGCATGATTGTAGGCAAACCTTAAAAAGTCATGTGATGACTTGGTTCTACACAAGACCTTGGCTTCCAAGTAACTGTTGAACAGTTGGGGATGACGTGATGTGAAACAGTGGAGCTAATTGTTAATGCAACTTCAGTCAGAATTATTTGTGGGTTTAAAAAGAATTGGAGTAAAATCTCAATCATTGGTTATCTTCTGGGTTCCTGATCTCGTCTAGTTTCAAGTCTATTTTGTTATTGGTGCTTGCTCATCAGTCTGAGCACTAATCCCTTCACCTTGCAGAAGGTAACAATCTTTTTTAATTCAATTAAGGCCCAGGGCTTGGAAAATTCTTCACTAGTATACCCACAAATATATACCTGCTATTACAATTAGCCTGCCAGTTTCTTGCAGATAACATAGAGGTGTATAACTACGTCCACTCCTTACTCTTCATTCCAGATTATTTAATCTATACAAATTCTTTTAAAAAATCGGTCTTTCTTTCTGAACTCACTTTTGTACTTGATGTTTTGAGAACATAATTATAACAAAAATAACTCCCCATTGCTATGCTCATCAGGAAGCTGATTTATTCATCCCAGAAACAGGTCTTCTGTTGCTGATTTTTTTCCCTGAATGCTTTTTTATTACAGGGTAGGTATATGGTGGAATAGTGGGCGAAGACAGGCCACGGGAGGGAGTCAGCAGAATATTGATGGGAACTGTTGAGCAGTAAGTCCATCCATCAAAGGACAATGATGTGGACTTGAATGTCAGAGCAGTAATGATGCTATTGAATGGTGAAGCAGACTTGAGGAACTGGATGGCCCTCAATAACATGCAGTAATTTTAGTGTGTGTCATCTACAAGATTCATGATATCACTTCCCAAATCTGTAGACTTGTGCTACTTTGGACAAGGGCAGCTGGCACAGGGTCACCGCCTGCTCTTTCTTCAAGTTTCTTATCGATTTGGTTTGAAAACATGTTTGTTTATGACATCGTGAATTGCTGTAAGCACTCATTAAGTTGGATAAAATTAATAGCAAGGGAAGCGGCTAATGTTTAGATTAATTTCTCATTAGATGATATTTCTGAAGCAGGTCCTTGAAGGGGCAGCAGGGTAGCATAGTGGTTAGCACAACGCTTTACAGTACAGACGACCCAGGTTCAATTCCTGCTGCTGCCTTTACCTTCGCCCTGTGACCATGTAGTTTCCCCAGGTGCTCTGGTTTCCATCCACAGTCCAAAGAAGTTCTGATTGGTAGGTTAATTGGTCATTGTTAACTGTCCCAAGATTAGGCTCAGATTAAGTTGGGGTTTGCTGGGTGGCGTTTTTTGAGGAGGCGAAAGAGCCTATTCTGTGCTGTATCTCAATCAATCAATCAATCAGTCAATAAATACAACCTGAAATGTTAACTTTTCTCCCCCTCCACAAATGCTGCCTGACGTGAATATTTTCACGTAAAGGAATGATCATTTTCTTTTTTTTATTTATGCTTTCAGCAAATGGGTTTTTTTTTGTTCCATTGACTAAAATTCTCTTAACACCCGGACTGATGATACCATGAGATTATCTTCATATGGACTGAAATGCTTCAACTCTGCATCACCAACACCAGTTTAAGATGACCTAAGCCCCTGGCTTTGATAGTTACACTTGTGTCCAATTGAATATAATTAAGGTGCAAAATTAGTTGCACTACAAAAATAACTGTAAAGGAGAAGAATCAAGTGTAGCAGAGGGCAGATATAATACTTGATGCAATAGTAAAAGGTTAATCGGCTTATCTAGAAAATGTGTCTGCTCCTGTTATTTCAAGAACTTGTAGACAAATCAACAGCTTTTGCTGTTGATAACATCTTTCTCTGTGTCTGCTTGCATATCAGAAACATTGTTATGGAGTGTGTCATGTGATACTGGAATACAGACTATCCTAAATATGATTTTGCTTCTGAACCATGGAAAGCAGGTAAACTTCGTATTTTGCTAATTCACTGTTAGTAGTTGGCCTTGCATTGATTTATTTTTGACCAGATCCACTCAGCATATATCTGGCTGGAAAGTGCAATATATTTAAGGTGAAAATTGGCCACAACTTTAATAGAACTTTAAGTCAAAAGTGGAACACTTATTATGTTTCAGAATTTGCAGTTGGTAGTAAAGCAATGTCACTCATTTCTGACATTGAAGAAAGTTCTCTATATGTCTGGCATTACTAATAATGAGAAATCTCCTTTCCAACTGTCTGACCCTCTTGGGAATGTGTTGAAAGACAAAATGGTATTGGTGTCCATCAAGCTGAGTGAGACAGGAACTTAGTTAAAGCTTTGTCACAAAAAGCACAGCTGTACAGTAATTAATACCAATTTTTAACTACTTAATGTGTGAAATTAACCTTCAATATGCAAATTATTAAGGAACTAATTGAGATGTGAGCATTTAAACTATTTCAATATCATAATATGCCAGACATCCCACCCTGCAAAAAACTCATTTCAGAGAGGTAGCACCATCAATTTGCGGGAGACTCCCAGAACTTCCAGGAGAGGAGGGATGTCTGCAATAGAGTAGCTCCTTAGCAGCTAGCCAGCTAGTTTAAATAATGTTAGCTATGCTAATGAATGAATGACACCGTTAAACTCACCTCAACATGTCTTTTACAGTCTTAACCCACCATGGGCAATAGAAAAGTCACTGTTGCAAACAGTGCAGTGAGCAACACTGTCATTATTTTTGACCCCTATTAGGCAGGGGTACACTTTAGTGTAGTCTGAGGTGACGTACGTTTTATATTTTCTTTTTTTTTGGAACACTCTTCCATGGTGCGCGCACTCTCTGTCTCGCGTTCTCACTCACTCGCTCTCAAAAAAAATTTTGTATATAATTTGCGGGCATCAGGGAGCCACTAGTAATATGCAGGAGACTCCCAGAACATCCGGGAGAGGTGGGATGTCTGATATGCAAAGCAGTAGGAACCGCTTAGTACTGCATTTTAAGTCAAGTTTTCAGAATACTGTATATGTTAAGATTCAAGACTGTTTAATGTCATTTCCTGTACACAAATGTAAATGATCCAGTGCAGCACAAAAAAACCACTAAAGATAAAGAACAAAAATAATTTTATAAAACACAATATAGATACATAAAATGGTTGGTATACATTGATTGCATGTCCATAATGGGACACTAGGCACAGGAGTCTCTGTACTTAAGGTGTCTGGCAGGAAATAATAAAGTAGTGGAGGGTGGAGATGTTGATTAGCATTGCTGCTTGGGGAAAGTTTGAGTCTGGCAGTCCTGGCATAGATGCCCCCTCCTGAGAGTGGGGAAAAATAGCCCATGGGGAGGGTGGATGGCATCCTTCATGATGTTACTGGCCATTTTCTAGCACTGTTCTGTGTGTATATGTTCTTGATGGCAGGTAGGCAGCTGTAAGTGATACGTTGGGCAATTTTGACTACCTGTTTTGGAGCTTTCCTGTCCTGCAGTGCAGTTTCTGTAATCAGCAGTGATGCAGCTTGTTGGGATGCTGTCTTCTGCTATTGTACGTGACGTGAGCATGGATGCACATAGTCCAGCTCTGTTCGACCTCCTCAGAAAATAGAGACATTCTTAAGGTTTTCTGACTGTGTAGGATGTATGCTGGGACCATGAGAGCTTGTGTGAGATGTGCACTCCCAGGAGTTTTAAACTGCTTGTAGTTTCCACTGCTGTATACTGTATATGAAAGTCACTGAAATATACGTGTATGAAATTTGCATTTCATGTACTTTCAAGTTCAAGGGGAAAAGGCTGCGACAGAGACCTGAGAGCAGCTGTGCAGGAATAAAAATGGTAAATTACTGGATGAAAAAAATATTATTTCCAGTGTTATTTAGTTCTTTAGTAGTCATTACTACGAGATCCAGCAAGATGTTCTAAACTGAGTTTCTGTATAGAAATACTGATTTGTCATTGGAACAAAATCCACTGCTGATGAGTTTTGAGATGGCTAGTAATGGCTGTTTCACTTTGGGATTGCTTGGTGCTCGTCACTCTTAAAGGTGCTGTTGTGCATCTTGTATATAACAATGCCTGATTAGGCCAGTTGTTATTTTTTTATTTGAAGAGATGAGTTATGATTTACTTAAACTAACGCTGAGTAAGGGAGAGTGAAGTTTTCATGAATGGAAGATACCAGATATTGCCATGGGGAAGGAATGACTCTGAACACTTCATTTTAGAGATGTTGTCAAGCTAATTTAATTGCAGAGTTGTTAGTTTCAAGTGTATTTAATTGCTGGAATATCTAGGTTTAACATAATAGCATTTAATTTTCATTTCTTCTAGGTTTATTGGTTCTGCAACAATATCCTTGAGAGAGCTTGCAAGTGGTCAAAGAACATTGCCTTTGAAGAATATCCCTTTGCTCAGTGAAAAGAAACAGGCAACTGGGGTAGGTAAATTTTGAGCCCTTCATATGCCTCTTGTGTTTACTAAGGCCACCACTGGGTAAGAATATATTATTACATCTTTTGTTTTTCTAGGGTAGCTATTGAACAATTCCTCAATAAAATTATTTTTGAGCGTCCTAACTCATATGAATGAGAGTTGTAAAGACTAGATTGCGGATTCAAATCTGTGCACCAGAGTTTAAATTTGGACACACCAAAGTCCAGATTCTCAATCTAACTGGGCAAGACTTCATTACTTGTGCCTAAAATGATGAGGGTGGTTGGTGGTGAATGATAATGTACATGTTACTATATACTGTACATTAATTTCAAATGTATATCTTGCATACTTCCCTTCTGTTCTAGCTCTTTTAGTATTTCAAATATTTTGCTATTCCACTGCCCTCACAGTGCATTGTGTACAAAGCTAGGCAGGGAGTTAAACACCTTCTCAAAAATCACCTGAGCTGGATGCTTTCTTCAGGGTTTTTAATGAGAAAACTGTGTGAAAGTGCAGAAAGTTAAGTAAAATATGTATTAGATTCAATACAGAATGGCTGTGCACCAAGGTATACTAATATTATCAATTATTCTCAGAATCAGTGTTAAACAAGTTAATACACACATGCAACATTCTATAGCTGTGCCGTCATGTTCCTGATGTGCACAGATGTTGTCTCTGCCAAGCAACAGGAGAACCTCGGCAAAAAAGACAAGTGGGGGAATTTTGTCAGCTACGTCCTTAAGATGTGAGTGACCACAAGCAGCTTCAGTAGTTGGGGGTTTCATCCCTGCTGTTGGGAATATGGTTGCAGTCAATGGGAGTTGACAGGGATGGGTAGAACTTCCCTCCTGTTGACTCCATGACAAATTCACTGGCTCAGTTTCCTGTAACTTCTGACGTACCAGAACATGGCTTTAGAATGTACAGGGAACTAGCTACATCTGATGGATGCTCAGCTGCCTCCTCGCCTTGCTCTGCTGCAGGTGTGCTGGAACCAGAAGTCCAAGGTGCTGGCCCTGAATTTACAGCTGTATCTGGGTCTAATTCATCTTGAGTGTCAATAGGTTCTTGCCTCAGTTTCCTGGAGGCAGTTGGTGCTTGCTGCACCGTGTGTTCATCTGTGTTCTACAGTACATTGTTACTGCTTCTCCCGATCTCCGTGCTGCCCTCCCCAGGTTCTCCACCACCCTCCCGATGACTGTCTTGTCCACGTTTGGACTGGTTCTGCCTCGGGCCTTCTCTGGCCAGTCTCAGCATCTCACTCAAACTATTGTCCGATGGTGATTTATCACCGCGGTCTGGTGCAGCGAGTGAGGGCTGTACAGTTGGTTCTCTGGTAGCTTCTGTTGAAAGGTGAGCCACCGATGCACTGTTCAGCCCTTGTCGGATCTTGTTAGGTGGTGAACATCCATGCCTTTCCAGATTAGGTGGGCACGTCTCACCTTCCAACTTAAATGAAGGTTCATCTTGCTTTTGGTTTAAATCTGAAGCAGAGGTTACAAGTTCAGGAGGAAGGCCAGATAAAAACTTGGCAGGAAAGTGTTACACTCTGGTTCCATCGGCTGTGTAAGACTTGGGAAGATGAGCTCCGGCCCCGCCAAACGTGGGAGATGGAAGTGTGAGCCCTCTGAATCCCCCTGTTTGTGTGCAAGTCTGCGTGATTTGTTCCCATTACAAATAAGTACCATGATATAACAGACAGTACACTGCATACAGTAAAAGATTTAGCTTTATAATTCTTAATTTGACTAAGCGGTTAGTAAAGGGAAAAAAAAAGGGGCCCAGTTTAATAAAACAGTCTAATGTGCACAAGTTGGAGCTCATGATTTCCCCTTTGCCGATCTTCCTTCGATCTCCCCGGGCTTCGTTGAATCACGGCCCCGCTCCGGGTCGACTCCTATGACCTCTTCTCTCTGGCATCTTCGCTCTTCTCCCCCAACAAAGCCCCAAGCCCAAACTCAGTGTCCCTTACCGGAGGAACCTCCCCGAAATCTAGCCATTCTAATCGGATGGAATACAATTCTCCTGTCTCTTATCTTCAACAGTAACCCAAACAAACAGCGAGAACAGAACAGCATACCAGAGGAAAAAAATATGAACCATCTGAACCAGGGCATTACAGAAGCATGACAGGAAGCTAGTTCCTACCTTTTCTTTTATTTCACCCTTTGTTGAGCAACCGTGTCATATTAAAGGACTTGCACCAATGGTCAGTTCTTCACTTACCTCCTGAGAGAGAGGACCACCACCGTCCAAGTCAGTCGCTGCTTTATACACCTTTACCTCAGTTTTGCACTCCTCCTCGAGCAGACTCAATGTAGCCTCTGTACGAGCTTTCTCCGCGTCTGTATGAGCTTTCTTTGCATCTATATGATCTTTTTCCATCAGCATTCCCAACTTTGCGCTTAGCGTACGCTGCTCTCATTCTTGCCGCTTCAACTGTGCCGCGAGCTTGTGTTGCAGCTGTGCGTATCGTGGTTTTGCTTGAGCATTCAGACGTGTATATTGTTTCACTCCTCTGCCCTCACTGTGCATTGTGTCCAAAGCTAGGCAGGGAGTTAAACACCTTGTCAAAAGTTAACCAAGCCAGAAGCTTTCTTCAGAGTTTTAAATGAAAAAAACTTAGTGAAACTGCAGAAAGTTAAGTAAAACACCTATTAGATTCAGTACAGAAATGTTACGTGCTTTAATATCAATAAGTTTCAATAGGTATATTTAATGTCAGAGAAACATATGCCATATACATCCTGAAATTCTTTTTCTTCGCAAACATCTATGAAAACAGAGGAATGCACCAGAGAATGAATGACAGTTAAATGTTAGAACCCCAAAGCCCCTCCAACTCTCCCCTCTCAGGCATAAGCAGCGACCCCCCCCCAACAAAAAAGCATCGGGGCCCCACTGAGCACTCAAGCGTGCAACAAAGCATCAATAAAGACACGTACTTGCAGTACCCCAAAAACTATTCATTCACCCGGTATTCGACATACCACAGGATCTCTCTCCCTAATAAAGGAAAAAGAGGTGTCCCCGTTTCACAGCGACATAACAAGCAACTTGCTGATTTATGATATTAAAAGTCTGTTGCGTCACTTTTTCCGAGTTCTGCGCTCAGAGAGCTCAAGTCTCTGGAGACACCACCCACGGCAGCCAACCCACTGCTCCCAATGTTCCGTGTTCTCCCGTGATGCCTCAGTCAGGGGCACCGGCCTTGAATCAGCCTGTCTCCAGAGCCATGAAAATCCGGCACCCTGAAGGTGCGCTAGTCTTCCAGGCCGCGTCCTTGGGATATCAAAAAGCAGCCAGTCGTGAGGCCCTGGGAGCAGGTCCCATTCCCACAAAGAACTGAAGTCGGAGTGTAACTCTGGGTCAGGATCTTCAAAAGAACCTTGAAAAGAGGGAAAAAAAGAGATATCAAGGATGGAAATAGAGCTATTTCCAAAGATGCAAGCAAAGGCGTTGCCATTTAGAGCCATCATCACTTCACTCCGCTGCTCTTGCAGTATACTAATAATATCAATTATTCTCATGATCAGCATTCAATAAGGTAATGCACACATGTAAAATTCAATAGCTATGCCATTGACTAGAGTGAACTCATAGTGCAACGATGGCCAGGAACGATAAACATAATACTTCCTTCAAAGTACATCTACCAAATGTTTACCAATCTTAAGACTCACAGGAGCAAATAAAGAGGGGAATGGAGATGAATGTTTCAGCTATGTTTGCTCAAAGTCAGAATCTAAAGTAACCTGTGCAAGAAATGATGTATAAAAACAGCTTTATGAACAGGAAGTGATGTTTGTAGAAAATGAAGCGCTTGCAAAACGAACAGTGCCTCTAGTGGCAGAACATCTATAGTACCGTGCAAAAGTCTTTGGCACATAGGCACCCTAGCTATATATCTAAGACTTTGGCAGGGTGCTGTAGTAACATCGTGTTTTGTACTTCCACAAAAAAAAACACATTTCATGACGTATGTGAGTGACAATAAACCTGATTCTAATATGTGTCTCTATTGTGAACTGAGAGAAGGAAGGTGGCAGAGAGAGCGGAATCACAGTTGGAAAAAGGAGAAGGAGTAATAAAGTTACACAGGCAGTTTGTAATTTTCCATTGCATGCTACAGAAACACAAGATTTGGTAGGATTTGTATTTAATTGATCCAAAGCAATAATAATTCTTTGGGTATTTAATGGTTGGTTGGATTTTCATCGAAATTTCATGCCGTTTGCTTTTTAACTTAGCATGAAGAGAAGTTTTTAAAAATAGCTTTTTGAAACTGGGAGTTACCTGTATTCATGGCTGTGTCTTAATACAGCAAGAATTCAATTAACTGAATTGTGTGATCAGTTAATGATGCTGTGAGGTGGCAATTTAAAACAATCCCCATTTGTTTTTGCAAACATTTAGTTGTGTAACCACTTGCAAGAGCATGGAGTTACTGAATGCATACAGTATGCCGTTCTGTTGGGATAAAATACCCCATCTGCATTAATGTTTCATTATAATTCAAAGGCTGAATTTATAGTGCATAGTACTTTACCTGTAATCAAAATAAATGGGAGCTTAAATGAGAAATTTGGGTCCTTGTACTTTGTTTTTAGAATGTTCAGTTTTCTACTTGAATAGATTAATTGAAAAGTGTAAAGGATATGGGAGAAGCTAAAGAAACACTGATTACCACTAGTGAGAAATGAAAAAACAGAAACTAGTGAGTCATTGAGAAAGCAGAAGTTTTGGAGGTCTGTGTTTACAAATCTCATTTTTAAAACAATGCAATAATTGGGATAAACACAGAATTCACCAGAAGGCAAGCTGAATTAGATAGAATGGGTTGTGTTTGACTAGACCTGTATGCAATTCATATGGAAGATTGAACAGGGGAACAATTGAAGCTTTTGAGATTTGATTGGATAAATGCAGTGAAGAATTTTGTCTTGCAGCTTTTCCACTCCAGGGAGTAGTTAAGATTTTGAGCTGGACTGTTCAAGGCCATCGAAAGCAGAAACAGGTTTAATATCACTGGCATAAGTCATGAAATTTAATTTTACAGCATTGGAACAATGGAAAAACATGATAAATATAGAGGAAAAAAACAGTAATACAGTAAGTATATACAGGTTATGTCCATTACATAGTTAAGTAGTGCAAAAAAAATCTTTTTTTAAAAAAAGTAGTGAGGTAGTGTTCATGAGTTCAATGTCTATTTAGAAATCAGAAAATCGGGTGGCAGAGGGGAAGAAGCTGTTCCTGAATCGCTGAGTGTGTGCCTTCAGGCTTCTGTACTTCCTTCTTGATGGTAACAACGAGAAGAAGGCATACGTCCTGGGTGGTAGGGATCCTTAATGATGGCTGCTCCTTGAAGATGTCTTGCATACTATGGAGGCTGGTACCCATGATGGAGCTGACTAATTTTATAAGTTTCTGCAGCTTACTTCATATTGTATGGGGTGGGGCTGCTGCACAAGATTGGTGATGCAGCCCGTCAGAATGCTTTCCATGACACAGGGAGAAAATCATTATCAGATGTCGTTCAAACAAGATCAATTGAAGTATCAAAGCTCTAGATTTCTTTTGGCTCTGGATGCTAAGCCATATGGATCCTCTAGTACCTCACTTACCACTTGGGACATGAAGAAGGTTATCAAAAACAGTAAAGAAGGAGATCAGAAATTACAGGGTAAGTGAGTTGCGAATTGGCCAGGTTCTTTGCGCGGCAGTGTGCAGCCCCATAGATCGCTTTTCCTTTTAAAGATGAGGCCTGTGGTAAGTTTTTGGACTCCAGGATCAAGAGCCAGTAAAACTCCACTCTGAAATAGCAGCAAGCAAGGAACAGTATCAATGGAATTGAAAAGCAAATGAGTCAAGCCTGGGTATCCAGTCCTAGGCTTGACCTATCTGCTGGAAACCAAAAGCAGGAGCTCCATACAAAGCAATTATCAGTAGGTCTGGTTGTTTTAGTTTCCTTCTATGCACAAACTGTTCTATCATTGAGCACTGGAAGATAGCTTCCAGAATGCAAAGTATGAATTTAGCTTTGCTTCATTTTTAAATAATGACCCACAGATGATCATTTTAGTTGGTATTTTTTTTAATTCAAGGCAACAATAAACTTGGTGGCCAATTATGAACCGCCTCCTGGATCAGGACCACCTAACCAGTCTGACGCTGGAGATTCTGCTGTACAGGAGACAGTTGCAGGAGGTAAGGCTTCATTATTTGTTGAGTTTTCTGTTTACTTTTTATTCTATTTGAATGTTTCAGCATTCAATCCATTTGACGTGTCCAATGATCTTGGCCTTCAACAAGAATTGTGAATGTTTGGTGTTAAACTAAGGTGGCAGAATATAATCTATGGAGGAAAAAAATCTTCAGTCCAAAGATTTATTGGCTACACAGTTCCTCGGATCTGTTAATTTCTATCTGTTCATGCATGATGGGAATTGTTTTAGCTGATAAATATAACATAAATCCCTTGACTTGTAAAGTGTCCGAAATAACAACACGTCTTACCTTTCATCTGCAATTCGAAGGTTCAATGATGTTGAGGGTTACATTTAAATTCTAACTTCACTGGTATGTTCTTTGGTTTAAAACTATCATTAGTCATAATAGTCAAAACTAATGTTTAATGGTCTGGTTCCAATCAAAGATTTCAATTGGTACATCTAATGTCAGAGAAATGTATACAATATACATCCTGAAATACTTTTTCTTTGCAACCATCCAGGAAAATAGAGGAGTGCCCCCAAAGAATGAATGACAGTTAAATGTTAGGACCCCAAAGCACCCCCCAGCTCCCCCCTCCCACATGTAAGCAGTAGCAAAGCAACAATCCCCCTTCCCCACCAGCAAAGTGGTTAAGGCATGGCCAAGTGGTTAAGGCGTTCGTCTAGTGATCTGAAGGTCGCTAGTACGAGCCTCAGCTGTGGCAGCGTGTTTGTGTCCTTGAGCAAGGCACTTAACCACACATTGCTCTAGTATCTGAGCGAGGAGTGGCGCCCCACACAGACTTCCAATCTGTGCCTCGTAAGGCATGAAAATGCCCGACGCAGGCCTCTCTTGGTCTGAGTCGACGTTCCCCTCCCCACCAGCAAAAAAAGATCAGCACCCACCACCGAGCACTCGTGTGCAGCAAAACATCAGCAAAGACGCAATACCCCAAAAACTACTCATTCACCCTGTATTCAGTATACCACAGGCACTCTCTCTTTCCTTAATAAGGGAGAAAGAGATGTCTCCATTTCACAACAAGAGGGGAGACGTAACAAACATCTTGCTGATTTACGATGTTAGAAGTCTGTTGCATCACTTTTTCTGAGCTCTGTGTCCAAAGAACTCGGGGCTCTGGGCACGCAGCCAGCTTGCTGCTTTCGATCTTCTGTCTCCCATGACACACTGAATTCCTGCAGAGACACCGACCTTCAGTCCGCCCATCTCCAGAGCCATGAGATCCTGGAACTGCGAAGGCAAGCTAACCTCTTAGGCTGCATCCTTGGCATATCGAATAACGGTCAGTCATGAAACCGTGAGAGTGGGTCCAATTCCCACTAAGAACCGAAGTCAACGTTTAACTCCAGGTCAGGGTCTTCAGAAGAATCCTGGAAAGGAAAAATAGAGATATTGAAGATGGAAATAGAGCTGTTTCTGAAGATGCAAGTAAAGGAGTCGCCGTTAGGCACGTGGTCTCCTCCAGATTGGAAGTGTCACCAAAATATACTCCAATCTGAATGTATCATTCAGTTAGGTATGCAATATGCTCAGTGTACAGTGGTTTTCAGGACCTGTGATATTTGCAAATCATATTTCCCGTCGCAATATGTAAGAAATTTGTGCTGTACATCTTCCCCACAACTGTGTAGGTTTTCTCCCCCTTCCAAGGAAGGTTAATTAGTCACATGGGTGTGATTGCGCAGTGCAAACCCGTTGGGCCAGAAAGGCCTGTTACCATCCTGCATCAGTGAATAATAAGTGATTTCTTTTTATTGACAGGCTGACTAATGTCTGCTTTGGTACTTTTAAAGACACAGCCAGTAATGTTGAGATTTCTGTATCAACATTTAAACTGGATTAATTTCAGGTGCATTAATTTTCCACTCCTACAAAGACTGCAGAGGGATTAAAGCTTTACTCTGTAGTCTTGCTCATGTAATGATAGTCATATTCATTGATGAAATGTTTATGTACTGTTTCTTAAACACTATTATTTTAATTTTTGAGAACATGCAGACCAGAGCATGTTTTTCTTTTCTTTTTCCTGTTTAGCCTTTCCAGTAAGTGTTTTCCAAAAAAAATGTTCTTCCTATTAAAAAGTAAATGCAATCGATGCATGTCATTAACTCCATCCATTATACAAAGCAACTCACTATGTTAGCTTATCAATAGCACTAATGTTTTATTTTTAAATAAGCATCTCCCATGCTTCGTTTGTGCGATAAACAGGCTCAGCCCTTAATGTTCAGTGGTGTCAATATGCTGTGCTGTGGTCCTGTTCCACAGGCACTTGTGTCTGTTCCAAGGCCCAGAGCATCCACCAATATGTACTCCTGCCGCTCGGAATGTTCCTCTGGACCACAGTCGTTTGTGGGCACTAGCATGAGAAGACTAAATGCTGAGCAGACCAAAGTGCATCTTTGACTGAGTCACTGACAAAATAGAAAAAATCACTTGTGAGAGATCGCTCAGATCTCACGCTGTGTAACATGGGATAAGTGCTAGCCAGGAGCTTTGCCAATGGCGTTGGAGTCAGAGTTATACGATATGGAAGCAGGCCCTTTAACACAGCAGTGCCAGTCAAGATGCCTTCCTGATCTAGTACCATTTGTCTGCATTTGGCCCATAGCTTTACAAACCTTTCCCATCCATCACCATTTCTACAACTCCTCCCTTGGCACCTCCTACACTTTCACCACACTGATTGTTAGGGAAAAATTTGTTTTTCAGGTCTCCTTTCAATCTTTCCCCTTTAGCTTAAGTCTGTGTCTCTAGCCTTTATTTATGCATCTTATAGCTTTATGTCCCTTTGCTCCAAGAGAGATAAAGAGGCGCCACCCGATCCATTTCTCTCCTTTTAATTCAAGTCTCACAATCCAGGCAACATCATGTGAATCCTTTCTGCACCCTTTCTAGTTTAATCACATCCTTCCTATAGAATGGAAATCCAAATGCAGTCTCACCAACATCCTGTAGATTGTAACAACGTCCAGCTGTTGTGCTCAATGCCAGTCCGATGAATGCAAGTCTGGCAAATGCAGCCTTCATTTCCTTTTTTTTACCCAAGTTGTCATTTTTTTTTTGTCCTATGTACTTGTGCACCCAGGTCCGTCTGATCTACAATGCTCCCCAGAGCCCTGACATTTAATGTGTATACATTGATCTGGTTTAACTTCCTGAAATAGATTACTTTGCACTTGAGTAAGTTGAATTCAATCTGCCATATTCCTTTGTCAAGTTTCCCAGTTGACCCAGGCTCTTTGTAACTTTGGGTCAGGGGTGCCCAAACTTTTTTAATGCCATGTAGCATTCCCATTAACCGAGGGGCCATGGACCCCAGGTTGGGAACCCTTGCTTTAGACAAACACATTCACTGTCCGCCACGCTAATTTTGGTGCCAGCAGCAAACGTGCTAATCATGCAACCCACTTTTTCATCTAAATCGTTGATTTATATAGACAAACAGCAGGCAACCCAGCACTGATCCCTGCAACACACCACAGGTCACAGGTCTCCATTCTGAAAAAGAGGTCCTCCACTATCACAGGCTAGCTTCCCCTGGAATCCCATTGTGATCTCATCTTCCACACCAGTCTTCCATGCAGGACTTTATCAAACTCCGCACAGACATAATCTACTGCCCTGCCTTAGTCAGTCCTCTTCTTGGCCACCTCCATCAAAAACCTGAAAAGAAATTTGAGATACTAGTACCCACGCACAAAGCCGCTGCGGACAATCTGTAATGCAGATAGAACCTGCCTATCAGAATCCCCTCCAGTAACATTCCCACTACTGGCCTGCAGTTCCCAGGATTGTCCTCACAACTCCTAAATGTGCAATATTAGCCCCATTCCAGTCTTCTGGTATCTTGCCTGGCTCCGGCTAAGGAAGACACGGAGCTCTCTACCGTGCTCTCCAGCAACTTGTTCCTGTGCTTCCCAAAATATCCCAGACTATGCTTGTTCAGGCCCTAAGAGTTTAGCCAGCTTGTGTCTTAAGGCTGGCAGCACTTTTTATTGATGTAAACATATCACTACTTTATTTCCTGAATTCCCTGGCTTCCATGGAAAAACGGCTGAGAAGTATTCGCAGTCAAGCATGTTCAGAAGGTGAGGAAGGTCTGACAGAATAGCATTAGTTCCCTGAAAACCATGCAGCGGCTGCTTTTGATCATCTTTGATCTAGAGTGGGTATCATTTTATCAGAAGGAACTCTGACTTACAGTGTCAAGACAAGGAAATAGAGTAACAGGGAAGCACAGAGACACGGAATCTGCTAGTCCTCGGCATGCCTGGATGAAGGGAAGGCCATAGACAGCACAGAACTTTGCATCCTCCATCTCAGAGGTGTTGGATAAGATCATGGGGCAGAGACTGGAGCAGGCATTGACTCAGGAGGATCTAACAAGCTCTATCCACTCCTTTTTGAAATGAATAAAAGTCTCAGAAAAACAAGTTTTGTGGGCGGCCAGATTGTACTTGGCTGTGGGACAAGATGTGCCCAGACTTGCTGGAAGTGTATGGCATTATACTTTTAGTTGGCAGCACATCAGAATCCATTCAGAAGGCCTTCACCATCCTCCTCTACAATGAGAAGGGGAGCATTTTGCTACTTTTGGGCCTGTACTCACTGTAGTTTAGAAAAATGAGGATCTCACTAAAATCTATTGAATATTGAAATGTTTAGAGAAAGTGCAAGTCGAGAGGATGTTTCCAATAGTGGGAGAGTCTAGAACCAGAGCACAGCCTCAGAATAGACAGATACCTCTTTAAAACAAAGATGAGTAAGAATTTCTTCAGCTGGAGGGTGATGATCTGTGGAATTCATTGCTTCAAATGGCTGTGGAGGCCGTGATTGGGTATGTTTAATGCGGTGGTTGATAGGATTTGATTCATAAGGGCATTGAAGTTTACGAGAAGAAGGTAGGAGAATGGGGTTGAGAGGAAAACTAAATCAGCCATGAGTGAGTAGACTCTGAGTCAAATGGCCTAAATCTGCTTCTGTGACTTGTGGCCTTTTAGAAAAATCAGTAAATGCTGACTTACCTTGCTGTTGAAGACAGTGGACCTTGTGACTTCCCAATAACCATGTGAAGGCTGCAGGGATGGGAGAAATGGAGAGATGGCATTATCTTGTTTCATTATTATAACTGAAAAATCCAGAATTAATATTTGAGACATCTGGTTTTCGTTCTACTTAATGACATTGCTTGCGGTAATGTACCATTTGTAGTACACTCTTATTTGCTAATAAGCAGATAGGAAGCATATCTGGGTGGCACATTGTTCCAGGCCTAGCCTAAATCTTGTGCCGGTGGTAATAATTCTGATTCTGAAACTTCTTTAGAGTGTATTTTAGGATTGGGATACATTATGCATAATTAACTGAGCAATTATAAGCATGCTTATTATGACAGCAAACTTATGGAATGGACCAGTGACTAAAAACTCTAGTTTCAAAAGTAACAGTGGAGATGGTATTTTGTGTATTTGGACAGCTCTAGGTGTTCTTTACTGTATACAGTTTGGATACACTTCACTTAATCAGTAAACTTTTTTTATTCTTTCAAATAAGATCTTGGAAAGCGAGAACAAGGCTTTGGACATTGGTTAACTGAAGATATTTGAGAAAGCAGTGCATTCTTGAAATTCTGTATGGCATGTCACAATTCATGCTCCACTCATTTTACTCATGCTGAGATCCACTACTGCTGGCACTCCTTCTCAGAATCAGGTTTAATATCACTGACGAATGTTGTGAAATTTGTGGTGTTGCAGCAGCAAATCATACTAAGTAAGTAATGCAAAAATAGTGAGGTAGTATTCATGGGTTGGTTCATTGTCTGTTCAGATATCTGAAGGGGGAGGGGGAGAAGCTAGTCCTAAAATATTGAGTGTGTGCCTTCAGGCTGCTGTACCACTTATCTGATGGTAGCAGTAAGAAATGTGCTGTCTTGGGTGACAGGGGTCCTTGGTGGTGGGGACTACCTTTTGTGGCACCGCATTTTGAAAATGTCCTCAATGCTTAGGTGGTTAGTGCCCATGATGGAACTGGCTGAGTTTACAATCCTCTGCAGTTTTCTTTTCTGATACTGCACAGACCAAACCAAAAGGTGATGCAACCAGTTAGAATGCTCTCCATGGTCCATGTGTAGAAGTTTGTTGGAGTTTCTGGTGAACATACCAAACCTCCTCAAATTCCTCCTGAAATAAAGTTGCTGATATGCCTCCTTCATAATTTCATCAATTTGTTGAGCACAGGATAGATCTTCAGAGATGTTGATACCCAGGAACTTGAAACTGCTCACTCTTTCCCCAGTTAATCCCCCTGAATGAGAACTGGTGTGTGTTTCCTCAATTTTGCCTTCCTGAAGTCCACAATCAATTTGTTGGATTTTTGATAATTTTTTGTTGTTTCGTATGGCAGGTGTTTTTCTCTTCACACTTCTAAGTGTTGAGTGATCTGTTATTGTAACTCCATTCAAACAGCTGATCCATCTCATTCCTGCATGGCTCCTTGTCACCGCTTGAGATTCTGCCAACAGCAGTTGTGTCATCAGCAAAGTTATAGATGGCATTTGGGCTGTGCCTATCCACGTAGTCATGGGTGTAGAGAGACACAGGACCTGGATTCTGTTAACTAATCTTCACTTTTTATCATTTCCCTCTTTGGGCGGTGGCATTTCAGCAGGTTACATGGAGTACATTCAGAAATTAAAAGTGCGGTGGGAAAATTTTATATTTCTGACCTACACTTCAGGGAAACTAGAAAGTCAGCTAGTGATACCCAATGCATCAATTTATGCCCAAGGCTTTCAAGCACTGATCATCTTGATTCCATGTCTCATGGGCTCTCGAAAAAATGCTACATTATAGTATATTTTTAAATCTTTAAGCTTAATTCTGCTGAAATAGTTTTCACTGTTGTCCTAAAGTTTGTTCCTTGCAATAGACCAAATTTAACAAGGAAATACTTAAGAATGTGACAGCGCTGTTAAAATATGTAACACGAAACCTCAGTGAATTGGGGATGATGTTCTCAAGACAATCCTCTAAAACTGTTGAGACGTGTGTCACTGGTAATACAAGTGAACCGTGAGCTTTTTGTAATTTTTACTGTTGACAAAGAAAAATTGCAACCTATTTTAGCTGACCATCTGTCTTCACTTTAAAGATTCAGTATTAAATAATCTTCAAGGATGTTAGTTCTAGCTGGGTCCTGGTAGAATGGATCTAACCAGTGGTAATTTCTGGAGTTATTCCTTTGTCCATGTTTTCTATTTCATCTATATCTGTCAGGAAGTGCTGCACTAATTCATCGAACAAGTAATGAATCAGCTCCTGTGCAGATATCTCCAAGAATTCATACGTGGGCTTTTCAGTGAACAGTGACCTGTGTTTTATCATCCTGAGCAAATCTAACTGCTTCGATGACATCTGAACTGTGTCCCACTCTTCTAAAAACAGCAAAGTGCAGCATGCCATGTTAATTGACTGGGCCTGAAATGGTCAAACTCAATAGCCAATTGAGCCACTGCTGCAAATGCAGTTCTGCTAAAATTGCTGCCTTCAAAATGGGACAGTAGAAGAAAAGCTAGTAATAAGCAGTTAACATTGTCACAAGTTCATGAAAACTTCTAAGTTAAGAGCCCATGGTGTTAAAGGGGAGGTACTGGCATTGATAGAAGAGTTGGTTGTCTGGCAGCAATCAAAGGAGACATAAAGGTGTCCTGTTTAGGATGGTTGCTGGTGAGCCGTGGAGTTCTGCAGGGTTTAGTGTTGCAACTGCATCTCTTCTCAAGATATTAGTGATGTGGTTGAACAAACTCATGGCATTGTGGTCATGTTTACATGTAATACCAAGGTAGATGGAGGAACAAGAAGTGTCTCAGAGGTGGGGAATCTGCAGAAGGACTTTGATGGATTGGGAGAGTGGGCAAAGAAATGGCGTGTGGGGAACTGTGGGCTTATACATTTTGGTAGGAAGAATAAAGGCATGCACTATTTTCTAAATGATATGGGGACTATTTAGAAATTGGGTGCAAAAGGTCTTAGTTCAAGATACCCTCGAGGTGAACCTGCAAGTTGAGTCAGTACCAATCACCTTGAGAGGCTATAACTAGAAGATAAAAGCAAGGAAGGACTGCTGAGTCTTTAAAGCATTGTTCAGACTGCATTTGGAATATTGTGAGCAATTTTGGAGAGGGTCGGTAATTATCCAAGGAATTAAGGGTTTAACATACGAGGTGCAATGATATCTTGAGCACATACTTGATGGCGTTCAGAACGATGAGGGCGTATCGTTATTGAAAATTAGGAGATACAGAAAGACCTGTATAGAGGGACTGGATATAGAGGTTGCTTCTAATAGCAGGAATGTATGGGATCCAAGAGCCCAGCCTTGAGATAAGGGAACTACAGTTATGTGTGACATGTGATCAACCTCCTACAAATACCACAATTAAGGATCCACTCATCCTAAGATCCATAAATACTGGCATTCATTCTCTTAACTAATCTTTTCTTTATAATTTCCCTCTGTGCCCAGTGGCATTTCAGTGTGTCAGCTACTTTGATCACATGGAGTACATTCAGAAGTTTAAAAGTGCTGTGGGTAAATTTTATATTTCTTGCTTACATTCTTGGGAAACTAGAAATTTAGTTGGTGATACCCAATGCACGAATTTACTCCCAATGGTTTCAAGCACTGATTACTTTGTTTCCACACCTCGTGAGTTCTTCAACAAATTATGCATAATAATATATTTTTTTAATTTAATGATATTCCTAAAGGGAAAGAGTGCACTGCTTTCTCAAAACTCTTCACTGCTGAGGAGGAATTTGTTAAGCCAGGGAGTGGTGAATCTGTGGAATTCATTGCCATAGAAGGCTGTGGAAACCAAGATGTTGGGTGTATATAGGGCAGAGATTGAAGGGTTCTTAATTGGTTGATGGTTACAAGGAACAGGCAGGACACTGGAGTTGGAAAAAATCAGCCATGATTGAATGGCTGAGCGATCTCACTGGGCTGCGTGCTCCTGCCTTATGGTTTTAATAGTTTTTCTGTGCTGCTGATGCTGAGTGAACCCTCCCAAAATCTCCATTCAAAACAAGTAATATTACTGGTTTAAAAAATAGAAAATACCGTAAGTGCTACCTGGTTTTGACTATTATCTTCACAAAGCTAAATAGGAAATTGATGCTTGGGTAGCCTTTACATTTGTGCTGAGTTCCCAATTAATGGCAAACAATTGAATTGTAAAAGCATTGATTATCAGAGCCTTTGTAGTTGGGCTGCCTGGTGCAAATGACCATTTTACAGAGCACCTCAAGGTCGTGGTTCATTGTGTTATGAGTGCATTTTGATAGAATGCAGGTCCCTGGAAGAACTTAGACTTGCTTCCTTCTAAACGTTCACTGGGGTAGGTGTACACAAATGATTGAGTTCTCAGTGGGCATCTTGCTGTTTGCAGAAGAAGACGATGAAGAAGATGTGGAGGGCGGAGCAGGGACTGGAGGCACTACAGGAACCCCTGGTACACCAGCCCTTCCAAGAGTGAGAAGGCCCCGGAGGAAGAAAAGTAAGAGGTTGCTATCCAACAAACCTCAGGATTTCCAGGTATTTTGGAAGAGTATAAATAGCATTTATTTTCCTCTGGCAATAAAATCTTATTTTGTCTTGATGGAGCCACTTGCCACTTCATTATCTATTAAGTGTGAGAATGTCAAACGTGTAGAAGCTGCAACACAGCAGGTCATTTAGACTGTTTACAGCAGCTGTCCATTTGGAAATGAAATGGCTAATAACTGATTTATTTTTGTTCACAATTTTGTGTCTGTACAATAAGTGTAAAGCACAACTTCTTGCACCCAATTTGCTATGCTGTATTTCAGATTCGGGTGAGGATAATTGCAGCACGTCAGTTGCCAGGTAATAACGTAAAGCCTGTAGTTAAAGTGACTGTCTGCAATGAAACTCATCGAACAAGGATTCGAAGAGGAAACAACCCCCACTTCAATGAGGTACATAAATCTTTACTTGAGTTTGAAGAAGCCAGCTTGATGAGGTTGCATGATCTTTTCCTGCTTGCATTTGTACTTATTGGAGCAAGTAATTAGACTGACCTATAGCAATCCTGCTGTCTTAGTGGTAAAGGATCCCATAGCACTTATGAAGTGTTCTCCCATTGTTCCTTTTGAAATGTCTCTCTCCAATATTAACTATGATTGGTGGGAACATGCGTGTGCAGAATAATAATGATATAAAGCCCTGGCATCTGAGATGTGCAGGTTATTTTGTGACATGTTAATTATTCATGTGGAAATCCCAGACTGCTGTTATAAATACTAAGTGCCAGGATTTAAACCCAAGAATTTATGTGGAACGTGGAGGGCATCTGCTGATGGTCCAAACATCTGCCAGCGAGCTTGATGAGAAAGGCAACAAGTTGATTCTGTTGACTTTACAGTGAACCAATGGTGTAGTGAGTAAATGTTTAGAGGAAACCTATAGGATACCAGTCAAGTTGATCACTTTCATCTAGATATCAATGTTTTACGAGTCTGTGGTGGCGAGTGCTATCATGTTTGCTGTTGTGTGCTGGGGCAGCAGGCTGAGGGTAGCAGACACCAACAGAATCAACAAACTCATTCGTAAGGCCAGTGCTGTTGTGGGGATGGAACTGGACACTCTGACAGTGGTGTCTGAAAAGAGGATGCTGTCCAAGTTGCATGCCATCTTGGACAATGTCTCCCATCCACTACATAATGGACTGGTTGGGCACAGGAGTACATTCAGCCAGAGACTCATTCCACCGAGATGCAACACAGGACGTCATAGGAAGTCATTCCTGCCTGTGGCCATCAAACTTTACAACTCCTCCCGTGGAGGGTCAGACACCCTGAGCCAATAGGCTGGTCGTGGACTTATTTCCTGGCATAATTTACATATTACTATCTAACTATTTATGGTTTTATTACTATTTAATTATTTATGGTGCAACTGTAACGAAAACCAATTTCCCCTAGGACCAATAAAGTATGACTATGTTTGTTGGAACTCTTGTTTATCAGGTTAATAGTTAGTGAGTAACATATACAAGATGCTAGGGGAACTCGGCAGTCGAGCAGCATCCATGGAAAGAAATACATAGTCAAGACCGTTCATCAGGAAGGGGAAGGATGGTGTTTGCAGTTAGTCCCTCTTCCACCACCCACCTACCTGGCTTCACCTATCACCATCTAGCTTGCATTATTTCCGCCCCCCCCCCATTCTTATTCTGGCTTCTTCCCACTTCCTTTTCAGACCTGATGAATGGTCTCGGGCTGAAACATCGACTGTTTATCCCTTTCTGTAGATGCCACCTGAGCTGCTAAGTTCCTCCAGCATCTTGTATGTGTTATGCTGGATTTCCAAAATCTGCAGAATCTTTTGTGTTTATAATAGTGAACTGGAGCTGGTAGAAAATCTTTATGGTGATGTCAGGATGCAAGCTGGTCTCAGCAGCATATCAGTCCTTATGAGTTTCAAGTCCAATTAAGTTTCCAGACATAGACAATCCCAGATATATTGATATTGGAGAAGAGGCTGGAGGTAGATACCACCGGGTGTTTGGATGGAGGTACATCCCTCCTTCCCTCCACTGGCCTGCCAGTCGCCCTTGGATAAGATGAAGTGCCTGCTTAGCTCCCCCATCGGTATCACGTGAAGGCATGGGAGCAGGTGGTGGATGGTTATATGAGCAGCTGGTGCATATCACAAGGGCTGGTTATGTGACCACTAACACCAGGCAGACAATCTCTGAAGAGTATTGATAATTGTTGCGGTCACCTGCCTTGTAAGGAAGGCAGCAATGGCACACAACTTCTGTAGGAAAAAATTTGCCAAGAACAATCATGGTCATGGAAAGACCATGATCGCCCACATCATATGACATGGCACATAATGAAGCAATACCACACCCACAGACTGTTAAGAGCAGTTGATAAACATCCATTTAGTTGGGATTATTATATATTTTATACATGTTTGGCTATTGAGAACCCAGCTCAACATTCATTCGAATGTGCCCTGTTGTAACTGATGTTCTTGTGTTAACAGATTTTCTTCTTCAATGTACATCGCTCACCAGAGGAGCTCTTTGATGAATCCATCTACATTAGAGTAAGTTTCATTTGTAATTGTCATGAACTTACTTTTCCGAGCTTTTGAAGCAAGTTAAATTTATTGTTTTCTCTTTAGGTGTATAATTCATTTTCATTGCGATCAGATTCACTAATGGGAGAATTCAAGGTGAGTTTTTACTTGTGTATCTTGGCTATTAGATTTAAATTATAAACATCATTAACAAACCAAGCAATTAAAGCTGCTAAACTCTTCAGAAATGTCACCATGATCTAAATCTCACATTTACTGAATTGTAGCATGTTGTGTTTATACCATGTAAAGATGGACTTTGGGATTATGAAAATGTATATCACACACAAAAGGCTTCAGACTTCCAATCCCGATGAAGGGTCTTGGTCTAAAACATCCACTGTTTATTCGCCTCCATCGACACTGTCTGACTTGCTCTGGCATTTTGTGTGTGTTGCTCATGATTTCCAGCATCTGCAGGATCTCTTGTTTATGAAAATGGATATTTTGTTTTTTTTTTCTCTTTTGAACTTGAATATAGCATAGGTGGAGTGTGAGATCTAGTACTGAGGTGAAGGATATGTTCCTTATTATTCTGTGCATTGGAAATTCAGATCATTGTTTCACTTTGTCCATGAATTTTAATTAACTTTTTGACACGGTTTAATTTCTGAGCCCTTGTGGTATTCTTTGTAATTGCTTATAGTCCTGTCTATTTTAATATTATTACAGCATCCTTGCAATTATTAGAACCATTCTGTTCCCACACTTGAAAGGGAAGTTTGCTAAGCTCTATGGTAAGATCACCATGATGATGTAAAATTGCAAGTTAGGTACTCCTACATGCGAAGTTGACCTGTTAGCTTGTGCAGGCTGAAGTACGTGAATTCTAGGTGTTAACATTGTATTGTTTTCAAAGCGAAGAATTAGACCTAAAATGAGATATTTTGTTTTTCAGCTGGACGTCGGTTATGTATATGATGAGCCTGGTAGGTTGTGTGTTTCTTTGTAAATTGAAGTGAGGAAGGAGAAGCGAGCTTTGATTATCCATTTTCACAAAGCTGATAAGCACTTTATGTACACTGTATTTCGTCTTTTTCCCTCTCAAACTTAATGTTACTACTCTAACACACACACACATGCTGGAGGAACTCAGCAAGCCAGGCAGCATCTATGAAAAAGAGTAAACAGCCAAAAGTCTCTGCCCTAAATGTCGACTGTTTACTCTTTTCCATAGATGCTGCCTGGCTTGCTTAGTTCCTCCAGCATTTGTGTGTGTTAGATAGTAACATTAAGTTTGAAAGGGGAAAAAGACAAAATTCAGTGTATTTAAAGTGCTATAAATGATATAAATTGCTACAAATGACCAGAGATTCATTAGCATTTTGTATGTTTAATTATGGCATCGGCAGGAAGGCTTTCTGTAGGCATTTACAGAATGGTGGTTGCAACATTCTGTGACTCTATTGTAACATTTCTCTAGGACTGTCCCACTCTCCTGGAATTTTCCTTTAATGATGCAGACTTTTGCCTTTCAGTAATTTTCAGTTTCCTCTTACAAGTATTTGAATTATTGATTTGAATCTACTTGCATCATTTGTCGAGCAATGCACTGTAAATCACTGTTTACTGAAGTGTCTCTTTCTTTGGCCAATCACACTGGACCTTATTTCCAAGGGAAAGTTTCACCTTAGTTGTTAATGCTAAGAATTTTTTTTCCCCTGAAACCTTGTATCAAATATCCCCCTGTGCTCCAAACAGGCCAGGATTTTCTGGTCTCTATGTAATTGAAATCTTGCTTCTCTTGTGCAATTCTCCTCTCTGCTCTCTGAGATGCTGATGATAATACACACCGAGAACTGTACAAACTGGGGTCCATAAAGTGTTTCATGAAGATTTTAGCACTGATGTTCCCCAGAGTGAACATCGCCTAATGCATTTTCTGCTTCTGTTTCGTGCTACATTTTTGAATAATGTTGTGTGAGTGCTGATGGATAAGTATATTTCATGTAAATTTTTTTTTGCTATCCTCAGGACATGCTGTTTTGAGAAAATGGCTCCTGCTTCATGATCCTGAAGATACAAGTACAGGGTCGAAGGGATACATGAAAGTCAGCTTATTTGTCCTGGCCACAGGAGATGAGCCTCCGGTAATGCTTTGGTGTTGACATTTGAATTCAGTTTCTAGCCAATGAGTTAATCTCAGGTTGCTTATCACATTCACAACAGCTCCCCTGGTGGTTATGAGCTATCACCTGCACCTCTGCAAGCATCTGTAATGTTGAATCAGGTCCGCAGGTCCGGCAAGCGAGACAGGAGTTGCTGATGGGAGTAGGTGTATTAATAATTTATTTACAAACAGTAAAAATTTGACTAAACATTCATGTTCCCCATGTCACAGAAACTACAAAGCTGAATATTCAACAAATATATTTAGTTAAAAGCATGCGCAGAGCATACCTTCCCAATGGTCATGTGCGCTGTTTGCCTTAAACAAAGGGAGAGAGACGGAACTTCCCACGTGTTCTCTATATACTCAAGGTAGTTGAAACTGGACACCAGGAAATGGGAAAAGCAGCTGCAGTTTCTGAACTAGTCAATCATGGCAAAGTGACTTTTGACAATCTGAGTAAGGCACGCCCCACCCCCACCTCAGGACAATATCATCTTTCATTAGAATTCTTATAATAATAATTCTTGGAATACATGCCCACCATTGTATTTCTTTATTTTCCTGTAAATGCCTGCAAGCAATTGAAATTCAAGGTAGCATATGGTGACACATACGCAGACATCCCACCTCTCCCAGAAGTTCCAGGAGTCTCCCGCATATTAATAGTGGTTCCCTGATGCCCGCAAATTATATACAATATCCCAGAAATTGATTTTTTTGAGAGAGCGTGATAGAGAGCAAGCACAAGAGAGAAAGTGCGCCATGGCAGAGTGCTCCAAAAAAAAAAAATAAAACGTACGTCACCCCAGACTACACTAAAGTGTACCCCTGCCTAATAGGGGTCAAAAATAATGACAGTGTTGCTCGCTGCACTGTTTGCAACAGTGACTTTTCCATTGCCCATGGTGGGTTAAGACTGTAAAAGACATGTTGAGGTAAGTTTAACAGGTGTCATTTGTTCATTAGCATAGCTAATGTTATTTAAACTAGCTGGCCAGCTGCTAAGGAACTACTCTATTGCAGACATCCCACCTCTCCCGGAAGTTCCAGGAGTCTTCCACAAATTGATGGTGCTACCTCTCTGAAATGAGTTTTTGCAGGGTGAGATGTCTGCATATGTACTTTGATAATAAATTTACATTGAGCTCTGAGCCTCAGAATCTCATGACCAAGTTCTTTCAAAGACATTTCCTGCCTGATGACAAGGTTTGACAAAAGGTGGGCAAGTGGGGAAGGTAGCCTCGTATGTAACGAGGGACAGTCAACGTTTAATTAGAATTTTGTAGTAATGATTGTTAGTAATCAGTAAGAGCACTACTGGCAGTTGGTGCCAGTATGGGAATCTTTATTCAGTAGGTACGAAGAAGAATGGGGAATGTCAAAAAGTAAATAAATAGCATTGAACAGCATTAAATGAGATTCTTTGGGAATATATAATTGAGAAATTCAGAATGGCTCAATTGATATTGTGACATTACTAAACTCCTCATTCTGATGTGCCTCTTTCACTGGTTTGTTTAAGATGGCACCCAGAATACTGTATACAGATAAGTACATTAATCTACTTTTTTTTCACCTAGATCAACAGGCAGTACTGCTGAATTTTACACGTTTTTGTCATGAAGATAAATGCCATAATAACTATACCTTCCAATATATGGGTATGACTGAAGAACAACTGAATGTAAAGTGGTCTAGGCAATATACCCACACGTTGGATGTGTTAGATGATTATTTTCATTGTTTTCAGTTCTTCAACAGCAACAAATGGCCTTGAAAGAAAGGGAATAATTTGACACTATGTTAATTATGTTTTGGAAGCCACAAGGTACTGAGGAATACATGCAAAGAATACTTAAGAAGAGTAATTTAAGATGAGGGGATCCAAACCAATTTTTATTTAGCCTGGCATACTCGCCACACTCCTGAGTGATGGGAAGACTGATGTCAGATAAAACTGCAAGCTGAGTTTTGTAGTAATAAAATCAAACTACTTTGGAGGGGGGGGAACAAGAGCTTTTGAACAAGTTATTAAATACTCAGCGGTTATGGTGATGCTGGTGTCACACCTCTCCACAGAAACATCTCATAATGGGGTATGCTGTGAAGATTGTGAAAGAAGCAAAAATTGCATGCAAGTTTCTTTTTTCTATTAATTTTTTTCTCTTTTTTGATGCTTAATAGGTTGAGAATAAGGTGCAGAATGAAGATGAGGACGACGTTGAAAGCAACCTGTTGCTTCCTGCAGGCCTCACTCTTCGATGGGTGACTTTCATTCTAAAGATTTACAGAGCAGAGGATGTTCCACAGAGTAAGATGGATTTTGGGGTTGTAGGGGAGATTATGGTAACTTTGGTGACAATGGTGCGTATACAATCAAGCTGTTTTGTGGTCTAGAAACATAGAAAAACATACAGCACAATACAGGCCCTATGGCCCACAAAAAAAGCTGTGCTGAACATGTCCCTACCTTAGAACTACCTAGGCTTACCCATAGCCCTCTATTTTTCTGAGCTCCATGTAGACCAGGAGTCTCTTAAGACCCTATCATTTCCGCCTCCACCACCGCCACCGGCAGCCCATTCCACGCACTCACCACTCTCTGTGTAAAAAAAACAAAACAAAACAAAACTTACCCCTGACATCTCCTCTGTACCTACTTCATTTCTTGCATTTCAGAATCAAAATGGGGTTTAAGATTCACCTAGATCAACATATGTTGTGAAGTTTAATATATTTAAAATTAAATTAAATGGAATAAAAATAATGAGGTAGTGCTAATTGTCCATTTTGAAATCTGTTGGCGGAGGTGAAGAAGCCATTCCTAAAATGTTGGGTGTGTGTCTTCAGGCTCTTGTACCTTCTCTCTGGCTGTAATGAGAAGAGAGCACGTCCTGGGTGATGGGGGTCCTTAATGATGGGTAAGGCTTCACCTTTTCAGGATGTTCTCTGCTGGGGAGGAAAGTGCTCATGGGGAGCTGACTGTGTTCAGTGTAGGGTTCGCAGCTACGCCGTACTTACGGCGTACATTTGACGCACAAGTATAAATCAGCCTTAAGCCACCTCAAACTCCTGATGAAATATAGCCACCAACAGCCTCCTTTTGTAATTGCAGCAATATGTTGGCCCATTTGAACGTAATTCACACTTGGTATCCTCAGAAGTCAAGGGCTTTGCATAATTAGCTCACTGATAATGTGGATCCAACAGGGGTTGAAAGCAGCTCTGTTACTTGGAATCAGAATCACGTTTATCAGCATATGTCGTGAAATTTGTTAACTCTGTTAACTTTGCTTCAGCAGTACAATGCAATACATGATAAATATAGAAAAAAACTGAATTGCAGTAATTATAAATGTATATTATTGAATTAAAATAAGTTGTGAAAAAACAGAATTTTTTAAAAAAAAGGTAGTGAGGTAGTGTTCATGGGTTCAATGTCCATTCAGAGTTCTGATGGCAGAGGGAAGGAATCTGTTTCTGAATTGCTGAGTGTGTGCCTTCAGGCTCCTCTACCCTCCTTCCTGACAGTGACAATGAGAAGTGGGCATGTCCTGGGTGGTGGGACTCCTTAACGATGGACACTGCCTTCCAGCAGCACCGCTTCTTGAAAATGTTTTGGATACTATGGAGCTAGTATCCATGATGGAGCTGACTAATTTTACAACTTACTTTTTATTGACATCGTAAATTTAACCTGCTAGGCTACCTAGTCATTCCTGTCACAGAGTTGATTTGATATTCTCACACTGTCTTCCAGAGTTGCACCTGTTTATCTTGCCCCTGTCCTCCAGCTGCCTCATCCCAGCAGGAGCACCTTTCTTGCATCCAGTGCTGGCTAGTATTGAGCATTTCTACAGCCCCATCCAAACCCTTCCTAATCTACAGGACCTTCCTTAGAAATGAATCCATTTTCTGCGTTTTACCTCGCTGTCCTTGAGTTTCAAATGTACATTACCACCTAAATGTCTTCTCAACTCTTCAATTTATATTGGCTACTGAAAAGAAGTCTGCCACAGATGCTGTTATATAGGGCCAATGTTGCCTTGTATATTTAACAATTCTCTTCCCAACCCATCTTGCTCTCTCTGCAGCTTCAAGTTGCCAAATTGCTTGGTACGGTCTAATCTCTTAGATCCGTGCCTGATTTTAACTTTACCATATCATCTTAGTTTGAGAATGTCTACACGAGGAAATCCGCAGATACTGGAAATTCAAGCCACACACATCAAAGTTGCTGGTGAACGCAGCAGGCCAGGCAGCATCTTTAGTGTTCAAGATTTAGTCTGTTTAACCTTGTATTTGCTAATTAAAATTTTGTATCTGGGTTTAGTTGTTGAGTTTATTGCGCTCAAGTAACATTGTAGTGACATAATTTTGCTGCTTGCTTTACTCCATTTTAGTGGACGATGCCTTTGCAGAAAGTGTGAAGTCACTGTTTGGAGCAGGAACTGACAAGAAAAACCTTGTGGATCCATTTGTGGAAGTTAGCTTTGCAGGAAAAAGAGTGAGAATCTACCCATCCCCATATTCAGTGATGTCATTATAGAATTTCTAAACGCTGCAAATTGCCTTCCAGCTGTAATACTGGCTTTTTCTTCTCATTTAAGCTTTGTACAAAAATAATTGAAAAGAACGCAAATCCAGAGTGGAACCAAATCCTCAATCTTCAAGTCAAGGTAGGATCTGTTTCATTTTATAATCTGTAATTGCTTTGAGTTGATCATGTTGAGTCATTGATCATGTTGAGTCAGTGGTCATGTCCATTTTTTGAGTCATTTTTTTTTGTGATTTCATGCTTTTTGTCAGTAAGTATTTTAGAAATGGGCATGGGGAACTCTGGAAAGAACTTAGCATCTGCAAAATGGATTTACGTCTGTAACATTTTTTCACATGTGCAAATTAAATGCTATACGAAATATGATACCATTATGACAGGAAGGCAATGAATATTCACACATTATTCTTTAGATCTTTGTGCTTTTGCACCTGACAATCAATTTGTATAGTACTGTGCTAAAGTCTTATGCACCCGAAATTTTTTGATATGGTGTGTCAGATGGTATGGCCTCCACAGAGCCCTGATCACAACATCATTACCTGGAGAGACAGAAGTGAGTGAGACAGCCAAAGTTGCTGAAGAACTGTGACAAGCTCTCCCAAGGTGCTTGAAACAACCTACCTGCTGATTCTCCTATAAAACTGCACAGTGTACCAAATATGCAGTTTTAAAGGCAAAGTGTGGTCACGCCAAATAGTGATTTGATTTTAGTTTTTACTGTTTACTGCTCTTCATGATACATTTTTTGATATTTAGAAACTTTTCAAGCCATTATATTTGAAAGCACCTTTGCTTTACAGAATTTTTATATGTGCCTAAGACATTTTCACAGTACTGTATATTCTAGATGAAACAATAAGGTTTTTTAGAATACTTGTTACATTAGACTAGGTGCGTGTATTTAAGTTCCCAGATTGATGTCATGGGTTCTGTCATTTGGCATAATCTCCTTGTTCATATTTACACCAGACATTGCATATGTAAACTCTTATAGATGAATTGCAAGTCTTTACACCCCCCAGGCATGTTAGTGTTGCCAAGAAAGAACAGCATAATTACAACACGATTAGTTTACAAAGGCAGTGCCCATCAGTAAAGAGTAAATTGAGATTGAAATATTTGAAGAGGATCTAACACAAGTAGTCAAACATCAGCAGCAGCAGGTTCTGAAAGTGGCTTGTTGCTGAATGTGCAGTACATGTCCTTTTTTTTAATTTTATTTTTATTTGGATAAGGAGTTCACAATTATCATGTACTTTTTTCACACATATAACCTTTTCCATTTTTTATATGTATAAAACTACAATTATTTATACATTCTTAAGTACACATTGAGATGATATAAAAGCAAAATAAACATTTAAATAGATAATTATGTACTGTGGTAAATCTAACCTATTAGGCTAAGTAATGAAATTAGTTGTTAAGAAAAATGGTAATAATAGTTTCCATACAACCCTTCTGGACCATTTCCACTGGTCCAAAATGTTGCATACAAGCCTATATACCAACCATTGTAGGTGTTTATATCCCAATTTGTTCGTGCTTGTTCCTGCCCGCAGACATAATTATCCAATCCCTATGTACTTATTTACTTAATTTTTTCATTTTTTTTTATCCCTTTCCCAAATCTTTCCCTTTACTTGTGTTAATTCTCTATTTTCCAAAAAAAAACAACAAACATTTAGACTAGGGGTGCTTACGTTAGCAATATTACTGTGTTGATGAGAAGAGCAATATAAATCATTAGGAGAGTCATCTAAAGTCTGCTCGCATTGGGGTTATATATTCAATCCATTTATTCCAGATTTGATAAAATGTTTCTTTTTGAGTTCTCAGGGAGTAGGTCAACTTTTCCATTTTAAATATTTCCAAGATAATTTCGTACCAATCTTCTAATGTAGGTGGTATTGGATTTAGCCATTTTCTAGTGATTGATTTCTTACTTGCCGCTAAGAGGGCCTGCAGCAACTTTATATCTTCCTTCTGTTCAAGGAACAATACATGCCCCAAATAGAGCGTCTCAAAGTTCAGAGGTATCTGGGACCTAAGTACCTTAACTAATGTTCTATGAATACCTTCCCAAAATAGACTTAATTTAGGGCAATCCCAGAAAATATGAAAATGATTTGCCTCCTTAGAGCCGCACCTTCTCCAACACATCACACTTGTATCTTTATATTTTTCCTGATATGGGGTCTTGAAGTATCTTATAATGTTTTTCCAACAATGTTCTCTCCAAGTCAAAGAATTAGTCGAGGACCATTGAAAGCTGCAGATTTTCCCCCAAGCCTCCTCTGAAAGTACCAACCCCGCTTCTTTCTCCCACTTCTCTTTAATATATAGTGTATTTACATTTTTAGCATGGGAGAGTGCATTATATAGGCGAGAAACTGATTTACTAGGTATTGAACTGCAAGCCGAATTCAGAATCTTGAAAAATTCTAATTCTACTGTTGATAGGTCTGTATATCTACAACTCTGGTTAACATAGTTTCGTATTTGAAGGTACCTAAAAAAGTCATTATGTTCTAGGCCATGTTTGTCCTGCAGGATTTGGAAACTTTGTAATACTCTTTTATCTATAAATGCGAGGTAGGTTGTAAGACCTTTCTTTATCCATAGCTCAAATCTTTTATCTCCTCTGTTGGGAAGGAATTCGGTATCATATGCACACCATCTAAAGAGTTTTAGCATGTTATTAATTCCACATGAATTAACCACCTTCTGCCATACTTTTAATGTAAGATTTATCCAAGCATTATTAAATTTTTCCAACTGGGCCATCAATCCTTTGTCAGCTATTGAGGCCTGAAGAGGAAAACTGTCAACTAATCCAAATTCTATTTCCTTCCATCTAGCCTTATATTCCCTATTACACCAATATAACAGAGGGGTTATCTGTGAGGCATAAAAATAATTTCTCAGGCAAGGAAGAACCATACCTCCTCTTTCCTTCCCTAACTGTAAGGTGTTATATTGAATTCTAGGTTTCGTTCCTTGCCAAATGAAGCGGGAAATCCATTTGTCCCATTCCCTGAATTGATTATCATCCACCTCCACTGGTAAAGTACGGAAAAGATATAATAACCGAGGAAGAACATTCATTTTTATAGTATTTATCCTTGAATTTAAACTTAAAAAGGGGATAAGATTCCATCTATGCATATCTGCTTTTATCTCTGAGATTAATGGCCCATAATTTACCTGTGACAGTGTTGAAAGATCCTTCGGCAGGGTTATTCCTAAATATTTTAATGATTTAGCTTCCCACTTAAGATCGTATGTATCCTGCAATTTTTTTGGATGGTGTATAATTTAGGGACATAACCTGCGTTTTCTTTACATTTATTTTATAACCTGATATTTTCCCAAAGTCATCCAACAGTGTAAACAATCCTATAAATGATTTTTCTGGTTCACTCAGATAGACCAAAACATCATCTGCGAATAACGCCACTTTCTGTTCAATCCCTGCCACCTTGATACCTTTTACGATTTCGCTCTGTCTTATTAGTTGGGCAAGTGGTTCAATATATAGCGCAAAAAGGAGAGGAGAAATTGGGCATCCCTGTCTAGTGCCTCTCTCTAAAATGAAGGAGTCAGAGAGGTCCCCATTTATCTTAATTCGGGCTGTTGGGCTGTCATACTGTCATCCTTTTATGCTTCTTTCCAAAGAATATTATTGTTAAGTTTCCTATCAACATAATTAGTGCTGTGTAATGATAGGAGCTCTACCCATCCCATCCATTGGTAGGAATGCATTCCAAAACTTGGCATCCTCTCAATCTGCTTGACTTGAGACTAATTTTGAACGCTCTTATTTTACATGATGTTGGCTTTGTGCTCTGCACTGCTTTATTTTACCTTTCAATTCTATATTTGATCTGAAACTATATTTGATGCAAGTGGATTGCTAACCAAGTTAAGGAATTTCTTCATCGGTATTAATCACCAAACAGAAACTATCCTAAATAAAGATCGCAACTCTGATAATTGGTGATCATACCATAATTGTTATTGTATGCAAATAATGAAATAGCACTTGGCTGTGGCTAACAAAATTTAATATCAAATCCAAAACCAGGGTCCTTGTGGAAATGTTTTCACACAATACCTGCAAATACCTGCAATTATCCTTCCTGTTTACATTTTTGCCGCTCATTATTTGAGCGATTAGTGTTCTAAAAGCAAGTGGAGTAAAAATGTGAATGTCATCAAATCAGTTATGTAATTTTCATAGTTATGATCTAGTACACAACTGATTTAATGATCTAGTAAACAACTGACTTGATCTACTTCAGGAGGTTTTGATTAGATTTTTATTTACCATTGTTACGTACCCCGTGACTGGGTTGCCATACCAGCAGAAATGGACCACTTAGTTGGAGTCTGGATTACTGGAACTAAGAAAGTTTTATTAAAGAAATAAGTAACACAGTACTCTAAACGTAAGGATATAAATGCAACGGGTTAGCAATGATAAAACACACGTGTACACAAAACTAGGATAATAGGAATCAATCAAGCACTTTCGCAGTCTAGGGGTAAAATAATCAGTCTCAAGTGACACACAGTTCACTTTAGTTCAGATCGCAGTAATTGCTGTTGTGCCATTGGGGGGCGGGGAGAGAGAGAGAGCGAATGATATGATATTCAAATCGGATTCAACAGACCTTTGATATTCCTCGCAGTTAGCTTTCGGGCAAGCCCTTTGTAATGTCTTCTGAGGTCACCGACTGTGACCCCTCTCTTCCGGATATGATCGTTCTTCTGTGGTGAACCCGGCACCCAGGCAAGGGCGGACACACACACCAGGTTCCCGCCGATCGTGCCTCTTCACCCTGTGTGTCTATGGTCGGTCCCGCGACCAGACCTCCAAAACTCCCACCAACTTGTGGGGGGGTGGGGGGCACCGCACTTCCAGGGTCTCGTTACCTCGTCGTGTCGTGGTGTGTCGCTTGCCTTAGCGAACCTGTTCCTTTTATCCCCCTTCTGGGGTATCACCTGTCCATCAAACTTCAAACAGTTCAGGTTCAAAGCAACCGGTCTAAACAATACTCGGAACTGTGTCTCTTTTCGTTAATCTCTCTCGTCTCTCTCTGATTAGCACTTTGAATGTTTCCCCCATTTGTCTCTCTCTTATCTCTCTTATCGGCATCAATCTTCTGATAACTTGGTCTGTTGTCACACCATATTCTGCTTTTGAGTAAGCTTTAGTTATAGCATTGGGTATGTCACCTGTGAGGAGACTTCTAATTTAGATTGCTGCTGATTAATTTGGCTTTGTCATTGATACAATATTAAATTCTATGTTGCTGGTTGTCTTAAGTCTGTGCATCTTTAATTTTATTGTTCAAAGTAAATTTGTTATCGAAGAACATATATGTCGCCATATACTGTATATTGCTGAGATTCATTTTCTTGCGGACATACTTGGTAAATCCAATAAGCATAGTAGATCAATGAAACACCACACCAATGTGCGCAAAAGACAGCAAGCTGTGCAAATACAAACAGAAAGAAAACCTACATTAATAAGCAATAAATATTCTGACTATGAAGAGTCATTGAAAGTGAGTCCATAGGTTGTGAGAACATTTCAGTGATGGGGTGAGTGAAGTTATCCCCTTTGGTTCAAGAGACTGATGGTTGAGGGGTAATAACTGTTCCTGAACCTGGTAGTGAGGGTCCAGAGGCTCCTGTACCACCTTCCTGATGGCAGCAGCGAGGAGAGAGCATGTCCTGGGTGGTGGGGTTCCTGATGCAAGATGCTGCTTTCCCTCAACAACACTCCATGTAGATGTGCTGCAAATAGTGGGAGGGTTTAACTTCTGATGGACCGGGCTGTATCCACTACTTTTTGTACGATTTTCCATTCACGGTGTTTTCTGTATAAGCTGTGATGTAGCCAGTCAACGTACTTTCCACTGCACAGCTATAGAAATTTGTTAAAGTTTTATATGTCATGTTAAGTCTCTACAAGCTCCTAAGGAAGCAGAGGCCCTGCTGTGCTTTCTTTGTAATTGCACTTGCATGCTCAGCCCTTTGAAATGATAACACCTAGGAATTTAAAGTTGCCTTCCCGCTCCAAATCGGATTCCCCCAGTGAGGACTGATCATGGACCTCTGGTTTCCTCCTCCAGGAGTCAATAATCAACTTGCGGATTTTACTGACATTGAGTGAGAGGTTGTTGTTGTGGCACCACTCAGCCAGATTTTCAGTCTCTCTCCCTGTGTGCTGATTCGTCACCGTCTTTGATTCAGCCAATGTCAGTGGTGTCATCAGCAAGCTTGGATATGGCTTTGGAGCTGTGCGTAGACACACAGTAGTAAGTGTAAAGCGAGTAGAACAGGGGGCTAAGCACACAGCCTTGTGGGGCGCCTGTGCTGAGGGAGATTGTGGAGGAGATGTTTGCTGTTCTGAATATTTCTCAGAGCGACATGTCCCTTTCACTTTCAGGTCATGCTGGCCTTCCGTCGATATCATTTAGCATTTGTTCCATCTTCTCAAAAATTGAACAAGCAAGCTCTTTGTAGACAAGATTTGATGGGGATTGTTAGATGCTTCATCATGTTTGAACACAAGTCAAAGTTGAATTTATTGTCAACTGCAGAAGTAAATTGATGCACAGGTGCAAGAGAGAAATTTGCAGCAGCATCACAGACTCATGGCATCATACAAGTTACTCATCACGTTGTGTCTAGATGAATTCAATTAACTGCATTGGTTATGGCATACTATCCTAATACACAAGGTCACCTTTGACAAGTGTACTTTCCAGTGTATCTTTTGGCTAATGTGTCTTTCACATTCAACAGTTCAGACTGTTGGCTTTAACTATTGGAGCGTGACTATTATTGATTGCAGCCTGAGAGATGTGGATGCCATCCAGAAGATCACCAAGAATTAGAAGTTTGCCTCACTAGTGTGGACATGTCAGGCTTACCTGGCAAGTACAAGGCCTGAATCTACCAGCATGGCATCCTCCCCTGCATCCTCTGGCCAGGGCTGGTACATGAAGTACATGAGGACAAGGCTCTTGAAAGGAAGATCAATGGCTACCTTTGAAGATGGCTGGGCCTCCCCATAGCCTGAGCAGCATTGCTGTGTACAGGGAGAGGAATAAACTGTAGCTTCCCTTCAGTAGCCTGAACGAAGAGTTTATGGTTTCCCATACAAGGGAATGACTGCAGTTCAGAGATTCCAGCGACCCCCAAAGTCCAGACAAGCAGTTAAATGGAGGGCCCAGGATGCAGTGGAGGTGGCCGAGTCACGTCTAAGGCACAGGGATCTGGTAGGGACAGTGGTGTCTGGTCAGGAGGGGCTGGACAGCTTCCCTTCCAACCTGCTTCAATACGGCCCAGGGCAGGGACAGACACAAACTGGTCCAGGAAGAGGTGCAAGTGGTTGTCAAGGAAGTGCGTACAACCAGGGTGGTGCGTTTGTAGCAGCAGGGAGTTTGGACGAGGTGGGAGGGTGTGCAAAAACAGAACATCTGGTCCAATATCTGGCAGGCAGAACCACAGCACATCAAGTTCATGTCTCAGGCTGTGTACAACATCCTGCCTAGTCCAGTGAACCTTTTTTCTTGGGATAAAAGCTAGGCACCATCATGTCCTCTCTGCCCTGGCAGAGCGACCCTGGAACATATCCCAAAAGCCCTTGGAGAAGGCTGCTACCGGCTGGCATCAGCTGCTGAAGGCAGTGGCTGAAAATATCGCCTTGGCCATTAACCACAGTAAGCACCTCTGCCCACCCAGAAAGCCTGACCCTTTGTCAAAGCTGAAGACAAATCACGGTCTCCGCCTAGATCAGCAGCAGACTTGCTAGCCATGGGGTCTGAATGGCAACTAAAAGTCAATGTTGGCAAGCTATTTAAATTCCCTGACTTTATTGCATCATCATCACTGAGGCCTGACATGGTCATCCTGTCAGAAACCTCGAAGCAGGTGGTCATGGTAGAACTGGTAGTGCCGTTGGAAGACCGAATTGAGGAGGTGTTTGAGCATGAGAAGGTCAAATGCCAGGAGCTGGTAGAGTAGTGCTAGAGACAGGGGTGGAGGGCACATTGTGAGCGGATAGAGGGGAAGTGGAGAGGTTTTTGCTGGCTGCCCACTCTGCAGGACTTGCTCTCTTCTCGGCTTAACAGGGGCTACAAAGAGAAGAGCCATCAGGGCCGTCAAAGAGGCTGCCAAGTGTGCCTGCTGGTGGCTATGGATCAAGAGGTGACCCATAGACTAATGCTGCTGGGACACAAGCCAGCGCCTGACCAACTCTGACTGGGTCACCTGGGCGAGAGCATCTGATGTTGGAAGACCCAAAACACCTGATGACCCCGGGTTGCATCTCTGATGTGTCCCAGTGCATTCTAGGATGTATCTCAGCATCAACTGTCTTTGAAGTTGCCAATGACTCCTGCCCTGTTCAAGTTCATTGGTTTTCCAGCAAGGACAAGATCATAGGCTAAATACTTCAGATGTCAGGGCAGCACAGTAGTGTAGTGGTTAGCATAATGCTTTAGAGCACCATCTGTAAGTTCAGGGTTCGATTCCCACTGCTGTCTGTAAGAATTTATATATATTTCCCATGACTGTGTGGGTTTCCTCCAGGTGCTCTGGTTTCCTCCCACATTCCAAAGATTTGCGAATTAGGGTTAATAAGTTGTGGATATGTTATGCTGGTGCTGGAAGCATGCTGACACTTGTAGCTGGCTCCAGACAACATTCTCAGTGCAAAAATTGCATTTCACTGTATGTTTTGATGTACATATGACAAACAAAGCTCATCTAATCATCTTCAGATGTGGAAATGTGAAATAAAATCCATAATACTCAGCTGGTGGTCAAAACATGCGATGATAGAAAGTAGACACTTTGGATCGATGCCATTTCATCAGAGCAGTGAACAGTTGAGAAACTGCTTTTAATAAACCATGCAGGAGGAGAGCTTAAATGTTAGAAAAGAACACCAAGGAAAGGTGAAGGTACAGGAGAGAGTCCTGAAAAGAGTTGAGTGACAAAGAATTATACTTTAAGAATATGTTAGAGCGTTCAGACCCTTTGGAGATGGAATGAGGGGAAAATTCATCAAGTAGGTAAAATATTGTGGGATCTGAGCAGAGTGGCGAGTGGGGCAGTTTGAGGGGTTGAGGATTGGAGCTTGCATAAAATAGAGGATGATTTAAGAGGACACTAACTTTTTCACACAGTGTGTGGTTGGAATCTGGAATGTACCGGTTGTGGAAGTGGTGCAGGCATGTTCCATTGCTGCAAAACGGACATTGGGTGAATGCATATTGGAGAAAATATTACAAGGCTCAAGAGGAGGAGTTGCAGGTTGATGCTGGAGTCTCTGTGGTTGGAAAAGGACACAAACACAATGGGATGAGTGGAAGATTTCTCCATGTAATTATGCTATCTTTCAATGAAAGACGATGACGATGAAACTTTGGGTGTGTGGTGAAAAAATGATCTTAAAGGAGTAGAGGTAGAATCAGAATAATCTCTGCTATGGGTTGGACCATGGCCATTTTCCTCTTAAATACTGAATCTGGTATTCTGAAAATATTCTACATGTGATTTCTAATCTTGTGCTTATGAATCAGATTGGTAGATAGCTTGTACTGCAGTAAGAGTCAACTTGTTTGTACAAAATGTGTTTAACTGGTTACCTGGTCAGTGATGAATATTAAAACTTTTTTTTAATAAGATGGCAATAATAAATGCAGAATAGATGTAATAGTATAATTTTCTTTCTTGTCTTTCAGTTTCCGTCCATGTGTGAGAAATTGCGCATGACTATTTTCGATTGGTGAGTGTGCAAGAAAAGTTTTCATTCGTTCCGTGTTGGTTTTAATGTGAATGATTTGCTGGTAATTTTGTGAAAATGCATTGAGGTCAAGTTATCTTTGACCAAGTCGCTTTGGGAGTTGATGCTGAAATACAAGGAAGCACAGAAGAGGTGAGGCAGGAAACCACAGCCTTAAGGGAGAGTTACTGCACTCTGCACTTACTCAAAGGCTGGTTTGCTCCAAGTTCATTGCCTCAGAAGGCGATTGTTACTTGCTGGTGTATGCATGTTGCAAGAAGCAAACAGATAAGGAACTTTACAGTATATAAGGAATCCAGTGTGTAGTTTTCTCTTATTGCTGATCTTTCAGTGACACAATTTATTATGGTGTGGAGAGTATGCCATTTTCCTTTAATGACCATCAGAAATAAACAAATTTGTCTGTTAAATTGTTCACTTCCAAATATGTTTGAGTGGTAGGAGGGGGAGTGTGAATTCTGAAAAGGAAAAATAATTAATGAACAGAGTTGGGGAGGGAGGCAACAAGTTGCAATTGTTTACAAATATGGATAAAATGTTCTTGTTCAGGAAATTCCTTCTCCCTGTGATGACTCACTGGTCTGCAGCAGGAAGTCCTTAAATTGTATTTTCAAGTATCGAATGATATATTAAAGAAAAAAAGGTGAAATGAACTGCCCAGGGCCAAGGGTACCAAAGGGAATTGCCCATGTTCAGTTACTGATCCTTAAGTCCCAGATCTGTGCAGTCATTTTAAGTCCACATTCTGCTGAAGGGCATGCATTAGTGCAGCTATAATTACTAGTCACCAGTTCGGGAGCAGAACTCAGTGTTGCTGAGTATTGTGTGTGACATGTGCTCACCAGGTGATTCTGAGCTGTAACCTATTACATGCTCATTAACTGGCATGGAGCGGATGTTTAACTATTTCTGATTGTGTGGTAGAAATGGCATGGACTACTGTGTTCTCCATATAAATATTACTTATGGCAGTGTATCATTACCATTCTTTTAAACTAAATTTTAGGGTGTTTTTGTTTCCATCTTTGTTCCCTCTTGCTGAATGAAATATACTGCAATGGTATTAGAATTCCATGATCCTTGTTGCCAATAACATTGAATAAGACAATTTTCACTTATTTTTGGGACTGGAAGTCATACACAAAGTTGGCATGTAGTCCCCATCATTGATTGCCTGTGAATGTAGTGGTTTATTAAAGTAACACACATCAAAGTTGCTGGTGAACGCAGCAGGCCAGGCAGCATCTCTAGGAAGAGGTACAGTCGACGTTTCGGGCCGAGACCCTTTGTCAGGACTAACTGAAAGAAGAGCTAGTAAGAGATTTGAAAGTGGGAGGGGGAGGGGTGCTTTCACCAGCAACTTTTATGTGTGTTGCTTGAAATTCCAGCATCTGCAGATTTCCTCGTGTTTTCGTTTATTAAAGTGTTGAATATACAAGTGGGTTTGGAGTTGCATATAGACTAGCTGGGACAAATATATTGATATTCACCCTGCGAGCTAGGTAGGTATTGAACAGCTTGGTACCTTTGCAGTCACACCTAATGCATGAGGTGAGTTTCATTGCGCTGTGCATGTACTCGCTAGAGTTCAGAAAAATGAGGGGGAGATCTCATTGAACCCTTGCAAATATTGAAAGGCCTAGAAACATGGAGATGATGTTTTCTATAGTGAGGGGGTCTAAGAACAGAGGGTACAGCCTCAGTGTAGAAGGTTGTCCCTTTAGAACAGAAATGAGACGTTTCTTTAGCCAGAGGGTGGTAAATCTGTGGAAATCATTGCCACAGGAACTGTGGAGGCCAACTCATTGGGTATATTTAAAGCAGAGGTTAATAGGTTCTTGATTAATTAGGGCATTGAAGATTATGGAGAGAAGGCAGGAAAATGGGGTTCAGGGAAAATAAATCAGCCTTGATCAAATGGCGGCGCAGACTTGATTTGTCGAACGCCGTAATTCTGCTCCTATGTCTTGTGGTCCTTGTTCTAACTTTTTTGAAATTCTAGACCAGTAACTGAATGTTAATTCCAGCACCAAATGGTGGATTTTGAACTGTATTATTAGTCAGGGCCTCTCTGTTACTAGTCTGACGGTTCTATCACTGTACTGAGAGCCGTGAGCCTTGGCCCTTTTTGATTATCATTCCCCAGTTTTTAATCAAATTTGGAAGTGGTATTTTAAAAGTACTTATCGATGTCAAACCTCATAACAATCACGGCATGAAAGCAGAAACTGCTTTCTTTTTGCAACAGTTTCTGAGCTGTTCTAATGATTCTGCCTATTGAATTGTTCAGTAGCTGGCTTGTTTAACAGGCTCTGCTAACCACAAGTAGGTTTGGATATTCCAGTGTATTATCAGTACCAAATGCACTAAGGTATAGTGAAAAGCTTGTTCTGCAGACTGTTCATACAGATTTGTTCATTGCACAGTACAAGGTAAAACAACAATAAAATGCATCAGCAACAGAGAAAATACTTGATCAGTATTGCCTTTCTAATGACTTCTTTACTAACTAGTGCAAGACAGCAATCAGGTTTTGCCAAATTTAAGGTCAAATTTATTGTCAAGCACAAGGACACATAGGCATAGGGTGAAATGAATAACTTGCTTGCATCAGAGACACGAGGCATCATGTAAGCGGCATTTGCACATTAAGCATAAACATGAGATTCTGCAGATGTTGGAAATCCAGAGCAGCACACCAAATGCTGCAGGAACTCAGCAGGTCTGAATGCATCAGGAGGGTCCTGAGGAGGAGGGAGTATTAAACGATGAGCCGTACCGGTGCTTTGCAATGTTGGAATGCAATGTGTTCAAGACGGTTTCTGAGTCAGAGGTTGTGTCGATGATGGGGATGGAGTTGGAATGAGCAATTTGGAGAGGAGTCGAGGCGGAGGAGTTTTGGTGCCCGCCCATCTAAACTGGGAGTGAGGTTGGATCACTCTAAGTTCAGAGCCAGTTTGGAAAGGTCAAGAATGGCTATGAGCTGGACGGTGAGGCCTAATCCCAGTGTCTGTCACTGCGGCTGGGTCCTGGTGCGAGACACGATCCAGTGTTTGGATGATTTAAATGCCAGCCCCGACTGACTGGAAAGGCAGGGTGTTGGGACCGGAAGCAAGGGTTGGGCCGATTCTGCTTGCTCTTTCACGATGTTCTCCTCTCTCTCCACAGTTCAGAATGCTGTTGCTTGCTTTTATTGTTTGCATTGTTTTTAATTGGGTTCTTTTGGGTTTCTTGCTTTGTGACTGCCTGTAAGCAAACAAATCTCAAGGTTGTATAATTTATACATTCTTTGATAATAATTGGACTTTGAATCCTTTGATAGATCTCGGCCCGAAATGTCGAATGATTATTTGCTTCCAGAGATGCTACCTGACCTGCTGAGTTCCTTCAGCATTTTATAGATCAAGCATAGCTTATGCGCAATTTTTACAAGGGAGGAAAAACACAACAAAATGTCCATTCTAGTGCAAAGTGATCAGAGTGGTATTAGTGTTGATTTTAAGATTTTGTCATTTCATTGAGAAACCAAATGGTTGGAGAGAAGAAGCTGTTCTTGAATCTGGTGATGTAGGCAGTAATACTAACATTTAAAAACCTGATGACCATCTTTTAGGGATCGGATGACTGGAAATGATGCAATTGGGACAGCATTTCTCTACCTCTCCAAGATAGCTTCATCTGGTGTTGAAGTTAAAGGTTTGTACCTTTCTTTTCTCCTTTCATTGTACTGTTGCTGTTAATGTACAATTCAACTTCCCAAATCTGACAATGCTTCAGTCAAGCTATAATGTCACCATTCACCAAAAAAGACGTAAAGGAAAATCTGTCACCATTCTCCAAAAAGATGCAAGGCAAAAGGTGGCCTCCATCGTTGAGGGATGTTAAATTCTTCAGTGTAGTTTATATTATAGAGGACTCGTAGAGTAACAAGTTGGTGTCATTTCGCCTATCATTAAATCCTAAGCACCTGATGTCAGTGATCTTCCAGCCAAGTATTAATTAGGCCCAAGTCTACTTAGCTTCTGAAATTGGACTAGTGTCATTTGGCAGGTAGAGTGTGTACCAATTTAGTTAATACTGATTTTGAAATGATAAGGGGGAATACTGTATTGAAGTATTTACAAATAAGTTGCCATGGCAAGTAAACTCTTCTCAGGCTTCCAATCGGGTACAGGTATTGATTTTAACCGATGTTTCAATGACTAACTATCATCTTTATTCCTATGAAGATGGCAGAGTTTGTCACCAAAAGCCCAAGAAAAGTTTATTCACTATATACGCCAGGAAAGCACTCGATCCTTTTTCAAGTTGCCATGGCTTTGACATTTCCCTTTTATTTCTTTTAGTCTCTTCATCGTCCATTTTACAAATCTCCGGAAATCATGGGTTAGAGTGCCGTTACATATTTTTCCATAGTGTGGTACTGTCAATTTATTTTCAATAGACATGACAAGCTGCATTTATATTCCATGTTGGATCATAAGGTTCAAAGGTTACAGGTCTTCTGTGTCATAATCCACTATGTTTGGAAAGAGTCCATTCTAGTTAATTTTGAAACAAAACTGTGAAAAACAGTAATTTGCATGTTTCTCTGCTGAGGTCTCAAAGTTTCCCAGGCAATACAAAATGGATCATTTGTCCAGTGTGCTTTTGATCATGTAGTATAAATGTTTAATTTTAAAATTGTAATATTTTAGGTGTTTCTGCTGTTATGCAATTCAATTGCTTTCTGGTGTGAAGCTCACCACGAAGCATTTTCAGCTCTCTTTGTATCTGGATCCAAGCTTGACGATCTGAGTCATCACACCCTGATGCAGTTTTCTTTCAGAGAATGGAAACTTGGGCAGCCTGTTTGTTTACTTCCACCTTCCCCACCCCCAGCAACACAGAACTGCTCTTCCCTCATCTCTCCTCTCCTTCAGGCCATGTTCCATCTCACTAAACATGACAACTTCCTGATTTTTGCACTCCACTGTCCATTAGGGCAAGGTTCACTCTTTGATCCCCATCTCCAATTATCAGAGCTCAGCTTTCCTTCTGCTGCATTGCCATTGCCGCCCACTCTCCGACCTACCTTTACAATTCTCACCAACCACTGCCAGCTTCTGACGCTGCCACCATTCCTTCACATCCTTGTTTCATAGTCTGAGTGCCATGTTTTGAAACAGAAATTTGCATGTCTTGTTGTTAGGAGTTTCCAGCAGGGGGCTAACAACCAAAAATTATTGCACCCTCCTAGTGTGGCTCACTATGCATCTTTCTGGGGGAGCTAACATTTCTAGGCCAGTGCTCCTTATCATGCTGGCAGTCTTGGGTTACATCAGGAAGAAAATAATAGACAATGAGTGAGATGCTCTGCAATTCAAGCAGCCTCCGTGAGCGTGAAATGGAGGTATTGTTTTTGGTTGATGGTCTTTCAGAATTCTGGCCTTGCATCAAATCCATGTTATCAAGGAATACTCTGAGCTGCTAAGGGAAAGGTGTAGAGCACAGAAACTGACCCTCTTGGCCTACAGTGGGTATGCCAACCATCAAGTATCTATCTATTCTAATCATATTTACCAGCACTTCGTTCATAGCTTATTAGGCCTTGGCAAGTCAGGTGATCACCCAGATGCATAAATATTGTTGCATTTCCTGTCTCTTCCTCAGATTCCCTTTCCCTTTTTTTTTTTGCAACCACACCTGTCCAGCCTCCTCCTAACCCCCATCCCCACCCAATCTCTGGTCTTGGATACCTCTGCCATGGGGAAACCTTGCTTTAATATCTTTCCTTGCACGTGAAATGTCCCACCCCAGGCAATGTGCTGGTCAATCTCGTCGGCTTCCTCTCCAGTATAATTCTGTCCTTTCGTGCAGTTGCCAGAACTGTACTTAAATTTCCAGTTGTGGGCTAGCCACGTTTTATAAACGTGTACAGTGAGCTCCTGCTCTTAACTTATACTGTGATTAATGAAGGTTAGAATTTCGTTTGTCACCTTTATCTTCTTGTCGAACTGTGCTGCCACCTTCAGGCATCTTTGGGCATTGTACACAAAGGTCCATTTGTTCCTCCAGAGCTCACTAGGATCATCCCATCATGGTATGTGGCCTACTCATATTAGAATCCTCAAAGCCTTAATGTTATGATGGTATATATTTATCTGTGGCCTTACATGAGAAGCTCAGATGGAAGTTTTTGCCCATGATTCTGAAGAAAATTAATGGGGAACATTTTTAAATCATAGAAAATTGCATACAACTTTGAGTAACTAGTCTGTTAAATTTTTCTAGTGTTCACCATTGAGCATGCAATTCAAATTCCAACTTGCACAACCTTTTTAACTCACGTAAAAACATCGTAGACTATTTTCTATAAAAATAGAAAATTCAGAATTCAGAAGTGCATAGGGACTTGGGAGTCCTAGTGCAGGATTCCCTGAAGGTTAACTTGCAGGTTAGTTCTGTAGTAAGGAAGGCAACTGCAACGTTAGCATTCATTTTGAAAGGACTAGGATATTAAAACAATAATGCAACGCCGAGGCTTTATAATGCATTGATTGGATCACATTTGGAGAAGTTTGGGGCCCTGTATCTAAGGAAGAATGCAAGTCTAGAGAGGCTCCAGAGAAAGATTAAGAGAATAACTTGGGGGATGAAAGGGTTTGTTTACATATGTGGACCATTTGATGGCTGTTGGCCTGTACTCCCTGGAGTTTAAAAGGCTGGGTGTGTGGATCTTATTAAAACCTACTGAATATTAAAATATTTGGATAGAGTGGAGTTGAAGAGGATGTTTCTAGTAATGGGAGAGTCTAGAACCTGAGGGCACAGCCTCAGAACAATAGGACAACCCTTTAGAATAGGTCAGGAACTTCTTTAGCCAGAGGATGGTGAATCTGGCTGTACAGGCCAAGTTATCAGATTTACTTAAAGCAGAGTTCAATGTTTTTTTTATATTAGTAATGGTGTCAAGGGTTATGGGGAGAAAACTGAGGAATGGGGTTGAGAGGTGAAAATCAGCCACGATTGACTGCCAGAGCAGACCCGGATGGCCCAATTCAGCTCTATGCCTCAGGGTCCTGTTCTCTTTAGCCGTGATGTAGATAAGATTGGTAGGTATCTAGTCGTCATAATCCAGTATTGTACATTTCTGAGAAGCACAAGAGAGTTGAGATGCTGGGATCTGGAGAAAAAAATAAGGAATTTAGGAAGTTGTGCAGAATTGGTCAAGGGAAAAGGGTAGCCAATTGTTTCAAATCAAGAGCCTTTGTTTGGACTGAAGAACAGATGAGGAGTCACCACCCTAATGTGGACTGTCCCAGGTTCAATTCCCACCTGCTGCCTATAAGGAGTTTGTACGTCCTCACCGCAATCATGAGGGTTTCCTCTGGGTACTCTGGTTTCCATCCACAATCCAAAGAATTACTGGTTGGTAGGCTAATTGGTCATTTTTGCAAATTATCCAGGATTAAATTGGTTGGAGTTACTGAGCAATGTGGCTTGAAGTGCTGGAAGGGCCTATTCTGTGCTGTATCTCAATGAAATGGAGTAAAAACAAACTTTTCTGACCTGTTTGTACCAAAGACAATTCTGATAAATCACTCCTATGCTTTTTATTTTAACTGCATTTGGAGTACCAGTTAGGCGAATTAGCTATTTAGCAGGGTCTGTTGCTTTCTAAACATCGTCTTTTTTCAGAATCCCTAAGTAACCCTTCTGCTGTGAATTACATGTCAGGTTATACCTGTTCTGTCAGATAGAGTGCAATAGCAACTTGCAAGTTACCCACACCATCCCAAATAACTTCGTGGTTGAAGGTTCCACGATGTGTATCACATCCTGTGTGTGGAAGGGCATGGAAGTCTGGTCCTTCTGATTTGCATGGGTATGTCGGCACTCCATGGCGCTGCAGTAGAAATGAATTATGAAACTGGTTCTCTGTAAATATCTACAATATTGTAACTGTTTAATAACACTTATTTTGAAATGTTCTAACTTGTTTTTGTTTCCCTACAATCCAGATGATGAGGGAACTGGGGCTTCTCCAGCAAATGAAGGTTCATTTCTTGGTCTATTCTTTGAACTTCCACTGCCAAATATAACATTTTAGTGTGAAACAGGGTAATGATCTGGCATATACAGAATTCATTGCTGAGTTAGGTAAATTTGCCTCCATAACAAATAATGCGAAGATGTTTGGCAGTGGATGTTTTCACACATGGCTACTGGACTTGAGCTGTTTAGCTAGCTTGGCAAACTTTTTTCCTTTTGTGTGAAAGACTCCTAAAAATGTGAGCAACTAACATTTCAGATTTTGTTGTAGGTTCAAATGTGCATTTAGCTGGTAAGGTTATAACCTCCTGAATGTCTTGCTTTAAAGTGCCGGCACTGCAATTGAAAAAAGAGACTAAATATAAGTTGGCAGCTTTTCTTGTTTTAAGCTATGTACCACCAAACAATAATCATTTTTTTTATTCCTCTCCTTGTTTTTCTTTTCCACGGCTGGGTGTGGTAACTCTGTATGGTGTAATAGTTTATTATTGGCAGCCTTCCAGCATCTTGTTCCATGGATTCCAGTTAACTGGGACACATCAGAACCAGCACAGTTTGGCCCCATTAAGCGGCTGTCCCAATTAGCCAAAGTTCCATGGAAGAAGTTAAAAGGCATAATGAAGACAAAACACCATTTAACTGAGTAACAGATTTTGTGTTTAAATGAAATGCAGAACAAATTCTAGCATAACTGATATGACTACAGTATTGTAAAACTGTTTTCGATGGAAATTGATGGTTATCGATGGAAGAATTAATCGATATCGTATTCTTTTGATTGACTGGAAGTTAACCAAATCGGTGTAGATAATGGGCTATCTTCATTGCTTTCCTGCATCAAGTCAAAATAAAAAAACAAAATGATCAAAAATCACTGCTTTTTGAATTGGCATCCATCAGCCCAAATGGATAATATAACACAAGAACACACAACTTGAAGCTATTTAAAAATTGTTTGCTCCATAATGTCTAATGGTCATCTCTGGCATCTCCAAGTCTGAATACTGGAAACCACAGTGAGCAAAACAGTTCTGAATTGTCTTGCTGCTTATTTCTCACCAGCACAAAAATCACTGCCTTTTGAACACAAAAAGCACGCAACTGGCGTTATTTAAAACTGTTTACCCTAAGCACAGTGTGGTCTAATGGCCACAAAAGTGTACGCGACTGATGCCAGTTAGAAACTGTTTGACAAGAGTCTTCTGTCCCAGTTAAGCAGCCGAGTATCCCACATAAACAAAGGGAATCTTGGCTATTTTCTCAATTAGTTTTTGTTCTTTAAGTGTTGTCCCAAATAAGTGGCTGCCCCAAGTAACCAATGGCCTAATTAACTGGAATCCACTTACTGTAAAAATGGTGAAGGTAATGACAAATCCAGTTTGGTTGGCATAGCACATGCTATGTGTTATTCTAGAGACCACTTTAATTCATGTCAGCTATTAATACTGACCAAATGAAGACAAATATCGTGACTTAGTACATCATTGGCTCAAAATAGATGCATGGGAAGCTCCTTGCCAATTGTCTGTTGAAATGCTTGAGATTTTTTTTTTTACTGAGGCTTGTTCAACTTTAACTTCCAACTAATTCATTTCACTTAAGTTTATTTTTTAAAAAGGAATATATTTCAATTTTGTTGACCATAAATTTGTTCTGTCAATTTTTTTAAAAATCTGACTTGCCCCATTTAGAAATATGGAATTAAACCATGCTGGCAAAATGCACACTGATCCTGCATGCTTTGGCCTAAAGCCACAATAATTGCTTGCAGCCATTTTGTTCATTAATTAACTGCTTATGATACTTAGCTGAGTTTTGTTCTTCCGCAAAAACCAATTTTTTTGAAAAGCACAATTAAGAGACTACAGGATTAGACACAGTTAATATTAACTATTTGGGTTATTAATCAAAGAATGCATCTTCCTGAGGTAACTCTTAGATCACTTTTCTTAAAGTTTTCACCAGGCTTTTGGTCATTAACAGAAATACTTTCTACTTAATCACTTGCCTCTGGCTATAACTGTCATTAATTTATTTCGTAGAATGTCATTTTTAAATTTGGCATATGGCAGTACTGATTTAAGTATATCTCTCTTTATGTAACACACATAATTTCCAGCATCTGCAGAATTCCTGTTGTCTCTGTTTATGTATCTGCTCTCCCTAGTTTACAACGTCTCCTGGCAGGCTTTGACTTAGACCATAAGATTTAGGAGCAGAAGTAGGCCATTTGGCCCATGGAGTCTGCTCTGCCATTCAATCATGGGCTGATCCACTTCATCCAGTCATCCCCACTCCCCTGCTTTCACCCCATTCCCTTTGATACCCTGGCTAATCAAGAACCTATCTATCTCTGCCTTAAATACACCCAATGACTTGGCCTCCACAGCTGCTCGTGGCAACAAATTCCACCCTCTGACTAAAGTAATTTCTCTGCATCTCAGTTCTAAAAGGACGTCCTTCAATCCTGAAGTTGTACCCTCTTGTCCTAGAATCCCCTATCATGGGAAATAACTTTTCCATATCTAATCTGTTCAGGCCTTTAAACTTGTTCTGATTTCTCTATTAATGATTTTAATATCTCATCCTTTAGTATATTTATCATGTGGAATACAGTACAAAATGTTTGTGAGTGAATGCCATTAATTGGGTGGTTTCCACAAGGATTTGCATTCTTGGTTAAGAACACCAACAATTTTGCTGAAATCCACGCTAGAGGCCCTCAATCTCCTGTAAAGTGGCTTGATCCATTACCGAGGTCCGGCATCCGGAAAAACTTGGGCCATACACATTTTACACGTGCATTTCAAAATCAGATTTTAGAATTTTAAGTAAATTGTGTCTAATCCTTCTCTTGTGAAAATTCTATGGTAGCATCACAAGATTTGCTTGCTCAATGAAGCTATGCATTTTCTGTTAAACTTGGTTGATAATGACTAAAGCAAATATTTGGATACTGGTTAAATTATTTCATTAAAGCATTTTTGGTTTTTTAAACATTTTTTTGCTTCAAGTTTTCCCCTTTGGGCTTCAGACTTAGACTTGGGGGTTTACATTGATTTGAATGCAGGTACTTGGGAACTGGTTATGTGATTTCACTTTCTATTGTTGAATTTTTGCTTCAGGTTTTTCCCAGAGCTTTCAGATCTGTCATCTGCTGTAAGGGGGTGGGGGACAAGCCATTACTTTCCCACACTGCTATTGGAAGTGATAGCTGGAGAGCAGAAGGCTAGCGATTCCAGAAAATGTATCACACTTCCTTCCACCCCCACCTTCACTGAGTTAGAAGGTGCTCTGATAGGAAATGGAATGATTGAAAGTAATGGGTGAAATTATGATTTATCTCTCTGTTTGCTTCAGGAGTTTACCTTTTAGACTTGGTTACGGGGCAGTGTAGGGAGTATGTTCCTATTCATTTTTTTTTTCCCAGTATTCATTCTGTTTGATTTCTTGCCAATATAGTTAGTAGGGTGTCGAAGTAAATTTGGTAAAGTCATAGATGAGATCTGGAGAGTCTTTTCCTTTACTTGCATAGAATCTATTTGACTGCTCCCACCCTGCACAATTAGACAATCTGTGCACATGCTAACAAATTAACTTGCACGAAGAATTTTTTAAATGAATGCTCTAGAAATGCCAGGGTGGCTTGCTGATCATTGTGTCTTTTGATAGAGGAAACGGGAGAGGAAACGGCAGGATTTCTTCCTGCTTTTGGCCCTGCTTTTATCAACTTTTATGGGAGCCCCAGAGAATTTACTGGCTTTCCGGATCCTTATGAAGACTTGAACCTTGGAAAGGTTAGTAAGAATACTTTAACTCGCTCTCTGATCTCACTGCAATGTGTAAAGCTACCTAATAATATAAGTGAGAAAACTGCTTGTACGTTATTGTGCGCCTTCGTATTCAGCTCAGAAATGAATGTATTCAGCTCAGAAGCAGTAAGTTTTTAAAAGACCTGTGACACGTAACAATTCATTTGTGACAACTTGCTCTGTGGGAGCCACATAAAGTGACCTTGATGGTGCTTATTTGTGCCATTTTGCTATTTTTTTTCTCTTTCTATTGAAACTTTTTATCCAACGGAAGAAATATGCAGGAAGATTCTGCTGATTCATTGATATCTGTGAAGTGGGTTCTGATCTGCATTAAGGAGAGAATTGGAACATAACTATATAGAAGCAGACTTGGGCTCTGTAGCTGATTGAATCTGCTCTGCCTTTCAAGCATGGCCCATGTGCTTTTTTCCAACCATATTCTCTTGTTTTCTCCCCATAAATATTAACTCCTTTGCCAATTAAGAACTTTTCTCTGCCTTAATTGCACCCAGTAACTTGGTCTCCACAGCTTTCTGTGGCAAAGAATTCCACAGATTCACTATCCTCTGGTTGAAGAGGTTCCTCCTTGTACCAGTTTTTTCAAGGGCTGTCCTGTTATTCTGAAGCTGTACTCTCAGATCCTAGGCTATCCTACTACTGGAAACATCCTCTTCATGTCCGCTCTTTCCAGGCCTTTCATTGTTGAGTAGGTTACAATGAGATTGCCTCCTTATCCTTCTGAACTCCATCAAGTGCAAACCCAGAGACGTCAAAGGCAACTCGTATTAAACCTTTCACGTCTAGGATCATTCTTGAGAACCTCCCCTGGACCCTCTCCAGAGCCAGCGTATCTTTCCTTGGGTATAGGGCCCAAAACTACTCAAAATAGTTCAAATGCTGCCTGAGCAATGCCTTAAAGCTTCAGCAGTTCATTCTTGGAGATTGTACTGTAGACGGATAATGTACTCTGGAGAGTGTGTTCAGGTTCTTTTCGTTACTGGCATGGATAGAGGAATGGCTGACAGGCAGGGGGCAGTGAGTGAGAATAAAGGTGGCTTTTTCTGGTTAGCTGCCAGTGACTAGTGGTGTTCCTCGGGGGTCTGTATTGGGACTGCTAATTTCACACTGTTTGTCACTGGTTTGGATAATGGAATTGGCTTTATCACAAAGGTTGCGAAGGTTGCGAAGACAGGTGGAGGGTAGGTAGGGCTGAGGAAGCAATACAATTGGAGCAGGACTGAGACAAGTTGGAAGAATGGGCAAAAAATGACAGATGGAATACAGTGTTGGGAAATGTATGATAATGCATTTTGGTAAAAGGAACAATAGTATGGACTATTATCTAAATGGGGAGAAGGTTCAAATGTCAGAGGTGCAGAGGGAATTAGGAGTCCTTGTACAAGGCACCTAGAGGTTAATTTACAAGTTGAGTCTGTTGTAAAGAAGCCAAATGCAATGTTACCATTTATTTCAAGGGGAATAGAATATAAAAGCAAGGCAATAATGCTGAGGCTTTATAAGATGCTATTCAGGCTGCACTTGGAGTATTGATAACAGTTTTGGGCCTCATATCTTAGAAAGGACGTGTCATCACTGGAGAGAGTCCGGAGGAGGTTCACAAGGATGATTCCAGGAATAAAGGGGTTAACTATGAGGAGCATTTGGCAGCTTTGGGCTTGTACCCACTGGAAGTTAGAAGAATGCAGGGGGATCTCAATGAAACCTACCGAATGTTGAAAAGATTAGATGAGGTGGATGTGGAGAGGATGTTTGCTATGGCGGAATTAAAGGACACAGCCTCAAAATTGAGGGGGAAACCTTTTAGAACAGAGGCGAGGAGGATTTTTTTTTTAAGCCAGAGAGTCATCATTCTGTGGAATGTTTTGCCACAGATTGTGGTGGAGGCCAAATCTGTGGGTATATTTAAGGTGGAATTTGATCATTTCCTGATTGGTCAGGGCATCAAAGGATATGGTGAGAAGGCAGGTGTATGGGGCTGAGTGGGATCTGGGATCAGCCGTGATGGAATGGCAGAGCAGACTCGATGGACTGAATGGCCGAACTCACTCCAATATCTTATGGTTACTGTTACTTATACTAGTAAATTCTGAACAGGTTCAGCAGTGCTATTTGCAAAAGTGACTTCTAATCAAGCCATTGAATCTGCAGCTGTTAATATGAATCGGTGCCTATGTTAGATCACAAGAAGACAGTGGCCCGGTTCCCACCGATCTTTGCTGCTCACTAGGTGCTGACCTGATGTCAGTGCGATCATCATGTTATTGATCAGACAATGGATCATCAAATCACTGATAAAGTCAGTCAACTGAATGTCTGGTTTGTTATGAATTTTCAGTCACGACAGATCCATTTCAGTGCTTGGGAAGGTTTGGGGGGGGGGGGAACTGTCACACAAAATCCTCAATTTTTATTTTACTTTTAGGGTGAGGGCCTTTCGTATCGTGGCCGACTGTTAGTTGAACTAATCACTAAACTTGAAGGTAGTCCAGAGAAGAAGGTGGAAGACATACCAAGTGACGATGTTTTGGTTGTACAGGTTAGTTAATTAATAGTGGTTATTCTTCGTAAATCCATTGGTCTTAAAGCATTCTAATGAACACCATAATAAAAACTTGGATTCTGGCTGCAAGATCAGCATGAACTAACTTTCTGTATCCCAGATCACTCTGTCCAAGGTAGCTGGAAAAGTTGCTTATGTTGCTTGCTTCGACAATCCCCTTTGACAGAAAAAACAATACTCTTGAATTTGCTTTTTCTCTTCTCAATTTGTATGTTTTATCTTGATCCTTGTTGGCATTGAATTGTCAAGTGGTAAATAGTTTGATCAATAGTAGCATTGACAAAAGTGATCTAATTTTCAGTTCTGAAATATCCTATTCCTTTTCAAATTTTTGTTTGTCCGCCTGTTGTAGTATCCATTGGCAAACTGGCACCCTATAAAGTTTCTCTTTATAGGGTGGTACAATGGGGCAGCTTATCTCATGGTATTGGGTTTGCTGATCATGAAGTTCTAAGCTCAAACACAGACTTTAAAGCCCATTGGATATAAATAGCCATGAGTACTTTCACTGAAGGGAGAGTATACTGTAAATACCCAATCTTCAAAGAATAGTTACTTCCCTGTTTATTCTCCACAGCAAGTTTAACTGCTAACACCCACCATTAGAGCAATGGGTCCCGTTTCCCTACCAAGGAGAAGATACTTCCAGCTAACAAAGTAGTTTAAAATGCAGTTCATTTATTTTCAGTGATACACATTTGAATCCATACAACACCCTTCAAATACATTTAATACTCAGTGGATTTCTGTCTTAAACCCTTCCAAATTACAAACCATTTCCTAAACCTAGAGCATTTCTAGCACATGAAGCACGAGGCGTTCTTAAAATCAAAGGATTAAGCATTTCCAAAACAGGTACAATTCCTGTAAACTTAAAAAAAATACAATGATGCAGACAATTTGTCCTTTGCAGAAACTGAAGCTGGAGGAATGGATCTAGTTTACCCTATGTTTCTTTCAAGTTTCTTAATGTTCCTTACACCATTCTGAATAAACCTGACCTGCTGTCCACATTTATAAAGTTTCTCTCCCACTTGGGTGTCTTCAGAAATGTATGATAGTTCCTCAGATATCCTGTAACACAAACAGTCTAAAAGCATCTTTTGAAGACCTGGACTTCAGTTTCATGTTCACAATGCTATAAAGCTAACTTCTCTGAGTACATAAAACTATTCCAAGTATAAACAGTTACTGATATACTAAATAATATTCATCCTTTCTGAAAGTTTCCTTGAACTAAGCAACTCAGAGCCAGCTTGTCTGTTTAAAATAACCAAAATTAAACAATCCCTTGCCTTATACTGTATCCTTGAGCAATAGGTCAGGATGCTGTGAGCTAGTATCTTCACAGACAGTGTTTTCTAATTACAGAGCTTGTTTGCGAAGTCATTGTATAGAAAGTGCTTTTTTAACTTCAAGTTGATTATTGTTTTCCATTTACATTTTAAGAACTGATGACTGACTTCTATTTACAACCAGAGATTAAACAAGTTGAAAGTTTACTTGCATCTGTTAGTGATCTTTCAAGTGGCAGCTGCTGCTCTTTAGAAAGCAAGCTTAGCAAACATGAGACCTCCCGTTCCAGGACAGTGAATCTCCATCACACGGACGCCCTGGTTCAACCTATGGGGGTGGAGGGAGGAAAAATAAAGTCAGTTCGAGGGAGCCCACTTTTGAAGTAGTGATTGCAATATAATGGAGGATAAAACTTGAGAGACTGTGACCTTAGGTGTAGTCGGTAAGGATTAATGTAGATTTAGTGCAAAGGGGGGATTATGATTAGCGTGGAATCAGTGGGCCAAAGGACCTGCTTCCAAGCCAATCTCTGTGACTCAGTAGCTATGTCTTTTATTGGTGATACTTATTGCGTGTTGTTGACATGAATTCATCTAATACATCCTGTTCTAGAAATATCAACGCCGGCGCAAGTACAGTCTTTGTGCTGTCTTTTACGCTGCAACGATGCAGCAAGAAGTTGGAGATGCCATTCAGTTTGAAGTCAGCATGGGCAACTATGGTAACAAGTTTGACAAAACCTGCAGGCCTTTGGCTTCCACTACCCAGTATAGTAGAGCAGTGTTTGATGGTGAGTACTACTGCTGTGAATCCCAGGTACCTAAGATTTAATATTACTGCTATCAATTATGGCACTTGTGATCCTCCATTTCCACCAGCTGCTTGACCCAATTATGGGTATAAATTACTTCAGCTAGTCGTGATTAATTGACATTGTATTCATGGTTGAGAGAAAATTGAGGAGAGTTCAAGCTGTGCAATAGCTTATTGTGGAAATTGTCTGACACTGGCCATCAATGATTCCTGGATAATGTACAACCAGGTGGCCAGTATTGTCTAAATATAATTTGACATGAATTTAATAGCTGTCAGAAAGAGAAACTTGGAGGGATGAGGGTTGAGAGCACAGCATTGGGAGGTGAGAGGGTAAATTTCCAATTATCCCTGATGAAGATGGCAGAGTTCGTTGTTGAGACGTTGGTTATAATAGATACCTGTATCTAGCTGGAAGCCTGAGAAGAGTTTATTCTCCCAATTATAGTTAGTAGTGTGAATTTTTGGGGAGGTTATGGTGTTCTTGAATCCATGCAAAGGTAAATGTAAGTAACGTACATGATATCGAAGTCTGTTTGTACAAATTAGCTGATGTTGCAATTTTAAATTGGACTGAATGTTAAATTAATGGTCTGGGCAGATGTTCAGTAAATGGCTGATAGATTGCAATGCTCAGAAATTAGAAGAGAAATGGTGATCAAGTTAATTAACTTTATCACATCTGCAGCACACGTTTTGGACCGATGCTAAACTTATTCCATGGTGCCTTCAAATTTTCTGGATCTGTACTCAGAAAACTGCTTGGGTTCTGGGACATATCTGTCTTCTAGTTAATAAGTTGGAATATCTTCAGATAAACCTTGTATTTTAACTTCTTTGGGTTCCTCTGTGACTCTAACCAGTAAAAATTAAAAATAAAAAATAAAAATTAAAAATAATAAATTAAAAATAAAAATATTCTGTCAATGTGGGCTTCATAGACCGAGCTGACATATAATTGTCCTTGACTAATTGCTTGAGAAGGTGATGATGAACTGCTGTGTGGGTATACTCATAATCTTGTTGTGAGGTTCAAGGATTTTGACCCAGTGACAGCAAAGCTGCTGGGTAATATAATTGGTGGAAACGTATGTAATCACAGCCACTGACATAGAGCTGGGGTTCACTTTAGGAGGCTGTTCTGACATGATGATGTAATTACATCAAGTATTTTTACTGCACTTTGTGTTCAGTGTTTGGAGTGCAATTAATGAGTTGCTACGGTTTTGCTTAAACATAAAACGCCTCCGCCATTCTTATTTGCAAAAACCTACAAAGGAATAAGTTTACAAGTGGAGGTGGTATGTGGCTTGGAGTACAGCTTCCGGATGGTGATGTTCACATGCATTTGCTGCCCTTGTCCTTCGAGCATGCAGAGGTCATGGATTTTTCTGAAGGTGCTGTCTAAGCCGTCTTATTGAATTGCTGCAGTGCTTCCTGAATGGCAATACTGAGAGCTTAAGGAAAAATGAAGGATGTGGGATTAAATTGCATAGATCTCCTGAAGGTGGGAGTGCAGGTCAAAAAGGCAAATAGTATGGTGAATGGCTGTCAAGATAGAGACTGTTTTAAACATTGTCTCAATAGGGAGATGATGAAAATGGCTCAGCAAATGGGATCAGAGAAGATGGTAGTATTTGCTGAACAGGCACATTTTTCAAGACGAGTGTAGGTAGTTCTTCTGTCAGTTAAGTCATTTTCTTATTTCTGGCAGGTAACCACTACTATTTTCTACCTTGGGCAAACACAAAGCCTGTAGTGACTCTGACTTCTTACTGGGAAGATATCAGTCACAGATTGGATTTGGTGAACATCCTCCAAAAAATGGTTCACAGACTGGTAAGCAGTTATTTTTCTTTCCACTCATTTCTCACGATAAACATCAGGTGAATAAATCTTTGAAGTTTTTTAGTTTGATAGATTTGTGAGGAAACAAATAAATTACAAGTTCTTGATGGGTTTTTCCCACTGCAAATAAATGAACTTATTTTTAGTTGCATATATGGTGAATGTTAAAAGCCAACAATCAAATTATCAATAGATATTATATCACAGACAAGAGAAAATCTGTGGATGCTGGAAGTCTGGGCACAACATGCTGGAGGAACTCAGCAGGCCAGGCAGCATCTATGGAAAAGTGTAAACAGTCAAAAGTCTCAGCCCGAAACATCGGCAATACTCTTTTCCATAGACGCTGCCTGACCTGCTGTGTTCCTCTAGCGTTTTGTGTCTGTTGAATAGATAGTTCATCCTTTGACTTCATAAGTTTTCAGTCATCCTTGAGCAGAAGTCAGGATCTGGTGTACCAAAGCATTTTCCTAACAAAGCTTCCCAATCTGCCACCGTTAGATTGTAGTGCCAGCTTCATGTCAGCCCTATCGGATTTTGGCTGTGCTTCGCCATTCATTTTCTTAGTCTCTGCAAGCATAAGCATATTGCAAAAAACACTTATTTGCTACACAACTATTTCTCTTTTTGAAGGACACAAATGCTTTTCATTTTGGTCAGTGTTATCTCGTTGAACCTTGTCCTGGTATATCTTTCACCTGTGAACCTTGATGGCCAACATAGATCAGCATGTATTTGCCCCATTCTTGTTAAATATGCATCCCATTTAGTAAGTAATCAGCTGCAAGTATGAACAAAACCATTCTTACTGCTCACAAGCAAAAGTACCTCCAAAAGGAGTGATGCCTTTATGGAAAAGCAATTGTTTCAATGTATTGAATAACCACAATGGAGTTGCCTTCATTGTTGTAGAAGTCCTGCTTCCAATCTGAATTGTGTAATTACTATGGCATTATGATGGTTACCATAACTGAAGCTTATGAAGAGAGTTTACCAACAAAATGGACATGGAGCTACCTATTCTAAATCTGGCATTTTATTCAGCCTTGCTTAGCTTTCCATTTTTCCCCCCTAGGAAGCGAACTTGACAAAACTGAAGACAGCTATACAGGTCAAAGTTGCAGAGGAACCTTTAGCTGAATTCTGGTTCAAGCTTATTGAACAAGTTATAGAAGAATGCAGGTAAAATGAAAGAATTTACCCAACATCATGAAAGTAACTTCTGTTGTAGCTAATTCTAGATGGCTGTGCTGCCTTCTAATGGGAAATTGCTAAAATGTGATTGCAGAATATTACAAGGATATAAGATAAAATTTAGCATATAAATACAATCTTTCCATTGTCATCCATGTCCGAAAATGTAAAAATCTGAAATCATGGCACCACAACTGATGACGTGTTTCAATTTCAGTGCATCCTCCAGCAACTTCAGTGAGTGATTTATGATGGAATGCCCTATGTAGTCATTAATTAAACTGCATAAAATTTATTGAGCTAACTGATACTTTGATTCAATAAATCTTGGTTTGGAGTTGGCGACAATAAATAAAACTGCATTCATTTAAGTGATTAACTGGAATAACCTTTGGAAATGCTGACCAATTGTGAGAAGCTTCAAACTCTTGACTTACTGGAAGCACCAAAAAAGGGAGAATTTTCTTTCTACGAAAAAAAATAGCTAAGAGCAGATTTTCTGGAAGTCATGTAATATTTAAAATTCATTGACATTCATTTGAAGCAAATATAATTTAGTAATTGTATAGGTTTACATTATTACTAATATTGAGATTCAATTTTCTGGAATAAGTTTGTTACTTCAAATCACGACTTTTTTCTAATATAAACTCCAAACATCAAGCGCCAGTTATTTTCTGACTTTTAACATTTCAGTTGACATTTTTCTTATCGTGAGTTTTATATTTTTCTCTCCTGATTTCAGCCAGCCTATGCCAACTATTGAAGGTAAACCTAATGTGACACAGCTTGACTTGCAAATCCACAAGATGCGTAAAAAGGTCCTAGAATCCATTGTTGAATCTGCAACGGCCTTGCGAAGTGAGGCAAGTGATCCCAAGGAAACAATTGCTGATATTGAAGGTTGGCTGGACAACCTTAAATCGTTGGCTGAAGAGGTTAGTGCTCAGATTTGCAATTTCTTGTATTCTCTTCCACCTTCATATCTGCACTATGTTTATTCTAACGTTCATGGTTAACAGTTATTAGTATGGATAATATTGATATTTAACTGTAAACTAACACTACAGTAGTATCTTCCTGTGACTTTAAAAGTTTTTCAAATATCATGTTTCAAAGAAGTACTATCAAATAAAATTCAATATCAAAGGAGTTGAAGAGAGAATGGAAAACTTAAAGCTCGTACAAAGAGTGAGGCTTAAGGTGTGGGTTGGGACAGTGTTGCAGCGGTGCGATTTATTGGGGGAACTAGAAAGCAAAGAATTAGGTATTCCAAAATATGTTTCTCAGTGAAATAGTTAAAATTTGGAGATTTAAGGATAAATGTCGGGTGAGCAGTTGATTGTTATTGAGGAGCAGGTTATTTCTGATCGGCGCTGACTGTTGTCTCCTGTTGAGGAAGTCAAGGATCCAGTTGCAGAAGGAGATACAGAGGCCAAGTGATGATTAATTCTCTACCCCCCCCCCCCCACCATTCATTCCTTTGGGTATAGAAGTTAGAACTATATTTCCGTTTGTGGCAGAGTGCATTTTATCATGACAGGAAAAATCAAATTCTGCAAATATTCAGCCAGCATCTGTGGATAGGAAAATGGTTAATATTTCAGTCTGAAGACTTTGTCCCAACTGTAGAGGGGTGAATAGAGGTTCCTTAAGCTCTGTGAATGGAGGGGTGGGCAGGGCTGCCCCTGACAAGGTAAAACTTGGTGACCCCATCGTAGACAAACGCACTCAGCCCACCCTTCTAGTGGCTATCCAGTTTCTTTTTCCCTTCTTCCCAGTTCTTCCAAAGAGTGTTCAACTGGAACTGTTAACTCTTTCTCTTCCCATAGGTGCAGCTTGGTGTTCTCAGCATTTTCTGTTATTACTCTGGATCTGCAGCATCTGTAGTATTTTTGTTCTTTATCATATCCATGTTCTGCTTAAGTTACTCGATGAAATTGGAATCGATGGGCCTTGTTTCATTTAATTTCAAGTTAAATTACACCATTGGAATTACTTTGCTATACAGTGGTAACAGCTTTATCACTGCGATGTATGTAATAATACTGCATTTATTGGGGAAAATGGGTATCACTAATATTCATTATACAAATTATAATCTCTGCTATCAAACAGGAGTTTTGAATTGGTCATTGTCAATACACGTCATGTGAGTTAGAAAACCAGCCAATTCATGTCACTGACAGGATATATCAAATCAAGTTTAATTTTTCTGTGCCAAACATGCACAATTGTATAAATATTTCGCAGGTGCTGAGACAGGTTTTTGACTTTTAGTCAATAAAATCTTCATTGCAACTCTCTCTAATTGCTAAATAAGCGTAGACCTGGGTTTGAGTTTGGAACCTTGTTCTTCAGATAATACAGGTTGAGTATCGTAAGGTTGTTATAAGCCGGGGGTGGTAATAGGGACAAGCTCCCGCTACTGATGGAATGCTCCCAATGACGTGCACGTTAAATAGCCTCTGACAACCGAGTCCAGCTCCTGGCCTTCACGTGTGGCTTAGCTACTAAGCCCGGCGGAACCATTTCTAGTGACAGGAGAAGGGACAATGTGGGTTACTGGCACATTAAAACCAGTTGCTTCTGGCAGATGGGGCACATCAGTCATGGTTGGCAGCTCTTCTAGAAGGGAAAACTCTGCTGCCTTGCAGCTATACCCACTTATGGGGAAAGCTTCAGGAGTAAACCGCGAGGGAAAAGTCTGGAGCTGGAGACCCTAAGGCAGTCCTACATTGAGTCCAATGCTGACTGGCAACTCCTGGGACAGTGCTGGTACCAAACTGTACCAGTCTCTGTCATTCCTTTGGGTTCATCAGATGCATGGAGAGGGGGGAGCTTGCTACACGGCAACAGTTTGCTCTCCATATCGTACTGCCCAGGCTTGGACACCTAGACAGCCAGGACACAATATCCATGGTCAGCTCTGATCGACGGAAGCCTTCACCTCAGCTCACAGATTGCGCACTCCTTATCCGAAATTCCAAAATCCAATGTATTTATTTATTTTGGAGTATTGACGTGATGTCATAAAAGGAAAATTCCACGAGGTGCTGGGAAGGTTCCCAGTTAATGCGTAGGTCTCTGCACACCCCAGACAGTTCTGAGAAGTGACCTCACATATGTAATGAAAGGAAGGTGGTGAAAAATAGAAAAACACTCCGTGGAGTGAAAAATGAAGATCTCACTTGTGTATCAGTGAACATAGGCTGTTTAATGGTAGGCTGATCATGAAACAAGTGAAGATCTATCATGTCGAACTGAAAATTGAAGGTAACTCTAAATTTTCAGCAGGCTGATTGCAAAAATTTAAGAAAAGGCACAGCATTAAATTGTTAAATTGTCTGCTGATCACAAAAATCTAGTACCAGAAAAGTCTATGATGATGATTGCTTTTATACTTCACGTAAAACCTTAAAAAACAATATATATAGTGTACTGTAACCTTTTAATCAAAACACAGCATTGTAAGTGGAGACTGAATGCTGGCTGTTCAACAGCTGATTCAGGTACTCTCCTTTCTGCTGTGCAACACATGACCTTTTGGCGTACTGATATAGTAATGGCATGTGGAAATTTTTATTATTAAGTATGTATGTGTGATGAATAAATTAAAACAAACTCTGCTTACCGGTAGCACGTAAATTCGGAATCAGAAATGATGGTGATTCCTAGCTATCTCATTATAATCCAAAATCCCAAACACTTCCTGCCCCAAGTATTTGGGATAAGCGGTACTCAACCAGTGTAGGTTTGTGTTGGCCATATTGCTCCACTAACATACTTGCAGAGCTTAGAACTAGAAGGGTCCTCTTGACAGAATAAATGGTAAAGATCTTCCTGTTGTTCTCACAGCCACAAAACAGCATGCCTGATATCATCATCTCAATGATATGTGATGAGAAACGAGTTGCTTTTGCACGAATTCCAGCTCACGAGCTGCTTTACTCGACTACAAGCGAAGAAGCCTGCGGCAGATTCTGTGGCAAGACACAGACCATATTCTTGAAGGTAGACTTGAGTGTTGTACCTGGCACTAATATCGTAAAGCTCCTAATTTTATGATTTAAATTTGCTTTTTAATTGTAATTTTATTTGCTTTTATTTTGTAATACCTTTCTGGAACTCATTTTGATATCATGTTCCTGAGATCTGACCTAGTAGTATAAATGATATTGAAATATTCTATACATATTTTCACTTCTTCAATGGAGTAAGTTGTAATTTGTGAGATGTTGGCATTGTTGTGAAATGATTTAATTTTCCAACTTAAACTGCGTTTGAGAAGTTGCTGGAGCGCGGTGTCTTCAAACACTACTGTCAATGCAATTAAGGGCTCCTATGGATAGTTCTCCATAATTTTAATTATAAATAATGGGATGGTAATAAATTTCCAATTAGAGTGCACTACTTAGAGAAGGATGTGTTCACATGTTTTTCTAAATTGTAGCATTATATGTTTTCAGAATCAGGTTTATTATCACTGGCATGTGATGTGAAATTTGCTAACTTAGCAGCAGCAGTTCAATGCAATACATAATCTAGCAGAGAGAAAAAATAAATAAAATAAAACATAAACTAAATCAATTACGTATATTGAATAGATTTTTAAAAACCTGCAAAAACAGAAATACTGTATTTTTTTTTAAAAAGTGAGGTAGTGTCCAAATCTTCAATGACCACTTAGGAATCGGTTGGCAGAGGGGAAGAAGCTGTTCCTGAATCGCTGAGTGTGTGCCTTCAGGCTTCTGTACCTCCTACCTGATGGTAACAGGGAGAAAAGGGCATGCCCTGGGTGCTGGAGGTCCTTGGTAATGGACGCTCTGAAGAAAGCTCTGTAAAATGGCTGCGGTTTAACTTGAGCTCAATGCGTGAACTCGTGCATTGTTTTGCCGCAACAGGATGCACTGATTTTAATTATTCAGTTTTTGTTTAATGTTGATATTAAATAAGGTAAAGCTGAACACCTTGGCAACTTTGGAACCCAAGTGCTCTTTAGTTTACCATTCAAACATTAGTTAGTGCCAATAGAGTTGCTGCTAACAACGGTGACTATTAATCAAAGCCAAAATATTCCTGTTCTCCACCCCACCCCCCTTGAATTTCTTAAAATTATGCCACTGGTTGCCTGAAATAGTGCATTAGAATTTCTACAGTGTTGTTCTACCATAGTTGTAGTGGATACCTTGAGGTGGTTGAAATAATCATTGTGCTTTACATCTGTTATCAGGTTGGAAAAGTTCTATGACTTGTACCTAATTCAGGCATCTTTTTTGTTCCTTCTGAAGTTATAACTTTGACAAAGCATTATTCCTTGGGTACTTGAACAGTCTCTAAACAGTATTTACTTTCTGAGTTCGAACAAATGGGATGTGGGTGTTCTTAATAGTTGAGCTCATCAAATGGTGATGTCCTCAAACTGTTTAGTCAGATCAGAGCATTGTAACCCTGCTATATGCAGATGAATATTAATAATTAATATATTTATCATTATATTTATAATTATATTTTATAGTTAAATAGATAATTAAACTACAAGGAGGAGAGCTGATTTGTGCATGTTACGATTCTCAATGGCAGAATAAAGTGAATGAGTGCCAAAGAGGAGGCTAAACCGTTCATGATATTATTGGCCAGGACTGTTGAGTAGGTGATGCATTTTGTCTTCCAGACAGACAGGGGTTCCCAACTTTTTTATGCCATGGACCTGTACCATTATCCAAGTGGTCCATGGACCCCAAGTTGAGAACCCTTGGTCCAGGCAAAATTTGCAAAGGCAAATCCAAATTGGCTAAAGAACAAAGTCAAAATCTCCGAACACTTGAGAGAACAAAACTGGAAGGACCATTTACTGACCCAACTGTCAAAGAAACACAAAATACCAGTACACAGTAGGACAAGTTGCACCCACAAGGAGAGACACTAAATCAATACTTCAGGTTAAAGACCCTTAATTGGATTTGGAAAAGGGTGAAAATAAATGTTTAAGGTTGGCGGGGGGGCGGTAAGTGGAGAGGATAGATTAAGGTTCAGAACAAATAACAAGGTGACAGTTGCTTTAAAATATTTCATGGTGACAAAACTTTCAAAGCAATTTAAAGAGCAGGTAGAACTGCATCAATGGAGAAAAGTAGTTGCCCAATGTTATGAATTTCAGCATTGCATCTGAAGGGCTTCCACATACTTGGATTAAAGATGAAGTGCCAAACCTTGTTTGCATTCATTTGAGGCAATGTAGGCGGTTGGTCAAAGAAGGAGTGGGACAGAGAATTGGTGACCGGAAGCTTGGGATTGCTCTTGCAGACTGAATGGAGATGTTCCAAAACACGATTAGCTAGTCTGCATTTGATCAAATTGTGAGCTGTGAATGCAAATAGTAAACTTGGAGAAGTGCAAGTGAATGGGTCCATGAATGATGGGAAAGAAAGAGGTAAAAAGGAAGGTACTTCCCTGTAGTTTCAGTGGAGTATGAAACAGTAAGGAAGATGTTGGTGAAATTGGCGAAGTTATTGTCTATTTGGAAGGGAAGGGTGAGAGAAACCATGAAGTAGGTTAAAAGTCAGCACCGCATCATGGGCTGAAGGGCCAAATTGTGTCGTACTATTCAATGTTGCTCTGCCTGGAAGGGTGAGGGCAACAGATCTCAATCCACCTGGTCCAATATATAAATCATCCAAGCGTCAATGGTTTCCGGTTAAAGGTGACGTGGTGAAGCCCAGCAACAACTTGTGGCAAACAAAATGAAGAATACAACTAAATACTTTATTAATAACACTCACACACACCTTCCACTGATTCCCCTTCCCTCACTGCGCCAATCTGCCCTCCAACCCTTACACTCCTACAAATTTCTTCATTTTCCATCCCTTTGTTGCCTCCACCTATCACATCCCAGCTTCTGTTGCTAGTTCCATTCTGCCCTCCTTCCACTGTCTCCCTCACTCACCTGGATCTACCTATTGCTTGCCATCTCTTTCTCCACCCTTCCCTATACCTCTTTATATTGCCTAACCCCACCCCCCACCCAGGCCTTGATCTGAAACATCAACTGTCCATTCCCCTCCATGGATGCTGCCTGACCTGTAGAGTTCATCCACCATCTTGTTTGTTGCTCCATTTTCCAGTATCTGCAGTCTCTTGTGTCTATACAGTAAAAGCATCTATAGGGTTTGGTGGTTGATGGCTGTTCAAAAACAGTAGCTAATCAAGAGTCAAGTGTGCTTTCCATCGATCGACAGCTTTAGCCTTATCAATTTAAGAGCAATGAAAAGTAGTCTTTGGCATTATTCACCAATGAGCATTCAGCATTACCCGGCAAACAAGACAACAATACTTGCTGGCTGTACAGAAACAACAAAGCAACATTTCTCAAGGATTTAATAGGTTGGGAGCTGATGGTTGTTTCTGTGGCTGCAGATGTTATTCCAGGAAGGAGTAGCTTCCCAGATGCCATGTTCAAGGATGGGCGGTGCAGTTGAGAACATTAACACTCTACCTTATCAGTGTGTTTACAGGAAAGAAGGATAAAGGTTCTACAGTCTAATTACAGGGAGGATATTGCAAATGACTGCAAGGCTGAAGTGATGCTGATGAATGGGTGGGCTTTGGATTCAAGGCTACTGATAGCCTGTTGCCTAACAGAACAGTTTGGTTTGGCAAAACCAATGGATAGAAATTCATCCTTTTGTCACTTGCATTAAACATGCTTGTTCTACCTCTTCACAGTTTGATTCCACTTGCATCAATCGAAATCTTGTATTACCTGCAGTCTGTATTATATTACAAGTTTATTGTAAATGACTGTGATTGTTTCTGTCCGAAAGGGTTACATCTAATTTCTTTGATTTGCTACCATAACACATAATGTACTGGTCATCAGATTGATTTTTGTACACTGATACAACTTAAAGAGGACTTAACCTTTAGACTTGGTTATTTGTGATTCTGAATGTCTGATTTCACTGAAGAATATTTGGTCTAATCCTTCTGTTCTCTCTGCTAGTACATAAAAGACAAAAGCAAAAATTATAAAGTACCAACTCAGCTGCGTGTTCGCTTTTGGCTTGGCCTTTCAGCTCTGGAGAATAAATTCAACAGCTTTGCTGAAGGAACTTTCAGTGTATTTTCAGAATTGGTAAGCGAGAAGCACATTTGAATTTTGCTTGTAAAACCAGAAAGCCAGAGATTCGCAACAGGTCAGGATCATTCTGCAGACAGGAAGACAAATTAGTGTTGCAGTTCACAGTTGTTTTATGATGAGAGGTGACTTGAACTGGATAGATTCAGAGACAGATTTGACAGGGTGGATATGGAAAAGATAATTCTGCTTGTGGGAGGACAGAGAGTCATTTTAAAAAATCAGTCGGCATTTCAGGCCAGGATGAGCCAAGAGGGGATGGGAGTAGTTTCTACAAGGTTGTGAGTCTTTGAATATTTGTAGTGGATATTTAGATGATGTAAGAGACTGAATTGCTGGTGGACAGGAATGTGGTGTTAAAGCAACACTTGAGTCAGCACTAAATGGTGAAGCAAAGGGACAAAAGTTTGCAGGAGAGCCAGATTATAATACTTATACGCTCAGTGGCCACATTATTAGGTGCACCTGGACACATCACTAATGCAAATATCTAATCAGCCAATCATGTGGCAGCAGTTCAATGCACAAAATCAGGTCAAAAGGTTCAGTTGCTATTCAGACCAAACATCAGAATAGGGAAGAAATGTGAGCGAAGTGACCTTGACTGTGGAATGATTGCTGGTGCCAGACAGGGTGACTTGAGTATCATAGAAACTGCTGATCTCCTGGAATTTTCATGCACAACAGTCTTTAGAATTTGTAGAGAGTGGTGCAAAAAAAAACAAAATACTTTCAATGAGCCGCAGTTCTGTGGGTAAAATGCCTTGTTAATGAGAGGGGTCAGAGAAGAATGGCCAGACCTGCTCAAGCTGACAGGAAGGCGACAATAACTCAAATAACCACATGACAGATGGATTATTGGATTCAATTGTTCTATGGCAGACATTTAAATTTATTTTCTTAGCCGCCAGGGTGAATAACAAGTGTCTCGGGTAAATATACTGTGCATTGAAGGCAGTCATCTAAACTTCTTGCAACAGTGAAATTTGTTTGGTCAGATGAACTTTGGCATGACTTTCCACAAAGACTTTTGATTGACTGTTGAAGGCCCTGGTCAAGTTAATGAAGACCATGCAAATCTCATCTGTCTAGATGCAGAAATTGGTGCTTGTGGTGATCTGAAGTCTTAATGGAACTCAAAGTACTTCCATTGAAAAGTGAAACAGGTGATTCAGGAAGGCCTTGGCAGGTATCTCTCGGTGACGCCTCCAACTTTCAAATTTGGCCTTTTTAGTATGTTAGTAAATAATGTGATTTATGATATCTTGATCAAAGTGCTGTGGTTATGCTGTTATTGCTAATGTCTTTCCTCCCTTGCGAAATGTGGTTTTCAACATGTTTTTGACACTGATGGGACTAACTAAGATGCTTCTTCACAGTAGAAGGAAGAAGAATTAAAAAGCAGATTTGTAGTGGTCTGGTTCCTTCAGATGCTATCCTTAATACATTTTGGTCATCAATTTTAATATTTCTGAAGTTCAATTTTTTTGGTTAACATGTACTACTGGTTATGAAGTAACATCTTTAATGTTAAAAATGTTTAATTTTAATTCCTCTCGGTGAATGATTGTCGCCCACACCGAATGCCTCAAATGTACACTAAATTTGTACAACATTGAGTCACTACGTATCTGTGCCTTTAAGGCCTGATTTGTTCTCTCTTGTGTATGCATGCAGTATGAAAACCAAATGCAGATACTGGGCAAATGGGGCACCAGTGGACTTGTGGGACGCCACAAGTTTTCCGATGTGACTGGTAAAATAAAACTGAAGAAAGAGAACTTTATGCCCCCAAAAGGCTGGGAGTGGAAAGGTGACTGGTTTGTTGATCCGGAAAGAAGGTCAGACTTTTATCAATTTAAATTAACTTCAAAGCTATTGAATGTAATGTAGTTGAAATATAGCAATAATTTGCAGAAAAGTTGAAATGTTTTGCCCTCCACCTGCATTCTCTGAACAAATGATCCCTCTGTGTATGATATATTTAAATATTCAAGGTAGGTAATCTTTAATCATTTCCTCAAACAAAAGCAGGATGTCTGTTTGCACTCTCAGCAAAATTTTGTATTTGTTCAAGAATGTGGAATGATTAGTGCTGTAGGAAGCTGTTCGGCCTATCGTGCCTGTGACAGCTTTTATTAGAAAAGCTCCCTAAAATGAGAGTCAGATCTATTTCTCGCATGTATGTTGAAACGTGTCACTTGATTAACAACCAAGGATGCGCTGGGGGCAACTCGCAAGTGTCGTCACACATTCCTCGCTTCACTGACTTGCTCAATCCATCAATTAGTCACTGCACACTGTCTTCAGAATCCGTGTCAAAGTTCACACTTGTCCTTAATGAGCCACACCCCTCCAAGTACTCACTTTCCACCGTTATGTAACACATATGGATTCTTAAACATGCAGTTTAGGTAGGCACGTGGATAGTAGAAAAATGGGGGGCTATGTAGGAGGGGAGGGCTAGATTGATCTTGGAGTCCGTTAAAATGTCGGCACAGTATCGTGGGTTGAAGGGCCTGTGCTTTAGCGTTCTATGTTCTGTGTCTCCCCTAGTCGTTAACATTCTCCTCCACACTTCCATTCCCACCTTGTTTAGTATTGTGGCAAACCTGAAGTGTAGACGCATCAGCTAAATTGTTGATACAGTATATAAATTGCAGAAAAGCTTGAGCTGAAGCACCAGATTCCCCCAGGATCTTGTTAGTTGCAGGCTTCCAACCGCAGAATAATCCATTCATTCCTGCTGTTTGCTTGATCTGACAAGCAACTGAATCCACACCTCTGCCCCTCGCCAATTTAAAATGTGCTAACCTTAATGATTAGCCTCCTGTGGGGAACTTTATTGAAAGCTTTATGAAAATCCAAATGTACCACATTTGCAGGTTCCTCGTCTTCTATTCTGGTTCTCTCTGGTATTTACAGCCCAGAACTAATCATGTGTGACCTTTAGTTTTGCTTTATCTTCCACTCGTATTGATGGCCAAATGCTTTCACTGTAATTTCAGCATGAAACACAATTTTAGGATTTAATCTCTGAAATGCAAGGTTGTAAGAAGTTGTTCCAAATAGCTTTCTGCAAACTGCACTATTTACATCCTTTGACAAAATTGGGGAAAATAACTTGCGATGACAATGTAACCTGCACATGGCTCAGATTGTTTAGTCACAAATGTCCTTTTAAGTGGAGTCAAAGTTGCCTTTAAATGGGAGCAAACTTGGCAATCTATCTGGGGCATAGAAAACAGATGTTAGAGTGAATTATAATTAAATGTTTTAATTTGTTTCACATGCTACATTAATGGTATTTTCCAAACTTTATAATATTTTTCCAAATATTTTTGTGCTTTAAACTTCGTCATGAATAGTTTAACGAAGCTCAGAACTGCTGGATGCCAGGAATTTCCGTTACCTGACTTGAGTCCTTTCTGAATTTTGTTTTTTCTGCAACTATGCCCTCTAGTTCTGGATTCTCATGTGATGAAGGATACTTTCAGTATTAACTATGGCTTGTCCCCTAGAAATCTTGTCTTCTAAAGAAACAATATTCTCCTTAACTCCAGCGACATTGCCTTATGGGGCATTTCCTCCATAGCTGATATTATACGATTGACCCTTCCCTGTTCTGCCTCCAATTAAGTATCTTGAAATAAGGGGACCAAATTTCTTTCTATATTCTAGGTGTGGTCTTGCTGGTGCTTTGCCCACTGGAGTAAGGCTTCTGAGGCCTCCGTTGATCAGGTTCTACCATGGATGTTGTGTCTAAGGCAGTACAATATGGAGAGCAAGTTGTTGCCCATATATCAAGCTGCCCCTCTCCACGCATCTGATGAACCCAAAGGAACGGCAGAAACCAATACAGTCTGGCACCAGCAGCATCGCAGGAGTTGCCAGTCAGCATTGAACTCATTGTAGGACTGGCTTAGGGACTCCAGCTCTGGATTTTTTTCCCCTCTCGGTTTACCCCCAAAGCCTTCCCTATAAGTGGGTATAGCCGCAAGGCAGCAGAAGTTTGTGATCAGAGTTTTCCTTCTAGGTGAGCTGCCAACCACAGCTGGCAAACCCCGTCTGCCTGAAGCGACTGGTTTTAAACCGCCAGTAAACCTGCCTTTATCCCTTCTCCTGTCAGTAGAAACGTTTCCACCAGGCTTCATAACTAAGCCACACATGAAGGCCAGCAGCTGGACTTGGTTGTCAGAGGCTATCTGAGGCGCACGCTATTGGGAGCATTTAATAGGTAGTGGGAGCTTGTCCTCATTACCACCCCCAGCTGTGACAACCTTAAGGAACCAGTAGAAAGGCTTCACTACTTCTAAATTCCAGTGCCCACCCTTGAAATTAGGACCATGGTTCCAGTAGCTTTGCATATTATCTGCTGGACTGGTGTGCTGACGTCAAATTCCATGCGCAATAAGCCCCAAATCATTTATTCTGCTGCTTTCTGTGGATTTTCCCTCTATTTCACGAATACTATTCTTGCACCCAAACTGAGTACTTTTGGGATTTTTTTTCCACATTATGCACCATTTGGCAATTCTTTGCCTGTTCGTTTAACTTGTTTGTGATCTGTTAGTATCCTGCTCGATTCTCCAGCTTTCCTATTTTCTTTCTGTCATCCACAAGCATGCTGACTGTGCCAAATCTTCCTTTCTCCAAGTCAGTAAGACAAAATGTGATCAGTTGCCTTTCCAGAATCGGCTCCTCCGGCATCTCAATAGTCATGGGTTAGCAACTTGAAAAATGAGCCCTTCTCTCCATTTGTTGCTTACCGCCTGTGAGCCAATACTCTCTTCATGCTAATATTGTATTCGCATCAGGAGATCCTACCTTGTGACTTGTATGAGGCACATTGTAGAATGTGTTCTGGATTTGAAATACATCTATATACACTGGCTAAAAATTTCTTAAACTCTTAAGTTTATCAGTTGTGATTCCCAACCCCCTTCCTGAAGCCATACTGATTATGCTTGTTCAGATTATGATTCCCTAATTGTGCTGCTATGAGTTAACTATTGTTAGAATTGACCATTGTTAGGCTAAACTACCTAGAGTTGCCCACTTTTTCCCTCATACTTTGAATGAGGATTTCATATCGCCAGTTTTCCAATCCTCAGACCAGAGTAAGAAATAGAAAGCGAATGATGGAGCTCCAAGGTGTGGGTTTGAGCAAAGGGACCTGGGAATCCTCGCAATTAGATCCCTAATTCCTCGCAAGTGGCATCACAGGTAGATAAGGCCGCAAAGAGGTTTTGGCACATTGGGCTTCATAAATCAAAGACCTTGAGTGCAGGAAGTTGTATAAGATGTTGAGCCCAAATTTGGAGTATTGCGTGCAGTTCTGGTCACCAGCCTACAGGAAAGGTATCAATAAGCTTGAAGGGGTGTGGGGAAACTTTACAAGGTTGGTGCTGGGACTTGAGGACATGAGTTACAGGGAAAGGTTGAATACTTTAGGACTTTATTACCTGGAGCACAGAAAAATGAGAAGAGATCTTACCAAGATAGACCAAATTGTGAGAGGTGTCAATGGGGTGAACATGTACAGGCTTTTCCTCTCAGTTTGGGTGAGACTGTCACTAGAGGTCATGTGTTTAAATTTCAAAGTTCAGAATAAATTTATTATCAAAGTACATAAATGTCACCATACACAACTCTGAGATTCATTTTCTTGTGGGCATGCTGGAAAAAATTTCTTGTAGTGGTTTAGGATGAAAGGTGACATATTTAAGGAGCATCTGAAAGGGGATCTTCTTCATTCAGAGAATGTTGCAAGTGTCAGATGAGTTGCCAGCAGAAGTGGTAGATGTGACTTCAGCTGTAACACAAGAGAAGTTTGGATGGATACATAGATTAGAGGGGTAAGGAGGGCCACGTTCCAGGTGCAGAAAGCTAGCACGAGGCTAAATGGGCTGAAGGACCTGTTCCTGCGCTTCAGTATTCTGTGACTCTGGTACTTCCAAAAAACTAAGGATTTTTTTTTAAGCTTTCACAATCTCAATAGCCATGGCCGGATACAAACCTTCTGGCCTGGGGATTTGTGGGGCTTCAGCCCCGTTAGTTGCCTGATACCACTACCATCTCTGGAGAAATTATGTTGAACCCTTGGTCTTTGTTTTGTTTCCCATCCTTCGCCCCTAAATGATCAGTGATTATTGCGCCAGGACACTGTGATGTTCTTTCTGTCTGCTATATACGTATGTGACTCTGTGGTTAAGCTCTGCCATTTCTTGCTCATGGTCAGTGAATCTGAAGAGCTGTCTGTTGACTTCAGGAGAAGGGTGAAGATGCACTAGTTTACACTGGGGGATCGACAGTAAAAAGTGTCAGCAGCTTTGAGTTCCTGCATGTTAAACTATCTAACGTGTCCTTCACTCAGCGCACAGAAGCAAACATAAAGAAAGTGTGCCAGTGTTTTAAAAGGTTAAGGAGGTTCAACGTCATCAAGCACTCTATCTACCCTCTACAGATGTGCAGTTGAAAAGCAGTGTTGATTTACATCATGGTATGGTACAGCAATTCAAATGCACAGGAATATAGGGGAGTGGATTCAGCCCAATACATCATGGGCATATCCCTCTCTGCCATCAGCATTACCTGCAGGAGGCACTGCCTGAAGTGCTGTTGTCAAAGATCCCACCACTGCCATTTCCTCGCAGCTACCATCGGCCTGAAGTCCCACACCATCAAGTTCCAGAACAGCTCCTTTCCTTCATCCACTCAGTTCTTCAACCAGCTGGCCTGACCCTCGTCACTACAGCTCAGTAACTCTATGGCCAACTTTGGTCTCCTTGCACTAAAATGGGCTTTTTTTTAAACAAAACACAATTGGCAGAGAAAATTTGTTGCTGTAGTGAATATTGCTTATATAATGCAATATCAGAATTGGGTTGATCATGAAATTCATTGTGACAACAGTATGGTGGAAGAGATAATACTATAAGTTAGAATTAAAAACTAAAATAAACAGTGTAAAGAGGAATAGTGTAGTGTTCATGGATGGTTCAGAAATCTGATGGTGGAGGGGAAGAAGCTGTTCCTGAATCATAGGGTGTGCATCTTCAAGCTGCTGTACCTCTTCCCTGATGGTAGCAATAAGAAGAGGGCATGTCCCACATGGTGAGGGTTCTTAATGATGGATGCTGCCTTTTGGCGATGTCCTCAATGGTGGAATGCTTGCGAGTGTGTTGGGAGTTGGCAGAGTCCACAGCCATCCAGAGCTTTTCTCGATCCCGTCTGTCTGAGCCTCCAGACCAGACAGAATACTCACCACAGTCCTTCTGTAGAAATTTGCTAGAGTCTTCGGCGACAAACTAAATTTCCTCAAACTCATCATGAATTGTAGAAAATGGCATGACTTCTTTGTGATTGCATCAAACTGTTGGGCCCAGAATAGATCCCCTGAGATATTAATGCTCAGGAGCTTAAAGCTGCTCTGCCTTTCCCTGTGTGTGTGTGTGTGTGTGTGTTTTCTTCCGGCTTCCCCTTCCTGAAGTCCACTATCAATGTGCCTGTGATGTTGCTGTGAGTAAGGCTTTCACTGCACTTGTGCATACAGGTACTTGTACGTCTGACAACAAACTCCACTTGGGCTTTGACATTTTCCACTTCCTGTGACTGCACTTAATTTCTGACCAGAGGAGGGCACTCACTAACTGGGCTTTGTTGGCCAGTGTTGGAGTTGTGTGTAGATTGAAACTACTGTTGATACCAGTGTACTGCCAGCTGGTGGCAGCAAACAACAAGATGCACTACAGCAAGAGCCACTGGTACTTCTCTTGTCACTTCTGTGTAATCGTTTCCATTTATCTCCCTCTTTCAAGATATCCAGGTCAGCTTGGCACATTTAATGATATCCTCCCCAGATTTAGCAGTGCGTCTGAAAGCAAGAGGAATCAAAAAATAAACTCAGCGGCTTAAAACTGTCAACTTGATTTTCAATGTTGGGGCAATTGCTAGGGAATGATGGGGTCAAAAGTTAAGTCACTTTTACAAGTGTGGAATAATAAAGAAAATCCAGCGGGAATATTTTATGGGCAAATCGTTCTTAATTGACTATCCTTTTTTTTAAAAACAAATCTGATTATTGCGATTAAAGTTGCATTAATTAATGCAAAGTTAAAATTCCTCATTCAACAAAACTGAAACTAATGGAAAAGTTGGGTAGCAAGACTATGGATATAAAAGTTACTACTGATTAGACATAATCATGGTAAGTTGTTATTTCTGGGCTACCGGAAATTTCCCAGACAGCGTTTCCCGAAGACTAGGGCTGCTTTTTGGTTATGCAGTCAGTGGCCACTTTATTAGGTACACACGTACAACACATTAAGGCAAATATCTAATCAGCTAATCATATGGCAGCAACTGAAACGCATGAAAGCGTGCAGATATGGTCAAGGGGTTCAGTTGTTGTTTAAACCCAGCATCAGACTGGGAAGCAATGTGATTATTGGACTTTGACCGTGGAATGATTGTTGGTGCCAGATGGGGTGGTTTGAGTATCTCAGAAACTTCTGATCTCCTGGGATTTTCACGCAAAACAGTCTCTGGAGTTTGCAGAGAATGGTGATTAAAAATTTTTAAAAAACATCCAGTGAATGGCAGTTCTGTGGGCAAGAATGCCTTGTTAATAGGAGAGAATGGCCAAAGTGGTTCAAGCTAAGGAAGGCGACATTAACACTAATAACCACAGATTACAGCGGTACTGTGCATTAGAGCATCTGCAAATGCATAACAATTTAAACCTTAAAGAGGATGAGCCACAGTAGCGGAAGGAAACACCAGGCTCCTCTCCCGTACCTAATAAAGTGGTTCCCCAAGAGGCTCATCTGCTGTCTAACAGTGGGCTGAAAGGCGAAACTCCCACCCAGCATAAGGTGCTGAGGCAAAGCTTTCTTCAATATTTTGTTTTAATTTGTTTTGTTTTTTTTTTCTGGAGCAATTACATTTTGGCAAATTTGCACTTCCTTCCTGCAATGACAGTGGTAGCCTTCAAACTCTTGTGTAGCACTGATTTTTACCAACCCCAAATGTGAGAGAGTTAAAATATTTTCCATTACTTGGCTCTTACTGATTTTAACCCCTTTTGCCAGGGTGAATTATCTGTTTGAAATTTTTTTTTAAAAAAGGGTAATTCTATGCCACAATAGAATTAATTAACTAGGGGATTTAAACCCAATAATGGAATTAATAGGCAAACCCAGTGAGGGGGAAAGTAAAAGGGGAGACCATTTGCATTTCATACAGTATCAGCCATAATATAGCTTGGTTTACTTTTGTTAACAGCTTGCTAACAGAAGCTGATGCTGGTCACACAGAATTTATTGATGAAGTTTACGAAAATAACTCTCGCTATCCTGGAGCTGAATGGAAACTAGCAAAGGAGCCTTATACTGATGTGGTTTGTATTATAATATTGATTTTCCAATTAATAGAGTCTGAGAGCTGCTCTTCATAGTGTGCTCTCCAGTCATAATCAAATAATATTTAGTAACATTTATTGTCTTAAAATTAAGCTCATTAATCATTCAGAGTTCAAATTTGAGTCTTCATTATAATGTAGGATGCTTGGAAATTCTACTGGTTTGACTCAAGTTCCAGCAGGGTGCAAATTCCAACGTGCAAAAACTGTGCAAAAAAAGTTCATTTGGTTTCTGTGTCACTTGTGTAATTTTAATGACTCAAATCCCATGAAATTTTCAACTTGATGATTTGAAAATATAATGCAAGATACACGCATTATTTTAGCCATACAATATACTGAGCTGCCCTGGACAGTGTCAACGGGCTGGATGAGATACTTATATGAATAATACTAATATTTTGTAGCTATAACTTGAAAGCTTTCTTTCATTCGGATTACATTCCTTGACTTGTCTTAATACCACAGATGCTTCCTGCAGTTTGACCACTTGCAAACTGGATTCTGAAGTGCCTGTTCAGAACTACTGAAGCACTTATTGGTGCCCGGTGTAATACCTGCAAATCTTTTTCTGGCGTTATGGTTGCTTTGAATTGTTTGCAAGTGATGAATACATTGTTCATTTGAAGTCCGCTCCAATTTATCAAACTAAAGCTGTTTCAAATCCTGATTCATTCACTAATCCTCAAATATTGCTTTTAATTTTGATTAATAGAATGGAGAAAAGAGTTCATCAAGAGAAGAGATTGACCCACCAGCTGGCTGGAAATGGATGGATGAATGGGAATATGATGTCAATCGAGCTGTAGATGAGCAGGGTAATTTATAATCTAGTGTTAGATTAATTATTTATGTTTGCATAGAGAGTGAGGAAGATAGCAGATATTTCATTAGTTTATTGTACCAGGTACTTTTTGCAATTTCCTCCTATTTCAGTTAATTTGTAGTTGGTGAAATTGTAGTTTAAAAAATGATTTGTATAGATCCAACCAAGGCAACACACACAAAATACTGGAGGAAAGTTCAAAGTAAATTTATTATCAAATTCAGTATCGTGCAAATGTCTTGGTCACATATCTATAGCCAGGGTGTCTGAAGACTTTTGCATGGTTCTGTATTTGCTAACGTGAAGCGGAGAACGCCTTTGTAAATCTGGCGGGAGTGAAGGAGGTGGAATTGGTGTGGGTGGAGTGCCATGGGAGGAGTGTGGGATAGGTGGCAGAGAAGGAGTGCCAGGTGCAGGGGGGCTTGGAGGAGGTGCAGACGCACCCAGGCCTGAGACACCAGGAAAGGTCATTAGATTCCAAACAATTGTTTTTTTGTTCTTTATAGAATGTGTCTCTGATGCTTCCCACTCCCCTCCTATTTTCCCAACCATGATTCCCCTCTCCCTGTCACCTCCCACTCTCAGTCTACATTAGAGACCCGTATCAAAATCGGGCTTATCATCACTCACATGTCATGAAATTTGTTTTTTTTTGCAGCAGCAGTACAGTGCAATACATAAAATTACAGTACTGTGCAAGAGTCTTAGACACCCTAGCTATGTATATGTGGCTAAGGCTTTTGCCCTGTACTGTATATGTCACCATGTACTTCCCTAACATTTGTTTTCTTGTGGGCATACACAGTGAAAGACCACACCCAACAGGACAGAAAAACAACCACTGTGCAGATACAAAAGGAAAAAAAATAATAATAATAAATATATAAGCAATATCAAGAACATGAGATGAAGAGTCCTTGAATGTGAGTCCATAGATTGTGGGGACATTTCAGTGATGGGGCAAGTGAAGCTATCCCCTCTGGTTCAAAAGCCTGCTGGTTGAATGATAATAACTGTTGCTGATACCTCGACTGTTTATTCATTTCCGTAAATGCTGCCTGACCTGGCGAGTTCCTCCAGCATTTTGTATGTGCTGTTTGCACTTCTTTCTGTGATTCCTTTTGTTTAAAAAAAAAGTGCAATTGAACAACTATTTTGTAGAGCCTTCTAGATATTAGAATAGTTTTTTTTAAAGTTCACCTTATGAAGGGTAACAGAAATTGCAGGATATTGTGGTATTTCCTACTGTGACAAAATTTGATTCTTTGATTTAGCTTGTGATGAATTTTATAATGAAATCTGCTTATCATACTCTGTTGGAAAGAGTGAGATACATATTCGGCAGTTTCCTTTAGCTCAATACTACTCTTCATTGGATTTTCCAGTGTTTTAATAGATCTGTTTCCTGGTGTGTGTGGCTTGTGTAAATGGTTACTGCTTCATGGTTTTATAAAGAGTTTGATGAATTTTGTATTTGCACTACGATCTTTTTCTTTATTTTTATCTTTTCCACGCATTGCAGGTTGGGAATATGGAATAACCATTCCCCCAGATGAAAAACCCAGGTCCTGGGTTTCAACAGAAAAAATGTATCACACCCAGAGGCGCAGGCGCTGGGTGAGAAGACGCAAAAGGGACACACAGTCAAATGTGCTGTCAAGCAAGGTGTGTTGTAGCACTAAAACTATTTGAAGTTCACAAGCGGAGCAATGCCAAAGCTCCCTGTTTTGCTAAAGCTTGAGTAAGATCCTAAAATCGTGAAAAATTTCTTTTAAAAAATCTTTTTACATTATCTGCATTGATATAGTCTCTGGTCCGTGCAGAATTTCTACCTGCGGTACATTGTAATATTTCAATAATATCAAATATTTTGAAGCAGGAATCAACCATTTATCAGCAGTATAGAAATAAGCTATCACTACCTGTAGCTGATGTACAGTATTTTTCTTTTGGCTGGGACTTGCTGCAAACTTCCAGGGCCCATCACCTGACCAGGATTCAGAAGGATGGGAATACGCGTCACTGATTGGCTGGAAGTTTCACATAAAGCAGCGGAAATCAGACACTTACAGACGCAGAAGATGGAGAAGAGAAATGGCACCAGCTGGGAAATTAGGGGCTGCTGCAATCTTCAAATTGGAAGGTGCTCTTGTAAGTACATTACCAATAAACTTTCAAACCAGGTACGACCACCTCTGTCTACAAAATCTGTCTGCTTCTGTTACTGCTTATTGGATAGGTAGCTTGTCCTCAGTAAGAGGATTAAATTGTGGAGTTCTTATTAAAATAATCTCTGACTTTTGCATTGTTATTTTAAATTTAATATTAAAATTTCACTGCTCCCTTTTATGATTGTAGTCATAAAGTGGGGTTGTGAGGAAAATAAGCCTGTCACTTGTGTTTTTGTTCATTTTAAAGGCTCCATCTTCTGGTGAGAATGGTGACAAATCATCAACAGACTCTATATTTGGATCAAGTGCTCCTATGATCTCCTGTGTGTTCGAGCGTAAGTAAAATCTTACACTTCTGAAAGCCCTGCCATAGAGGTATGGTCTGCCAAGGGGAGTGCAGGCTGGTCTCTTCCTGTGAAATTAATCACTGAAAACTAATGCTTAACAAATTATTCAGACGTTAGTGTATTTTTTCACTTCTCCCCCGAGGCCAATGAATCATTGCCCAGCAATCCATCTTGCTGTCTTCCCAGTTTGTAGCAACATGTTAAAGCTACTGTGTTTGCCCCAGTGGATAAGGGATAAAAGTTTGTATTTTAGTGCTATTCCAATTTTTTTGCTTGGGTTGATAGGAATTATCAGTTTTTCGGTAGTGATTACGACTCAAGTAGTTATTCTCCAAAACTTCAGGAATATATTGCTTGAAATGTTGTAAGATTGACAGTAGTTGTGAAGGAGGTGGTTTTGATAGTTTTATTGGCTAAGGTCGTGCATGCATATCATAAGAGTAATGCTTGTCTGAGGCAAATTTGCCCCAGTGTTACTGGGTAACCTCCAAGGCAATTGAATAATTGTCTGGGGGGAGTTGAGGGGCTGGGTCTGGTGGTTGCAGATCAAAGTAATTTTCACTGGGGAAATGAGCAATCTGCAGACCAGAATACAGAATTAGCTCTCATCCAAATACTGTAGTGAGTTTTGAGAATTGTCATTGAGTTTAATTACAACAGTAGAGGCAGCAGGGATCAACAGTTCTTAAAAAAAATATTCACAACCAGATTTGTGGCTGAATATGAAATAAATGGTTTGATATTGCTGCCACACAGAAATGTGAAATGACCCTAGTTTTACACACTCAATTTCTGGCAACACCTCATTCAAAGAGAGGTCTCCAGCAAAAGCACGGAAACCTAAAACACCTATTGCGTCAGTAAAACTAGAACAGAAATCTACTATGAACCCTGATAGACAATGCCTGGTCCATAATCGCTCCTTGAGGAAATGCAGAGGATTCAGAGAAAAATCGCTTGCAGACCATAGACGCTTTCCAAAGGAGCAATAAATAATTTCAAGTGTTGCACATTAACAGGCAGTAAGCAAAAGACTAAAGCTATCATACACTGCACTGGGTATGACAGTGACCACCAGCACATCAGGATCAGCACGTTGGGCTACTACTGATTTCAGCACATACACAGCAGGGAGCTAGCTGAGCATCTATTAGATGTAGTTACTTTCTCATACACTGAGATATGCAGGAAAGGCTTCCAAGGCAAATCCTGCTCTAAAATTTGTCCAGTCAACGTCTGCCCGAAAGGACATCCTGAGCAAAAAATAAAGTCGTATGCGATGTTAAGTGATCAAAACAATGTGTCATTGGCAAAGTCAACATCCTTTGCCATCTTCAGTATTCAAAGTTCTCTTTCCACGTACGCTCTAAAGATGTGTTCTGGAACATCAGAAGCTTTTGGAAGTAGAGCCAGTAGATTTGTCATGGCATAAGTAGGAAGGGGGGTCCACTGACCTTTGCCAACCCTCAGTGAGTGTGACCACATTCCCAACAACAGGGATGAAATCCCAACTTCTGAAGCTGCATGTGGTTACTCATATCTTAAGGCCATAGCTGGCAAGATTCCACCCTCTCCCCAAACTCTTCTGAGGTGCCAGTGAGGGTAAGAATAGGATGCTCTGGAGGAGGAACAAGTGGCTGAGGAACTGGTGTAGGGGGCAGGGTTTCAGATTTCAGGATCATTGGGAGCTCTTCTGGGGCAGGTGGGACCTGTACAAGAGAGACGGATTACACTTGAACCACAGGGGGACCAATATCCTTTCAGGGAGGTTTGTTAGTGCTATTGGGGAGGCTTTAAACTAGATTTGCAGGGGGATGGGAACCAGAGTGCCAGAGCTGACAGTGTGGCTGGGGTGAAAATAAATGATGTTGAAAGTTTAAGCAAATCCGCTGATAGAAAGGTTGTGAGTGGTGGTAAAAATCTTCTGAGGTGTATACATTTCAATGCTAGGAGTATTGCGGGGAAAGCGGATGAGCTGAGGGCGTGGATTGACACGTGGAATTATGATGTTGTAGCAATTAGTGAAACTTGGCTACAGGAGGGGCAGGACTGGCAGCTTAATATTCCAGGGTTCCGATGTTTCAGATGTGATCGAGGCAGAGGAATGAAAGGTGGGGGAGTAGCATTGCTTGTTAGGGAAAATATTACAGCAGTGCTCAGGCAGGACAGATTAGAAGGCTTGTCTACTGAGTCCTTATGGGTGGAGCTGAGAAACAGGAAAGGTATGGCCACATTAGTGGGATTGTATTACAGACCTCCCAATAGTCTACGAGACTTGGAAGAGCAAATCTGCAGAGACATAGCAGGCAACTGCAGGAAACATAAAGTTGTGGTGGTAGGGGATTTTAATTTTCCATACATTGATTGGGACTCCCATACTGTTAGGGGTCTAGATGGTTTAGAGTTTGTAAAATGTGTTCAGGAAAGTTTTCTAAATCAATATATAGAGGGACCAACTAGAGGGGATGCAATATTGGATCTCCTGTTAGGAAACGAATTAGGGCAAGTGACAACAGGAATTCTGCAGATGCTGGAAATTCAAGCAACACACATCAAAGTTGCTGGTCTCTAACTTCCGCTAAGGCCCCACCTCCCCCTCGTACCCCATCTGTTACTCATTTTTATGCACACATTCTTTCTCTCACTCTCCTTTTTCTCCCTCTGTCCCTCTGAATATACCTCTTGCCCATCCTCTGGGTCACCCCCCCCCCTTGTCTTTCTTCCCGGACCTCCTGTCCCATGATCCTCTCGTATCCCCTTTTGCCTATCACCTGTCCAGCTCTCGGCTCTATCCCTCCCCCTCCTGTCTTCTCCTATCATTTTGCATCTCCCCCTCCCCCTCCAGCTTTCAAATCCCTTACTCACTCTTCCTTCAGTTAGTCCTGACGAAGGGTCTCGGCCTGAAACGTCGACTGCGCCTCTTCCTATAGATGCTGCTTGGCCTGCTGCGTTCACCAGCAACTTTGATGTGTGTTGCTAGGGCAAGTGACAGAAGTGTGTGTAGGGGAGCACTTTGGTTCCAGTGATCATAACACCATTAGTTTCAATTTGATCATGGACAAGGATAGATCTGGTCCCAGGGTTGAGGTTCTGAACTAGAAGAAGGCCAAATTTGAAGAAATGAGAAAGGATCTAAAAAGCGTGGATTGGGACACATTGTTCTCTGGCAAAGATGTGATTGGTAGGTGGGAAGCCTTCAAAGGGGAAATTTTGAGAGTGCAGAGTTTGTATGTTCCTGTCAGGATTAAAGGCAAATTGAATAGGAATAAGGAACCTTGGTTCTCAAGGGATATTGCAACTCTGATAAAGAAGAAGAGGGAGTTGTATGAAATGTATAGGAAACAGGGGGTAAATCAGGTGCTTGAGGAGTATAAGAAGTGCAAGAAAATACTTAAGAAAGAAATCAGGAGGGCTAAAAGAAGACATGAGGTTGCCTTGGCAGTCAAAGTGAAGGATAATCCAAAGAGCTTTTACAAGTATATTAAGAGCAAAAGGATTGTAAGGGATAAAATTGGTCCTCTTGAAGATCAGAGTGGTCGGCTTTGTGCGGATCCAAAGGAAAGGGGGGAGATCTTAAATAGGTTTTTTGCGTCTGTATTTACTAAGGAAGCTGGCATGAAATCTATGGAATTGAGGGAATCAAGTAGTGAGACAATGGAAACTGTACAGATTGAAAAGGAGGAGGTGCTTGCTGTCTTGAGGAAAATTAAAGTGGGTAAATCCCTGGGACCTGACAGAGTGTTCCCTCGGACCTTGAAGGAGACTAGTGTTGAAATTGCGGGGGCCCTGGCAGAAATATTTAAAATGTCGCTGTCTACAGGTGAAGTGCCGGAGGATTGGAGAGTGGCTCATGTTGTTCCGTTGTTTAAAAAAGGATCGAAAAGTAATCCGGGAAATTATAGGCCGGTGAGTTTAACGTCAGTAGTAGGTAAGTTATTGGAGGGAGTACTAAGAGACAGAATCTACAAGCATTTGGATAGACAGGGGCTTATTAGGGAGAGTCAACATGGCTTTGTGCGTGGTAGGTCATGTTTGACCAATCTGTTGGAGTTTTTCGAGGAGGTTACCAGGAAAGTGGATGAAGGGAAGGCAGTGGATATTGTCTACATGGACTTCAGTAAGGCCTTTGACAAGGTCCCGCATGGGAGGTTAGTTAGGAAAATTCAGTCGCTAGGTATACATGGAGAGGTGGTAAATTGGATTAGACATTGGCTCGATGGAAGAAGCCAGAGAGTGGTGGTAGAGAATTGCTTCTCTGAGTGGAGGCCTGTGACTAGTGGTGTGCCACAGGGATCAGTGCTGGGTCCATTGTTATTTGTCATCTATATCAATGATCTGGATGATAATGTGGTAAATTGAATCAGCAAATTTGCTGATGATACAAAGATTGGAGGTGTAGTAGACAGTGAGGAAGGTTTTCAGAGCCTGCAGAGGGACTTGGACCATCTGGAAAAATGGGCTGAAAAATGGCAGATGGAGTTTAATACTGACAAGTGTGAGGTATTACACGTTGGAAGGACAAACCAAGGTAGAACATACAGGGTTAATGGTAAGGCACTGAGGAGTGCAGTGGAACAGAGGGATCTGGGAATACAGATACAAAATTCCCTAAAAGTGTCGTCACAGGTAGATAGGGTCGTAAAGAGAGCTTTTGGTACATTGGCCTTTATTAATCAAAGTATTGAGTATAAGAGCTGGAATGTTATGATGAGGTTGTATAAGGCATTGGTGAGGCCGAATCTGGAGTATTGTGTTCAGTTTTGGTCACCAAATTACAGGAAGAATATAAATAAGGTTGAAAGAGTGCAGAGAAGGTTTACAAGGATGTTGCCGGGACTTGAGAAACTCAGTTACAGAGAAAGGTTGAATAGGTTAGGACTTTATTCCCTGGAGCGTAGAAGAATGAGGGGAGATTTGATAGAGGTATATAAAATTATGATGGGTATAGATAGAGTGAATGCAAGCAGGCTTTTTCCACTGAGGCAAGGGGAGAAAAAAACCAGAGGACATGGGTTAAGGGTGAGGGGGGAAAAGTTTAAAGGGAACATTAGTGGGGGCTTCTTCACACAGAGAGTGGTGGGAGTATGGAATGAGCTGCCAGACGAGGTGGTAAATGCGGGTTCTTTTTTAACATTTAAGAATAAATTGGACAGATACATGGATGGGAGGTGTATGGAGGGATATGGTCCGTGTGCAGGTCAGTGGGACTAGGCAGAAAATGGTTCGGCACAGCCAAGAAGGGCCAAAGGGCCTGTTTCTGTGCTGTAGTTTCTATAGTTCTATTCTTCTCTTGCTTGGCAGAAACACCATCCGTGCATATAAGATGTGTGAACAGCTCAATGGTCAGCACGATGCACCTCAATGCACAATAATTGGAGCTGCGTTGGATCATAATGAGTGAAATCTGCCTCAATGGTGCTCCTCAGCCCACTGTCAGCACATTTTAAGGCTAATGTCCCGAACAATGGGCGCCAAGTAATTTCAGACATTGTGAGAGTAGAATCTGTATGAAAGAGAAGATTGTAGATTGGCAAACCAAGCACCCTGGCATACTTGCCCTGCTCAACCAGATTTGGGAAAGATGACCTTTTGTCAGTTGGAAGATGATTATAAGCTGGCACCTTTCATTGAAGACCAGGTTTTCCTTCATGTCATAAACTAAGAGTTTAGCAAAGGCAAGCCAAATAGTTGGGTAGCTTCCCTTTTTTTCTCACCTTCCACAACAAGAGATCAGGCCCTCAGTCAGTCATACATTGAAAAGGAAGCCGGAAATGAAAGATCATTACGTAGAGTTCGTGGAGAGATTCTTCAGGAATAAACATGCTGGTTTAGCACCGCCTCCAGAACCCATCAAAGGAAACTGGTAGTTGCCCATTTTCGGTGTTTACCACACACAGAAACCTCCACAAATACGAACTGTCAAGTGTGCAGTTCAAAGGCACATCGCTGAACAATGTGCTTTTGTGGGATCTAGGCCTCCACAACAGTCTGCTTGGGGTCCTTGTGTACTTCAGAGCCAAGTCCGTCACAGTGATGGCCGACATAGAACAAATTTTCTATTGCTTCCGAGTGAGAGAGGATCATTGAGACTACCTCTATCATGACCACTATCTGGACAGCGAGATTCTGGAGTAACACACAAAATGCTTAAGGAACTCGTGCCCACCACAATGCTGAGCCTACTTCGCTACCCCACACTGATGATCTCTTCGCCTGTCTCCAACTCTCCTTATCCTCTTGAGTACCCTGTGCTGGTTCTCCGCCTGCAATGGATCTTTTCATCTCTAATTGATGATGAGACATCAACAGTCTCACCTTCTTCACTCCTTACCTCAGAATCAAACCCGCAGACAAAGGGATTGCTGTGGTAGTGTGGTGGACTGACCTCTACCTTGCCGAGGCCAGGCGGCAACTCTCAAACACCTCCTCTTGCCTACCACTGAGGAAGACTCAGTGTTCAGCACGGACTAGAAGGGCCGAGATGGCCTGTTTCCGTGCTGTAATTGTTATATGGTTATATAAGACTCCACTCCTCCTCTTGCCTACCACTGAAGAAGACTCAACTCCGGTCCGTCAGAAAACTGTCTCTGACATCATCACTGTCGAAGTCCTGAAGAAGAGTCTTGGCCCGAAGCGTTGACTATTTCTTGATTTCCATGCACACTTCCTGACCTACTTAGTCCCTCCAGTGTTTTGTATGTGTAGCTTTGGAATTTCAGAATCTGCAGAATTTATCATGTTTTTTGAGATTCTGGAACACCGCATGAGAATTCATGTGGAAACTATCCCTCATGAGCTGTGGCAATCTATGGATTTAAAAGGACAAATTTCAAGGGAGGTGAGGAATTTGGGACTGAAGCATGGAGGCCCATAGACTAGCATTTCTATGTGGATAATGGTCTTAAATCAATTTCTAGTGCAGAAGAATTAGTCAGTATGCTGAAAACAGCACAGGACATGTTGGCGCAGTCTAATCTCAGATTGCATAAGATCGCATCCAACAGTGCTGAGGTCATGCGACATTTTCCATCTGGAGATTTGGCCAAAGGTCTACAGAATCTTGATCTTGGACATGACTTCCCTCCTATACAGTGTATATATCACTTCCTGCTCTAAGCTTTTTATATCATTTCCTGCACGGATTAATTTGGATTTGTCAGAAGCACATGGTGGAAAGGCATCTATCTCCATCCTCTCTTTATTTGCCCTTGAAACAATGATATCTTTTCACAAGTAAGATCTCATTTTAAAAAAACGCTGAAGAAAACTTTTGCCTTGGGTGATTTTTGAGGTGTTTAACTTGCTGCATGGCCCTGTATATATACACACTGTGAGGGCAGTAGTGCAAGTTTAATTTGAAAAGATTCCCATTCAGGACATCTTCAGCCCATTTTTATTTTGTCAAAGGGTAGATAAAGGGAACTGAAACAAGGATCTTGGCCCAGAAGATCAGATGTAGAATGCATATAGATGCAGTAATGAAGTAACTGTAGGGAAGAAACCAAGGTTTAAGGACTCTAACAGTAATTTGTTTTGGACAGAATATAAATTAGGGAAAATTGCAGATGTTCAGATATTTAATTACTCCAGAAAGCTTTCACCTTGATATGGCAAGTAGTCTAGAGGAACTAGTTTAGAAAGTAAATCCATGGCATGAATTAGACAACTTTCTGTTTTTTTAAAAAAGTCAGGAAGTGAACAGTGGAAAAGACTATTTTAGATCTATTATTGTGCTATGTGACTGTGTTAATAATGTTATATTTAAGGCTTTCTTGTCAAAGTGATGCTTTTAAAGAATTTAGTAAAAGTGAGCACAAATTTAATGAACTTATTTAGCTTAAGTTGGAGGAAATTTTATTAAGATGTAACGGCCAACAGCAAATACTTAAAGCAATAATTCTGAATATAAAGCTGAAAGCACATTCTGTCAAGTGTACACCATTGGAAAACGTGTTAAGTTAATGTTATCTAGGCAAGGATTGTGTATGGACAGCAGCTTGCCAACAACATGCGGTAGATCTGAGAATCAAACTTTTCAAGATCAGCAAATTAATAAAAAAAATTCAAGAATAAAACAATGAAATTAATGAGCAAAAAAGTGAATGGTTTTACCAAAAATCCTGAAGATTTGTAAGAATGTGAAAAGGAAGAGATACTGTAATTGAATTGAATGAGCCCCTTGAAATCTTCAATATTTTGATCTCTCAGCAGAGGGCAATGTTATTTCTCTGGAAGCCTTGAAAACAAGGGCTATGAAATCTTTCAGTTCTATCTGATATCACCTACGGTGTGGGTCTTATTTTATTCTTTTGACAGTGCCCTTCTAAAGATGCATTTCCTGAGCCATTTAGTCCAGTCTTATTTTGTGTTCAAGAAACTAGAGTGAGAGTTGAACTCAGTAGCAAATGTGCTACCAGCCTTTTCATCGTTAACCTTATCAAGCAGTGATTATGACAAGGAAATTAATGCTCCATGCTTGGAAGGAATTTGATAAGATGCTATAAAAGAGGTTGTTAGCGAAGGCTAAACTGCATGGAGGTAAAATATCAACAAGAAGAGTTAATAGACGGAAAATAAACTTTTTTGGGGAAGATTGATTATAAGTAGAAGAATCTGGCCATTGACCTTGATTATTGATAACGTAGATCATTTCTTAAGGCAAAGGAGTTGTATTTTTATTTGATATGGGAGTGTATTGACATTTTCTAATGATATAGCTTAACAAGAATGAAGAAAAAGGAACAGTAAATTGATCACTGAAATGAATAGGCAGGAAAATGGCAGATTAGGCTGCTGTCTTTTTGAGGACAAACAGGAATAGAACTAAAAGATTGGCTTGTGCTTGGGTGTCAATAGAATATCTGCATAAGTGTGGGGGGGGGAGGTGATGGATTTTGGATTGTGGTATATGTTTAGCAGAAGCTTTTGTAGTTGATGAGCTCCCGTTTGTTCTTATTCTTACCCTTTTTGTTAATTGTTCTTTTGCAGGGCCTTTAATTTTTCACCTTCGTTGCTACATTTTTCAAGCTAGAAAAATAATTGCCATGGACAAAGACAGCTTTTCTGGTATGTAACGGTCAGATTCCATCTGACCAAGTTTACTTACTGAACTATTGGAATTGTTCTCAAATTCTGCATGTGTGAACCAAACAATAATAAACTGCCCCTTGGCTAATAAAGCAGTGTTCCATAATTTCTAAGCTGATTTGCTTTTCTTCCATTGCTCTCCTAGCAAGGGTCATAAGCTGGAACCAAATGCCCCACTGATAACAGTAATATTTATATTTACAAATGTGCCTTTTAATAGAGCAGAAAACATCCCAAGTTGCAAATTACCATCAAACATAATTCATTACCAAAGTGTGCATTCAAATAATAACACAATTAGTTTTGAAGCCAATACTTATGTTTCAGGTTTTGAATATGGTAGTTGTCCCTGTTCCAGCTCTCTGAAATTGCGTTTTTCTATGGTTGAGTAAATTACATTTCTAAGAAAATAGGTGAATTTTAATTCACCTAATCCTTCCATAATTTAAAAATCCTCTTCCCCATTTAAAGAAAAATCTGCTGTGTCTAAAAGTAGTTGGCAAAAGAAGAGTTAAGTTCTTTGAACTCGGCAGTCAGTTTTTGAAGATTGACCCGGAGATGACCTAAACAATAACTGGAATTGGGTTACAAGAGCTTGTACAGGAAATAGTCATGTTGAGCAAGTACCTGCTCTATAGATAAAGGTGATTTAAGAGCTACAGATAATGTCAGAGCCCAAGGATGCCTACTCTTTAATGTCTGGGATAGAAACAACCATAAATATCAACAGGTAGAAACTGACTTGTTCATATAAAGTTTCAGTGTTCAGTGACATGCGATGCACGTGTGCTGAGTGAAATGCTCAGAGCTGTGTCTAAGTATCTGGTAATAAATAGTGGAAGACAGCAGTTACTAGTCAGCTGTATTTTCTGTGGACGCATAATCATAAATTTTGTTCCTGAGAAATATTGTGCAGTCAACACCAGTTCTTCATTCTCTCCATTTCTTTACCTTTTGCCATGTGAGCATGCTCAAGGAAGATGGGAAATTTTAATTGGTGATCTGTACCAAAACTGTTTTTATGGCAAAGGTCTGTTTATTTTTGGTAGACGACAGAAAACACTGATAGCACATGAGATTCAAAAGATTCACATTATGTTTATTATCAAAGTACGTATGCCACATACAACCCTGAGATTTGTCTTCCCACAGACAGCAAAGAATCAACCCTCAAAAATTAAACAGCAAATATGCAAAAGGAAAGAACAAATTGCAGAAATGGCAAAAAATGAGTGGAAAACACAGAATATAAAATTCAAACCACAGAGTCATTCAGTCCGGGATTGCTCAGTGTAGCTCAGTTCTGTTCAATTTAGCGCTGTGTTGCTTGCTGATTGTAGGCCACAGAGGCCCTCCACCCTGATCAAAATCACACAAAATAGCAATAAAAAAAAACACGATTAACTAGAAACCTGAAACACATATAACATGAATTGTGTCTATTAAACCTTACTCAAGACACCGGCACCTTCCTCTGGCTACAGCGAGTGAGAGGAAGAGAGAGACCAGTCAAATACAGGCAGACGTTGCAGAACACCTGTTCGCTTTCCGCTCTCGTCCTCGTTGATTTCAATCTTGCTCGATGCTTTAATTGGAGGGAAATGGAGTCAATCATGGGCTCGCACCCTATCTCCAGGCTGCACTCTCTGTTCGAAGCCACACCAAACTCCCTTGGAGACAGTAAAGTGCAGGATCGCTCAATCAGCCTGGAAACACACCATCAAAATGTATCAAAATCAAAAGATTCCAACAAGCTGCGTTCTTCCAAAGTGGAATGTGGGGGCACATTGGGTGAGAGTGCTCAAAGATGCACAGTTTGGGGCCTAGTTCCTTAGGCTCTCATAGCTGGGAGGGGGAGATGGGATAGTGGAGATGAGCTCCCACTACCTATTAAATACTCCCAATGGCATGTGTCTCAAATAGCCTCTGACAACCAAATCCAGCTCCTGACCTTCATGTGTGGCTTAGCTACTGACAGGTGACAGGGTAAAAGGCAGGTTACTGACTCCTTAAAACCATTCGATTCGGGCAAATGGAGCTTGTCAGCCATGGTTGTCAGCTCGCCTAGGAGAAGGAAAACTCTGATCTCAAACCTCTGCTGCTTTACGACTCTACCCACTCATGGGAGGGCTTCAGAAGTAAACACAGAGGGGTCACTCCAAAGCTGGAGTCCCTGAGGCAGCCTGCATTGAGTTCAATGCTGACTGGCAACCCCTGCGATACCGCTGGTATCAGACTGTGTCTGTCTCTGCTGTTCCATTGGACTCATGACCTGCATGGAGCAGGGGAGCCTGCTGTATGGGCAACAGCTTGCTCTCCATATTGTACTGCCCTGACTTGGGTATCAGCTTTGACGCAGACAACTAGGACTCAGCATCCATGGTCAACCCTGACCAATGGAGGGCCTTACAAATTGGGCCCTGGTGACGAAGGAAGAGAAGGGTATTTTTTGGTCATTCTAATAGTTGCATAAACCATTTCAGAAATGGCTTTCCACACCTTTCTCAGTCTTGCATGTTCATAGATACTGTACCTGGAGTTAAAGTTATGAAAAGCGTAATCATTGTGCATTATGCTTATGCCCCACTTTTTGAGTTACCTGCATTGGGTTTTTCCTTTTCTGGCATCACGGTTAGTGACCATTCTTGAGAAAAATTCGAAAGAAGAACTGTCAGCAAGCCTTTTAAGTTCAGAGGCAAGCAGATAATCCTGTCCTTGATGGTTACTGTATAATGATCAGAGTGGTGATCTCTTCTCTCTTGCCCTTTGGCAGCCTCTTCAATGCCCAGAGTTGCCGAGACCAATTGTTGTGCTGCTGCTGTAATTAGTAATTGTTCTCTGAGCAGCTGTATGTAGCATCTCTGCAACATGTGAGCACAAAGCTCAAAGGTGATGCCTGGTAACATTAAGCTGCATGTAAATCAATAAAGATTGTTTCATTTTCAGGTCTGATTCTTCCTGATTTAGTAACAATCATTATGAAATTTGATGGTATTTCTTCCTTTAGAGCAGGAGTTCCTATCATGGGGTCCAGGATAGGAGCCATGGGAACGCTCCATGGCTGGGAAAAAAATGTTTGGGAACCCCTGCTTTAATGGAACATGATAATATTCGGCATATTAAGTGGACTTCCCTTCGTTAGAAGTGATTCTTTAATCCTTAACTTGAATCTGATCTTGAAAACCAGTGGAGATATGATCTGTGATTTGGTTTTCTGTTGAGATTTATATATTGTACATATTTCCAATATTCCAAAAGTCATTCCCCTACTGTGCATGGATAATGTGGGGATATTTTCTGTGCACTGGACATTGTGAAGAGGTGTGGCATGGTGGAGTTGCTCCTAATGTGATATCACTTTTAGGGGATTTTAAAGCTGTTACTTTTGTTTATTTTAGATCCATATGCGCATGTGTCATTTCTTCATCAAAGCAAGACAACAGAAGTCATCAAATCTACTCTCAATCCAGTCTGGGACCAGACTCTAATCTTTAACGATATTGATATCTATGGCAATCCTGCAAATTTGATTCAAAATCCACCAAATGTGGTGATTGAAATATTTGATGAAGACCAAGTTGTGAGTGCTGCTTTAATTTGTTTTAGTTGTACAGTCTTCCTGCTTGTCAGTTGAGCAAAACTGGACAATGTTAAACTTGCCTTCTGTGCAGGGAAAGGATGAATTTTTGGGCAGATGCCTTTGTTCTCCGATCGTGAAGCTGAATCCCAGTGCAGAGGTGACACCCAAGCTTCTCTGGTATCCAGTAAAGATGGGCACAAGGAAAACTGGGGAGCTCCTTATTGCAGCGGAAATGATGCTGAAAGATAAAGTAAATTCATCTCTATATTTACACTTTGCTCATGCAACTGGAAGGTATTTCTCTCTGATATCTAATTTGGACCTTTTGACTTTGTGGTACTAATTTTAAAGAGGGTGTATGAAACAGAACTTGTCTATTTCTATCTTGTTTTTAAACTACAGGTTCAGGTCAGGGTTGCAATTTAATACTGTCTGATTTGGAACTAGAGACAAAGGAAGTGGAAAACTCTTTCTACTTGAACATTACTAATCATGATGTATGCTTTTTATATATATATATATATATATATATAAACAAATCCATCAGGAATACCTTCAACATCTCTACTCAACGCCATCTTCCTTGTTGTCTCACTACCATTTGAACTGAAGCTTTAAGTTCCCCTGACAGGCACAATCTAATTTGTAATTGATTTCTTATTTTTACCATCAGGCCTTCCAGATCTTGGGTCTTTGTTTTCTGCGAAGTTTACTCTTATCTTCCAAGGAAGAATAATTCCAGTTTAAAATCTGCTACTATCTTGGCTGATATGAATGTTTTTTTAAAAAAATTCTGAAGATTTTTCACTTTGACATTCTTCAGTTTTCTTAAAGATTAAGTTTGTGAACACTGTGTCCCTTTTCAACAGCCCGATGGATCGAATTTACCCCTTCTTCCTCCAATCCGGTCAGGGTCATTGTATATGGTGCCACAAGGTATCAGACCAGTTGTGCAGCTTACTGCAATTGAAGTAAGTCTCAATTCATGACAATTTTTAGCTGGAATGAATTTGTCTGCTTACTTTTTCAGAAAGTAGAACTGATTGAATTTTACCAGTGTTCTTCTACTCCAGAGCTGTTTGTTTTGTTTTTAGAGACAAATGGTTGGTTATTTGTAAGGAAATTATATTGGCCTTCTGCACACATTCAGAAATCCTTTCCCTGCACATTCCACTAATGGTAGTCCTTTTTGCACATAGTTTTTAAGTTGTAATATGAAGGATGTAAGCAATAAAGTCAATTCAATTCAGAGGAGATTTACAAGGATGTTACCTGGGTTGGAGAGCATGCCTTATGAAAACAAGTTGAGTGAACTTGGCCTTTTCTCCTTGGAGCGATGGAGGATGAGAGGTGACCTGATAGAGGTGTATAAGATGTTGAGAAGCATTGATCATGTGGGTAGCCAGAGGCTTTTTCCCAGGGCTGAAATGGCTAACACGAGGGGGCATTGTTTTAAGGTGCTTGGAAGTAGGTACAAGGGGGACGTCAGTGGTAAGTTTTTCATAAAGGGTGGTGGGTGCGTGGAATGCATTACCAGCGATAGTGGTAGAGGCAGATACAATAGGGTGTTTTAAGAGTCTCTGAGATGGGTACATGGAACTTAGAAAATAGAGGGCTATGCGTTAGGGAAATTCTAGGTAGTTTCTAGAGTAGGGTGCATGGTCTGCACAACATTGTGGGTCGAATGGCCTGTAGTGTGCCACAGATTTCTATGTCCTATGTAACAGGATCAATGAAAGATCAACTGCAGTGCAGTAGACGACAAATGTAAATATAGATAAACAGTAATAAATAACGAGAGCATGAGATAACAGGATAGAGTCCTTAAAGTGAGATCATAGGTTGTGGGAACATCTCAATGGAAGGGCAAGTGAGTGCAGTTATCCCCTTTGTTCAAGAGCTTGATGATTAAGAGGTAGTAGCTGTTCTTGAACTTAGTGGTGCAAATCCTGAGGCTTCAGTACCTTCTACGTGATGGCAACAACGAGGAGAGTGCATGGCCTGGGTGGTGAGGAACTCTGATGACAGATACTGCTTTCCTACAACTGTGTTTCATGTAGACGAGTTCAACGGTTGGAAAAGTTTTACCCATGATGTACTGGGCTGAATCCATCACCTTCTGTAGGATTTTTCATTCAAAGACATTGGTGTTTCCATACTTAAATCATTTTTAATGCTGGAATAGTATGTAACTATCAATTACTCATTCAAGTGATTATTATGTACAGTCCATTACCAGAGACCTTAAGCCTGCCTATGAAAGGGCTAGGTTATCAACGACAACATGATCTGCATTGTACAAATCCAGACTAAAATGTTGTTTTCAACATTTTTATAAATGCTGATTGTCTCATCAGTATAAAAACTGTGCTTTTCTTGTTTCTTGACTGTTATGTCATTTGCATCAAATCAAAGATTGAGTTCATCCACGAATCATTGTCCACTAATTTTGTTGCAGATTCTAACATGGGGGTTACGGAACATGAGGAACTACCAGCTGGCAGCTGTTACTTCCCCCAGTATCATTGTGGAATGTGGCAGCATGTGTTTAGAATCTGCTCTGATCAAGAATCTCAAAAGATGTCCAAATTTTCCCCGCTCTGTCCTCTTCATGAAAGTGGTACGTTTCTGTTTATTGAGAACACCATGCAGTGGGTACTTTAAAATTGTTGAATCAATATTATCTGATAATTTGTTGAAATAATGAGCAATAGAGGACCATTTAGCTTAGGCAACATTTGATTGAGCTGATAGAATATACTGTATCGTTCTAAACTTAAACCCAAGTGCCCTGAATGACTGAGATTTCTCAGTGGTATGGTCCAGTATACCAGCTGTAATCAGCTAAGTCTGTGATGGATCAAACTTGATTTCTCTACCACCAGTTTTTGTCATTATCATTTAAGCAACATCAAGGAGTGTAATTAGTAAACTTCAGTTCATATTATTTGTGCTAAGGTAAAAGCATAAGCCCTAGGAACAGAATTAGGCCATATGGTCCATTGATGTTGCTCTGCCATTTCATCATGATTAATTTATTTTTCCTCTCAACCCCATTCTCCTGCCTTCTCCCCATAACCTTTGACGCCCTGATTAATCAAGAACTTAGCATCCTCCGCTTTAAATGTACACTGTGAACTGGCCTGCACAGATGTCTGTGGCAGTGAATTCCACAGATTCACCTCCCTCTGGCTAAAGAAATTGTTCCTCATCTCTATTCTAAATGGATGTCCCTCAGTTCTGAGGCTGTGCCCTCTGGTCCTAGTCTCACCCACTATAGGAAACATCCTCTCTAGGTCCACTCTATCTAGGCCTTTCGATATTCAATAGGTTTCAATGATATCCTCCCTCATTCGACTAAACCCCAACGAGTTCATCTCCAGAGCCATCAAACGCTCCTTGTATGTTAACCCTTTCATTCCAGGGATCATGAATCTCCTCCAGCCCCTCTCTTTTCTGAGATATTAGGCACAAAACTGCTCACAATATTCCAAGTGCTGTCTGACAAATGCTTTACAAAACCTCAACATCACATCCCTGCCTTTGTATTCTAGTCCCCTCAAAATAAATGCTAACATAGCATTTGTCTTCCTTACCACCGTCTGAAGTTATTCTTTAGGGAATCCTGCACCTCTGACTTTTTAAATTTTCTCCCCATTCAGAAAATAGTGTATGCCTTTGTTCCTTCTACTGAAGTGCACGGCCGTGCACGTCCCTACACTATATTCCATCTGCCACTTCTTTGCCCATTCCCCCATTCTGATGAAGTCGTTCTGCAGACACTCTGCTTCCTCAACACTGTCCACTCCTCCACATATCTTGGCATCGTCCTCAAACAGCCATAAAGCCATCGGTTCCTTCATCTAAATCATTGACCTATTAAGTGAAAGGAAACGATCCCAACACAGACCCCTGCAGCACACCACTAGTCCCTGACAGCCAGCCAGAAAGGGCCCCCTTTATTCCCAGTCTTTTCCTCCTGCCAGTCAGTCAATCTTCTATCCATGCTAGTACCTTTCTTGTAATACCATGGCTTTTATCTTGTTAAGTAGTCTCGTGTGCGGTACCTTGTCAAAGGCCTTCTGAAAGTCCAAATACACAACATCCACTGGCTCTCCTTTGTCTATCCTGTCTGTTGTTTCCTCAAACAATTTGTCATGCAAAATTTCCCCTTGGGGAAAACCATGGAGATTTTGGCCTATTTTGTCCTGTGCCCCCAAATTTTCATCCTTAATAGTAGACTTCAACATCTTTCTAAGGCTAACTGACCTATAATTTCCTTTCTTCTGCTTCCCTCCCTTGTTAAAGCGTGAAGTGACATTTTTGCAATTTTCCAGCCCTCTGGAATCATTCCAGAATCATGATTCTTGACCAATCATTACTAATAATTCCAAAATCTCTTCAGTTTCCTCTTTCAGAATCCCGGGGTGTAATCCATTTGGAAGAGGTGACATCTATCTTCAGAACTTCCAGCTTCTCAAGCAAATTTGCATTTGTAATAGCAGTGACATTCACTTCTTCCCTTGACACTCTCATATTTCTGGCATTCTGCTAGTGTCTTCCACAATGAAAAATGATGCAAAGTACTTTTTGTATCCTCTTTTATATTTGGGCTAGCTTACCTTCATATTTCATCTTTTCTTTCTGTGTTTTTTTTATTTGCCTTCTGTTGGTTTTAATAGCTTCCCAACCACTACCTCCCCACTCATTTTTGCTGTATTATATGGCTTCTGTTTGCTTTAATACTGTCTTCAGCTTTAACATCCCTTTGACTGTAATTTTATCCTGTCATCTTCCTGTCCTTCCTGATAGTCTGATTACACACTGCATCTCGTTATATACCAACTGCCCATCATCAGCCCTATCACCCCTGTTCCTATTCTCCTGCCAAATTTGTTTGAACTTTCCCCTACAGCTCTAGTAAATCTGCTGCAGGAATATTGGTCCCCACGGGTTCAGGTGTAACCTGTCCTTTTAGTAAAGGTCATACTGTACATTCCCCATAAGAAATCGCAATGATCCAGTAATCTCAAACCTTGCCCTCCCCACCAATTCTTCAGCCACGCATTCATCTGCCTCATCATCCGGTTCTTGCTCTCACTGGCGTGTAGCACAGACAGCAATGCAAAAATTGTTACCCTGGAGGTCCTTGCTTTTTTGCTTTCTGCCTAACTTCCTACCCTCTCGCCCTCGCTCTCATGTCGTTGGTACCTATATGTACTACAACTTGTGGTTGTTCACCTTCCCCCTTTAGAATGCCATAGACCTGATCCGAAAGATCTCTGGCACCTGGGAGGTAACATCCACAGAATCTGTTGTCCTCTCCTCTAACAATGGACTCCACTATCGCTACTGCACTTCTTCTCCCCTCTTTCCTTCTGACGCACAGAGCCAGACTCAGTTCCAGAGACCTGGTCGCTGTGGCTTCGCCTGGTAGGTTGTTCCCTGCAACAGTACCCAAAGCAGTAAACTTATCATTGAGGGGAACAGCCATGGGGTACTCTGCGCTGGCTGTCTATTCCCTTTTCCTCTCCTGACAGGCACCTAGGTACCTGCCTCTTGCAACTTAGGGTGACTACCTCCCCATAGCTCCTATCTATCACCTCCTTGTTTTCCCATATGAGCTGAAGGTCATCCAGATGCAGATCCAGTTCCTTAACATGGTTTTTTAAGGAGCTGCAGCTGAGTGCACTTTAGGCAGATGTAGTTTTTAAGGAGACTGGAACTGAAGATTAATATGTGTATTCCAAATATTCAGCACTTGAATCTCTGAACTCTGTTAAAATAAACTAGGGCATTATTAATTTGTTCAATCTTACAAAGAATACTTCATGATTCCCCTCAGTAATATACTACTTGATTTACAGTTAAAACAGTTGTAAAATTACTGTATTTAAATATTTTATCAATTAAATTTACAAGTGCAAAATACTGACCTTTAACATTATCAAAGCATTTCATTGTCTGAGATTTTAATTTAAAAGCCTAATTTGTCCTACTGATGTTGAAATTTTTGTTCGGTTTGCAATTTGAGAATTCGAATTGTCTCAATTCTCAGAGAACTATGTAGTTCCTGATCTTGTAAATATGGTAGCTTTCCATGTGTTACAAATAAAGCGTTAATAATTCACTGGTATATTTTGAGCTTGGAAAATGTGAGGGCAATTTTCGACACCATTTCTCAAGTTATTATTGAATGCAAGCTAAGCTTACTGTTGAAAATATATCTTGTACATAATTTTAGAACTGGTACTTGTAAATAGTTGATTACTTAGTGAATTAAGGGTATGATAATTGTATTATTCCAACAAATATTTAAGTGAATTAATGTCTAAAATTATCTCTGATTTTTTTTTTTTAAATCTTGGTTCTAGTATCTTCCAAAAGAAGAAATATACACTCCACCTATTGTCATAAAGGTTATTGACCATAGGCCATTTGGACGTAAACCTGTGGTTGGACAATGCACAATTCAGTCTTTGCAAGAATTTCGGATTGATGCTTATGCTGAAAAAGAATGTGTTGGAATGCAATCAAAAGGTATTCTCTAAACATCTCTCTAGGAAATTGCAACCTTGTAGAAATTACCTTTAACGCAAATAGAAAATTTGGATTTCTATAGGATTACATCTAATGTGTTTTGAAATTTATAGGAGCTACTTTTAAGTAGTCATGCAAATGAGTCTCCTAATTTTAATCACGTCAGTTTTAAAATCATAATACAAATGTTTGGATATTTTATAACATACTGTAATCATTGATCCTTTTATCTGTACAGTAACTTTACTGTCAAATGCTCGTGATTGTGTTATTGACGTAGAAGACAACCAGAAACCTCTCCTGGAATCACAGGTAATATCCTTTTGGTGAAATCGGTCAACGCTTTGTTTTGTTTTTAAGTGAGTGGCTTGAAATCACAATTCTATCTCCACAAAACCTAAACAGTACCTTTAATGTTCTGAGGTAAGACAATTTGCTCAGATATAACTGTGAAGAAATAGCATGCAAGTAGATGTGATTTCTTCGCATTTGATAATTCTATACAATCCATACATAAATGCTGTTTGCTAAAAATGCTATGGCAACCTCATATGTTATGTGACAATTTGTAGATCAACAAGGATAACCTAAAATAAAAGATCATAAAATACCTTAAATACAAATTACAGTCTGCCTTAGTTTGACACTGTGGCATGGATGCCCTTGCTGTGTACAGTGGATTGCATAAGTATTCCATTACTTGAAGTTCAGTTTTTTGCTGTCGTTACTAGGTCTTGCTATAGAACCTGTAAAAATCCGATCCAAGATGTTTTAGATTTGAGAGAATAATGTTAAATTGCATTGAAGTGAGTGAATATCGATAAAAGGGAGTAACTTCTTTCAAAGCATTAGGTGGAACTCACTCGTGCATTCTAACTTTCAGTTTGTAGACAGTTTCACCCAGGCAGTCATCAAAATGACTTCACCAGCATTGCATGTATGTATGGAAGACACAAAGTTAGTAATATTCAAGGTTTAGGAGGCTTTTCCTGGATTTTTTTTTTCTGTCACTGTATGTTACATGAGAGGGAGTATCACCATCTGCTGTCATTTTACCTTGAGCAACCTGCCAGTAGCTAACACGTTTTGAAAATATTTAATCCCTAAATTGAAATGATGTGCAAGTTATTTTTTGATCAAGTTAACTTCATTGTTTAGTATGGCCCACCACTGGGCATGATTTATGAGTTAAAATGCTGTATGCAATAACCTTTACAAATATTTCCCCAATTTTTCCCCACTTTCTTCAGTTCCGAAGGCTGATAACATTGGTTAACAAAGTGTCAAAGATAATGATACTTTTTAAATTGGTAAACGTAATAGGTTGGTTAGCGTTCAGTGTCCTAGCCTTAGTATCTGATTTGATGTTACTTTTTTGCTAAGATGAGATTATAACTACTTTTGCCTTCATTTTGACTTTCTAGTTCATTGTTTCCACTCTAACTACATGTATAATTTTCCCTTCTCCTCACCTCATGGTACCAATAGTTTGGGACATAGTTGAGGAAAGGGAAATTATAGTTGTCACCATGTGACGATTTCTGGAAGTAATGGAACTTGGAAGGTTTTGCTGCTGAGCCTGACTCATCCCACGTCCAGCCTCACGGAAACGTTTCCAGCAGAAAGGGACAGCACTGCCTGTTTTCTTTTTTTCAAACCTGAAGATTTTAGGCAGCATGGCTCTTATTGCAGCCTTGGCTTAATCGCTATTTCTATGGAAACCGTTTTAGTGAAGACAAGTTTGGATAGATTTTTGCGTAGTAGGGGAATTAAGGGTTATGGCGAAAAGGCAGGTAGTTACAGATGAGTCCACGGTCAGATCAGCCAAGCTCAACAGGTCAGATGGCCTACTCCTGCTCCTGTTTCTTGTGTTTCTTATGATCACATAACCTTAACTTTGAAACCTAGAACAATCGATGATTGAACCACTATATTTTCCTCAGAAATACTGAACATCATGTAACAATATAAAGCAGGGAATAAAGTGTTACTAATTTGTTTAGATTTTTTTTCATGCTGATGCTGTTTTTCCATGTAAGAATTCCAATCTATTTTATATTCACTCTAAATCCACTGTAAATCTTATTTTAGTGAAAGCAGATCCCAATTTATAGAAACATAGAAAACCTACAGCATAATACAGGCCCTTCAGCCCACTTGCTGTGCCAAACATGTACTTACTTTAGAAATTACCTGGGGTTCCCCATAGCCCTTATTTTTCTATTTATGAATATTTTGCTCATAAATTTCAATTTGTATTTGCATTTGGAATGCAACAGTTCACTCTGAATTAATGCTAGGAGACCTACAGAAAGCTAGTTATTGGCAGATGTTGCTCCTTTGCAGTAAACAACCTTTGTTTGAAAGCTTTGCTACTGTAACAGATGAAATGCTACTCCCAAATCTCACTTGCATACAGTAATTAAAATCATTGATTCAATAAAGACACCGTTTTTCTTATTCAAGCCTACACAGTCGGCAGATTGAGTCTGAGACAAGTGGCCTATCAAGGGCTACCTTAAACTTCACAGCATTAATAAAATACTTCCATTACAATTTAAGATGGAATCCATTAATGAAAAATTCTGTAGGATTGTCTGTTTTGTGTTCTTCTCAGGTATGTTCTTTAGTGCTGTATAGTGAAACAAATGATATGAAAATACACGACATACTAATAATGCTGTGGGTCTAAAAGCATAGTGAAGACTGTGTAGGCTGACTTTTTTTTTTAAAAAAAAAGGTCTTTAGATACCATTGGCGGGAATATACTCTTGGAATAAAATCTTAGATGTGGAATAAAGCTATAAATTGGGTGATAATTTCTGTTCATTAAACAATTCAGCAAAATCCAGCGCATGATCATACACAGGGTTGTATTCTTAAAGAATTTCCTTTTTCAGTTCATTAAAGGTTGTACTAACACCGCATGTTTATTACATACTTTTATGCCAGGATCTCCATTTATTTATTTGATAATTTTGAACTTGAATCCAAAGTTTGAAAGAAGAAAAGTGTTAATCAAAGTTTTAAAACTTTAATCTATTGGCCTTTGCATTGTATGATCGTGCAATGTTTGACATGTGATGGTGTCAATTATTCTGTGTTCAGTGGTTTATCATCCTGATGAGGTATGTAATAAAGCAATGCTTTAGGAATCTTCTGGTGAGAATGAGGTGATTATTCACAATGATGATCTCTCTTCCTGGTACAGGGAATTTTTTGATTATTCTTTTCTGCTTAGAAGTGCATGTTGCCTGTTTGAAATTGTAACATTTGTTTAATATTCTGATCACTTAATTTTTCCTTCCTCTTTTTATTTCCCAATTGTGGTATCGATAAATCATCTGGTGCTGTGACCAGACTGCTCAGGTAGGTTGCATTTTAGTGTTATACCTGTAACGGTGCAGTGCAGTGACAGGTTGATTTGAGACATGGGGCCGAGAAACCAGTTGACGTTCTGTTCCTATTTACTTTGGTCTGTGTGTATTGAGAAAGGTACGGGTTGACCTCACCTGTAAGCTGTATTGAAGTGGACATCAGTAATGAAGATGACCATTGTGACATCTGCCCCTTCTGCCTCATTTCCTCCCTTCTCTTTTCATCTCTTTGTTCCACATCAATGTTCAATTCTTAGTCAGAATCTTGTCCACCTGAATGTTGGCAAGCTGTTAAGAGTTTCACATGAGCCCATTTGCAGTAGATACCGTAAGTCAGTGGTGGCACCGCCAAGGCCCAAATAACTGGTCTTAATTGTGACCCTGCACTTTACTATCTACCTACACAGCCCTCAATCTCTACTGTAACACTTCATTCTGCACCCTTGTTATTGGTTTACCTTTCACTACCTCTATGCTGTGATGAATTAACCTATATAGACACTATGCGAGACATTTTCCACTGTATCTAGGTACACATGACAATAGAATTACCAGTTTGTGGCCGTTACATGTCTTTTAATGTATTAATTTTCTGGAGAGTTGATTTCTTTAATATAGAAGGATGAATCGATCGATTGGTGGAGCAAGTTTTATGCATCTTCAGGAGAACCTGATCGATCTGGCAAATATCTTCAGAAAGGATATGATACACTGAAGGTAATTTTGTTTGGTGCTTTGGTTGGGATTGCAGGGTTTTACAATATAGCTTTCAAATGTTTTTTGATTTTCGCAATGACTCCCTTTGATAGATTAAATATTAGAAGTACAAACCAAATGTAGCAAAAGATGCACAGATTTGTTTCTCAAGTATGTCTTAAACCTAGTTTCTTTTTGCCAAAAAAGAAAGTCAGTGGTAAGTTTCGAGATAAAGGTTGATCACTGATTCCTTACAACTTCCCTCCACTTCAGCAAAATCATCTGGTTTCCCGCAATTTGGAATTGTTTAAAATTCCATTCCTCATATTTCCCAGGAAAGTAAGTAGGAACTTCATAATTGAAATAACAATTTGTGGAAAAAATAATTTTATGATCATAACTGGAAACAAGATGCAAAACCAGGGTCACGACATGGAGGTAAGTAGGAGCACAGTGCCTCCATCCAGACTACCTTTCAGAAGAATGTAAACAACCTGGTTATAGAAGCAATATTACCCATTTACAGTATTGGACGACAAATAAGGATAGTAAAATGTGTCCTTCCTAACACTGGTAAACATATAAGATTATTAAGGGATTGGACATGCCAGAGGCAGGAAACATGTTCCCGATGTTGGGGGAGTCCAGAACCAGAGGCCACAGTTTAAGAATAAGAGGTAGACAATTTAGAACGGAGTTGAGGAAAAACTTTTTCACACAGAGGGTTGTGGTTCTGTGGAATGCTCTGCTTCGGAAGGCAGTGGAGGCCAATTCTCTGGATTCTTTCAAGCAAGAGTTAGAGCTCTTAAAGATGGGGAGTGAAGGGATATGGGGAGAAGGCAGGAAAAGGGTACTGATAGTGGATGATCAGCCATGATCACAGTGAATAGTGGTGCTGGCTCGAAGGGCTGAATGGCCTACTCCTGCACCTATTGTCTATTGTAAACATGTATTCTTATAGTCCTGAATTTTTTTTTCATATTTAAAGCTGTATCTTGAGCTTTGACAAAAACAAGTTATTTTCCCCTGTAGGTGCTGTGTTGAACTTTTGCAACACTGTAGTACATTCAATTCTGGTTAACTGGGCACATTGAGACCAGTACATTTTGCCCCAATTAGCCAAAGTTTCATGGAAATAGTTAAAAAGGTATAAAAAAAGGACAAACAACTCTTTAATTTGAGTTACAAATAATGTATTTGAATGAAATACAGAACAAATTAGAACACCACCAGTACTAATTATTTATTAGTATCGTGATAGTTATTGACAGAACAATTTGGCTTTTAATTTGGTCAAATTGGGTAATTTTTTTGGCTGGTGTCAAATATTTTTGTGGCATTTTGGCAAGTGGCTGAATTTTTTTAAGTTGAGATTAAAAAAAAACAAGATTATCAAATATCACTGCTTTTTTGAATAGGTGTCATTGGCCCAAATTGATTACATAACACAAGCACACACAATTGACACTATTTAAAAACTGTTCACTCCAAGCACAGTGTAGTGTCTAATGGCCACATACGTGCATGTTACTAATGCTAGTTAGAAACTGTTCGACAACAGTCTCCTGTCCAATTAAGCTGCTTAGTGTCCCAAATAAACAAAGGGAATCCCAGCTATTTTCTTGATTAGTTTCTGCTTTTAAAGAATTTCCTAAATAAGCAGCTGCCTCAATTAACCACTGTCCAAATTAACCAGAATCCTGTGTTTTTATAATGATTTCTGATTTCTTTTTGAAATAATCTACTTGCTTTATACCATAGCTTTCTTTGAACCTGTAGCATCCAAATTGCATTAATTTTCTGATTGGAATAAGTTTTTAATTCTGAGACTTCAAATATACCAGTGCCCAACAAGAACATGGTAACCTGCCTCAAAGACTATTGTCCAGTAGTCCTTACATCCATAGTAATGAAGTGATTTGAGAGGTTGGTGATGAAACATATCAACTCCTGCATGAGAAGTGACTTTGATCCGCTCCAATTAGTCTACCACAGCAGGTGCCATCTCACTGGCTCTTCAGTCAACCCTGATTGCTCTGAATTGACTACAGTTCAGCATTCAATACCATCATCCCGTCAAAACTAAATCAGTAAGCTTCAAGACCTTGGCCCCAATACCTCCTTGTGCAATTGGATCCTCGATTTCCTCACCTGTAGACCTCAGTCAGTTTGGATTGGCAACAACATCTCCTCCACAATCTCCATCAGCACGGGTGCACCACAAGCTGTGTGCTTAGTCCCCTGCTCTACTCGTTTTACACTTATGATTGTGTGTCTAAGCACAGCTCCTATGCTATATTTAAGTTTGCTGATGACACCACTGTTGTAGGCCTAAGATGAAGAATCAGCATATAGGAGGAGGATTGAAAACCTTGCTGAGTGATGCCACAACAACCTCTTACTCAACGTCAACAAGACGAAGGAGCTGATTATTGACTACAGGAGGAGGAAACCAGAGGTCCATGAGCCCGTCCCCATTGGAGGATCAGAGATGGAGAGGGTCAGCAGTTTTAAATTCCTCTGTTATTATTTCAAAGCATCTATCCTGGGCCCAGCACGTAAGTTCAGTCATGAAGAAAGCACAATATTGCCTCTACTTCAGAGTTTGTAAAGATTTAGCACGACATCTAAAACGGGAGGAGAAGATGGCGGCGTGACACAGCTCGCAGCGGCCACTCCGGTGGTGATGTCTGTTATTTGTCAAGTAGTGTGCCGTGCACAATCCTGATTTGATGGAGACAGATGTGAGAGCACGGAGGAACATCTGGTGAAAGCTCTGAAATGTCTGCTTTGCTGCTGCTGCTACTGTGTGGTCCAGAATCTCTGGAGGAGAAGGTCCCGAGTCCTTGGCTTTGCTTGTTGCTTGGCGGCCGGGACGGAGTCGAAGCGCTCGGCACAGGATGGTGCTCGGAGAGGCTCTGTCGGAGGCTCGAAGTTTTCGGATGGACTCAGAGTCCGCTGCGGTCGGGTGCTTCCAATGGTGCTGCATCGGCAAGTTGGCGGCGCTTGGAGGTTCATGGCAGGGAGAGTTTCTCCCTTCTGCTGCCTGTGTGAGATGATGAATCTATCAGGACTTTCTTTTTACCGTGCCCATGGTCTGCTCTTTATCAAATTATGGTATTGCTTTGCACTGTTGTAACTATATGTTATAATTATGTGGTTTTGTCAGTGTTAGACTTGGTTTGTCCTGTGTTTTCTTGTGATATCATTCTCGATGAACGTTGTATCATTTTTTAATGCATGCATTTCTAAATGACAATAAACGAGGACTGAGCGTCCTCATAATCTTTTTTTTAAAAAAAAACAACTTCTATAGATGTGTACTGGAGAGGATATTGACTGGCTGCATCACCACCTGGTATGGAAACACCAATGCCTTTGAACGGAAAATTTTGCGAAGTGTGGTGGATGCAGCTCAGTCCATTGTGAGTAAAGCCCTCCTCATCATTGAGTACAGAGTTGTCGCAGGAAAGCAGTATTTATCATCAGTTACCATCACCACCTAGAATATGCTCTCCTCTCACTGCTACCATTTGGGGGAAGGTACAGGAGCCTTGGGACTCGTACCACCAGGTTCAGGAACAGTTAATACCCCTCAACTATTAGCCTATTGAACCAAAGTGGGTAACTTCACTCAATTTCATTTGAAATGTTCCCACAATCTATGCACTCACTTCAGGGACATTTCATCTCACGTTTTCAATATTTATTTAATTATTATCGTTATTGTTTCTTTTTGCACAGTATGTTGTCTTTTGCACACTGGTTGATTGCCCAAGTTGATGCGGTCTTTCATTGATTCTATTATGGTCATTATTCTATTACGGATTTATTGAGTATGCCAGCAGGAAAATGAGCCTCAGGGTTGAATATGTGCTTTGATAATAAAGTTACTTTGAATTTTGAAATGCAAATATGTTCATGTTCAAGAACTTGTTGTTCCCTTCTGTTAAATGCTACGTATTTAAAACAAAGCTTTTCTGCATTGTTGTGAAGATAAGATCACAAGACCATAAGATGTAGGAGCAGAATTAGGCCATTTGGCCCATCAAGTCTGCTCTGCCACTTCATGGCTGATCCAATTTTCCTTTCATCCCCAATGTCCTGCCTTCTCCCCCTATCCACTCATGCCCTGACCAATCAAGAATCAATCAACTTCTGCCTTATATATACATAAAGACTTGGCTTCCACAGCTGCCTGGGGCGAAGAATTCCACAGATTCATCACTCTCTGGCTAAAGAAATTCTTCCTCATTTCTGTTCTGAAAGGACACACCTCTGTTTTGAAGCTGTGTTCTCTGGTCTTAGACTCCCCCCACTATAGGAAACATTCTCTCCACATCCACACAATCAAGGGCTTTCACCATTCGATAGGTTTCATTGCCATTTGATGAGCCAGTAATTGCAGATGGTAGAACAGAATCAAGTATTTAGCTAAAAAAAAACCAGAAAAACCATTAAATGAATATAAAGTTACACCTTTAACAAAATATGCCTAGAGAATTGAAGTATGAAAGATTGGAGGTGCAAAGCAGACCTCTGCTTCACCAAGACAAATACTCAGTTGTTAATGTATGAAGCTATACTACAACCTCAAGGTCAATTAACTTTAACTTAGACTGTAAGAATGTTTCTTCTTTTAAATGAGATCAATATATTTCTAGGATGATATTCAGTCATTTTCCAAAATATACATTAAGAAAACCATCATTATGCTTCCCTCTGTTTAGATAGTCAGAGTTGTTCAAAATCAGGAGCTAACTTCCCTCTCACAGCTCTTAAGAAGTCATTCTGACTCAGCCTGTTTGTTGCTGGGTGGCAGTAAGCTTCTAGCAGCTTTCCAAAGGTGTTTACAATAAGTTGATGTCGAAATTGCTGGCATGAAAATCTGGTTAATTATCTTCAAATTATGACAAAGCTTAAAATCCTACTTTTGGAGTAAGGGTGGCTGACATGTAGGTGTAGGGTGAGGTCTTGATCTAGTTGCTTCAAGATTATACCCCAAGAATTGGTCAACAGAAATATACATTCAGTGGCCACTTTATTAGGTACACCGGTATACCTCGTTAATGCAAATATCTAGTCAGCCAATCACATGGCAGCAACTCATAGCATAAAAGCATACAGATATAGTAAAGAGGTTCAGTTGTTCAGACCAAACACCAGAATGGGGAAGAAATGAGACCTTCGTGACTTTGACCATGGAATGACTGGTGTCAGATGGGACGGTTTGAGTTTCTCAGAAATTTCTCCTGAATTTGGAGAGAATGGTGCAAAAAACAAAACAAAAAAAAAATCATCTAGTGAGTGACAGTTCTGTGGGTGAAAATGCCTTAATGAGAGAGGTCTGAGGAGAATGGCCAGACTGGTTCAAGCTTACAGGAAGGTGACAGTAACTCAAATAATTTTGTGTTACAACAGTGATGTGCAGAAGAACATCTCTGAACGCATAACACAACAAACCTTGAGGTGGATGGACTATAGCAGCAGAAGACCAGAAACGTAAAGGAATGCCCTCAGTCATCACTTTAGTTGGTAACTCTTGTACCTAATTGAGACCACTGAGTGGATAGCCCAGTCGGAGAGATGAGCAAGCCTGCAGGACTCCAGCTGACAATTTGCGGCCAGCTCTTTACCCGCTTGAGTTAGCTTTACAGAGTAGGGATTTTGCGTCAATGAAAGATTTAGAGAGCACTGTCTTTCATTGCGATCATTTGCACAGCAGTTAGCAGGCCATCCCTTGCAAGCAAGGAGATGTCACTCTGTGCTGGAAAAAGGTTGTGTAATAGATATGCTAAGTAGTTACTGAAGTGAGGATACACTGTTGCTAGTTGTTATCTCAAGGAGATGTGCACTTATTGCATTGAGTAAAGGATCAGTTAGCAGAATTTTCACTAACCTTACCAGGGAAGCAAATGCAGAGTCTGGGCACTTACCTATAAATAATGCAGAATGGGGTTGCATGACAGAGCAAACCACATATTGGTTATCAGATTAATTAATCTAACCTTTGGTAGAGTTAATATATAGTTAACTCCCCAGCAAAAGGAGCATCCTGCTTGCAACCCTGTAAGGACTACATTTATAGAATCAAATGCCCCCAATCAGATAATGCCCATCCTTCACATTGTTCTCATCCCTAAATGCTCACAGTAAGGATACGTAAGCAGGAGATGCTGTAGACTGGAATATAAGTTTGATAAGTATTGGACTTCTCTTGCCTTTGTATCATTGAAGATGGAGCTTAATGGCTCTGGATGATGCCCTGTGAAGTATGGGTAGAGCAGAGGAGAATAATTTTGCGAAGATGACATTCACATACTTATACCACCTCCTCTGCAAAATAAAGTAGAATAAAAATAGAAAATAAAAATAGAAAAAGTCATTCTTCATTGTGAATAGGGCACAAGTTTCCTCCTAGCCTTGTTGTGTACAGAAGCTGAACTATGATACAGATCAGCCACAACAGCCTGGAATGATGCTGGGACAGGTGTTGTGTGGGTTTGGTTGGAGCTTTCAATGACTATCGTCCAGAAGCATTTACATCCATTGTAGTGCTGTGAGAAGATGGCGAAGAAGCATTTCGACTCCTGTGCGAGGAGCAACTTGGATCCACTCAATTTGCCTCCTGTCACAACAGCTCAACAGCAGATGCCATTTCATTGGCTGTTCACTTACCTGGCTATGTGCTGCCACAACAATAACCTTTTACTCAATGTTAGCAAGACCAAGGAGCGGATTACTGACTACAGGAGGAGGAAACCGGCCCATCAGCCAGTCCTCATCGGGGGAGTCGGAGGTGGAGAAAGTTAGCAACTTTAATTCCTTGGTGCTGTCATTTCCGAGGATCTGTCCTGGGTCCAGCATGTTTGTGATATTACCGAGAAGGCATGGCAGTGCATCTGCTTTCTTAGAAGTTTGCGAAGATCCTGCACATCATCTAAAACTTTGACAAACTTCTACAGATATGTGATGGAAAATATAACCAAATGTTTGCGTCACGGCCTAGTTTGGAAATAACAATGGAAAAGCCTACAAAAAGCCGTGGATACATGATAGATGTGTGCATCTACTTGGAGCACTGTTGCAGGGAAGCAGCATCCATCATCAAGGAGCCCCACCGCCCAGGCCATGCTCTCTTCTCACTACTGCCGTAAGGAAAGAGGTACAGGAACCCTGTGTCCCACACCAGCAGATTCAGGAACAGTTATTACCCCTCAACCTTCAGGCTCTTGAATCAGAGTGGATAAGTTCACTCACCACAATGCTGAACTCTCAAGGTCTCTACGATTCATGTTTGCAATATTTTTCGTTTATTTATGCGATTATTATTATTTTGTTGCTTCCTTTTTGTTTTTGCATATTGGTTGTTTGTCCATCTTTGTTGTGTGCAGTTTTTGTTGATTCTGTTGTGTTTCTTTGTATTTACTGTGAATGTCCATAAGAAAATGAATCTCAGGGTAGTATATGATATTTATATACTTCAATAATATATTTACTTTGAACTGAGGCATTCCTCACTGGAGGTTAAGGTAGGAGCATGTTTTCAAGTAAACTTCATGGTAAGATGGTGCTATTAATTAGTGACTCTTTGTGTGCAACTCTAATAGGAACCATCAGATATTCCCATTTATCACTACTGCAGCTAAAATCCACAGTCACTGCCATTGGTACTTCAGTAAGCAGCGTCACCTTAAGATGTCTAAAAACTGTATTGCTACTCTAAGTTGACCAACCTCGAACAGTAGACTCTAGTTGCGAGTGCAGTTTCCCTTAAAGAACGTGAAAGCAGGGATACTACAGCAATCTAAAAGCTCAATTGAGATGCAGAGCCTTCAGACCTCTGCTCCAAACTATCCCGCTGGACCTCAGAGTAAGATTGCTGTACATGAGGGATATCAAGGACTGTAGTGTACTTTGCTTCACAGAAACATGGCTATCCTTTGCCGTTTTGGACACAGCGCTGCAGTTCGATGACTTCGCCATTCTCCGCAAAGATAGGACAGCTCAGTCTCTTAAAGGCATAGGAAGTGGAGAATGCTTAATGATTTAACTCATTGTGGTACACAAACATGGCAGTTCTGTCTCAGTCCTGCTCACCCGACCTGGAACATCTAGCAGTCAAATGCTGTCCATTTCATCTGCCATGGGAGTTTTCTGCCATCACCCTGGTAGCACCGTACACTCCACCTCATCCAGACTATGGAGGAACTAAGCAACGTAACAGACACAAAACTGTGTCACCTGATGCCTTCCCTATCTTTGCAGGAGATTTCAACCCGGCCAGCTTGAGGATGTCTCTGAACAACTACCACCAACGTATCACCTATAGAATTAGAGGAACCAACACATTTGACCACTGTTACACCACCATCGAGCAGTGCCATTCCCACTCTTTGGAAAGTCTGATCTTCTACTTCCAGCACAGGGAGAGACTAAGCTGCAACACCAATGCTATGACCGAGAAGGTACAGTCAAGGGCGGTGGAGGAGTGCTTACAGGACTGCTTTGAGTCAGTGGACTGGATATTAGTCAGAGATTCATCTTCGAGTCTGAATGAATATGCCATAGTTGTCATTGACTTCATCAAGACCTGTGTTGGTGAGGGTGTGCCTTAGAAAACATACTGGACATACCCAAATCAAAAGCCATGGATAAACCAGGAAATTCTTAGTCTTCTAAGAGCTAGAACTGTGGTATTCAAGACCAGAGATCGAGAATTATACAAGTAGTCCAGGTATAACCTATAGAAGGCTACCTTAAGCGTGAAAGAACAGTTTGGTTGAGGTTACAGAGGGGATCAGATGCACATCAGCTCCAGCAGGATTTGCAGGCCAGTACTTCCTACAAAGCAAAGCCTAATATGAACAGCAGTGATGCTTCACTTCCGTACGAGCGCAACGCCTTGCATGCTTTGAAAGGGAGAATAAGACTATGTCCATTGGAATCTCTGCAGCATCTGGTGACCTTGTGATCTCTGTCTCAGAACAACAGCATCAGAACATCGTTCAAGAGGGTGAACACTCGCACAGCATCAAGCCCTGATGGTGCACCTTGTGGGGCTCTGAAAACTTGTACCAACCAATTGGCAGGAGTGTTCAAGGACATTATCAGTCTCCCAGTGCTACAGTCGAAGGTGTCCACCTGCTTCAAAATGGCACTAATCATAATGCCTTACAAGAGCAGGGTGAGCTGCTCGGCAGCTATCACCCGATGGCGCTTACATCTACTGTGACGAAGTGCTTTGAGAGGTTGGTCATGGCTAGAATTAACTCTTGCCTTAGCAAGGAAGAGCGACAATTTGCCTAATGGATGCAGTCTCACTGCCTCTCCACTCGGACTTGGGTCTCCTGGACATGAGTAATTACTTGAGTCACGCTGCTGTTTATTGAATCCAGCTTGACATTCAACATAGTCATACCCTCAGTTCTAACTTAAAAAGCTCCATAACCTGACCCTCTGTGCCTCCCTCTGTTGAATTCTTTATACATACCATGGGTTACTAAGAGCAAACCATATTCTGGAAGAATTAAAACTAGAACTTTTATTTACAACAGCAAACAGCAGCCATGTTTTCACCATACAGTTTCGAGATCATTCTGTCATTTCTGCACATGCTCCAAACCCTGTCCAATCACGTTCTTACACGTGATATAACCACATCTTCCTTTCCTTAAAAAGAATAACAATTAGCAACATTAATCAAAACAAAAGCATAATTTATCATGTCTCAGTCTCCCTGGGGTTTACGAACACAAGTAGACCTTCTAACTGGTTCACACACTTCTTGTATTTCGTTGTTATTTTCATGTGTTGGCTGGTCTGCATCAGTTGATTGAAACTCTTTCTTGAGGTATTTGAGAAGAAATTGCAATTCATTCATTAACTGTGTAATCTTTTTTATGCTGAGACTTCATTTCAATAAAACTTCTCAATTCCTTCACCTGCGTTTTCACTTCTCTAGTTGGATACTGATTCTTGTCACTCTTTGGCTTCAGATCCGTGTTGTACTGTACTGGCAAGTTTGACCTCTGTCCACTGTATTCTAACTCTGTATCGCTGTCCAGGACTAAACCTCTTTTCACCAATTTCAGTCTCTCACAGGCAGATAGACCCAGTATTGACTGTACATTCTTTGGCACCACCGCAAATGAAAGCATGTGCACCACATTTTTGTGTGATACTTTTGCCACACATGTTCCTTTAACTGGAGTGTCTGCACCTGAATACCCAGTCACTTTTATATTTGTCTGTTGTAACTTTGGTCTAGGCTTTAATGCATTAAACGCAGATTCTGCAAGAACATTTACTTGTGCTCCAGTATCAAGTTTAAACGAATATTGTTTTGGTTCACTTGCAATGGAATAGTCCAGTCATTCTTTCTTTGTTTGTTTTCACAAAGCACATCTATATAAAACTCCTCGAGTTCATTTTCAAGCACTGCATTTACATGTTTTATTTCCTTTCTACTTCTGCAACAGCAGGAAAAATGATTACTCTTACCGCAGGTGTTGCACATTTTCCGATACGCTGGACGCTTTTTTAGATGATGTTGCCACCCACAGTGATCACAAAGTTTTTTCCTTTCAGATGACGTCTTGCTTTCTGTTGGTTTCATTGTCGCTGCATTTTTTTCTAATATGTTTGTGCTTTCAGCGTCTACGTAGTCGTTATTGATAAAAAGCTCTTTAGCCTGCAACATCATAGTCTCAGAAGCTTTGCAGAGTGCCACAGCTTTTCCAAATTCAAGTCTTGTTCTAACAGTCTTTCTTTCAGACCATTATCCAGAAAGCCACAAACAATTCTGTCTTTAATGAGAGGGTCTGTAAGCTCTGCAAACTCGAATCTTTTACTGTGGTTTCTCAACTCCGTAACAAATTGATCAATCGTTTGACCAAGTTTCTGCCAACATTTGAAAAAATTATAGTGCTTATATGTCACATTACGCTTCAGTATACAAAATGTGTCAAATTTGTCAATTATCGCTTTTAGAATCAAATTATCTCCATTTTCAAAAATAAATTGGTTATATACCTCAATTGCGTCGTCCCCTATTACGTGGAGTAGAATTGCAGCTTTTGTTTTTTTCCATTTTATTACCTGCTCCGATCGCCGATAAATAAATTTCAAATCGCCGTTTAAATCTTTTCCAGTTTTCAGCTACGTTTCCAGTCAGCTGAAGCGTCGATGGGGGTAGCAAAACTTCCACTTTTAAAGCTGTTAGCAAACAACGAGAAAGTTTGCACTCTTTTTTTTCCAATTATCTTCGCTTTTTCCGTGTTAGTGAAACGTGATATTCTTCCAGACTGACTTCTGACACCATGTTGAGTTCTTTATACGTACCATGGGTTACTAAGAACAAATCATATTCTGGAAGAATTAAAACTAGAACCTTTATTTACAACAGCAATAGCGACCACGTTTTTAACATACAAGTTTCTGTCATTTCTGCGCATGCTCTGAACTCTGTCCAATCATGTTCTTACATGTGACACGTGATATCACCACACCCTCTGCAACTGGATTCTTGACTTTCTCACCAGAACACCACAGACTCTGCAGATCAGAAATAATATCTCCCCACTGACAATTAACACTGTTACTCCTCAACGATGCATGCTTAACCCACTGCTCTACACTACACCTATGACTGTGTGGCTCAGCACAGCTCAAATGCCATCAGTAAATTTCCCGACAGTGCAGCTATTCTTTGCAGACTTTCAGATGGTGATGAGAAGGCATATAGGAGCAGGATGGATTAGCTAGTTGAAAGATGTCACAGCAACAATCTTGCACTAAACCTCAGCAAGACCAAAGAATTGATTGTGGACTTCAGGAAGGGGAAATTGAGTAAACGCACACTAGTCCTCATTGAGGGATCAGAAGTGGAAAGGGTGAGCGGTTTCAAGTTCCTGGGTGTCGGCATCTGAGGATCTGTCCTGGGCCAAATGTATTGGTGCAATTACAAAGGAGGAACAGCAATGACTATATTTCATTAGGAGTTTGAGGAGAGTGAGTAAGTCACCAAAGATGCTCACGAATTTCTACAGATACACCATAGAGAGCGTTATAACTGGTTGCATCGCCATCTGGTATGGAGGGGCCACTGCACAGGATCAGAAAAAGCTGTAGAAAGTTCTAAACTCAGCCAGCTCCATCATCATGGGCAATAGCCTCCCTAGCATTGAGGGCACCTTCTAAAGGTGATGCCTCAAAAAGCTGGCATCCATAATTAAGGACGCCCATCACACAGGACGAGCCCTCTTCTCATTGCTATCAGGGAGGAGATACTGGAGCATGAAAACACACGCTCAATGTTTCAGGAACAGCTTTTTCCCCTCCGCCATCAGATTCTGAATAGACAAGGAACACCAGGAATACTACCTCAGTATTTTTCCCTCTCTTCATTGCACCACTTAATTGATTTATTTTTGTATATACTTATTGTGATTGCAATTCATAGTAATGAAAATTATAAATGTTCTGCTTCTGCAAAACAAATTTCCTGACATATACTGGTGATATTAAACCTGATTCTGATTGTAATGATGTTGTCTTCAAACGTTTGTGTGTTATGCCTCTCCTTCTGGGCTACCTTGCATATTTCTATATGGAGGAATTTCTTTAGCCAGAGGGTGGTGAATCTGTGGATTTCACTGCGACAGATGGCTGTGGAGTCCAAGTCATTTGGTATATTTTACGCAGAAGTTGATAGGTTCTTGATTAGTAAGGGCGTCAATGGTTATGGGGATAAGGCAGCAGAATGCAGTTAAGAGGGATAATAAATCAGCCATGATTGAATGGCAAAGCAGACTCGCTGGGCCAGGTGACCTAATACTGCTCCTATGTCTTGAGTACATGTAGCATCTGGCCTGAGCTCCCACTCAAAGAATGCACAGCCAGCAACATAACCATGAAAGCTCCGCCATTTTAAGGTGGTTGCCAAATACCAGGGAATTAGTGGTCTTCAGTAAATATGTCTATAGTGAAGTGTAGCCACTTTCATGAGCAGTTTGCAGCATAGAATTCAGCAGATTGCAAAGGTTGCACTTGGATGGAGTGGCCTTTAACTGTTGCAGCCAGAGAACTGGTAGTATTGTGGAAACTTAGTTTGTATTCTCTTGAACCAGCATCATGTGCCGGAGACAAAAGAGAATGAGCAATGATGTTGGGTTTGTGTGTGTGTGTTGAGTGGTGCATGAAATTAATATTACCGGAACTGCCTGCTTAAACTTTGGAATGCAACAGTGCAATCCAGTAAATTGATGTTTTTGTTACACAATAAGCAAAAATCAATTTTCATTCGTATTTATTTCCTTTATGGTTCTTGGCAGGTTATGTTTACCTTTTATTTTGTAAATGGAAAAAGTTGTGGGTACGGGCCAGCTTGTTTTAGGGGAGCAAACAGCCCTTGGCTTGAGCTCTCTGCTGTTCATCCTGTCTTGAACTTCTGCACATGCAGGGGCAAATATTAAGGTGAGCTGGAGGTCAGGTGCTGGTGTGTTGGCTCTAACCACCAAGCACCAATATATCTCACTCATATGGGTAACTGCAATTTAAAAAAAAATAAATTAGCATTAAAACACTCAGCATTTTGGAAAGACTTGAATGTGCATTTTTCCTTTCTAAAGAGCAAGTGCATTTTAATATTTATTGCATGTGTAAGAAGTTTCTGTGAAAATTAATTAGGCATGTCAATGTAAATTTTTTTTTCAGATATGGAGTCTTAATAGAAGGGTGTCACTGTAGAACAGAGATGAGGAATTTCTTTAGCTGAGGGTCATGAATTTGTGGAATTCATTGCCACAGATGATTGTGGAGGCCAAGTCACGGAGTATATTTAAAGCAAAGGCCGATAAGTTCTTGATTAGTAAGGGCATCAAAAGTTGCAGGGAGAAGGCAGGAAAATGGGGTTGAGAGGGAAGATAAATCAGCCATGATTGACTGGTGGGGCAGACTCAATGGGCCAAATGCCCTGATTCTGCTCCTATGTCTTGTGGCCTTATAGCAGCAATGTGCTGAAGGGAGGAGAATGGATGCACTTTGCATCTGGCCCCTCTGCTTTCTGCCAGCATTTTCTGAGAAAGTCATTCAATTGAATGGGCTTGCCAATGCTGATGGAGGAAAGAAACACAAGCCGTTTTCAAGATTTAAATAGTTGTACTCATGTCAGGACCCGGCTGGTGGCATAGTGGCATCAGCGTTGGACTTCGGGACAAAAGGTCCCGAGTTTGAATCCAGCCAGCTCCCCTGCACGCTTTCCATCCATGCTGGGTTATGAGCTGGTGATCTCTTTGGAAACTCACCCAGCAGAAAGCAATGGCAAACCACTGCTGTAACTTGCCTCATACGCGGTTCCCCACTACGTCATCAGAGAGGTGTGGAGGGAAATCGTCCGCTAACCGGAGAAACTCCGGATGCGACGTACCTTTCCTACTCATGTCAGTGCTCATGAACATTAATTAGTGGTACAGTGGGTCCTTCAGGCCCTTCGATTCACACAGCCCCAGCAAACTCTCAACCCAGATTAAACCTAAGCTAATCATGGGACAAGTTAACCTATCCGGTACATCTTTGGATTGCGGGAAGGAAACTGAGCACCTGAGCAAAACCCACATTTCTCATGGGGAGAACATATATGGAAATTCCTTACAGAGCAGTGCCAGAATTGAACTCTGAACTCTGGAATGTTCCAGGCTGCAGTAACATGCCAACCACTATGCTACTGCGGTGCCATTTATCAGTTTAAAAGTGTTGGAGACCTTGGGGTGAGTCCTGGATTGTAGTGCAGAGCCTTCTTTATCACGAAGGTAAATAGAGTCAGTTAGGTTTGCTATCTGTATCTGCAAAAGGTTGGTGAAGATGGGCAGTGGGTTTGCTCCAGGGTGATCTGGCTCAAAGTTTTACTGTTTCCAATGTCGTTGCTCCTGTTTGGAGTAGATTGTACTTATAACACTACTCGGTTGGCAAATGATATTTAACAGTGGCATATTAACACTGCTAAAGTTTTAATTATGATTAATATTTGTTACCTAGGCTGCTTATCTGCTATTGTCCCTGCCAGTTAGATTCCAAAGGTCTGTTTTCTACTTTCACTTGAAATGAAGAGAGTTTGACATTTTGCATTGCCTGTAGACATATAACTGTCAGCACAATTAAGAGAGATGATTTTAAAACTGTCACTGCCTGGACATTTTCAGATTACACCTGGCCCTAACTGTTGCCAATAATCAGCCCCACGCCAGCTTCCATCTAGATAAGGTGATTCTGCCTTCCAGGCAAAAAGTGAAGTGGGACTAGTTGGTGATAAGAGTGCTTCTTGTTTCTTTCTTGTTTAATTTGGCTTCCTTGACTTCACTCCCTACAGGTGTATGACACAGCTCTGGAGGATGTCCCTGAATTCAAAGGGCTGACTGATTTCTGCCAGACATTTAAACTCTACAGGGGCAAATCTGAGGATGATGAAGACCCATCAGTTGTAGGTGAATTTAAGGTAGGCCTTTTTCTTTAAACTAATGTAGTTTCATTATCAATTTTTAAAAAATATTTAATGAATATAATTGCACCTTGCATGTATCAGGGTGAAAGTCTAACTCTTGAGATTGTATTCAACCAAAAAAAAATCCAGTTTATCTGCCTTTAAAAGATTACGTGCTCTCTTTTCAAGTAGTCCAAAGGGTTTGAATATACGTATTGCTTGTCTGCAGACATTCTTAATAAATTAACAAGCAAAATAGCTTAAGGTTAATATAGGAGTTATGCTGTCCATCACTATGTAGTTATGAGCTGTATCTTTTAAGCAGGGATGCAGTTGAAACTACCATTCTACTGGAGTGGTCTTGCACAAAAAACTTTGGAGTAAAGTAATGGTAGAAATGGGATTAATAGAACATATGGACTATTTCTCATTGAGTTTTTCTCATCACCCTACAGAAAAATTAATAGTTTTGGATATTCCCCACATAGTGTTACACTTGCACTTGTCTCATGGACCACCATGTTAAAATCTTAACCATCTGTCTCACTCCTACCTCTCATTCCTTTCTACTGGCTATCTGCTCTCTACACTCAGTCCTGCTGCCGATTATCAACCTGAAATTGCCTCCACAGATGCTGCCTGACCTGCTGATGTTCTTCAATCAGTTTTTTTTTGCTCTGGATTACAGCATCTGAAGTCTTTGTGTCTTCTAGATAGTAGACCGGCCCATTATTAGAATTCCTGGCATTTCCTTCTATAGGATAACCAAGACAGCAGAGCTTCCAGGTCAAGCTGATGCTTATGGACAAGGAAGTATTAATTAGGTAACACAGTCTCTGAGCTGAAGAAGAAATCAATAATATTCCAGGTCTGTGGCTACTTTTTCCGTGTGGCCTTCTCTCCAGGTTCACAGTAGCCACATTAAGAAACTGGAGCAAAGGGAAAAATGCTTTTCTTAATGTTTTATTAATCTCTAACCCTTTCAGAAGGGTTTAAGGTTGGGGGTATAAAAGCAAGATTTTACCGTGGAGGCTGATGATTTTAATGGAATGAGCTGAAAGTGGAAGCAGTAGAGGTGGGTCCAATTACATTTAAAAGACATTTGGATAGATATATGAGGGATATGGGCCAAATGCAGGCAAATGGAACTAGCTTAGGAGACATTGATTGACATGAACAATTTGGGCCAAAGGGCCTGTTACTGTACTGTACATCTGACTCTACTGGTCTGACCTGCAAAGATTTTGGCTTGCGAAACAGTGGTGTGTTTATAGGTAAGTATTAAAAAAAAATTGAAAACAGATAATTTCACGCAGTTCAGATGTTGGAAACTATTGCTGATCCTAGAAATCTGAAATAAAATATGATTGAATATTCAATGTTGGACAGCGTGGACAGAGATAGAGCCTATTCATTGGAGCTGTGGTAATCAAAACCCTAATTCTGTTTCTCACTTCGCTTGTGCTGACTGACCTGAGTATTTCTGTGTGATAGTTCCTTCAAGCTAGTTTGTGTAAGCCCCATCCTGACCAGAATCTCATGCAAAAATAATTGGCGAATACTGCAATTGTCCTGAATTTATTCCCATGAATTATTTACCTGTCCAGTGACATTGAGCTTTCATGTCATTTGCTTATATTTTCTAGGGCTCCTTCAAAATTTATCCTTTAAGTGATGATCCCAATGTTAAAATGCCTTCACGCCAGTTCATCGAGCTGCCTGACAGTGGAACTCAGGAATGTTTGGTGCGAATTTATATCGTAAGAGCCATTGACTTGCAACCAAAAGATAGTAACGGCAAGGTAGGAAACTTGAATATTTCACTTGCATTGAATCTGCTGGCATCAAGTAATTTCCAGAAGATTATCACTGCATTAGGAGGGTATGTGAGTCGTGTAGCCTTTATCTCATTGCAGTTTTTTAATCTACTTTTACAAGATTATGTTGAAAATCTGTTGTTCAAGTGCACATAGTTTTATTTAAGTGCCTGCACAGTTGCTCATCTCTCTATCTGATCTCTGCACACCAGTCTGCATGATAAAATGGGACCGGATACCTGAAGGCAATAGGAGATGGTGGTCAGACATCACATACCCATCTGATCCCCCAAACTCCACTTCACAAATTTCCCCTTAAATAATTTTATTAGTTTAGACATGATATTGTGGATTTCTGACTCCTGATCTGAGCAAGTAAATGGACAGGTCTTAGGCTACATAACATATTAACATTTCTTTCAATTTCTTTAGTCCTTTCTTGGCATCTAATCACAAGGGCTGAGTTTCTGTCCATTGTTTTTGCAATGAACCTTCCTGTTGATATCCAGCTTGTAACCAAAACAATCAGGAGGCCAGGGACTGTTCTTGACCTCTTTTCTTCCACCTTCCTTCTATTCCAAAGCCCTGGAATCACAAATTGGTCTTTATTACCACTACCTCACTGGTTTAGATTTATTATGATGCTTAGTTCCAGTTTTGAACTGTGGCTCTATTTATAAAATCAAATATCACTCAGCCAAACTGATTAAAAATGTTTTTTTTGGGTATTTTGTTTCCAACACATAGTTTTGTTGCACATATGCCTTTATTTTCTTTACTGGAAACCTTTACAAAGCAAGCTGATTTAAGCTTTGACCAGTTTGTATCTAGATCAAGAAAGAACAGGGGTGGGAGAATAAAACCAGACAAACCAACGGCTATAATACTTGTAAATGCAACAATAGCTTGTCAATGACTAATAAGTTTAAATTGCAGGAATTAATGTTTCTAGGCCACTTTCCTGTAGCAAAAACTCTGATCCCTACATGTAGATGTTTTGGTTGTCAATTACCCAAAAACTCTTACAATATTTCTTTTGTATTTTGTGTTCCGGATACCAGAAGCAGATTTTCACCAAGATCTGGCATGTTCATACTTAGAAATTTAAATATAAATAAGAAAAATGTGGCTTTATTTTTAGTTCAGTTTCTGGATGCAATTTCTGGTGGTATAGCCAGCTGATAGAAACTAGAGAGGTTGAATGGATGTCCCTCTGTTTATCCTTGTCTACCTGATTAATTTTACCAAAATAACTTTTTCCCTTTTGCTAAATTTATTGTATTAATTTTCCCCTAAAAACCGTTTTTCTTTCAGTGTGACCCTTATGTGAAGATCAGCTTGGGTAAAAAAACAATAGAAGATAGAGACAATTATGTTCCTAACACTTTGAGCCCAGTGTATGGCAGGTAATGCATAATATATTTTGAATGTTCAGTGCATATTCTAATAAGGGCTGTTAATAGAAGTAACATTATCTTGGGTTAAATGGGCATCTTTAGATTAATAGTTCTTGCTTCCGTATATTACTTGCTATCTTAAGTGGTTTGTGTTTTTCTTCTCTTCTATTCGCACAACGCTCTACAAAAACATCAACTATAAGTAACCATTTCTCCATTGATTCATTCGAGTCTTACTGGTTTGTTAATCTGCTGGTATACTGCAGTTGAATTGCATGACAACTCGTTAGTGTTTTTAAAACCAATACTCTTCCAGTCCTTTTAAGCAAACAGTCAGCAGGACTTAAGGATGTGTAATAGGGGGAGTGTTCAATCATGGCCCAAATTAATTTAAAAAACATAAGCATCTCCCATCCACTGCTACCAACCTTATAGTTCCCACACCCCGCACTTCCCGTTTCTACCTCCTACCCAAGATCCACAAACCTGCCTGTCCTGGCCGACCTATTGTCTCAGCTTGCTCCTGCCCCACTGAACTCGTTTCTGCATACCTCGACACTGTTTTATCACCCCTTGTTCAATCCCTTCCGACCTATGTTCGTGACACTTCTCACGCTCTTAAACTTTTCGATGATTTTAAGTTCCCTGGCCCCCACCGCTTTATTTTCACCATGGATGTCCAGTCCTTATATATTTCCATCCCCCATCAGGAAGGTCTCAAAGCTCTACGCTTCTTTTTGGATTCCAGACCTAATCAGTTCCCCTCTACCACCACTCTGCTCCGTCTAGCGGAATTAGTCCTTACTCTTAATAATTTCTCCTTTTGCTCCTCCCATTTCCTCCAAACTAAAGGTGTAGCTATGGGCACCCGTATGGGTCCTAGCTATGCCTGCCTTTTTGTTGGGTTTGTGGAACAATCTATGTTCCGTGCCTATTCTGGTATCTGTCCCCCACTTTTCCTTCGCTACATCGACGACTGCATTGGCACTGCTTCCTGCACGCATGCAGAACTCGTTGACTTTATTAACTTTGCCTCCAACTTTCACCCTGCCCTCAAGTTTACCTGGTCCATTTCCGACACCTCCCTCCCCTTTCTAGATCTTTCTGTCTCTGTCTCTGGAGACAGCTTATCCACTGATGTCTACTATAAGCCTACTGACTCTCACAGCTATCTGGACTATTCCTCTTCTCACCCTGTCTCTTGCAAAAACGCCATCCCCTTCTCGCAATTCCTCCGTCTCCGCCGCATCTGCTCTCAGGATGAGGCTTTTCATTCTAGGACGAGGGAGATGTCTTCATTTTTTAAAGAAAGGGGCTTCCCTTCCTCCACTATCAACTCTGCTCTTAAACGCATCTCCCCCATTTCACGTACATCTGCTCTCACTCCATCCTCCCACCACCCCACTAGGAATAGGGTTCCCCTGGTCCTCACCTACCACCCCACCAGCCTCCGGGTCCAACATATTATTCTCCGTAACTTCCGCCACCTCCAACGGGATCCCACCACTAAGCACATCTTTCCCTCCCCCCCTCTCTCTGCATTCCGCAGGGATCGCTCCCTACACAACTCCCTTGTCCATTCGTCCCCCCCATCCCTCCCCACTGATCTCCCTCCTGGCACTTAACCGTGTAAGCGGAACAAGTGCTACACATGCCCTTACACTTCCTCCCTTACCACCATTCAGGGCCCCAAACAGTCCTTCCAGGTGAGGCATCACTTCACCTGTGAGTCGACTGGGGTGATATACAGCGTCCGGTGCTCCCGATGTGGCCCTTTATATATTGGTGAGACCCAACGCAGACTGGGAGACTGCTTTGCTGAACATCTACGCTCTGTCCGCCAGAGAAAGCAGTATCTCCCAGTGGCCACACATTTTAATTCCACATCCCATTCCCATTCTGACATGTCTATCCACGGCCTCCTCTACTGTAAAGATGAAGCCACACTCAGGTTGGAGGAACAACACCTTATATTCCGTCTGGGTAGCCTCCAACCTGATGGCATGAACATTGACTTCTCTAACTTCCGCTAGGCCCCACCTCCCCCTCGTACCCCATCTGTTACTCATTTTTATGCACACATTCTTTCTCTCACTCTCCTTTTTCTCCCTCTGTCCCTCTTAAAATACCTCTTGCCCATCCTCTGGGTCACCCCCCCCCCCGTCTTTCTTCCCGGACCTCCTGTCCCATGATCCTCTCGTATTCCCTTTTGCCTATCACCTGTCCAGCTCTCGGCTCTATCCCTCCCCCTCCTGTCTTCTCCTATCATTTTGCATCTCCCCCTCCCCCTCCAGCTTTCAAATCCCTTACTCACTCTTCCTTCAGTTAGTCCTGACGAAGGGTCTCGGCCTGAAACGTCGACTGCGCCTCTTCCTATAGATGCTGCTTGGCCTGCTGCGCTCACCAGCAACTTTGATGTGTGTTGCTTGAATTTCCAGCATCTGCAGAATTCCTGTTGTTAGCAGATATGAAGTGGTCTTCACTCTGCAAACAAAACTTTTAGAAATAGTTTAGACATGGGGCCAAGCATGGGACGCATTACTCCGTGAGCTTTCATCTGTTGCTTAATGAACAGTAATGTTTTATGGGATACTAGTGAAATTGCTTTTCTGTAAGTTGTAGCCTTAGTCAATTTAAAAACACCTAAGTGGGTAGACTATGCCTCAATTTAATGTTGCATCTGAAAGGCAATGCTGGTGGCAGTGCAAGACAGAATTATCGACCTGGACTTTTCCCTTGGTTCTGGAGTCAGGCTTGACTCTACCCCTACGGCACCTGGAGATGAGAGAATGACTACAAAGCCAAAAATAACCTTGTGAGTCAAAAGTAAAGCAGCAAGTACTTGTGAGTGCAATGATTGGAGCACCAGTTCAAATAAAAACTATTAGGTGCTAGACTAAAATTACAAAATCAGACAACAAGCTACATTCAGAATCGAATCAATTTATTGTTATATATACCTGGGTGCAATGTAATTCTGTGCTCCTGTGAATCTCAGTGAACAGCATACATGGTAGTAATTGAAGGCATCCGTTAGTCTTCTGAGACCATGGATTTGCACCTGGAAAGTCTTCACTCTCCAGGGCACAGGCCTGGGCAAGGTTGTATGGAAGACCAGCCATTGCCCATGCTGCAAGTCTCCTTTCTCCACGACACCAATATTGTCCAAGGGAAGGGCAAGGGCCGATACAGCTTGGCACCAATGTCGTCGCAGAGCACTGTGCGGTTAAGTGCCTTGCTCAAGAACACAACATGCTGCCTCGGCTGGGGCTCGAACTCACGACCTTCAAGTCGCTGGTCAAATGCAGTAACCACTTGGCCACATGCCCACATGGTAGTAATTAATACAAAAAATACAGGGTGTTGCTGGATCTCTGCTTAATTTCTGGTCCTTGGGATTCCTCCAGGAATCAAGAATGAAGAGTAGTCTTCATTCTAAGATTTTGGTACAAACACACGAATATTAAACAAACTAAATAAACAACTGAGAAAAGATGCTCAGAGAAGTATAGATGAAAGAATAAAGATGGCGCTTCTAAAAAATCTATCACTTTTATAGACAAGTTGAGAGACATTCCTTAGCAATGAATTAGTTAACAGGCTACATAATTAAAACAATTATATCATGTGGGTAAGGTGCTAATACTTCGCCAATGAAAAATGAGAATGGTGATAAAACTCATTTTTCACTCTTACTGGCAGAAAGCGGCATAACAGCTAAACTAACGGTTTATCACCTTAACACGAGGAAATCTGCAGATGCTGGAATTTCAAGCAACACACATAAAAGTTGCTGGTGAACGCAGCAGGCCAGGCAGCATCTCTAGGAAGAGGTACAGTCGACGTTTCGGGCTGAGACCCTTCGTCAGGACTAACTGAAAGAAGAGCTAGTAAGAGATTTGAAAGGGGGAAGGGGAGATCAGACATGATAGGAGAAGACAGGAGGGGGAGGGATGGAGCCAAGAGCTGGACAGTTGATTGGCAAAAGGGATATGAGAGGATCCTGACGAAGGGTCTCAGCCTAAAACATTGACTGTACCTCTTCCTAGAGATGCTGCCCGGCCTGCTGCGTTCACCAGCAACTTTTATGTGTGTTGCTTGAAATTCCAGCATCTGCAGATTTCCTCGTGTTAAGGTGATAAACCGTTAGTTTAGCTGTTATGCCGCTTTCTGCCAGTAAGAGTGAAAAATGAGTTTGTTAAAAAGTACAAATCCTACAAGTATTTTTTTTTAAAAAAAGAGAAAGTTGTTTCCAACAGATCCCCCTCCCCCCACCTTTTAACTCTGTAAGAAATCCTGGCAGAATCACATCTGAAAATTCAGATCTTAAAAAAATCTACATTACAGATTATTTAAAAGCCACTGTTTAAAGACAGTTTTAGTAGTGCATCATGATTGAATACATTAGGAATGCTTATAGGAGTTTGAGCTATTCTGCTAATAATCACTTTTAAACAAACACAAAACATTTTGTTTATGATAATGTCCAATAATTATATTCATGTGTGAAGTCTTCCAGGAGTATCTGTGTTAAACTGGATTCACTTTAGCTCGCCTGCAGTGGCTGACGTGTATTCACTTACTTTTACCTTGACTGCTGAATTAATAATTAGCAGTACTTGGTAAAGACTTTCCCACCAACCTCCCAGCAGTTCCTTGTGTGGTTACCAGGACCCACTCGCCAGGAATCAAGTTGTGTACTCCTCCTGATGGACCACTCCAAGCAGCAGAAACCTCTTGAGAAGCAGACTGAACAGCTGCATTAGTTTTGAACAATAATCAACTAAGCTATCTGCCATAACATGTATATCAGCCTGTCTGAGACAGAGAGCTCCCTGTCACCACTTCAAGTGGACTCAACTCTGTTTTGTTTATGGTTGCCTGAATGCTGCATAAACCACAGGAAGAGCTGTAGGCCCTGGTCTGCCTTCCTTGTGATACTTAGTCATTGTTTGATGATGCCATTCAATCTTTCAACTTGTCCTGATGACTCTGATGTGGACAATGAAAAGACCATTCAGTGTTCATCAGTTCACATAATTCTTGACAATCATTTCCAGTGAAATGTGTTCCTTGGTCAGAGTCAATGTGGCATGGCAAACGCCCGGCTACTAGGAATACAGTCCTTAATCAGAGTCTTGGCTGTGAGTGCGGCAATAGTTTTTCTTGTTGGGATGCCTTCCACCCATCTTGAAAATTTGTCCGAATATCATTGGCACTTTGGTAATGTAGATGTTAAAATGGACCAGGTGGGGCAGGATTACTTAGTGGAAGTAGCTTCTCCATTGATCTGGTGTTTGTTTTCTGGCGTGTCATACATCTCTCAACTGTTTGTCAAGCTTACATCCTGAGCTTTGGATTCCACCACCAGTGGGAGAATTTGTCGGCCATCTTTTGCACTCCAATGTGTTCTAAGGAGTGTATCTGCTGTGCCAGGTAAGGAAGCAGCTCAGCTGGGGCTACTAGTCTATGACTACTGCTATATCTCCATACTCCACCATTGTTTAATAATCCACCATTTTCTATACAGTACCTCTTTGCTTCATTTGAGCAAAGATCTTGCATTTCTTGAGTAACTTGCATGTTCGTCTGTGACACAGTGTTTTACTTGGTTTCAGTTATCGGGTTTTCTTCCATTTCTTCGATTTTCTTTATTCCTTCTTTCCTTCACAGTTTGCAGTTTTGTCTGCAAATGCATTTCCACGGCTTTCTATTGTGGTCATTTTAGAGTGACCTTTACATTTTACTGCTGCAACTTCTGATGGTAGTTGCATGACCACATAAGTTCTTGTACTAATTCGCCATTCCTGATTGGAGTTCCCACAGCTGTATTAAATCCTCTTCGTCTCCATAAGTTTCCAAAGTCATGAACGACTCTGAAAGTGTATCAAGGGTCTGTGCAGTTATTAGCTGATATTCCTTCTGCACGCTTGCAGAGTTCAATTAAAGCTTTCAGTCCTGCCGGTTGTGCAGAGGTACTGGGAGCCATACTTCCCGAGACCATCACTTCATTTTCCGTGACAACAGCTCAACCAGCCATTCAGATTCCTCCCTCAATGGTTGAGGAGCCCTCATTGTACAGAACGAGATGTGGGTTTAATAAAGGCACTTCTTCATGATTACTTGCATCTTCTTGGCATGTTATTGTTCTTGGCACAGGCACGATGGTCATAGTCTTCCATGTCCACTGACAATAACGTAGATGGATTTGCTGGACTTGATCATTTGGGTGAAGAACAGCAGACCACTTAGACCACCGAGCTGTTGTCACTTGAGAGGCCCTGTTCTTAGTCAGTAGAACATGAACTGAATGTCATTGAACATTTAAAGCCTGATTTTAGAAACAGTCATGACTGCTAGATAAGGTGCTTGCACTGCTCATAGACATGTACCCCATCCTAAGGCTACGTTGTCCGGTTTGGCAGAATGATAACCAACAGGACACTGCTGATCTCCACGTTCTTGAGTTTTAACTGCCGTCCTGTTGCACGCTTCTTGTTAACATACAGAGTGAATGGTCTTCCTGTGTCATCGATGACCAATGAAAGTGCAGTTCTTGGTATCACCTTTGAACTTTGGAGAGCTTCCATCTGTTATTCATTAAGAGTCAGAGGGTTGTTGGAGTGCTTGCTGCCTTTCAGCAGACGAGTGAGGGGTTGAGCAATTTCCGCGTGTGAATCGACCCATGCTCTGTTGTAGTTGCACAAACCCAGAGAAGATTAAAGTTGCTGGATTGTTGTAGGTGGTTTTGCTGGTTTAACGTTCTTTGCACAATTTTCAGTTATTTCCCATTTGCCCTGGGAAATTTTCTGTCCCAAGTAAATCACGTCCTCTTGTTGCAATTGTGCCTTGTCCAAATTTTCTTTGTTTTCCTTGAGGGCTAGATAATCGAGCAGGCAGAGTACATCGCATTCGTGCTGACCTGCAATCTCAAAGGCAATTAGAATGTTGTCTACATATGGTATGAGGGTTGAGTCAGTGCTTGGAAATCCCTTTAGATGTTATCTCAAGGCCATATGTTAGTAGGACTATTGTGAAGTCCCTGTGGTAGTCTCATCAACTGATATTGTTGACCATCAACTGTAAAAACCAACTATGGTTGACACTCAGGCATCATCAGTGGTACCGGCTGGAAATCATTGGCCAGATTGATGAATGTAAACCACTTACGGGATGGATTCAGGGTGTTGAAGACAGGTGATGGACCTGCTACCAGAGGAATTAACTTGTCAATTCTGTAATCCACAATCAGTCTGTAAGTGCTATTCACTGCCTTGACAGGTCAGATTGGATGGTTTGAGGGACTGTGTATTTTGACAAGAATTCCTCGCTCCTCCAGCTGATTGACAATAGGTTTAATGCCTTCTATAGATCTTCTGCTTAGAAGATATTGCTTGGTACTAAATGGCATCTTCCCCATAAACCTGACAGGATCCATTTCTGGTAGGTCACAATCATTTTTGTCTTGTGACTGGTTAATTCAGAGTTTTTGCAACCACATGAGATTCCAGATAATTTTACCCTTCATAAATTCAAGAGTAGAATTTAAAATCAATAGGACATCCATTCCAAGAAGAGGTTGCGCAATTATTCCCACCCAGATGTCAGACAGATGTTTGTTTGGTTGTAACCTGATATAGTCACAACGGGGCTGTGAATTTTGTGAGATTTCTGATGTCTAAAAGTGAAGAGTAATTCTTAAGATCGAAACTAATACAATGGCTAAAAATTTAAAACAGACCAGTGGGACCCTTGAATTCCTAGCTGAGAGAGAAAAGTTGGCTGAAATCTTCAGCACATAAGTGATGCACATTAATTTGATACTGTTGGGAAAGAAATATGGAAGAAATGTGCTACCAATACCAAGTCTAGTGAGGACTGATTTATAAGTGATGTTCAAGCAATATGCTGTAAAATCAAAAAAGATGTGGTCGTGAACGAGAAAAAAAGCTTGGACACTAGCTATCTTAACGGAGCTGCAAAGGTGTGAGCACATTGATCTGCAAGCCCAGATCAATACTTTGAATTGAGAATGCACTGATTTAGATAAAAACAAATGCTAAAAGAGCAGTATGAAAAAGATAATAAATCAGCAAAAAAACAGATCTCTGCATTAGCAGCAAAGTTTGTCCGTAGTCAAGAGCTCTGTTCAAGAGTTTGCCGTCTTTAATTCAAAGATTCTTGTTTATTTTAGAGTACACAAAAACATACAGATACTAAGAATAAAGATGGCACATCTGAAAAATCTATCACTTTATAGATAAGATTTTTTTAAATGCCTTAGATAAAGATATATTAATTATTAGTCTGCATAATTGGAACAATTATATCATGCAGATAATGTGCTAATACCTAGCCAATGACAACTGAGAAAGCTGATTAAGATTAGCTGCTATATTACTTTCTGCCAGTGTGTGAAAATACGTACGTTTGTTAAAATGTACAAATCTTATAATAATTATTATTTTAAAAAAGACAGTGGCTACCAATAGTCTAAAAACAACAGGATGATGCAAAGTATAATATTCCAAATGAGGTACTGCAGTGAAAATAATGGAAGAGGTAAAATTAAGGATTCACAAATGTGGTAAATGGGATGGAGGAAAAATTGATTGCTTCAGAAATCTGATAGCAGTGCAGAAGGACTGTTCTTGAGTTTAGTCATCTAAGCGTTCAAGCTCTTGTGTTTTTGACAATAAAGATGAGAGCAAAAAGAATGACTGTTGTGACAGGCATACTTGATATTGTTACACTTCCTGATGCAACCTAAAGTAGTTTACTATTCAGATTGTACATTCTACATTGCCAGATTCTGCTCAGCAGAATTAAAACATGATTCATGGTTGAGTGCTTTGACTTTTTCGGTAAAGGACAACATGAGCAGGAATGTAGTCAAATTTTGGGTTTATTTAAGGAACTTCCCAGAATTAGATCTAATGTTATGTACTCATGAAGAATATCTAGAATAATGCTTTGCGTTAGATTGATTATAGTTGAATTCATGAGAACGATCCCAGGACTGAAAGGGTTAACATCTGAGGAGTGTTTGTTGGTCTGGGCCTGTACTAGTTGAGTTTAGAAGAATGAGGGCGGAATCTCATTGAAGCCTATCGAATATTTGAAAGACCTAGATGAAGTGGACGTAGAGGATGATTCCCATCATGGGGGAGTCTTGGACCAGAAGGCACAGCGTCAAAGTAGAAGAACAGATATGAGGAGTAATTTTCTTAGCATGAGGGTGGTGAATCTGTGGAAATAGTTGCCATGGGCAACTGTGGAGACCCAGTCATTTGGGTATATTTGAAGCAGAGATTAAATGGATCTTGATGAGTAAGGATGTTAAAGGTGACAGGGAGAAGGCATTGATGAGGTTCACCCATGCTGTCTGTCATTGGCTCAGCGCCACCAGCTGATACACAAACCAGCCTGGGCAGTACAATATGGAGAGCAAACTGTTGCCCACACAGTAGGCTCCCCCTCTCCACACAACTGATGAATCCTCAGTAACATCTGAGATCAATATAGTTTGGCACCAGCAGTGTCTCAGGAGCTGCCCGTGTTGAATACAACGTAGGGCTTCCTTAGGGACTCCAGCTCTGGATTTTTCCTCGGGGTTCACGCCCAAAGTCTTTCCCATGAGTGTGCGTAGCCAAAATTCAGCGGAGGTTTAACATTAGTTTACCTTCCAGATGAGCTGCCAGCCACGACCAGTGACACCCATCTGCCCGAGATTAAGAGGGATAAGGAGTCAGCCATGATTAGATTAGATTAGATTCAACTTTATGGTCGTTGTGCCAAGTACAGATACAAAGCCAATGAAATGCAATTAGCATCTGACCAGAAGTGCAAAAGAATAGTATTATTTACAAAATAACTGCGAAAAAAAAGTAAGTGCTACAGCATACAAATATAAAAGTACTGAGACAGTCCAATATGGGTGCATTACTACTTAGCACTGTGATGTGAGGTTCAGCAGGGTCACAGCCTCAGGGAAGAAGCTCTTCTTGAGCCTGCTGGTGCAGGAGCGGAGGCTCCTGTAGAGCCCACCGGATGGGAGGAGAGTAAAAAGTCCATAGTTAGGGTGAGATGCATCCCTGATAATGCTTTTCGCCCTGCCCAGGCAGCGTTTATGGTAGATGTTCTCAATGGTGGGCAATTGGGTGCCGATAATCCGCTGGGCAGTTTTCACCACACGCTGGAGTGCTTTGCAGTCTGATACGGGACAATTGCCATTCCACACTGAGATGCAGTTGGTGAGTATGCTCTCAATGGTGCAGCGGTAAAAGTCCATCAGTATCCTGGGACAGAGGTGAGCTTTCTTGATGCTCCGCAGGAAATAAAGACGCTGTTGCGCCTTTTTGATCAGGATGGTGGGGTTCAGGGACCAGGTGAGATCCTCGGAAATGTGGATACCAAGGAATGTCCTAATTCTGCTCAAATGTCTTGCTGTCTTATGGTGCTGTGTAAAGTTGTTTTTGGTTTAAAGGACAGCATGGGCAAGAACATGAAGCTGAGTCTCTTTAGTGAACTTCCCAGAAATAAATCCAACTTGATGTGCTCAAAACAAATGTACAGAGTAATGCTTTAAGACTGTTTATAGTTGACTAAATGTAAGTTCAAATTGAAATCAGTTCTTGGTAACTTACGAGTGAAAAATACTATGGTACTTCTGTATTGGATAGCTTGCAAGAAAAGGAAATGTTGCTTTATATAAAATGAAGTGGCTTTGATGTTTAGCATTGATATGTTCTCTGACAGTGAAATTTACTGTTTATTTGTTAGAACTTGGGGCAGTCTTTCTCATATCCCTAGCTTGAACGTAAAGGGGGAGTCCCTTTATCAGTCCTATTGAGGTAACTGAACTTAACGTTGAACAGGCATTAAACCCAATACTTCCCTCTGGCTGAACTAATTGATGAATACATGTTCCAACCAGCAGTTTTGAAAGCTGTTATGAGCAATGTTGCCAACTTAAGTAAAAATTCCATTTCCTTCTTTCAGGAAAAATTATAACATCAGCTCCAAAAATGACTGCTGTTTTATTTGTCTTCAGGATGTTTGAAATTACTTGCAATTTGCCTACGGAGAAAGACCTCAAAATTGCACTCTATGATTTTGATTTGTTGTCACGTGATGAAAAAGTTGGAGAGACTGTTATTGATTTGGAGAACCGACTTTTATCCCGCTTTGGAGCTTGTGCTGGATTGCCCCAGTCATATTGTGTGTAAGTACTGAAGCTGTATGAATTGATGCTTTTGCATTATGTCTCTGTATGTCTAAATGTTCCCTTCTCTCCTTGATAGTTCCTGGAATATGGCCACAAAAGCCTGAATTATTCTCTGGTTCAGGTATAAAGCCTTTTGCTGGCTCTGTCTGTGATCAGGTGCTTAGTAAAATAGCAGCATATTTTTTACACTATTGCACATACACGTTATTGGGCAATAATTGGAAATAAGAAATCAAAGAACTTTCTCCCTCCTAGTGTCTGTCCTATAGGATAAAGTAGAAAAATTCTCATTGACTTATGTAAAGTTCACTTGAAAAGGAATTCATTGCATGAAAGGTTTTTTTTTTAGTTTTGATGTGAACTTTAATAAGGTTAACTTTATTTTTTGTTTATGGTTGATTTGATTGTGTTTAACTGAATTGGCTTGCTTCAACAGGTCTGGAATAAATACATGGCGAGATCAGCTCAAGCCATCTGAGCTATTGAACAATTTGGCCAGGATGAAGGGGCTTTCTCCACCTGTTATCACTGACAGCAGGCTCACCTATAATGGTCAAGAATACGTACTAAGTGAAATTGGTAAGTGCTTTTGCTGTTGAAAGCTACCAGGAAAGACATCAATCACAGTAGTAGAAAGGCTCCGGAAAAGCACCGGTAACTTCATGATGGACCCCACCTAATCTGCTCATGGAATGTTTGACCCATTCTCATCAGGGAGGAGGCTACATAGTATCCATGCCAGAGCCACCAGACTCAAAAATGGTTGCTTTCCCCAAGCAGTAAGGCTGATCATCACCTCCACCCACTATCTGACCCTTCCACACCTCCCACCACCACAACACTGTCATTTTCTGTTGGAGTCACCTTATGTATAGACACTTCTGTGCCTAGTGTCACTTTATGGACGTTTATTCAATCCGTGTATATAAGCTAATTTATGTATTTATATTTATTGTGTTTTAATTATTATGTTCTTTATTGTGTTTCATTTTGTCCTGCATTAGATTCAGAGTAACAATTATTTTGTTCTCCTTTACGCTTGCGTATTGGAAATGACATTAAACAATCTTGAATCTTAAAGAAAAGTAGCATTAATGTGACTTGAATAGTTTTTATCCAGCTCAATTACAATGTTAATTGTTTATGAGCTAATTTACCTTGCGTTTTCTGGTCAAAGCACTTGATTTCATTGAATATAGATACGTGGTTTATTGTTGTTGCGTGCGAAAAGGTTTAGTTTGCATGCCATGCAGACAAATCGTTCCCTGTAAAAAAAAAATGGAATGTGAGAAAAGAGAAACAAAATTAAAGTATTCAGATTTTAAGACTGGAACAATTAAAATAAATGTAACGCACAGATCTGTTGAAGCTATCTTGTCAAGAGACCTCTTTCCTCGACAACTAATTTTGCAGAGTGGAATGGAATGCCCCTTTACTAAGATCCTGCTGTGGCTGTAAGGAGTTTGTACGTTCTCCTCCTGACTGCATGGGTTTCCTCTGGGTGCTCTGGTTTCCTCCCACAGTCCAAAGACATACCGGTTGATGGGTTAATTGGTCATTGTAAATTGCCCGATAATTAGGCTAGGGTTAAAGTGGAAGTTGCTGCCGGTGTGGGTCACAGGGCCCATTCGGCATTGCATCTCAATAAATAAAATAAAAAAGGATGAGCTGACTGCTTTCATAGGTGGGCTGTCATTCCGATAACCGGAATTGTACATTCCATGGAGTTTGAAGACAGAGTAAGAATGTATGTTATGTTTAACCTTTCGTTATTTTTCATTGCTAGTAGTACTGTTGAAGCAGAAGAATTTTAAGATGGGTTTATTTTTTTGAGGCTTTGAATGCAAAACAGTTTGAGTTTACGTGATCTGATTTTCATTAGCATTTAACGTTATGCTGGTGGTTCAGTTCAATTCTCATTTTCTTTTGTGCCCTTGAAATGGGGACACTGTGTTCACGTACTTCCATGGAGATAATTCTGTTGTTTGCTTATTAAGGAGTGTGCTTATACCATTGATGCCACAATGTGCAACAACTAGTAGTGCGATTGCTCGAGTCAAATATGATGGCCTCCTGAGGAGTTGTCTACTTAGTGACTCTAGAGTTCAATCCAGGATCCACATAGATTGGTGCAGTGTAGGCCAGACCTCTCAATTCGGCCCCCTTTGCACCTGCTGATCACCTTGGGACCTAATCCGGGCTGTTAGGGTGGATTCCCCTAATGTGTGTGACTTTATTTAATGTGGGAAGGCTGATGCACAGGCAGTCGGTCCTTGACAGTTTGGGGTCAGAGTTCAGTGGCATGGAATTCAAGATGAGTAGAGACCCTTCTCTGCTTCAGCCTTCACTGCTGTAGTGATGATTCATCATCTTCCTCCAAGCTCCACTGTTGAGACCTTTGTTGGATCACTCTCTGTCTGGAAACTCCCCCTTGTCCATACTGCCTTTGGTGACCCAACTAGGAGCTAAGCCACAGATGCCCAAACTCCAGACGGCACCGCTGTCAGAATCTGAGGAGCTCACAGGCCTTCCCACCATGACCTCACGATCCTCAGAGAGGATGGGTGACACTGCGCAAAGTACCAATTTCCACCTGTATTCAGAAAGTTAATTAGTTCTTTGAAAAATTCACAACTACATCCCACATTGCCAAGGTATCAGATATTTTAATGATTGCATTTATCACTATTTCCAGTAAATGCTTATCACCCCTAGTTTCATACAGTATATAGACTATTGAATAACTACTGGAGAAATTGCAAATTTGTGTCTGTTCATGAAGCACTCTGTTAGTTTGACACCCAGTAAATTTATTCCTGTTGTCACCAACCGACCTTTTATAATTTATAAATTATAGAGTTTATAAACATTTGAAATTTCCCACTGATTAATAAGCATTGAAGAAAGTAAGTGCACAGTTGGTCTAATCCACTTGACTCATGGTTGAAACTTTATGATAGAGGTGCCAATTTGACCTGGCAGTTAGGAAGGACTAGGCGTGAGTCTCACTCCATTAATGTAAGTCCATTGTTATACCGGAATTCTAGCATAATACGCTGGAAGTGCTGCATTATTGAAAGTACCCATCTTTCCAATGGCATGTTGCCTTAAAACTCCATCTTCTATCCATAGTGAACTGGAAAGATTCCATGGGTTTACCTGAAAATAGATTTCTTCTGCTGACTAATTCAACGTTTATACGTGAAGCCATTAAGTTTTGTTTGGTCATTTATGTTGTTGATACGTTACTTTTTATGGTGAAGATTGGCTGCTATGTTTCCTTGCATTAGATTTTACAGAAGGTAATTGACTGCGTATTGTGCCAGAAGATGTATTAGGTGGTTTCCAAAATTCTTTTCTTCCAAACTTCTCAAAGGAAAAAGAAAATCTCACATTGTTCCTTGGGTGTACTCTCCCCTTGCCCATCTACTCACTGCTTCTGCAAGCTGTCTGTCAGTCCTTGATGTTGTGTAAAGTTTCGATAATGATTTAACCACCTTGACTTCATGTTGTCTTGATATTTGCTGTGGTTCCTTTCATATAGTCGGCAACTGTTTGAACCAGGTTAATCAGGATACTGTAGGTGAGAATTTCTGAAGTAAAATTCATGTAGTTTATTTTAGTGGTAATCTCAGTTTAAAAAAAAGCCAATTCTGGTTAATAGAGCCACTGGTTAATCAGGGCAGCCACTTATTTGGGACAACTTTTAATACAAATCAAGAGAGTAGCCAAAATTCTCTTCATTTACTTGGGATACTATACAGTTTATGGACTGGAGATTGTTGCCGAACATTTTCTAACTAGTTTGAGCTACATGCACATCATGTGGCCATTAAACACTGTACTGCGCTTTAGCAAACAGGTTTTAAATAGCACTGCATGCATGTTTGTGTTCAAAAAGCAGTGGGGTTTCTTTGTCACTGATATTTGAGTAATATACAGTAAAACAATCCAAAACTTTTGCTCACTGTGGTTTCAAGCATTCAGACTTGGGGATGCCAGAAATGGCCGGGAGTGAAAATTAAACAATTTCACTACTTCAACAAGTTAGGCACTATGAAGAAATTAAAGGTATAATCAATCATCTTGAACGTTAACTGAAGCTGAAGATTTGGGGGATGAAGTCATCAAAAGCATTGTTTGAAGGCCGTCCGTTATCTGCACTAGGTGTCTGCACTGACTTTGTTCATTTACAGTCAATCAAAAGAATACATTGGTGTACACTGAACGAATTCTTCCATTGACAACTCTTAGGAACAAATACACAGTGTTAGAGTACTGTGGTAGTTTTGGTAGTGTTCTAATTTATTCTGTATTTCATTTAAATACATAATTTGTTACTCAGTTAATTGGTGGTTTGTCTTTTTTATACCTTTTTAACTATTTCCATGAAACTTTGGCTAATTGGGGCAGTTCTTAATTAGGCCAAAATCCCCATGTGTTCCAATTAACCAGAATCCAGTGTAATTACCTGGTTGGAAGCATCATATCCCACTTCCATGCTCCTGCCATTGATAGGCTGACATGACTAATTCCATGGTGTGTTACTTTTCATGCCAACGGGAAAATATACTCACTCTTAATCTAACTTTATTGTTAATTGAATAACTTCACAAACCCCCTCCTCGTGTCCACTCTTTTTTTTAATTGTTTGTGTAAATAATTCAAAACAAAAGTGCCTTTATTGTAGTGGCATTATATGTTTTCTTCAGAGTTGCAGGAAGTGGTAGAAAAGATTAATGTAAATTCCTGGTTACCAATTTTTTTGGTGCTGAAAGCATTTTCTCAAAAAGGTTGTGTCAGACTGTTAAAATATAGACACCCAATTACTGAATTAGTTTATTAGGCAGGCAAGGCAAAACTTTGTTTCCAGACCTCAAATATATCGCCTTGTAAGCCTGCATTGAATGGAGACCATAACTTGGAATAGCTTTGTTTGCAGTTTAGTATATGGGTCAACATTGCAAATGGCAAATGCTTCCACAAGTGCCAAATGCACTCAACTCCAGTGTGTTTTATAAGTAGGCAGAGTCTGGTGTTCAGTGAAATAGGGTGCAGCACTTAAAAGCATGTTGATGAACTATAATTTACCCAATTGCTCCTACGAACTTTTGCTCGCTACATGACCTGATATTATCTGCTGCCTTAGCACTCGAAGCACTTTCTGGTTGTAATTAGACCATTGGAGAGATATTAACTCAATACATTGCACGTGATCTGTTTGGCAGAGTGGCAGGTCTTTTGCTGAATACGTATTCATGTCCTACAGCAGAATGACAAAGACGGAAAGTTATCCAGACAATCCAGCGCATCACTGATTCTTTTGACGGCAGGTGTTGATATAATTAATATAGTGGATGAAAAGCAAATAGATGTGATCACAGAAAGCTGAGACATCATCAAACTGCTCGGCTCTGTTGCATCATCAGATTTTATACATGCTAGACTTTTCAAATCCCTGCTTGTAGTCACAAGCCCTTGCTTTTACTCTAGAGGCTGATCCATGGTTTAATCTTCTGTGTTTTGTTCTTATTCACGTTAAAAAATGAAATGATTGAAACTTGTAGTTTAATACATGCATCCTGATGCTGTCAAATCCAGATGGCTTCCAGCATCGTGCAGGTGTGTAATTCTAAACTATTAAATTACTTTCCCTTTAAATTAATATTGCAGAAATATTCTCAACATTACTGATTGTGAAGCTTTACACAGTTGAATTCAGCATTACATCAGAGTAAATAATGCTCAAAAATTGACACTTAGTATCTTGATTTGGAAGAAATTAATTTAAATGCTGGATTTGTAACTGAACCACAAGAAGTTAAAGCAGAATGACTAACAATTGAAGTTATAATTAACTGTATGTGACTTTTTAAATAAAATAAACTCCACTCTGGAAACATTTGAGCTTTTGAAACTTGTGCTCTTGTGATTGCCCCAGTAATTAAAATATTTTCCTAGTTTAAATCCTAACTTCAATTCTGAAAAATCTCCAGGAAAATTTGGTGGTTTTGAACATGAGTGATTTGACATATGCCTGGAACAAAAATATCATATCAACTTTAAATCTCAAAAACTGGACAGGCAGAATTCACAAATCATTTTGAGGTTTTCAAACAAAAAGACTTGGCCAAACATTCTTAAATCAAAATCAACTATAGCAATATAATATTAATTGGCAATCTATCTGGTCTTTACTGTGTGGAATGTGGAAAACATTATGTACGGGGTCATTCAGTTTGACACGTTGGTAGTAGAAGCAAAAGGTTTATGGTCTGTTTGTGATCTTAAGTGAAACAAACTTGACACAACTGTCTTGGTATACTATTTACTTTTCTAGTACAACAAACCATAAAGTGACGTATCTTGGAATTAATGGTTAAAATTTTAATCGGTTTGACCTAGGTTACGGTGCACCAGGACGAAGGAAATAATCAAATCTAAATCTGATTCAGTTGTAAAGTGCTGCACAGTTGCTGAATGCTGTAGTCTTCCTCTTCTGCACCCACCTATTTTAAATGCTTTAGATGTCACCTATTAACCCAGTTGTATAAACATTTATTTAACTAGGCAAGAGACATCCCTCACATCAGCAAATGAGGTGGTCAATATCTACATGCTGAAAGACCTAAGCATGTTCAGGCATGGTTGATAAGTGGTAGGTATATCATACAAGTACAGGCCAACAGCTAGGTATCCTGTAGTGAATGACTCGTCCACCTGATGCCCTAAAGCATTTTTATCTCTGGGCATGAGGCAGGAAGGTGATGGGTTGTCCTTAAGACACATAGCTCCTACAGATCCCAAGAAGCTTGACACCATTCAAAAATGCAAGTCGTCCTGTTATTACCTCAAAACAATGCTTCCCTGCAGCACCAGTGGAAGGTACTCCATCCATAAAATGCATTGTGGATGCCCTCAGAAGGTATTTGAACAGCACCTCCTAAATCCATGATCTCCACCACCAAGCAGTAGCACCATGGGAGCATCGCTACCTGAAGGTTCAAAGATGCACCACCTCCTGATTTGGAAATACATTGCCTGTCCTCTATTATCGCTGGATCTAATCCCCTGTCCTGCAGCAACCAGGGGGAGATATTCACCAGAGGACTGTAACGTTTTTGATCAATGAGGAAACTCTCCATTGGGTTTGAGCCTTGCCATTTTCATGATCGGCAATAGATACTGCCCTTGCCAGTAACACCTAGACGTAAACTGAATTAAAAATAATTGTTGCATTTAATGTAGATGACTAAGTAGCTTATTGCAATGTGTAGTTCCACCAATTGTCTTGGCGATATCTTGTTTTTAGAAAGTGGTGCCCCTCTTCCTTCCTTCCCCCCCCCCACATGGTACACTCTCCTCTCCTATCAGATTCTTCCTTCAGCCCTCTACCCCTTTCACCTATCACTTTCCAGCTTTTCACTTCGTCCTCGCCCTCCCCCACCCACTCACCTGGCCTCGCTCACCACCTGCCAACTTGTGCTCTTTCCCCTCCCTCCTCCTTTCTTATTTAGCTTCTTCCTCCTTCCTTTCCGGTCCTGATGAGGGATCTCAACCTGAAACATCGATGGTTTATCCCCTCCATAGATGCTGCCTGAACTGCTGAGTTCCTCCAGCCTTTTGTGTGTTCTCTGGACTTCCAGTATTTGCATTATGCTTTAGAAAATGGTAGTCATTTGCAGCTGAAATTGCATTTTATACATTTGTATATTAATGAAATATTAATCTTGATGCTTATTACCTAATCTGTTTGAGACCATACCGTAAGTTGATGTGGTGTTTTGTCATCTATCAACATATTGATTTCCATTTTTCTATTTCTAAGCAATTGCAAGTAATTTAGCATCTGTCAAATTCCAGTTAATACTCCGCTGCTGTAGGCACCTCCTGTAATTGGTGCAGAGCTAGTTGTGAATGTGCTGTCCAAATGCACATGAATTTCAGCTTTGCTGGTGTTTTTGCTCCTAAAGTGAAGTCACCACCTGCTCTGAGTAAAGGATGTTCATGCATTTATGACAATTATGGCATTTCTCTCACTGCTATATCTCTGCAGTATGGAGGGCCACTTAACTGATGCTTAAATGTTGCTTTCACATTTTGTATTGAAAGCTCTATGCCAATATAAATGGAGAACCTCAACATACGTACTTGTAAAGGAGTTGATTGATTGATTTATTATGATACTGACTTGTAGCCCATTACACTGCTGGTGTTTAGGGCAGTAGTGAAGCTTCCTCCATCTCTGGTGGTGTTCAGGACTTCCTTCATGTCAGTAGCTTCCTCTCGATTTTCACTACTGTCAGTCATGTAAGTCCTGCGTGGAGACTCAGGAATACCGTCACAGTCAGACGTAGAAGGATTCGTCAAATGTTTTACCGGTCAGGGTTGCTGGCCCTGCGCTGAGCCCCCGAACCTGGAGGACCAGTGGACCAGTCTTAGTCCAACCTCTACCCTTTGACCTGCTTAGCATGAGTGACCCTGCCAAGAGCCAAAGCATAAAGCCTTGACTCCAGCCAACATAACTCTCCAGGTCTTTGAGGCGCGCAAGCCTCCAAGCCCTACGACAGGGCTGTAATCCTCTTGGAGGATGTAATACTGAGTTATTGTTCTCTTGGCAACCACTTTTACATCTTAAATAGATGTAAACTGTAGCTTCAAAGGGATCTTTTCACCTGCATCATAAATAGTTTTCATTCGAGCAACAGAAAATGCAGATTCAAATTTTCACCCTCAGCATTTACTTTTAATAGTATAGCTATAATTGGCAAGGTCACATTTCATTCTCTTGAGTCAAAAGGTCAAGGATACATGCCCTATTCCTGAGAACCAAGGCTGACATTCTAGAGCAGTAGGTGGCATAGCTTGTCTTTCTGATGAGATGTTAAAGCCTGAAGTCTTCTGCTCTTTCAAGCTGGCTGGAGGGCATCAATGAGTAGGTATCTTTTTGTATCATTGATACTTTGATACATGTGAAGCAGAAATTAGGGGGGAAATATTCATTGCAGACACCTTTTAGGTAATCCTAATTTATTCTCATCTTAAAATGTATTCCTGTTGTTTTAAAAATCTCCCTGAGAACAGCTTGCACCTTCAGATGATACCAGGTGTTCCTGTAACAATAGTGTTTGCTGATTATCAGGAAGTTTTCTGGTAGTATTTTCAAGTAGGGACATCGAGAGAACACCAGTCCTCATTGAAGGATCTGCGGTGGAAAAGGTGAGCAAATTCAAGTTCATGGATATCAATTGCAGGATCTACCTTGGGCCCAACACATCTGATGAAGAAGGTGCACCTATGGGGCCCAACACCTTTGATGCAGCCACGAGGAAGGCACACCCGTGGTTCCAATTCATTCGGAGTTTGAAGAGATTTGGTGTGTCACCAAGGACTTGCAAATTTCTACAGATGTGCGCTGGAAAGCATTTGGACTGCTTGGATCACAGCCTGGTATGGAGCCTCCAATACATAGGACCAAAAGGAGCTGCAGAAGGCACCATCACAGGCACAACCTTCTCCACTATCGAGGACTTCTCCACGAGGTGACGCCTCAAAGGTGACATCCACCACTTAGGATCTTCGCCATCCAGAACATGTCCTCTTTTTGTTAGTACAGGAGGTACAGGAGCCTGAAGACTGACACTCCATATTTTAAGAACAGCTTTTCCCCTCCACATTCAGATTTCCGAATGGCCCGTGAATCCATGAACAATATCATTATTCCTCTTTTGCATTATTTTTTTTGTGGCATATAGTAATTTGGTCTGGGTTTATTATTGACACAGTGAAAAGCCTGTTTTGCAAATTGTTTATACAGATCAAGTCATTACACAGTGCATTGAGCTAGAATAAGATAAACCAGTAGCAACGCAGAATAAAATGTAAAAGCTTCTGACAAGGTGCAATGCAGGTAAACGATGAAGTACAAGCTCATCATCAGTAGATTGTGAAGCCACAAGTCCATCTTATCATACAAGAGTCGAACACTGAAGTTGTCCTTGAGCCTGGCGGTACTTGTACTCGGGCTTTTGTTTTCGTGGCCAAGGGGAGATGAGGGAATGTCTGGGATGCGTGGGCACATTAATTATCCTGGCTGCTTTACTGAAGCAGATAGAGTTACATGGAGGGCAGGCTGGTTCCTGTGATGTGCTGAGCTGTGTCCACAACTTTCCACAGTTTCGTGCTGTCACGTGCAGAGAGTTGCCAGACCAAGTCTTTCTGCTTCCAACCATAACCCATAAGAAGTAGAAGCAGGAGTCGGCCATCGGGCCTGTCGAGCCTGCTCTGCCATTCAATAAGATCATGGCCGATCTGGCCATGGACTCATTTGCACCTACCTGCCTTTTCCCCATAATCCTTAATTCCCCTACCATGCAAAAATCTATCTAACCTTGTCTTAAATATATTTACGGAGGTAGATTCTACTGCTTCATTGGGCAGAGAATTCCACAGATTCACCACTCTCTGGGAAAAGCAGTTCCTCCTCATCTCCGTCCTAAATCTACTCCCTCGGTTCTTGAGGCTATGTCTCCTTGTTCTATTTTCACCTACCAGTGGAAACAACTTTCCCGCCTCTATCTTATCAATCCCTTTCATAATTTTATATGTTTCTATAAGATCTCCTCTCATTCTTCAGAATTCCAACAAGTACAGTCCAGGGCGACTCAATCTCTTCTCATAGTCTGACCCCCTCATCTCTGGAATCAACCTGGTGAACCTCCTCTGCACTGCCTCCAAAGCCAGTATATCCTTCCTTAAGTAAGGAGACCAGAACTGCACACAGTACTCCGGGTGCAGCCTCACCAGTAGCCTGTACAGTTACAGCATAACCTCCCAGCTCTTAAGTTCCATCCCTCTAGCAATGAAGGCCAGCATTCTATTTGCCTTCTTGATGGCCTGCTGCACCTGAAAACGAACATTTTATGATTCATGCATAAGTACTTCCAAGTCCCTCTGCACAGCAGCATGCTGCAATTTTTTTTACCATTTAAATAATAATCTGCTCTTTCATTTTTCCTTCCAAAGTGGATGTCCTTGCATTTACCAACATTGTGCTCCATCTGCCAGACCCTTGCCCACTCACTTAACCTATCTATATCTCTCTGCAGACTCTCCATATCTTCTGCACAATTTGCTTTTCCATGCAATTTAGTATCATCAACAAACTTAGATACACTATATTCGGTCCCCTCTTCCAGATTGTTAATGTGTATTGTGAACTGTTGTGGGCCCAGCACTGACCCCTGTGGCACACCGTTCACCACTGATTGCCTATCAGAGAAATGCCCATATATCTTAACTCTCTGCGTTCTATTGGTTAACCAATCATCTATCCTTGCTAGTACATTGCCCCCAACTCTATGCATCCTTATCTTATGGATGAGTCTTTTATGTGGCGCCTTGTCAAACGCCTTCTGGAAATCCAAGTAAATAAAGTCTATCTGTTCCCCTGTATCCACTGCGCTCATTATATCCTCAAAGAACTCCAGTAAGTTTGTCAAACAGTACCTGCCTTTGCTGAATCCACGCTGCATCCAGATGCCTTGCTATCTCTTCTTTACTGATGGCTTCACGCATTTTCCCAATTATAGATGTTAAACTAACTGGCCTGTAGTTAACTGCCTTTTGCCTACATCCTTTTTTGAACAGTGGCGTGAAATTTGCCATCTTTAATCCACCGGGACCTGCCCAGAGTCCAAAGAATTTTGGTAAATCATCACCAAAGTCTCTATTATAACTTCTGCCATTTCTTTCAGTACCCTGGGATGCATTTTATCAGGAGCAGGGGACTTGTCTATCTTTGGGCCCATAGGTTTGTTCAGTACTACCTCTTTAGTGATAGCTATTGTATTGAAGTCCTCACCTCCCATCGCAGCCATAACATCTCTCTTTGGCATGTTAGACGTGTCCTCCACCGTGAAGACCAACACAAAATAGTCATTCAAAGCCTCAACCATTTCCTTATTATCCAATATCAATTCCCTTTTCTCGTCCTCCAAGGGACCTGCAATCATTTTAGCCCCCTTTTCCACTTTATATAATTATAAAAACTTTTACGATCCCTTTTTATATTTTGTGCTCATTTATTTTCAGAATCTAGCTTCCCTTTCTTTATTGCTTGCTTAATGGTACTACTTTCCTTTTAAATTTTTCCCCAATCTTCCAGTTTCCCACTACTCTTGGCAACTTTGTATGTACAAGCTTTTAGTCTGATGCCTTCTTTTATTTCCTCACGCTTACTATCCTTGCTTTTATCTGGAATATACTTTTGTTGAGCATTGTGAAAAATCTCTTTGAAAGTCTTCCACTGTTCCTCAACTGTCCCACCATATAGCCTGTGTTCCCAGTCTACACTAGCCAAATCCTTCCTTGTCCCATTGTGGTCACCATTGTTTATATTGCACCCTTCATTTGTATGAGAAATTTGTTCATACTGTGATCACTCTTTCCAAGAGGATCCTGAACTACAAGATCACTAATTTTACCTGTCTCATCACACAGGGCCAGATCTAAGATAGCACATTCCCTTTCCCTTTCTATGTGATTCAATTAATAATTGGTAAGAGTCAATGGGGATGTCACAAAACAACAAATTTCATGATTTGTCAGTGATAATAAACCTGATTCTGATTCTGCTTCAGTGTAATGAACGGGTTGATGCAATGGATATGTTTTGTTTAGTCTGCTGTACCATTTCACTCTACAATTAATTTGTTCCTGTGATCAACAGAGCAATTTATGTGGAGACCAAGATAATTTTGCGTGGAATAAACCTCGAAAGGATTTTTCTATTTTATTCCTGAAGGGCCAGACATCCGTCTCCAAATTACCATTTTGTAGATTTGGGTGTTCTGTAATTTGGAGAAAGCAGTTGGGTGGAGAGCAGAACAGACTGCATGACAGGGGGATTGAACCAGGGGAAAGTGGGTGAAAATAATTGAATGACAGAAAGCACATTTGGTTGAATAAGTAGAATAATAAAATTTGAAATAGCCACAAGAGGAATAAGCAAAGCTGTAAGTGAAATTCAACGTGATGTATCTGAAAATATGGAATTCAATAACCTTGAAAGGCTGTAATGTGACAAGACAGAAGATAAGGGCATGCTCCTCCACAAACATTGAGTTTCAATGGAACAGTGCAAGACAGCAAGGATAGAGGTTGGAGTGGGATGGGAAATTAAGATAATGGTGAAATACTAGTTTGGACTTGCAGACTGAATCAATATTTTGCACCTAGACTATTTTTGGCTTCAGAATGGAATGGACTATGTGAGTATTGCTGAAATCCAGGTAAGTTCTTTAAGAATATTGCTATGCCTGCAATCAGGCGATATCATGTTCAGCTGTTGTTCGCACCAAACATCAGAATGAGGAAGAAATATGATCCAAGTGACTTTGACTTGTGGAATCATTAGTGGTGCCAGATGGGGTGGTTTGAGTATCTCAGAAACTGTTGATCATCCTGGGCATTTCACTCAACTTAGTATTGATCTCTGTAGTTTACAGGGAATGGTGCAAAGACAAAAAGGCATTCAGTGAGTAGCAGTTCTGTGGGTAAAAAAGCCTTGTTAATGAGAGAGGTCAGACAAGAATACTTGTGCTCCCTGTGACTGCACGGATTTCCTTCAGACTATCTGGTTTCTTCCCATAACCCAAAAGCATGAGCTTTTCTAGGTTAGTTGATCATTACGAATTGCCCTAGGAAGTGGATGAAGAGCTGATGTGGATCTTGTGGTTGTTTGAGTAGTGTTATGATAAGCACAGTGAATATTGATGGAAATAGAAGAATTAATCAGGACATTAGAGAAGGAATGGTTCTTGTGGAATTCTGATGCATAGTATAGGGTCAGTCCTGATGGAGGACTTCATTACAAAACATTGGCCACGCTTCCATAGATGCTGACCTGCTGAGTTCTTCCACTAGATTTTGTTTGCTCCAGTTTACAGCATCTGCAGGTCCTTGTTTTGATGACAAGGTGCTTGGTGATGGCATTTTTACTGGAAGAATCAGAAATTCTGGACATATACGCATGAATTTTTAAAAATTTATTTAGTGATACAGTGTGAAACAGGCCCTTCTGGCCCAATTAGCCACACCACCCAGCAAACCCACCTAAGTAACCTTAGCATAATCACAGGACATTTACAATGACCAATTAACCTACCAACCGGTATGCCTTTGGACTGTGGGAGGAAATCAGAGCGCCTGGAGGAAACCCACGCAGTCACAGGGAAAATGTACAAACTCCTTACAAACTGACTCGATGGGCTGAATAGCTTAACCTGCACCTATGTTGTGTGGTCTTATGGACTGCGTCAGATTTGAACTCCGAGCTCTAACGCTCTGAGCTGTTATAGCAGCTCACTAACTGCTACGCAGAAATGTGGGAGCTGATGGGGAAAATGAGAAAACCTATCCCTTGTTCTGAGTAGGAGGTAGTAGGATGTGCTTGAAAACACAAGTCCAGGAAATAAAGACAAAGTTGAGGGTTCCATTGCTTATGATGAAGAAAACATAGTTAAGGCCAAATGCTTCTGCCTTTTAATCCTCCAATTTCTAAGATCTTCAACGTGATCAGACACTCCTTTCATTGCCCTTTCAAAACTTTGTCTTCGGCTTTGCTTGTGAAACCGGATTTATCGCTTTAGGTGTTAAAAATGAAATGAGCAGAGCTCACTTAACCCTCTTCTGTGGGTTAGTGATCTAGTATGAGGCAGCATGAAGTTGTGAGTAGAACAGAGCTTCTCAATTATCCACTGGTACATCTCAGGCGATATCATTTTGAGGCCAGTATTGTAGAAACAGGACAATATGGAATGATCACAGACATTTTCCTCTGTGATTTAGCAATTCAAAGAGTACTTAATTAAAGAGAACTCAAGCTTTAAATGAATTGAAGTAATTTCTTCCTGTGTTGCTGATTTAATGGGAAACCTGCAGTGAATTTCAAAAGGTGTTCTACATCACAGTTCCAAATTAGAGCTTTGAAAGTACAGAATTTATGTTGGTTAATGTTTCTATGTTCATATGCTCAGGAGACACTACAATCAGCCTTTGTTTGTTCTGAAGTTGGCAGTCTAAGCCCTGTCGTTTGGGGAAGGGAAAATGTTATGTTCATTTGATATTGTATCACGCTTGGCCTTCCGAGCAATGCTATAATTCTGCCAAGACAGTATACAGTGCAGTTTGTACTCAATTTCAGTTATTGTTTATCTTGAGCCTCCGAATTGTTGTAGTAGCAAGAGGAAGTTTTTACTCTTTAATTCAAGGTCAGCTGAGGCTTTATCATACAGGCAGCTGCTTTTATACGCAAGAAGGGTTCACTGGTAGTTCAGGGTAATACAGTAATAATTTCAGGAACAACACCACCTATTCACTGCCTTATTTTGATAGGCAATTGAAAAATTTTGGTAACCCCGTGACCTGAATCGCTTTGCTGTCTATAGGCTGATAAATCTCTGAATTTTGCAGCTCATTTAAGTTTGACTGTTTGGAGAATATAGTGTTTGTTTTGAAATGGCTGCCAGTGCTAAAATTTAGACTTTTTGTAAAACTAAAACAGCTCCAAGCTATTTCCAATAAATGCCTTTTTCACAAAGCAGCTAGGGCAATATTTGAATTTAGACAGTACATTATTAAGTGTAGTCATTCATCTGGGTATGTGCCAGGCTGTTCATGCTAATATAATTTTATAGACTGGTTCAAACTATGTTTGATGGAAAGGTGCTGTGTATGGCTTCTCCAATATTTCAAACTATCTTCAGTATTTGGACCTAGAGAACAAGCAAACTGGACCTCTGCAGTGTTATCCAGCATTATTGCATTATCCATGCAGTCAATGGCCAAAGGATTGGTCTCCAATAAGTATTGTGGGTTTATACTTTAGTAGATTTGAGTCTGGTTTTTTGACAAACTTTAATTTAGTTATCTTATTATTAGTTTTTGTATGTTAAAGGAATTGCTTAAATAGAAGCAAATAAAGTGAAATATAAATATTAAATTGAAATGCTAGAAGGAATTAACCTGTCAAACAGCATCATGGAAAGATGAACCAGTTAACATTTCAACTCAAGTACTCTTCATCAGAAAATAAATGTCAGCTTGATACCGGACAGCCTTCAGGGCAACAACTAAACTGAGTCACCTACAGAGTTCACAGAGGAGGAGTGCGCTGGTTGAGTTTGAACTGAGTGAGTTTTTTCAATTCAGAACTTGTTAATGGAAGTAAAATTTTGATGTACACTTGGTGGCCACCTTTATTAGGTGCACCTGTACATCTGCTCATTAATGCAAATAACTAATCAGCCAATCATATGGCAGCAACTCAATTCATAAAAGCATGCAGACGTGGTCTAGATGTTCAGCTGTTGTTCGCACCAAACATCAGAATGAGGAAGAAATATGATCCAAGTGGCTTTGACTTGTGGAATCATTGGTGGTGCCAGGTGGGGTGGTTTGAGTATCTCAGAAACTGCTGATCATCCTGGGAATTTCACTCAATTTAGTACTGGTCTCTGTAGTTTACATGGAATGGTGCAAAAAACAAAAAGGCATTCAGTGAGTAGCAATTCTGTGGGTGAAAAAGCCTTCTTAATAAGAGAGGTCAGACAAGAATGCTTGTGCTCCCTGTGACTGCACAGATTTCCTTCAGACTATCTGGTTTCTTTCCATAACCCAAAAGCATGAGCTTTTCTAGGTTAGTTGATCATTATGAATTGCCCTAGGTGTAGATGACTAGTTAAAATGTAGGAAATAGGTGTTACTACGTGAGCAAATAAAATGGGATGGGGCAGGATCATTTTAAAAATGGATGCTTGATGGTTAGCACAGACTCAATGGGCCAAAGGGTCTATTTCCATTCACAGTATTGTTCCACCCACTGCTTGATACAAAGGATAAAGTTATTTTATTCAATAAACTGTAGCCACCTACATTTCAATAGTCAACAAGATCGGATACTGCTCTTAAGGTATATATTTTTCGGAGCAGCCACACTTGAAACTCAACGTCGGATCTCCTGAATTGAGGCAGACTGTTCTTTGTGTCATAGGGGTTTATGGTAAACACTTTTTCCCCCGATTGATAGCATGAAATTAATCTGTTTATTTAATCCTTTCTACAGGTGGACTTAAACTGCCTTGGATACACGTATTTTAAATTCAAATTACTTCTGGCATTGGTGCTAGGTGCCTCTTCAGTAGATTAGTATTCTGTGAGGGATTTTAGATAGTCATGTATTTTAAACCTGCCTATGTAGATAAACTTTTAAATGAAAATGCCCCACCGTTAATTTTACATAATGCCTGGGGCGATGTCGATGGCTATCTAAACCAGTATTTCATTGGTGTTACAAAGAAGAGAATATCTGCAGATAACAGGAATTCTGCAGATACTGGAAATTCAAGCAACACACATCAAAGTTGCTGGTGAACACAGCAGGCCATGCAGCGTCTAGGAAAAGAGTTTCATTGGTGTGGATGGGACTTCTTAGTGAATGAAAGGGTTAAACCTTTTTGTCTTCTACTTTTCCAAATCTACTCGTTGATTTCTTTTAATGATGTTTAACAATTGTGGTAAGGTAAGGTAAAAGAGCACTAAGTGCTAAAGTCTTTGGTTACAACCTGATAAGGTCTATCCAGATTGATGGCTATGAAGTAGTGGTGTAATATCAGCTTTGGTTCATGAATTTGCTAGACGTTTACAGTATCTCCAAAACAGAAGTCAGGACCAGGTAGTTAAAAGCAATATTTCTCCATGTGGAACTTGACTTGAACTGCCCCTTCACACCACTCTAAGTTGAGGATGTTTCACGGTTATTTTTGCACTCAATATCCTTTTGATCTGTTCAAGGCAGATTGTGTATCTTGAATATTGTAAATTTAAGTCATTTGATATCCATTTACTACTTTAAAACCTTCTCCTGAAGTGGAATACTTCACAAAAAGTGACTTTTGGCTTTTTCAACTTGATTTCTTCCCGAGTGATGCAAAAGTATTCTCCCATAAGTCCTTGAGGTGGAACTCCAATGTGATGCTCCAGTAAAGACAAAGGACTAAAAAGATATTTATGATAACTATAGCACAAACGGTTATTCCAGTGCATTGTTGAGCATGGATCAGAAGTTATCCCTCGTGGCTTGTAGCAAGTGGTTTCTCAAAGGATTTTAATGAAATTGATGTCACCCTGGTTCTCTGCAACTCAAGGTTTCCAACTTTGGGGGCTTAAGTTACATTCCAGTGACTGAGCTCACTCAAGTGTTGGGAAACTCTTAAGCAACACGCATTGCTGGAGGAACTTGGCTGGTCGGGCAGCAGCTATGGAAGGGAGTGAACAGAAGATATTTGGGGCTTTGATTTTTCATCAGGACTGATGACAAGTATTGCCATGATACATTAATTGTTTATTTCCCTTCATGGGTGCTGCCTGATCTGCTTAGTTCCTCCAGCATTTTGTGTATGTGTTGCTCAAGTTTTCCAGCATCTGTAGAGTCTCATATCTCTGGTTTAAGAAACTTATGCGCAGTTCCATCCCTTGAGTTGAGTTTAAGTTGCTTCTTGTCTCATATGGCTTAGAAAGATCCTGTGATACTATTGGATGAACAGTTTGTTTTCATCCTGGGCTAAAATTAATCTTCCGTAAACATCACATTAAAATAGTTCTTCATTTCATTATTTGTTGGATTTCGTTATACATAAATGTGTGGATTTATTAGTATGCATTTCAGAATTGTTCAATTGTGAAATACTTGAAATGTGAATAATGTGAAAAATGCCTCGCAAATGTTGAGCTTTGAGGATGGATAGGTAGGGATTCTGAAGAGTATGTACTGGGCTTGAATGTCCTTCCTTTGAAACAGTAACATGGCACCGTTTATTCAGTGGCCCAGAAATATTACTTAGGCTGACAAATTATTGGAGCTATCATGGCCGATCCTCAATGTCTTCTTGTCTGATGACAGTAGATGAGTGCGGTTAAAGGTGTTGAGAAGTAGATGAGGCAGCATCCTGGTGAACTTTATATCTTCTTTCACCCCAGGCACCTTTTAAAAACTGTACGTCACTATGGTTGTATTTGATACTTTGCTAAGCCCTTGCTCTGTAGCATATCATATCACATAGAGGGATTTATCCAATGAGCTATGTACCATTGTTCAATCAGATGACAAAGCATTGAAACAGCTTGCCACATTACAAAGTGCATCAAAGTACCAGATGTAAAGCATCTACAACGTACTCAAAGGACTTTGAGCAGATAATTAGATTAAAGAGCAGTTATTCAACAAACCGTGCACTAGACCCAAAGGAAATGTAAACCTTAACCACTCTTATTGATTTCTGACTTCCCCATTTTGCCAAATTCATAGCCTGTTGCAAAGTTGTCTTTTTCTTCCACCAATGTCTGCCTAATCACATAACTTAGATATGCAGACTCTCTTAAATCCACTCAGCAAGTCATAATACTGCAATTAAAACATTTCCATTTATATGGACTGTCCGGGTCCAACATATAATTCTCCGTAACTTCCGCCACCTCCAATGGGATTCCACCACTAAGCACATCTTTCCCTCCTCCCCCCCGCTTTCCGCAGGGATCACTCCCTACGCGACTCCCTTGTCCATTCGTCCCCCCTAACCCTTCCCACTGATCTCCCTCCCAGCACTTATCCTTGTAAGCGGAATAAGTGCTACACATGCCCTTACACTTCCTCCCTTACCACCATTCAGGGCCCCAGACAGTCCTTCCAGGTGAGGTGACACTTCACCTGTGAGTCGGCTGGGGTGATATACTGCGTCCAGTGCTCTCGATGCGGCCTTCTATATATTGGCGACACCCAACACAGGCTGGGAGACCGTTTCGCTGAACACCTACGCTCTGTCGGCCAGAGAAAGCAGGATCTCCCAGTGGCCACACAATTTAATTCCACGTCCCATTCCCATTCTGATATGTCTATCCACGGCCTCCTCTACTGTCAAGATGAAGCCACACTCAGGTTGGAGGAACAATAACTTATATTCCGTCTGGGTAGCCTCAACCTGATAGCATGAACATTGACTTCTCTAACTTCCATTAATGCCCCACCTCCCCTTTGTACCCCATCCGTTATTTACTTATTTTTTATTATTACTAATTTTTTTTCTCTCTCTGTCCCTCTCACTATACTCCTTGCCCATCCTCTGGGCTTCTCCCATCCTCCTTTCTTTCTCCCTAGGCCTCCCGTACCCTGATCCTCTCATTTCCTTTTGCCAATCAACTTTCCAGCTCTCAGCTCCATCCCTCCCCCTCCTGTCTTCTCCTATCATTTCGGATCGCCCCCTCCCCCTCCCACTTTCAAATCCCTTACTAGTTCTTCTTTCAGTTAGTCCTGATGAAGGGTCTCGGCTCGAAACATTGAATGTACCTCTTCCTAGAGATGCTGCCTGGCCTGCTGTGTTCACCAGCAATTTTAATGTGTGTTGATTTCCATTTCAACTATGCTTTACAGTCAGGAAAAAAAACCTTCCAAACATTGATTTGCTGTTCTGTTCTATACTCTATGATACCTTGTGTTTTTCCAGAATTCTGTCCTCCTCTTCTACCCTCCACTCCTACTCTTCGTCCCCATACATACTCTTGCCTCCCAACCCTCCTGAAATCATTTAGGAAATTAGAAAATAGTGCATCAAAAGTTCAGTTTGTCAATACATTTGAGCTAATAGTGATCCTTCAGTTTTTAAATAGTTTGTGAATGAGCATCCAGTAGCATCTAAGGAGATTAATTACTGTGTGTGTGGTTTGTATTGGACAAAACCTACACTCCAGGCAGCCGACACCACTGTTGGAGCTTTAAACATTGGTGAATGTGTTATATCTTTACATTAACTTTGTTGTTGATGTGTCCTCTTGCCTTTAATTTGGGAGAAAAAAAAATACTATTTCATTTAACTGTAAAATCATACCAGTTCCAATTTTTTTTAATTGGGTAATTTTTATGGGGAATTTTCAAAGTTGGCACAGCTATTTTCTTTGAACCGTGAAAATATTTTTTAAAAATCCCAACGTTCCCAAAATGTGAGTTCAAATGTTGATTAAATCTTTTCACATCAGATTTCAACAAGGCAAAACAGTGTTTCCAAGCAGTAATGCGAGTGGGCAGATGCTCAAAGCAGACAGGTCGGTTTGACATGAGAATGAACCCGAGGAGTATGAGGAGTAGAGATAATGGGTGCTAAAATGAGAGTGAAATGTTGCGAAGAGCATTTCTTTTGCTGATCCGGGGAGATTTGTAGCGGGCAGCTGGGGGTGATTCTTTCTGCCTGTGTCAGGGACTTACTGCACTATATCCTTTCTGCCCTCTCTATGAACTGGGCAGCTTCCTTTCACCAGTTTATTTTAACTTGTGCTTTGGCAGTTGTCTGAAAGCTGCAGATGTTCCATATAAATAAATGTGCTACTTGCCTTAGAAAGCTGTACACTAGTAGTGAAAAGTTAACTATTTCCTTCCAAATTCAGAGCAAACAAACAGAGTGGGCCATCATTTAGTATGCACTAGGCAACAATGCTGTTTGTTTCCAGAGCTGGCAGCCAAGGTTGTTATATTCTTCACTTTTTTTTTTGTCAGAATAGTATGTTATCACCAAATTTCAATTGCTTTTGAGGCCATTTCATTAACTACAATTATAAATGTGCATTTATTTGGCTTGTTTATCGTGAGTTGCTGTTTTGCTGTGCCAAGCAGAGTTACAGCCCTCAGTGTTGAACCAGGTTCCATACTCCCAGCCTTGTCATCAGCAAGTAATCCATACTGCAACAGCTTTCTGGGTGTCATCACTTGATCACTTAAATAGCTTTCAGTCTGAAAAACACATGGTATGATGAATGCCTTCATAACAATGTACTTACAGCAGCTCCCAAATTGTAGAAAATAAGGAACAGGGTTTATTGGTAGTGCCACCAGTTCAGCTGTTTCGAGCATCGTCATTCTACACATGATGGGGAGAAAGAGTGGTGCCCATTCAGACCTAAACAAGATGCTGTATTCTTGTGTGATTTTTTTTTTAAAACAATATTATTTGTAGACAATGCAGCACAATTGTCTCTGAAAATCAAGTTGTGGTATTATTAGTATAACAAAACTGAGGCAGCCTGTTATGGAAAATCAAAAGTATGTGACTTTGCAGTAAACAACTGGCCAGGGCTTATTCGTCATGCTGTGTAATTAGTTTCTTCCAAGTCTTTTTCTGTCAGTTGTTCAAATGAACTTTTGTAGTCTTTAGGCACATTACTGAAATAATGTCATTAGAGATTTTGTTGACCCATTGGGTCATAATTAACCAGAGATGACATCCCTTACAAAATGATATGGGCTTCTTACTATGCTTCAAATAAAATTGTCTTGCCAATGCTATTGGTGGGGGTGGGGAAATATTCAACAGTTAAACCCATGTAGTCTTTTGGTAGATTGCCAGAATCCCCTTGATCCACGGGGCCTTGCTGCGAGAGGTTGAATCAGTTCTACTAACTGCGACTTTGTAATTGCTTCTCAGAAGTAATTGGCAAAGATGTTTAAAGCTGAGAGCGGATGCTCATTAAGCAGAATGTGCAGGTTCCTTGTGTGGTAAAGTTCTCTAAAGGTCAGGTGCAAAGTTTCAGCCGGCATTACTCAGGCAAGTGAACATCCCAATATTGCACCACATAATCCAGTGTGGGTACTCAACATTGTTCCCTCTAAGCTGTACGGGTGTGTGGCCACGCAGTAACTGAAATGCTCCTACGCACATAGCCTTTGTTACTGCGCAACAGGAACTTTCTTTTATATAAGGTTAATATAATTTTGAAATTCTGCTAATATAATTGTGAAATACCCTGTAATTAATTGTGTTGATAAATATAACCCATAAATTTTCTAAATAATAAACAGAACATTTTATAGCTTCAGCATATTTACATTATCAGTGTTTCAAGTTACAACACCATTACAAATTGTAACAGCAAACTCAGAAGGGAAGTCAGTAGCTCATTGAATGCTGATGCTAAGGTTAAAAGTTTATGAAACTTGCAAGATTTTCTTTGCTTTACTGTATTTCATTATACTTTTCAATTAATAAAATCAAAAGCATGCGATTTTTCAAATTTCATTCTAAATATTCATAGTATGTATATTACAAAAAAACAGCTTTTAAAGTGTCACACAGTTTTCCAGCAGTGTATTTAGAAAAAAATACCCAGCTCAGAGCAATGGTTGGTTCGTGCAGCTGTATTTAAAGAAAAAGATCCTGCTCAGTCCGTGCAGTTGTTTAAAAAAAAAATTAGTTCAAACGGTGCTCAAGTGAAATGGGTTAAGACTGAGGTGCAGTGTATGATTTAGCCAATGGCCTCCTCCATCCTTGCCACTGCTTGAGGAACATTGCACTGCATCTGACATCTGAAAATCCTTCATAGCTTGTTGGCCAGATCAGGAGAATGTCCTTTTGGGGCTGTTCCAGCATCGTTCCTTGTTTAGTCCAAGAGTCCACCTCAGTAAGCTTGCTCCACATATTCATTTACCCCTCTTTTATTTTTCTCAGCTTCCTCCTTATGCAATGCTAATAGCCATCCCAGGCTTCTCTTTCTAATATGAGGCAATTTGCAGATACAGTATTCCCCTCTGACACAGCACTGCACTAAATCTGGTGACCTATACTTTGACTCTAAGGATCCCTTCTGGATATTGCTGCTGCCTTCAGAAATTTCTCTTAAGGGCTCTCAGGAATGTGGGAGAAATATCATGCAATGTGGTACTGAGACTGTGTTTATCTAGATCTCAACCCAAGCAAAGATGGCTAGATGTTGTACTTAATCCTATGGAAAAACTTGAGTAGGCCCAATCCACTTTTCTACCCCATATTCTATGTTCTTCAAGGATTTATTCAAACAATTTATCAAGCATTCCAGCGCTCAAATTCCAAATTTCAAGCAGCCACTTTTCTTAATGGTTCCTCCTGTCGTCTTTGATTCTTTCTCAAACATCTTTAAACCGTGCCTGGTGACTACCAACTTTTAAGCCATATATTATAATCAAATCTGGTAGCATATTTAGAAGTAAAAATGCCCTTAAATAATGGCTTAGAATGCTTTTTTTAAACTAAAGAAATTCTCAACTTGGGTTTTTTAGATCCTTATTTTTAACTGATCTCCATTCAAATACAGACACAATTTCTTTGTGCTTAGAGCACTATTTTCAGCTCAATAAATTGAAAAGCCCTTAGAACAGTAGAGCAAAGTATAGGCCCTTCATCCCATGATGTTGTGCCAATCTTGTAACCTACCCTAAGATCAATTTAACCTTTCCTTCCTACACAGCCCTCCATCTTTTTTCATCCACGTACCTCTCTCAGGGTCTCTTCAATATCACAGTGTATCTGCCTCTACCACCATCCCAGCAGTGGTTCTGTGTACCTACCACTCTCTGTGTAGTTTTTAAAAAATATACCTACCTCTATGCCTCCCCATGCTTTCCTGCAGTCACCTTTAAAAGTATGTTAGCCTTTGCCTTTCTGGGAGGTGGGGTTGGTGGGGAAGGCTCTGTCAATGCTGCTTATGCACCTCTATTAAGTCTCCTCTCATCCTCCTTCACTACAAACAGAAAAGGTCTTGCTCGCTCAAACTTTCCTCATAAACCATGCTCTCTAATCCGGGCAGCATCCTAGTAAATTTCTGCAGGCTCTAAAGCTTTCACATCATGCCTGTAATGAAATGTGAAATTGTTGTACTGTGCAAATGTCCTAGACCCATTTATATATCTAGTGCGCTAAGACTTTTGAATAGTACTCTATTTGTCAATGTGGAGTGGAGAGTGAGTTTGTAAAGCTGGCGGGAGCAAAGGATGTTGGGAATGGTGAGGGTGGAGCACCACAGGAAGGGTGTGGGACAGGTGGCGGAGAAGGAGTGCACCAGCAGAGGCAGGAGTATGGCGCGGGTGCAGATACACCCAGCCCTGGACATCAAGCATGGTGATTTGATGCCAAACAATTGGTTTATTAATCATTTGCAGAATGTCTCTCGGTGCTTCCTGCTTCCTGCTCCCTCCCCTCTCCCTGCCCGCATCTCACTGTCAGTCCACAATAGAGACCCGTATTATCATCACTCACATGTGTCATGAAACTTGCTTTTTGCTGCAGCAGCAGTACAGTACAATACATAAAATCATTACAGTACTGTGCAAAAGTCTTGGGTAACCTGGATATATGTGCCTAAGACTTTCGCACAGTACTGTGTGTGTGAAGGCAGTTAAGGATGCAAAGTGATGTCAAATGGCATAAAATGACATCAGAGTTTAATTGTACCTGGCTATGAGACGCAAAACAACAGTGAGGGTGGAATAACTGGAGGCTGGAGGCCTCTTTTCTTTCAGTTAAAGGGCCTGTTGCCATGTGAACCTCTACCAAGGAGTCTGAAGCTTCACAGTTCTGGATTGATATCTTTAATGTTTCCGTTTGTTGCTGCTTACACCATTTGCAGTACTTATATTCTGTGCTGCCACCACAATACCTCGTCAACAATTGACTGTTTCTCCCTGAATTTCGAACTCCATTCCTGCACCCGTTCACGCATAAGGTACCTCTGACTCTTCAAGTTCCATATCCCCTCCCAGAATCATCATTGTTCTCCACTACCTGAATAACTGCACTCTGCAATGAAAAGAAATGCTGGAGAAAAAGCTTGTTCTACCGTGGGTTCCATGCATGTAGTAAGTTGTAGCCTCCTCATCAGAAATGATCATTTACAGTGGGCTAAGCTGAGAGATAACAAGGGCAACGTTATCCTGGAGCTCCTAGCATGATAGCCAACACAACATTGTGAGGGGATGGTACTGCTTCACAAGCCCGATCGATTACTTTGAAGAAGTGACAAGCAAATAGATGAAGGTAAAGCAGTGGATGTGGTGTTTATGGATTTTAGTAAGGCATTCGACAAGGTTCCCTGTGACGTGCTCGTTCAGAAAGTCAGGAGGCATGAGATCCAGGGAAACTTGGCTGTGTTGTTTCAGAAATGGCTTGCCCACAGTAGGCAGCGGGTGGTAGTAGATAAAGCACACTCGGCCTGGACGTCAGTAACTAGTGATGTTCCGCATGGGACACCCTGCTCTTTCTGATTTATTGTTTTATATATGACTTGGATAAGGAATTGGAAGGATCAGTTAGTAGGTTTTTAGGTGACACAAATGTTGGTAGTGTTGTGGATAATGTATAAGGTTGTAAGTTACAATGGGGTATTGAAAAGATGCAGAGCGGGGCTGAGAGTACCAGATGCTCAATCTTGAAAAGTGTGAAGTTATACCCCTTGGAAGGTTAAACTTGAAGGCAGAGTACGAGGTTAATGGAAGGATTCTTAGTGTGGAGGAACAGTGGCATATTGAGGTCCCTGCCCACAGATTTCTCAAAGTTACTGCGCGAATTGATAGGGTGGTTAAAGAGGCATAAAGTGCAGTGGCCTTCATTAATTGGGAGAATAATGTTGCAGCTCTATAAAACTTGGGTTAGACCATACGTAGAGTATTGTGTTCAGTGCTGGTTGTCTCATTATAGAAAGGACGTGGAAGTTTTAGAGAGGTTGCAGAGGAGAGCAAGCTGGGCTTTTTTTTTTCTTTTTGGAGTGAAGAAGAAAGAGAGGTGACTTGATAAAAGTGTAAAAGATGATGAGAGGCACAGATAGATTAGACAGACAGTACCTTTCTTCCCCAGAATGGGAATGGCTAATACAAAAGGACATAATTTTAAGGTGATTGGAGGAAAGTAAAGGGGGACTGTCAGCAGTTGTAAAGGGTGGTGATAGAGGTGAATTAGATTAGAGAGATTTAAGAGACTCTTCGGAAGTCTCATGGATGAAAGGAAAATGGAGGGCTATGTGGGAGAGAAGGGTTAGATTGATCTTGTAGGTTAAAAGATTGGCACAACATTGTGGGCCAAAGGGCCTGTACTGTGCTGTATGTTCTACGTATGCACCTTACTTGGCGCTTTATTGGAGCAATTTGGATAAAATTAGTTACTAATCTACTAACTTATAAATTTGAGTAGTTATCCAGACAAATCAAAAGTGGTCATCAATATTGAATGCATAACTGATTTTAGCTAAGTGAAGATTTCCATTTTCAATGAAAGTTCCTTCAAATCTGTAGATGCTTTCCGAGAAATGTATTTTTTTTAAAAAGGAGCATTAAAGAAAATTTCAAATACTGACGAGAGACTTGAACTTGTCAGATAGAAGGTTGTCCTTGTAATCTGATAAAGAACAAAATTTTGAGCATATTTGATCACTGGCATGAGGAATAATATCTGTTTCGATTTGATTTATTCACATCATCAATCATTTTCCACATGCAATGCACAGTGCATGTGAATATCAGAGAAGTTGACATTGATGGGTTTAAAAGGTGAGGGTGTGGAGCAATGAACAGTCACATTTAATTAGGTTTCATTTGAGTCATTTATTTGATACTGCTCGCTAAAATTTAACCTTTTTCCTTCTATCAGGATTAAAAGGATTTATTTAATTCTGCTGTTGGCTTAGTTGGTAAAGACACCACCCAACATAACTTTAAGCAACGCACAGGAAGGTTCAAGTTCAAGCACTGGTTTGCTCTGTTAGCTCACGCATGGGAACCTTGGCCTTCTCTAACCCCGGGCCAAGAAGAGCGAAGTTAAACTTCTGATCACAAGCCTGCTCATACTTCCATTATTACTCAGTGACAATTGCGGCTTTGAAGCAAAATTGATCATATTTTGCTCAATCCTTAATAGTACATGATCAGTTAATTGTTTAAGAAAGGCTATCATGCAGCCCAAAAGCTGAATTTTCTGACTTCTATCCCCTTCCTTTCTAGTCCTGATGAAGGGTCATGGCCTGAAACATTGACTGTTTACTCCCTTCCATAAATGCTGCCTTGATTCCTTAAGGTTGTTATAGTTGGCAGTGTGTGAGGTGGGGGGGGGGCGCGGGGTACCTATTAAATGCTCACAATGGCACGCATCTCAAATAGCCTCCGACAACTAAACCAGCTCTTGGCCTTCATGTGTGGCTCCTAAGCCCAGTGGGACCATTTTTACTGACAGGAAAAGGGGCAAAGATGGGTTGCTGGCACTTTAAAACCATTTGCTTTGGGCAGATTGGGCTTATCAGCCATGGTTGGCAGCTCATCCAGGAGAAGGAAAACTCTGATCTCAAACATCCACTGCCTTGCAGCTATACCCACTCATGGGGAAGGCTACAGGAGTAAACGCCAAGGAAAAATCTCGAGCTGGAGGCCCTAAGGCAGGCCTACGTTGAGTTCAACGCTGACTGGCAACTCCTGCGACGCCACTTGTGCCAGGCTATATCACTTTCTGCTGTTCCTTTAGATTCATCAGCTGTGTGGAGAAGGGGAGCCAGCTACATAGTAACAGCTTGCTCTCAACGTTGTGCTGTCCTGGTTAGCGTACTGGCTTGCTTATCACATAGACAGCTGCTACGCAACATCCATGGTCAACTCTGACCAATAGAGAGCCTCAAGATGCTGCCTGACCTGCTGAATTCCTGCCGCATTTTGTGCGTGTTGGTCTGGATTTGCAGCATCTGCAGAATCTGTTGTGTTGAGGATGTTACCTTTTCAATATTGTCCCAATGTGACCAATCTAGTCTTTAGACATTGCGTAACTGGTGCCTGTGCCTACGCCTACGTACTATATATCATTTTGAAGCTTCGTAATGTACTGATTGCATTTCTTTTAATTTGGAGAACAGTTGTTGATGTACTTCACAAGACGTCAATGTTAGTGCAGAGAGGTGTCTGAACTATTTTTGGGAAAGCAAATTTTAAATTTAATCATCAATGAAAAGTTTAAAGAAGAACCCTTTACCTTCATCATAAATAGTTTAAAACCTATTTTAAATTGCATTTTGATCTTGAAAAGTGTGAATCCACCACTGACATTATATATTTTATTTTCTGATGCAGAGAGTAACAAAACTCTAAATGAGCATCTTGGATCTCCTGAGGAACGTCTCGCACTCCACGTTTTGCGTCAGCAAGGACTTGTACCAGAGCATGTGGAAATGAGGACATTGTACAGCACCTTTCAACCCAACCTTTCACAGGTAACCCTTCAGTCTGATATCAAACCAACAATAGTTTTGGAGTGAGTCATTAACTTGGGCTACTTTGGAAAAGCAGGCCCAGAGAGAGCATTTCTCAAAACAAAAACTCAGAAGCAATGAGTGTGAATGTAACCCTTCACTGATAGGGACACCTGACAATGAAATTTCTTTAATTAATGATCTTCAAAAGAAATGGGCAGGACTGTTGAAGCATAAAATGGTTTTCCATATTGGATCATTGAGACTTGACCTAAATAGAGTGGATGGGGAGAGGATGTTTCCAGTTTAGATTATGAAGACACGTAGTCCCCTTTTATTGTCATTTAGTAATGCATGCGTTAAGAAATGATACATTATTTCCTCCAGTGTGATATCACAAAATACTGGATAAACCAAGACTGAAAAAAACTGACAAAACCACATAACTATACATATAGTTACAACAGTGCACAATACCGTAACTTGATGAAGAAAGTCCGTGAGCACAGTAAAGTTCAAAGTTTCTCAAATGTCCCACATCTCACGCAGACGGGAGAAGGAAGAAAAACTCTCACTGCCATGTCATACCACAATCCGACTCTGAGTCATCCGAAAACTTCGAGCTCTGATCAGCTCTCTGACACCGAGTACTGAGCGCCATATCTGTCCGAACGATTCGACCTCTTTCTCGGTCGCCAAAAGCAGGCAAGGCCGGGGATTTTGAGGCCTACCCTCCGAAAGACTCCCGACCACATAGTAACGACAGCAGCGGACAGGCGTTTCAGAAATTTCTCCAGGTGTTCCTCTGTGATTTCACGTCCATTCTCCATCAATTCAGAATTGTTCACGGCCCCTATTTAACAGATACGACGTCATTTTTCACCGGAGAGCTGCGCAGTTGTGGGAAAGCCTAGGACCTGAGTGCATAGACTCAGAATACACGGATATCTCTTTAGAACATGGATTCCCAACCTGGGGTCCTTGCTTAGTCCATGGCATAAAAAAGGTGGGGAACCCCTGCTTCAGAACATAGATGAAGAGGCATTCCTTTAGCTAGAGGGTGCTGAATCTGTGGAATTTATTAGAAAAGACAGCCGTAGAGGTCAAGTCATTGGGTACATTTAAAGCAGAGGTTTATAGGTAATTGATTAGTAAGGGCATCAAAGGTTATGGGGAGAAGGCAGGAGAATGGGGTTGAGAGGGAAAATATATCCGCCATGAATGATGGGGTAAATAGCCTAATTCTATGTCTCAACACACATCAAAGTTGCTGGTGAACCCAGCAAGCCAGGCAGCATCTCTAGGAAGAGGTACAGTCGACGTTTCAGGCCGAGACCCTTCGTCAGGACAGGAGGGTCTCGGCCTGAAACATCGACTGTACCTCTTCCTAGAGATGCTGCCTGGCCTGCTGCGTTCACCAGCAACTTTGATGTGTGTTGCTTGAATTTCCAGCATCTGCAGAATTCCTCGTGTTTGTAATTCTATGTCATATGGTTTTTGCATTTTTTTCCCGCTTGCATATTTCTAATCTTTTCAAATACAATAACAAACATTCTTTATAGCTTATGCAAGTGAAATGGGTAAAGAAAGTACACTGCAGGTCTGTAGAAAGTACAAACCTTGGCAGCAGAGCAGGATGGGTACATCTGAAAATCAGAATTAAAATCAAACGCTGGAATTGCCTACTGACCAAAGATTTTTTGCCTAAAATATTGCTTTTTCGCCTCCTGCAGATACTGCCTGAATATTAAGTGATTGCAACATTTTCTGTTTTTAAGATCGTGTAGTTGTACTGACAATGTTCTTCAGGGTGGATGAGTGTATGTGATGCCCTTGGGGAAAGAATAAAATGGGTAGAGTCTTAGTTTAATTGTTTTGCTGTGAGTGGAGTCTGTGATGCTTGGCTTTGAGTACGTTGGGTAGAGAAACCAGTAATGCGGTACCTTCATAGTCACTATTTCATAAATCAGTTGATTATTGCATATGGTTCTGAACACTATCTTTCAGAAAACCTGTTAACCTTGAAGAGCTTAGAGGAGGATTATCTACAAGTTACACCAGAATTACAGAATTTGAATTTGAGCACCTAATAATAATAAAGGACTTTAATCAAAAGTACTCTTCAGTACTTTGGCCTACTAAATATCTTAAAGGGCTCCAAAGAGAAGAAAATGGTGGTTAGAAGGCCATTGATACCAGCCCAATGTATATGGTTAATATAATTGCGAAATGTCCTTCGAAAACTAATGATTTAAGGAAATGAGTCAATATCTCCCACTAAAGACCATCTTTGTTCCAGAAATCACTTTTGTAGTGTTGTACAGCCTGTAGCCATCAATATTCCATTTCTGTGGCTCATAAACATCTGAATATTTCGAAGAGCCAAAGGAACATTAAAAAAGTGATCTCATGAGCAAGGAACTGGGTGGATAGAACTGATCTCAAATTCAAGATGCTGTGAGAAAATCTTAAACTAAAGCTATCAGAATTGTTTTCTGCCATGCAGATCTCGAAGATTCAAAGGTGCAATTTAATGTCAGAGAAGGGTATGCAATGTACATCCTGAAATGCTTTTTCTTCACAAACATCCATGAAAACAGAGGAGTGCCCCAAAGAATGAATGACAGTTAAATGTTGGAACCCCAAAGTCCACCCCGCCCCAGCTCCCCTCCCTCCCGCTCATAAGCGGCAGCAAGCAACAATCCCCCCTCCTCCCACCAGCAAACAGAAGCATCAGCATTCACCACCGAGCACTCAAGCGTAAGCAAAGCAATAGCAAAGACACAGACTTGCAATTACCCCAAAGACTTCATGTTTCACCCAGTATACAACAGACCACAGGCTCTCTCTTTCCCTAATAAGGGAGAAAGTGTTGTCTCCGTTTTCCCAGCAAACAGGGAGACATAACAAATAACTCACTGGTTTATGATGTTAAAAGTCCATTACGTCGCTTTTTATGAGCTCTGTGCCGGAAGATCTCAAAGATCCCGGGTCTCCGGGCACACAGCTGTAGATATCCCAACTCCCCCAATGACACACGGATCTCCTGCTGTGACACCGACCTCAATCCGCCCGTCTCCAGAGCCCTGAGATCCTAGACTTCCAAATCTGAGCTGAACAACAGCCAGTTATGAAACCCAGAGAGTGGGTCTTTTGATAAACCAGATATTTGCAAGTAGTGCTTTCTCACGTTGAAGAGGAGGTTGCCCAGGCATTGACGGGACAGGTTTTAAGGGTAGCAGAATGGCAATCATTGATATCCAGTCCTGAAAATCATCTAGAATCAGTAGGAATAAGTTATCCATTTTGGATAAGTTGAGGGAATTATCATCTTTGCATATCCTGCCATATATTGTGCTTCTGGGATAATGTCCTTTGGGTCCCTTGCAACAAAATGCATGGGAGAAAATAGTGAAATAGGCTGTTTTTGATGCAGGGCAATGTGCTTGAAGGTCATTAGCAGTTAATACCCTTCTTCTTGAATAAGGAACCAAGGACTGGCTGAGCAGTAGAATTAGGAATGCAAATGTACAGACTTGAGAAGTTGCAGTTCAACCATGCATTATATCTCCGTAGGCAATCTATGGATGAAAAGATATGTATGATTTTTTTTAAAAAGTGAACTTTGACAGGTTTGAAACAAATTTTGATGAACTAGAGAAAAGCCAGAAATGCATATGGAAGTGACTAAAAGCCTTGCATTGACTGGCATGCTATTAATTAAGTTTAATAGAGTGATGAGCTGTTACCAAATCAGTGGAGTACCAATCCAAAGCTGTTGTGCTGAAATTTTCCATTTCCTGGTTCAGCCTACACTTTGCGCCTTGTCACAAGTAGAACTAGGAAGCATTTGGTCTCTGACGTCTCTGTGTAGAGGTATCCTAAATACTAAGCTATCTTGAAAATGATGTACCCTTCAGCCATCAAGGGTGAATAAGTGTACTAAGCAGAGGAGAATTAAAATAGAACACTACTTTTTTAAGCTGTGACTGCAGATAAAGGAACATAGATCACATTAACCAAGTGGTTGTTGTTATAGATCAGCATCCTAGGTTATGTGAGTTTAAAACTTGGTGCCAAATTGTGACTCTGAATTAACTGAACCAAGTGATTTATCACCTTGACAAGAAAAAAAACTCACTACTATCCTTCAAAAAAGGGAACATAATAGTTATGGTCTGCATGAAACTAAGAAACGGAAGGTTTTTGATTCCATGGGCATTTTAGAAATATAATTCTGCTTTCCCTATGTCACCCACAATACATTTTCAAATAGATCTGTTTCACCCTAATTAAGTTTACTTATTCATCCAACAAGTAGGTATGTTTGTAATTTGGATGACAGAAAATTTGTAGAATGGATCTTGGTGATTGTAGGGATGACTTACAGCAGACTGAAAAGCTTGTGCATATGGACATTAAGAAAGAGGATGTGCTGGAGCTTTTGGAAAGCATCAAGTTGGATAAGTCTCAGAGACCGGATGAGATGTACCCCAACTACTGTGGGAGGTGAGGGAGGAGATTGCTGAGCCTCTGGCAATGATCTTTGCATCATCAATGGGGACGGGAGAGATTCCGGAGGATTGGAGGGTTGCAGATGTTGTTCCCTTTTTCAAGAAAGAAAATAGAGATAGCCCAGGAAATTATAGACCAGTGAGTCTTATTTCAGTGGTTGGTAAGTTGATGGAAAAGATCTTAAGAGGCAGGGTTTATGAACATTCAGAGAGGTATAATATGATTAGGAATAGTCAGCGTGACTTTGTCAAAAGCAGGTCATGCCTTACAAGCCTGATGGAATTTTTTGAGGATGTGACTAAACACATTGATGAAGGTAGAGCAGTAGATGTTGTGCATATGGATTTAAGCAAGGCATTTGATAAGGTACCCCATGCAAGGCTTATTGAGAAAGTAAGGAGGCATGGGATCCAAGGGGACATTGCTTTGTGGTTCCAGAACTGGCTTGCCTACAGAAGGCAAAGAGTGGTTGTAGGTGTTGTAGATGAGTCATATTCTGCATGGAGGTTGATGACCAGTGGTGTGCTTCAGGGATCTGTTCTGCGACCCCCTACTCTTCGTCATTTTTATAAATGACCTAGATAAGGAAGTGGAGGGATGGGTTAGTAAACTTGCTGATGACACAAAGGTTGGGGGTGTTGTGGATAGTGTAGAGGGCTGTCAGAGGTTACAGCGGGACATTGATAGGATGCAAAACTGGGCTGAGAAATGGCAGATGGAATTCAACCCAGATAAGTGTGAGGTGGTTCATTTTGGTAGGTCAAATATGATGGCAGAATATAGTATTAATGGTAAGACTTTTGGCATTGTGGAGGATCAGAGGGATCTTGGGGTCTGAGTCCATAGAACACTCAAAGCTACAGCACAGGTTGACTCTGTGGTTAAGAAAGCATATGGTGCATTGGCCTTCATCAATCATGGCATTAAGTTCAGGAGCCGAGAGGTAATGTTGCAGCTATATAATACTCTGTTCAGACCCCACTTGGAGTACTGTGCTCAGTTCTGGTCACCTCACTACAGGAAGGATGTGGAAACTATAGAAGGGGTGCAGAGGAAATTTACAAGGATGTTGCCTGGATTAGGGAGCATGCTTTATGAGAATAGATTGAATGAACTCGGCCTTTTCTCCTTGCAGCAGCGGAGGATGAGAGGTGAGCTGATAGAGCTGTACAAGATGATGAGAGGCATTGATCGTGTGGATAGTCAGAGGCTTTCTCCCAGGGCTGAAATGGCTAACACGAGAGGGCACAGTTTTAAGGTGCTTGGAAGTAGGTATGGTGATGGAAACAAATACGATAGGGTCTTATAAGAGAGTTCGGATAGGTACATGGAGCTTAGAAAAATAGAAGGTTATGGGTAACCTAAGGTACCTTCTAAGTAAGTACATGTTCAGCACAGCTTTGTGGGCTGAGGGGCCTGTATTGTGCTGTGGGTTTTCTATGTTCTGTGTTCTAATGTTGATCATTAGACCAAGAGGAACCAAATGGCTTTACCATCTGATAGTGATCAGGTACTGTAGTGGAACACAAGCTCTGGCCTATGCCCGTCCAGATTAGTACATACCTGATATGCATTTTTAATTATATTCAGTCCTGTCAAAATAAGCAGCCTCATAATACTTGAGTTTTCCAAATTGTTATCCAGTGTTTGTTTCTTCCCATATTTTATGTATTGATTTTCTCATACTGTGCTATCTCTTGCATTAGGGAAAGCTTCAGATGTGGGTTGACATTTTCCCAAAGAGTTTGGGACCACCTGGGCCACCTTTTGACATTATACCTCGAAAGCCCAAAAAGTAAGTATGGATTATATTAATCACCTCTCTACATTAGTATGTGCTGATGCAAGCTCTCAGTAAGACTTCACTGAACATCAGTTCCATTTCTCTGCTGATGCTACCTGACCTACTTGGTGGTTCCAGCAATTTTATTTCGGATTTCCAGTATCCACAGCTTTACTTTTCAATTTTCATAATATGCTGCTTGGTCTATGTGAACCATCTTCTGACTTGACAAAAATTACCTCAGCGCACTCATTTAACTAATAAGCCATCTGTTTAGCCGATGGGCCATAAGCAAAATGTGTTGTGCTTATTGCATTTTGTTTTATTGGCTTGATATAGGGTAATATTAGTGGTGAGACATGCTAACACATCAGTGTATGCCAAAATATATCAACATGATATTTGTTTAAGTGTGTAATCCTTGCAGATGGCTGGTTAATGGATTCTTTGTTGTGTAATGGTCATTCAGAGCCCTGTAGTTACCAAGAAAAACTGACACAAGAGCATCGGTAATCTGAAACAAATAACAATTGTCCCAATTATCTTTTCTGAGTGATTGTTTAATGGTCTAGTTTAAACATTTCACTAATTTTCCTGCAGACTTTACATCTAATTGCAGACTTGGCATCATTGCCTCTTACGAATAAATTTGGCAATGGCTTCTAGTTCTTACTGTTACTTAATGACATTTTCCCCATATAAATGTCAGGTGATATTTGAAGTGGTTTTGATTATGATCCTTCTCACTGTTAAGTTGCTTGCTAGCCTGATTGCCATGAGGCAACAGAGTAATAATAATACTGGAAGTATTATTGCAAATAATACTAGAAGTAGACTTTAAAAAATAGAATAGTGTGAACATTCACATTTTGAGCACAGGAATCATTTAGTCCAATATTAATGTCTGAGCTTGGTATCAAATTCCACATTGTTATTTCAGGAGATGTTTGTACCAACAAGTTTTAAATGACTTAATGCATTGAGTAAAAAAAAAGTTATGCTGTATTCTCATGTTTTTTTTTGTATCCCCTTCAACCTGTTTCTCAACTTCTTTATCCTGTACCTTGAATAATTATTTGAAGGAAAATTGTCTAATCCTAGCTATTCATGCTTTGCCTTTCAATGCCTTGTCACTATCTGTACTTCACTCAGGTATTTCCTTCGCTGTGTAATATGGAATACCAGCGATGTTCTTCTGGATGAAAAAAGCATTACTGGAGAAGAGATGAGTGATATCTATGTTAAAGGGTAAGTAAGTTATTCCTTAACTGGTGTAAAAAAAAATATAGTTTTGCTTGTATCTAAAGTCCAGACATGACCTCAATGCTTGAATTGTTAGTCTTATTTGCTATCTGCTGCAGCCCTGCTCTCTATCATACCAACAGTGAAAGTAAAGTGGAGTTCATGTGCAGGCCAATCGAGACCCCAGGGGAGTTGCTGGTATTTGGAATATTACTTTTACGGATGGTCTGATGAAAGACCTATGGAACTTGGGCCTTGAAAGGCTCATGACCTTGCTGACAATTTCTTTGCCATCAGAAGTTCAGAAATGCTGCAGGTGGGAGTTGTGGGCATGAGTTTAACGTGATTTTTCATTTCCTTTATGGTATCTCTGAATAAAAGGACACTCTGTTGAACACCACTGATAAAATGTCTTTTTATTTAAACTGAAAATATGTTGCTCATGTTTTCTTTTATTGATTCAGTGCTTGTAATCTCTGACTGCCCTGCCGGATGTCCTGCTTTCAATCAGATCATCTGTTTGAAGCAAAATTGAGGGGCAGAATAACAGAGCAAATGGAAAAGCCCTTAGACCCACAACAATGTTGAACTAATGACACCAAGTGATCAACTAAACAAATCACTTCTGCCGAAACAATGTCCATATCTTTCCATTTCAAGTGCCTATCTTAAGGCTTTGAATGCCCTTTCACGTTTGCCTCCACCACCAACCCTGGCAGCACATTCTAGATGCCTACCACTTCATTTTTATAAAAAAGAACACTTCCCCACACATCTCCTTTGAACTTACCCCCTCACCTTAAATACGTGCTGTCTGGTAATAGACATTTCAACCCTGGAGAAAAGATGTTGGCTGTCTACTCTGGTCATTATAAATCTCTGTCAGATTTCCCCTCGTCTTCCACCGCTCCAGAAAAATCGACCCAAGTTTGTCCTCCTGTCCTTGTGGAGGCTTTGGAGAGGGTGCAGAGGAGGTTTACCAGGGTGATGCCCGGATTAGGGAGCATGTGCTACGTCTTTCCTATAATGGGGCAATTAGACCAAATGCAAAACCATCAGACGTGGCCTAACTAAAGTTTTGTAAAGCTGCAAATTCCATATGTTTGAACTCATTTCCTTGACTAAGCATACCAAATATCATCTTTACCACCCCAACAATATGTGTAGCCTCTTCTAGGGAGCTGTGGACTTGGACCCCCAAGATTCCACTGCACATCAAAACTGTCAGGTATCTTGCCGTTAATGGTGTACTGGCTCTTACACTGGATCTTCCAAAGTGCAACAGGGCCACCGTTTAAATTCTCCGAACAGTGGAAGTGCCTTGCATTAAGACCTTGCAATTAGGCCATTGTTTTCTAATTTGCCCATAAATTTTGGCCTTTAGAATCCTGTCCAGTAACTACTTGATCACTAATGTGAAACTCGTCAGTTTATGGTTTCCAGGACTTTTTCCATTTTTCCTTTGGAAAAATAGAGCAACACTAGCTACTCACCAGTTCTGTGGGACCTTCCCTGTGGCTAGAGAGCATCAAAGTATTGGTCCAGACCCCAACAATCTCAATAACCTGGGGTATATCCCATCAGGCCCTGGAGACTTATTGACCTCAATATCTTTAAGAGACCCAATACTACTACTTACTTTATCTGAAAATGCCCTAGCAAATTAGCACACTCCGCATTTATCTCCCTATCCTCCATGCCCTTCTCCTGGGTAAATATTGATGCAAAGTACTCATTTAGGACTATACCTTTAACCTTGAGTGGTCCTAACCACTTCCCAAGTTTTCCTTTTATTTTTGATACTTTGGGGTTCTCTTTAATCCTATTTGCCAATGGCATTTCATGGCCCCTCTTGGCTTTCCTAATTCCCTTCTTGATTTGTCCTTTGGCTTTTTTTCTAATCCTTTGGACTGCACTTTGATTTCCCACAATGACAGACACACGAAAGCAGTTGTTAGTGATTAAAATGTGCTTCAGTTAATTTAAGCTGAACCATCCGATTTGATTTTTTGTGCAATTCTGAACATCTGGAAATATCAGTATTTGTGACTTCAGTCAAAGTGATTTGTTCAGTGAGACTGATTCAATGACATTGGAATGCATACTCATTAATATTGTGAAGGTTCAAGGCAAATCATTATGGATCAGTACTACAGTGGGTCAAGATACTTCTATGATGTTTCTCAATCCAGGTCCCAAATATTTGCATTATGCCAGCTGCCCCTAATTGGAGCCATAACTTCATCTCAATCTGAATTTGCAGGATGTGAAAAAGGAATATATAAGTACATGGAACACATTATTTGACCTTAATGATGCATACCTGTCCCGCTATCTGCCATGTTGCTCTGGTTTCCTCCTTGATCCATCTCTGAAGATGCTCAGTCGTGTATATTGATAGCAACTTGCTATCTAGAACAGAACAAGAATATTTGTCTGGTCGATGGGGGCCAAGTCTTGCAACAAAATTTACAGTAGTCATATTGTGGGCTTAATCCAAGGAATGCACTATGGCCACTGTTGCACTATTGCTGAGCAATACCTAGTTTAGTTTGGATGGCCCAGTCTATCTCCTTTCTCTGAACAGAAACATCTGGTGAGGTGCTCACCCCATTAGTCATCCTTCACTAGCTTCATTATATACTTGGATGTTTAATGGTCTCCTATTTGTATGTCGAGGATTATATCAAACTGTTTGTGCTCAGTGTATTCACTTCTTTGAAGTGGAAAGGAAGATTTGTGCCCAAAAAACTTCCAATGATAAATTTACTCACTCTGCCAGCCAGTTTCTCACCCCCACCTCCTCCACCCACCCACCCACCAACCCCATCGCATGGTTTCACCTATCACAAGCTAGCTTGTACTCCATCCTCTCCTCCGAACTTTTGATTCTGGCTTCTTCCCCTTTCCTTTCCAGTCCTGATGAAGAGTTCTGGCCCCAAATATTGACTGTTCATTTCCCTCCATAAATGATACCTGACTTTTATGTGTTATTTGCTCTGGATTCCCAGCAGCTGCAGAATTTCTTGTGTTTTCTCTACCAGGTTTCAGCTTCCAATTTTATCCCATCATTGGTTGCGAGATGCCTTGCAAGACATTGACTTGCACCAGATAGTCATTGATAGATAATATCTGCTTTAGCCAATGTAGATTGTTAAAGGAGCACACACACACAAAATGCTGGAGGAACACAGCAGGCCAGGCAGCATCTGCGGAAAAGAGTACTTTTCAGTCCTGCTGAAGAGTCTCGGCCTGAAATGTCAACTGTACTCTTTTCCATAGATGCTGCCTGGCCTGTTGAATTCCTCCAGCTTTCCGGATGTGTTGCTTGGATTTCCAGCATCAGCAGATTTTCTCTTGTTTTATATTGTCAAAGGTAATTTTTTTTTTAAAAACAATGAAATCAGCCTTTCAAAACATTCTAAATGCAGTTTGAGAGAGCTTTTGCTAAATGTTTGAGCATCCCAGATATTGTGTAGCAACATGACACATCCAGGAACAGATTATGTATTTTCTTTTCAAAAGTCATTAAATAATTTCCTTTCCATCCTGCCCCATTTCCCCCTTATTAGCTCCCCTATTTCCCAAAACGTATATATAATCAATGTACAGCTTGTTTTCACTCACCCATAATGGGTACAGTTTTTTTTAAACCTAGGAAGTGAATATGTAACATATACACTCCATGACTTGGAATATATAAGATGTGGAATAGATAAAACTTGATGAATGAAGAACTTCAAATTCTAGCAAAAGAATCTGCTGATTGTACACTACTGTGTGACCCTGTTGCAAGAAATACTTTTGACTTGTAATAGAAGAACTAACAGTACTTGCAACTGGGATACAGCTAGCTAAATATTTCAATATATCTGTTTGCATTGATATAAAACACTGTGGTACACTGTCCAAGGAAATCATTAACAATTTAAGAATATTGTTTTTGACAGGAAGAGTTATGTTCTTGGTTAGAATTTAAGTGGCTAATTATGTGAAATGTATTTTCAGCCATACCTCCATTTTACCCTTGTTCCTTGACTAATTTCCCTTCAAGCTTTCATTTTGATATTATTCGAGAAAATTTTAGCCATTGCAAATAAAAGCAGGAAGTGCTTAGCAGACCAGGTAGCATCCACGGACAGGGAAATATGATCTTGCAGTGACTGATCATTTCTGCTGGAACGTGTCTATATAATAATATTGACTGTAGGGCTGAACTTCATTTCTCTGAGTTCAGAGCTTTGGAGCCGTTGATAGAGTGCCACAGCACCAGTGACCTTGGTTTGGTCCTGACCTACAGTGCTGTCTCTGTGTGGAGTTCATGCGTGCTTTCACCCAGATGCTCTTATTTCATCAGAGACCATAAAATACCATTTTTATTGGGTAAACCGGCCATTTTAAACAGCCCCTGATATGTGTGCGTCTGGGTGGAGCTGATAGTTATGGGAGAAGGTATGTTACAAGGAAATAAGGGAAGTTTGGATGGGTCAAATGGCCTACCAAGTCCTTGGTGAAATATGAGTGAAATTGAAATGAATACCAACATGTTGCTGCAAAAAGATCTATGGAAAACAGGCCAAAGGAAGGGTTGAGGATAGGAGAGTTGACTGCAGAGAGGTACAGGGAAGGCATCTGCCAAAAAATAGATCGTTGTTATTTTTTCATTTTAGCAATGCAGTACAGAGTAGACCTTTCCAGTTTTTCGAGCTATGCCACTCAGCAACCCCAATTAACCCTAATCTAATTACAGGGCAATTTACAATGACCATTTAATCTACCCAGTAAGTCTTTGGACTGTCGGAGGAAACCAGATTACCTGTACATTCCACAGGGAGGAGAACTCCTTACAAAACAGTGCTGGGATTAAACTCCAAGCTCCAGAGTGCCCCGAGCTGTAATAGTGTTGGGTTAACTGTGGTGTTACCATGATAAAAATCAGTGGAAGATTTTATCAAGGAGCCAACCTCCAGATTCATTGAGGTGTTAAAAGGAAGTTTGAGGTTCTCTGAGATGATTGCTTGGGGTAGTAATACTGTTCAGTACAGTCAGACAGAAAATAAAAACAAGGTTTGTAATTCAGCAGCTGGCATTTGCTTGTTTGTGATGCCATTTTGGTCGTCATGTGTCCACTAGAGGGAACGGAAAACAATTGGATTACACCATCTCTTCAAGCAACCTCTCCAAGCCAAAAAAAATGCCTCAAGATCAGAGGCAGGAGAGAAAATTAAGGGAAAAAATTGTGATTGCAGAGAAAAGTGGTGGGAATGGATTGATGGTCAGAGGTAAAGTGAAGAGAAGAGGCATTCTGTGGCATTGGAAGCTTGAAATCATTGATACTAAAAAGGAGAAAGAACAGTTTTATTGTTAAAGTGCCAGAATAGAAGGGTGAAATAGAGATATGGATGAAAACATTGCATTGAGGTAGTAAATCAATGCATTTGGGAGATTGCATGCATCAATGCTTGGATCTATGGATTCAGTGAGAATAAATGTTTCAGAAAGTACTCATTGATAAAATGTTGCTGATCTCCCAGTAGGTTTTTCCTTGCATTGAGTCAATCTTCAATGTAAGGTTTTTCTTTTACAAAACTGAAACATCCATTTTGCTTTGAGGCTTAGGAACTGTATAAAAGTAGCAGCACTTTTACATCTTGTGAAATTCAAGTACTTGCAGTAGATTTTTGCATTTGCCGCCTGGATAACTTGCATAGTTGTGCACATGATCTTACCCAAGTGACAAATGTTCACTGAACTTCAGTGAATATAATTGGATTTACTGGTATCCTGCTAAGACCTAATTCACAGCACTGATTCGTTATGATGCTCTTGGTCTCTACGGCCATGTATCCTTCCCCACACTTAACGCTTTAAAATGAACATGCATATGAGCTGCACTCTCCTGTGTTTGGGGACCTGGTGCTTACCCTGTCCTCCACAGCTTGGTGAAGAGGCTGTCCGTGAGGTTTGGATTTTGGGCTGGTCAGGTGAACCAGCCTGGTGCTGGGATGTGGGACTCTGCTGTCACCTCCTGCACTCCAGCCTCAACCAAGTGAGCACTCCCATGTGTTGATAAGCCACCTGTACCCTGCAGTATCTCTCATCGCCACCTGCTGGATGTGTAGGAAATTGCCCTCTTCCCACTTGGTTACACAGCTCTCCAAACCCAGAGGTTTCATTGGTTATTTCATGAGCACTATTCCCATTTGCACTCTTGCACCTGCGAATACACCAAGCAAGGTAAGAGTGTGTATGATGCAGGAATTTTGAGATGTTATGTTCTGTCCTGCCATCTTCCACCTAATCTTGTATCTGTAGTCATACCAGTGCCAGTGTAACTGAGGCAACGAATTAGCAAGATGTGCTGATGTAGCCACGGTGGGGCCAGTTTTATTATTGCCACTTGTTCCTAAGAAGAGCATTTCATAGTTCCAAAACTGAATTCTTTCCGCACTGTATGCAGACGCAACGGCTATATTCTGTTGGTTCCATACTTTCTCTTCCTATTATTAGCATTGTGCTTTTGTTTTTGGGCACAAACAGATCTGTTTGCACTTTGAATTGTTATTTTGTGGAATGAAGTGCTTCAAAATACTGGCTTGTTATGATTGAGTATTGTGAAAGTGATTGCAACCTCCTTTGCATGATACAATGATGGAATTATTTTGGTGGTAATGTTTTCCCCTCTTTTTAAAAAAAAGAATCAGAATAACATTTGTCACACCCTTTTAATAGTTCAGTTTGTCTGCTTCCTCTCCTTTCTTTAATGGAATGTAAGATCTATTGTGTTTGATAGAGGAGGGACTCTCCTCCATGATGTAGAATGCACTTAAATTTACCCTTGGTATGACTACCATAAGAGTCAATTACTAAACAAAGGTTAGCAAAGTTTATATTTCATGGTAATTTACAAGTGATGAACGAGCTATTTTGTCATCCCCATTCAGGTGAAGGTCATTCCTAACTGTCTGACACCCCTTCACAGAGGTGTCTGTGGGTTTGCAGTGTGATGTTTGGCTTCTGAAATGTTTTTCCCTGTATTTTGTTTTTAAAAATTTCACGACACATACTGGTGATAATAAACCTGATTCTGATTAATACCTAATAGGGTAACTAAGTAGAGGTATAAATGCTAATGAAGACAACAACTATCTTGAGTTGACAAAAAATGACAACTTCTCTTCTGTATCTTCCTCCTAAGCAGGATCTAACCACAATCTTTTCCACTTTTTCTGCAATATACCCTGTATTTTCTTCCCGTAGTGTGGTGTGGGTTTTTGCTCCTTTCCGAAAGATTTAAAAACTTGTCAGTGACCATCCTTTTGGACTTCTGGTCTTTGTGTTTATATATATAAAATGCTCTGCTTCAAGTTTATTACTGTGTATGAATAGCTTGTTCTCTCCTCTGACTTAAGGCCGGTTAGATCTCATTTAAAAATAAGTCCCTGCCACTCATATCTGCACTATCACTATTCCCTGAAGCCTTGTTAGGGTTTTGCTAAGTAAATGTTATTTTTTTGTTGGTGGGGGTGTGCGCACAAATATGTTAAAACGTATCTGCTAACTGATAAATTGGTTCTCGCCTGCTTGTCTTGCTGGATTTTGTCCCATTGCGTTAATGTAGCTGCCTGTCATGGCATCAAAATATGTGTCTGTTATTATTCCTTTGAAAGTCCAAATGAGTAATTTCCTTGAAAGTGCGTGATGTTAAAGGTACATATAACATGTGTTTGTTATCATTCCTAGCCCAGTTATGCTTAGTGCTGTTTTGCATAGTTGGGGCCAAGGCCACATCACAGGATGACATGTAGCTTGTCTTAAATAAATAAAGCCAGTCATGACCCATTTGTTTTCATTTTTTTTCCACTGATTGCCTGCCCTGGAAGAATAGTGCTGTGGCAATAGGAAGACAACAGCAGAAACACTAGCGCCTCAGTTTTCTTTCGCGGCTTAACTGATCAGATTTACTGTGTGTGAGATTGGGAAATCTATGCAAGAGTTAAAAGCAAATCCTGCCCTGCAAGTCTACAGCTCCAAGAGCTTGCTTCCCGCCTCTTCTTTCCCCGCTATCCCCTCCCAAACATTCTCCCAGTAGGATATAAAATTATTTTATTGACAAACATACTTTCCCTAAAGCCCACAAAAATTCCATCAGTTCCTCAGGGATTTGCGCCACTTCTTTTTCTCTCTCTTTTTGGCTATATTTCTGGAACAGCCTGCTGTGAAATGGCAAAGTTCATGGTTCATCTGAACTTTTGAACCCCTGTTCGTATTAGTCGCAGTGCAACAGTCTAAATCAACCCAGCGCAGTTTTTGTCGGCAGAATTCTGCATATGCCTCGTCTGGGTCATTTGGCAGGCGAAAATGTTCTTTTATTTACTTAGTGTAAGCCATCAGTTTAATAACGAGCAGGGATTTGAGATAAGTGAAAGGAGTACCTTGAGAAAGCTGATATTGTGTTGGTTCATCAGTTTACTGAACTCTGTTTGACCCCCCATATTGGAGGCTTCCCCAGGACAAGTCACAGCAGTATTGACAGTCAGAGCTTCCTATCCAGTTTCACATGCTGCAGGGCTGGGAGTTCACGGGAACAAGCCACAGTTTGCTGCAGGTTGCACAATTTAGCTCAGTCCGAGCATTTGTAAATACCTTAAAAGCTTATTGATCTGCACATACAGTACCAGGGTTAAAGAGCTGAGGCTAAACTTAATAAAATTTCAGAAAAATATCTGCTAGTTGATATCTGCTTCAGAAAATGTCGAACAATGCTGTGCAGTGCTTCCTTTTCATCTGTACAGTTATACTGCTTTGTGGCTAGGTCATCAGGATTAAATTGGTCTGATCAATGAAAAGAAAAATGGAAAAATAAAGTTGGTGAAAGAGCATAAAGAAATGTAGAGGGGAAAACAAAATCATTCAGCCTGAAATAGTGTCAGGTTAAGTTGCTTTGCACAGGTTTTCATGACATAGTTATTGAAAGGGAAAGTATTGGTGGTTTTCTTTTAAATAGTGCACTTGGGTTTGAAAAGGGGAGCAAAGGTACATATACAGTAGTGTAGTGGTTAGCACAATACTCTACAGTACCAGCAACCCGGGTTCAATTCCTGTCAGGAGTTTATACATTCTTCCTGTTACCACTTGGGTTTACTGAAGATGCTCCAGTTTCCTCCCACAGTCCAAAGACCAACCAGTTGGTAGTTTAATTGGTTAATGTAAATTGTCCCATGATTAGCCTAGGGTTAGCTAGGCAGCATGGCTCAAAGGCCCAGAAGGGCCTATTCTGTGCTGTAGCTCAATAAATACTTTGCAGAGGATTTGTGAGACATGATGTAGGCATTGGTCTCCAGGTTCATGGCGATAACATTGAGGAAGACCGAACCTCGAGCTGCCTCTTTGGAAAAAGAACCTGAGACAGTTTGGAGCAGAAAAAAAGATGAGGCAAATACTGCAGAGATTTGAAACTGCATCTGCTCCTTGAAGGAGATTTCATTATCATAGGGACTTATTGCAATCCACTCTGTTTGTTGTGTTGCCTCACCATGTGCTAATCTAGAAATTTGTCAAGGTAGGAGTTTGCACTGAAGAATCAGTATAGAAATGGTACTGGAATTATATCCGGTGGATGTAATGGATTAGAATATGCAAACTACATAGTATTTAATCAGAAACTATTTTGACTCAATTGGGAGTATGTTTTCTTTCCCAGTGTGTGCGTGGTATTTGCAGCGACCATATTTATTGCCACTTCTAAGTTGATAATAATGCCAGGAAGTAACTTACTATCTTTGACCAAATGCAATCACCATCTGTTTGTCAATAACAACAGAAGATGTATAAAAGGAATCAATGGTATTCTTGCCCAACAAAAACCATGGTGCCCTGCAATTTTCATTGACCTGATCATGAGTCAAGATGTTGCAGACTTCAACAAAACCTCAATGTGAAGAATCACTTCCTGATATTATTCCAGAACAGCCTAGTTCTATTTATCAAATTGTCTGTTGCCCCTCTCTCCATTTGATCACATCTTCTGCTGAAATACTCTACCAGGTTCAATCAGGGGTCCCCAACCTTTTGCATGCCATGGACCCCTACCATTAACTGAGAGGTCTGTGGATCCCAGGCTGGGAACCCTTGAGTTCAATAGTATTAACTGTTTCCTCTATCTACTAAATGCATCAACTGGATTGATGAGTAACTTTGGAATGTTAACTTGGTCTGTGAAATTTGCTTTAGTCACTTGTTTCATTTATGAGGTGGGTGAGTTTCTGGCAAAACTATTCATTGCCTCTATTCTCTGTCCTATTTGCCCACCGGTAATGAAATATGGCCTGAAATCTCTAGTCCATCTGCAATGACCAAGTTTGTGGTGTTGGGTAGGGTGTTACAAGAATTTTGACCTTGAGCTGATAAAGGAGCAGCTACTTATTTCCCGGGCAAGATGTGTATCACAGTGGGAAATGTAGTTGTGTATCTGAGTGGAAGCGGATTTCTGTTATGGGCGGGGGAGGCATTTGTGTGCACCTACAGCGTACGTGCAGCTGTTCTGTGAAATGTCAGCAAAACCAAATGCTGGAGTTTTGGATCAATGCACGACTTTGAACTGGATAATGTTGAGTTTCTGAAATGTTGGCTGGTAAACAGGACATTCCATTGTTCCCGATGTGTATTATAGAATGCTTTGAGGAGCTTGGAGGTGAGATGCTTGCCGCAGAATATTCTGCCTTTGTACTTTTGGAGGCAAGGCCAGCAGGAAACATTGATGTTGGTTTAAAAAGTGTCAAGGGGATGTGGTTAGAGTGATCATGGCCCGAATGTCACATCAGCCCTGTCTGAATATTGTAAGGTGTTGTATCTTGTGGAAATTAAATGGTAATAATCATTGGTAGTGGGGGAGGGTAAGCCTTTTGATGAGCATTGAATGAAACAGATAAAATTGTATGTTTATTGGACTCCAGGCTGGGGATCTTCTTACAAAGGACCTGGATATAAGAATGGCTTCCAATCATCATGCCATCTTGCTGTGTTCCCTTTAAGACTCCAGTTTTACCTTTTAGATTCTCTTTTGATTCCACTTTATTAAGGATCCTGATTGATTCTACACTTGACCAAATGCTACCTTGATGTCAATTGAAAATGACCGCTCAAATTGCCTCCAAAGTTCAGTTCCTTCATCTGTGTTTAAGCCGAGCTGTGATGAGGCCTTGTGCAAGAGGCACTCAGACAATTGCGAACACACTGCGCACTGCCATTCTGCTGACTGAGAATAAGCTGACAGGATGGCAAGTTAAGCAATGGAATGTATCAGCTGTGGAGGGTAGCTCTCCTCTACATCAAGCAGATACCTTGTGGTAGCTGGTGTACAGCAAATTGGCCAGAGGTGTGGCTAGTCCTGGAGCAAAGTCTGCAGTTGGTAGGTCACATGGTGTAGATTCTTATCTGAAGATTCCCCTTGGTACTCTGCTTTGCCCATATCCCAAAGGCTTGCTGGTTATTAGATTCTATAGGAAGAGGCGCAGTCGACGTTTCAGGCCGAGACCCTTCGTCCTGACGAAGGGTCTCGGCCTAAAACGTCGACTGCGCCTCTTCCTATAGATGCTGCTTGGCCTGCTGCGTTCACCAGCAACTTTGATGTGTGTTGCTTGAATTTCCAGCATCTGCAGAATTCCTGTTGTCTGGTTATTAGATTACTTGGCAACTGTAAATTGTCCCAACTGTAGACAGGTGGTAGAATCTGGGGGTTAGGGGGTTGGGGTGGTGGGGGGAGGTAAGGTTAATAGGCATTTATGAGAAAATGCTTTATAGGGGATTGACATTGTCCTGAGCACTTGGCATAGGTCTTCAGCCTAATAACCATCATTGTTAGTACATATGAGAAAGATTGTACTTCAGTATGCATAGGGACTTCCAAGTTGACTTGATGTTGCTTCACGAAGGTAGTTCCAAACTGTTATGCAGATCTGTCATTGCCAAATGTGTATATATTCATTAATCAGCTATCTCCTTTGGTTATGAAGAAACCACAGAGATTTGTTCCAATCGATTGGCTTTTGGTGCTCAAAGTGTGATCTCTTTGACATTGTAGAAATCTTGACTCCTTTACAGAGCATCTACTTGGTCTATAAAGAGAACTCTGAGCTTTTGGTCTCTTGTCACACTAATTTTCCATCTCTTTCCTGCACATATCTGTCCTCGACCTATATTGCTCCAAGGATGTCCAATGTAGGCTTGGGGAGCATCATTTCAGTTTTTATCAGAATATTTCTGTAGTTTCTGGTACAGCTTTTATTTTACATCATCGTGAAGCCCCGTTTTACTGGGTGTCTCTGGAACTGTGTCTCGTTAGCCCCTCGCTAAGAGCCACTGGACTCCATTGCAAGAAACCCACCTTCCTCGGGCTTCATACATCTAGGATGTATACAGCCTTGGTCCTGTCAAATCCCTGAGGTTGGGATATCTTGCCCAGCCAAAATCCAGTTTCTGTGAATTACTGCCCCCAGCAATCTTCCATTGGCAAGAAATAACAGATCGTACACTACATACAATTATAAAAAAGTATATTTAAGAATGTTAACTTAAACAGCCCATTATTAAAGGAAAGAAAGAACAAAACAAAAAGGGTCCATTATACTTAAACAATCACATGCACGGTGGAGCTCAAATCTTCCGGACGTCACTGTTTTGGAAGTACACACTGCACCTTCCAGATGTCACTCAAAATCCATCTTGTACAAACGGGTCTCCCACAGGAGTATTGGTCCTTCCTCCTTGAAGCCATTCACCTGCACAAAGCACCTTGTGCAGCAGGGGCGGTATCCTCGGGCTTCTTCCCTCCTGTCTTCTCCGAGCTCCCACCCAACAAAGACCTTGACTCACACCAGAGTCCCTCACAAAAACTCTCCACCCAGTGTTCTCTAGAACCTTCTCCCAATTCCACCATCCCAAATGGCTGACACCACATTCCAAAGTTGAACAACAAAGCCCCTTATCTCAGCTCAAACCCAAACATACAGAAAGCAGAAAGGTTTACTGTTGCAGAATTGCTAAAATAAAATACCTACAGCATAGCAGTAAATATCTTAACCAGGGCGTTGCAATCAGCTACCAGTTTTTAAACCAATAACCTTGACAACATTGGTCCACACCATCTCACAGGTATTCCCTGTTCTCACCTACTACTCCTCTGTCAGCAATTTAAGACACACATGACTTCTCATATTTCCAGTCCTTGACTGAAAGTGTTGACTCCATTGACTGTGTGTCCAGTGTTTTTAGATTTCCTGCCGCTTTCTTCAGCATGTTGTGGCATCAGCTTCATTAAGACTGCACCTCACTTTCAAGTAGAGCTTGTTAGTCCAGACATTCTCTCCTGCATTCATGGCCACAGTTGTATCCCTTGCTCTTTGATTATTGGAAAGTGGCCAATGTGCCTAGCCTTGGTTACACATAGTTGTGGTGGGAACCTCCTAGGCCATGCTTTGGGATTGAGGGTGACTGGCTACCACTCTAGTTTTGTAGGTAATGAAGTGGCTAATAAGGCTCCCTTGGATTTCCATCTCTTCTGCACCCCCCCCCCCACACACATACACACGTACGTGCAGAAGCTGGGAAAGAGTTAGCAAAAGGTGCAGGTGAGTGAGTGGGAAGCTTGAGGAATGGTACACTGCTTCTGTCTGCATAGGACTTTGTGCCCCCAGGCATTGGGCACTCACAGAAATCCTCAATGGTGTCACATTTCTGCTGGGAGGTGATTACAGAGATGGGACTTTATTGCCAAGGCCAATGTACGAATAATGTCATTAAAAACTCTCAATGACTAGACTTGAGGACTGAGTTAACTATGTTTTCTCTTCACCTTGTCTCTGTCGCCCACTTGCTGTAAGCTGTAAGATGCCTTTCAGGATTTGAGCAGCACAGCTACTTTTTGGCACTACCAAGCCATTCCTGGTGACGCACATTGAAGTCCGACACATCCAATGTGCATCCTTCCCACCCTCCATGTTCAATCCACCAAATGCTTGTCATGGGGTAAGGCTGATCTTTCAGCTGAGGAAGGACACCAAGTCGAGATCATGTTTTCCTTGGAGATGATGGCACCTTGTGGCTTTGGTGAAGTCTCCCAGGATCACTTTTATCTGCAGTTGTGTGATCACTGTTATGCTGTCTTTAGTGGGTCTGTCCTACAGGAAGGCGTGATTGTGCTGGAATCTTAACAAAGTGATTCTGAGATCCTGGATATAGAATGTGGTTTGCATTCTCAACGGGATGATATTTTTAGTATATTCTCAGAGGTCATTAGGGCAGCAATCACATTTGAAAATGTAACCAAATCCTAGGTCAATTCACTTGCTTCTAGGAGTAATCTTTATCAATGTCATGGCTTGGCCAATCCATGTGTGGATGACACTTGACAATGATGACAGATTACCTTCACTGGAGAACTTCGGAGAACCAGTAAGATAATGTTCAATACCATCATTTCAGCTGTTTCTCCCAGATTTAATGAACCATATGCGAAGTATTTGAAGTGGAGTTCCCACTCCATTAATTTGGACCTTTGGCCATCATGACGTTGATGATGTGGAAATGTTTCATCTCCTCCAAAGCCAATATACCCTTTTAGAAAATACTGAACTAAATGCACCATTTAAAGCATCCTTGTGGTTTTCCAGCCTCCTAAAGGTAAAGATCAATATTCATTTTATGGTCATTTTCTATTGTACTGGTTCACTAGGTTTAAATGATTGCTGTACCTTGGGGGAAGGGGGCTCAAACTCTGCACCTGTTAGCTTTTGGCATTTTAAAAACTCTACTGCTGAAAATGTTACTGGCAGCACAAGTTTTGTCCAGTAGTTGCCGTGCAGAATCTCCATCATTGTCGTAGAACAGAAACAGGCCCTTTGGCCCATCTAGTCCATGCCAAAACCATTTAAGCAGCCTCCCTCCATCAACCTGCATGACCATAGCTCTCCATATCCCTACTATACATGTACCTATCCAAACTTCTCTTAAACATTGAAATTGAGCTTGTATGCACCACTTGTGCTGCCAGCTCATTCCACACTCTCATGACCCCCTCTGAAGAAGTTTTCCCTTCTGTTCCCCTTAAACTTCTCGCCTTTCAGCCCATGACCTCTGGTTGTAGTCCTACACAACCTCAGTGGAAAGAACCTGCTTGCATTTACCCTATCTATACCCCTCATAATTTTGTATACCTCTATCAAATCTCCTCTCAGTCTTCTATGTTCTAAAGAATACAGTCTTAACCTGTTCAATCTTTCATTATAACTCAGGTCCTCCAGACCTGGCAACATCCTTGTAAGTTTTCTCTGCACTCTTTCAACTTTGTTTACATCTTTCTTGTAGGTAGGTGACTAAAACTACACACAGTACTCCAAAATAAGGCTTCACCAACATCTTGTACAACTTCAACAAAACATCCCAAATTCTGTATTCATATATTGATTTCTGAAGGCCAATGTGCCAAAAGCTTTCATTACGACCCTATCTACCTGTGATGCCTCTTTCAACGAATTATGGACCTATATGGACCTATATATTTCAACATATAGCGAGAATGTCATATGTTGAAAGATTGAAGCCACTGGGCTTGTATACACTGGAATTTAGAAGGATGAGAGGGGATCTGATTGAAACATATAAGATTATTAAGGGATTGGACATTCTAGAGGCAAGAAACATGTTCCCGATGTTGGGGGAGTCCAGAACCAGAGGCCACAGTTTAAGAATAAGGGGTAGACCATTTAGAATGGAGTTGAGGAAAAACTTTTTCACTCAGGGTTGTGGATCTGTGAAATGCTCTGCCTAACAAGGCAGTGGAGGCCAATTCTCTGGATTCTTTCAAGAAAGAGTTAGATAGAGCTCTTAAAGATAGCGGAGTCAAGGAGTACGGGGAGAAGGCAGGAACAGGGTACTGATTGTAAATGATCAGCCATGATCACAGTGAATGGCCTACTCCTGCACCTATTGTCTATTGTCTATTCCGAGATCCCTTTGTTCCTCCACACTCCTCAGTGCCCTATTGTTCACTGTGCAAGACTCACCCTGGTTGGTCCGACCAAAGTGCAAAATCTCACACTTGTCTGCATTAAATTCCATCTGCTATTTTCAGCCCATTTTTCCAGCTGATGCAGACTCCCCCTCCGCGAGCCATGATAGTCTTCCTCACTGTCCACTACACCCTCAATCTTGATGTCATCTTCAAATTCCCTGATCCAATATCCTGGAGATTGCAAAGGGAACTAACCTCGGTCTTGACCAAGCAATCTCTCCACTTACAAAAAGGATGTAGGGAAGATCGTAGATGCAACAGTAAGAGGGCTGGCCCTTAAATATTTTATGGCTGAAATATGACTTCAGCTTTTGGTTTTCCATGTAACTCCCACTGGCTAATTCTAAATGGTTCCTAAGTGCAATCAAAAGTCGAATTAGTCTCAATGTCATTCATCTTCAGTTTGTCTTAAGTCTAGCTGTTTCCTCCTCCTTTGGAGCAAGGTTGTACACTCAGTGGCCACTTTATTAAGATCAGCTGTATACCTCATTAATATAAATGATCTAATCAACCAATCGTGTGGCAGCAACTCAATGCATAAAAGCATGCAGATATGGTCAGGAGGTTCAGTTGTTCAGACCAAACATCAGAATGGGGAAGGAAATGTGATCTAAGTGACTTTGACTGTGGAATGTTTGTTAGTGTCAGATGGGATGCTTTGAGTATCTCAGAAACTCAAATGGTTTGATCTCATAGAACATAAAAAACCTACAGCACAATACAGGCCCTTCTGCCCATAAAGCTGTGCCGAACATGTCCTTACCTTAGAAATTACCCAGGGTTACCCATAGCCCTCTATTTTCCCAAGTTCCATGTACCTATCCAGGAGTCTCTTAAAAGGGCCCTATCATTTCCACCTCCAGCACTGCCGCCAGCAGCCCATTCCACACACTAACCACTCTCTGCATAAAAAAAACATGCCCCTGACATCTCCTCTGTACCTACTTCCGAGCACCTTAAAACTGTGCCCTCTCGTGTTAGCCATTTCAGCCCTGGGAAAAAGCCTCTGACTATCCACATGATCAATGCCTCTCATCATCTTGTACAGCTCTCTCATCCTCCGCTGCTCCAAGGAGAAAAGGCCGAGTTCACTCAACCTATTCTCATAAAGCATGCTCCCTAATCCAGGCAACATCCTTGTAAAATTTCCTCTGCACCCTTTCTATAGTTTCCACATCCTTCCTGTAGTGAGGTGACCAGAACTGAGCACGGTACACCAAGTGGGGTCCAACCAGAATCTTAAATAGCTGCAAACTTACCTCTCGGCTCCTAAACTCAATGCCATGATTGATGAAGGCCAATGCACCATATGCTTTCTTAACCACAGAGTCAACCTGTGCTGCAGCTTTGAGTGTCCTATGGACTCAGACCCCAAGATCCCTCTGATGCTCCACACTGCCAAGAGTCTTACCATTAATACTATATTCTGCCATCATATTTGATCTACCAAAATGAGCCACCTCATACTTATCTGGGTTGAACTCCATCTGCCACTTCTCAGCCCAGTTTTACATTCTAGCAGTGTCCCACTGTAACCTCTGACAGCCCTCCACATTAGTCACAACACCCCCAACTTTTGTGTCATCAGCAAATTTACTTAACCCATCCCTCCACTTCCTCATCCAGGTCATTTATAAAAATCACGAAGAGTAGGGGTCCCAGAACAGATCCCTGAGGCACACCACTGGTGACTGACCTCCATGCAGAATATGACCCATCCACAACCACTCTTTGCTTTCTGTAGGCAAGCCAGTTCTGGAACCACAAAGCAATGCCCCCTTGGATCCCATACCTCCTTACTTTCTCAATAAGCCTTGCATGGGGTACCTTATCAAATGTCTTACTGAAATCCATATACACTACATCTACTGCTCTACTTTCATCAATGTGTTTAGTCACATCCTCAAAAAATTCAATCAGTCTCGTAAGGCACGACCTGCCCTTGACAAAGCCATGCTGACTATTCCTAATCATATTATGCCTCTCCAAATGTTCATAAATCCTGCCTCTCAGGATCTTCTCCATCAACTTACCAACCACTGAAGTAAGACTCACTGGTCTATAATTTCCTGGGCTATCTCTACTCCCTTTCTTGACTAAAAGAACAACATCCGCAATGCTCCAATCCTCAAAGACCCCCAGTGACCAGCAGTACAGGAGGTACCTAATAAAGTGGGTGCTGAGCGTATACTTCTACTCATGACAAAACCCACAACTTCTGGCATTGTGTAGGTTGTTGCTCTTTAGATGGTGCCTGATTTGCACCATCCATTCTTGTTGCATTTGCACATAAAATTTATGATTGACCAGGCTGTCTAGTCAAGCTTTCGTGGACAAGACGAATCTTGGCTATTTTATCTTAGATGCTGGGCAAATGCCCCAGTATTATACAGCTTCCCAGTGTATTATCAGATTCAAATCAAGTCACTTTTTATTGTCATTTCGACCATAACTGCTGGTACAGTACACAGTAAAAATGAGACAATGTTTTTCAGGACCATGGTGCTACATGAAACAATACAAAAACTACACTGAACTATGTAAAACAACACAAAAACTACACTAGACTACAGACCTACCCACGATTGCATAAAGTGCACAAAACAGTGCAGCCATTACAATAAATAATAAACAAGACAATAGGCACAGTAGAGAGCAGTAGGTTGATGTCAGTCCAGGCTCTGGGTGTTGATGAGTCTGATGGCTTGGGGGAAGAAACTGTTACATAATCTGCAGCCCTATGTTGCCTTCACCTATCACCTCCCAGTCTCTGTTGCTATCTCCACCCTTCTCACCTACACCTGAGTCTCCAACTGCCAATCAACCACTCCTCACCTATTGCTTGCCAGCTCTTTTCCCACCCCTCTTCTCACCTAATTACACCAGCCATCTCCCTTTGTTCCTTTAGTCCAGACTGACACTACATCCGCACTAGACCGGATAATTTTGAAAACGCCAGTTTCGAGTAAAAACAACAGGCGTCCACACTACGCGTTTTTCAAAATATCTCTGTCCACACTAAGACAGATATTTGGGCGAATCTACTCCTACTGGGCATGCACAGACACATCTACAGAAAACAAGCGAAGAGGAAACGGTATAATATTTACGTTTCCGTGGAGGCGTTGTGCTATTTCCATTGGTCAAAAACTAGAGTACCTACAACAACAGCGAAAGAAAGTTTTGAAAAATGTCTTCAAGGAATACAAAGAAAACCTCCGCTGGACAAAGCAGACCAGACTTCTTCATTTAGACAGAAAATGAAGTCGAGCTGTTTCTGCGAGTTACAAGCAACTACAAAGTCAGCAAAGCAGTGGAGATGTTTAATTCCAAACAAGCTATTAACCTAGACAATAAAATAAACAACACACGCATGAAGCCGTCCTCTACCCAAGATCAACATTATCAACAATTACAAAATGTTAAATGGTCAGCTTGACAGACTGCCCCACAAACCCAAACCTGAGGAGCAGAAGAGGACACTCAACTCAATTTGAAATACTAACTACCAAGTCAGATGTGTACAGCAATTCACTTTTCCCCCGCACAACTAAAGCATGGAATAATCTTAATCCTAACACAGTCACACAACCAAACCCAATTAAATTTAAGACAGCTTTTCTTCTTCAAAAATCTTCCTCTTAAGCCCACCCTCTGCCACCTCCAGTTTAAATTCCATGCGAAATATTTTGGAGGATCAAGAACCAAGAACCAAGCGAGTGGAATCCTCTGCCACCAGACCTGCGCAGTATTTCTGATATTAATATTTTTAAAGATAGATTCAATCAAATCAATTTAGGGGATCTAGTCAAAAAAGCTCACTTTACAATTTAACTCTCACGCTGTTCACAACGACTGCGAGTTATAACAGCGGTGGTCAGTCAGCGACAGTGCCGGCTTGGAGACCCCGGGGTAATATGTACGACCACTGCAGACTGAGAGACGGCGGGGGGGGGGGGGGGTACGGGCAGAAGGATAGAGGATGCAAACAGAGAAACCGAGGGGACCAGCTTGGAAGCCACCTCCAGTTTAAATTCCATGCGGAATATTTTGGAGGATCAAGAACCAAGAACAGCCATCCGGCAGTGCTTGTGCAGTCCCAAGCAGAAGCAGAAAAAGCATTGTTGTTGTGGTGTTGTCATGACAATGTTTTTAAATCTCTCCGTTTACCCTGTCCCACTACAACGCGAAACAATCGTTTTCAAATCTACACACTCTGGAGAGTGTTTTCGAAAATCTCCATTTTTGGGAGATGAAAACGCCGTTTCAGTGTGGACGGAAGGTCAAAATGAAGAGAAAAAGCTTCGTTTTCAAAATTATCTGGCGTAATGTGGACGTAAAGCCAATTGTCCAGATGCTGCCTGACCCACTGAACTCATTTTGTTTTTGTCATTTGTGAACTTCAGCAAAATTCCAGCAAGTCTACTTGCAGATGCGGAAATTGGCAAGCACAATGTAGCAAACTTTTTGTGTTCTGTAATAGATAAAAATGCTGCAGGCAGCTGTCTTAATTAGTTGTAGATATTGTTCATAATGCAAATCAAAATCTGACAATTGCATCATTACTCAAGTTTAGCAAGGCATTCAAGTAGAAGCTCTGATTTTAAACACGTATGTTTGGGATTTACAGTGTTATTTTGGTAAATAAAATGAAAGTCATTGGTTCAGTATTTGACTGTTGACATTAAGCCCTGTGCTATTAAATGGATGATCTGTAAAAGTAAATATTTTTTCCAAACTCTCCCTCCATATGGTGCTAAAGATTTACTGATGGGAGCAGTGTGATAGAAGCATTAAAATTACTTTCTGCAAGCAAATGAAATGAAATTTTTAAAAATTACTAATATATTTCTGAATGGGGGAAAGGGTCAACTGTCTCCTCATTTCCTCACCGCGCATTGGTCTGGATTGATGGACTGAATTTGAAGAATCATTTTGAATTTAGAGTTTGTAGCCAGCAGATGTGCTGAGGTTCAACCAGTTGATGTATGTGGATCTTCAGGTGGTTATGAAACACACAATTAGAGTGCATATTATCAGAATAATATGTGGCGGCATGAGGGTTGGTTAAGAAACAGAAAACATGAGGAATTAACAAGTCGTCGTTGGGTTGGGAGTGCGTAACTAGTCGGTTGCCCCAAGAATCAGTCTGGGATCCCTTGCTCCTGACTGCAAATTATGAGGGAGTCGAGTGAACTGAGCCCATTTTCCCTGATACCAACAAGCAGGGTGGCATGGTGGATTTGGCACATTACGGGCAGTCTAGGTCAATAGACAAGCATGTGGTAAGTGGAAGATAATGTGGAATGAGGTTGTCCACTCGAGAAAGTAATAGAGGAATGGAATACTCTTGAACTGAAAGATTGGAAGTTGTTGGCATGCGTGATCTGAGTGTCCTTTTACACAAATCACCAAGAGCAAATTATATATTATAGACGGCTATAGTCCCAGTGAACGTTCATGGGACAAGGAAGAAGACCAGGCCAGCATAGATTAGATGGCCGAAATGGCTTATTTCTGTTTTGTAGTGCACATTGACTATAAAATGAAGGATTAGCAAGTAAATAAAAGACAAGTGCTTCATTATACTTCTTTGTAAGAGAATTTGAATGGAAGGGTACAGGTACCGTGCCCTAATGTCAGGCTCTGAGACAGCAACTGGAGTATAGGTCTAAGGAAGTATATACTTGCAATGAAAGAAGTGTAGGAAATGTTCACCAAATTGATTTGAGGGATTGGGTTTGTCTTAGAGGAAGAGTTTGAACATTCAGACCAATTGTCTTCAGAAGAAAGAGATTAGTTTATTAAGGATAGATAGTTGGCTAGGTGGTGTGGCGGCTACTACTCGAGTACGTGGTCTTAAAGTAAGGGGCCAACTATTCGGGAGAGATGTGAACTCTTGTTGCTCTACAAGGACTAAATCTTTGGATTAGCTGTCTGAAGACAGGCGGTTCTGTCATGGAATATACTTAAAACCAAGATTGATTGCCTTTTAGATGTCAAAAGGATCGTAGTGTACAGGATTAGTATAAGGAGAAAGTGTTGAATAGTGGAGCAGGTACAAGTGGCTGAATGGCCTGTTGCTGCTTCTGTTAATTTGGTGATGTTTAGCCACCAGACTTGGCAGAGGGTCTGGGGTGCAGCACAGCCTGAGCTGAGGGACAGGATGCCACACATCTGACCTGCCAGGGACGTATTGCAACTGTAATTGACACAGTATGAATGTTTTTTCTAACCTTGATTGAAAAGCTAAGTGCAGGTAAGTGGTTTGTTTTCATTTTTTTCCAGTTTACATATATTTAATGTTTTTCAGTAATAGCATTTAGGGGTGTTTTTTTAAAAAAAAAACTTTGTTTACTTTTAAGTCCATTTGAACAGTTTTGTCTTAAATGGCTCTGATTAGTCATTAAGGACCAGTCTTAATGCTTGACCCAAGCTGCTTTACTAGACAGCTGCAATAACCAACTGCTAGAATTGGATTTTAAAAAATTTTTAATTTATTTATTTAGGAGCCAGCACGGTAGAGGCCCCTTCCAGCCCAACGAGCCCACACCGCCCAAATACACCCAAGTAATCAACTAACCTCACTCATTTGTCTTTTGGATGTGGCTGGGAACTGGACCTTGTGGTCATGGGCAGAACATAGAAATTCCTTACAGACAGTGGTGGGAATTGAACCCACAACTACAAGGTGTTATGCTAGCCACTACACCACCATACTGCCCCTGGGCAGCTTCATATGTACAGGGCTTTAGGAGAAAAATTAAAAATGCAGAATTTAAGTGGACCTAATTACGGTTAGGTTATCCTCAAACTTTTGCCCTCCTGACAAGTTATTAGTGTTGGTGATGAACAGAATATCACCACTAAGGAGCTGATGTAGAACTATCAGCAGACTGGCCTCCTTTTAATTCCACATCCATTATTGCTGCCACCTTGCCCAAGTGGAAATTCATCAAGGTCCTTGGCATCAAAGTGTCCTTACGATATGAATCACTAAGGTTTTTAGATATCTTGGTGGAATTGTTCTGCCTATTTAATCTGGGTATTGAATCTATGCAGGATAGATGAGTTACAAAGTCTCTCCATTATGATATTTAGGGCAGTTGTAAACCAGGTTTTGGTGTTTAGGGGCAGTGTTGAAACAGAGGCATTCTGCTGTTAAATCCTGGCAGGTGCCAGACCTGCATGTGTATGGAGCATCATGCCAAGACTTTTCCCTCCGATCGCATGACATATCTGATGCAGGATCAAGGTTCCACTGATTTCAAAGGGCAGTATTGGCCAAAGATTTAGGAGACAAAGGCAATAAAGTTTCTTTAAATGATTTTGCTTTGGGTTTAGGTTTTTAAGTATTGGTTCATGTTGAATTTTAGTAATTCACTTCTGTTTTAATGTCTCTGACCATTGGGGTTTTTCGAAGTCAGAATCAGTGATGGCTTCTACAGGGGTCAGAACTCTGCCTCCGACTCAATCTGTTCAGGGCATCTTTGAGGAAGTGAGTGTGGAGAAGAGGGAAGAACCTCCTGACTGCAGTGCTTGAAGTCCTGATGCTTCCAAGGCAATTTTGTAGTTCTCTGGGATCCAAAAGGTTAGCAACATAGTTCCAGCAGACCTAGCCTTGGTCTTGCGGCCAAAGGTGGCTACCTTGGATGGAAAAGCAAAGCGCTTGACGTGATTTCTACAACCTGCGGTTTTAGCAGCTAAAGATGAGACCACTAAATTGGAAGGAAATGTGGAAGAATTAAAATTACAATGTTGCTCAGTTTTGATCTTGTGTGGGTCTATGAGCACATGCTAAGAGTAATGAACAGGATCTAGAACAGCTACCTATATTCCAATGTTGTATTTATAAAAAGTACAACTATAGAAAATCAACCTTATCTGGTAGATTTTAGTATATTAGAAGGCCATTTTGACTTTAAGAGAAGAACTAGCACCTGACTTAAGATTTTGAAGGTGAGACCATGGCAGATAGCCAGTGCATTATGTATATGAAGTCTGCAGTCAGAGGCTGCAGTATAGGTATGAAAGAAATGCCTGGAGCTACTGTCAAACGTGAACTTCAGAGGAAAGTTTCAGCTTGTCCTTTTGAATCCAAGAATGCTACAGAAACAGGTGGTGTCTGACAAAGACAATAATTATCTTTCATCTTGATGGATGTAGGTTTAATCTTCTTCTTACGTGGTAGCCACAGCCCTCAGCTTGTGTAGTGTCAGCCAAGCAGATGGGATCTTCATGCAGTTTGCATGCCACGGAGAATGCCCTAGACAGCTTTTTATGCCCTAGTTGATTTATATAACACTTACGAGTGCTAATAGTACCTCTGGTATCTTGTTATGGATGATGGCCGTAACACACAGCTATTTATTACACCACAGGGACACTTGTATATTGTGTCAATACTATCGTTCCTTCTGTAAATTTTGACTTATTTATTGAGAAGCAATTATGTGGTAAGTGTAATAGTGTCATTTATTTTTATAATCCTTGTATCCCAGAAATGCCACAATTAAAATGCATTATAATTAAATTTTAGTTAATATCTCCTTTAGCTATGTACAACTTATCACAACATCTATGTTTAAAAACAGATTTGCAGATTTTATCAATTGGTACCAGATGGTGGCACTGCTTATAGGGCCAGAGATTTCTGACTGTTACAGGTGATAACTGGGAGGAGGAAAAAGGCAGGTTTATTTATTTTTCTTGAGCATTAACACCCTTGGCAATATATTTTGTATTTTAATAATATTGAAGTTCACATAAGGAACTTGTGTATCCAATCACTGATTTGTTACTGACATATTCTATAACATTGATGGTTAACTTTTGGATAGGTGGATGATTGGTTGGTGAAAACTCTTAATAGAAAGAATTATAGACAGTGGTGGCCAACTGTGAATAATGTGTGGGTATTCCTTATTGCCATCAACAATTTGGTTGCATTTCATTATTATTTTCATAGCTAAAAATATCCAATTATTCCCAACAATGATTGGGTTGTCAGAGAACCTAAAATGAAAAATACTTGCTAACATGGTTTCTGTCCACTTTTGTATATCTACTGTATGTGAATTTTGTCTATCTTGTATAGAAAATAATTTATATTTATATTATATTTAATATAATTGTATAATAGTTATATTTAATTTCATTTAAATGTTTATTTCGAAGGAAAAAATTTCATTGGTAATTTGTGCAATATTTGAAATGGTGATTCTGTGTGTCACCTTTTTAAATTAGAAGTCAATCTTCAAAGCATTTGACAGCACCAGATTCATGATATAGCCCATCTGGTACCAGACATACTGTTTTTTTTGGGGGGAGGGTTGTGGGAAAGAACCCTATAGTACTGATGCTTCTAAAATTTATAGAAACAGCAGTATTCTGTTCAATTGTATGCCAAGTTTGAAAATATGACAATGTCCATTCATGTACCGTGGATCAGAAGGGTATGGAATTTGGTTAAATAGTTTAACCAATCAACAGTAGAAAAAAATTGATTAAAATATCATGCAAAGCATCATGTCTGTTCAGTCAGAAGAATAGAATTCTTTTGAATTGGAGAACCAAATGTTGTGAAATTATTTTATGTTCCTGTTTTCCCCTTAAAGAAAATGCAGTAAATTTGGTATTGTTTGAACCTGACAGATTTTTTTTGTTGCTCCATATTTAATTCAATAAAACTTCAAATCAGAAAAATGTGTTTAATTTCTTACTACAGCTGTACACCCACATTTTTCAGCAACTAGTAATCATTACTGGTGCTAAAAGGATTAAATTAAGAACCAATTGCATAGGCTAGGCTTATATTTCCTTGAGTAAAGATGGTTTAAAGAGTGATCTAATTGAGGTGTTTTAAGATGATTAAAGGATTTGATGGAGCAACTATTTCTTCTGTTTGGAGAGCCCAGGACAAGAGGGCATGACCTTAAAGCTGGAGGTGGGCTGATCAGGTGATGTCGGGACACATTTCTTGATGCAAAATGTACAATACGTGAAATCTTGGAAATGTGTCCCTAAATGCTTCACTGGCTCAGCAAAAAAGTGTCAAAATGGACAATGATTTTTTTTGCTCAGCATATGTTTAGAACCAGAGCATGGATGTATCTGCCATGATTTTGCATTATGGAGGTTGCTTCTTTGTTGACAGGTTTGAGAGAGATTTAATAGGAACCTGAAAGGCAACTTTCTTCACCCAGAGAGTGGTCAGTTTATGGAATAAACTACCAGAGGAAATCATTAAAGCCTGGTTTATACTTCAGCGTTAACTGGATACCGTAGCCTATGCAAGTGGCCTACGCGCGTTGTGAGCATTTATACTTGGCGTTGGCGTGTCTGCGTTGCTTGGCAATTCGCGCACGTCACACATGCGCACGCACCTGCCCGCGCAAGGCTTCGTGGTCATGGTAGTCTCGGGGTAAACAAGACGCGGGCGTCTTTTTTCGTGCGAAATGTGTCCTCCATAATTTCGGAGGTCTGTAAAGCTTTATGGAAAGCATTGCAGCCAGAGTTCCTTCCCTGCCCTTCAGTCGCCCAATGGGAAGCTATTGCAGCGTAGGATGACGTGATGCTACCAAGTGGACCAATCACAGCTGCTGCAGTCTGCGTTGCCGCGACACGCGGTTACATTTTGGGAGAGGTGTGCGTAGCAGCAACACAAGCTCTCGTGTAGGGTTCCGCGTCGACTTTGTGTAGGGTTTGCAGCGACGCGTTGACGCAGAAGTATAAATCAGCTTTAAGGCCAGTACACTAGCAAGATTTAAATAGGTACTTGGACAGGTACATAGATAGGAAAGATTTATGAGCCAGACATGGGCAAATGGGACTAGCCTAGTTGGGAATCTTGGTTGTAGGGATCAGTAGGACCAAATAGCTTATGTCTATGCTCTGTCTTTGAATTACTAAATAAACTATGTAGTTGAAACCTGCTTGGTGCAGTCCCTCTCAAAGGACCCTTAACTTTGCTAAAATTGTAATTATATTTCTTTAATATTCCTCTCTCTAACTTTTTCCAACTCCTTTGAAAGGATGTTGACTGAAATGTTAAGTTGCTCTCCACAGATGCTTCCTGATGTACTGAGTAATTTCCAGTTTATATGTGTTGTTTCCTAATTCTTAGCATTTTGTTACTTCATAAAATTCTTCGAATTATTGGAAATACCCATGTCGTAATACAACTTGACCTTGACTTGTCCAGATTTGTGTAACCCTGTCTAGAATGATCATTGTGACTTTGCCAGCTACAAACTGACCTGAGGACCTCTGGGTCACTGAGGAGAAACTTGTTGGCTTTTATGTAGCCCGTGAGGGAGATGGAAGGTTAAAGGACAAGCGAGACACTGAAAGCTTTGAAAGATGTCTGTTCTAGGTTAAGAATGAAAGATCATCTCCAAAAGAGACTGAGAAACCTTCATGGGTGGTGTGAGCTCTAGGTTTTATTTCTTCATTTAAGTTTTTAGATGAACTTAGAGAAAAAAAAAAGTTGCAGCTGTTTGATATTTGGAAGGAATGCCAAAACCATAAAGAGGTTTTGGAAAAGATGTGTTCATTAACTGCTTAATTACTTGTTTCACTTCATTGTTTAATTGAAGCATGCCCTCCTCTTTTTACTACCATAATGGAGGGTCCTTTTCTATCTTGTACCATTGTTGTTTTGCACTCTTTCCTAGGCAACAGTGGCTGATTTTGCATTGCATTATTTTTAAAACTGTAATCTCTTACTTTAACTAGTATAAATACGAACCTACCAAGAAATGGTTTAAGGATTCAACTCACTTCATGGAGGAGTTCAACAGTCATCTGAAAGGCTATAATTTCTAAAAGTATAGTATAGGTTTACAAAGACTTGCTTAACATTAAAGTGAGTTTTTTGTGTAGCAATAGATCTCTGAGGAGTTGTGAGCATGAAGCCTATAGCTTCCTGTACCTCGCTAATACAGTGTGCCATTGTCTTCCAGTTAGTTTTTGTCTTGCATTTCTTTTCTGTCTGTTCCATGAGTATGGACTTGGGAACTTGGCCACAGTGGTTTTGTTAACTCTTGTGCATGTGACAATCTTTCTCCCTGTCTTTTGCCTCTACTTGTCAGTATGTGTCTCTGTGTATCTAGTTTCCAGTGAATTCTCTCTATGTTCATTGTCCTCAGTGTTTTTTTGTTTGTTGGGCAACTATGCGTTGTAGAAATAATTCCCTCTCTCCATTCGGTAAATTTCGAGGAATCAAAATGGTAATTGTATACCAAGTGTAGAGGATCATTAGGAATTTTCTAAGCCTTGGCATTTAAGAGAATAGCATGTTTGTAATTCATGCCATTCTTGTTATGAAAATTGCCAAGACTTTTAGGAGATTGTGATGGTGGTTCATTTATGCCATTCTGCTGCTTAGTTACTGAACCAGCATCTTGTCCTTAACAGCTCTCTAAGGCAGGATCATCCTTCATCCATCTCTTGTCTGCACCCAATACCTTGGTAATACTATAGCTGAACTCACCTACTGCTCTGCCAACAGGACCAGCAATGCTGGAATTTTCTGCCACATTTGCTCCATGGCCCATGGTAGAACATTCCATAACCTGCAACTAGGATGGAGGTGACTGAGCAAAGACTCTGCCCACAACATGGCATAGATGGCTTAAAGTTAGCAACAGCCTCGTGTTCAGAGGTGTTTAAAACAAATGGCTTGAATATTTTTAATAAAAAACAATAAAATCAGTATGCAATGGAATTTTAACAGATGAGGTAATGCTTGTTTAAATAGATGGAGTTGCTATTCATATGCCAGAACTGCTGTCAGTTGGTGATGAGCTTAGCAGCAGAGTGAAAAGGCAGATGTCAGCACTTGACCTCTGACAGTTTTCTACCTCTGCTATAGTGCACAGATGCAAACGCTGAAGATGTGAAAAACACTGGAAAGTGGGTGTGCTTGAAAGGAATAATCTGGCCCATTCTTTGTCATTTTAATTTGTGATTTAACTGTCCATTAAACGCATTGCAGAAAGTTACCTGGTAATCACTGGCACAAGTAAGTTTTATTAAACTGATTATTAATGCTAAGTCAATAACTTTGAAGGAGCTACTCTGCTTCCTATTCTTCTGGAATCCGTGTCCCATTGTTTACCTTGATCACTCTGATTCCTGTAAATTATAGCTCCAGATATGTTAAACTGAAGGAAGAGGTGGTGGTGGAGGAACATCCAGCACAGATGTTCTGCTCTGGCCAGACCTGGTCTCTTGTACCTTTTTTATTCTCAATGATCTTACCCGTTTCTTGGCTTCATTTGCATCTACAGTTTTGGGAATCTGAGTAGGAATATACATGGGAAGTGTGCATACAGTGCACTGACTTTGCAAGAATCAGAGTCAGGTTTAATATCGCTGACATACGTTGTGAAATTGTATTGCACCAACAGTACAGTAAATTACATAGAAAACTAAATTACAATAAGATGTATGGTGTGTGTGTGTGGTTATTTATTTTACAAGAATCAGCCCTTGTAATAATGATCAGTGAGGCACAGAGAATCCGTAGTTACCGGCAAGAAAATTTTATTGTTTCAACTAAAAGCAGGTGTGTTCACAAACTGTCTGGGTATGCACCCTATTAGAATTCCCTGACCCTCCATGAACAGTCAATGAAGAGAAAAGGATATTACCCAGGAAAGAGTCTACGCTGGCCAGGCGTTCCTCGTGGTCCCGATCTCCACATGTCCGTGGGGTCCTGCTTATCCGCGATGGTTGGTCTCTGGCTGCTGGAGAGTTATTGCTCCTGTGTATTTCGAGCTCCTGAATCTTATACTGTTCCTCATCAATCGAACCATTGGATCTCCATCCCTTTGGCTCAAGGTCACTTGACCTACCTTGGTCACCTTCCTGCTGGTCATTGTATAGGGCTACAGCCAACATTGTTTCATGGCTCTGCCCGCCCCAGCCTTGTATATGTGTGTCTTTACACTCTGACTGGTCGAAACCTTTTAAAATAGGGCAACCCAGACAGAGTCTAACGAGTTTACCAATTGCAGATCTGGCATTTTACATAACAAGTAGCTACTCCTTAAACTGTGTACATACATCTACTGATGCTTCTGGACACATCTTCAGTGATGTTCCTGGAATCATCGGGTGTTTCGGGTCTTTCAACATCATACAACCTCCTCCAGGTGACCCAGCCGGGGCTGATCAGACCCCAGCTTGTGTCCAGATGGCTAGCTACTTATGACTCCATGGCTCCCCTCTTTTGGGCCACAGCCATCTTGAGGCCCTCTCTGCCGCATCGGTAGTACTGTGGATGGCTCTCCTCTTCCTCTCTCTCTCGATGCCCAAATTACTGAAAGTTCTAGCTAAGGAACGGGCTGCAAATCCCCCACAACCAACCTCCACTGGAAGATACCTTGCTGTCCATCCAGCCTGCTGACAGTTGCTGACCAGTCCTGCTTACTTGGAGAGCTTCCTTTCAAAGGCCTCTTCCAAACTATCTTCCCATGGGACTGCCAGCTCCAGCAGTACCACTGGCTTAGTAGACTCAGACACAAGGACAATGTCTGGTTGCAGGGTGGTGGCTGTGATATGGTTGGGGAACTTCAGCTGCCATTCGAGGTCCACCAACAGCTGCCAGTCCCTTGCAGAGGTCAGAATGCCTGCAGATGTTCTTTTGGCAGGTATTGGCTGCTCCCTGTGCGTTGGTGTGTCTGCATCACACTGCAATTCACCGCCAAAACGCTAGTTGGCAGTGGGGTTTCTATGCCACTGTGTTGAGTTTCTTCATGTTGAAACTCAACACGAAGAAACTCAAACTTCAAACAATGGCGACTGAAACTGAAGGAGGGTGAATTTTCTGTGCTTGTCTGGCCACTGAGAGACATGGACGAGGAAATGTATTTCAAGTATTTTCAGATGTCGGTAGGTACATTTGACGATCTGGTTCATCGTCTCCAACCATTTATTTCGCATCAGTGTACACACAGTATACTCTGAGACTGGCAATCACCATTCAAGTTTTAGCTTCAGGTGGAAGTCAACAGGCTGTAGCAGCTAGCTACAAACTGGTGTCAAGCACAGGGTCCTCCATAATTTTGGAGGTCTGTAAAGCTTTATGGAAAGCATTGCAGCCAGAGTTCCTTCTCTGCCCTTCAGTCGCCCAATGGGAAGCTATTGCAGTGTAGGAGGAAATGCGATGCTACCAAGCCGACCAATCACAGTTGTTGCGGTCTGTGACGCCGCGACACGTAGTTACATTTTGGGAGAGGTACGTGTTAGGCTACAGCGTAGGGTTGGCAAAGAGTACAGCGTAGGGTACGCTGCTACGCTGTACCTACAGCGTACATTTGACGCACAAGTATAAATCAGCCTTAAGAATGCTCTCCACATTGCAGTTGTAGAAATTTGCTAGAATCTTAGGTGACATACTAAATCGTCTCAAATTCCTAATGAAATATAGATGCTATCATGCCTTCTTTGTAATTGCATCAATATGTTCGGCCCAGGATAGATCTTCAGAGATGTTGACCCCTAAGAACGTGAAACTGCTCACCCTTTCCACTGCTGATCCCTTGTTGAGGACTGGTGTGTGTTCCCTCAACTTCCCCTTCCTGAAGTTCATAATCAATTCCTTGGTTCTTACTCCCGTTGAGTGCAAGGTTGTTGCTGCAGCACCACTCAACCGGCTGATCAGACTCACACATACATACCTCCTTGTTGCCTTCTGAGGTTTATTGGTGGCATTTGAGCTGTGCATAGCCACACAGTCATGGGTGTTGAAAGAGAAGAGCAGTGGGCTAAGCATACAGCCTTGAGGTTTCCTAGTGTGGTTGTCTGTAGTCTCGCAATGAAGAAGTTAGGGATGCAGAGGGAGGTACAGAGGTCCTGGTTTTGGAGCTAGTGGTATGTCTCCAACTGTCCTCTGCCAAAGTCCTTGCTTTTCTTTGTATAAATGGTTAATTGGTGAAGCATTTTGTTTGACTCTAAATATTTATATATATTTGATTGTGTTTTCTCCTGTTTCTTCTGAATTAGTTGGATAGGGGGGCTTGAAGATGAGAAACAGAAGACAGATGTGCACTACAGGTCCCTCGGAGGAGAAGGAAACTTCAATTGGAGATTTGTTTTCCCATTTGAATACCTCCCGGCTGAGCAGCTGTGTGTTGTCTCCAAGAAGGTGAGTTTCTAAATTCCATTCACTGCGGCATTGAAAGGCCAAGGAGAGCTGCCTGAAGAATTTTAGATGCACTCTGAAGTTAAGAATTCTGTCATATATAGCAGAAAATCCAGGAGGGCTGAACGTCCAAGTCTGATTTCAGGCAGCAGTTTATTTTAACTTTGTCGGTACTGTTTAACAGAAGAAAAAGTCAAACCCGCGAACTGGGCTCAGAATTCTCTGGAATGTTCAGGTTCAAGTACAGTAATTGTTGAGTACAGCTATCCCCACAGGGCAGTTACGTTGGTTCGCAACCAGTCCTCCTTGTGGAACAGAAGTTCCCATAGGGAGGTCTATTGTCCTCCGCCCTGCACCATTTCCTCTTGTTTGTAAGTGTACATTCTTTCTATTCATGCTAACAGCCATGAGAATGTAACCCTTGCTGTGAGCACTTATTTATGCAGTTTTCTGTGGGAATGCTAGAGCATGAAGAAGTGGTTGAAGCTCGCAAGGGTCGTATCTAACTGACCTCTGTTTTCTTTGGATCAAAAAATTCATCATTACAGCAACCTTGTAGCCTTCTACTTTTGTACTTCTGTCAGCTATCTTCCCAGCTCCCTCTAATTTGACACTGTACAGCTGGTTGTATGTGCTTAAACCAGGTGTTTAAATTTAGGGTGTGCGTGCCATATATGTAAAAAGGAAAAAAAAATCAAATCATTTTACTGCAGGGTTCTTAAATGTAGGAAGGTTCCAGTGCATGTGACAGAATTAAGTTGCAAGCTTTAATAAAATAATTTTGATAAATCAGCATGATATTAGCAATGCCTAACATCTGCAATCAGATGTGATTCTCTTTGCCCTTTCAGAAAGCATAAGCTATCACAGATGGCTTCATGTAAAAAGGCCAAAGAGAAAAGATTAATGTGAAATGGGTCATCCAAACTGGCTTGCTTTTTTTCTATTCCAGGAAAACTTCTGGAGTCTTGACAAAACAGAGTTCAGGACACCTCCGAAACTATTCATTCAAATATGGGACAATGATAAATTTTCCATGGATGACTATTTGGGTATGAAATTCTCTTTCTACTTAATCTACTGTGGCTAAACTAAAGTACTGCCTTTCTAATCCAGCAGCACATATGCTATAAAAATATTCTTTTTATGTGCAGCATTCATTGCTGGTTATATCCTGTATTAAATAAAGTAATCCAATGGTATTTATTATTCTAGAGTTCTGTTATGCTGTTAAATCCAACATCTTTTGGAAGTTGCATGAAGTGTAGAAATGGCCAGATCCAATGCAGCTTTGAAGAGTCCTGCAAATTGTTTTAGTATTGGTGAAATCTGTCCCTCAGAGCAGCACTTGTCTCTATCAATATAGTTGTGCATGTAGCAGAATGACTTGTCTTGGTCTTGTCATATCCAGGAATGGTAATGTTAGGTAAAAAATGGTCAGAATTGTGCCAAGAATAGAGCAAGGTGGACAAGATTATGAAAGAACTGGAGTGAATAGGGAGCTGCAGTATGGAGTTGGTGGCCAAATTGATTGGAATGAGAGGTTCCCAGAGCCATACCAGAGGTCAGGAACACAAATAAACTTAACCTCCAGGATTAAGATTAATACAGTTGAATAGGTCTTATTGGTTAGTGCAGGTATATTTTTGTAGACTAACTTTTGTAATTTAATTCTTTCACCTATTGTTTGTAATTTTCAGCAAAATAGCAATTAGATAGATTCTGAAAAATGTTTTCTACAACTTCTATTAAATAAAAGGTTTTACAGTTTTAGACCCTATTTGTAAAATGTGCTTCAGGGAGGAAATTTGGAAGTAATTGATTTGTATGTCATTGAAATGCAGTTACCACATTTTTGCACGTGGGTCAACATTGATTTGGTTTTTAGTTGAAAATTGTACAAAAGAGTTAAAGGTTGAGCCATAATGAGTTTTGACTGCCTTTGCAAAACTTGCAACAGGGTTCACTGACAACCATCTCCAATTTCAAGTTTCTATATTTAAGTAGGATTTGATTTCAGTAATAGTGATGAGTGCCAATTATCTTGAAGTCATTGAAACTACATTCTGGTGGACTGTGTTTATTAAACCTTGATAAGTCTTGTGTGAATGTCCATTAAGCTTAATGCCAAGTGACTGTAAGATGGAAAATTTACTTGTGATCTTTTCCTGTGGTTGTTTTAATGTCTTGCATGCTGGTTCTGAAGTGATTTGTTGTTTCTTGAGAGATGAAATCTCCATATGACTCTGGTAAATGCAAGTATTGCAGAAATTTGTGTAAATGTGTGACACCTGAATTGGTTGGCAAGCACTAGATAAATGAAATACAACCCGTGTTTGGTCCCCTGCCAACAGTAAGTGGCGAATGCATATTCCTAACCAAAAAATGTTTCATACATTGTGGTGTTTTGTTTTATGATTAACGTGTAATAGAGGTGGCTGCATTGTGCAGAGTATTAGACTGTTCTTCGAAAGTAAACTTGCGCAATTTCCACAGTCCTGATGAAGGTCTTGACCAAAATGTTGGCTGTTCATTTCCCTCCATAGATGCTGCACAACTCTGAGTTTTCACAGCTCCTTTGTATGTTGTTCCAGATTCCAGTGGTCCCTTATGTCACCACAATTTACTCTGCTTGTCCAAAGCAAGAACCACAGATTTTTTTAAATTGTTATGACATACCTCTAACAATTACTGAATTTCAGTTAATTTAAGGCTAAAGTTGCAATCAACGGCAGACCATAATTATTGAGTTAAATGCTCTACTGGACCTAAACATTCTCTCCCATTGTTATTCCCAAGCTGCTGTTCTTCAAGACCTCTTATGCTAAATTTTGTTTTCCTGCAATTTTAACTGTCTTATCATGATTCCAGTTCAGATGAAAGAACATTGATCCACAATGATAACTCTGTTGCTATCTCCACAGATGTTGTCTGACCTAAATATGTCCTGCAAGTTTTGTTTTTATTACTGATAATGGGGTGGGGGGGGGGGTTTGGAATATAGCAGATGTCTTTTTTTTTGAAAGAAGTGGGCTTGTCATTTCCTCCTAGCTTCTAATCTTCAATGTAATATGTAGCCAGGGTCAAGAAGCTGGGAATTTCAATCATCTGCCAAACCCCAAGAAGTATGCTTTGGCAACTGTAACTTCTAATTGGCTTTACGATGTACATATTTGGACTAATTCCCCAGAGGATGGGTTAAACAGTGGCTGAAAGGAATGGGCTAAATTAAATATTAAAATGGAGCAACTCTTGAACTCCAGACCTCAGGTTATCCATGAATATTATGACTGGGAAACCTGTTACTAAAGACTATGAAGCAAAATAGAAGAGTCCTTAGCTATCACTGGTACAGGCATCCCACTGGATACTATTATGTGACAAACCTGCTTTTTAAAGGGTTGATGCTATACCAAGGTCAGATTTGTTATATTACAGCTGATTAAATTCCCAAAGAGGCACCAGCTCCATTTAATCCTCTTGTGGAATGTTGACTTCAGTAATTATTAGACAATTAATGAGTTTGAATTTGAGTCCTAACTGGGCAAAGAATACACAGCAAAAACTGTTGTGTGCAGTGCAAATTGCTCAAAACCTACGGCTGTATTTAGTATTTGGAGTAATACTGGGTAAGTAAGGCTTGTATTATAGTGGAAGGAGATTGAAGCATACAAGATTCTGATGGGGCTTAATAGATTGTGTACAGGGAGGATGTTTCTCCTGGCTGGGAGGTTGGGGTGGAGGAAAATAGCCTAGACCCAGGAATGACAGTCTGAGACATGGGGCTCGGATGAAATACTCTTCAGAGGGTGCTTAACTGGTGGAGTAAAAGTTAAAGAGACCAAGCTACTGAGTATATTAAAGAGGGTGATAGATTTTTAGACGTGAGGCATTACGGGGTAAAGAGGTGAGTGAGAGAATTTAATGCCACGATATGGGGATCAGCCATGATTATACTGAATGGAAGAGCAGTCTGAAATGTGGCATTGTCATCATCCTTGTGATCTTGGCTGAAATCAAACTTATTCCCCATCAAAATGTGATTCAATTGGTCATGAATGTAATCAGGAGCCTTCCTATCACCCATTTGTGGTAGATATAAAATCACATCCCATAATAATTCATTGTACTGTAGTTCTCTTACAAATGTTCTTACCTGTTGCAAACTCCTTGATACATTTACCATCAACATCATTGAAGAACTCAAAAGGAAACCGCTTATGATCTGCTACCTATCCTAGACTGAGCTAATTTTCTTACCTGTTTTTCACAGTCATAGTCATTGTCATACTTTATTGATCCCGGGAGAAATTGGTTAAAATTTGTAACTCAGAATCATCTTGAATAGAGATATGAATATTTCCTAATCCTTTTACTTTGGTAAACTTACTGCAATCTTCTAGGACTATATTTTGAAGGTATACAAAGTCTTGACAAAGGCTTTCTAAAGCATCCAAAGATTACTGGCAGCAACAAATATAATTGCTGCTTCGGTTACTAAGTTTCAAGTCTAGATTTAAGATAACTTTTGGTTTACCCACTTAGAATAAATCCCCTTACAGATGACCTCAAAGAAATTCCCTTTGCATTTTTGGACACTTTTTTGTTTGGGCAGCTTCCAGTGGTTGCCATTAGTTAGCATCTTGTTAATTTAACTAAAACATCCCCATTAAAAATGATTTAAAGAAATTTCTACCACAGCAATGCCACTAAGCAAATCTTTCACACAACGCCCACTCCCCCGAACTCTGTTTTCCATAGGATCACTCTCTGTGTGACTCCTGTGTCTACTCATTACACCCACACTGATCTCACTTCTGACACTTATCACTGCAAGTGGGTTAGCCGCTGCACCTGCCCCTACTCCTCCCCCCTTGCCACCATCAGGAACCAAAACACTCCCCAATGTAGATTGGGGGACCGCTTCGTCGAGTACCTTTGCTCGATCTGCCACAAAATGTGGGATTTCCCAGCAGCCACCTATTTCAATTTGACTTCTCATTCCCATTCTGACACGTTGGTCCATGGCCTCCTCTACTGCCACAATGAGGCCAAAGTCTGGTCAGAGGAGCAACACTTCATATTCAGTCTGGGTAGCCTTCAACCCTGTGCCATGATCAGCAATTTCTCTAACTTCTGATTATTTCTCTTCTCCCCCACTCTTTCTCCATCCTCCATTCTGACAACCCTCTTGCCCCTTCTGTTCTGCTCACCTGCCCATCACCTCCCTCTGGTGCCCCTTTTGGGAGTCCCCACCTTTCCCTTTCTTCCATGGTTCGCTGCCCCCTCCTATCAATTTCTTCCTTCTTCACCCTTTACATCTTCCACCTATTACCTCCTAGCTTCTTACATCAAACCCCCCTCCCACCCACCCTCCTTCCCCCTCACCTTGTTTCACCCATCAGTTGCCATCTTGTTCTCCTATCTCACCAACTTCCTTCTTATTCTGGCGGTTTCTTTCTTTTCTAGTCCTGATAAAGGGTCTTGGTCCAAAATGTGGACTGTTTATTCCCCTCCATGGATGCTGCCTGACATGCTGTGTTTCTCCAGCATTTTCTGTGTGTTACACAACATTTCCAGTATCAGTAGAATCTCTTGTGTTCAGCATTTAAGTAGAATGGGAATTAAAGTTTTGTAAAGGGAAAAGTAATGTAACTAGTATAATACCTTGTGCCTTCTGTTTACTTTGCACCAACACAACCCCTGCAAAAAAATAAAATTGAGATTTAAACAACCAAGTCCTGGTGATAAAATGTGAAGGAAAAGCTATAAACTGCACAAAAAAAATGCTGCAATGCACACGTTTGCTCATTTTCTTTTAGAGGCAAGTTTGCAGAAAACATTCCATAATTAAATCCAATGTTATTTTTGTTCACAAATCAAGAAAGGCTGTGCTTTTAAACACACTGAGAAACTTCATGCATAGTTGTAATGAATGTTAACGATATGGTCATTGCACTGTTTGACACTTTTGATTCTCCAAGCTATGTAACAGTCAGCATACAAAAATGATCCCTCATTTCTACCTTTGAGTATGTCACGTTTCAAATACTTGCACTATTAATGAAGCAAATTGTTATCTTAAAATCTGCTAATGTCCCATTTTTTTCAATAAACTTCTAGTAAAATGTTGAGAAATGCTAAGCTTTTTTTTCCTCTTTGGAGTGTACCAGAACCAAATTATTCATGCATGTAACAAGTTCTTTTTTGGTTGTTTAATCTTCATCTAGAACCTCAATATCAGCGAACAGGTCACCTTGTATAATTGTTTCCTAATGTCATCGTGGCACTGAACTGCAGAATCATCAGATACTGTAAATCTGGCCCTACTGTAACATACTGAGCTAAGTTTAACTCATTTTAAGATGTGTTCAGTTATTCAAGTTTTTAAAAACTTTATCTTTTTTTAGCCCATTTTTCAAAAGTACTTGTGCATTTCTTGCTAATTTCCTAAATATATTCTCACTTGTAAATTTCCCAAGTTTCCTTTTTCAAAGCTCACAAAACAAAATGCTAATTGAGTAAAATCTATGAATAAGATATAATCGTCATTATCGTGAGATGAGTCTCAATTCCACAGTGCTCACTTTATGTGATAAAACTGGATGATATTGCGTTAGTCAAAATATAAGTGAATTCTGTTAGTCTTTTTTTTAAATGGTCAAAGTTTCTGTTATTGTGATACTTCTCAGTAGTTAATGAGAAGCCTTGTGATTTTGGAAATTTCCAGCATCTGCAGAATTCCTGTTGTTAGCCTTGTGATTTTTTTTAATTTGCTATTTCTTAGAAGTTCCAATGTTGGACAAATCTTGTTTTTTTTTAAAATTTCTCTTTTCCCAACTGTCCAATTATACCAATGTGACCAAACATACAAACCTGCACCATCTTTGAAAGGTAGGAGGAAACTGGAGCTCCTGGAGGAAACCCATACAGTCTCAGAGGAACATACAAACTCTTTACAGATAGCGTTACTGGTGTGTAATAGCATCACTGCTAATTGCTGCACTATCGTGCCATTCTTTCCTTAATGCCATTGCAATTTGTATCAAATCATACAGCTAGTATAAGGATGAGCTATGCCATTGTACAGGGAGTAGGGGATGTCCTTATCTTTGTTTGAATCCCAATATGTTGCCTAAATCCTCCAACGTGCTTCCTTTGAGCTGTTAATTTCCATTAATTATCACACGGGCATCTGAGCCCCTTCTGCTAACAATGGCATTTCCTTTTCAGCCAGTCTCCAATCAGAATCAGGTTTCATTCACCGGCATATTTCATCAAATTTGTTAATTTAGCAGCGGCAGTACAATGCCATGCATAACAGTATAGAAAAAAGTAAATAATTACAGTAAATATATGTATAAGTGGTTAAAGAGTGAAAAAACAGAAATAAAAAAAATCTGTAACCACTTAAAAATTAAAAAAAATAGTTGTCTGTAGTAACATTCAAATTTTTATTAATGAAGCAGTGTGATCTGCTTCAATCTCTGGGGAGACTAATTAACTGAGTTCCTTGCATGCTTTTCACCATAGGTCGGAAATCCTGTTTCAACACAATAATGCAAGAAAAGATGAACTAAAAAGATGTTTCCTATTTGCATTTCTATGAAAGAAAGACAACGCTGCATCCTTCACTGCAGTGTGTATGACAGAGCTGATTGTTTGCCTCCTGATCCCACCTCATTTTGTTATTCTCACCTTCATAATCCTGTACTTTCTTCTCTACCCCCAATTTTTGTGTTTGCTGGCTGTGAGCATAAGTGCCACATTCACATTTTCAAAGCTTTTATTATCAAGCAAATCACTGCCTGTGGAATTAAATGGTGGAGGAACGCTTCGGGTGTATGGCTGACACACAAAGCAACCTTGCGCTGAAACCCCCCCCCCCAATTAAAGTTATGGGTCTTAAAGTCAAGTTCCACCTCCATGGTGTTCTCTTTGATCTTCCTCCCCCACCAGAAGCAAAACCTAGTAGGCAAACACAAAGCTGGGATTTAGTAGAACAGTACAGACAGGAAATCACTAATTCTAGGATGAGATAGCTTCACAATAAAGCCAAGCTAGCTACCTTGAATGTGTTGCTTGGAGTAAAGCCATTAATCCAACACATTCTGACCAGGTCTGCACATAAATTGCTCTTACAGGTATTTGATGTGGGCTGCGATAGGGATATTAGACTGCCCTTAGGTTAGAGAAGTAAACTATGGTCTCAAAAAAAAATGTTGTTGATGATACTTGTTAAGAATGCACTTGGGTGGAAATAGGTTGAAGAAAATATTTATTTTCTTTGCCTTTGACCCATGGGCAATGGACAGTGTCAAAAGGACGAAGGACCTCTCCACTCCCCACCCAGTTTTGTAACTCCATTCATATGGGAATCAAATCATAGCTGTCTCATGTACAGAAAGAGCAATGAAGAATGCCATGTTGGCTCTCTTGGAGCACTACCGCACAGAATGAAGTCATTTGGCGTATCTAGTCTGTGCCAAACTGTTATTTCCCCCTATTCTTATCACCCCTCACCTGGACCACAGCCCTCCATACCCTTCCCATCCATGTACTCATCCAAACTTCTCTTAAATGTTGAAATCAAACCCACACCCACTACTTCCTCCAGCAACTCGTTCCACACTCACAGCACCCTCTGAGTGAGGAAGTCTCCTCTCAGATCCCCCTTAACTATTTCATCTTTTCCTCTATAACCTTTAGTTCTACTTTCACCCAACCACATTGGAAAAGGCCTGCTTGAATTAACCCTATCTCTACCCCTTAATAATTTTGTATACCTCTACAAATGGGCTTGTGCTTTCAAAATCCTAGTAAAACTTAAAAAAAAATTGAATCACAGTCAATGTGTTTTCCATTGTCCCATTACCCTTTAATTGGCTTAAGGTTGCAGAATATGTTCTGAATTTGAATAGGCAACATGACATGTATAATGAAGTCTGTCAAGCTGTTGAATGGATAACTGGAATATGTCCATTGAAATTGTTTGCTTTATCATTGAAATGATCAGAATAATCCTTTCCAGCCTTGAAGCATTTTTCAGGGAATTCACTAAAACAAATTTGCTGTGTTTGTTTAATCTACTGAATTGAATTGGCCTAATGAAAGTTGAAATATTAGAACAAAAGAATAATTCTGGTGTTTGACTATGGCCCTATAAATAGTGTGGCAGATTGTAATATGTGCCAAGTGCTCCTGTTTGATTCTTATCTCCAATTTGCAGGTGTCCTTGAGCTGGACCTGAACTCGACAATACATCCAGCCAAAATAGCCAAAGGATGTAACCTTGATATGCTGCCAGACCAGAAGGATGGTGGTGCTAAACTGACCTCGCTCTTTTCTCAGAAATCCCTCAATGGTTGGTGGCCATGTGTCCAAGAGAAAGATGGCAAACGTATATTGGCTGTAAGGACCTTCCAATGCATTGTTGGAATTTTATTTTTAACACTGTGATTGTCTTCCTTGCAGTTCTGGAGCTTTATCATTTGTTTTGGTGAAGAATATGCGCAATAAATTTAATGTCAGTTTTAAACTGAAATAAAACAGAACACAGTAGATATTTTGTTACTTGCTCGAGGGCCTGATGGGATATATCTCAGATTATAGTGGAAGGGACGAGAAGAGATTAATGGGGCCTTGGCACAGATCTTTATACCCTCTTTAGTCACAATTGCAGTCTGAGGGCTAGAGAATATACAATGTTATTTCTTTTTTAAGAAGGGCAACAGGGGTAACTCAGTGAACCTTGCATCAATCGTAGGGAAATTATTGGAAAAGCCTGGACTTTCATAGATGGTCAATATGGTGTTTTGTGAAGTAGGTCATGTCTTATGAACTTGGTTGTGTTTTTTTTGAGATGAAGTTAATGATTTGAGGGTAGAGCAGTTGATGTTGACTATATGGGCTTTAGTAAAGCATTTGATGAGGTCCATCGCATCAAGTTTATCAAGGAGATTAAGGCATAGGGAATCCAACGTGCTGTAGTAGATTAGATTCAAAATTGGCTTGGGCATTGAAAACAAAGGGTAACGGGGAGATGTATTACTCTGACTGGAGGTCCGTGACCATGGTGTTCCACAGGGAACAGTTCAGGGAGATCTGTTGTTTGGTGAAGTTGTGGATAGTGAGGATGATTGTCAAAGGATACAGCAAGATGTATGGATGGAGAAATGACAGATGGAGTTACTCTGCACAAGTGTGTGGTGTTGCACTTCGGGAGGTCAAATATAAGAGGAGGATGGGCAGTAAATGACGGAACCCTTAACAGCATGACGTACAGAGGGATCTTGATGTGCAAGTCCATAAGCACATGAACGTGGCAATACAAGAGGATGATTTTTTTTAAAGGTTATATAGTGTGCTTGCCTTTTATCAGTCAGGGCATTGAATGTAAAAGTTGGCAAGTCATACGGCAGCTGTTTATACTTTGGCTAGATTACATTTGGAGTATTGTATGTGGTTCGGGTAGCTGCATTGCAGGAAGGGTGTTGGGACTTTGATGCAGATGAGGTTATTGAGGATGTGTCAGCTATAAGGAGAGCTTGGGCAAGCTTGCACTGTTCTCCTTAGAGCATCGGGGGTTTTTTGAGGCAACCCAAGAGTGTATAAACAGAATAGTCCTTTTCAACCAACAGTCAAATACTAGTGGGCGTAACTTGAAATGTAAAGGAGATTTTTTGAGTGGCAGGTGCCTGCAATGTGCTGCTGGTGAAGATGGTAGAAGCAGATATAATACCAGTGTTTAACAGACATTTACATAGACACATGAGTAGGTGGGGAATGGAAGGATATAGACCATGTGTAGGTAGATAGGATGAACTTGGTATCACAGACATTCTGGGCCAAAAGGCCTTTTCCTTGTTGTACTATTCAACATTTTGATTTTGCAATACCGGACTAATCTTGTTGGTGAAATTGTTTGGATAGATCATTGAAATTATAAAGGAAATGTTCAATCTTACTGTTAGTTTAGGACCACTGCTGTTAATCAACTTGAGTTTCTGTTGTTTTGGAATCAGTGCTTTCAGTGCTGTAAGCATTAATTTATATTGACCATATATGTAGTTATTGACTTTGTCTTTCTGATATTGTTGCAGATTAGTCCAAATTGGAAATATTGGGACAATATACATATTCAATTCTGAATAGAAAACCTTGTTAAATTTTTTAGCATAAAGATGAAATGTGTTGCTTTAACACAATGCCGACCCATTAGGCCCCTTTGCCCAATCACATACTGCAGATCTGGACAAAAGGTATAGGTATTTTAAATGTAAATTCTTTAGTGTAAAAGCAAAATGCTACAAAGGCTGGAAAAGTAAAATAAAAATGGAAGATTCCTGAAGATACTTACTAGAACATATAGCATCCGTGGGGTGAAGGATATAGTTAATGATCTTGAAAGATTGTTAACTGAAATATTCAGTTTCCCTCTCTACAATATGCTTTTTTTTCCTATTTTGCCTACAGTGCAAATTCAATTTCTACATACCCTCTGTGTGAATTTATAGCAGTGTTAGAAGCAGGCTGTGAACACAAAACCACCTTCCTTCTCTAGAGTAAATTAAGCACTGGGAATTTTTAACAATTCGCTCCTTCACAGGCCATTAAAGAGTCTCTTTAAACAGTTCTTGATGCGGAGACAGCTTGGTGAATTTGAAAGCTTTTTACAAAAGATCTATCTACAAGTTAATGGTTCAATGTTTTTTTTACAAATTCATATCCAAGAATCAACCATACCTTTGTCATTTTCGTAGCAACCTCCTTTCCAGAGGAAGTAACATACTGTAACTGATGGCAATTATCAGCCAGTAGTTTTTAAAACGGTTACATTATGTGGTTCTTCCAAGTTATGCTATTCTTTTACATCAGTGGGGTGTGAATTAGTTTGGGGGTTGGGGAGAAATGTAAGCAACGCCAAATAAAGAATTTATTCCTGGATCATGACATAAAACTAACATTCATAATTGTGTGTGTATTACTCTAAAGTATTAAGAATCTAGATCAAAATAAAGAGAAGAAATAATTTTGACGTATGAAACAATGGTGTGCAGCAAAGCAGCACCCATTTTTTTAAAACCATAGTAGTTTATGTGGAAGAAAATTATTTTACAATGCACGATGTTTTCGGTCTTGAGTGCATAATCTTGACAGAAAATGACAATCATTTGAAGTCACAAAGAATATGAAAGCTTATCTGATTAATGATTCAACTGCCAGGAGCTACAGCAGTTCATACCTTGGGTCATTAGTCATAGTCTATGATGACATGTTGATAGAATTCTAAACTCAAATAGAAAACCACGATAGGCATTTTGTTAATTGTTAAAGTAAAGCTTGAATACCAGAGAAACTTTTTAGGTCAATTGTTTGGATAGTTAATTGCGATTATCACAAAATAACTCTGCCCTGATTCATGGATCGCATACTTGCTTTAGTTGGCTTTTGAGATCGGACTGTTAGTCTGAAAAGAACTGCATGAAGTACTGTTTTTTAAAAGGTTGAGGTAATCCTAGAAGTTTTGTATTCGGAGGTAACCGTATCACTTATCTGTGAATGTCTGTTCTCAGTAGACATTTTGCTAAAGGTCTTTCTTTTGTTTCCCAGGGTAAAGTTGAAATGACACTGGAGATTGTCACTGAACAAGAGGCTGAGGAAAAACCTGCTGCCAAAGCAAGAGATGAACCCAACATGAACCCAAAACTGGAGCCTCCAAAGTAACCTTTTTCCCTTGAATTTGTTTTTGTATGTTTGTATCTTACATTTTGAAAGGACAGGAGCTTTTATGGGGCATCACATTTAAAAGCATAGGGGTTTTGTGCTTTAAACATTGAATACTGACTATCTGAAGTGAATGGATGAGCTTTAATCATTCTTTGTAAGCAGAGATTTTTTATCTCCTCCTATTTCATGCACTAAGGATTTACATTCAGGTGTTCTATTGAATTCACTAAGTTGGATGCAGTTGAGAGTCATGTTTGTTCTTTCAATTGCTCGAGAAAAGAACATTTCAACAAATAGTTTGTTCTGCGATTTGGTTAAATTGAATTTAGACCAGAGAAGGCATTTCTTGCACCTTCAACTTTTGCGTATGTTATAGCTCTAATAATCATGAATTTGCTAGTGAAATAATTTATAAATGGACTCTCCTGTTGTTCACTTTCTACTCCACCTCTGAACGTAGATTAATTTTCAGGTGCTGACTGCACAACCTCTCTTCTCTTGGGGATCCTGTTGATACAAGGAATTCAGTGGGGGGGGGGGGAAGCTTTTGTAGCCAAGCTGGACCCTTTCATTACCAGCAAGAGCCACCATTGCCGCCTTGAGTTATCTCTCGGAACGGAGGATGACATGTCCCAGTGTGTGGGTTAAGAGTATTTAATGAGATCAATGTAGGATCCCTAGACTGAAAAGCTGCATTTTTTGTTGACACTTTGCTTAAAGTCCACCTATCTGGACAATCAGAATGTGGAAAGTGCTTGGTCAACACTTCAAGAGCTGATCTACAACACTGCTACAGAGATTCTGGGGCATGCTACCAGAAGGCACAAGTATTGGCTTGATGTAAACTGTGTGGACATCAAAAAAGAAATATTGTCTCCACCAAGTTTTCCTCAGTGACCAGAAGTCCAACTCAAAGAAGGATGCCTTCAATAACATACAAAGGACCATACAACACAAACTACACCCAATGCTAGATTCTTGGCTGAGCAATAAAGCTGATGAGATCCAGGTGTATGCAGGTAGTTATGACTTAAAGAATTTCTACACTGCACTAAAAGAAGACCCCACAGTTTCAGGATCATCCACTCTGCTTAGTTGATGGAACACATTGTTTGTGGACAAAGAAATTTCTTCATAGGTGGGCTGAGCACTTTAACAGTATTCTGAATCATCCTTTGACTATAAATGAAGAAGTCATCAATTGTCTGGCCCAAGCTCCTGTAAATGAACACTGGCTGGTCCACCAACTTTAGGTGAGACCCCGAATACATCAGCTCTCTAGTAGCAAAGCGCTTGGATCAAACAGAAAACCAGTTGAGACATGAGGAAGGTGGTGCAGTGCTAACAGAAAAACTCCATCAGCTCTTCCGACTCGTGTGGCAGCAAGGGTTGATAGCACAAGAATTTAAAGATGCATCCATCATCTACCTGTGTAAGCGAAAGGGAAACTGGCAGTTCTGCGACAACTGTCGGGGAATTTACTGCTACCTATCGCTGGCAAGATCTTTGCCAGGCTTCTTGACCATCTCGCATCACACCCTGACTGTGGACTCCTACCAGAGAGCCAGTGTGGAGTCTGGAGAGAGCACGGGACTATCGACATGGTGCTTGTTGCAAGGCAACTGCGGGAGAAAAGTCAACTGCAAAATGCAGAGCTGTTCTTCTGCTCTGTAGGTCTGACTAAGGACTTTGACACTGTTAGCAGAGAGGGTCTGTGGAAGATCACGGTGAAGTATGGATGCCGAAGGGAATTCATCACCATGATAGCATGCAAGCTAGAGTTCAGGACAACGGTGAGACATCCGAGCCCTTCCCTGTCTTAAATGCGGTCAAGCAGGGCTGCGTCTTGGCGTGCGCACTATTCAGTTTTGTGTTTGTCGCCACAGTGATTGATGATTGATGCCTCCTGAGACCAGGACATAAGCTTCATCATCAGATTCTGCACTCGTGGCGAAACTGTTCAACCTCAGGAAGCTGCAAATAAAAATCAAGGTTTTGATAGATGTCATTAGAGACTCCCTTTTGCTGATGAAACTGCACTCAATGCTGGTTCCAAAGCTGATCTGCAGCACTGTGTTGACAAGTTTTCTGATGTGTTTACCAATTTTGGGCTTACCATCAACACCAAGAAGACTGAAGTAAATACAGCAGCCTTTTCCAGGCAAGTTATACTTTGAGCCGGCCATCGCTATTAACGGTCAAAGACTCAACCTAGTGAACAAGTTCAGGCATCTTGGCAGCACACTGTCCCTGAACATCGTCACTGATGATGCAGTAAACTCCAGGGATTGTGAAAGACTCCAGACTTTATAGCAACATCTGGAACAGAAGAGGCATAGGTCTACAGATGAAATCAGATGAAACTGAAGGAGTATTGGGCCATATTACTTGCCACGCTGCTACATGCCTGCGAAACGTGGGCAGTGTACCAACAGCCTGCTAAGAAATGGAACCATTTCCACACAGTTTGCCTCAGAAAGCTCCTCAACACTACGTGGCCAGACGGAATCCCTGACACTGAGGTACTTACCAAGGCAGGCCTGCCCAGTGTCTGCACCATCCTGATGCAGGCCCAGCTCGCTGGGCAGGCCGCATAGCTCATATGCCATTCCGTTGGCTGCCTTAGAGACTGCTTTACGGCGAACTGCAGAAAGGAAATCGTTCCTGTGGAGGCCAAAGCAAACCTGTAAAGACACCCTGAAAGCTTCATTTTGACGTCAGCCCAGACACATGGAAACATACTGCCCAGGATCAGGCTGAGTGGCACTCCTCCCTCCATAAGGGTGCAGTGACACATGAGGCAGAAAGGACAATTGCAGCAGAGAGAGATAGGCCAGCTGGCAAAGCCCAAGCTTGTGAGGTGGTAGTCCCTGCCACTGCTTATGCAAGTGCTCCTGATATGTAGTCTCATGGTGTGCAACACGATATTGAATATTTTCTTCACCACTCTGTGTGAGATTTCCAGGAACTGGTTGGGAATGCTCTTCAAGGAAGCTTTGAGCTTGTCGTTGAATCTTTCTATTCCTACCTGATAATCTCCACTTCAGAGCTTGGAGTAGCAGGTCTGTTTCTGGGGTCAGGTGTCAGGCATGTGAACGATGTGGGCAGCCCCAGCAAAACCAACTAAGTGTTGCCAAGTCATTGATGCTGGAGATGTTGGCTTGGGTGAGGTTGCTAATGTGGGTGAGGTTCACTTCTCCTTCCTGCAAACTTGGACGATTTTTTAGTCAGTATGTGTGGTATATTTCCAACTGCTTTGTGTACCTGCCATAGGTAGTCCGAGTCACAGAAGCACAGGGGAGAGCAGGGAACTCTGCTGCATAGGAGACTTGTTGTGCCGAGTCCCGGGTCTTGATCATTTCAGTAGATGGGCTGTTGTACCAATGCATTAAAGATTGTGATGAGTCTTCTCAAAAATGCTGCAAAGTGGCTCCCCAAGTGTTGCCCTGAGTTTCGTTGTTGGAGGGCAGTTTGGCGAAGGACCTTGGTTTGCAGCTCTTGACTGCAAGGCCCATCCCTTTATTACGTCCAGCAAGAGAACAGGCAAGACAGCAGTGTGTTTCAAAAAAAGATCATGGAATGCGCGAGGTTTGATAGATGGTGGAATGTGTGAAGTCAATACCTAAAGAAGTCTCGCAACACACATCAAAGTTGCTGGTGAACGCAGCAGGCTAGGCAGCATCTCTAGGAAGAGGTGCAGTCGACGTTTCAGGCCGAGACCCTTCGTCAGGACTAACCTAAAGAAGTCTGCCAGTTTTCCATTGTGAGGGCTTTTTCAGCAGATGGATAATGTATTTGAAAGTGTTAACCTAGAACCAATTCTGTTGTACTGTCACTCTGTAGGTGAATGGTCTACTGATACTAGATATCTAGGCTTAAAGCTACCTAGTGTATACACAAGAGGCCTATTGGTCTCTCAAAATCCAAGAATCCATGGCATCCTTCTTAAAAAAAAACGTGGAGAAAAGTGTTAGGTTAAGTTAAACCTTAGCGATTTAGCAAAACTTGCATTTTACGATCTGTGCAGAGATGCAGATCAATGTCATCCAGAAGTTTCCGTGGCTCCCAGTTATGCAGTGTGGGTCGCACTCACTCTGCTCAGCTGTTTCCTGCTTCTTAAAAGTTCTGCCATCTGTCATCACTGGTGTCTTTAACAGTCCATTCCGGTGCTGTAAACTTCTATTGTTTGTGAAGTTTATATTTTTAAGATTTCCAATTTTAAACCTCTTGTGGTCTCCATCTTCCATGATTTGCTTCAAGTCCCAGTAAATATTGTTTGTAATTGTGGTTTCCTTATGCTTGGCAAGATTCAACAAGCACAAGTGTTTAGTAATGTTTTTATGTCCATGGTGCTTGGTTGAAGGAGGAGTGTTTTCTGGGTAATTACCCAGCTCTCTGGGCCTTGGCTTAATATTGTTGCTTAATAATGTTCATCTGATGTGATGCTCAAGTATCAGCCTAAATATTGCACTGAAGTTTTTGAGGTGCTTGACTTGGCCTTTATTTGATAATTCGAACAAAGCTCATTATGTTTAGCAGATTGATGAATGCTGTGATCTAGCAAATCAGAAAGAATCCAAGAACATCTTTATTTATTTATTTATTGACATACAACATGGAATAGACCCTTCCTGCACTTCAGGCCATGCCCCAGATTTAATCCTAGCCTCATCACTGGACAATTTAAAATGACCAATTAACCTACCAACTGGTACGTTGTTGGACCGTGGGAGGAAGCTGGAGCACACAGAGGAAACCCACACAGTCACAGGGAGAACATACAGGCGGTGGTGGGAATTGAACCCAGGTCACTTGTACCATAAGGTGTTGTGGTAGCCACTACTCTACATGCTTCCCCAGTGTCTCAAACTGATGGCCTTTAACAGATGTTTGTTGACCGATTGAATGTTTGTAGCATCGTTATTATTATTTGAAATTTCCAGCAACTGTATTTTGCATTTTTGTATTTTTTTTTTAATTATTCACTCTCAGTTGGTCCATGTCCAGATGAATGAGAAATAATCACATTGAAACCCATAAAATCCTTGTAGTATAGTCCCTGGTTGATGTCTAGAAATGGGGCACATAATTTCGAAGTAAGGAATTGACTGATGAGAGGACTGCAGTGAATCTTCTAGAATTTCCCACCCATGAGAGCTGTGGAAGTTCAGTTGCAGAGGATGTTCAGATTGATAGGTCCATGGATTTGTGGGGAATAGAGGGTAATCAAGTGAAGTCAAGTTTATTGTCATTTAACTATATACATGTATACTGTCAAACATTATTTAACTATATACATGTATACCATTTCTCTGAACCAAGGTGTAAAGCACTGTAGTACACACAGCACACAACTTGCAAAAGTAAGGATGAAACCTACACACGAGGAATTCTGCAGATGCTGGAAATTCAAGCAGCACACGTCAAAGTTGCTGGTGAACGCAGCAGGCCAGGCAGCATCTCTAGGAAGAGGTACAGTCGACGTTTCGGGCCGAGACCCTTTGTCCTGACAAAGGGTCTCGGCCCGAAACGTCGACTGTACCTCTTCCTAGAGATGCTGCCTGGGCTGCTGCGTTCACCAGCAACTTTGATGTGTGCTGATGAAATCTACAGATGGATTATACATAAACGAAAATGCTTAAATTAAATATTGTAAGCCATGGAACAGATTAACCAGTGAAGCTTCAAATACAACGTGGCAGGGAATTCAGAAGCCTAAAAGGCTGGGGAAGAAACTGTTTCTCATCCTGACCTTTCTTGTTTATATGCTTCAGAGTCTCCTGCCTGATGGTAGAAATTCAAAAGGGATGCTGGATGGATGGGATCCTTAATAATACTAAGGGCCCTGCATATGCAGCACTCCTGATAAATGTCCCCGATAGGTGGTAGAGAGACCCCTAAGATCCTCTCAACCATTTTCACAGTCATTTGTAGGTCCAAAGCACAGGCATGTGAGGCAGAGGTTAAGATAATCACCCATCATTTTATTGAATGTCTGAATTGACAAAAAGAGCTAAATTCTGTTTTTCACACAAAGGAAGCTTTCACACAAGGGCGGCATAACATCATTGTGATTCCTTTCTGGGACGTAAGAGTATTCCTTTTCTTGCCCCTCTCCAAAATCATGATTTGCTTGGAAGACAGTTTATGATGGTAAACTTCATAGGGCTTCATTCCAAAGGCCATTCTTGTTAATCTTGGCACTTCGCTCCACCGCACTACTACAAGAGATGTTAACCTCAGATGTAACAGTGTCATCACTGCTTAATGAGAAGACAAAACCCAGTCTGTCCTGAGTGACTCTGTCTTGGTACGTTCACCCACTGAGCCATGGGTTAGGTAGGAACCCTCTCTGGTTTTTAAAAGAGGTATTAAACGTGTCTGTGGTTTTTACTTGAATAATGGTTTATTAATCCTGCAAATGAGTTTTTAATGTAAATTGTGTACACTTTATCAGTTTAGAAAGGAAAATTAACTGTATTTAATTCTTTACAATCAGGCGTCCAGAAACTTCATTCCTGTGGTTCACCAGTCCTTGCAAGACGATGAAATACATCATCTGGCGCCGATTCAAATGGATATTTATTGGGGTTTTAATACTGCTCTTTGTCGTTTTGTTCCTTGGGATCTTCTTTTATTCATTCCCGGTAAGTGCAGGGTTATTAGTAATACTGTTCTCAAGGTGAGATTGCACAGAGACAAGAAGTAAGCCTGACTTGAATTTTCTTTCTTAATTCCCCTTGTACTTCGTTCGGGCCATCGCTTATTTGTAATGTTTTTGGTTTTGCCTTTCAATCCAATGAAAAGTATTCCGCCAAGACTTGATCTAAAATAGAGAGCATGACCTGAATGCCACAATTAGCTACTGTTTACACTTGCCACTTTCCACACTTAAATCTGAAGTTACAAAGCAATATTCTTAAAGGGAGTTAGCTTGATGTTTCTATTACTTGTAGTACCCTTCTTTAATATAATTTTCTCCAGGCAGTTCTTCAGTACAAGTTATTGAATCATTTGCTGTCTTACCTCTCTGCTGTTATAGTTCAGAGTCTTTATTGTTGCCTCGATAAAATTTGATGAGTAAACTCCGCAAAAACACATGTACTTTGTACTCACTCCCCCACAGTTTGAATGTCGTGCTTTGAACTAATGTGCAGGCTTCTCACCCAAACCCCCACCCACCACCACCACCACAACAATCGCCATCATATCGATGTGCTGTATTGACTAACATGTTGGCTACTTTACGAGGCAGGATATGTCCCTGAGATAGTTTATGATCCTGCCAGTAAAAAAAACGGCAAGTGAAGGCGGCCTGAAGAGCAATGCTGGTAAAGGCTGCAATTAGAGTTTGAGAGCTCTGAATAGAGACCTGGGCTCTACTCCAAATATTACTTTACCCTTTTGTAAGGGTAATTGAGCAATAATTTATTAAGAGTATTTTACAACCAGACGATTAAAATGTGAATGTATGCATTTTTGTGTATCTTTGATTCTGGGCCTCATTCGATTTAGTTGACTGACTGTGTACTCAGGAGCTGCTTTTGTACTTAATCTATTCATGAACCATCAGCTACAGAGGGGTTAATGTTAGTAGCCAAGTTCCTCACTATCTTAGCATTTTCAATTAAATACACCAAATTACCAGTGGCACTTAGTATAAAGTATTGCTACAATAATGTTAGGCGACCAGCAATTACATTGATTTACTCTGGACTATGTTCAGTTCATTGGGTAGAAAAAAAAGAGATTGGTGTTTGAGAAATTCACTGGTGTAATAAATTCTGTATATTGCTACCAAGTTAGAGCAACAAGGCTGTTAATTTAAGATTAAATAAAAACCCTCTGTCTTCCACTTTGATGGGAAACAAAAGATTATGGGAAAGTTCTTTTTAAGGTGATAGGAGGAAAAGTTCACCAGCATCCATCATGGCCTCCAGGCTTGCTGGGATAGGAGGGAGGGACATAAAGGTGTCAACACCAGAGCTGGTACAGTAGTAAATCACAGTTAGTGGAGCTAGCACAGGAATGGCAAACCAAGGCAGCTGTTAGTTGTGCTGTGCTGGATGTCTCAATGTTGTGTTAAGGCAAGTCCCCTTCTCATGACCTTGCTTTCCATTGCTGTTTGCACACCATCATCATCTCCCTCCTTAGCCTTGTGACCTTAGCTTGGCTGATTTTTTTTAATGTGGCTAATAAAGCTGAGAAAAGAGATGCAGCTAGTCAGGAAGTTTTAACAGTTCAATTATTATGGGCTGGATTTTTCAGTGGCTAATTTGGCCTTTTGTGGCTGTAGAGGAAATATCACTCATTTTATTTTTCATCTACGTTATGTTAATTTGAACTATTTTCGTGATTGTTAGCCACAGAATTCTGATGGTACAATATACAAGCTCTCCGCTTATGACTGAGATAAAGGTGCCTGTTTTAAAAGCCTCAAGTTTGATTCTGTGTGTATCATTATAAGTAGTTGAGATTATTTTACATTTAAGTGAAGGCACAGGTTTGAATTTTCTGATTTTTTTTAATCTGTTAGATTAAATGTGAAATGTAAAGCATATTGTGGTTTATCCTTATTGAGTGCCAAACATCATTGCTAAATTTTGTGTACATCGCAGAAGAGGAAGTAATTTAGGTCTGGATTGTTGGATGTAAAGTCTGACAAACAGTAATGTGCTGGAGCCCCACGTGGAGAAGCTTCTCCTGATGTGGACCATGTGGGATTGGCAAACTCAAATCAGGAGCCTGCCACGTTTGGTGAATTTTGAGAAGTTTGATCAGCCCTTCAATAATGTATTGTTTGAGACTGCCAAATGGCAGAAATTGTGTTTTTTTTATGGTGAACAAAATATTGCTAACGCAAAATGTGGCAGACTCTGAATTTAAAATAGAAGTCAAAATGTTGGAAGCTGTCAGAAAGTCGAGCACCATTTGTGAAGGAAAGTAAATTTTGCATGTTTCAATAAAGTGAAGTGGGCGCCATAGCGTTATGTATTCAATGCTGACAATTCAGACCTTTCAGTTTTCAAAGGTTCGGCTTTCTTGGTTAGTCTTACAAACAGCTAAATTTATTTAGGAACAATATGGTCTTACATATAATTTAATCAAACATCACTGGAAAGACAAATAACTCCCATGACTGTATTAATTTTGAAATTGTGCAAGTTGAATGTCATGATGCCATTTAATCTTTTGTAAAATTAGTAATTAATATGAACCTAGTGTTTGCAGCTTGGCTTCCTTGAAGTTCAAGTGTGCTTGGCTGCTCACCCCACAAGCGGGGGAGGGATGTACTCCCACGCTACAAGATCGCCAGTGGGAGGGAGAGCTGGCAAGTAGAACTACAGTACTTCCAGTCTGGATGTTCAACCTCCATCCCTAGAGTAAATGTCATGCAGGGAGGTGAAGAAAGTACTTTAAAATAAACTGGACATTTCCCCATTGTTTTCTCTCCTCAACCCTGAAAGCATTTATAGCTTTGCATTGTTTTCTTTTAAAACCTGAGTTGCAAGCTGCATCACCATACAAGAATGACCTAATTCATCGCACATCTTTCAGAACTTAAACGCTGTAAATACCAAAGATGTGCTTTACTCTGGTTTCATTCATTGCAATTACAACAGGTATGATAAACCGTGACAGCAAAAGAAGGAATGGTCATGTGATGGGATGGCAGAGTGTAGTCATTTTTTTAAAAAAAAGTTACAGCTATACACCAATCCCTTGTCTCTGAGGACTACAATGTGAACAAAATAATTAATAAAGCAAACCTTCCTCGGATAAATATTTATAACATTCATGTGAAAAGTAGGATGTTCTAGTTTTGGTCAGTACAGAAAGTGATGCCATTTGACTGGAGATTTTGGCAAGCTGCAAAACAGTAATCTCTTGTCTTGAATTCAAGGGGTCTTTACAGTCATTGTAAAGGAGATGTGCCCTCCTAAACTTGTTCTGATTTAAAAAAAACTAATCCAATAAGGCTCTCTTAATGGAGGCCATAGTTGGTGCTAATACCCAATTCCTCCATATAAGGCCTTGTGTTTTGGGGTATTGTTAATGTAGGTTAGTGGCCCAATGACTGTGTGTAACTATTGCCCTGACAAATGCTCAGTAAAGGACTGGCCATACAACAGCCCATAAACTAAACCAGCACTTGAAGGCATCACTTCAATTTAATGCATAAAGCTATTTTCCTTGTATGAGGTTTATTGGGTCTTCCCATTTTAAGGATGGCCTCTGGGGTATAAATTTGGTCTAAGTGATTTGACATATTACAATTTATCAATGTGGCAACCCTATTGCAAATTCTAGATGTTAATGATAATTGATCCATTTTAAAACAGCATCTTGGGACAATTTGTGTCTTGAAACATAAATCTCTGGAGGACAGAGGCAACAAAATCTGGTCGAAGCTATCTGATTTTAATAGATTTGTCTAAATTCTGTGGTTGAGTCCACTTCAGAATTGCTCAATTGTTGGGAAAGATATTCAATTAATTCTAGGAGTTTATCTGCTGACAAGGAATTGAGAAAGATTTAAGGCTGATTTGTACTTCGGCGTCAAATGGACGCTATAACCTATACTTGTGCGTTGGTGTGTCTGCGTCGCTCTGCAATTCGCGCATGTCACACATGCGCACACACCTGCCCATGCAAGGCTTCATGGTCATGGTAGTCTTTCTCGGGGTAAACAAGTTTAAAGCGAGCGTCTTTTTTCGTAAAAGCGAAATTTGTCCTCCATAATTTCGGAGGTCTGTAAAGCTTTATGGAAAGCATTGCAGCCAGAGTTCCTTCCCTGTCCTTCAGCCACCCAATGGGAAGCTATTGCAGCGTCGGAGGAAATGTGATGCTACCAAGTGGACCAATCACAGTTGTTGCAGTCTGCGTTGCCGCGACGCATAGTTACATTTTGGGAGAGGTGCGTGTCAGGCTACGGCGTACGGATCTGTGTAGGCTCTGTGTAGGGTTCGTGGTGACGCCGTACCTACGGCGTTGATTTGACACAGAAGTATAAATCAGCCTTTGGACACCAACACCTGAGGGGATAAAAGAATATACTCGGTGTACTACTAGTACACCACTAGCAACCACTAGTTTATATATGTTTTTCAAACCATATGGTTGGCAGTAATGCCTGAGGAAACGTGCTTGATTTGGTCAAATCCTTTCCCCTGTAAAGGGTTGATCAGGCTACCAGTCACATGGATATCAGTTATAAATGGCAGAAACTCTGTAGGTCCGTCTTGTGAAACTGGAGTGAATCAATAAATCTATTCAGATGGCTAAGAATTGGGAGCTATATTTGACTAAGAATTAGGAAAGATTGCTAAGTCAGAGAGAGATTATATGCCCTCATTCCAAATGAATATAAATACAAATCGCTAGTTATTAGCAAACACTGCATGTACGATTTGGTGAAAATAGGACCCATTCCTGCAGAAGGAGCTACAGACCTGTAACATTTGAGCAACTTCTCAAAGATCAACACTACTTGTCCTCTTTCAGGTAGACAACATTTTTTTGCTTTCTTTCCCCCTTCGGCTTCATCTTGAATATGCTACAGAACGATTTTTTTTCTCCCAACTGCTTAAGCAGTACTGATGTCTGTCTATCTGTATAAAACTGGCAACATGAGAAACGAATAGCTTCCCTGGCTTTGTCATGGGAATTGCATTGAGCCATTATTGCAACCATAAGGCATCAAATAGGATGTCCATTTCTCTTTAACACTATCCGCGCACTAATCTTTGTATTTTTTGCTTATTCTCTTCCCAGCCTCTCTTGCGCCATACCATACCCCTTTTTGCTGTTCACACACTCCTTCCCTCTGCCCAAGCCCATTTAGCTTTCTTGAACCCACCCACATCTTTGTCTAATTGCTAATTTTCTTTCTACTACTTATAAAAAGGTCATTACCTGAAATGAAAGCATTTTGACCCGGTTCTAAAGGGAGGATACAGAAGCGAGGCGCTTGAATCACGTTCAAGCTTGCTGTCCTTGTTGGAAAGCAAGTCTATTTCTCAGAATGCCCACTAGATAGAGCTCTGTACAGCCAAGTACTGCTGTTCTTCAAGGCAGATGGAAAAGAATGTAGTGCACAATTCATTGCTGAAAAAGTACTCTGGGATTTGTAGAATCAGTTTGAGACTGGAAAAGTCTTCAGTGGGAGGGGTGCTTAAGTATCAATCATTTTGGTTTTATTTGACATATTGCAATAAATTGCAGCATTTATCAAATGCTGCTTTCTTTATTAATGTCCTTTATAACGTGAAACCTGTGGGGTGGTGCATTTGCGTAGCATTTAGGGCCATGCTTTACAGTGCCAGCTGTAAGATTGGGGTTCAGTTCCCTCCAGTGCCAAGAGCTCGTACGTTCTCCACGTGATGGCACAAGTTTCCTCCGGGTGCTCCGGTTTCCTCTCACGTTCCAAAGACGTAAGGTAAGGGTTAGTGAGTTGTGAGCATGTTTTGTAGGTGCTTCCAGCAACATTTCCAAGCTGCCCAGCACAAACCTCACTGATTTGATTTGATGCAAACTATGCATTTCACTGTATATTTTGATGTATATATGACAAATGAAGCTAACCTTTTTTTTCTATTTGTGATGTAGTATGATAATAGGAGTGAAATGGCTGAAAGAGAATTTTGCTATGCACAAAAGATCAGGTTTAGAGGGAAGGAAATTTGATTCATAACTGTATCCTGAAATAAATGTTTTGGGGTTTGCTAAGAACTTTAATTTTGAGAACATTGGTAGATTAAGAATCATGTGGGTCAGTAGCGTGAAATGGTGGCGAGTGGAGCTTTGATTGGGATAATGAATTCAAAACTGTCAAATCAGCAGATGACTGGAATGAAAGTCAGAATTAAATTTTGGCAACACAGATTGATCAAATGTTAGATCATAGATTGACGTAATGTTAGAGTTTGGAACCTAACCAGTTCCCCTCTACCACCACTCTGCTCCGTCTAGCGGAATTAGTCCTTGCTCTTAATAATTTCTCCTTTGGCTCCTCCCACTTCCTCCAAACTAAAGGTGTAGCTATGGGCACCCATATGGGTCCCAGCTATGCCTGCCTTTTTGTTGGCTTTGTGGAACAATCTATGTTCCAAGTTTATTCTGGTATCTGTCCCCCACTTTTCCTTCGCTACATCGACGACTGCATTGGCACTGCTTCCTGCACGCATGCTGAGTTCGTTGACTTCATTGACTTTGCCTCCAACTTTCACCCTGCCCTCAAGTTTACCTGGTCCATTTCCGACACCTCCCTCCCCTTTCTAGATCTTTCTGTCTCTATCTCTGGAGACGGCTTATCTACTAATGTCTACTATAAGCCTACTGACTCTCACAGCTATCTGGACTATTCCTCTTCTCACCCTGTCTCTTGCAAAAATGCCATCCCCTTCTTGCAATTCCTCCATCTCTGCCACATCTGCTCTCAGGATGAGGCTTTTCATTCCAGGACGAGGGAGATGGCCTTTTTAAAGAAAGGGGCTTCCCTTACTCCACCATCAACTCTGCTCTCAAACGCATCTCCCCCATTTCACGACAATCTGCTCTCACCCCATCCTCCCCCCACCCCACTAGGAATAGGGTTTCCCCTTGTCCTCACCTACCACCCCACCAGCCTTCGGGTCCAACATATAATTCTCCGTAACTTCCGCCACCTCCAACGGGATCCCACCACTAAGCACATCTTTCCCTCCCCCCCCCCCAGCTTTCCACAGGGATCACTCCCTACGCGACTCCCTTGTCCATTCGTCCCCCCCATCCCTCCCCACTGATCTCCCTCCTGGCACTTATCCTTGTAAGCAGAACAAGTGCTACACATGCCCTTACACTTCCTCCCTTACCACCATTTAGAGCCCCAGACAGTCCTTCCAGGTGAGGCGACACTTCACCTGTGAGTCAGCTGGGGTGATGTACTGCGTCTGGTGCTCCTGATGTGGCCTTCTATATATTGACGAAACCCGACAGACTGGGAGATCGTTTCGCTGAACACCTACGTTCTGTCCATCAGAGAAAGCAGGATCTCCCAGTGGCCACACGTTTTAATTCCATGTCCCATTCCCATTCTGATATGTCTATCTACGGCCTCCTCTACTGTAAGATGAAGCCACACTCAGGTTGGAGGAACAACACCTTATATTCCGTCTGGGTAGCCTCCAACCTGATGGCATGAACATTGACTTCTCAAACTTCCATTAATGCCCCACCTCCCCCTCGTACCCCATCCGTTATTTATTTATATACACACATTCTTTCTCTCTCTCTCTCCTTTTTCTCCCTCTGTCCCTCTCACTATACCCCTTTCCCATCCTCTGGTTCCCCCCCCCTTTTCTTTCTCCCTGGGCCTCCTGTCCCATGATCCTCTCATATCCCCTTTGCCAATCACCTGTCCAGCTCTTGGCTCCATCCCTCCCCCTCCTGTCTTCTCCTATCATTTTGGATCTCCCCCTCCCCCTCCCCCTCCCACTTTCAAATCTCTTACTAGCTCTTCCTTCAGTTAGTCCTGACGAAGGGTCTCGGCCTGAAACGTCGACTGTACCTCTTCCTAGAGATGCTGCCTGGCCTGCTGCGTTCACCAGCAACTTTGATGTGTGTTGCTTAGATTTTGGATGCAGTCTTTGCAAAGAACACCAGAGATTAGAAAATTGTGGTTTTGAGTAGCATCCTTCAACCTGACTGGACTGGGAGGAGGATAAAGCTAATCAATTTATTGTGCAGTCCTTAATAAAGGCTTTTATCATTATCTTTTACTGAAAGAGATCAATAAACCTCCAGAAATTAAAAGACAGACAAGTGGCTAGACAATATTGTGAAGGGGCTAAAGGTTGTGATTGGCTTTGAGTGCCAATGCTGTGAACATAGAACATGACTGTCTGCCTTCTAATGATGTTGGCACTGAAGTGGAAGAATATTTTTTTTAATCCAGAAGAGGGATGAGGGTGGGATCTAGAGATACTTGGGTTACACTTGCCAGGATTAGCTGTACAGCCAGGCAAGAGTTCTTATTGTGCTGGACAACCAGATGACCACCATTTCAAAATGGGTAGCACGGTTGCTAAGAGTTAAGAACAGAGAATGCTGGATTCAAGTATATTTACATATGCCTGTCTAGAAATAGTGACTACAGTCCAAGGCTTTGGTGAGGATGTATCAAGTGAACAAGTGCAGTTGCTAGGGAAGGCAGGTGGACAGATGAGCAAGGACATTTGATGGGAGTAATGGACTAAATGAAAGCGTGCATGATGAGGAAATTAGAAGGCAAATGCTGAGGCTGGCATCTAGGCAAATCCAGCATAGAGAGGTAGAGAGGTACTAATAATCTGATGAGATGGAATTTTATTAATCTTTTGTGTAGCATCTGATATGTTAGATGAAACATGTGCATGAAGAATCTTATGTAAGGAGCAGTGAAACTCAGATTTGACTCTGGAGTGTGTATAAAGCAGAGCAAGTAATCAGATGCAAATAGTTGCTATCTCACTTTTGCTACAGCAGAAACATCCATGCATGAGTGGTACTGAGGATAAATTAGTGCTGTGTAAATGCATGTTTAATATGATATGTGTACTGCAGATTAAGTCGTTGTGCAGGTCAGTCTGAGGAGTTATGTGGTACAGGAGTTGCTTGCTGTTGGTCACCACAACAATGCAGGAAGGTGAAATTGTATCCTGAATCTGTATTCCTTTAATGCAAGTAAAGGCATGTCTATCTCCTTTAATTTCTGTTAATCATTGTTTTAAAAAAAAGGTTCCACTGAGAGGTGTTGATAACAATCTACAGCTGATCTTGTTCAGATGCATAATTTGTGTCCCAGCTTAGATGTGATTCTTATTTAAACCTGTCAGAGTAACTGATGATCTGCAGACATACTGGAAAAGGCATTACTCATCTCCAGTTACTATTTCTTTTAAGAAGCAAGTTTAAATTTATATATTGTTTCTATGAAGTCTATTTTTAATAATGTTTTATCTCCCACAGAACTATCTATCCATGCGAATTGTGAATGGCTAATCACATTGGCTGGTCCTCCAACAGCAGCAATTCTGTTGAATAGCTGGTCCAAGAACATTCATTTCATATGTCTACAACCTCATGGCCTAAAGGATAGAAATGAACTGAGGTTAGGAAGGCGACAAGATCTACATTTACCAAGGTTAGCCAAGGTTCATGGGGTCATGACTGGGCCATTTATCAGTGATTCCATGTTAATGTGCTGACCCTGATGACCAGGATCCTGCCGGTTTAATCCCAGTTTTTCTCCAATTGACTGTTCAGCAGGTGCCTCTCCAAGTTATGAAACACCAGCATTGATTTTTGAAATGATGAGCTAAACTGACTGTTATAAAACAATGGCTATTCAAGGTGGTTGGTTTGCTAATCTATTACAGTATAGATTTAAAATGTTCAGATTTATATAGATTATTTTATAAAAATAAAACTTAATTCAAAGCTGCAAATGCTTCCACTGGGTGTGCATGTGTCCTGCAGGAATGGAAAATATAAACTGCTGGTTGACATTCCATTGATTATATAAAGTGTAAAAATATTGTACTCAGCAAAAGCTTAATGGTTCATGAATCTGTTTGAGTGCTGCATATGAATTTGGACCAAAGTGTTATTAATCAATATGTACCTTCTGTACTCACTGGTTGCATATAAATCATTTCATCAGTTCTATGGTTCATGTCCTTTTTATTACATATAGCTTTGTTTAAAAATTCCTCTTTATGGGCCTCCCTCCTGATTCATGGCTTTGCTTGACATGTTCTTGCAATGCATGCCAGGCAGTTTAAGTTATAATATTTACACACAAAAGCTTTAACATAAATTAGCAGTCACATAACAAAGATACAAAGCATTTTAAATAATCAGAATCTAAAAGCATTGGGTTGAGAAGCTTACAAGTAGTATAAAATAGCTTATTTACAGAAATAATAAACAATTCAACTTTATCAATGTGCCAAATAGGGATAGAAAATAGTGGAGGAAATATTTTAACTTTGTAACAGACAAAACTACATTTTAGAAATTAGATTACTTTTTTCTGTCATTTTCACAAACCCACCAAATGATAGCCTGAAGCTTATTACTCCCTTCACATACTGTACAATGGATGAAAAACCACACCCAAGTCTGTTAATGATGAGACCCTGTACTTGCAGAGTTATGCTTTGTTGTTATTAGGTCAGATTTTGTATGGAAATGGTGTAAATTTTGTTGGCAGATTGTCCACTGGGTATACAGTGGGATTGGTTTTCATTGTAGGCGGTCCATTCAGAAGTTGCCAGTCACAAGCCCTGACGAGCTCCACTGTGAAGATTTTGAGGAGGATCTTGGCAAACTCTTTACCAACGCAACTCCTTGAGCCTCCACCAAATGGAATGTAGCTGAATCTGCATGCATCTTTTTCTGGGCACCCTTCCATGAAGCGAGCAGGATTAAATTCGTCCTTTTTTGAGAAATTAGTTGCAACGTCATGTGTGTCGCAGATGCTGTAAATAACATTCCAGCCTTTTGGTATCTGATATCCCTGGAAATAAAGTCAATGTCATTATTTTAAAGCAATATGGCTTCTGCAATATATAACTTCTAATGAACAGTGTGAATTGTATGATAATGTATATTGTTATGTATCATTTTATTACTCTAAGTATTACTGTACAATATTTGAAATTGACAACATTGTCCAAGCATTCTTGTTAGCTCAGCTTTGTCACTGGAGCCATCAGCAACTCAAATTAGATGGCTGCAGGCTGTAAGGTATTAATGTGAAATTAATTGTAAATTATATCAGTGCTATCACTCTTTGTTTACTTGTTTTAAACCAGCAACTGTTAACATTCAACCTCTTTTTACAATGATCTAGTTTAAATTTTATAATCCATGTACACTTAAATTTATTTGTAGATATCAAACCTTCCCTAATAGCAGGCTTGAAAGCTCAAAGAGCAGACTGGTGCTGGTCAGTATTCCCCTGAGCCAGTGATAACTCCTGGTCAGTTACTGTATCCTCCACTATCTGAACTATATATTTTCATCTTTCGAGACAAAAGCAGATGCTGAACATTTGAAATCAAAATTGTGGGGCAGTGCTTTGAATATTTATAAAGCTCACAATATCAGAAAGATTCTTCAAATTCTTTGGCTCTTTGTTTCTGCTCCTGTTTATATTCCTTTTTGTGATTTAATCTCAACCTTTTTTTCCTACTCTTCCATTTGATCCATTTTGTTTTGCTTTTCTGGTCAGTAACCTATTTATTCTTTTAATTTTTTCTCTAAATACTACCAGCTCGACTATTGTTGATATTTTCTGTTAACTGTATAGCACTGTGCTGAAGGCTTAGGTACATGTATAGCTAAGGTGCCTGAGACTGTATTTATCCACGTGGAGCAGAGAGCGGGTTTGTAAATCTGGTGGGAGAAAAGATGTTGGGAAGGGCGAGGATGGAATGTGTGTGGGACAGCAGGCATTGAAGGAGTGTCTGGAGGTGGGGGAAATGTAGAGACACCCAGCCCTGAGCCACCAGCAAGGTCATTATTGATTGTGGTGAAATGTCTCTGTGATGCTTCCTACTCCCTCCCCTCTCCCACTTTTCCCCAACCATGATTCCCTCCCCCCCCACCCCCTTCCCACTTAGTCCACAATAGAGACCTGTATCAGAGTCAGGTTTATCGTCACTCACGGACTACATTGTTTTTTGCTGCTACAGCATTACAGTGCAATACATAAAATTACTACAGTAGAGCTAGAATGCCCAAGACAGTTGCACAGCATTGCAGTAAATTTTATTTGAAATTGTGATGGAAAAGAGAATCATTCTTAGCCTGCTCCAAGAATATATGGTTGTTCCCTATGCTCATCTGGAACAGAAGGTTATTCACTTTCTCCTGTCTGCATTGCGATTGAAACATAATGACATTTTTACCTTGTACCATTTTCCCCTTTCTATATGCTCATATGTAAAATCATATGGATTTGCTTGGAAGCAGTTTAATGTTGTCGATATAGTAACTAGTTAAACATTGTTTTAAAGATCCATATTTTATAATATCAGCTGTTTTTGAAATGTTATTCTTGAATATTCCTATATGAAATTCCTTTACCTTATGTTGTTTCAAAAGGTAAAACTCATTTTGCAGAAGACTTACTAACTCTTAAAATATTAACTTACGTTTAACACGAAGGTCTTTAGGGCCACGCGGAACCCTCCGGGGACCGGAGGACTTAGTCGAAGAGTTTCTTTGATGACGCTTCCGGTATACTTGAGTTGTTCAAGGGCTTCAATGCTGATTTGTTTGTTCTCTTCTGCGTCGCTGCCCAGTAATCCCTGTGTAAATCGATAGCGAAGTCACATTTTAAAAAAACAAAAATAAAACCCAGGATTGAATCTTAAATGACACCATTATGCAGCGACTGGAGATGTTCAGTCCTTGCACCAGCCGCTGAGAAATCTGATCGACGAGCGCCAACCGATACGCTCCGCCGTTTACGATGCCTTACCTGCTCCTGCAGTTCCTGTCTGACTTTTTGCACCACTTCGGGGTGCAGTGCCAGGAAAGTAACCAGCGAGGTGGCCGTGCTGGCTGTCGTCTCGTGTCCTCCAAACAGGAGCTCGGTGGCAGATTCCTTCAACTCCTTAACATAGAGCGAAAAAAAGAGGGAAGGCGGGAGCACATCAGACAATAACAATGGTACCAGCACTGAATCACACCATCTCAATTAGGGGGTTATTGCACTTGATGATCGTGAGTGGATCCAAACAGCCACTGATCTTGCAAACTTTACTCGAAATGCACCCTCCAGCTTCCAGAGTCTGCACTACACAGTTTGCAATTGTCCCGTTTGGATAAAGCTCGTTGCTACCGGATTAAGTAAACAGATTCTCCGTTTAGAAGTGACTTTTTTTCAAAAAAGGAAAACTTTTAAAAACGTTTCTATTGTGTAGGAACTCATCTTTTAAGGCGTGGCGTTAATGATTGTATTGTGTATTGGATTACAAGAGCTGACGGGTTCTGATTTAAAAACCTATGGAGCGCGGCATCATTGGCAGGGTGGAAATATCATCTTGCAAGAAAAAACTGGAAACACTTAGTAAATCGGGCAGCGTCTATGGAAAGATAAGCAGTTAACTTTCCAGGCTAGAGACCCATTCCTGGGTTTTCCAAGCATTTTGTGTTTTTTTTTAAATTTCAGATTTCGAGCATCTACAGTTGTTTTAAAATGGACTCTATACAAAATGCAGGTGCGTTTGAGGGAGTTGCAGTTTGTTTGGGCGGGGGGGAGCATGTTTCTGTGGCTGAGCGTGATGCGCAACCTGAGGCTCCAGTTCTCCGACGGGTGAGAACTTGTGGTCGGACTAGGGAAGGCGATCTCATGGGGTGGTGGTGATGGTTAGGGGGCGGGCAGCAGATCCGAGAGTGGAATCGCAGTCTGGTTGCGAGTGCAGCGAGAGTGAGGGTTCGGGCTAAGTGGGCTAGGTGCATGGAGGTGGGGCTGCGGCCTCGGAGGCCCACGCTGAATTCACCGGCTGCGTCGAGGCAGTGTACTGCTAAGCAGCGGCTCAGGTAAATATGGGAACCGCGACAATCAAGGGTGAGCACCTCCGCGGGACGTGTGGCGGGTGGACGGGGGGAATCTGTATCTTTACCTGTAACCGCAGGGGTTGGTTGCTCTGCTCGGAGTGCTCGATCAGAAGCTGCAGCGCATCCTTGAACTGGCCGGGGGCCTCTCGCCTTGCCACCTTCTTCCTGATGTTCTCTTCGATTTTTGCATGGATCACATTCCTGGCTTTCAGTCCCTGTCATCAGGTAATGACAATCTGCGTTATAATGGAATTTAAAGATCCAATTCTCCATTCTCCCTGCAGTTGAAGCAAAAAACCCTACAGTTTTAATTGCACTATTTTCTCTATTTCTAACCTTGGCGGGTCTTACCCGGTATAAGCCGCTGAACGGCACGTCGATGGGAAGTGAGAAGAGATTACGAATCATTTCCTCAAAAGCTTCGATCAGCTGCTGCTGCGTACGTGGGTTGGTCTGGCTAGGTTCGAATCCCAATAAGATCCGCATGGCGATCCCGAACATGAGGCGCTTCATCTCGGGATAAACCAGTACGCAGGAGCCCCTCTCCAGCCATCGCCTGATGCCGGCACGGATCTCCTCCCTCATTACCGGGATGTAGTTTTCCAGAGCTTCTCGAGAGAAAGCTTTCAAAATCACCTGTTAACATTAGAAAAACATTACAACACATCAGGAAACTATCTGCCACATTTTTTTTTCCTTTTTTGCATTGCTAGTGATGTATTACGCTTGTTTTTACATATTATTTTAAAATAATGGATAATAGCAACAGTTTCTATTAATACTTTTGATTCCAGTCTCCCTGTACATGGCCATTACTTATGAGCATGTTGCAAAAACCTCCATATACGGAAGTTTATAAAAATCGCTCAGTGATGTGGAAAGACACTTACTCTCTTCCTCATTTTGTGTTCGGAGTCATGGAGGCTGGACAGGCAGCCGGCTCCCAGGATCGTCCTTACGGAGGCGGGCCATTGCACCGACACAAGTTTATGCTCCCCTAATAAAATCTGCTTCACATTCTCGGCTCCCATAATTCGCACAGTGGGGCTCCCGAAGAGATGGGTCTTGTAGATGTGGCCGTACTTTCGCACTTTCATCTTAAGGAACTTATATCTCTGTAATGGATACACGGTGTTGCTTAGGCGCAATTAATACACAGAACACACTTTCCGGGGTTGAGATAGTTACATAACTCTGTTGCAAAAACATTTTATTATCTCACCCTAGAGACCAAATCAAAATTCGAGCAAGACTAACTTGGCGAAATAAATCAGTAGGACAACCACTCAAACCGTCAGGTTGTTTTGTTTAAACACGACGACGCTTGCTGTAAATTCCTTTATTAATGACGACACGCTGGAATGCAATTCACTTAAAGTTACTGTACGCCGCTAGTACAACTGAACAGCCCCTATCGCCTTTCACTGCAAGTTCGCAACTGGTTCTCATTATCTCAAAAGGTTTACAAAAATTATTTTCTATGCTATTTGGCATTTTGCTCTGGCGTTCTCTTGGCATCCTGAATTTGATGTGGACGCCAGTGCTCGAAGCAAGCGGAATCTCTCACCTGCAGGACCAACTGGAGAGTCTCTCCCAAGAAGGGCAGCCCCATTGACCCCGGAGGTAAGGGGTTTTCACAGCTACGGTCCCTTCCACTTATGCAGTAAATTTCCCACAATTTTACCGCGGCGAGGAAGAGCGACAGTGGCAGCACGAAAGTGCAAAAGAAAGTGGCGCAGAGTGTAAATAAGACCATTTTAACAACAGCAACACTTCCTTTCCGTTCTCCCCTCGGGACACCCTCAACCTCGTAATGGGATTCTCAGGATGAGGGAATGAGTCTCCTGAATGATCACACTGCAGGTTCAAGCCTCTTTATAACCACTCCAGGTCTCAGCCCCTTTACCTTGGTCAGTTCAATTAGTTCACACAAAGTTCATCTTTAATTGTGTAGTTTGTGCCATCCCCTCTGACTCCGCCTGCTATAATGACGCTGCCCAAAAATCTTTAACCCATTGTGAACCAGAAGTGAGGCTATCAATGAAGGAGACCGAAGAGTGTGAGGTTTTGATCACCTGGTTTTCTGTGATCAGTCTTCGCAGGCTCAGTGAAACACTATGCAAGGAGTTCAGTCAATTGGAAAGGATCGTTAATAGAAGGGGTGAAAGGAAATTATAGCCCATAAACTTAAACCCGAGGTCTTGAAATTTGGGGAGAAAAGTATTCCGTTAGTTCTACTGCTGTTCAGTGCAGTTATTTTATTAAGACCCCTTTTAACGTACCTAACATGCAAATTGGAAAGCAGCCCATAATATGTGATCGATCAAATTTACATTCACTGCTCCGATAAATTAATTATACTTGAGTCGAACTGAGCGTTAGTTTAGGAAAAAGCACGTACAGTATTACATTTAAAATGATACCAAACTTGTCTCATTGACCTGGGAAGCTGCAAAATGTAAACGATATTCAACATACCTATGCATAAAGGTACACGAAATGTAAAGGTCTCTTTTGAAACTTGGGATAGTAAGTTTGGCTCGCAAGCTGAACTCTGCTCATCATTATGGTGCCTTTAATTACATTTAAAACAATGCTGCTTAAAGGAATTGGTAACGCGCGGTGTTCACATCGGCTCGCTCATCTCCATGAGAATTACGTGCTGTGTGGTTCTTTCAGGATGAAGGATAAGATTACACATTTTAAAATAAAATATTTAGCGCGATATATTAGTAGAATGCAGGCTGGAGGTTTGCTCTGGATGGGTCGCTGCTCACCCACCAGTTGGAAGGACCTGATGTAAAGATTAATTATGTCATTGTCGTGGAGCCAAGTTTTGCATTGACGTGGCGTAGGGGCTGAGTAGCTGTTATTTAAAAAGCAGCCTGGCCTAGCGTTCACCCCCGACTGCAGATTAAACCGCGCCTTTGGGTAACTGTGAGAAATAACTACATCGTCATTCAGATGTGAATTCCTAAAATTATGATCCCATCCTCGTTCTAGGTTCAAACCCAGGTCAGCCAGGCAGAGCAATGGAAAAGTAAAGTTATATCAGAAGTAAACAGTCGCCGTTGCCACCCACAGTTTTATAGGTACATTTACAGCAGCTATAACTCCCTGCGCGTGCAAATCAGAATGTAAGTCTGGAATTGTTGTTAAAGAATCTGGAAATGATCGATATGTACGAGCAACGTACAAATCCGCTGCCCCGTCTTTGAACTGCTGTATTTACTTGATTCTAACATTAATCCGAACGTTCTTAGATTTAATCTGTGTGTACAACATTTCAAAGAACGCGCAGCGAGCTGCCAAACTCATTTAATCGGCACAGCCCCCACCCCCATTATTAGTCCCTTTCAAATAAAATGTTCTAAATCAATCTTTTTAAGCTTCTGTATTTGAAATAATGAAGGGGGTTACTGGATAATTTCATCTTTTTTCCGCAGCTCTAGCAAATTTGAAAAATAGTGCATATTATGCAGTTAAGCAGTGTACAATCCAAATAATGAACAAGATTAATCAGAAAATGCTGGAACAGCTTGTCTCTGTTTCTCTCATTACGTTGTTTGACTTGCTAAGAGCTTTCAACAATTCGTATTTGTTTTGCGTTTCCAGTATCTGAGGTTATATGCTCCTAAAGCAGTCCATCCAAGGGTAGAACATCTCCCAGCGTTTATTGAAGGGTGCATCTCTACTTCCTAACACTCAGAACTTTAACCTCGTCAACTTGATGGTACCACGTGCCGCTACGTGCTGAGGTTTTACCTGCATCTAATGGTGCCAAGATTATGCCCCCCCCCCCATTGCCGCGCACTCCCAGTCTATAGCCCTGCCTATTCTTGGTGGAAAAATTTTCAGGAAAACACCTTGGACTACAAATCCATCAGGTGATGGTCAGCGCGGAATGTCCAGCAAAGCTGAATGGTTCCCTGAAGACTGTACAGATAGATCATCTGGCCGAATGCCTCATCACCAAAACGCACCAACTAAGCGGAGGCAAAAACACTAAGACCTCACGTGGTAGTGAGAGGGGTCCTTTCAGTCAGATCCTTCCAGTACGGTTGGAATCTCACTCTGCGCTGCTATGAAGATGAGATGGTCTCCCACTTCTTTGCGCACTGCATACTTGTAACGAGCTTCTTGCGCAATGCAAGGTGCCTTGTCACGGTTCATCCCGAGCAGTTGTTTAACGGAGGACCTACTGACCATTCCCAGCACGCATACTGACGCACTCAGCCATATGTTGCTGGAAGATCAGCAACATGGCGAAAGACACCCTTTGGTCTGCTGGGATCTAATTTGTTGTCTAGTACAACGAGATATCGTTAAGGAAATGCTGCCGACTGGCACATTCCAGGCTGCAGGGTAATGTGCTGGGAACGCACAGAATCTTGGTGCAGGCAGCACAAAGGCTTTGTAGGGAAGGACTGCATTCTGAGGCCCTTCCTGCACTGGACAACGAGGGGCGAAGCCTCTCAGACACCTGGAGTTTATATCATCCCGAGAGGTCACATGAATAGCAATAGAGCCATGTGCACACGGTGCTGATATTACCAATGTATGGAACCAATAACACTATAAATGCACAGGCTGAACAATGCATGTAGAGCCCTGTACTTTTTTGTAGATGTATGTCATTTTATGAATAAAGTTTAATCTTGAAATATAAAAAAATACAGATTATTAATATTCTTCTGGCAACATTTGAGCACGTTGCCGAGTAGCAAGGAGAATTGTTTTGCAGAAAACGGGTCCCGAGATGCACTTGATACGGGAACTCATTGCCGTGACAGGATTGTTAGTACACCGAGACACTGGGTGATGTTGCCGCCGCTTTGTTGTTTGGAATTCTGCCCACGTTGCATCATTATATAAGAAGAGCTGGTGGAACTTTCAGTTGGAAGTAGTCGAACTATCTAGGACGATACGGTCATAGTCCATCCAAATTCGCAAACAGGTGCTGCACTTCCTGAAGTTCAAGTCTCCGATCACGAGGCACTGCTGCGCTCCCTGTATTCGCGGAGTAACAATTCCCCTTCACATTCCAAGCATTGCAATGTAAATTATAATTATGTGCAGACTAACGAATAATGAATATAGCTACCTTCGCCACTGATGGGGAGGGAGTTAACAATACTTTCAACGCTATTCAGTTGCTAATTGTCGGGCTGAGTTCCGTTTCAGTGAGATGACGAGGGCAGTTGAATGCGAGCGGCAGATGCAGCGTTTTGCTAAACGTCCCATGATAGTTAATCCTTTAAATTACACACACTAGTTATACATTTCTAAACAACGATTTGATTCGTTGTGAAATCCAATAAAAGATCTTTATACCACATTGTTCTGCAAATATGATAAATGCAGAAAAGGCATGTGTTGCTGTCAGACACTCAGCACCCGGGAGTACGCGGGGCGGTTGGACCGGTTTTAAATCACAACACCTACTGCAAAGAATTAGTGAAATTGCTGACTGTATCGACCAAGAAAAAAAAGGTTGGTATTGCATAAATCATTACGAAATATTGACGACTGCAGGTTATTTAGTTTTGATAGGGCTAATATTTTTACAAATTGTTAAGTGTGTATCCAAGTCGTTGCTGGTATCATGCACGGTTGAATATTCAGAAGCAGGAATGGTATTATATACCTTCCACAACAAGCCCAAAGGGAGCTCTGGGTGTTTCCTCCCATTCGCACCTCATTCTGATTGTCTGAAAAATATGGAAACCGCGCAAAGACCAAAGAGAGTGTAAGTTGTTAAATGACGCAAGGTTAACTGAAGGTGAAGCGCAATATCGTATCTCTTGCTTTAACAATAACATACTCTTTCATACCATTTCGTGGTTCCAAAATTAGACGCTCTCAAGTATTCCTAGTTGAAAAAAATGCGCTTTGTGCAGTTTGAAGCTGTTGTGGACTTTATTTTACGCAGTACGTTATTAAGACCTTTTGTAAATATTTGAAGCTTTGATGGACTTTATTTTATCGCAGCACGTTAAGGCCTTGAGGAGTTGTCAAATACATTCATTGGTAACCTAAGCTGTGTATATATTTAAAAGGAACTAATTTCCAGTGCTGCAGGAAGGAGCAGGGAAATTGAACAGCCGCTCAGGCCGCTCAGAGTGCGCGGAAAGCTTTCCATTTGCTGTAGTAATTCCTTTAGCGCAGTATACTGAGAGAAGTTCAGTTTTCCCCTGTGCTTTCACCAGACATGTGAAAGCGGAGATCACACACATTTTCGTGTACTTTTTTTTAAAACGCCATTTAATCTTACTGTATTGTGAAATGAAATATTATACTATGATGTATCCAATAAAATACCGGTATATAAGCATAGAAATATGACCCATATTAAAGCGTTCGAAAGCCAACTAAATTGCAGATGCAACATTAAATAAATGGATGAAGGGCTTAAGATGAGGCTACACGCCATTAACCAGTTTTAAGCATTTGGTAACTTAATTTATATCCTGCTCTAATATTACAAAATGTCTTATTTCAAAATGATTTGCCCCTTCCCCATGATTGGAACATAACATCCTCACGCTCGTTTCAAACTAATTAAATTAAAATTTATATTGCAGGATTTTTATCCAAGTAAAATTTTCCACAACGCCGGATCATTTCCGTCGGTCACATGAAACCTATTTTTGTGATTTTAAAAAAAATCATTTATATTGGATTGTAGATTGCTATTTTTTATGTACTTAACTGTGGTAAATTTAATCGCAATTGATCAGGCGTTCGCTGAAATTCAATTGCAGATTCTCAAACTGTAATTTATAAACGTCTGCCAACTATAGTTAGTCAAATCTGTCTTTTAAAAAAAGGTATACAGACGTTTCATTGTTCGGCATTCGGGGGTAAGACTGCTCTCTTTGCTGAGTGGCATGGACCTGTTATTTACTAATCAGTGTTATGCTCATTCAGTTATGGTCATTTGTTTGTTGGATCCCAGCAGATGGCGTAATTATGGGTTACAGCGACTAACATAACAATGATAATCTCCTCGGACAGTTGCTTCCTCGGTGGAGTGATTTGGAGTATTTTTTAATTGTTAATTGTTAGTGTGTGGTGTTAACAAAAATTATTACGATATATGACAATCTTAAACATAATAGAAAACAAGTATTTTGGTTCAGGTGATTGCATTATTGACAGATGATGTGTATTCTCCGAGCAGGTGAACCTATAGCATTCAGCTAGTTGATGTATGTGTTTGCTCCCCTCTGACCTGGGTTAGCCTAAAGGTGAGGTGGGTGACTTTTCAGCCTATAAAACTTTACAATATGGTGTGAAGTGCAGTTTGATGCCGGGGTTCCTGTGGATTATCAGTAAATGGTCGCTCTTGTGTGCTCCCCAAAGCCTGGGGGAACACATGGCTCTTTCGGCCGTAAGGCTTGTTCGTTTTCTCAGCCGGAGCTGACCGCAATCTGACCTATAAAGACGGACCGTGACATTTTCGTGAACTTTGGCAGAAACTTCCTCAAGTTCACTGTCCGTCTATTCAACAGAAGCATGCCAGGAGTACTGGAGCCACTAAGACGCCGAAATTTCTATTATCTACTTCCCGCATTGAGCCGAGTCACTTCTTATTGGAAGAACAATCCAAATCGACCTTATTCCACTTTAAAGCCACAGGCCAAAACCGCAGCTCGGCTGTAAGCTTCTCTGTATTCTACAGGTGAACAAACAGCGAAGTTCCACGTATCTTACTGATTTAATATATTTTATATTAAGAAATTTTTAAATAAATAATTTAAGTTTTCTATTTTCCCAATGTGAGTTAATAAAATCTCTTAAGAAAAATATTTAAATATGTTGTATTCGGATTCTTAGAATTTGCCCTGGACCTTTCATATAAATATAATTGCAAATAAATCACGGCAGCGTCCCTACTTCCTCAGGAGTCTGCGGAGATTCGGCATGCCATCAAAACCATTGGCAAATTTATATTAATATGTGGTGGAAAGTGTGTTACATCACGGCCTGGTGTGGGAACCCGAATGCCTTTGAGCGGAAAATCAAAGTGGATTCGGCTCAGTACAGCACGGGTCCTGCCCTCCCAACCATTGAACACCTGCACGAAACGTTGCCTTGACGTGAATATACTCTGATGATGATTTTCCCTTGAACTTCGAGGATGCGGCATTGCCGATGGGTCAGTGTGATTGAGGCCAAGGTTTCTTCCAGTTTTTACATAATGGTGTGATCATTACCTCTCACATAGAGCTGATTAAGAGATATAATAGAATCTTCTGGATGGTTCGGCTGTAAAATGCATACCTTTAACTGAAGAAGAGCAGCAGCGACAAGCCAGATAATTGCAGCCTGGTGGATGGTCAGGATACGGAAGTTGCTGGGAAAAAATAAAGATTAATTTACACTTGAATAAGAAGAGGATTAATAAAAATAATTAAGTATGGCTTTTTTAGGGGAAACCCCATAGGACCACGTTTTCTAAGAACTTATAATGTAACCCACTTTATAGCTCATTAACAGCAACACAGTTCATGTAATTTACATGGACTTCAGCATGGTCCTTTGCAAGCTCTCACATGGAAGACTGGACCAAAAGGTTAGAACCCATGGGATGCAAGGCAGTTGCAGTTTGACAAATTAGATCCTAAACTGGTTTGGTAATGGGGGAGAGAGTAAAGGTAGTAGGTTGTTTTTCTGATTGGAATCCTGGGTAGTGCACTCCGTTGATCAGAGTACTAAAGTATTCAGCGTTGGAAAACTTGCTGTTCAACCTAATAATGGTCTGGATGTGAATGTTGAGATTTGATGTCTACATTTGCCGACACCACAACAACTGATGGTGTTGATACTGAGAGAGAAGGTCTTGGGCTATGGGCTATGAGATGGTAACATGGGCAGAGCAATGGCAAATGGAATTTAATTCTGATAGTTGAGAGGTGATATTATTGGTGATTGGTGTATTATTGACACATATACTGATATACAGTGAAAAACTTTTGACTGACATGATATCCATACAGATAACTGTACATTGAGGTGGTGCCAAGGAAAAAGCAGTAGCAGAATGTGGAAATATAACAATAACAGAGACAGCAGGTAGACAAATAAACTGCCAGGACTAGGAGATGGGAAGTCTTATAAGGTAAGGGCAAACAGTGAATGGTATCTGAGGATTCTTTCACCTAAAGGGCTGTTTGATTCTGGAACACACCGCACACATTTAACAAGCAAGAATAGAAGACAAAATGCTGGTAAGTATGATTTGTACAGACTTGATGGTCGGCATGAACAGAAAGGCCAAAGGGTCTACATTTGTGATGTATGTCACTGTGCATCGTTACGCAAATATAATTGGTGCAGTGTCTAGCAGGCCGATATGCATGAAGGTACTTTTTGTTTCAAAGTATTCATGCTTAAACTAACGTTATTTACATTCTTCCTTCTGTTGCTACTTGCGCGCAGGGCAAATCATAAAAGTAAACAAATTCCAGATCCCGATACGGACTACAACCCACTGGCGACTTCATATCTCCTAAGTTTCGATGCATTCTTCTGCTGACAACGGAGATTCACCTTACTGGCAAGGTCACAAGGACACGTGTTTCTAGTTCACTGAAGGGTCGCCCAATGATATCGGCAATATACACCGAGCGGACATACAACGCCACAGTACCGAAACTAGCCTCGACTAGAGACAATAAAAATTAAAAACATACCCGAAAAAATCTCTTACTGATCTGATTTTATAAGTGGTGATGTGATTTACTTTAGATATAGTTAATAATGGTATTACAACCTATCACTGTGCTACGTAATTGCTTTTCACATCAGAAATCCTCAGCTTGTTACGTGGGTGACTTGTTCATTGAGTATCTAGAATTTTCCATTATATGTTACATTTCCCTGCAATCTTTTTTTACATGATGCTCTCATCAAATTCTCGATATTTTCAATAACATCTGTCAGGTTTGAGAATTGAAATGATTTATTATTTTCATGCAATCACAAATGGATTCCCATGGTGCTGTATCAACAGAACCGAATGTTCTTGTCAAATATTGCAATAATTTCTCAATTACGCTCCTAGAGATTTCATACTCGCTGCACGGAGTCTAAAATGGCATTTTTATGCTATACGGAGAGTTGGTTTCCTTGTGAAAGCCAAAGATCTCTCGACACTACTTGAAGAAGAGCAGCGAGTTGTAAATGGTATTGTGGCCGATAGTTACCCTCGGCGAATTCCTGTAAAACTAAACAAATAATCTTACTTTCTCGCATTTGTACTGTGCGTTTTTTGCTTTTTGCTTCCTGCTGACATCAGTGTGAAGACGTCAGCGCGATGAATTGTAAAGCTCTTCGTTACAGCTAGAGGTCATGAAGTGTACGTCACTTCTTTAATCCAAAACAATTTCTGACTAAACTTACGGAAGTTATTTAAGTATTCATTTCTGTTTTTCCCCTATAAAGTTGATTGATATTTTGGAAGTTTTGAACAGAGTAACGTCATTCTTAATTGTTAAAAACCACACGATGGGTGATGCAACTTAAGCACCTGTTAAAGGAAGCGGAGCAATTGCCAAACCCAGTCTCTGCAAGGATTTAAATGGTAATTGTTCAAAAAGAGGAAAAAATGTTTTATTATAAATCCCTCAAATTAGTCTAATTTTAATTTGTGTGAAAGTTATTCCAAAACCTATTCAAATCTGCAAAATTTCTATATGATATTTTGCTTGTTTATCTGTAAATTCGGTGCTAATCCGGAAGCTGCGATTAAAATGACTTGGATCCTGTTGTAAGATGTGTCTTACTTTAGAAAATAATTACCTAGCTGAACATTGGGCAGGTATTTTAGACTATGTATTCATTTTTGTATGTCCCCTCAGTATTTTTGACGTTTCGTACAGTATGTTACGTCATCATCAGTGCAAGAGCAAAATTTTACATTTTGTTTCAATAGCTCAGTGGTTATCGAAAATGCACGTGGTTTACAGTGATAAAACGATGCATTTTATGCATTGCGAGGAAAGTGCTTTAAATATTATTACCTCTGATCTGTTTTATAGAGTCCTTCACCAACTATCCAATAACCCAACAGTCATCGCAACCAGGAAAGGAATATGAATCATCAGTTGTAAGGAATAATCCGTTCGGTTTCGTCGTTGAAGATACCGATATTGATGTTTCAAAATAAAATAAAGATAGAAAAATCTTGATCAATATCCAATATTAAACAACTAAATATCCAAAATATCAAATACCGTATTAGCAAAACCTATATTGTGCTTTGCAATGATGTGTATCTCTCGTATTACTGCTTTAAGTGACATAACCCGTTTATTAAGATTTATCGTAGGAAAACAATATGCCGATACCAATTGAAATCAGATTTCTAGGAGAGAGCACATATCAAAATATAATATTCATTATTCATCTTCACTGACAGCAAAGGTTTATATAGCGTTAAACAAGGATAGACACGAGAAATTCTGCAGATGCAACACCCTGAAAATGCTGACGGAACTCAGAAAGTCAGGCAGCATAGATGGGATTGAATAAACATTCGACGTTTCTGTCTAGAAAGGAAGGGGGAAGACGGCAGAATAAAAAGGTGAGGGAGGGGAAGGAGGAAAACACCGAAAGTGATAGGTGAAGCCAGGTGGGTAGGAAAGGTTAAAGGGCTAGAGACGAAAGAATCTGATAGGAGAAGAGAGAGAGGACATTTGGAGAAAGGGAAGGAGGAGGGGACCCAGGGGAAGGTGATAGGCAGGTGAGAAGATGTAAAAGGTCAGAGTGGGAAATAGAAGAAGAGGGGAGGGGAGTGATTTCTTTTATGTACCGGAAGGGTAAATCGATATTCGTGTCATCAGGTTGGTGGCTACCCAGACGGAATGTACGAGTAAGGTGTTGCTCCTCCAGCTTGAGGGTGGCCTATTCGTGGCTCAAAAGGAGGCCACGGAACGGATGAAACGGGAAATATCAAACATATCAGTGAAACAGTTACTGAACTGCACTAAGGCACTGATTGGATAATAAATGTTAGATAACATCAAGAATGCCTTCACATTTTAAAAGTCCTTTCTAATCGCAACAAAATGAAAGCTGATGCTTTTAGAGCATCTGATGAAAATTGTAGAACTTTGTAGGGGTACAATAGGGTCAGTGCTGATTTCATCTGCGCAATTGTAACACGCCTTTGGTCGTTGGGCGGCTAGATGACTACATCTGAGGTAAGTTGCAAGCAATTTTGTTGAGATCCTGCGTTTTTTTAGCTTCTCGTTTATTGGTGCGTATTAATGTTAAAATGTTAGCGATCCCTGATGCTTGGATGGGAAAGCAGACCAGTAGAAAAAGACGGCCATCTTGTACGTTGGTTGTATCGCTCTGTCGACCTGCTGCCTCGAAGCTTGACGATAAGGGGTAGATGGATCGTGCTTGCTGTGACCCCAGTCCACGACCCCTTGCCGCCATCCAGTGCGTACGGTGAGGTCTCCATCACCCAGCGACGATCATAAGGCTATCCCATGAAGAATAACCAGGCGTCTCTACTTTCCACGGGTTGATACTGACCAGACCACGCCGATTCCCGTGCTCGGCATTTGCAGGGTTTATCTTATTTTAGCGAGGTAGTTGGTGAATCAGCTGGGCCCAAGCCCCCCGGGCTAGGGAGGGGAAATCGGTTAGGATTACTGCTATTGATCAGTAATGAAGAACTCCTCCCCTTTTCCTTACTGAAATATACTTGTGTAGTAAAGAGCTGTGGCTTTTTTCATAAATGTAGTTTTATGTTTAGAGAATAAAATGGGACAGCACAGCGCAGCATCCGGCCGCGCGACACGACTTCTGGCGGTGACTGTGTGGGGTTTGCACCTTCTCTTTGTGGCCGCGTGGATTTTTTCCCCCTGGGTGCTCTGATTTCCTCCCGCCCAAACGCGCTGGTAATAAAATAATTGCTCAGTATAATTTGCCTCTAATAGTTTTTTTTGGCAGGGGGGCGAAAAAGTTGCTGAGAATATGGGGGAATAAAACGGGATTTGCGGCTGTATGATTTCTGCAATGGCGAATTTGCGAAATGACCCCACCCTCTAAAGTGCTTTAACAACGCGTACGTTTTCGGAGCAACTTTTTTGGCTCATATTAACGGTTGTCCAGTTGCTTTGAAAGGAAAGAGTAATTCTATACTAGACTGTCTCCTTGGCGGCGTCGGTGCCAAGAATCTGCTGTGGACCATGATGCCGCTCCACGCGGAAATACCGCCACCCGAGCGAAGAAAAGGGAAATGAAAAAATAGCCGGCGTGCACTTCCTCAGCGGTGAGGGGTGCGTTTGCTCATGAAGAGCTTGCGCGGCTCACCAGCAAGAGAGTGTGATCATGGATGTAAATGTTCTACATGCATAGAATTTCAGGCACAACAAGAACAAACACCTTTGATCTTTACTGTCGGTTTTAATGTTCTCCTCGAAAATTCACACAATACTGTTCAAGTATATTTAAAATAATATTAGTCTCAATTTCGTAAATTACACTAACATCGTTTTTCGAAAAAAATCTACATATAGTATTCAAAATTGGAATCGGTTATCACAACGACTCAAGTAGTGTTTTATAACCTATTTTACACTTACCACGGCATACAACGACATATTTTGCAACATTATAACCACAACATGTGTGTAGGAGAAACTAACAATACGAAACAGATACAGTATCCAATATTAATCAGGTAAGGCTGCATCTTTAACAGTCCCGCTGGAGAATGGGCTAATTCTTGTTTCCCTTCTCTCCTGAATAACCTGTTGAATATTTAAAGTATTTTTTAAATTATAAATTTCGTCTGGGAACTACATCATATGCCTGAAAATCTGACTGCATCTTTGTTTAGATTGAAAACAAATGATGGAAGAATTCAACTGCCAAACAAGACCCTTGATCAGAACCGAGAAAGAAAAAAAAACAAGTTATTTAAAGGACAGAAAAGGTGTGGTAGGAGGCAATGGGATTGTCAGCAGTAGGATTTATACCTATTTTTGCTTCATCAACAAATCAATGCGTTTGGACAAAGCCACATCGGGTGCCCCCAGAAAAGAATGAAAATTGGTCCGAATCTTGGACGAAAAAGCATGAAATAAAGCGGAATTTGCCTTGTTCCTGGTGGAACCCTTTCAGTTTGTCGCGCCATTTTGCTTAGCAACGGCCTTTGAAGTGATACACCACGTGATAGCTGCTAAAAACTCCTCTGCTTTTTGCTTCAAAGGAGAGCAAGTACCTTCTATGTTCGTCCAATCGAACACGGACATCTGTAAGGTATGCCGGAAACCTGCCATTTCCTCCTGATAAGAATCTGGTAACTAGGTTCAGTTGAACTTGCCCTGCAGTGGTCCCTAGAAATAAGAATTCCATGAAGTGGACCAAAAATCGAAATTTTATGGGAATGGTATCCTGAAGAGAGGATGGTCTTCATACGACTATTTGCACACGCAATGTTGAAGTCCTAGCAGGAACTTCGTACAGGGGCGAGAGTCTTTTCTGAATCGACCATCAGATAGATAATACAGAAAGAGAATATAGTGACTACCAGAGACATCCGCGAGTGGGTAACTTTCCTTCTCTTCCGGTGATAACTCCAGCTCTGCCTCCAGCTGATGTTAAATAACCACACGAGCAGGGTATTCATGCATTAATGCAAACAATGTACTGAGTAGACAAGCGGTAATTCCCACTCACATTCTGATACTAGCATGTCCTCATATCTGCACTGAGCTGCCATGATAGGCGAACATACTGACGCGAGTAGTTTCAGGAGTTGGGGATAGATTTGCTCCTTCCCCACCCTCACCCCCGAGACAGTTCTGGCCGCTGAACATATCCAGCTGCGTGTCTCCCTCGGAGAAGGAAGGAACGTGATTCCCAGAAACATGAAAAATTTCTCACAGGGTCACTGCGCAAGTGAAAACATTTCTTGTCGATGAAATGGTTGTTTACAAGAGCCCATAGGAGTGAAAAGGTTAGAAATACGACAGTGGATCATTTTTCAGTACCCAGATTGCTGCCTGATCCTTGCGGCATTCAAAACCGTGAGATCATTTCCTCGAAAGTGCGGTGACTGAGTAACCCATCTAATGCACGAGTGAGTAGCAAAGTGTGAAACATGATGGAGTCCAACAAACACGAGAAAATCTGCAGATGCTGGAAATCCACGCAACGCACTCAAAATGCTGAAGGAACTCAGCAGGGCGAGGCATGGAAACGAATAGACAGCTGACGTTTCAGGATTGATGAAGAATCACGGCCCGAAACGTCGACTGTTTACTGTTTTACACAGATGCTGCATGGTCTGCTGACATCTGCAGCATTTTGTGTGTGTGCTGCCATGATGGACAGCTGCTGCCGTCACTTGGAAAGAGCGTACTGAAAAAAGAAGTTGGAAGCGCAGTCCAAGTCTGAGCGTGGAGCTGAAGGGTTGGTGGTGAGTGGTGAAAGCTTGGAAAACTGGGGATGCACATACATTGTTCATCGAAGAGGTGAAGCAATGCCTGTGATGACTCTTCATGAAAAGGCTGACAAACAGGTCCTTGCGTCACGTCAGAAGGTTCCTGGCCACGGTGAATGACTAATCATAACTATAATAATTCCCCCAGCCCAGAAGTGCTGCGAACAAGTTCACGTCAGAGACAGACACTAAATGGGTATCTCAGCAACTTAAATGTGTAGAAAACACTTTTCTTCTAGTTAGGGCATGCTTTTGATACGAGGCGCCTGAGTCAGTTCTCAAATTATATCATTGGGTCTCCTATGGTCGGCGGAGTATTAATTAAAATATCGAGAAAGGCAACACACACTGTCGCGCACACAAAATAATGGAGGAACTCAACAAGCCGGGCAACATCAATGAAAATGAATACATAGTCGGCGTTTCGGGCCGAGACCCTTCTCCAGGAATGAGGAGAAAGGGGGAAGAACCAAAACCGATCCTGGCTTGATTGCCGCTCTTCCACGCTGATGTCAGCATGAAGGTTTTCAGCTCCCATATATATTGAGCAGATAAAAAAAAGAGTATTTACCTGGAAAACGATTCACTGGGTGTATGTGCTACCAGGAGAATGTCAAGCGTGAGAAGTATAGATTACGCATGGAACTCTTCAATTAATTCCACGTATTTAATTTTGCATTAAAAGCGAGCGTAAGGATATTTCAGGGTTAAAGTTTAATGGAAAATGTGTGGTGGTGAGGTAGTAGGAAACAATGCCTCAATAAAAATGAAACACTGGAGGTGTAGCTCAGTGTCCCCAAGTCATGATCCTTGGCATGACCATAACTTTAATAAACTGGATACTGTCCATACACATTAATCTTCATTAAGAACAAATACCATTATATATATTTAAAGCTAACTAAATTCTAGCCAAAATTCTGAATAGTTTTAATTGTAAACTATTTTTCGACCCTCTCCAGTCCATCCCCCTATTCCCAGTCCGCCGCTTTCACCCCACTTCCCATTCGCAACCTCTTCTTTTCACCCGAATTCCCATTCACAATCCTTAGTCCACTCGTACCACTCCCCCCCTCAGTCCGTCATCACCATCCCACACTCTATTCACCATCGTCAGTCCTCCCTCACCACCCTTCTTCACACGTACAATCCTCCCAGTCCACCACCCTCTTAGTCAATCCCTCTTCATTCCAGACGGTGGAAAGCAGCGAGGATGGACATGGGGAATGAGACCAACACGAAAATAGGTGATACTGGAAAAAAAGGGTTGTTCAACTTTCCAAATCGACAGCCCATGCAAACAAAAGCGAGCTCACATTTTATTAAGTTTACGACATACTTTGAACCCTTTTAGCCCATTTTCTGCTGGTTGGGGAATTAAACTAATATTCTAAGAAAAGGAAAAACGAAATGGTAAACTGACAAGTTCGTGAATGAAATATACCATCCTCTCCCGCAGTAAAACCCCGCCGAAGGACCACATTTTAATGTGAAGAGAGTCAGTGGTCAACCCGTCAGTAGTTGCCGGACGGAAATTTGTAGTTCCAGTCTTTAGTTCGTGGCTGTGTGCTCAGAAATCTAATACATTAATGTTTAAGTGCATAAATTAAGTACTGTGTTTTGCTATGGTATATTTGAGGCTGCTAGAGTTCAAACGCATTTAAATCTTCGTGAATTACTGACAGAAACATTTTCACATTTCGATAAACACAGATAACGATTTTTCCTTGCCTAAGAATGATTGGCAGTAGACCCTCTGATGCCAGCAGTGAATGGCATTTACATTTATGGAGAAATAGAAGTTCGGCATAGATTTGACCGGTTTAACGTGACAGTCCTCGGGCAACGGTCCTCGCAGGCGGCGATGTCCTGTTATTCTTTTATGGACTTGCAGTTTGTTTTATCATTCAAGCGGCGAAATCGAACCTTCAACCCATCGACGGGGTGTACAACCGGCACAGTCTGCATGTTGGGATAGGCGGCACTGGCCAGTTCCCATTGCGCACTGCTGATCAGTTCAATTGCCAGCGTTTTAAGGATAACTTGAGCCAGCTCTTTCCCTATGCAACTACGAACGCCCCCTCCGAAGGGCAAGTAATTGAATCTACCCACTTTGCTCTCATCCCGTTCGGGTCCAAACCGATCAGGGTCGAATCTGTCTGGATTCAGGTAGACGGCGGCTGTCTCTTGTGTGTCGCGAATGCTGTATATGATATTCCAGCCTTTGGGTATCTGACATCCCTGTGAATGAGACAGAGCAAGTAACTGCAAGCGGAGCTTGTAATGTTAATCAAATAATAACAAATACCTCATTCATTCAGAAATAGCAAACTGCTTTAGAATTGCTTTTGAATTGACTGCCAATAGGCTTCCTGAAGGCTTTCGCTCCTCCACTTCCCGCAACTTGCCACTCAGTCAAGTTGCCGGAGGCAGATTGCCCACTCTCATGCAGTTCCGCATAGCTGTGATGTACGTTTCTCGCAAAGCCTCACTGGCTCCCCACAAATGGGATTAATATTCTGTCCCGTCTCCCTCCAGTGACCTGCTGAGTATGAGCGCCACACCTAACTCCTTCTTCTCCCACTGTGCCTTTTGTTACTTGTTCCTTACCAAAGTCTGCACCTTTCTTCACATCTCCACCGTTTCATTAGAAGTCCTGACAAGGTTCGGCCGAAGCCACTGAGCACCTTTCTCTGGCTACACCGTACCTTTGACAGACAGACCCAGTCAAGGATTTAAATTTCAGCAGTTCCCGTCGCGGAAGAAAGGCTACAAAGTGTTCTGTGAGACGGGACACTGGGAGAGAAAAGGCTTTGAGAAGCATGGCCGGGGACAGGAGTGAAGCACGGGTTGGTAGGATAGGCGTGTGATGATCAGTGGTTGGCGGGAGGGGTGGAATGGGGCCACGGAGGAACCTTGATCTCAGTCTTTTGGGGAAGGGGGAAACCAATGGAGCAAATCCAAAAACAAAGGGATTAGGGCAGCGCCGAACTGTGTGAAATCGAGCACTGCCGCTGGCTTCGCGAATGTGTTGTAGCTTGCAGAATGTGGAAAAGCGGAAATCTTCAAGAAAAGTATTAGCGTAGAGGTTAAGCTTCAGGCGATTGATTACAGCTGCAGCACAACAAGAGCGGAGACCGACAATGGTTCAGAAGGGAACGAAACTGGCAACTGGCTTTGCTAAATGATCAGCTGTGGAAACAATCATTAGCTTTTAATCCAATGTTAGACTAAGGGCAATCCCATTTCCTTGTCGATGATTGTTCTTTAACAACGCGTTTCTCTTTACACCCTACACTTTTGTTTGGGAACAGCGTCACGGGGTATCTTCGGATGGTATTTAGCGTGACAACTTCGAGTGATCCTGCAGAGATTATCGACAAGAAATTTGACTATATACGGTAGATAGTCAAACTCAGCTTTCAGTCATTTTCCCGCAGAAAGAATCCGTATGGGTTGGACATTAGAAAAGTGATGTGCAGATTTAGGAAGCTGAGATACATTTCGGAGAATTTCCACCATGACACCGACTGAAGGAAAAAATATGACTTTGTTTCAAAGGTATCAATGAGTTTAGAAGCTTCAGGACAGTTTTCTCCAGGATGAATTCGAGACAGTTTCCTTGAACATTATTGTAACCAACCGAGAAACAAACCCCTTCAAGCTTTAAATTGTGTATTAATGTAGGGATAATCTGTACTCCTAAAATAAAAGATAGTCTGAGGGAAAATGGTCACAAAATGAAGCAATGTTCTAAATTTAAAAAAAACAATCTGAAGATGCTGAAAATATAAAAGGAAAAGCAGAAATGCTGGAAACATTCAGCAGGTCAGGCAATGTCTGTGGGAAGACAAAATTATTTAATATTTCAGGTGGACGACCCTTGGTGAGATGGAAATTTGTACGTAGCTGGTCGTTGGGTTTAATTTAAAACAGAAATGAGGGATGGAATGGCCAGCGTAAATTGTTTTATCGGATTAGGTACAGATAAGCGTGTAGAATTTCAAAATTAAATACCTTAAATGTATATTTAAAATTATTTAGTTATTTGAATGATTGCACACAACTAAATATTTACTATTGTAAAATCAAACGCCAAGAAATAACCTTGGGATTCATGAATACAGGCAACAGGCAGGCAGATGTGATTCATCCCAAACTTTGACCACTACTGCTAAGCGATTGCGGCGGTGTTCTTGCGGCGGCAGCGTACAATGCGCGGGTGTTGTGCGGAGGGTTTTGGAAGGCACGGGAAGTTGCGGTGTGCCCGGCCACTGCACAATGGCACCAGGAAGTTGCCAGGGGTTCATTCATCAACCAGGTCGACGCATACTTTCATACGAGCAACCTGCACTGGGCATAGTAAGTGTGTAGTTTAAACAACCCTGGGATTTTAATTGTCACTAGTGTTCACCAGGAAACTACCAGAAGGTTGTTAACAAACCCTTCAAATTCTCTTGGAGGCACAAGAGACTGCAGATACCGGAATCTGGTGCAATAAAAAAAAATGTTAGAGGACTTCAGCAGCACCTGCAGAGGGAAATCTAGAGCTGACGAGATGAGATCCTTCATCTGAACTAACTCACTGACGTCATTCAGGGGAAAACCTGCCATCTTCACTTGCTGTTTGCAACTCCAGACTCAGGTAGACTTTTCAGATTAGGGTCAAGGAGGAATAGACAATAGACATTGGCCCTGCCAGCCGATGTCAGAACAAGGCGGTTCAAAACTTGGTGCAGCCTTCTTGATGAATGGCATCGCTGCTGTTGCCTCAGAGGAGTCGAGGCACTTTGTCAGGACACGGCACTCTATTGAGCTGATGCCCAATTAAAGAGCCCTTGCAAAATGGGGCACCTTCAATGGCCCATGTGGCCTTTACCTTCAACCGAACACGACTAACTCATTCACTAACACAATATTTAGGGGGTTATTTACTCTCTGATCCGCAAATGCAAGGCAAAATCGACCTATAAGCATCGAATCCCGCCAAATTGTTAAAAGTGGGATAAACAACTCAATTTCATGTCGGCAGGCTAACTAGTGGGGTGTCACTGGTATTTGCCTGGTTTCTTCAGCTGTCAACATTTAGACTAACAACCACGATGCAAAGATACATTACAATTGAGCTTCAAACATTCTGCTGGAGGAACTTTGTGTCGACAATTCCGCTCTCTTACAGATCCTTCTCGACCTGCTGAATACCTGCTTGAGACGGTTGGTTGCTCCGGATTCCAGAATCTGCAGTCTCTTCTGTCTCTTTGTTTCTAAGCTTACCAGTGATAGAGAATTAGAAATATAATCCACGAGGAATACTAAAGGAGTCTGCGAAGTTAAGCAATTAGGCAAGGTGGTAGCAGATGGCTTATCTTTAACTTGTGCACTGGAAGTTTCCTTCCTTGTCCACCCCTAATATACATTAAGATTTTTTTTAAGGGAGAACTTAGGAGAAGCAGAAGAACCTTGGTGCACTGATTGAACAGATGCAGAAAACAAACATGCAACTACTGCAACACACATAAAAGTTGCTAGTGAACGCAGCAGGCCAGGCAGCATCTCACCTCTTCCTAGAGATGCTGCCTGGCCTGCAACTTTTATGTGTGTTGCTTGAATTTCCAGCATCTGCAGAATTCCTGTTGTATGCAACTACTGCAAGCAATTAGGAAGCTAAATGTCAATTTGTCCTTTATTGCGAAGGGAAATCGTGGACTTGGTGTCCTGCTGGTGACTCTTAAAACTACGATGAACAGTCAGGATAAAAGGTCAAATCAATTGCAAATAAGATGCAGGAAACTTCTGGGAAGGAGTTTGAGAGTTTTTGATACAATTGAAAAAGAGATCAGGGAATTAGTGAAGAAAGTGGAAATTACCAGGGCTTCATTGAATAGTGGAGAAGGCTTAAAGGGCCTTCTATTTGAGGTTTTCTCAACCACAGTCCATATTTCCATCTAAGAGAAAGATTTGGAATATAGAACATAGAAATACACACCACATTACAGGCCCTTTAGCCCACAATGTTGTGCCAACCATATAACCTACACTAGAAATTGCCTAGAATTTCCCAACTGCATAGCCCTCTATTTTTCTAATCTCCATGTACCTATTTAAGAGTTTCTTAAAAGACCCTATTGTATCCACCTTGACTGGCAGTGCATTTCATGCACCCACCACTCTGTGTGAAAAACTTACCTCTGACATCCTCCCTATACCTACTTCCAAGCACCTTAAAACAATCCCCCCTCATGTTAGCCATTTCAGCCCTGGGAAAAAGCCTTTGGCTATCCACACCATCAATGCCTCTCATCATTTTATACACCTCTCTCAAGACACTTCTCATCTTCAGTCACTCCAAGGAGAAAAGGCCAAGTTCACTCAACCTATTCTCATAAGGCATGCTCTCCAATCCATGCAGCATCCTTGTAAATCTCCTCTGCACTGTGTCTATGGTATCCACATCCTTTCTGTAGTGAGGTGACCAGAGCTCACACAGTACTCCAAGTGGGGTCTAACTAAGGTCTTATACAACTGTAATATTACCTCACGGCTCTTGATAAAGGCCAACACACCATACACCTTCTTAACAACACCGTCAATCTGCACAGAAGCTTTGAGTGTCCCATGGATATGGACCCCAAGATCACTCTAATCCTCCATTCTGCCAAGAGTCTTACCATTAATATCACAGTAAATCTGTCTTCACATTTGACCTACCAAACTGAACCACTTCACACTTACCTGGGTTGAACTCCATCTGCCATTTTTTTTACTCAGATGGCTATAAATCTTTGGAATTCACTACCCAGGAAAGCTGTGAATGCCAAGTTGTTAAGCATATCTACAATTGAAATCAACTAGGAATGAAGGGATATGGAATATAGTCATTCAGTGAGGCAGAAAGGTAGATTGACCACACAAGATTTTATTGAATAGTGGTACAGCATCTAGAGTTATATTATGAGTGCAATCTCCTGAGCCAATGGTTAGCTTTGACTAGCTGCACATCTTCTCACATATTTGTATCCTACCTACTTGAAGCTGTACAGAGATATGGAGAAATTTCTTTAGCCAGAGAGTGATGAATTTGTGGAATTTGTTACCACAGGCAGCTGTGGAGGCCAGATCATTTGGTGTATTTAAGACGGAGATTGATGGGTTCTTGATTGGCTATGGCATCAAAGGTTATGGCGAGAATGCCGAGCAGTGGGACTGAGGAGAGGAAAAAAGGATCAGCCATGATTGAATGGTAGAGCAGACTTGATGGGCCAAATGGCCTAATTCTGTTCCTATGTCTTATGGTATACAGACCAAGCTGGGATACAGGTCCACAGGGCCAAGGATCAATGATTCCCTGCACCAGGTGTCATCTGAAAAGTTACTATATTGGATGGGTGAGGTTTTGTCAGAACTCAGTACTTAACAGAAATTTATGCTTTTATTTAATTTATTTTTTGACAATCACTTTTTAAAAATTTTGTTTCAAGGTGTTGGGCATAGGCCAAAGTCAACAGTCCACTGGAGGCTTTTGTTGTCCTATACCAGATGCTCTAAAATGAATCTCTGGTATTTTATGTGGAGGTTCATTCGAGAATATTTTACCAAGTTCTAAACTCCTTAACATGTGGACTGTTTTGGAATCAAGAGCTATTGTGATTGTCAGCACTCCCATAGGCACTGTCCTGCACTGCCTGTAGTCTCATTAGAAGAGATTGGGCCAGGTGTTCGGTTTCTATAAGCAGGGGAATTTGTGCCTTTCTCTAACTAGTGAGACTGACCTCCTATGAATGCATGTACTTGGGAATGCAATTCTGATTGTATCTGCACCTCTAAATCTCCATGTGGACTGAAATATTGGGAAATATTTCACTGTATTTGAAGGTCTGTCTAAACCAGATATTGTTTTTGTGGTGTCCCTCCCACCCTGGCTTTGCGGGCGAACGCCTGAAAAGAATTGACTGCGATATTTATCATAGTAAAGTTTTTCTTTGCATTTAAACTCTGGGGCACACTCCAGTGCCATGTATCTATATAAGGTATCTCATGCTTTAACTGTTCATTATCGCTACAGTATTCGTTTGAGCTCCATCTAGCTCCGTAAATTTAGCAGGACTTCCTTAGCACTTCACTCTCCCAGTCCTATGGAATCTGCGTCCATTTTCTGAAGGTGGGCGATGACGTCACAGAACAGCCAATGCAGTTTTAAATCACCGAGATTAAAATTACCTGGCTATTAGCAATGGAACTACGCTGAACTGTGTGATATCAAATCCATACCCAGACTGGTGTAGTGAGTTTACAAACAAGAATGCTGGCAAAGGGGGAGTCACCGTTAAAGTATATACAGTTATAAAGCCGGGAATTGTTATGCATGTCTAGAAGGTTGACGGATGCAGTTTTAATAACTTTTGAAAGGGTATTAGATAAATAAGAAAAAAAAGGAACTGCAAGACTGCGGGCAAAGGAACCAAATTAGATGTTTTTTTGGCAAAGTGGGCACTGATACGGTGGGTGAATGGCTACTTCCATGCAGCATCTATGAGCGAGTGGCTCCTTCCACGGTCGGAAGTTTACTTACATTCAGCTCAAAGGTCTGCAGCGCCGTCCTGTAACCCCCAGACACTGGGGGAAGCAACCTCAGCACCTCCTTCACCACACAGTCGAGATAGCGCAGACGTCCCAAGACCTCCAAACTCAGAGAGCGCCGACAGTCGCAATCGCCACACAACCATTCCATTTCACTTTCCGCCGCTCTGCCCTCGGCCAACTCGGCTTCCCGACTCACGTTGTGCCGAAAGGGAGAGGGATGGAGATGCTCTTTATCCGGTATGGTACGATCTTGGTCGGCGCAGATTTGCTGATAGTCTTTATTCACGGTAGTGACGGACTGCGGGCTGCCGCCGTCCCAGATTAAATTCTCCCGGACGACGAGCCGCTGGCACCACGGCACGGACTCGTTCGCCTTGTTGTCAGGTTCGGGAGCAGCCTGATTGTTTCTGTGGCGACGGGTTCCCTCCCGGGTGGCAGAGGAAGACTTGCATTGGCAGCTGGGGATGAGACCCTGTTGCTCCAGTTCCCGCCTCGCTTTCTGCAGCACATGCGAGTGCTGGAGCAGCAGCAACACCAGGGATGTGCAGGCGCTGGCCGTAGTGGAGAAAGCGGCGAAGATCAGCTCCACTGCAGATTCCTGGCGGGAGAACACAAAGTGTTGAGGTAAATCACTGACAGGTGGAAGGCGCAAACTGCCATAATCCCACCGCAGACACGCGAGCAGACCCGGGAACGATTAAGCCGTTTGAAATTCATCCCTCTTTGGACGATTGCCAGAACCTAGGTAAACCAGACACGAGACTCAGTAGGTTAAATTTTTAAACAAGTGCGTACACGTGTAAAATATGGAAATATCATCTTAAATGATTCTAGTCATTAGGCATTCCTCGGGAAAGTGTATGGGGTCAGTCAGCACACAGGGCTCGCCGTGGCTATGCCAATCTCGACCAATCCGGGTCTTCAGAATTTGGTTTGTGATTTACTCTGCCTTGGCCATTCTATTGCCCACCTATATAATTAACTGCTACAAGCAGTTCGGACTCCATTGAATGACCCGCTAATTCTGGATAAGAGACGCTAAAGGAAATTCGTTCTCCCCTGAGCAGAGAATTCGCACTAGGGCGGAAGAAAGGGCGAATCCTCTAAGTAAGTGGTGGTTGTTCAGATTTACACTTGACTCGCTGATATACATGAAATCGCGAGGATTTGAACAGCACTGTACACCTCCCAGACTCTCACCTGTCGCGAAATTGATCTGTCGCTTTGAGTAGTAAAATTCATAACGGACGCTGAACCCTTCATTGTAACGACTTCACCTCACGAGTCCACTGATGCTAAATCTCTGCTTTGTATCCAGTTCGCACCGTCCTGCTTTGAAAAGCAGGGAAAGGTCTTCTGCTTTGGTCAACCCACATCACCATGACCGAGAACCTGTTCATTGACCCATTACTGTTGGTGGGAGCCTGCTGTGCTCCAACTGGCTGCCATGTTTCCTAATTTGTACTGCACCTCAAAAAATCAGATTAGCTTTAGGGTGAATTTGATACAGTGGAATATCCATGTTCAAAAGTGCACAGGATTATCAAATGCTCCCTCATCTCCCATTGCTCCAATTCCTAAGACCATAAGATATAGGAGCAGAAGTAGGTCATTCGGCCCATCAAGTCTAATCCACCATTCAATCATCCAATTCTTCCAGTCATCCCCACTCCCCTGCCTTCACACCATTCCCTTTGATGCCCAGGCTAATCAAGAACCTATCTATCTCTGCCTTAAATACACCCAATGACCTGGCCACCACAGCTGCTTGTGGAAACAAATTCCACAGATTTACCACCCTCTGACTAAAGTAATTTCTCCACATTGCTGTTCTAAATGGACGTCCTTCAATCCTGAAATCGTGCCTTCTTGTCCTAGAATCCCCTACTATGGGAAATAACTTTGCCATATCTAATCTGTTCAGGCATTTTAACATTTGGAATGTTTCTATGAGATCTCCCCTCATTCTCCTGAAATCCAGGGGATACAGCCCAAGAACTGCCAGATGTTCCTCATACGGTAACCCTTTCATTCCTGGAATCATTCTTGTGAATCTTCTCTGAACCCTCTCCAATGTCAGTATATCCTTTCCAAACTAAGGAGCCCAAAACTGCACACAGTACTCCAAGTGTGGATTAACGAGTGCCTTATAGAACCTCAACATCAGATCCCAGCTGTTATATTCTATACCTCCAGAAATGAATGCCAACATTGCATTCACCTTCTTCACAACTGATTCAATCTGGAGGTTACCCTTTAGGGTATCTTGCACAAGGACTCCCAAGTCCCTTTGCATCTCTGCATTTTAAATTCTCTCCCCATCTAAATAATAGTCTGCCCATTTATTTCTCCCCAAAAGTGCATGACCATACAGATTCCAACATTGTATTTAATTTGCCACTTCTTTGCCCATTACCCTAAACTATCTAAGTCTCTCTGCAGGCTCTCTGTTTCCTCAACACTACCCGTTCCTTCACCTATCTTTGTATCATTGGCAAATGTAGCCACAAATCCATTAATACCATAGTCCAAATCATTGTAAAAAGCAGCAGTCCGAACACTAACCCCTGTAGAACTCCACTGGTAACTGGCAGCCAGCCAAAATAGGATCCCTTTATTCCCACTCTCTGTTTTCTGCTGACAAGCCAATGCTCCACCCATGTAAGTAACTTCCCTGTAACTCCATGGGCTCTTATCTTCCTAAGCAGCCTCATGTGCAACACTTTGTCAAAGGCCTTCTGAAAATCCAAGTACATCTACTGCATCTCCTTTGTCTACCCTGTTTGTAATTTCCTTGAAGAACTAATGTGTATTATAATTGATTCAACCGACAAAGTGGCCTTTCTAACTTTTCTTTATCATTTCTGTTTTATTTGGCACTATTACACTAAATATCCTTCTAAATTTCTACATTTCTTTCCTCTGTATCCATTTCAAGAATCCCTCAAACTCATTCTTCCCCATAATTTCAAAGGAATTAAAGGGTAAAATTCCCTTCCTTCTTGCAAAAAATCCAGGCATTCCCATGAGTATACATCACCAAGCCTAGTCACTGCTTTCTCGATTAAATTCACTTTGGCCATCTTCCCTCAGTCTGTTATTCCCCTCTTTCCCAAATGCAGTTTCCATTACATTAAAGCTAATCGTTATTTCATGTATATAGGTGTTATATATATCGTATATTTAATGTTTTACGTACATCAACAATTCCCTTTTCTGTTCAGAGGTTGCAAATTTCAGCATTGAAAAGCCAATTATCAAGTTTTAGAAGCTGTTCTTTTCACACAATATGAACAAAGCATTAAATATGAATATAGTTTTTGTGGCTAAGTAATATATTGATATGAGATATGCCATTTTTGCAAGGAATGTTGGAATTAACTTGTAATGTAGGCTGCTTCAAAATGGAAAACAGTCTTGCTCCAAGTAGAAATAAGGAGGGATTGACATAATAAGGAGGAATCATTGCAACAAACATCCATAAAATGCAGAACATCCCAAGGAAACTAATATTGCATGGGGGCAGGAATGCAAGTAAATGAAGAAACTGTGGTCACAAGTCCTGAGGGTCAGATAGTTTCCATCAAAGATTTTAAAGAAAGTAGAACTTTGGACGATGATAACCAGACCACCCGCAAAGTTTTCATAATCTGATAATTTTGATTAGAAAATTCTATACACCTGGTTTACTGTTTAAGCTAAAAAGTGAAATACTGATAACTATTGACCAATTAACAACCATGCTTGGAAATTGCAAGATTCTATAATTGAGGACCATGCACCTCAGCAGACTGGAGAGAGATAAGCTGGATTTATAAAAGATAGACAATGCCTGAGAAAGGGTTAACTAAATTTGTGAAAAGCGGATTCAATGCATGTTAAAAGTGGCCTTCCAGAAGACGTATGATAGAGCATCTCATCAGAGGTTGTTTGTAAACATTCATGAAAATGAGTAGAGCCAGTCACTGTTGACAGCATGAATGTGGGCAGAAGCCACTGTCCAAATTTGCTGATGACAAGGGAAGACAACATTATAATGTCTAGATGGAAGGATAACTTATAGAGCAAATGGATTTCAATGTAGACAAGTGTAGCACTATAAAAGACGGAGCCGAAAACCCAAAGGAGATTTAAGGGTCCATGTGGATCATAATATCTGTCAGACAAGTACACTAACTAACTAAAGAGGTAAAGAGGCCAATAGAATGTCACTTTTTACACTCAGAGGAATTAAATGATAGAAAAGGTTCTGTAATACATCACCAGAAGCAATGTGAACAGACTTGGTAGCACACCAAGGCTCTATTGCCTTTGGAGAGTGAGTGTTTAGATTTAACAGTGATGGGTGGGTTCCTAGGGTTAAATTGTAAGGGCAGATTATACAAACCAAGATACATACCCTGGAATTTAGAAAGAGAAGAAGTGATTTAATTGAGAATCTCAAGATATTAAGAGGAACTTTCAACATGAATGAAGAAAAACTATTTCTTCCTCTGCATCCAATGCATCATTCTTTGCAAATTTTGCTATCTTCAATGGGATCCTACCAACAAACACAATTTTACCTCCACTCTCTGCATGTATTGCTCCCTCTGTGATTCCCTTCTCTGTTCATTCCTCCCCACTATTTTCCTCCCGCACATATCCCTGCAAGCAATTGAAATGCTACACCTGCCCGTTCACCTCTTCCCTCACCTCCATTCAGGGGCCCAAATACTCTTCCTGGATGAGGCAACACTTCACCTGCAAATCTGCTGAGGTCATCTATTGTGTCCGGTACCCGATGTAGCCTCGTCTACAATGGTGAGACCCGACATAAATTGAGGCTCCATCCACCAAAAGTGGAATTTTCTAGTGGTCAACCATTTTAATTTCTATCCCCAATCCCATTCCAGTACGTTGGACCATAGTCTCATATCTTGCCACACTTCCTTTCACATACAAGGGCCATGATTCTAATGCTCCCTTTCCACTCAGAAATACTAGTTCCCACACTCCTTTTAACACACCAGCTTCCTGGCTTTTGCATTCCCTTTCAACTCACCAGGGCTCTGGTATCCTTACTAGACTTCAACTCATGGGAATCTTGGTTCCTGCATACCATTTCAACTGAAATAGTTCACTTGAAAATTTATCATACTATGTAACTTTGAAAAGTGAATCAAAAGGGTTGTTGAGGCATTAACAGAAGTAATATCAAAGAGACCAAAAAATCCTCATGTCCAGCACGAAGGTGTTAAGCTTCTCAAGTTATTGTATTAATTATAGATACAGATTGCAAGAAAAAGATATACAGTTGCAAGAAGTCTGTGATGCCTTTGCAATTACCTGGTTTTCTGCATTAATTAATCATAAAAATGTGGTCAGATCTTCATCAAAGTCACAATACTGTAATAGACAAACACAATCTGCCTCAACTAGTAACACACAAACAATTGTACTTCTTGTCAATACTGAGTACACCATTAAAATAATCACAGTCTAGGTTCAAAAAAGTATGTGAACCTCTGGGGTAATGCCTTCTACAAAAGCTATTTGGAGTCAGGTGTTCCAATCAATGTGATGAGATTGGAGGTGTGGGTTGTAGAGGTGTCCTGCCCTATAAAAAAAAGCACACAAAAGTCAGGTTACTGACAGAGCCTGCGCTTCTCAAGAAAGATCTCTTTATGTGCACTGTGCCTCAATCAAAACAACTTTCAGAGGACCTTAGAAGAAGAATTGTAGAGATGCATGACCTGGAAAAGGCTACAAACGCATTTCTAAAGACCTGAGTGTTCATCAGTTCCCAGTAAGTAAAACTGTCTACAAATGGAGGAAATTCAGTACTGTTGTGACTCTCCCTATGAGTGGGCGTCCTGCAAAGATCACACCAAGAGCACGTTGTCAATGCCGAAGGAAGTGAACAAAACCCGAGGGTAACAGCAAAAGACCTGCAGAAATCGCAAGGACCTGCTAAAGTCTGGTCATGTGTCCACCATAAAAAAAGCACTGAACAAGAATGATGTTCATGGAAGGACACCATGAAGGGAACCACTGCTCTTCAAAAAAAAACATTGCTGAACGTCTCAAGTTTGCAAAGACCACCTGGATGTTCCACAACGTTTCTGGGACAATATTCTGAGGACAGATGAGGTAAAAGTTGAACTTCTTGGCAGAAATGCACACTGCTATGTTTGGAGGGAACAGGGTACTGCACACCAGTGCCAAAATCTCACCCCAAATGTGAAGCATGATGGAAGGAACATCATGGTTGGGGGCTGCTTTGCTGTCTCTGGGCCTGGACAACTTGCAATCATCGCGGGAACAATTAATTCGAAATTGTATTGAATTATTTTACGGGAGAATGTCAGCGTAGCAGTCCAACACCTGAAACTTAATAGAAGTTGGATGATGCAACAAGACAATGATCCAAAACACAAGAATAAATCAACAAAATGGTTTTTTTAAAAAAAGAAAATTCATATTTTGAAATGGCCAAGTCAGAGCCCAGTTCTTAATCCAATTGAGATGTTGTGGCTTGAGCTAAAGAGGGCTGTTCATGCAAGGTATCCCAGCAACATTGATGAACTGAAACAGTTTTTTTTTAAATGGAGGAATGGTCTAAAATTCCTCCAAGCCAATGTGCAGGGCTGATCAACAGTAACCAGAAACATTTGGTTGAAGTTATTGCTGTACACCAGTTATTGAAACAAAGGTTCACATACTTTTTCCAACAAATACATGTAATATTGGATCATTTTTCCTCAGTAAGTAAATGAATAAGTATGATTTTTGTGTGTTATTTATTTAATTAATTGAGTTCTCTTTATCTAGTTTCTGTACTTATGTGAAGATATGATCACATTTTAGGTAATTTTTATGCAGAAATACGGAATATTCCAAAGGGTTCACAAACTTTCTAGCACCACTGTAGATGTAGATACAGACAGACAGACAGAGGCAGTTACCTGACTTAATTGTAGAATATTTTGTCATCTACATTTCCAATTTTTGAACAAATAAGTCACCATTGAAAGCTTTAGGTACACATCTGCATTGCATCCATCATAATCACATGTAATTACAGAAGAAAAAAAAGTCTTTTTCTAACATCTTCACTTGGAAGTACTTGGCCCAAGCTATAAAATAAACATTTGATATAAACCTGGCCTTTGTGGTAGCAGGAAGATTTTGGAAGTACAGAGTGACTTAGCAAGTGTACAATGCGACATTATTTAAATGGTGATCCTCGATGATTCATGATTCAGACCTGTTCTCACTGTGAAGACTTCCTGAAATTAACTGTAAAACCAGGTGTTGTTCTCTTGGGCATTTGGAACAGGAACAAAGAACTGCACTAAATCTAGCCCCTCTCTTAGGGTGAAAATGACCCAAAATTCTTTGCAATGAAAGAATGAATACAAAAATGGCATGCAGCAATCAATTTACATGCAAGATTTTTCAAATATTAATGAGCAAAATTATGAAATAGTCTGAGAATTTAGGATGTTAGTTTAGGAAGGAGTTAGCATCTTGGTAAGGCAATGGTGATAAAGGAAAATACAATGAATGGAGGTACACTTAGAAAAGAGGGATATTGCAGTTTATATTGATAAATCAAAGGTAGCAATGACTTGTAGAAAGCTTTAAGGTGGACAGTACAGCACACCTGATACTTGCCTTATTTTGGCTAAGGCACAAAATACAAGGAGCACGATCCTGAAGAATTACACAAAACTTTGGTTTGCCCAAAACCAGGGCATGTCTAAAGTCCTGCTTATCAAAACACAGGAAGGATGTGGTAGTGCGAGAGAACACAGAGGAAATTTATAACCATCGAAATAAAATAGAAATACTGCAGATGCTCTAAACCTGAAATAAAAACAAGAAATGCTGGAAACATTCAGCAGGTGAGGCAGCATCTGTGGAATGATAATAAAGTCTAATGTATCTTTCAGGTCTGTAATTTTTGTCAGAACACAGAGGCTTTGAAAAAGCTTCTCAGACCTGAAATATTAGTCATTGCTCTCTCCACAGATACTGCCTGATATGCCGAGTATTTCCAGTCTTTACTGCAGATTTATGAGGAAGTTACAAAGTGAAGAGAATTACAACTATGGGGACAGACTGTTGCAGGTAGGCTTGTTTCCTTTGGAACAAAGAAGAATGGGGAGGGGGGAAATTAACTGATGTGTATAACATTATGAGAGGCTAAAAGACCAAAAAACCTTCATCTGTAACTATCAAGGAATGGATTTCGAAAGCTTATGGAGAATTAAAAGATAAAGTCAATGAGTGGGGTGTCTGGAACCCACTGCCTGAATCAGAGAAGTTATCAGTGACTCTTGCAACATGGGTAGTTGAAGGCGCAGGACCAGCTTTGATGAACAGGCAACAATCTCTGTGCCCTGCAAGCAAGCACAACATTCCATCACTGCAACAATATCTAGGAAGTTAGAGAGCACACTATAGGAACATCCTTAAAAGGAAATAGAGCATGCTCATGGACACATAGGAATTGGTGGCTAAATGTTGGCTATTAACTAATCCTAATGCTATACTAAAATTGGCTGCCTAGACTTCTATTCAGTATCAAGCAACCTTCTAAGTAGGTCTTTTTACTGTGACTTTTGCAGCAGCTCAGACTGGAGAAGCATCCAAAAGGATCCAAGAACTTTGGAGAGCCTCTGTTTGGAAGTCAAGCATGGGAAAGAGCGTTAAAGAATCTAATCAGTTCATCCACCCTGTCATGTTCCACCTGCAGCAACATCCACAGATGCCACATAAGCCTCATCAGACACTTCAGAACCCACAGAAGTGGAGAGAAAGCACATCGTCATCAATGCCGAGAACTGGGAAGTGGAATAATCCCAGTATCGATCTAGGCTCCTGTAGCTCAATGGTCCCCCCTTCTATGTCAACTTCTATATATCTAAGAATACCTGAATGGTACTTTAATCTGGATGTTTGATGACCAGATTGTTTATATCCTTAGTGACTATATTTATTAGAAGCCAAAAACACAGCTGCAGAAAGAAATATGATCCTCAACTCTGAACTGCTCCCATGTTCTTCCATTGTCCCATCCTCCCAATATTTCCTATTCCTCATTTTACCCTTTTTAGTTTCTTTTTCCTCTCTACATTCCTAGATATTGCAGAGTTTAAACAGGCATCACTCACTTTCTGATAGCTTGTACAATCGCAATTCTTCATGTTTGTGATTGGACAATAGGCAACAAATTATTCAACCAAAGTTGATGTATTTATATTCCCAGCACAGAAAGCATTCAGCTCATCACTTGATAGTAGAAAGTAGACTTGGAGGCCAATTTTAACAAACCACTTAAATCTATTAACACCACTTAAGTAATACTTTGAACCTTAAACACAAAATAATCCACAGATGCTGGGGTCAAAGCAACACTCACAACACACTGGAGGAACTCAGCAGGTCGGGCAGCATCCGTGGAAATGATGAGTCGACGTTTCGGGCCGGAGCCCTTCGTCAGGACTGTAGGGGGAAGGAGCAGAGGCCCTATAAAGAAGGTGGGTGGGGGGGGGGGGTGGGAAGGAGAAGGCTGGTAGGTTCCAGGTGAAAAACCAGTAAGGGGAAGATAAAGGGGTGGGGGAAGGGAGGTGATAGGCAGGAAAAGTGAAGAAAGAATAGTGGAAAACACAATGGGTAGTAGAAGGAGGCAGGACCATGAGGGAGGTGGTAGGCAGCTGGGGGAGGGGGCAGAGTGACATAGGGATAGGGGAAGGGAGGGGGAGGGAATTACCGGAAGTTGGAGAATTCTATGTTCATACCAAGAGGCTGGAGACTACCTAGACGGTATATGAGGTGTTGCTCCTCCAACCTGAGTTTAGCCTCATCCTGGCAGTAGAGGAGGCCATGTATGGACATATCTGAATGGGAGTAGGAAGCAAAGTTGAAGTGGGTGGCTACTGGGAGATCCTGTCTGTTTTGGTGGACGGAGCGGAGGTGCTCGACGAAGCGTTACCCCAATCTGCGTCGGGTTTCACAGATGTAGAGGCCACACCGGGAGCATCAGATGCAATAGATGACCCAACAGACTCACAAGTGAAGTGCTCTCCCACCTGGCACTTACCCTGTAAGCGCAAGTGCTACACCTGTCCCTTCACCTCCTCTCTTGCCACCATTCAGGGCCCCAAACAGTACTTCCAAGTGAGGCAACAGTTCTATTGGCTGCACCACTGTGCTGCCCAGATGTTGAGGCTGGGATGAAATCTGGATACAATAGACAGAGTGAATAAACATTAAGGAGTCCAGCTTATTTAAAGTGAATAACCTATTTGGGTACAATGCTTCCCAGAAGAGGGAAAGCATAGCAGGAACTTCTGTTATCATTTTCCAATCCTCTGGCAATGGCCATGGATGAAGGATAGTTTTTTTGGTGCTTTTGTTTATGGAAGGAAAAAGGTAAATGTATAATTACAGGACAAAACAGTTTAATATTAGTCATGAGCAAAGTATAGAAATTGTGTTGCCTTTAAGGCATTTATTTGACTTTGTTGGGTCTATGCTTTAAATGATTTGTTTGTAACTATTTTCTAGTTAAAGTTAAAGGTTGATAATTATGTTACAGTGTAACAAAGGTAAATTCATTGTCTATGGTATATCGCGGCATGTGATGATGTCACCTCTGGTTTTGCTGCGTCTTATGTGTAACCTCCGGTTCGGAGAAGGTGTGAAGGCGGGTGCCATGCGTGCAGCATGATCGTGAAGAGCTCCGTTTCTACCCACAAAGAAACATTATAGAAGCAACGCTGTAAGTTCCTATGTAAGTATTTGAAGTAAAAATATTAACGCGGTTTCTGTTAAGGAAGTGGCGTTTCGGGTGGCACGCATGTCGGCTTTTTAATTTCAAACGCGGGGTTGGCTCGAGCCCGGCAGTGGTTTGACGGGACTCCCCTTTATTCCCTACTCAGGACGGCTGGAGACACTCACTAAAAGAAGAGAGCGCTCGTGGTCTCCAGAATGAAACAGACGCTGTATACGTTTGTATTTTTTTATCAACAGTTTTCACCATACGATGTTAATGTGGAAGAGTGAACAGTAAATGGTTAACCTTACGACGACTCTGTCTTCATTGGCTCCGGTTTAACTTGGTGTTTGGTCAGTTTCAACACACTGCACCAGAACACTACAGAATTAATTCTAAGAATTAGTGAAAATCAACAGTTCCAGGAACAGATTTTAATGAAACATAGGAAAATGAATTTGTGGAAGATGTCGCCTGACTAATATTTGAAAATTTAACAAGGTAAAAGGGAGCTGTGACAAGGAGAGCAGACATTATGTAATTTTAGACAAAATCTCACATGAAAAACTGATCAGAAGAGTAAGTAAAACCACCTGGAATCAAGCGAAAGCGGCAAATGGAATCCAGAGTTGTCTCAGTATGGGAGCTTCAGTCTCTGGAATGCACTGAGGTTCCACTGGGCTCAGTGCAAGGTCACATCGTTTACAGGGTTCATAACAACGATTTGGATCTGACAATGGCAGGCATAGTTAAGAACTTTGTCCATCATTCCAAAATTGACAAAGCAGAAGGTTTCAGACTGCAGTATGTCACTGATGTGTTGTGAACCATTAAGTGCCAAGCAGAATAAAGTTCAGAAAGTTCAACACAATCCATTTACAGTAGTTTGACAATGACTGAGATACATGTGATGCATAATAAATGCTAAATGCAAAGGATTCTGTCCTCACATTGTTAAAAACTGGCAAGGTGGTTAAAGGGTATTCCAGGAACTTGCGTTTATTGTCTGAAACGTCACACTGAGGAGCAAGAAGGTTATGCCAGAATAATATAGAGCACTAGTGAGGTCTGGGTACAATATTGCAGACAGATCCGTCAACCACATTTCTGGAAATAGATGATCGAACTGGAGAACACTGTTGTGAGTATTACGAGGATGGTCCCAGAGTAGATAATTTTAGTTATAAGGAGAGAACAGTTAGGTTCAGATTGTTTCCTTGCCAACATATGAAGCTGACAGGAGATTTAATCAAGGTGGATAAAGTATACCTGAAATTAAATAGGGTGGAACAACTTCCCTTGGTGGGAAGATCAACAACAAGGCATTTACATCTGTGCAAACAATTTGAACGTATGAGGCTGGAGATTGTTTGGGAGACAAGAGCCTGGCCAGTTGTGCTGCTTGCATTTTCTGCAGATATTTCATGAAGGAATTGAAGACGACAATATTGATGGATTAGAAAAAAAACACTCTCACTGATCTTTTAAATGGGAGTGCACTTGAAGTCCTTCAAAAAAAAAGGCAACAAACTTTGTGTAACATTTATATCGTCTGCAAAATTGATCTAGACTTCCCCCAAGATAAAATGTCGAAGTCCCAAAAGTGTGATCGATATTATTTTTGACATTTGAGTATAAATCACTGCTCTAATTTTGAACAATTTGATCCAGGACTACAAGGCACAGGAGTAAAGATCCACTCTACCATTAATCTCTTATTATCAGACATTAGAAAATACATGTGAAATCATTACAACCCAGGCAAAGATTTAGAATTGATTACATTTCCACCAGCCAGTTAATGATGGAAAGTTTGGTACCATTTTCCCCAGTTACTTTTTTTTCCTAAAATTGCTTGCTAATTTTAATCTTATTGTCGCTATTGTCTATTTATTCTACTTGAAATGAAGGCTATTAAACAACTTATTTTAGCTTTTCAAGTCCGTAAGAGAATTCAGAAAGGCATGGTTATTGCACTGTTAATGGAACTCCAGAAACCCAGTCACAGTGGACTGCCAGAGGGAATACAAAACTCAAGGGAGTAAAAGCTATCAGATTTTGGTAAAATCCCAAATGATTCACAAATGCCTCTCAGGGAAGGATATCATGATCCGTACTGGAACAGGCCTAAATGTAAAACTCAACTACTTCCCAAGGTGGCTTTGCAAGCTGTTCACCTTAATTAAAACTACATACCAGCTATCCAAGCCAGCGGGCCATTATCACTTTCCAAGTGCAAATTAAGGGTATTATAAATATCAGCTCAGGGTGTATGGGGTGTCCAGGGAGGGGCAGCACCTTTGGTGAAAGGGTTTGCCGTGTCCATTCTGGGACAGCTCACTTACCTTTGGGCCCCACAGGACACCCAGCTCTCACCTGTGGCTCCAAGTAGCTGTTTGCATACGACTGCCGTCACACCCCAGTACGGCACTTCAACAGGCCAGCTAAACCAGGTGAGGGTAGTTGGGAGGCCTCATACCCTGGGGAGATAGGGACATGCCCGTTCTCGCATGGGAAGTCAGTCCTGGAGGACTGGGCAGATGAGATCAGAGAGATCCAATGGTCAGGAAGGCAGTTCTGCAATGCTGCATGGAGAGCGAAGGGCAGGGCAACGCACAGGAGAGGCCATGGTCATCCACTGCAACCCTTGCTGTGATGGCTACTTGTCCCACTGGACCTGGACTTCCAAGGTCGAGAGAGAGGAACAGCTTTTCCACTTTAAAACTCTCCTGTCATTGTTGAATATGATGGTCAGACACTGTCAAAACAGTTCTGTGATCACACCCACCTCCAAAAAATGTGTGAGAAAAAAATACAGAACTATATGTCAGTTTTCCAAAATGTATAGGAGCAGAATTAGGCCATTTAGCCCATCAAATCTGTTCTGCATATGTATATCTAATAATTTGTATTTGATAGAGATGTGAAACTACCACTCACAACAAAATGGATTTATATTAACAGCAGAAATGAGCTTTGGACTGCATCGCTGGAAATAAGGATTTTAAAGATTTCAAATTTATAGTTAATTTTCATGTCTGAAGGGAACCGAAATGAAGGTGATCTTATTCATACATTTATTGTATTAAAATGAACATTTGTACCAAATTATAGTAGGTGATTAATGGAGTTGCACAGTAAAAGTATTGGGTATAATTATTCCATTGGGGTTAACACTGAGTTCAGTGCAGGAGCCTCAACCTTTGGCAAAGAGCTGTGGAGACAGAAAGCTCTTATGGAGTTATGGAGTCTGCATTTAAGTTGTTACTATTGTTTTTTGTGTTGACTTTAAGAAAATCATTAACTTAATACTGTTAACATTTAAGACTGTTGGCTGCACAATTGCTTCCAAAAAACTGTATCTTGTTTGCAGTTGCTGGCTTTGAATTGCACTCTTGACAGCCAAAAAAGATCCTCTATATGGATATTAAAAACATACGAAGTTTTATCATTGTACAGAAAGAGAGCTGACTTTCTTGAAGTCCCAATGATTGGTCTCCACCCAAAACTCTGACTCTTTATTCCTTTCCATTGATGCTGCCTGATCTGCTGAGTTCCTCCAGCATTTTGTGTGCATGACAAAATAAAACATCAGCTTAAATTAATTATAATGTACAAGAGGGCCCTTGGGCCCAAAAACATTTCTCATGTCCAGTTTCACAAGCCTCTGCAGTTTATCTGCATGTGATGTCAAAACAAGACTACTAGATAGCTTCTCTGAGGACATCCTGTAGAATCCTAGTATGGAATCTGGCTAGGACTACTGCAAAAGTAATGCTCCAAGGCAAAGTGCTTCTACATTGCTTGGTTCCTCTGGCCAGGAACACTTATTCTGTCATCTTGAGGGTTATTTCTATTCTCTCCTGATGTGTGCCCACAGATATCTCAAATTCAGCAGCAAGTGTAGTTAAGAAAGGAAGAACTTTCCCATTTTCTTATGTGGTAAATTTCAATGGAATTAGATCAAGAAGGCATCCTTGATAATTCATGCAAACTATCATCATGACTCGCAATGTAAATGTAATGTTAGAGCAGGGTGGAAAATCATTAATACCAAAAATGAAATTAGCATCTTAAAAGGCTTCTATAGGTTCAGTAAAATGAAGTTATTATAGAGTGCAAAATAAATTGCTTGTTAATTTATTCAAGTCCTCTCTGAAGACAATCAACATGATGGAACTTCTCCAGAAATTATATATATTGATTATAATGTTTACCAGGTGCTGAGAAACACTTATGAAGTCCTTTTGATAAACTGTGTCATTTTACTTGCAAATGACTTTAATGGGATTGCTTATAAATTGGGTTCCCATCAAAGTAAGCATAACTATAAAAGGATATAAAAACACTGTGACTCATGGATGCAGGCGTAAATTTTTAGACATTTAAATTTTTCACAGCATAGTTAGTCAGATATATATATATATAAAAAAGAACACAAAAATGTGAAATTATTATTTGCCATCAGTAATGACCAAATCAGGCAACTTGCTAATAATTAAAAAGCAAGAGGAAACTACAAACCCAAGCAATTATAAATAAGAACAGAAAATGCTGGAAAGTCTCAGGTCAGGTAGCACCTGTGGAAGAAGAAATAATTGGAAATGCTACTCCCATTTCTTTTCCATGGATACTGCCTGGCCTGCTGAGTATTTCCAACATGTTCAGTTTTTTAAAATCTAGATTAGGCTGCTGTCCTATAATTCATTCCCAGTACTTCTAGTCCATGCAGTATGATTGACATAATTACCCTAATCTGTTGCACAAGTCTGTGGCAACCAAGTTACCAAGGTACATGGTGTAAACAGCAGCACTTTCGTTTTACAACATACATTTCTGAATACAATCACAATATACTCTGGCTAACAACTGAAATGAAACTACTGTATATCCTCTATTTTCCTGCAGCTTCTAGAAAATTCCAATTATTATTTTGTTCCATCAGTGGAATAAATTCCAATTGTTTATGTTTGGGTTGGAATACATTTATAAAAAGGCTTTAATTTTCCCTTTGCAGCCCTGCTAAAGACACTAATTTGAGTACAGTCTAGATTTAACTGGATAGTCTTTTAACTCCATAGACCAATTAAAATGAGTTTACATTTAAGGAGTTCAGTGACAAAGTGACTGGACAGAGTCAGCTACATACTACAAAACTGGTCTTTTCAAGGACCTATCTGTACAAGGGGCAGAAGGAATTCCGCCCACACTCCCCCACACAACGTGTGGTCAGTATTTCGGTTTACTCTGGGCACCACACACACACACACACACACACACACACACACACACACACACACACGATCGAACTCAGCTGATCAGTCAACATCTATGGAGAGAAGTAAACAGTTGACGTTTCAGGCCCAAACCCTTCATCAGTCCTTCGTGAGAGTTGATTTCCAGCATCTGCTGAATCTCTTCCGTACATGGAAGAGCAAATTCGATTGTAACAGTCAACAGGGAACTGCGGGAGTATCTGGAAGGACAAGTTGCAGGATGCTGGGGAGAGGGCCAAGGTATGAGTCCAACTCCATTGCCCTTCCGTAAAGCCAGTACAGTACAGACTCCGTGGGACAAATGTCTCCTCCAATACTGTGACCATTCCGTGCTTATGTCATGTGTGAAGTTAACAGTGGAGCGCTTTCCTGCCAGACAGTTTGAACAAAAAGCGTACTGCACTTTCTGACTGAAAGCATCATCTGAAAAGACCAATTTTGTTCTGTGTTTCCAAACCCATTTCTACTTTTGGAGGTGCAACACGGTTTAGAAGGCGAGTGGGAACGACAATACGCGTGCATAAACCTAAACCTGCCTTTCGAGTAACTAGCGATAGCTTCAGAATCGTTACCAGCAGGGGCAGTCAACTGGATAAAGACTTCGGCACGATTCTTGCTCCATTTGCGCTCGGGAGATCGGGACTGCGAAGACCAACCGGCGTTAGCGCTCAGCTGTACTTCAAACACCCAGTGCTGGGGTCGGCGGGCGGAGCGCAGACTGGCTCCATTCGATGCGGGGTGTTTACACATAGTCTTAAGTATTACCACAGAACGGAAACCGGCTTCGCTGCGCCCTAAGCTGGTGAGTGATGTTACTCCTGATCGGTTATCGGCATTGTGCGTGCGTACAAGATGCACACCAGTATAAGCAACGTCGTAGTGCTGGTTCAAGTCGTTAACTATTTCGCTTGGACGATGCACCGGCAGTTGTTGCTTGCGGGTTGTTCGGAGATGCAAAGATCACCGCGTTACTCTTTCTGCTTTTGTTTATTAATGAGGAGGTAGGAAGCTGATAAGGATGGAACGGAACATTGTAAAAGCAGAAAGAAACTCAGGAAGAGGATGGGAGGCTAGGGGATTTATCCCATTCTGAGAGTCGGGATCCGATTACCTTTAGCTCCTGGAGGCTTGGTTCCTTCCCGTTCTCCCTCGCACTTTTCAGCATGAAATCCAAAGCGTCGGGGTAAGCGCCTGGGCTGCTTTGTTGCAGTTTTTCAGAAATCGCTTTTTCCAGGTACTCGTGCAATGCGTTCCTTGCTTTAATGCCCTTTCAAAAAAAAACAAAGTATATTGCTATAAAACAGGTTTCATCCGGAGTCCATTTTATATTGAAGGCTAATGCTTATCAAGATGGTGTTGTCTGAGAGCTACAATGAATGCGTCTCTTAGCCACGAACTCTAAAAGAAGCTGCAGCATGAGATAATTCTGGTTTAAATCTGATACATTCCCCTCTTACAGCACTTGCAAACAGACTGAATACTCTGAACAATACTCTGCCTACTTAAGGGGAGCCACTTCTTTAAAATGCTCCTGTCATTTAATATGTTGTGGTGAGCACAATTATATAGAAACAGAAAACCAGCAGAAGTTTAAATTCAAAGCTCGGCATCAATATTGAAGTAAGAGCTCGGGTGGGGGAGGGAGAGGGTGGTAGTGTTGGAGTTTCTCACAAAAGTGCAGAGAAAAGAATACAGTATTTACGAATTCCAAAAATTAATTCGGCTCTTTTATATAACGAAGCGGCCCAAACGCTCTTCATGCAGCAGGACACCTCCCAGGAAAATAATCAGCGAAAGCGAATGTGAAACCTGGACTTGTCCGCGACAGGTTGTAAGACAGTCCCGTGGAAAAATCGCTACTCAGCACTCTAAATCCAAAAACATATCTTATGTTGAGGTGCATTCAATATGGAAAGATTGCAGAGGAGAAATAGAGTGAACAGATGACAGACTGAACGTAAACTACTCCGTTGCCGTACCTTACGCAGACCGCTGAAGGGAAAATCCAAAGGTAGCGAGAAAATGTTGTCCATCAGCTGTTCGAATATGCTGGAGAGATGGTCGAGCTGGTGATCCGCAGCCTGGAGACCAAGCAGGATCCGAATGGCGATGCAGAAGGTCAGCGCTTTGGCGGCCGGGTATACGGTGACGGGGGCTCGCCCCTCGCACCAGCGCTGCACCCGGGAGCGGACCACCTGCTGGGTGCCAGGGATGTAACTGTCCAGAGCGGCGTGACTGAACACCCGGGCCAGGATCTGCAAATACAACGGAGCGTGAGTGCAGAGACAGCGCGGGCCAACTGCGAGATCCCGCAATCTGTTAAAATGCTCAGACACGCGGATCGAAGCAAGAGCAGTGGCACATTAAAATCACCCACTCGGATTTGCGAGGCCCGCGATTTGCTTAGAGATGCAGGAGACTGCAGATGCTGAAATCCGGAGCTACAAACTGCAGGAGGAGCTCAGCGTTGTGGACCCACATCTGCGGGGAGTGGGCGGAGAGGAGGAGGAGGAAATGATGCTTTCGGTCCGAAGCCACATATTAGTAATTTGGTTATTCGAAGCTCTTCTTAAACTTAAGCCTAGTGCCTGAATGCATGACTCCTTTTTGAGAACTCGTGCAAAAAAAAAACAACAGGAGGAACTCTACGGTCAGACAGCATCTGTGGAGGAAGGATGATTTTCATTGTATTCTGATGCTGCCCGACTCGCCAGGTTCCCCAAGGTTGTTCTTTTTGATGCTCCGGGTACCAGTAACTGCAGTCTCCCGCGTCTCCGTTTTACTCCACGCCTCCCCTCCACACTGAAGGTACTTGCCCTCCGTCTCTGGCGGTGCAGCTCCCCGCTGGAGTTGGCGAGCGTGTTGGTACCCAGAAGGATCCGGGTGCTGTGCGGCCACTGCGCGCTCACCAGGCTGTGCTCCCCCATCAGGATCTTGCGTATATTCTCCGCACCCGTCACTCGGATCACCGGCCTTCCCAGCAGATGTGTTTTGAAGACGTTTCCGTATTTTTCTCTCCTGGAAGCGTGGAAGTTGGCGCCCTGCCGAAAGGGAGAAAGGAAGGTGTCACGGAGAATCGAGCGCTGGCGGAAAGCTCGAGGCTCAGTCTAAGTGCCCACATCCAAGTTGCTTCCGACATCTGAAAACACTTGTAATTAACGCAGAGTGCTTCCGAGGTTTTGGCACAGACCCTTCAATCACTCCTCGCCCTTCACAAAACCAAATCCCACACGAGTTAGCAGGGAGCACACACAACCTGATGTAGTAGGGCTTATGCAACTTTTCTTTTGCTATGTCAAACGAGTACACCCATCTCACCAGACGGGTTCCCCTTCCCGGCCGCACACAACTCGGGTTATGGGAATATTCTTTTTTTTTATCTTCCTCTGCATATTTTACCCTCGTTGGTGTTCGCCGTTTTCTCACCCTCCCGTCATCTCGAATATTCCCAAATCAATCCTTTATCCCTTAATGTAATGCGTAATAACCTGCACACACAGTTCTGACCCCTGAGCCTTGCGTGTTAATGTAGACGCGGCTTTCGCGAACCACAGTCAGCACTAAAAGCAGATACTGATTTTACCCGCACATTTATGGAGACTGTTTTTAAGAATACAATAAAAAAATTGCATTAAAAATTAAAAAGCATTAGAATAATATGTAAACCCAAATTATGACACTAAGGTATTTGGAGGCAATCTCGGGACACTTCGTTTCTCCCTACGTATGGAGCAATAACTGGCGGGATATATAAAACCAGGAGCCAATAAATTCAGGAAGTGCCTTAGAGCTCGACGCCTTGTTATTCATTAGCATAGAACGCGACAGACAGAAACCGGTTATTTTATTCAGCTTTGTTTACTGTATAAGTCAACCTAGCACAAGCGAAAAAGTAATCAACCTGGATGGACGCTGTGCCCGCCCCTCCGCCGATATAAAACGCCTGACCCGCAGGATTATCCGCTTCACTAACGATTATTGCCTTCTCCCTCCATACCTGTACCAGCCAGTGCAGCGTCTCTCCAAGTAATGGCCAGCCCATTGAGCCTTTGGGAAGCGGCAGCTTGTTGTCCCTGTCTCTGGTCACATTCCAGGCGAGGGTCCACAGCTGTCTGGAGACTGCGAGTAGGAGCAGAACTGAGAGCAGCGAGGCGAGAGCCGCAGCCAGCGCCGACAGGTAATCAACCCCGGGCAGGAACATGGCCAGCGGCCGCGGGAGTAATTTACAGCAGCCAACGCTTATTTTCACAGCGAACTATCAACCTTTGCGTCGAGGACTCAGTCTCAATAATAATATTTTGATATTAATAGGACGTTCTATCTCCTCGTATCAACACCACATTGGAAGCGGTTTAATCTCTCGGGAATCTTCAATCTCCGCTCGTATCCTGCACACAAAACATTGTCATTGGTAGAAACTACTGATCGACCGTGAAAAGTGTCTATCGGAAAGGCAGCGATTCAGAATGATTGTGTATTAAGTGCTATCCAATAAACATTGCTGTAATTTGTAAGGCGTTCTTTACAATTTTATTTAATCGTTAAAGCCGGACAACTTGGTAAAGGAGAAAAACTGGAAATAATTTTTATAGGGACTTTGAGATCACACTTAATTGGAGTTACGAGTCGCAAATATTAGTCTGAACCTGCAAAATGTAGCATGTTTGTTCGCTATCAAATTGTACAGAAACAACTCTTATGCTTTAAACCCGGAATATTTGAATGCCATAGTGGAGGCTGGCTATTTCCTCAGCATTTTCCCAATATAATGTTTATTCGTAGACAGTTAATTTCCAACGATAATATCCAATATTTAAAATATTTTAATTTCCAATGATAATATCCAGTATTTAAAATATTATCTCCTGTTTGGTCGTTTGGGTTATCTTAGGAGCATGGATATTATTATCCGTGCCGGCAACACTACTCCTCATTCAACAATTCAGCGTGCAGACATATGATTTCAACAGTGCAATCCACAAGCATGCATTTATCTAATTAGGCCAAAAGAATGGTTAACATTGAGACAATAACCCTTGTTGAGCAAGAGGCAATTACTAAAACACATTTGATTGAGACAGTTCTACCAGTAACGGATTCGTTGGATCTAGATTAATTCCAATGTTTAAATTTAGATTTGACCTTGCAGGTTGTAAACACAGCAAATATGAAATTAATAGGGTCGTAATCTGCTGGCGGGTACTCCATTACCGCATTAGCACTGCGCACAATCCCAGACTGCATCTCCGGCGGCAAAGCGTGAAAGTTTGCAGTCCTTATTCACACTTGTCAGTGAAAGACTGAAAACAAATAATAGATTGGCTAACGAGAGAAACCAGCTTTCTTTTAAAAAAACTTACTGTTTTGCCGTTCACGCAATTGAAACGTCGGAGGTGATAGTCGGTTTTAACAGATTGTGTGGTAGTTTTCGTTTAAAATTCCACCATAAACCTGTTCCGGGTGAGTATTGGTGGGTTTTCTGTGTACAGCGGTTTTATAGATATTCGCTAACTGGACTATCCACCTCCTCGGATGACGTCGTTGGTAAATTTAAATACTTTGTAAAGTTGCAACAATCAGATTGCGATAATCCGTGCCAAATTAGATGGATTTAAGAGAAAATTGATCGCAATGATTGAAATCGAAGGAGCGAGGAGAGCGGTCAGTGCACCAGATCACTGACGTTGCTCGGACTCGAATAACTCAGTGAGAGGACAGGTAACCAATAGCAGTAACAGCAGCAACTCCACATCAACACAGCCGGCCACCGCTACAGAGTCCATCATAGACCAGTCAGTAACCCCAAAGAATACAGGACCCCGCCCCTCCAGCACCCTCCCCCAAACGGCAATCTGATCACATACTTTTTCTGTCGTTCTCTGACAAAGGTTGAACACTTTGTTATTGTAACCAGAATTAAAACCTGGAGTAAACCCAGTAGCTGGAGGCGAGTCTTACTTCATCCATTGGTTCACAAACAGGGGAAATCAATTCATCGATTGAAAAAGCGCAAGACAAACATTTATTATAGTCTATTAAAGTTTGGGAGAAGAGTTCACCTGTTTTTTTTCCCTCTCTGAATACTTGACATCGATTAAAAGAGGCTGATGATGCGCTTTTTAGCGGCTGGTGTGGTGCGCTGGGTCTTTTTCTGGAGATCTATACGATATAATAGTACCTTATGACGATTAGTCACTGAGTAAAAGGCATTGGGACATAACAACATGCACCAGGGATTTATGCATCATAAGTGCCTGTGTAATTTTGTATTGACCTGGATACCCAGCACTCGTGAGAACCGTTCAGATTTCAGTGTTGCTGGAAATGCGCAGCTTACTTAACCAGTAAAAAAAAACAAATTGTAAAACTGATAACTGATATGAAACTATCATGTGCGGTGTTAAGCAATTGATTTGGAATAATTATGTACAGTTCAGCCTCACAGTTAACCTTCAGTACAGTGATCCGTAACCCTGCTCGACACTCAACATCAACCGCTCGCCCCGCTGCTGAAACAGATAATTATACTGTTAAAAATGAACCGGAATTTAAATACTTTAAAATCTTTTAACTTTATATTTTGTAAAGATTCTAAGATAAATTATTTGCAGATACAAAGTACACAAGTCTGGTTGCGTATTTTGCAACTTTAATAAAAACGAATATGTCCCCAACATTTACAGTTCTGTGCATTTAAACCAATCTGCCAAAATAAAATGTCGACCATCAGGATTACAGAGACAATCTGAATGTAAGTTAAGAATATTAACAGTTTGATTAATACCTTCCAGCCTATTATTGTTTCAACAGGCAAATGCTAAAATTACGCACTTATGATATCGAATTGCTAATTCAGTAATTTGCTGTCCGATGTTGGTACGGAATAAAAACACTACAACGAAACAAGGCCCTCTTTACATTGAGTCACCTTCTACACAGGCATCGACTTCTCTCCGACATTCCTTGCCATTATCTACAGTTCATTATTATTAACCGGTCTCCGCTGCAGTCCATATATTTTACATCTGCTCAAGATTCCTTCCCCCCACCCCCATAATACAGTCCAGACACCTTTAAAATAGTTCCTCTCCCCCATATTGATTTTCCTCCCAGCAGAGATTTGAGTGGTTTGGGATTTAATTACCCGCAACGGGGTTTGTCTTTTCGAACTGTTCCTCTTTAACTCAGACCACCAACTGCGCGAGTATGCTTTATCCAAATCCTCGAAAATACTACTTGAAAGCAGAGGATCCGCCAGTTGCCGTAGGAAAAAGTTAGTCTCGTGTTATAAACAGCGTTTTTGAAGCCAAATACTCGTACAATTCCAATTAAATGATATATTTTTTTGGTTAACCGCTATACACGCACGGTTATATAAATACTACCTGCTGGGATTTCTGATACTTTCTACTTTTAATTCTGTTCTCTTTTCGACTCTCTTTTCACTGGGACACCAAGCTTCACTTTGTTTAGCTGCATTTGTCCCTTCACAGTTGCTTTTGAATTTAACATCGTTAGTTGATCTCCCAGTTCCAGGTGTACCATCTCATTTCCCACACCCACTTATTGAAAACACCTGTTGGTATTTGTTGGTGTAGTTTATATTTGTGTGTGTCCCTTTAACAGTACAAAGAAACAACGAATCTCCCGAGGGAAGTGTTCTTTCCCACTCGGCTCCAGAAGGTCCTGACAATTCTCTTGTTCTTTTTTTTGTTTGTTTTTAATTGGTTTGGGGAAAAAAACTGTCTAATTTTATTTGTTGTCATTCCGATTCTTCAAATGCTGCTAGGAGATGTGTTTCACCTCAATATGATATCGATCTCCTTCAAAAAGGATCTCTCGTTGTCCCTGGCATTCTTGTGTGGGACATGACCAGATATCACAGTTGCAAGACTAATAAAGTAACTTAGCCTAATCATCAACGGAATGTTTTACTTCACTTGTTTTCCTCCACCGTACAATGTGCATACTCTCACGTTTACATGTAACATTTATAATATTATGTAGAAAATAAAGGAAATTTACAAATTCATATTAATATAACAAAATGAATGGAATGCACTCCTTAGACATTAAAATCTAAGTACACAACATGTAGGATTAACTCGTAATTAAATAAAAGCGTTAATATACACTCGCTTGTCTTCTCGAAGATACTTCCGCCACTTTTTGATTGACTCAGAGACAGGATATGGCTGACGTAAACAATTTATTTTGAAATTCGCGCATGCCTGTAGGATTTCGGGATCGTTCCCTGAGAAAGCATTTGTACGGGACAGTACAAATATGTGTCGGCATTCAAGTTGACACGCAAATATAAAACAATGGGCACAATTTCAGCTTCAAATATTTTGATATGCTGTTACAGCGTGATATGATTTTAAATCTTTCAGTGCAATCAGTGACTTGATAAGATCTAAAACAAAAATCCACGGTGGAATCTCCAGTTTCAATTCATGTCCGACTTAGTCCTAGCTGGAGATAACTTTTTATTTTGCAAATGACTACCTGTACACTTACCCCGGTTATTTCCGTCTACCTTCATTCTCCAATGTTTGGATCATTTGGAAACAGAAAAACAGTAACGACCTGGCTGTGGAGAAGCCATTTCCAAGGATAAGAGGTACCAGGATCTGTCCCGGATTCTATTAAGGACCTCCTAAAGTTGGCCTGGCGCTTCACTGGAAATATATTCCATGTAGTTAAGTCCTGAAAAGTGGGAGACTGGGTCGTTCAGAGTTGAACATAATTTTAAGAGGGAGCAGGCATAAAGGCCACACTACTTATGCGGCGTCGTTTGTCCTAGTAACTGCCCCTTAGATGTTAATGACAATAAATGTAACCAACATGATTTTAGAGATTGCCAGGTGCAAGCTTATTCATATTCTCTTATTTCCTTTACAATAGACGTTTTAAAAATGAATTTATATATTTTAAGGAAGAAATAAATTGCTTAAAAGGCAGCAGAACAAAAACCCGACATGTTTCTTCACAAAATAGCAGAGCGCTATCTGAAAAATGCTTAAGATCAAGGCTCCCTCCCCCCCCCCCGCTTCTAATCCAGCGGTGCTTTTAATGCATGCGATCTTCCTGGTTCGAGAGTATAATTTCTTTCCGGGTTTCCTTTTAGCTCAATTAGGGGACGGTATGTTTCATCTTTGGATAAATCACTAAGATCTCTGTATCAGAAATCCATTTACTCCCTGTCATAATCCGAAACTAATTTTAGAGTACCGGCTCTCATGCCGCCCGCTCTTCCCCGTCTCTTTCAATAATTACCGGACGTGAGTTGTAATTCAACAACAACCCCAAAAAAAATGCAAGAGAATGTTCATTAGGTGTTTTCTTTTAAGGACTCAGCCCTGTCCAGTAGAAACCCCAGTGATGCGACGATTCAGGCCACACACACCGACAGATACTCTACAATCCAAACGAGAAACAGAACACGGATTCGCCCAGAGAGAAAGAGACGGGACACATCATACGATTCTCTTCTTTCGAGGGGACATTTAAAACTTGTTTACTGAAACAAAATCTGTTCTTTCGGCAAGGTTCTGAGTAGTTCGTTAAGTAAAACCTCCAGTTTTTTAAAAAAAAACAAACCCCTCCTTCGTTCGATCACACATCCGCAGACAACTTCCAAATATAATCGGTAATGTCGGAGTACTCAACCAAAGACATCCGCCAGTTTTCCTTTATGTGGGTTATGTACAAAACAATCGAGAAACTAAAAAGGCTGGTAATATAGGGTACATAGTCTAGATTTAAAAAAATCCAATGTAAATTTATGCGTTATGCAATGAAAGCTGTATTCACGTTACAAAAGCCCCTATTCCTTACGATTAATGCTATCAACCCATTCAGAGGGGCACCATCGAGTTAAACTGTATATTTAATGCTTTCTCTTGTGCTTAATTTTACGCCACTTTTGCTTTATAGCTTTTTTTGTGCGTCCACAAAAGCTTAGCCAAAACCAGAGGCTTAAATCAATAAACTACTTTACATAACGAAGAAAGCTAATAGGCCAGCGTAAAGTCAATTCCCATAAAATAAACATCACATTTAGCTGAACAATAAAAAGAACGCGAAAAATTAAAACAATCTGAGAGCATAAACAGCTAGTTTTATTCGGGATAAAAATCTATTTGTGGGCATATCTGAAGTTTACATACATTTGAATTTTTAATTAGAATAAGCTGAAAGGTTCATTTTAGTTGCAGATATCAAAATTTAAAAAAAAATCTTGAACTAAACAGTTAATTTATTTAGGAAAAATAACGATTATATAAAAAGGCTTACATACTTAGATTTTAAATTAATAAATTAATAAAACACTGGCAATGTTTATATTTCCATGTGACCACTTTCAACACGCAAATATAGCCACATTAAGAAATTCCCTATGCTGAAAATGAGAGATTTAAACTCTTCTCCAAGAGCTCCCATTCCAAATATGAATTAAGTTAAAATAATTTAAAGTTTGAAATGTACTTAGGTCATTAAAAAAATTCCAAAAATTGTAAAGAATTAAACAATGCCCATCATTAAAGGAATGTTGGGTGGGGGGCAGGGCAGATGGACATGTAGGTAATACTGCTCTATTGCCCACAGAATGGGCCCATAGTAGAGGAGTAAAAAGGGGAAGGCACTTGTTTTCCCATTACACTTTGAATCATCTGTGTACAGTATTCTGGCTGTCTCAAAGCTATTCCTGTACTTTTTAAAAATTAAAATGCTGCCGACTTGTTAAGAGCTTGAGCAGCTTACCATCTTTCTTGAAATGCTCCGAATTACTCTTACTACCTTTACCTAATTTCCTGCAACTTCTAATATTGCCAGACTTTAGCATCCTCATCACTTCAGTAACAATTCATTATGAAGCAAATAATCTGCTACAGTACAATTTAGTGCACAGAAAAGGTTGATGGGGGTACTTTCTGTAGTGTTTCTGCCTATGGCTGTGATCAGTGATCATTTTAGAAAGTACTGAGATTTTGGGACTGCATTAACGTTAATTATTACTTGGATGTGAAAGGCCCAAATCAAATTAGGCATATACGTAAAATCATTCAATAGCGATAGCTCTGCACTAACTATTGAAATAAAATTATACCTCTGATCTTTGGTGAAATCAAATTAGGTTTCCTATAACAATATTTTGACAGCTCTAGAATCCTTTTGCTGGTAAGAGCTTGATAGTAATTGAGCAGCAACAAAAGTGCAATGAAAATCACCTGAATAGAGATATTAGTTTAGCCTTTGGATAAGTTTCTAGTATGTAAAGGCCAGAGAACTGTAATGATGATAATGTAATCAAAATACAGTATTTGACAGATATAAAACAACTTTGACCCACCAAGCCATTAGGAAGGCTTTAATGCCTCAATTTCATTTGTGGCTGACTTCTGAGCCATTAGCTTACCAGGTTAAAATCATTCTACTTATTTTTTGTTATAAATGCGTTAAACTCATGTTTATAGAAAAACTTACTGTCAATGTGTTCTTTGTATTAATGAAAATGTTTGCATCAATGACTTCTTAAATGACCCATAAACTGAAGGTTTAAGGGGAGATTAACGAGGGGTGCATTCACTAGGAAAGATAGAATTATTCTCATATTAAAACATTAATGAGTGACTTGACTCAGGAGGATTAATGACAACAACCTTCATGTTGAAGTATTATTGAGTAACCCTCATATTAAAGCAATAATGAAGGTGACTCACATAATGAAGAATTAATGATCGGAATTAAAACATTAATGGGAACTCTTAAATTAGAACAAATATTGATGATACTTTGAAAGATGTTAATATGAAATGCCATAATTCCAAAATACAATAATTAATCTTAATCTCATGCAAAATTGTAGCTATTGGTAAACTGCGTCCAACAAAATAAAACTGAGACATAGAAAGTAACAATTAAAAACTGCTCAGGGTTACTTTTATTGCAGAGTGGAAATAAAGTACTGCAATAGCTCAATGTACAGAATTTAATATTCTTCATTAATATCCATCTTATAAACAAGAATCAACAAATCTGGAAAGTCAAACAGTAAGATAATGAAGCTATACATCACATATCCTTATTGATTGTGCTGAGGATGATCCAATCTCAAAATCAGAATGAGGAAATTATAATTTTTCCACCACTTTTTGAATTAAGGTGTGATCTGTTTCTAAAGGGAAAAACAATAGACTGAAGTTGATTGGAAGTTATTTTCTGAATGCCAGAGAAGTGCTTTTGGTTAATTTTAATATTTTTGCAAAGAAGTCAAAGTTCACAATAGTACTACAGCCCTGAGTAAAAACTTAAAAACATACAGATTTACGTGCAATCATATCAGTGACGTGAAGGTAAAACATTCTCAAACAGCTCCTTCAGAATACGAATAGTGAAAATAAAATTAGTCTGAACATCAAAGCAGGTAAAACATACAAAACAGTGGTCAATAAAGTGAAAAGGAAACATCAGCCAACTCTATGCAAGACTGGAACATCATGCCTTCTTTGATTATTATTTACAAAGTTATGTCACAGTCAATCCACAAAGTTAGAGATTACAGTGCCACTACCAAACTAAAAAATTATATTGCAACTGTAACTTGCAAAGATCTATGTTTTAACACATCCACCCAACTTCATATTGACCCTGCCCATCAGTCACTTGAGTTTTGTGTTATGTACATTTAGTTTTACAGTGTCCTTAACCAAATTAACTATGAACAGTTGCAGTGTGCAGTAAAGACCATTGCACATATTCTGAAAGTCTCAAAACACCAAATTCTGCATGATTTGAAAAATACATACAAAACATTTCCCCTTCATTTTATACCACTATACCCTTTACATTCCCAATTGTTATTCCTCTGTTGGTACTTGACAATCTTTTACATTCTGTTGTACACAAATGCTGGCTGAAGAATCATAAAGGGCTGGAACAAAATAACCAGGGCAACAGGCTATGTGTGTTGGGACATGCCGTTCACCAAACTGCGTAGCTGCTTCACTACAGTCTCGATTAGTTTCTGTTTATCACGGTCATTTTTCCTGAACTGAGAAAATATAATGTTTTTTTTGCTGGTATCCTTCATCCTGCAAAATAAATTAACCACATTTTTAGTGCCTCAGATCTGTAACAATTTTGAATGAGTCAAATCAATCCAGTAATAAAATAACATACATCCAATACAGGAACCAAGAATAAATAATGTTCAAAAGTACATGCAACTGCAAATATGTTTGGAGCACACAAATCAACTTCCCAACCTCCTTACTTCAGTCAGTTAGCTCCAATGCCTATACACACTTGATGCTCAACATCTATCACCTTTAGTATTGATCTACACAGGTTATGGTTCCAAAATAATATCAAATTTAAAATAATTTTCATGTTGAATTCTCCTCAAGGTCTTTACCTGTCTCCCAGTGCAAGCAAAATTCTTAAAGAATTCTGTTTCTCAAATTATGACCTTGTTATGCACCCTAATATCACTCTATCCTCCACAGCACACCATTCCTTCAGTTGCCTACACTCACTTTCCAGAACTTCCTTCCCAAATTCCTTGCCTAACTTTTAGTTTTGAGAACTCCACTATGGGATTTGGGCTACATTGACAGCTTATTCAGTGTTTTTGGGCCACTACTCTTACAGGCAAATGAAACATTTATTGTCCTTTCATAACTAATTCCAAGATGATGATAGTGAGGCCCCTTCCTGAAGTATTGCTGTCCATCACTTGGCACTGCCCGTCAGGGTATTGCCATGGTGATACTGAAGTGCTTCAGGGATTACACCCCAAAATAAATAGGGATACATTTCCAAGCCAGGACATTGTGTGATCTAAAGGAGTACTTGCCTCTCCATATACTTATTACTTTTGTATTCATCAGTAAAAGCAGTTGCAGAGTTGGGAGATGCAAAGGAGGCAGCACTGCAGCTATGGTGTTGGAGGAAGCAAACATTTAGGGTGGAAGGTTAAGTGTCAATCATGAGGTCACCATTGTCCACAAAAACAAACACCACATGTTGTTGGACTGCTACTTTTCTATACATGTGCCCTAACATATTCCTGATCTGTTATTTAGTGATAGTGAAAAGGCTTTGGAAAGTCAGGGAGGTGGTAATCACCACTTCAGACTGGCATTTGGACACATGGTAATTATAGTTTGCCTGGTAGATGCATGTGGCAAATGTTACTATTCATTTATTACCCCCTACCCAAAGGCAAATTAAGTTTTCCTGCATACAGGCAGAGACAGCTCTATTTTCTAATGAGTATAATGACTTCTGACCTTATAATGGAAGGCCACCAATATTAACCTTTGGGACTTCTGCAATACTGGGGCTCAGAGTACTCACAATCACTTTCCTTGGTGCAAATATAACTCCACCCAATGGAGTTTCACTTTATACCAACTTCAGTTTCATGGGTGCCCTGAAGTTACTTCTGGTCCAATTCTGCCTCAAATGTCAAGGGTAGTCACTCTCATCTGGAATTGAGATCAGGTGTTGGGAAACCCACACTGAGCAATGAACAGATTATGTCAAATAAATGCCACTTTGTACCCTTCAATGACTTCTATCAGTAAGTGATAGTCTAAAATTTTATGACAATGATTGGATGTGACATGCTCTTTTTGGAGAATACAATCATAGTTGGTAAGAACAACATTGTGGTAAAACTTCAATGAATTTCTGATTCATTGTAATAACCATAGTTTCTCAACTCAATTTCTCAGAATCAGGTTGGTCCAATATCTCCTTATGTGCTTAAGGATCAAGTTATATTTATAAGTGCTTCTCAGAAATACCTTAAAATTTTTACTAAGTTTAAACGACTACATAAAAGCAAGTTGTTTGATGATCCTCTTCCCATAAGAATGAATTCTGAAACAGACATACGCTCAATGAGGACCCACAAACTGTTGAGGAGGAAACACATGGCAAATAATCGTCAGTTACCTCTTCAATACCTTCCTGATGCTGAGCCAATGGGAGATTTGGGTGCAGATTAGCTGCAGGATGTATGACAGTATGATCTTCAATGTATTAAGATTGTGAGCAAAATTGCTATAGTCGTGTAATAAACTGCTGGGAAACTCATTGTATCCCACCTCTCACTCATTGAAGCAATTGTATCAATAATTACTGCTTTCAAAGAAAACAACAACTCTGCTTATTCTATTTCCATCAAATACTGTCAATTTTACAAGCACATGACGAATTTTCAATTTAATCCAGTTAATATATCCACAATAGGGACATCCAGTCAGTCTCAAAACAGCACTTAAAAAGCAACCATTCAAAAAAAAAGGCAATAGCCTGCATACTCTCTTCCAGAAACTATCAGCACACTTCAGTCTTTTACTCACACCAGTCATGTTTGCAATCAAAATTCTGCACAATCATTGCGGAAGTTAGGTAGAATTCTCTTTTGACATGGGCCATTCTAATATAATTTTTTTATTATGCTATACTTGGTTTATTAGCAAAATATAAACTTCGGTTGGTTTAGGAATTTGTTGTAAAACTGAAGTACACTGCCACCACTGGGAGGAGGGTTCAATTACAGCAATGTTCCCGGAGATAGGAATGTTAAAAGGTAGTAAATAAACACCTGTAACTAACATACTGAAACCATTACATCATTTTAAAATATTATGCTGACAGTTAGCATGCATTAGTGTTTTCTGGATGGTCTCTGCACAATATGCTTGTCTATCTTTAAAGGTGGTATCCCCTTGTACAACGGGATCTTCGATTTCTTCATGTGCAGACCCCAGTCAGTTCGGATTGCCAACATCTTCACAATCACCATCAGCACAGGTGCCTCACAAAGCTGTGTGCTTAACCCCCTGCACTACTCACTTTACACTTATGACTGTGAGGCTAAGCACAACTTCAATGCCACATACAAGTTTGCTGATGATAGCATTGTCACTGGCTGAATCAGAAGTGGTGACGAATCAGCAAAAAGGAGGGAGATTGAAAATCTGGCTGAGTGGTGCCACAACAGCAACCTCTCACTGTCAGCAAGATCAAGGAGCTAATTACTGATTACAGGGGAAGAAACTGGACATCCATGAGCCAATCCTCATCGAGGAATCAGAGGTGGAGAAAGTCAGCAACTTCAAATTTCTTGGTGTTATCATTTCAGAAGACCAATCCTGGGTCCAGCACGCAAGTGCTATTACAAAGAAAGCAAAGCAGCACCTCTACCTTCTTTGGAGTTTGCAAGGATCCAGCATGTCATCTAAAACTTTGAGAAACTTCTATAGATGCAATGGAGAGTATATTGACTGATTGCATGAAAGCCTGGTATGGAAAAACCATGCTCTTGAACAAAAAAACCTGAAAAAAGTAGATACAAGTCCATCATGAGTAAAGTCCTCTCCACCACTGAACACATCTACATGAAGTGCCTTTGCAAGAAAGCAGCATCCATTGTCAAGAACCTCTACTATCCAGGCCATGCTCTCTTGTACAGGATGTAAAGGAGCCTCAGGACCTACACAATCAGGTTAAGAACAGTTATTATCACTCAACCATCAGGCTCTTGAACCAAAGGGGATAACTCTACTCATCACTCACCCCATTACTGAACTGTTTCCACAACATATCAACTCATTTTCAAGACTTTTTCATCTCATGTTCGATATTTATTGCCTATTTATTTATTATTACATTTTTTTTTGTATTTACATAGTTTGTCATCTTTGCACATTGATTATTTGCCTGTCCTGTTGGGTGTGGTCTTCCATTCATTCTATTGTGTTTTTTGTATTTACTGTGAACGCCCGCAAAAAGATGAACCTCATGATTGTATATGGTGACACACATGTACTTTGATAAAAAAAACCTATTTTGAACTTCGGTAAGAAACCATGTTTTCTCATGTGTCCTCTACTGCTTTTCAATCTCACCCAAATAAGTTATTGGCTGTGCTGTCACTCAAATGCACTTTCACTTCTTATGATCCAATCATGATTAGTAATTAAATTTGCATATAAATCTAGTAAGGGTTATAGTAATTATTTTGTCATAAAACTTCACCCAACTTATTTTGTTGAAAAAACCTGTACTATATTCATGCCTAATCTCATGTAGCTAGTGTATTAGTCTGTACACTTCATACAAGAGAGTTTCCTTAATACTACTTTTTGAAAGTTGTGTTCAGTTCTGGTAACCATATGTGGTGGGTGGATTACAAGAATAATTCAGTATTTTAAAAAAATCAGTTACTCAGAACTACTCTGCAGGTGCATCAGTGAAAGCTACTAATGAAACAGATCAAATATTTAAATAAATGGTCACGCTTTCATTGTTGTTATATGTTAGCATGGTAAAGATGATGGATATAAGTTATGTGAGAGTAGCTTTTAGGTAATTTTTTCTCTACATAATTGCATTCCTTTGAACAAGTTAAAAGCTTGTGGACAGTGCAAAATGGAGACCTCTCCAAATGTGACTATGGAACTTCTAAAAATTTGGCAAACAAAACACGATCAGAACAGTCTCTTGGGTTATTTCAACACAAACAAAATGCGAGAGAAACTCAGCAGGTCAGGCTGCATCTACGGAGGGAAATGAACAGTTGATGTTTCAGCTGAGATCCTTCAACAGATTAGAGTAGATTATGAGGACACTCAGTCCTCATTGTCATTTAGAAATGCATGCATTAAAAAATGATACAATGTTCCTCCGGTATGATATCACAGAAACACAAGACAGACCAAGACTATAACTGACAAAAACCACACAATTATAACATATAGATACAACAGCAATACCATAATTTGATAAGAGCAGACCATGGTCACGGTAAAAAAATGTCTCAAAGTTCTGATAGCCTCAACATCTCACACAGATGGTAGAAGGAAGAAAACTCTCCCTGCCATGAGCTTCCAGTGCCACAAACTTGCCGATGCAGCACCCAACCACAGTCCAACTCTTCGAGCCTCTGACCAGCCCTCCGACACCGAGCACCATCTCTGCCGAGCGCTTTGACCCTGGTCCTGGCCGCCAAGCAACAGGCAAAGCCAAGGATTCGGGGCCTTCCCCTCCGGAGATTCTCGATCGCACAGTAGCAGCGGCAGTGAAGCAGGCATTTCAGAAGTTTCACCAGATGTTCCTCCGTGCTCTCACGTCTGCCTCCATCAAATCAGAATTGTGCATGACCTCCTACTTGACAGATTACAGATATTCATCACCAGAGAGATCGTGCGCGCTGTGTCGCGCCACCATCTTCTCCTCCTCCCGAACATGATCTTCTCATGTCTAACACCTGCCTCCTCCTCTTAAGCACCTTACTCAGGCTTTTTGCCCATTCTGGATCCTTTCATCTCTAACACCTGAGATCTTCTAGATTAAAAATTAACTTTGTCACAGGTACATTGAAACATACTGTGAAATGTGTCATTTGTATCAATGACCACAGTTCGAGAATGTATTGGGGCAGCTTGCAAGTGTTGTCATGCTTCTGGTACCACCACAGCATGCCACAACTTATTAACCCTAATCTGTACATCTTTGGAATGTGGGAGGAAACCAGAGCATCTGGAGGGAACCCATGTGGTCACAGGAAGAATGTACAAACTCCTTACAGACAGCAGCAGGAGTTCAATCCTAAATCACCAGCACTGTAAATTGTTGCACTAATCTCTATGCTACTGTGCTGCCAGCATCTGCAGTGTCTCTTGGGCCATTTCCTATTTAAACGCTGTGAAGGATTCACCTTCCCTCCTCCCCCTTAAGTTTTGCTCCCAACCCCACCACCCTATGTTGATTTAATTCCCTCAGAAGGAATGACTGCTAGAGATGTTTAACCAAGCAACAGTGATACATGTTCAAGATCAGAGACAGTTTAGGAATACCTCAAAGCTAGTTCACGTGTCATTTATGTACAAGAAAGTAAAGATGAGGGGAAAAAAGTTTGAAGGCATTTGGATAAGAAAATTACTGCAAAATAAATTAAGTGGTCATAGATTAATGATATATGATAGACTACTGCATGAAGTAATACAAGCATAAAAGTTGAATTTAAGGAATTATATGACACTGCAAGGAACATTACTAGCATCCTATGAATACAAAAGAAACATACATAACCACTAGTCATTTACTGCACAGCTTTCTATCTTTCAGATACTAAACTATCTCCATGCATTGTTAACCATATAACAATTACAGCACGGAAACAGACCATCTCGGCCCTTCTAGTTCACGCCAAGCTCTTACTCTCACCTAGTCCCACCAACCTGCACTCAGCCCATAACCCTCTATTCCTTTCCTGTCCATATAGCTATCCAATTTAACTTTAAATGACAACATCGAACCTGCCTCAACCACTTCTGCTGGAAGCTCGTTCCACACAGCTACCACTCTCTGAGTAAAGCAGTTCCCCCTCATGTTACCACTAAACTTTTGCCCTTTAACTCTCAACTCATGTCTTCTTGTTTGAATCTCCCCCACTCTCAATGGAAAAAGCCTATCCATGTCAACTCTATCTAACCCCTCATAATTTTAAATACCTCTATCAAGTCTCCCCTCAACCTTCTATGCTCCAAGGAATAAAGAGCCAACTTGTTCAACCTTTCTCTGTAACTTAGATGAAACCCAGGTAACATTCTAGTAAATCTTCTCTGTACTCTCTCAATTTTGTTGACATCTTTCCTATAATTCTGTGACCAGAACAGTACACAATACTCCAAATTTGGCCTTACCAATGCCTTGTACAATTGCAACATTACATCCCAACTCCTATATTCAATGCTCTGATTTATAAAGGCCAGCATATCAGAAGCTTTCTTCACCACTCTATCCACATGAGATTCCACCTTCAGGGAACTATGATCCCTCTGTTCTACTGCATTCTTCAATGTCCTACCATTTACCATGTATGTCCTATTTTGATTAGTCCTACCGAAATGTAGCACTTCACATTTATCAGCATTAAACTCCATCTGCTATCTTTCAACCCACTCTTCTAACTGGCCTAAATCTCTCTGCAAGCTTTGAAAACCTACTTCATTATCCATAACTCCACCTATCTTAGTATCATCTGCATACTTACTCATCCAATTTACCATCCCATCATCCAGATCATTAATATATATGACAAACAACATTGGACCCAGTACAGATCCCTGAGGCACACTACTAGACACCAGCCTCCAATCTGACAAACAGTTATCCACCACTACTCTCTGGCGTCTTCCATCCAGCCACTGCTGAATCCATTTTACTATGTACTTCAATATTAATATCTAATGATTGAACCTTCCTAACTAACCTTCCGTGTGGAACCTTGTCAAAGGCCTTACTGAAGTCCATATAGGCAACAATCCACTGCCTTACCCTCGTCAACTTTCCTAGTAACCTCTTCAAAAAATTCAGTAAGAGTTGCCAAACATGACCTTCCACGCACTAATCAGATCCTGTCTCTCCAGATAATTATATATTCCATCTCTAAGAATACTTTCCATCAATTTACCCACCACTGACGTCAAACTCACAGGCCGATTGTTGTGGAATTCAATCATCTAAGTTTATTACCTAACCTAATGGAATATAAATACTTTGTTTTAGATTACATAGCAAGTCTGCTAACTCAGAACCATTCTAATAGAAACATAGAAAATAGGTGCAGGAGTAGGCCATTCGGCCCTTCGAGCCTGCATCGTCATTCAGTATGATCATGGCTGATCATCCAACTCAGAACCCTGTACCAGCCTAATTCAAGTATTTGCACTAGAATTAACACTGTAGAAGATTAAGTCCAGCTCCTATGGTGAGGGTGAAAAGGAGGAGGTAGTGGGGAAGAGAACAATAAATTGACCATGGGATTTGTACCAAGGATATTCCTGCTCCCACTAATGGGAATGGAGTGGGGATTGTATTAGGGCAGCAGAAGTTCGGCAAGCTTTACTAAAGAACAGATTTGTTTATTTATAGGTTGGAGTGACTTTCAGAGTTTTACATCTTGCTTGTTGATTAAAATGTCTAATTTTTCCATATGGCTGAACAACTAGCGCAGTGGTCCCCAACCATTGGGCTGCAAAGCATGTGCTACTGGGCCGCGAGGAAACGATATGAAATGCTATGAGTCAGCTGCGCCTTTCCTCATTCCCTGTCATGCCCACTGTTGAACTTGAACGCACGCGAGGTCATCAGTCAGGTATTAACCTACAACTACTCAATGAGCGAAAAAACAAACGCCGCTTGAGAGTTTCTTTGGAAGAAGTGGTAGGGGACATAAAAGGCCTAACGATGATGATAACGCAGAGCTGAGACTGCAAAAAAAAGAAAGCTTCCTTCAACAGAAAATATGACAAGTCGTACATAAAATATGGCTTTATTGTGAGCAGTGACTCGCACGCTCCAAGCCCCCTGTGTGTGATATGTGGAGACAAGCTGTCTAATGAGGCAATGAAGCCCTCAAAACTGCCTCGGCACCTTGAGTCCAAGCACCCTGTACTTAAAGACAAACCAGTTGAGTTTTTTGAGCGGAAAAAACTTGGAACAAGCGGGACAGAAGCAAGTGTTGAGAGCCACCACCTCCACAAATGCTGCTGCTCTGAGAGCATCGTACTTAGTGGCTAGCTGTATTGCTAAGGCTAAGAAGCCTTTCACTGTTGGTGAAGAATTGATTCTGCCTGCTGCCAAGGACATGTGCCATGAACTGTTGGGAGAAGCTGCAGCTAACAAGATGGCACAGGTTTCTCTTTCAGCTACCACAGTTTCAAGGAGAATCGATGACATAGCGGAGGACATCGAAGCACAGCTGTTGGAACAGCTTAACGAGTTACCGCGTGACGAGGAGTGGATAGCAAAACTTGCTTATCTGTGTGACATCTTCAACCTGCTCAATGAACTCAATTTGTCACTTCAGGAGAGAATGGCAATTGTCTTCAAGTTGGCAGATAAAGTGTCTGCTTTCAAAGCCGAACTGGAACTGTGGGGACGGCGAGTGGACAGGGGCATATATGACCTGTTCCCAACAGTAGCTGGGAATGTGGGAGAGACTGAGGCTCACAGCTGGTGCGTGAACACCTATCTTCGCTATCGTCAGAATTCGAATGTTACTTCCCAACCGCAAATGACTCAAGACGTGCAAAGGAATGGGTCCGTGACCCATTTGTGAATGTCCGCGGTGAATCATCCATGTCTGCGCGGGAAGATCAACTCCTCGAGCTTGCAAATGACGGTGGGCTGAAAAATATGTTTGATATAACATCTCTGCCGGCATTCTGGATCAAAGTCAAGGCTGAATATCCTGAGATAGCCACGAAAGCACTGAAAATGTTGCTTCCATTTCCAACATCATACCTCTGCGAAGCAGGGTTTTCTGCAATGAATGCAACGAAAACTAAATTGCAGAATAGACTGGACATAAAGAACTCCCTTTGAGCATCGCTGTCTCCCATCAACCCTCGATAGGACCGTCTTGTTGCAGGGAAACAAGCCCAGGCCTCCCACCGATTCAGTGATATTGGTGTGTGCAATGATTTTATATGTTCATACAAGGAAAATATGCGCTGTGTTTATTATCCAAATGTTACTTAAAATGTTATGATGCTATTGACTTATAAGTGACTTACAATTGACTTATCACTATATTAATGCGAGGAAAATATGTGCTGTGTTTAATATTAAATTTGTTAGATAAACCCTTTCAGCAATGAAATTGAGTGTATTAGCCACTTATAGTTGACTTATCACCTGTATTCCAGTCATGATTAACACCCCCCGTCAGCTGGTCCGCAAGAATATTGTCAATATTAAACTGGTCTGCAGTGCAAAAAAAGGTTGGGGACCTCTGAACTAGTGTGCAGGCTCCGTTATTTAGAGCAGGTCTGGAGTTCTATCATACTGTACATTTAAAAATTTTAACTGCAAAATGCAGATGTGAACTTGGTGTTTCACAATTGGATTTAGATTTTTAAAAATCTGGATCTTTATAAATTCAATATTTTTTTATGGTCAATCTTCAGAACTAGTGTAAAGGAGAACAGAATGATTGTTACTCTGGATGCAATAGTGCATAAAACACAACAAGCACAAAAAATATAAAAGCAATCCTAAAAATGTACAAGTAACTGTTGAGTGTGGCTGTATACAGATAAAACTAGCTTGTAGACATTCACTGATTGTATGTACGTAAGTACACAAGGTGCAGGAGCATCTGAGCACAAGGTGATTGATAGGAAATGGTAAGCGACAAAGTGACTCTTGCCGAGTGGAAATCTTCCACGCAGAGCAGGGCGTATGAAAACACAGTTTTCATATAATGCACATATATACTCAGGTGCCTGGGCTTTTATAGTGATGTCAAACTGATAACAATTGCACTTTAACACCTTTACACAGATTTGTTCCGCACCTACAGTACATGAGGCCTGGTCATAAACATTGAAGTAAATCTAAGCCAGAGGAAAGAAGCGTTTTTACATTATCTGACTATACCTGGTAAGCTATCAGGATTTGACGCATCATAGTCCACTATTAGTCCATTTCTTACCAACTACAACTGTTCACATTAATTACTAATCCCCTCACCAAAATCAGCCACAACCTTCAGCTCTTCATGTTCTCTCAAGCAATGATTCACCTATGGTCCCACGCCAATTGTTAAGTACAATATACAAATGATCCAATCACTGTGCAATACATTGCCTCCTACTTAAAACAAGTGCATAACTGGAAAGACATGAAAAGGTTCCAGAAAGGAACTTTCTAAGCCGAATAGAATTTCCAATTTTATTTAGCTAGAAGCATCCTAAATTCTGAATCAGGAGTTTATGAACTTAAGTCCCAATTACAGGCACTTAAATGATTCTGCACCAGTTCTGCATTTTTGGGGCGAACATCCTTCACAATCTCAGACAGACAAAAAATATTCCAGAGAAATATTCACAGTAGAGCAGATGAGTTCTTGCACAGCTACAGTATATTCAATATTTCTCTCATTGAAATCACCAAGAACAATTATCCAAGTATCAATTTCTCCTGTTGTGTAACCTTGCTGGGTGCAAACTAGCATGCTTTTCTGTATCATAATACTTCATTACAGAACTTCATTCGGTGTCAAGCACATTGGGACATCCAAATATGTGTAAGGCACTATATTAAAAAAACCATGAGACTAGAAACTCCTTTGTCAGTCAGGGGCTAAACTGGCACATGTAAGTAATGCACACCAGTATATCTCAATGCCTTTGGTGCTAATTTTCCCAGCACTATCTTATGTAAATGCATTATTGCATATTGAATGTGCAGTGTATATATTTTCCTATTTCCTCATGCAACAGCTTATTAGTAAGGCAATACTCCATACCTGTGGAACTGATCCTGGACTAATAATCAATCAGAACTCAAAATAAGCATCACACATAAAAGTTGCTGGTGAACGCAGCAGGCCAGGCAGCATCTGTAGGAAGAGGTGCAGTCGACGTTTCAGGCCGAGACCCTTCGTCTGGACTAACTGAAGGAAGAGTGAGTAAGGGATTTGAAAGTTGGAGGGGGAGGGGGAGATCCAAAATGATAGGAGAAGACAGGAGGGGGAGGGATGGAACACAGTAACATGCAAAAAAAAGCATGTTACTATACAAACACAAAACTGCTGGAATCCTTTTGGATAGCTGTAGAGTAATGAACTGCAAGGGAAATTCGGCTGCCATGGAGCAAATTTACTGTTGCAGGATTAAGTATCCTTGCATAGGAGTTGGAGAAGTACAAGGGTTCTATACACCTTGATGGCTACCAAATGAAATGAAGTGATAGGAAGTTGCAAGAGAGATTAGTTATAGAAACTAATCTCCATGAACCTGACTGCAATGCCTGAATATATTCCACAACTTTACTTTTGGCCAAGACTAGAATAATGGTTTCTCAGAAGTAAGGTGGTCAAATGTAGCCACGAGCTCAAACTCTTAATACTGTTACAATTCTCACATTTCATAACCCAACCACACAACTAAACCAGGATGGAAGCCATTTCTTATCAACCTATAAAAATCAATCTGGGTAAGATTGTCCTAAGGTCAAAGTTCATCCTAGGAGATAGGAGGAATCTAGCACATCCAAAACCTGTACAGTAGGGAGAAACAAATAATTTCCTGATGATAGGACTGGAAGCACACAAAGCTTGCATAAGCAAAGGATACCAAAGTTCAATGTATGTATGCTATCACTCCTTTCAGATACCTCAAGCTCAAGACACAGGATATTGTTCCGATGTTCATGTACATATTTGTTAAGCGCTCCCTTTAACATTGACATGCCCCCAAATTTACCACTACCTCTTCTTGATCATTTGCAGACTCACCGGAAATTTCTTCTTCCTGGCTCATCCAATTAACTTTACATATTTAAAGTCCAAGTCTGGAAATCTTGACAGACCCTGCATTGAGCCTTTTAATTTGCAGCCACGTCCTCAACACTCAATTTCAAAATGTATGTAGCAATAATGGTCTGATATCCTTCTGTTATTTGGTTAGGCAAATTCTCTAGCCAAGTCAACATGGCTATGAGAAGATTAAATGACTGGTCTAATTTGGAAGTCAGGACCTGTCAGTAGACTGAAAGGATTTATGGAAAAGAGCAATTTTCCGCCACATGATGGATTGTAACAGCTACCATAGAATTGACAAGGTGCCACACACGAGGACGCTGAATAAGAGCCCATGGTACTACAGTAAAAATACCAGCATGGGTAGAAGACTGACTGACAGGCAAGAAGCACTGAACTTTTCTGATTGGTTGCCAATGACTAGTAGTGTTCTGCAAGGGTAAGTGTTTGTGGGACTGCTTCTTTTCACATTATATGTCAATGATTTAGATGACAATTTCAAATCAGAACCATCATTACAATATGCCTCTTTCATGAGGAGATATTGCAAGGTATTAAGGTGATAACATCACTGCTGCAGTCTCAAACAGAAGTCTGTGATTGGTAGTCGTCCTTTGTCGATTACACTTCTTCAACTGTTAACAGCATAGACAGAGATACCTACTTATAGCTTGGTTAAGTGTAGGTGCACACATTAATGCTCCCAAGTTACTTTGGCCATGTAATCCTTAAGATGTGTTTTTTCAAGACTGCTTATCATTGCCTGAATTATTGCTGCTTGACTCAAAGTGGAGTTGGTAAAGTGGGATCCTATGGGGCAAGGGTTCGCAACCTTTTTTATGCCATGGACCCTGAAAATTAACTGACGGGTCCATGGACCCCAGGTCGGGAACCCCTGCTTAAAAAAATCTCCAAGCAAAGAGGCATGCTGTGGCAACAGAGGCCCCCCTGTTACTGGGCACCATCACCTTCCACCTGAACATCTTTGAGCAAACATCAACCCCCACCCCCCACAGATAACTGACAACTGTTGACAAAGTATCTAGGTTTTGATTGGGACAAAAGGAAGATATGCCTAATTTGATGTAGAACACTGATTTTCTTGAGGATCATGATACTCTCCACAATGGCCTTGTATCTAATACTCCTCAGAGCTGGAGTATCTTTACTGGTATAGTCCCTGGTGACAAAGCCAGGATACAGACTCTTCTTTCCCTCCTCCTTTGCCTCTAACCCTTCACTTTTGGCTTCTATAGCACATCGAGTGGAACCACTACTGGAGCATTCAAGACAGTTAATAACACAGTGACTGAAGAGCTCATTCTTATCTACTTTTCAGTTAAGGGCTGCCCCTCCACTCTCCCACTAAGGTCACTTGCAATATCCAACTGTGTGTGCAGCACACTGCACCTTTAAATGAGATGGCTGGAAGCACTGAGGAAAAAGTCAGATCAGCTAGAAAGAAAAGCTAGGCTGAAGGCCTCATTAGATTCTCCTGCTGAATTACAGTGAATTGGAATAGGAACTGTTTCTCTCTCCATAGAGTTTTGCAAGTCTGCCATATGTTGTTGTTTTTATTTCACTTAAGTTGGTCCTTTAAAAGGTGAAGCTAGACATTTATTAATCAGACAAATGTGATGAGAATGGTGAAAGTGATTATCTGTTCATTATATACTGGTGTAAAATATGCATGCTATTTTGGGATTCAGAGCTTTACCCCATTTACGTGGAATTATTGTGCTTGAATGAATTGTGACAAATACAATGAAATTCATCTATTAGCGTATAAAATGTCTCAAGACAAGTTCTTTGTTTTATCATTAACTTTTCTTGCTTACCTACATTGGCAGACCTTTAGAAACACACGTACACACAAAATGCTGGAAAAACTCAGCAGGTCAGGCAGCATCTATAGAAAAGAATGAACAGTCAACGTTTTGGGCTGAGATGCTGACTGACCTGCTGAGTTCCTCCAGCATTTTGTCTGTGTTGCCCTGGATTTCCAACATCTGCAGAAATTGTGTTTATGATTGGCAGACCTTGGTTTGTTCTCCTGGACTGCTTTTTAATCACCGGCAATTTATACATTCATTTCACTGCAGATTGTTATTGATGGTTGTATTCTATAGTACTATGAAGATGAGTTAGACACACAGGACAGTAAAGAGATTATTTATTCATTACCATTATGTGTGAATAATGAGCCCTGCCTTTGAAGCCACTGTAAGAATCATTTCCAAAATGCAGCATCAGAAATGTAAAAAGCTCTAGAGCAACAATCATAATTCATTTCTGTCTGACAAAGTAAATGTTCTCAGATTATAAAAAATAAAACTTCATTAAATCGCTCTAAGGCATAGCTTTCAATCTCAGTGAGTGAGATATTACAGTTTTGTCAAACAGGCTTACGGATGCAATATCAAAGCAGTTAAAATCAAACATGTCACAAAGACTTTGTCAAGAGCCCAGATCTATTATGTTAATTATGTGTACATTAATTATGAAAATTATTTCAAACAAAAGTTTCAAATTTCAAACCATAAACATTCAATTCACAACAATGAATGAGTGACACTACCTGGTACATGCATACTACTTACCTTCTGTAGATTCTGTACAAAAGAGGAATGATAATGACAAAAAAATCAGAAGCTACCTCATTAGAAAGGGCAATTGCTTAAAGGTCTTGGTGCATATTTAAACAGTTAACATGGTATTGGTATGATGAGTAGATAATATTTTTGGATTTCTAATTTTAACATAATTTGTGCAACATGCATTACCAACTGTAGAAATTTGTAAATTTGTATAAAGTTTCACTAAAATTTAAAAAAAAATATGGAACTTTCCAAGACAGTAAGGAGATGTAAAATTTAACACTAATTTTCTTCAGAATAGAATTCAACTAAAAGTAGTTACAGAAAATCATATGATTTCCCATTTTTTTGGTATACTGTAAACCAAGTTTAATCTGTACATGTAACATTGTAACTGTTTACTTACTTCTCAAGTAGTATCAAAGCTGTGCTGGGATTCACTCTCAGGTATTTGGATGTAGCTTGCCCATAATCAGCTAGATATGTCGACCAATCCCATACCATAAACAGGTCGAGTAGCTACAAAAGGCAAGTATAACACAGTAGTAAGCAATCTTTTAGATAAGTGTTAATTAGTGTGATTTATTACTCTGTAATAAAAACAGCTATTTAAAAAACAGGTCAACTTATAAATGAATTTGATTTGGCAACTTAAACCTGAAAGAGTAAGGACTAGTTGACCTGCCATCCCAATTGATTGTATAGTTTCAAGTTGGTAATGAAACTGAATTAAAATACAATATAATCTATTAAAATAGCTTATTTTCCAAATGCAGCATGTCTGAGGGCATTTTAAGAGCAGAAACTAACATATCTGAAGAGCCTATCCACATGCCTACTAATCTACTAATTCCTGTGATATTAGGCAGGTAATCCAATGAAGTTTGGACAGCATGAGTATCAATGAAATAGCGAACTCAAGTGTCACTTCCTCTGTATGCTTCTATTTACCTCTGAAAGACACAAATTGATTACTCATCTTTTGACTCATTTCAGCTTTGCATTTATGTCCCCCACCATAATTTTCCGAAAATTCAATTAACTGAAACTGTAGCAAGTACATTTTACTTACGAAAATCCCTTCAGTTTTGCATCATGCCTGAGTTAATGCTGGTCTTTAATGCCTGTTTAATGTAGGCAGCAGTAGTCTTACCTTTGAAATTAAAGCTTCACTCCAAGAATGAAAGACAGAGTCCAGACAAACATTTCACCGCTATGGTCAAGCAAGGGCAGAAATGCCTGATTGTAAAATGCCCAGAACTCCAAAATACTGAACAGTTCATTCATCTCATTGTCTGTTCATAGGATCCTTTGTGCAAAATAGCACCTACCCACAAAGAGTTATTGCACTTCAAAGTAGTTCAGTGCATGTGAAGTACAATTTGTCAAAGTGCATTGTAAATACTTTCCTTGTTCATTTATTACTTTCTTACACAATATAGTGATTTTCTGAGTTAATTACAAAAAACATAAATGTGTGGTTTCCTTTAAGTTATCTAAATGTGAGATGACAGCAAAACATATCAGGCTGTTTATCAATTACAGCTCAGCTTTCAAAACTTCATTCCCTCACTACAAATCACCAAGCTTCAACCCTCTTTATGCATCTGGATCCTTGACTTCCTTGTTAGGAGACCAGAGTCAGTATTGATTGGTAATAACATCTCCTCCTCACTGACTATCAACACAGGTACACCATAAGAATGCATGCTCTACTCCCTCTACACTCATGACCATGTGGCTATACATAGCTCCAACACCATCTATAAATCTGCTGACAACACTACTGTTATTGGCTGAATCTCTGATGGCGATTAGGAGGCGTACTGGAGTGAGACAAATGGACAGGCTGAATGTGATGTAGCAAAAACCTCGCACTCAACACCAATAAGACCAAAGGATTGATTGTGGTCTTCAGGAAGCTGAGGTTGGGAAAACACTCACTCAACTGCCCTCATTGAGGGGTCAGCAGTGGAAAGGTTGAACAGCTTCAAGTTCCTGGACAACAACAATCTGGAGGATCTTTTCTGGGCCCAACATAATGATGTAATCATGAAGGCATACCGGTGGCTCTGCTTCATTAAGAGTTTGAGGAGATTTGGTGTGTCAAAGACAGTTGCAAATTTCTACAAGTGTATAGTGGAAAACATTCTGATTCTCAGGCTGGTATGGAGCCTTCCAATGTACAAGATTGCAAGAGGCTGTAAAGGTTGTAGACTCAAGCAGTTTCATCACAGGAACAATACTCCCTGTCATTAAGGGGATCAAGAGGTGATGCCTCAAGAAGATGGCATTCATCATTGAAGACCCTCATCATCAGGGACATGTTCTCTTTACACTACTACCTTCAGGGAGGAGTTACACACTCAAGTGAAATCTCACACTCAAATGTTTTAAGAACAGCTTCTTCCCCTCTGCCAGAATTCTGAACAGTCCATTTTAAAAAAAAAGTCTTATATTATACTGCTGCAACAAAACAACAAATTTCATGACACATCAGTGATAATAAATCTGATTCTAATTCTAATTCGGTAGAAATCAACATACTCAGCAAATTGCTGATGAAATTGCAATTGTGCTAACCTCAAGCTCAAAATTCCCACTTCCCAGAGTAATAAGGCACTAAACTTAATTTACAATTTTGCTCTCACACAAGTCAGATTAAGCACTGTATGGAATATAGTATAGTAATGTAGTCCCACTTGGTGGAGGACAACAAGAGTTATGGAAAGATAGAATGGAGGTGCAAAATAGATAGCGAGTTTAAAAGATACTGAGATATCAGAGCTTGTATACGTTCATACCTGGTACATTTGATCATTTTTTTTAAATATGAAAGGACTACCCAAATTACTTCGCAAAATAGTCATGCAGGGTCAGTACTGGGGTACTTCTATGCAATATAGCATCAATAATTTGGATACAGACACAGAAAAAATGGAGAAAAAAGCTATTAGCTTCTTTAGGAAAGAGAGGAGGATAAAAAACATTGTTAGAAACTCGGTAAGAAAATATTTGAAATATAGAAATATATATTCTTAGTTGAACCATTCATTGATTATAGCATCAGGTACTATTAGCTTCAAAGTTCCACTGAAGAAATGGGCGCACAAAATTTTAGCTAGATACTTCACTGCTATATTGTTTGAAAAGCTACAGTTTACATGAAAAATAAAGCAGAGACCCGGGTCAGCTCTGTTCAATGTTCATGCATTACAGAAGTAACTAAACTCTAAATTACTGTATAAAATTTAGGTATATTCTGAGGGGGCTTAAAATAAATACGTTCTGCATTTTTATTGCCCTAGACTTAATCAGTTCAATACCAACAACTGAAATCTGTAAAAGTATAAAAATTTGGACTATAATGACATTTTGTTAGAAGTTGATATTGACAAACAATGAAACAGCTTTAGTGTTGTAGCATGACTTGTCTTTCAACCGAACAAAGGACTGAACTGGCTGACAGTGCGTTTTGTCAATTCACTGGCATGTCATTAAAATGATGAAGCACCTTGCTGTGTTGGAGAGGTTTTTCAGGAAGAGAAGCAATAGTATTTGCCATTTGACTCTATGGACAATCAAAGAATGGTGCTGACAATTGTTATAGACCACCATACATCCATGACCACTCTTTCCTCAAATGGAAACAGACTATGTGGTCTCAAGTGTTCATATTATGCTGTTTGTAGCATAAAGGAGGAAAGGAATGAAATGCTAAGTCAGAGATTTAAGCAGAGCCTCTAAAGTGTAAAGCATACTTTTACAACAATTGCTTTGTGCAATTTGGATATATGAGGAGTTAAGCCAATGAATGTACAAGATAACTGTTTTCTGAAGTTAAAATAGGCATTACATTTCCAAACTAGCAATTATTTCTACCTCACTTTTCTCTTACATTGCCTGAAATAGTACAGCCAGTGAACCACAAGCCACTTAAATCCACACTTTTACAATGTGGAATCAAACAAATTTACATAGCAATCAGCAGTAGGAGTAAATATCAAAGGAGAAAACATCTGGATTTTCCAACTAAATCAATGTTTGGTGTTTCTTTTCACACACTGGCTATCACTTCCACAGACACCAATTTAACAGAATATTTAACTGTGAAAAATTTCCCGACAATCACAAACTCGTAATCACTTGGCAAAAAGTTGACAAATATTTGTCAAAATGACAATGCTCCAAGATGTTGTAAAATTCAAAACACTTTCAATGTTAGTGCATTAGTAAAATCCTGTGTGATTAAGGGGGGAGAAAATTGAACCAATCACTAACATATACATTAGGTTTATGTTTTGTGCTGCATGGGAAAAATAATTGAGTTGTGCTACACCAAACATCAAAAAAAAGGATGTCCTGGTAAGCACTGGCCCAGTTTTAATAATAGTAATCTCAGAAGATGAATTATAATAAATAAACTATTAAATTATTTCCTTAAGTAAAATTCCCTTAAGGCCAATATCAGTACTCTAAATATGCCTCCAATAATCTTATTCAAAAGCAACTTCAAAAGAGAAAAAAAATTATGTGTTTTAAAAATGCAATTAAAGGCACAAAAACATATACCTATTAAATAGTTAACTAAAGTATTGCACAAAATTACATGAGGGTCTATGCACGAAGAATAGCTGGATTAAATAAAGGAAAGACTTTCAATTTGATTATCTAAATTAAAATAGTTTGAGTAACTAAGATGTACTAATCATTTGGCAATTACTGACAATTTGCCAAATAGAATCAAGTGATTTGTAATCAATAATTTTTCTCTTAATATCTAAAAATCCCTTAATTACAATAATTAATGATTATCAGTGACTAATAAGATTCAAAATCAAGAACCATTGGTTCTTAAGGTTCTTTAAATAACAGCAATATGAACTTAAAACAATCATAATTTGAATAGAAGTAAACTTGATCCTTAGAATTTTGTAGTTATCGATTTGAATCCTTCAAAATTAATTAATTTTGTGATTCGATCCTGTTATTTATTCTGTTCTTGGTTGGACCACCAGATGGGGTATTTTGGAGACAGAGACAGAGAGAGACAGACAGACAGAGAGACAGAGAGAGAGAGACACACACACAGAGAGACAGAGAGACCCACACAGAACAGAAAACCACCCTTCAGACCACTGAGTACCCAATAATCATCAACCATTTGTTCTCATTTGAAGTAAGGAACAAATTTCCTATTCAATCGATGCAGTAATAATGAAATGTATGGCCTTTATGACCGGAGGAGAATGCACGGATTCATATCAACAAATTTGAAGCAAAAGAGCTTTTCCTACTGATTTGCAATTGTGGTTCTTTTTTCTGTTTACAGAAAAATTCTACAATAAGAACAGATATAGCTCTCATTACAGAAGTTACATACAAGACCATAAAACAAAGGATCAGAATAGTACTGGACTCACCTCGGCAAAACCCTCCTAATGCACTGGAAAGTGAACTGTCTTCTCCTAGACCAACGTTGACAGAATCTTATTTAGTTATTTACCAATACAGTGCTGAGTAGACCCTTCTGGTCCTTCAAGCCATGCTGCTCCAGCAACCCTGGATTAACCCTAACCTAATCATGGTTCAATTTACAATGACCAATTAACCTACCCAGTAGGTCTTTGGATTGTGGGAGGAAACCGGAGCACCAGGGGAAGCCCAGACATTCCACAGGGAGGATGTACAGAGACCTCTTACAGAACAGCACTGGAAATGAATTCCAAACTCTAAAATGCTCCAAGACTTCAGAGCATTGTGCTAAGGCCCTAATTGCACTCAGTTAGCTCTGTTGGACTCAGTTTAGAGGTTTGTCATGAGAAGTGATCATCAGACGGGCAGAGGGAAAGATACTGCGATGTTCTCAAAGCCTTCTTGAAAGTGCGCAATATCCCCACCGACTCCTGGGAACCTCTAGCTCATGATCACTCCAACAGCATTCAGGCTGGTATTGAGAAGCTTTTAGTTCATAGGTACATCTGTCTAGTGTAAACAGTGGCAGCAGTGCACAACCTCACAAATTAACCATTCACATGCTTCATCATCAGCTCCTGCTTAAACTAGGGAAAACAGTATGGCTCCCAGATCAGCCACTTCTGAACCAGAGTGAAAGCAGTTCATCCTCACTTCCAAAAGGTTGTCGGAGTTGTAACTTTTGCTTAAGTGATTTATTATTGTCGATATTTTATTATCACAGCATGAAAAGTCATGAAGATACAAAACTGGCTCTAGAAAATAAATACAGCCATCCATCCAGACATAAATTCAATGCAAAACAGCAGCTTTAGGGAGTTAGTTGCATTAGTTTAGACATTCTATTTTACTGCTTTTGTCATTGTGTTTAATTATTCCATTCACTTTCATTAATTTAAAAGCAGATTAATATTGTGAGTACAGTGGTAATATTGGGGCTGAGAAGCAGTTTCGATCAGAGGATCACAGCCTACTGTTTCTTGTCACTTGAAGGAATCCTTGAGGCTTCACAGAGTTTAAACCATTTCAAATTTCTCATACGCTGGGAACACCTTTCTGAATATGGTGTATTTGAATCAAACTTACACACCTGCTTGTAACAATCAGCTTCCTGTGCAGTTCCCCTTTCCTCAGGAGCAGAACAGCCAAATTGTTTTTGAAATACCATTACAGTGCAGTTGATTGCACAGCCACAGACTTTACTCAAGCCCTGAAACAGGCCTGTCTTATTTACATAACCATCAGCAGCCTGCACTGATAAAGGGGGACAGGAATTTAGAAAAGAGGGCCAGTATCCTAGAAGATTAGGACTTTCGAGGTGCAATAGCAAGTACAGAAATTTGATTTCCTGGTGTAGGTCCAAACTTTGGAGTCTGCTTGATTAGAAGATAGAGTCAGCTGTCCCAAAAAACTTTGAATTAATTTCACCAATGGAGTTTTGACTTTTTATTTCACCTCACTCCCCCTCACTTCTCCATTTTTGCTCTCTGCCTTCTACTGTCATTGCTGGTGCAGGGTCTCCACAGATGCTGCTTTACCCACCAGATTTCCTCCAGTACTTTGTTTTATTCTCCAGATTTCAGCATCTGCAGTCTCTCATTTATCTCCACTCAAAACCATGCTAGCCCAGATAAGCTTGAATTTCCAAACGGACATAAAATTTATCCCTTCACATTTTCTCCAATTACTTCTCTACCACTAACTCATGATTCACTGGCCTGTAGTTACACAGCTTTTTTGTGCTCTCCCTATTAAATAAAGGAACATCAACTATTCTCCGTGTCTTCTGGCACTTCCCCCGTGACTAACAACGATGCAAGAATTTCCTTGTGCTTTATCCTCTCTTACTTTTCTGAACAAATACACTTCATCCAGCCCTTAAGATTATCAATACATGTTCCACGACATCCAATATATCCCCCTTTCTTAATACTGACCCACTCCCAATCATCTACATATCTCTCCCTGAAGTCACCATTTCCCACGTCTTTCTCTTCAGTGTGCACTGTATTATCTAGAAACATTCCCTGGCTCTACATAAAGATTACCCCTTTGGTCCTTAAGGTGTTCCATTTTCCTTGGCTATACCCTTGCTCCACATATTTTTTTGGAGGGACTCTCCCTATTCCATCTCCTTTTTGCTCTCCTAATTCCTTTCTCTCCTGCACACACCATTTCTCAAGAAATTCACTCCATCCCATGTCTGTACCTGCGTTTTCTTTTTCCTTCATCACACCGTCAACATTCTGTGTCATCCAAGGGCTTTTACTCTTACTGGAATCTGCTAGCTCTGAATTCTTATTAATTCTCATTTAAAAGGCCTACAAGCATATGCTACAACCCATTTTAACCAGGTCCTCTCTTTTGCTCTTGAAATCAGTTTTACAACAATTCAAGACCTTAACTTGAGGCTTATCTTTCCCTTTCCATTACTACTTGAAACTTTCGGAATTGAGGTCAATATTTCAGAAGTGTTCCCCCACCTATCCAGATCCATTTGCAAAGATCAAGCTTTACATCTCCCTGGTATTACTTTCTCATGTGTAGTCTCAAATCCTGTTCTTTTTTGAGTAATGACAACAGTTATCCTAGCCAGAACATGTGGAAGAATTTCAACAGAATCAGTCTTTGCTAATGGCACCAATCGAATAGCTGATATTGCACTTAAGAATGGACTTTCTATACTAGCTTTGGCATCAAGTCTTAAAGCATAATAGACAATAGACAACAGGTGCAGGAGTAGGCCATTCAGCCCTTTGAGCCAGCACCGCCATTCACTGTGATCATGGCTGATTATCCACAATCAGTACCCTTTTTCCTGCCTTCTCCCCATATCCCTCAACTCCGCTATCTTTAAGAGCTCTATCTAACTCTTTCTTGAAAGAATCCAGAGATTCTTTAATTTAGAAACTTCTACAAAGAAACTTGGGGGAAAAGAGTGGGATTGACCAAGCAGTTGTTGACTTTGAAGTTATGTTTAACACAATTATTTTTATACATCTTATGAATTTCAAGTGTCTTTGCTAAAGTTTTCTTTTGTGGTCACTTTTCCCTTTGTTTCTCCGTCCATTCACTGATCCATTCATTTTCCACTAATTTTCTATACAAGAAAACAATTTCTTTCCAACTGATTAGCTAAGCAACAAGTACTATCCATCATTCTCACATACAGTGGCATGCAAATGTTTGGGCAGCCCTGGTCAAAATTTCTGTTGCTGTGAATAGTTAAGTGAGTAGATGATGAACTGATCTCCAAAAGACAAAGTTAAAGGTGAAACATTCTTTTCAACATCTTAAGCAAGATTAGTGTATTATTTTTGTTTTGTACAATTTTAAAGTGGAAAAAAAAGGAAAGGAGCACCATGCAAAAGTTTGGGCACTCCAAGAAATGTGAGCTCTCAGATAACATTTACCAAGGTCTCAGACCTTAATTAGCTTGTTAGGGCTATGGCTTGTCACAGTCATCGTTAGGAAAGGCCAGGTGATGCAAATTTCAAAGCTTTATAAATACCTTGACTCCTCAAACCTTGTCCCAACAATCAGCAGCCATGGGCTCCTCTAAGCAGCTGCCTAGCACTCTGAAAATTAAAATAAATGATGCCCACAAAGCAGAAGGCGGCTATAAGAAGATAGCAAAGCATTTTCAGGTAGCCTTTTCCTCAGTTCGCAATGTAATTAAGAAATAGCAGTTAACAGGAACGGTGGATGTCACGTTGAGGTCTGGAAGACCAAGAAAACTTTCCAAGAGAACTGCTCGTAGGGTTGTTAGAAAGGCAAATTAAAACCCCCGTATGACTGCAAAAGACCTTTAGGAAGACTTAGCAGACTCTGGAGTGGTGGTGCACTGTCCTACTGTGCAGCGACATCTGCACAAATATGACCTTCATGGAAGAGTCATCAGGAGAAAACATTTCCTGTGTCCTCACCACAAAATTCAGTGTCAGAAGTTTGTAAAGGAACATCTAAACAAGCCTGATGCATTTTAGAAACAAGTCCTGTGGACTGAAGTTAAAATAGAACTTTTTGGCTGCAATAAGCAAAGGTATGTTTGGAGAAAAAAGAGTGTAGAATTTCATGAAAAGAACACCTCTCCAACTGTTAAGCAGGGGGTGGATCGATCATGCTTTGGGCTTGTGTTGCAGCCAGTGGCACGGGGAACGTTTCACTAGTATGGAAAGAATGAATTCAATTAAATACTGTACCAGCAAATTCTGGAAGCAAACATCACACCGTCTGTAAAAAAGCTGAAGATGAAAAGAGGATGGCTTCTACAACAGGATAATGATCCTAAACACACCTCAAAATCCACAATGGACTACCTCAAGAGGTGCAAGCTGAAGGTTTTGCCATGGCCCTCACAGTCTCCCGACCTAAACATCATCAAAAATCTGTGGATAGACCTCAAAAGAGCAGTGCATGCAAGACGGCCCAAGAATCTCACAGAACTAGAAGCCTTTTGCAAGGAAGAATGGGCAAAAATCCCCCAAACAAAAATTGAAAGACTCTTAGCTGGCTATAGAAAGCATTTACAAGCTGTGATACTTGCCAAAGGGGGTGTTACTAAGTACTGACCATGCAGGGTGCCCAAACCTTTGCTTCGGGCCCTTTTCCTTTTTTGTTATTTTGAAACTGTAAAAGATGGAAATAAAAAAGTAATCTTTCTTAAAATATTAAAGAAATGTGTCATCTTTAACTTAATGCCTTTTGGAAACCAGGTCATCTTTTACTCACTTAGCTATTCAGAGTAACAGAAATTTTGACCGGGGTGCCCAAACTTTTGCATTCCACTGTATCTCTCATTTAGTGAAGAATTTAAATCAGCTAACTGTGGTTCATCCCTCCATTTCTCATACTCCATCACTCACCAATCTTCATCAACAAACTATGTGTATGCTGTGATCTGGTAATAATGATATAACTTAATTGTTTTATTCCATATGGCCTATTTCTTGAGAATCACAGCAGAATCACTGGAAGGATCTGAAGTGCTAACGTGCGAGACATGAAAGTTTTATTACTTTATAGGACGCAATTAGGCAATAATACATGGATTCAGTAGATAACTTGTACATTATTTAAAATATTTGTGTATTCCCATTACCTCAATGAGCACTATAGAGTCCTTATTTATTCTGGTACCTGGTTCTCCAATCCAACCACCCCTTATACTTTAAGACAGACATTTACTTGGGCTTTCTGGTGCTATGCTGGGAAGCTGTTGCAAAACTCCACCCTCCTCTGGTGGGCTTGCAGCAATGATTGGCCCATAATTTGGTGTGGAAAGATCACCACTGATCTTGTTACAATAATCTCTGGGCTGGGGAAGAGCTGAGCAGCCACACAAAGCAGGAAAGAACACCTACCATTACAACCTACAGGTGATGGCAACAAAGACCATAGACTTCTTATCATATGGTGTGGGTGTTCCAGTCCTCATGCAATGGTGCTGTAGGTCAGTGTTGTGAAGATTAATAGCTCAACCTAACAGTGTCTCCATAGTGAGCCAGGGCAATGCAGTCCTGGATTCTCATCAGGTTTCTGGCACCTAGGTTCATGACAAAGCAGTAAAAAGGACCAGGGTTTGTGCTAGATTTCCAGCACAGATTTCTCAGCGTTACATCATATTTAATATATGTGATATACACAAACACACACTAAAATAACTCCCATTAGTGTGAATTTCATAGAATTTCTGGAAAAGCATTTTGAGCACAAAGCAATGTACCTATGTGCTTGTTATAAAATAATACATCCTTTAAAATTTCCAACATTATCCAGATTAAGTTCTGCATCAGGAAGAGTAAAAGTAATATAGAGAAGTGTTCCTTTTTCCATAGAGTTTTTCTATCAAATCCATAATGGTAGCTTATAAAGAGTGCAAGAATATTTTAACAAATACATTAAAAGCTGAATAATTATAAAATTATTTTGTACTATTAAAGCAACACACATCAAAGTTGCTGGTGAACGCAGCAGGCCAAGCAGCATCTACAGGAAGAGGCGCAGTCTTCCTATAGATGCTGCTTGGCCTGCTGCGTTCACCAGCAACTTTGATGTGTGTTGCTTGAATTTCCAGCATCTGCAGAATTCCTGTTGTTTGTACTATTAAATATCATTTAGGTTAACCACATCTCTAAAAATTGGCGATCAACAGGATTCATGCTTATTGCAGCTGATTGGAAGGCAAGCGGATACAATAGGGTCTTTTAAGGCAGATGCAATAGGGTCTTTTAAGAGACTCTTAGATAGGTACACAGAGCTTGGAAAAATAGAGACTGTAGGGAAATTCTACGCAGTTTCTATAGTAGGTTACATGTATGGCACAACATTGTGGGCCGAAGGGCCTGTAATGGGCTGTATATTTCTGTTTCTATTACATTAACTTGGAGTTGCAAAGACCCAGGATATGATCAAATATTTGATGACCGTTTTTAAAACTATACAGCTAAGGGTTTGTAACAGTCAAGGGTAAACCTTTAGCTATAAATGTGGGACATGTCTATGAGCATAGTTGATTAACCCCTAATCATCCAGCTGCTCTTGGACCCAATTGTAAGTGTAATTACCTTTTTGTCAGGTACAATTTGCCTGATAAACATGTCAGAACACTTGCTGCTTAGTCTATTTCAACAGATAACTGCTGCCCATCCACAGCCTCCAGGCACAATTACAAAAGAAGAGGGCTGTTATAAAACACATAGAAGCTAATGCACTAAAGGAGCCAAAAAAAAGAAATACCCACCTGACCTCTGGATAACCCAAGCAGGAGATTAGCCTATTTCCAAACAAGCAGACTGTCACACATAGCTTGGCCAATTGCACCCATTGCCACTGTGCATACAGTTCTTACACAAGCTAATGAGGGCAGACTGCTATGCTATTATTTCTGTACCCTTTCTTAAGCCAAGTACTGCAAATGCTTTACATCAATGCAACAGCAGAAAAGGCCCAACGTCAAAATGAGCACAAAGGGTGAAAAAGTTCAAAAACAGATTTTAATTGGAACTCTAATACCAATGCTGCACAATCATGAGAAACTCGGTGTTCGCTTTGATAATACTGGATGCTTTGTGTGTTAGTAATTTGGTCAAATAACTTGGAACTCTTAAAAAACTTTAAAATGTTTCTGAAAAAGCACCTCAGAACTTACTGATTATTTACCATATAAAAATGCTAATAACATTATTGTCGCAGTTGGTCTTTTAATTAAGGTGAATTAAACTGCTTCTTTTATCAGGTGTTGACTGGGTCCCAGACATATTTACTCATTCCTATTAGTACCCATCCCCTCTCATTCCCTACCGGGAATGACTATCAAGGAAATGAATGTATACAAACTCTTAACAGTGTTATACACACTACAAAGCTAACACTTCCTGAGATGGCAGCAGTTTATTACCAGCTCAATGGCCAAACTATAAAAATTACCTATACTTCACGGGTTTGCGTCACATACCAAAATCCCACAAAATCCTTGACTTTTTTTTATTAAACCTGCTTTCACTTTGATCAGAGGTGCAAACAGCCTTCTCTGGGGGATATGAAAGCCACCTGCTGTTGTTGGCAAGGCAGCTGCTAATTGGTAGAAAAAAATCTTCAGAACTTGCTTAACAGATCCCAGGTTTTTTAAAAAAACAGCAAAGTAAAAAGCAGAATTGATTGTGGCACATTGAAAAGCTGCTCATGGGGATGATGCATCAAAGGAAAATACAACAAGCTTTATGCCCGAGATCCATAAAATACAACTCTCAAAGCCAATTTCAAATGTCTTCAATTACATTAAAATTTACTTGAAAAAATACACAAATGCATTCAGTATTTTTGCACTACACTAATATTAAATAGAAATTCTGCCACAATTTGTAAAGTATGGTTCCCTGTACACTAAACATATGCATTGAATGGAACTCCCATAAGTTTTGACAGCTGGAAAAGAGGGATTTGATATTTTCGGAGGATGAAGTCGGGTATTTGGGTTCACACTAATCCTGCTCTACCTTCAGTTCTCTCCACAGGCAACGTAGCTTTTCAAATCTAGAACTAAGTCTGGTCTTGTTATATTCATAACAGAGCCCAACAGAACCACTGCTGTTTTAATCTCAGACACACCCACTTAACCCAGGTCTAAGGACAAAAACAAATGCAAGCAATGGGACTGAAAATTATCCTGCTGGTGGGCTATTATTTGAGAAAATCCTACAAGTTATAAAAAGCATGCAAAAATAAAATCAGAAGTACACAATACTTTGAATTTTAAAGGTGCTTTGCCATCATGGCCCATCAAAAAATTACTTGGGGTACAACTCTACATGATGCAAAATGCTGCTGTAATATTTTCCCCCCATATTAATATGAATGTGTTTCAGATATACACCAGTGTGAAAGTGGTGGATAGTATTCAGCGGTTCAGGTTGATATAATTTTCTCTATGCAGAGAAACTGGCATTTTCAGAACACAAGCACAGCTTTGGATGACCAAGGAAAAGGGTAGAGGAGATCTCAGACCCTGCACAAATCAGAGATTTGTGTTACCTGCTAAAAGACCCCAAAGCAGACATCCCACCTCCCCCGGAAGTTCCGGGAGTCTCCCGCATATTAATAGTGGCTCTCTGATGCCCGCAAATTATATACAATATCACGGAAATCAATTTTTTTTTGAGAGCGAGCGAGAGAAAGCAAGAGAGAGCGTGAGAGCGACCACGAGAGAGAGAGCGAGAAAGAAAGCGAGAGTGCTTGAGAGCGCGCGAGCAACGAGTGAGAGCGCGCCATGGCAGAGTGTTCCAAAAAAATATATAAAACGTACGTCACCCCAGACTACACTAAAGTGTACCCCTGCTTAATAGGGGTCAAAAATAATGACAGTGTTGCTCGCCGCACTGTTTGCAACAGTGACTTTTCTATTTCCCATGGTGGGTTAAGACTGTAAAAGACATGTTGAGGTGAGTTTAACAGGTGTCATTCGTTCATTAGCATAGCTAACGTTATTTAAACTAGCTGGCCAGCTGCTAAGGAGCTACTCTATTGCAGACATCCCACCTCTCCCGGAAGTCTCCCGCAAATTGATGGTACTACCTCCCTGAAATGAGTTTTTGCAGGGTGGGATGTCTGCCAAAGGACAGGAAGGCATCATCAATGCTAGCTCTACAAAATCCTATAAATCCATTGGAAGAAGCAAACCAACTTGAGTGCCCCCTCCTAGCTGCCTTTGAAGCCATAACTGCTTTCATTTGGCTCTCGAATTGCCAAAAGAGTCGATTGAGTTCCATTGGAGAGGGATGAGCAGGTAAACATTCAAGGATGTTTTCAAAACCTCCTTGAGAGTGCAACATCCAGCTGACTTCTAAGTATCCCTGTCCCATAACTGAAGTGAAGAAGGAAATCAAGGATGTCAATCAGAAGCAGATGGAACTCACTATATTCATTCACCTCAGAAACCACAAGAGTTGGAGTAGAAGCTTAATCCTGAGGGTTCACTTTAGAGAAGGAAACAATTGGCCTCAATAAATGTGTGAGAGTACTTCTTTGACTGCAGTACATATCATTCCAATGATTTCTGGATCATTTTTAAATGTTGGCAGAAAATAAAAGCTTATACAATAACATTAAAAAGTAACCAATTACTAGATTAGAGTGTGGCTGAGATACCTGTCTGAGCTACAATTACTTTATTAAATACAATTCTACCTAATAATAGTTGTGGAATTTATATTAAACTGAGAAACAAAAAAAATAAGATTCCAATTTCATTATTTTGTATTGGTTAGAGTATTACTGAACATATTTTCAATCAAATTATTTTTCACAGTCTTTGAGATCAACGCGCCACCAATTTATATAATTTGCAAAGGAGAATTTTAAAGGCAACATAATCTGCACACAAGGGTATTAATTAATTAGGCTCCTTAGTAGTTGTGGATTCTGCATGGAATAGTTACTCTCTATTGGGAGAAGTTGAATGGATTTGATGTTATTCTTCTCAGCTGGGGAAGTGAATTTCTATCAAATCTGCTTCCTTTGCTGACATGAGCAAGGGTGTTTTGACTGGGTATAATGAGTTTGAGATCAAAGAAAATTTCTAACACTGTAAAATAGCTTGCATGTATAGTTTTGTTTAAATAAAGCACAGACAGCTTTGTGGTTTCAAAAGGAATTTTGAGCTGCCAATAAATTACCCTCTTTATTTAAAGTGGATGTACTTGGGTGACAGAGCAAAAGGTTTTTGATTATATAGTTTTTCATATATAACATTTTATATAGACATTTAAACTCATTCAACATTCTGTTTGGGGCAAATTAATCTCAAAATTCAAACAATACACTATCTAGATTTGAATTTGAATACATATAAATCTTACAAGATAAATGAGTGAAATAATACTGAAAACATTTAATTTACTGAAGTAGAATGCAAAAACATATACACAAAAAATGTTTGAATGAGACAACACTGCAAATGTATGCAATTTCATATTATGCTGCAATTGCTAATGTTCTCATGGAAATCAGCGCCATTAGCAGAAAGACAACAGCAGCACCATGATCTTTTTATCAACTAGTGGGATGTGCATGTCTTTAACCTATTGTATGATTAAAATAAAGCTTTTCCAATAATACCTGACTTTTTGCACAGCTCAGGAATAGGACATGGACCCCCAACTTTGAAAACAACATGCTGCACTACAGATGACACACAGGTGCAATACTATTTCTAACACTGGTCATTCTTAATAATATCCTAGATCAGTCTGCTAATTAACTGGGCAGATGTCCAACATAGATAAATGCATAGTGAAAACTATGGAAACATTTGGTTGGCAACCAGCTAAGATTTTTGTCCTAGTACTGTATGGACTGGATTCAGCATAGCATTTAGAAGAAGGTTGTGCTAACCCACTGCTGCAACACTCACCTCAGCTATTACAGATTATAACTCAGTATAGCCTCTCAAAGAGCGCAATAAAAATAAATTCCACTTGGATTTGTTCTCTATAATTCACACAAAAAGTATAAAGATTAGATTAACAATTATAGCAAATACACTTGTTTTTAAATCAACTGACAGGTAGTCAGGTAATTGTCAGAACATGATTGGATTAAAACTGATCTCAAATTATATCAATTCACTTCATTTATTCATTAAGCAATAGCAATATTAACTGTTTCTGGGCAAATTTGAGATGTTCACAGGATAAAGTAATCTAAACATTTTTTTCAGGTATTTAAGTTTATTCAGTTTTCAATTACTCCCTGGCAGCTTTCATTCTCTGCCTTTCTCTGACGAAGGTCACAGTTCAATTCTGCTTCTTGTACATTTGTCTTCATCAAGAATAACTTTATTGACTTTCTCAAATGTTTGACTCCCTAGCCGAAAGGGGGCATAACTATACTCAAACAGGTGGCATTCTAATACTAATTATCCACTCCCATTATTCCTCTAGGCTTGTCAGCTATTTAGGAATGTGCCACCTGAGTCTCTTCTGTTAAGGTCGTGATACAGTATGGGAGTTGATAATGGGATCATGCTTATCTAAATCAGAAATAGACAAAGTAATTTCATTTTTCCTATTTTCTGCTTGTGACTTATTGCAAACTACTCCCTGCAGATCCACCCATTACTATTACTTCTACTCTTAAATCTCAGTTGTCTGTCTTAATGAATCACTGATAATACTAATACCGCTCATCTCCTAGGAGCATTAGGAACCAGAAGCCTTTAGTTTTTCACCCACTGTATGTCTACTGTTTCCCCACTGTAGTAGGTACTATCTGGCTATACTACCACAGGGACCAACACAATCTAATACATCGAATCCAAATCTCTAGGTAATCCTAGCCTTGGAAATAGTAATCACATTTTCTTTTTTGTTGCAGTATTTATACCCATCAGCAGCTGCCACACAATTTGAATTATATTCTTTAACAAAAAAATTAAAGACCTTACTTAATGGGTCAGTTTCTTTTATTAATGAAGCAAGCTAAATGAAACTAAAATAATCCTAACAAGGGTTGCCTATGGAAGTAACAGAAACTGTACAGACTTCAAAAGTGAATTTTTCAAATATTGTGGGTAAGAAACATCTCCCTAAAGTATGAAAGATATTAAAAGGAAGTGAACCTCAAAACAGTGAACTGATGGAAAATTAAATATACTTAATGGACTTTATCTATCAAGATAAAAAAAAACTGAGGTCGGATCAGGAAAAGGAAGAGCTGTTGCCAGGGTGCACATCTTTGGAAGGATGAATGTGCTGAATGGGAAGCTTAAATTTCTGAATTGATTCAGAACAATGTGGGTCTCTCAGAGGTATATTCAGTGACTACTTTGAATGGACCCCATGGTGCCACTGTGAGTTAATCAGGATTTTCAGGTGCAAGGACAAAATTTAAATTTAACCAAATTGAAGGCATTTGGGATGAAGGGGATAGATCATCTCATTCACAAAAACATCTCATTTGCTCATTTTGTGATCTTGAAAGGCAAAGGCATTATGGAACACAGAGTCACAAAATTTTTTAATTATGGAGTTTGGGCACACAGCTGGGAAAGGTATTTAAAATCAGAGAACAAGTCCTACTTGAAGGAGTCCCTGGAGGAGAAAACAAAGAATGCTGCAGCCCAGTGGTAGCTCTGGGCTTTGTGTAAGGAGATGAGGTTTAGGAAAGTGAATAAACTCTTACTGGCCTGGGAGCAGCATTTAAAGACTCTGTTGATCTTGATCTCACGAAAGGCTAATTGGACAAGAGTGGGGAAACAGCATAGAGGATTAGCATTTACTTGATGTATTAACATTTTTCCATAAGTCATATATAACTAAACAGCTGAAGCTGAAAGGCATCACAATAGTCAGATCAAAGAAAATATAATATAGAAGAGGAAAAATAAATTTATGATTGCATGCACTACTGAATTGTTAATTTTTTTTTGAATAGGGTGACCATGAGGAAATAAGCAAGCTTATTACAAAATACATATCATTGGTTGAAAGTTTACTAAAAGACTTCCATTTGCAATAATTCTAAGAATTCTGAATTCCCGCAGGTCTGATATTAAAGTCTACTAAATTGCAAAATTTAAATTAACTCTTATTCTTTTCCAAGTAGAACAATTATTAATTTAAATTTTGCTTAGACAACAATGATAGGGACACAAAGCCACAAATCATTTGAGGGATCCAGCCATCATACAAGATCTTTATATAAACCATAAAGCATTTTATCTGCCTCCACAGTTATGTAAAATGAACAAAAGTTAGGACAAATATAGGCATCTTGCAGTCAAAAACAATTTGTAACACAGGAAAGAATTAAACTTTTTTTTGTCTCTTCAGAAATGAAAAATACTTTCCAGGTATGCTTTAAAAAAAACTTGTAAAACCAAATTAAAATAAAGTAGTATTGGTAAGTTGGTAAGGAAAGTAGTAATGGAGAAATTAAAGAGCCAGGCAGCTGATGACCAGATCAGATAATGTGCAAAACAAAACCATGGAAAATGAATGTATTAGTTGTCATCTTCCAAAATTCTATGGATAATAGAACAATATCCATAGTTAGAAGTGTAGCAACTGTAACTTTAAATATTGAAAGAAAAATAAAGCAGACAGAAAACTTAAAATACCAGTGGTATGAAAAACCACATTAAGGAGCTGATAACAGGACATTCAGGAAATGTCAGCAGGATTAGACCAAGTTATGAAAGGAAAATTGTGCCTCCAAAACTAAAGGAGTTTTTATTTAAAAAGGACATAACTAAGGGAATAGACAAGACAGAACAAGTGAAATTAGTAACCTTGGATTTTCAGGAGATGTTTGATCACTGCATGGATTAAAAATTGGTTAACAGGCAGGAAATCAGCAGATTTAAATTTGACTTACTTGGGGTGAAGTTGTGACTAGTGGGATACTGCAGGTTCAGTGTTTCGGTCCAGTTATTCAAGGAACAATGATTTAAATGAAGGAAAACAACTATTATTTATAAATTTGTCAGCAACATAAAATTGAGTGAGATTTTGATATGAGAATGCATTTCCAAGACAACGGACTTGTTTAGTGAATAAGCAGATACCTAACAAATGCAGTCTAATGTGGATTTTAAAAATTCTGCAATGGTAGAAAAATAAGAAATTAAGTTTGTTTAAGCGGTAATTGACTGAAAGATGTTGATGCACAAAATGTTGAGGTCCTTGTGTGCTAGTCAACAGAGCAAGTATGCAGGTACCAATAAACTATTTCTCATCTTTACAAGAGGTTCAAGTGAGGAGTCTTTCTTTAAATATCAGGGCTTTGGTGGGATTAGTGGATACCTGGATTAATATGTTAAGTTTTGATATTACTTAAAAGAGGATGTACTGTATATGCCACAGAGAGAAATAGGCAAAGCCTCCCAGGGATGGCAGAACTATTGTACAAGACTAGGTCAGTTTTCAGTTGAGTTCAGAAAAATGAAAGGACATCTCATTAGAAGGAACAAAATTCCATCAGAGGCACACAGAAGGGAAGGCAGGCAGGATCTTTGTTTTCTGGCTGGGAGTTCCAGAACAAGTGGGGGGTGAGGGGGGCGTTGTTAACACAATTAGGACTGAGAATGTGAACCTATGGAAAGAAAGCAGCTTTGTCAGTGAATACATTTCCTGACACGAAATGATCAAAAACCACAGGGAAAACTCAGGAACATTGTATTGAGATGCAGCTTGATAGGACTATTTGTATATTTTATTTTTATCTATTTATAGTACTTAGTCCATTGTCAAGTATAGCAATTACAATGATAAAAGTTTATAAAATTATGATTTACGCACCAGAATTTTAATGCATTTCTTCACCTTTTCTCCTTGTCATTTGACAACATCTCAAATGACATTTTGCCACCACAAATTATTAAGCTTTTGCCCAGTAATATCTAGCAACTGACAATTCAATAACTTCAGATATTTTGAGGAATCGTGTAATGTCCAAGTACAAAATCTCTCTGCTATTGAATTTCCATTTTTCATCTCTCTCAATTTGTCTCTTTATGTTACACCACCCAGAAATGCTGAATCTTATTGGGGTATAACATTAATTGTGCTCACCCTTTAGGTAAATTTTAAGCTTTGCTATGTAGAGCTAACACAGCAAAAATGCTGCTAAATAATGTAATTTAAAATTAAATTGAAGTTGTGAATGAATCCAAGATTAACTTCTATAATATGGATGTCAACTCTAAGCACAATGAAGTCATTCCATTCATACCACAGGAATACCATCAAGTACAGACCATGCACCACAGGCAGCAACATACACCATAAAATTGATGATGGAAAAGCATGAGGAAAAGCTCTCTTAAATGTAGATCCTATCGTGTCAGGGCCTGATTTGCCTAATCCATGTGATAGGAGAATTTTAAAACTTTAAACAATACAGTCCCTTAATATAATATTACTTTATACATTTTAAGAGGCAATTCTAAGTAGCAATTAGAATGTGCAGAAACTGACAAATCGTGTAGGAGCTTTTGAAAAATCAAGAGTGTTGTGGCAACGTTTCAGAAAAGATTCAGCAAACACAATTAAGCTGTCACCAAGTCAAAAGAACAATATAGGCTTGAAATTATAATTAGCAACCATAATGAATGCCTAATAGAGTCACTGGTCTGGGTGCTATTGTAGCTACACATGCATTAACATGTTCAAGTTTCTCTCTTAAATTAAAATACAGAAGTGCTTTAGTAGAGTAGCAAAGCAGTTAATACTGCCACCTCTCAGCTCAAGACCCAGGTTTGATCATGATATTGGGTGCTGAGAGCAGAGTTTGCATGTTCTCTACATAATTGCATGAACTTCCCCAAATTTCCAGTTCCATCCCACATAACAGACATGCTGATTGGTAGGCAGAAACAATGAGATGGGAGCAGGGAGAAAGAGTGCAGGAATTTAAAAGAAGAGTTGGTGGGGACGTGTTAAGAAACAGAATTCAGAATCAGGTTTATTAACACCGGCATGTGACGTGAAATTTGTTAACTTAGCAGCAGCAGTTCAATGCAATACATAATCTAGCAGAGAGAGAGAAAAAAATAATTAAAATAAAACATAATAAATAAACAAGTAAATCAATTACGTATTTTGAATAGATTTTAAAATGTGCAAAAACAGAAATACTGTATATTAAAAAAAATGAGGTAGTGCCCAAAGCTTCAAAGTCCATTTAGGAATCGGATGGCAGAGGGGAAGAAGCTGTTCCTGAATCACTGAGTGTGTGAGCCTCTGTATCTCCTACCTGATGGCAACAGTGAGAAAAGGGCATGCCCTGGGTGCTGGAGGTCTTTAATAATGGACGCTGCCTTTCTGAGACACCGCTCCCTGGGTACTTTGTAGGCTAGTGCCCAAAATGGAGCTGACTAGATTGATAAGAATTAATATGAGATTATTGTAGATATAGAAGGCTGCAAGGCCATGCTGTGTGATTATATAAACACCACAAGCATTCTCCATAAGACCATAAGACTCAGGAGCAGAATTAGGGCATTATGAGAATGCCTCCCTGTAACACTTGATAATCAAGAACCTATCAACCTCCACTTCAAATACACCCGATGATTTGGACTCCAGTCTTCTGCAGCAATTCTAAAGAGACAACTTTGTACTCTGAGGCTGCGTCCCATGATCCCAGGATTCCCCCTCTATTGGGAGCATCCTCTCAATGTTCACTAAGTATTTTAATATTCAATAGGTTTTAATGAGATCTCCCCTCATTCTTCTGAACTCCAGCCAGTACAGTCTCAGAGCCATCAAACACTCATGTTAACCCTTTCACTTTTGGGATCATTCTCATAAACCTCCTCTGGACCATTATGATAGTAATTTCAAACCTAGTATTTTTTAAGTTTAAGAATGTCAAACTTTTGAGATGGCAAGATCTAAAATACTTGAGAGCAAGTGTATCAGACTTCAAATTATATTTGCTTCTGAAATTACTTAAATGTCTGACAGCATAATCCCTATCAATTTACCCTGATTACCAGGACTGGGACACGAGTAGACGTAGTGGTGCAGTAGTTTGGTATAAAGTGAAGGATTCTGGCTAGGTATATTGTAGGTACCTGTAAAAGATCTTAATACCAAATTGTAATAAATGAAACTTACTGTAAAACCATGTTCATCCTAACAAGAACCTTGGTTTTAACATTTAAAATAATTTTCCAGAAGGAACGCAACTTTAAAGTATATGTTGGCATCAAAATTCCAGCATTACAGACCAATTTATCTGTCAAAAATTTTAAAAAGTGAGGAGTAGCAATATGTCCCAGATCTTGCTGGAAAATAAACATGAAATTGCAAGCAGGAATCCTTCAGCCAGCTGGTGGTTGCAGGATTATGACTAAATACATCCTACAGGCATATGAAATATCATGCCTTCAGTAGTCACATCCTCCCTCAGTAATTTGTTTAGACACCACTTTTAAAAAGCACACTTTTTAATGCCTTGGATTTCTTCTCCAAAATAAGAGTGACTGCATTTTAGACACATCTATAATAGACTGATATCCTTACATATCCAACTTAATTGTCTTTAATATTTACAGGGCAATACCAGTTTCAGATATTCTTATGTCCAAAGATTTGCATGCATCAGCACTTTATAATCTTATTATGATAAAGAAACTACGGTAATTACCTTCTTCTGTTCTTGATTTCACTAGTTCTGGAGTTCCACCTTTTTAAAAAGGCAAAAAGCTGGAATTCATCATCTCACTGTCAGTATTTAATCCTTGAATGCTACTCTCTACTAACAATACCCCTTATCAATGGCATATAAAACATGACATCAGATTACAGTGCAAATAAACATGACCACTGATGTTAGGAGTAATTGATTAGCATTACTTAAAATTGTTCTCAAAATAATTGATTTACATATTTACAGCAGGATATTAGAGTTTAGATTTGCCCAGTAAATAAATACATCTTACAAATGTACTGAATAAAATTTTCATCTTGACAGTGCATGTTTTGCACAAGGATAGTCTTCCAAAAATTAACTGAACATTTTTAATGTTCAATTAACAAAATGAAGCAATAAAACTATTTCACACTGTGTTGATTTTAACCTGACAACTTTATCTCTAGGCACATTGTTCAATTCAGGATTTTTAAACAGAATTTGTTCCTACATCCCAACTAATCCTATACATCCACAGTCTAAATTAAGGAAGAAAAGGAGATGCTATTGAGACAGCCAGTTTCCATTAGTGATCCAATGATTGGCAGTGGGATCATGACCTCTCAATCTCGGGTCACCTACTTTTCTAAAAAGGGCAATCCCTCTGATCCATCTTTTAGCCACAGCTTCTCATCCAATCCCAAGCCTCTTGCCTTTTAGCTTTGATTTGGTGCAGGCTTTCCTTGGTATCACTCTCTACCTGTCATCAGCTCTTCTGTAAAGCGGTGCAAGTATCAAGATTCTAACCCTGGGGCACAATCAGGGTGGGCAGGTAAAACCTGGCCATTGGAACTACTTCCTTATCTTTCATAACCTCGGAGGCATGGCAGAGTATCAAATTCAAACTGGAGAACAGTACATGAAACAGCCAGATGCCCCAATGGAGAAGTTCCTTATAAAAGGCACTGTTTCCTTCACAGTCTGCTTGAAAAGAAATGTCATCTATCACATTAAAAAATAAATGGATCATAGGATTGTATGACAGGCAAATTGGCACATGGTATTCGTACTGCAGGTGAGTGCTGAAAAACACAAGTGCTTGTGTTTTTTTCTGCATTCCCGATATATCGTCACTCACAAGGCAGAGAAACTGAAGGCGGTTTAGACTGCTTGATTAATGTGAAAACATCTGATCCCTAATGAGAACATTGTACCAGAGCTACTTACAAAAGAAAAAGTTTAAAGCATTTATTTACACAATGATTCAGTGAATTAGATACATATACAAATGCAAAGATATAATGTATGCTTTTCTACACTCTTCTTCATTTCCATGCAGAACAAAGACCTGGATCTATATACAGTGGATTCTAGTTCATTGGACCTTCAGTTAATCGCAGCAGCTGTTTATTTGGGACAACCCTTAAAGAACAAAAACTAACTGAGAAAATAGCCAGGATTCCCTTTATTTATTTGGGAATTATGCTGTTTAATTGGGCAGGAGACTGTTAATGAACAGTTTCAAACTAGCATCAGTCGTGTGTACTTGCTCGGCTGTTAGACAACAAATTCTGCAAGCAAACAGTTTTTAAATAGCATCACGCATGTGTTTGTGTTCAAAAAGCAGTGATTTTTGTCACTGATAGATGGTGAGAAATAAACAGCAAGACAATTCAGAACTGTTTTGCTCACTGCAGCTTCAAGCATTCAGACTTGGGAGATGCCAGAAATGGCCAGGAGTGAAAATGAAACAATTTCATTACATTAACAAGCTAAAAACTATGAAGAATTTGAAGGTATCAACAATCATCTTCAATGTTATGAAGGAAATGAAGACCGAGGATGCAACCATCGTATGAAGGCAGTCCATGATCTGCACTAGGCATCTGTGCTTAATCTGTTCATTTAAGTCAAAGAATGCATCACAGATGAATTCCTCCATTGGCAAGTATTAAGAACTAATAGTTTTATAGTACAACAACAGTATTGGTAGTGTTCTAATTTGTTCTGTATTTTATTTAAATACATAATTTGTTACTTTTTTCCATATACCTCTACTATTTCCATGAATCTCTCTCCACAGATTCTATCTAACTTGCTGGCTGTAAGGATATTACTATACGAGTGCAATCTATGAATGCTCGTGCATTAGGAAAGACTGTAATGAGAGCAAATCCATGTGTTAAGAGAAATTCTTCTTTCCCAACTGGAGCTAAGTAACAATCTATGATATACCAGGCAGCATCTATGGAAAAAAAGAGTGTTTCAGCCCAAAACATTGACAGTACTTTTCTCCCCATAGATGGTGCCTGTCCTCCAGCATTTTGTGTGCGTTGCTTAGATTTCCAGCATCTACAGATTTTCTCTAATCTCTGATATAGCAAAGATCAGCTGAATGGACTGCTAGGAAGCTAAGTGCCCATAACCTTGATCAAACCTGGGGTGATACTTGAGGTTGCAGGCAATCAGAGAGATCACAGTAGGAACTGTCTTGCTGAAACCTAGCTCTCCAAGCAATTTTTGATCGGGGATAAGCTAATTATGAAAATGGATTGCCATAGCTCAGGATGGATCAGCCCTTCTATGTCTCCCCCACATAGTCCTGTAAAGTCAATGATCTATCATCATGCCATCCAATATGATAGGATGGAAGAAGAACCTCACTTTGGACGTAGAAGTAATTTAGAATGCAAGATCAAGATAGAAGGGTGAACGGTGTCCGTGAGGACTAGGTGCTGATGCTGCACAAGACAGAAATTTGACTGTTGGCCCTTTAAACAACATTTTATGGAGAAGTTGGCAAAAGTTGGTTGTTCCGCAAGTAACAAGAACTATCATTTATCAGAACATAACCACAAAGATGCTGGAGATCTTAAGCAATGCACAATAAGTGCTGGAGGAACACAACAAGACGGAGGCAACTATGGAGAGGAATAAATGGGCAGCATTTTGGGCTGAGACCCTTCATCAGGACAAAAAAGGGAGAAGGCAAAATAACTGCCCTCTCCTGATTTCTTCTTCTTCAGCCTTTCATCTCTTTTACTCATCACCTCCCAGATGCTTACTTCATCTCCCCCTTCCCTCTCACCTAATATCTATCAGCCTGTACCTCATCCATTCCATCCACATTCTCTTCTGGCCCCTTCCCCCTTCTTTTCCTCTCATGATAAAAGGTCTCAGCCTGAAATGCCGACTAGTTACTCCCCAACATAGATGCAAACAACAGGAATTCTGCAGATGCTGGAAATTCAAGCAACATACATCAAAGTTGCTGGTGAACGCAGCAGGCCAAGCAGCATCTATAGGAAGAGGCGCAGTCGACGTTTCAGGCCGAGACCCTTCGTCAGGACTAACTGAAGGAAGAGTGAGTAAGGGATTTGAAAGCAGGAGGGGGAGGGGGAGGGGGAGATGCAAAATGATAGGAGAAGACAGGAGGGGGAGGGATAGAGCCGAGAGCTGGACAGGTGATAGGCAAAAGGGGATATGAGAGGATCATGGGACAGGAGGTCCGGGAAGAAAGACAAGGGGGGGGGTGACCCAGAGGATGGGCAAGAGGTATATTCAGAGGGACAGAGGGAGAAAAAGGAGAGTGAGAGAAAGAATGTGTGCATAAAAATGAGTAACAGATGGGGTACGAGGGGGAGGTGGGGCCTTAGCGGAAGTTAGAGAAGTCGATGTTCATGCCATCAGGTTGGAGGCTACCCAGACGGAATACAAGGTGTTGTTCCTCCAACCTGAGTGTGGCTTCATCTTTACAGTAGAGGAGACCGTGGATAGACATGTCAGAATGGGAATGGGATGTGGAATTAAAATGTGTGGCCACTGGGAGACCCTGCTTTCTCTGGCGGACAGAGCGTGGATGTTCAGCAAAGCGGTCCCCAGTCTGCATCGGGTCTCACCAATATATAAAAGGCCACATCGGGAGCACCAGACGCAATATATCACCCCAGTCGACTCACAGGTGAAGTGATGCCTCACCTGGAAGGACTGTTTGGGGCCCTGAATGGTGGTAAGGGAGGAAGTGTAAGGGCATGTGTAGCACTTGTTCCGCTTACACGGATAAGTGCCAGGAGGGAGATCAGTGGGGAGGGATGGGGGGGACGAATGGACAAGGGAGTTGTGTAGGGAGCGATCCCTGCGGAATGCAGAGAGGTGGAGGGAGGGGAAGATGTGCTTAGTGGTGGGATCCCGTTGGAGGTGGCAGAAGTTACGGAGAATAATATGTTGGACCCGGAGGCTGGTGGGGTGGTAGGTGAGGACCAGGGGAACCCTATTCCTAGTGGGGTGGTGGGAGGATGGAGTGAGAGCAGATGTACGTGAAATGGGGGAGATGCGTTTAAGAGCAGAGTTGATAGTGGAGGAAGGGAAGCCCCTTTCTTTAAAAAATGAAGACATCTCCCTCGTCCTAGAATGAAAAGCCTCACCCTGAGAGCAGATGCGGCAGAGACGGAGGAATTGCGAGAAGGGGATGGCGTTTTTGCAAGAGACAGGGTGAGAAGAGGAATAGTCCAGATAGCTGTGAGAGTCAGTAGGCTTATAGTAGACATCAGTGGATAAGCTGTCTCCAGAGACAGAGACAGAAAGATCTAGAAAGGGGAGGGAGGTGTCGGAAATGGACCAGATAAACTTGAGGGCAGGGTGAAAGTTGGAGGCAAAGTTAATAAAATCAATGAGTTCTGCATGCGTGCAGGAAGCAGCGCCAATGCAGTCGTCGATGTAGCGAAGGAAAAGTGGGGGACAGATACTAGAATAGGCACGGAACAGATTGTTCCACAAACCCAACAAGAAGGCAGGCATAGCTAGGACCCATACAGGTGCCCATAGCTACACCTTTACTTTGGAGGAAATGGGAGGAGCAAAAGGAGAAATTATTAAGAGTAAGGACTAATTCCGCTAGACGGAGCAGAGTGGTGGTAGAGGGAACTGATTAGGTCTGGAATCCAAAAAGAAGCGTAGAGCTTTGAGACCTTCCTGATGGGGGATGGAAGTATATAAGGACTGGACATCCATGGTGAAAATAAAGCGGTGGGGGCCAGGGAACTTAAAATCATCGAAAAGTTTAAGAGCGTGAGAAGTGTCACGAACATAGGTCGGAAGGGATTGAACAAGGGGTGATAAAACAGTGTCGAGGTATGCAGAAACGAGTTCGGTGGGGCAGGAGCAAGCTGAGACAATAGGTCGGCCAGGACAGGCAGGTTTGTGGATCTTGGGTAGGAGGTAGAAACGGGAAGTGCGGGGTGTGTGAACTATAAGGTTGGTAGCAGTGGATGGGAGATCCCCGGTACAACACAGATGTTGCTTGACTTGCTGAATTCCTCCAGCACTGTGTGTGTATGTATGTATCAAAGCAGCAAGGTTACAATCCATATTAGAAATTATTATGTGTTGTACTACTTTTGATAATATTTGACAGAGCATTAAAACATTTTGGAATCAGAAACTTTTCACTTTAAGCTTCCATTTGCCACTTAATTTTCTCAACTACATCGCTGATATCAAAGTGTAGAAACACAAGCTCAAAAGGCTAACCAATGGGTTAAAAATGGGTTTGTATCAAAATGGATTAGAATCTAAAATCAGAAGAAAAGCTGTGATTGTACAATGAGAACTGACAATTTTTCCATGAAGGGAAATGCTTCAATAAGGAGCACAATACTGGATGTCATTTTGTTTCTTCTCATTGGAAACATCCCAATGTTGCAGGTCTCCCATTATTCAACTGTGATTTTGCCTCTAGTTTAGATGCTAATCGATATATGCCAGATACTCTGCTTATAAATCATCTTCTCTATTCTGAAATGTGTCCACACCATCAAGGAGTGAATGACAGGATCAGTCTGGTGACAAGTTATGAACAATGCAGGAGCTACAACACCAAACATCATCAAGTAGCTGAAAGGGGATAGAGGAGAGTCTGTTCATGAAGGTTTCAGGAAGATCAAGGAATTACAGTAGATATAACATAGAAACCCTACAGCACAATACAGGCCCTTCAGCCCACAAAGTTATGCTGAACATGTCCCTACCTTAGAAATGACTAGGCTTACCCATAGCCCCCTATTTTTCTAAGCTCCATGTACCTATCCAAAAGTCTCTTAAAAGACCTTATCGTATCCGCCTCCACCACCATTGCCGGCAGTCCATTCCACGCACTCACCGCTCTCTGTGTAAAAAAACTTACCCCTGACATCTCCTCTGTACCTACTCCCCAGCAGCTTAAACCTGCCATCCCCTCCCTCACCCCTTACTGGTTTTTCACCTGGCACCTACCAGCCTTCTCCTTCCCACCCTCCCCCCACCTTCTTTATAGGGCCTCTGCCCCTTCCCTCTTCAGTCCTGATGAAGGGTTCCGGCCAGAAATGTTGACTGATCGTTTCCACAGATGCTGCCCCACCTGCTGAGTTCCTCCAATGTGTTGTGAATGTTGCTTTGACCCCAGCATCTGCAGATTATTTTGTGTTTACCTTAAACCTGTGTCCTCTTGTGGCAACCATTTCAGCCCTGGGGAAAATGCCTCTGACTATCCACACGATCAATACCTCTCATCATCTTATACACCTCTATCAGGTCAGCTCTCATCCTCCGTCGCTCCAAGGAGAAAAGGCCTTGTTCACTCAACCTGTTTTCATAAGGCATGCTCCCCAATCCAGGCAACATCCTTGTAAATCTCCTCTGCACCCTCTCTATGGTTTCCATACCCTTCCTGTAGTGAGGTGACCAGAACTGAGCACAGTACTCCAAGTGGGGTCTGACCAGGGTCCTATATAGCTGCAACATTACCTCTCGGCTCCTAAACACACACTTATCTGGGTTGAACTCCATCTGCCACTTCTCAGCTCAGTTTTGCATCCTATCAATGTCCCGCTGTAACCTCTGACAGCCCTCCACACTATCCACAACACCTCCAACCTTTGTGTCATCAGCAAGTTTGCTAACCCAACCCTCCACTTCTTCATTCGGGTCATTTATAAAAATCACAGACAAGGGGTCCCAGAACAGATCCCTGAGGCACACCACTGGTGACTGACTACAGAATGTGACCCATCTACAACCACTCTGCCTTTTGTGGGCAAGCCAGTTCTGGATCCAGTAAGCGATGTCCCCTGGGATCCCATGCCTCCTTACTTTCTCAATAAGCTTTGCATGGGATACCTTATGAAATGCCTTGCTGAAATCTATATACACTACACCTACTGCTCTTCCTTCATCAATGTGTTTTAGTCACATCCTCAAAAAATTCAATCAGGCTTGTAAGGCATGACCTGCCCTTGACAAAGCCATGCTGACTACTCCTAATCATATTATACCTCTCCAAATGTTCATAAATCCTGCCTCTTAGGATCTTCTCCATCAACTTACCAACCACTGAAATAAGACTCACTGGTCTATAATTTCCTGGGCTATCTCTACTCCCTTTCTTGAATAAAGGAACAACATCTGCAACCCTCCAATCAACCGGAACCTCTCCTGACCCCATTGATGACGCAAAAATCATTACCAGAGGCTCAGCAATCACCTCCCTCGCCTCCCACAGTAGCCTGGGTTACATCTCATCCGGTCCTGGCGACTTATCCAACCTAATGCTTTCCAAAAGCTCCAGCACACCCTCTTTCTTAATATGTACATGCTCAAGTTTTTCAGTCCGCTGCAAGTCATCACTACAATCACCAAGATCCTTTTCCATAGTAAATACTGAAGTATTCAAGGAACTTTATTTTTAATTATCCTAATGTAAACTGATTTAGCAACAGAATTAAGGACAAAGGAAGAATTGTGCAAGAAACTGATGTGTTTCCCATCAACATGGAAGCAAAACCATTACTATACTAGAAATGAAGTGAGGCAAGTGATGTATAGTTCAGCAGGATACAGTTAAGAGAATAGCAGTTATGGAAAAGGACAAAACACAATCAAGTATAGAAGCATTTATTTGGAAAAGGGTTTTAAAAAAATTAGGCAAAATGGATTGAAATTTCAAACTGATCAGTCAAATGCCAACAGGGCAATGGAAGATCTGCAAATGGATAGTATGCTTCCTTGAGAGGGAAAGACTAGGCATTTGAGTCTGGATGAATATAAATTGTGATAGAAATGAAACAACAGGAGACTTAAAAGGAGATGTACAGGAGTGAGATAGGTCAGCTGTTGGAGTAGTGTGGTAACAACAACCTTGCACTCAGCATCAGCAAGACCAAGGAAATGATTATAGACTTTAAGAAGGGGAATTCAGGTGAATCCAGTCCTCATTGAAAGGTTTGCAGTGGAAAGGGTAAGCAGCTTCAAGTTTCTGGGTGTCGTCATCTCAGAGGACCTAACCTGGCCTAGCACAGAGATAAAACCATAAAGGTAGCTCACCTGCATCTTTACTTTCTTAGAACTTTTAAGGAGATTTGACATGTTATCAAAGACTGACAAACTTCCACAGATTTACAGAGGAAAGCATTCTGATTGGAGTTTCCAGACCAAGATGTGCTGCAACCGTTGCACAGGAACACCAAGGAATAATAGATTTGGACAGTTCTATCATGGGTACAGCTCTCCCCACTTTTGAGGTGTCTCTTCAGGGCAGCAACATTCATCAACCTGAGAAACCCCCACACTACCTTGTATTATATTTCTTTTTCTATCTCAATTTTGCACCAGTGTTATGTCTATTTTGTGGTTTGTTTTTGCATACATGTTCATTTACGCTCATTATGTACTGTACTCCAAAAAGTTAATTTTCATGGCAATTAGCTCAGTGTACATCTGCCTATGACAAGAATAAGCTTGATATATGTGAAAGGATAAGAGAACCAAGCTTCAAAAAGTATAAAAGAACCAAAACAATAAAAGGACAGAGGAAGAGTAAAGATTAGAAAACCTAGTGAGAATGCAAAGATTTTTCATCAACATATAAACGAGAATTGTAAAAGTGTATGCCAAGGACTAGAAGATCTTTTTTGAGATAGAATTATACTAAATAAAAATGATGTTCCCAAAACAATAAAAGGACAGAGGAAGGAACAGGTAGCAGTGATTTATATAAGGCAAAATAGAGGATGTACTTGAAAGGCTGGATGCTTAAATTTAGGATAATTGGTCTGGATGAGTAAGTATATATTTTTTGCATGTGTGGGGGGTGGTGGTGGAAAGAGAGGGATTTGATGTTCTTTGAACAGGTTGGTTCTATGATTCTTTGTTTTGTGGCTGCCTGTGGGAAAGACAAATTTCAGGGTTGTATGCTGCATACATACTTTGATAATAAATTTGAATTAATTAAATACTTTGAAACTTTGAATCTGATGGGATGCTTGTTTGGTTACAGAAAGCTGCAAAAGGTGGAAATTCCATTGTGGTTTTGTAAATAGCCTTCCAATGCTACTTAAAAAGGACAAGGATACTGGAAAGATTACAGTATATTCCAAAGAAAAAAGGATAAATCCTGTTATCAGTTTATCAGTGGAGATGGTATGTAATTAGAAACCAAGTTCTGTGAATGGCTTTTCCTGAGAAGTGAACAACACAACACAGACACCAGACTATCCACCATCAAGGACGTACACAATATAGAAAAAGGTGTCAGAAAAAGGCCAGTAATATCATGAAGGAAACTCATGGACTGCTTGTCCCACTCATCAGGGCAGAGGCTATGCAGGCATCCGAGCCAGGACCACCAGAATCAAAAAGTTACTTCCCCTCAAGCCATCAGGCTGATTACCACCTCCATCCATTAACCCACCCCATTACCGCTACTTGATAATTTCCTGTTAGAGTCACCTTATGTACAGATACTCCTGAACTTAGCATTACTATGTACAGTCTATGTATATAAACTAATCTTATGTATTTATATTTATTGTGTTCTTTATGCTTAATGTGATTTTTAAATGCTGCATCAGACCTGGAGTAACAATCATTTAATTCTCCTTTATACTTGTGTACTGATGAATGACAATAAACAATCTTGAATGAGATTAAAAATAACAATCTCAAAGTTTGGACTGATGCATTGGGCAATAGGAGCCAGAATGAACATTCTGTTCTGGAAACATAATGTATTGCATTAAAGGGAAGATAACTATTTAAAACCTTGAGCTTCTGTAAATCCACATTCAACATGATTTTTAAAGAAAACTATCCAGAATTTTTAGCTAATGTTATGACTCCATCAAGCCACAGGAAAATTCAAATGCACCTCTCCACCTACATTTCACAGACAGGTCATTAGAACAGAGATTTCTACACAGGAACATCCTCTGCATCAAACCAAAGACTCTGCCACATAACAAAAAATTCTCCAATAGAGTTCAAACCTCAGATCAACTATTGTGAAGGTATTCAGCCACACAACTACAGATTCATACATAGTTTTAATGAACCACAGTAACTGAACAGAAATGAAGAAAAATAAAGCCATGATCCAAAATACGAGAATTATAGAAACATAGAAAACCTACAGCACAATACAGGCCCTTCGGCCCACAAAGCTGTGCTGAACCTGTCCTTACCTTAGAACTACCTAGGCTTACTTATAGCCCTCTAATTTTCTAAGCTCCATGTATCCATCCAGGAATCTCTTAAAAGAGCCTATCGTTTCCGCCTCCACCGCCGCTGCCACCTGCAGCCCATTCCACACACTCACCACACTCTGCGTAAAAAATGTACCCCTGACATCTTAGTCTCAAGCCTCAACTCCCTTTCCCCACTTTTTGGTTCAAATTAATAACCAGTCCTCCAACCTTGATCTGAAATCTTTACTCAGTCTCAACTTCCTCCTTGCAATGCCATAGGAGGTTTGAACTTACAAAACCATAATGTAAATATCAAAAAAACATTGAAAATAATTTTCCTATTTGAGAACCAAATGAGCTTCAAGCCATGTCCACCACGTGCAGATGTCATGATAATCTATATGATAATTTCAATTCATTTTGACCAATTCACCATGACATTGTTACCTAACAAAGTTCTACTGATTCCACCCCACCTGTAAAGTCAATCATTACCCAATAGCCTTTTAAGGGAAAAAACTCCACATTTCTACAACACAACACACAAAACACTGTACAATATATAGCAAATCTTGTGATAACACATTATTTGATAATTTGTCACTTCTTAGAACTGGTTAAATTACGTGTTATTTAACTGACACACACTCATTTACTGCTTCAGGATTTTTTAAATTTGAATGAAGCTCTGATTTTCTAAAAGAAAAGATATTACGCATCATTGAAACTAGTCACTTGTTGCAGGAAGTTAAATCTTTTGTTCAGCACATGAACATCTGTGGCAGTTTTGTCATGGCTCACCACGTTATGATTTAGAACAGTAAGTACACTTAGCAGCTTCTTAAAGATGAAGAAGCAAACAATCAGCATCAACAACTGGTAATTTACCACTGGCTTCTGCATCACTCAATGAAAAATAATCCCAAAAGCCTTACCTGTCTGAGATCGATGAATGCTAACTGTAGGGTGTCCCCTTGGAAACCTGGCACTGGTTCAGAGCTAGCAAACACTGAAAGCAAATAATCAAAAAGGGGAACTGTTGAGAGAGAGAACTAGAGCAAATCTATGAAGACTTAAGCAAAAGAAAATATTAATTATAACAAAAGAATTTTATTCCCTATTTCCCTTATAGGAATAAATCCAAATTGAAGCCAATTAAATGGTTTTCTGTTCCAAACATGAAATTTTAGAGATTTAAACATTAGATGTGCAGTTCAGTAACATTAATCAGTCATCGTAATATAACATTTCTATGCAATCAAGAATACATACTTTACAAAATGTATAATGCTGAAGTTAGTAAATTGACAGATTTTTCACCTCAATTTCTGGTCCACAGGGTGAATGACTACAAAAGCATTTTAAGAAAATACCAATTCCATGGCTGTCAACATATTTTTTAAACATCTGCTTTGTTATAGCATCTGCTCAATAAAAATGCTACCTCTAGCCAAACTGCAATTAAAGACAGACAGTAGGGTGGGAACTTGCTTAACTTGCAGACAACAGGTGGAATGCTCTAAGCACTACAATCTGTACTTAACTGGTATGTCTGTTCTTGCCATGCAAGACATTTCTGATAATTTAATATAAGACATTTAAGAAAGGTAGTTAAAATGACTGAAAGAAAAGAAAGCTTGACCAATTGGAAATCCCACAATTAGAGGCTACTGAAACACTTTCCTTTCACACCATTATAATCCATAGAAGGTTGGAAATTGAACTATCTGTTCTGATAAAAAGCCATGATACCAATTTAAAGAATGGTGCCTATAGAAGAAATATGCACATTAAGCCCCTTGGAATTAAGAGCATCTTTTGCTTCCATGCTGCATCATTTATTTTAAGTCACATGTAATTATTTTCATTTTAAAATGACGACCTGTAAATTGAATTTTCTCTCAACCTTTTCCCCAGACTCCTTTAAACCATGGATTGGCTAGAAAATAATCATACTAAGGGAAACCTTCTCTCAAAACATATTGCAATGTCATGATGATAGTGATGCACCCATGTGACCCTACTGACTTTTACATAATATTCAACATGAGCTCTGGCCTGAAGCTCAATTTGTCTTTATCCCAAGGCATTTCCTGAATAAGACAGATCCATTATTTGCATTCCCGTTAAGATCCGAGGGACAGCTGGGTGGAAGTTTTGGTGCTTGTGGAAGGTGCCCCGGAGAGAAAAAGACAACATTCCCAGTAAAACAGGTAATCTTCCTTTCTTCTACAAATCAAATTCTCTACACTGCTGGAGGCTGACCAAGTAATAATCGCAATGAAGGGAAAGTATTCTTTACAGTGAGGATACACTCCAGCTGCAAGGCATGCATGGCAAATGCAAAATGGCTTCAACTGCTGCTAATTTAACACACATTTTGGTGGAAGTACATAGGCTAACCCAGTATTTCTAAACGTACAAATTAATTTAATAGTCATCTAAAATAGTTGAAAAATTTATGGAATGGACCTCCAACTTTCCACACTGATAAGATCAATATTGTATACAGTCAGTAGCCTTTTTATTAGGTACCTTCTGTACCTAATAAAGTGGCCACACTAAAGCACGTTCATGGCCTTTTGCTGCTGTAGCCCATTCACTTCAAGATTCAGCATGCTGTGTGTTCAGAGATACTCTTCTAAACACCACTGTTGTAACATATGGTTATTTGAGTTACTGTCGCCTTCCTGTCAGCTGGAACCAGTCCAGCCATTCTCCTCTGACCCCTCTCAATAACAAGGCATTTTTACCCATAGAACTGCTACTCACTGGATGTTTTTTGCGCCATTCTCTTTAAGCTCTAGAGACCATTGTGCATGAAAATCCCAGGAGATCAGCAGTGTCTGAGATACTCAAACCACATCGTCTGGCACCAACAATAATTCCATAGTCAGAGGTACTTAGCTCACTTCTCTACCCCGTTCTGATGTTTTGTCTAACAAAAACTGAACCTTCTGACCATGTCTGCATGCTTTTATGCATTAAGTTGCTGCCACACGATTGGCTGATCAGGTATTTGCATTAATGAGGCGTACCTAAGAAAGTGATTACTGAGTGTAAATTTGACAAGTCATCTAACCAGCCTTGAGCACGATTTGATTTTTGCAAAGGCACACATAAAATGTGTGAGGAACTCAGCCAGTCAGCTTCTATGGAGGGGAATAAGCAGTCAACATTTTGGGTCAAGACCCTTCATCAGGGCTGGAATGGGGACCTAAGCTAGAATAGGAGGATGTAGTACCTGTAGTTTTGAGAACTGATGAAAATAAAACTAGTATAGAACCACTGGCATATAATTCAGATCTGTTCTATATTTTCCTAAGAGTCAAATCAGTTTTGGTTAACTTTTAGATTCTACAGTCAAGGGTGCTGAGCAGTTCAAAAGGAGGTGACATTTTTCACAACGTCAAATTAAGGTGTTGCTTTGTACTAATACATAGTAATGTGGATTTATTCTTTCAAACAAAATTCTTGAACCAAGATTGAAAGTATGTTTGCTTAAATATCCATACTAATAATTTGAAAAAAGCTACATGAATACAAAAAAGTATGAATTTCATTTATACATCAAAAGATAGGTCTTCTTGAATCTGGAAAAACACCCTAATTAAAGATAGACATAAATGCAATCAGAAAGGATCACACAGTTATGAGAGTATTAAGAGATGGAAAAGATACATCCTTTGTTCAAAGGAAAAGGGAAATACCAAATATCTCACCCTCTCAGGTGTTAAGATTATTGTCAGTGTACAGCAATTGAAGGAAATGAGCACTAAATAACTTGGCGGCAATATAAAGAACCACATGAAACTAAACAGGAATTGATTAACAATAATGCAACTTAACCTGAGGTAAGTGACTTTTGGTTTAGTGCACCCATGAAGCAGAACCATGTGTTTTATCTGGCACACAGATGGATTACAAAAGCAGGACAAGCTATGTTGTTGTGAAAATTTCAAAGGGACACATTAACTGTGCATTACCTAGACTACTTCTGTGGTAATTGCTGTTCACCTTCAGCATTGTTGTTGCTTGATACGTAAACAAGGATGGTTCCCACAAGGCAGCAAGTTCCTCAGTGTCACTCTTGACCTTGCTAATGAAAGTCAAAAAGTTGTCTTACCTATGGTCTCAGACTACTTGTACCAATCTGTACCAAAAAAGCAACATGGACAATGGCTTAATGACAATGAGCACTGGACCAGATATCCTAACATTTATACTGTACAATTCAGAACCAGACTACTTATTTATTGAGCAACAAATAAAATGCAGGAGGAACAAATGGACAAATGAAGTTAGTTAATCAGCGATACAGCATGTATCAGGTCCTTCCGCCCGGCAACCCTAGCCTCATTACAGGACAATTTGCAATAATCAATTAACCTACTAACCGGCACGTCTTTAGAATATGGGAGGAAACCAGAGCACCCAGAGGAAACCCACACATTCACAGGGAGGAATGTACAAACTCCTTACAGATGATGTAGGAATTAAACTGTGAACTCCAACACCTCAAGCCATACGAGTGTTGCACTAACCACTAAGGTTTTGTGTCAAGATCTTTCATCTGGACTACTGGATTCCAGATGAAGGATCCAGACCCAAGATGTCAACGGTACATTTCCCTCAACTGATGCTACCTGACCCAATGAATACATACAATATTGTTTGTTGCTCTAGATTCCAGCTTCTGCAGTCTCTTGCATCTCAAGGTATTTATAGTTACACAGTATGGAAACCAGCCTTTCAACCCAAATTGTCCATCAATGGTAATCCCATTTACTTAAATTTTGTCCATATCCCTCCATACCTTTCCCATCAAAGTATGCATCCAAATACGTCTTAAGTGTTGTAACTGTACCTGCCTCTACCACCTTCTCCAGCAGCTTGTTCAATATACCTAATCAGCCTGTGTAGAAAAACTTGCCCCTCAGATCTCTTTAAGTCTTTACCCTCTCACCTTAAAAACACATATCCTCTAGTTTTAGACTTAACCTCCTGCAAAAAACAAGCAAACAACCAAACTGATTTTGTACCATCTATACACCTCAATTTTATAAACGTCTATAGGGTCACTCCTTGGTCTCCTCTGCTTTAGGGAAAGCTAGAACCTAACCAATCACTCAAGTCAAACCCCAATCCAGCAACATTCCTGAGAACATTTTCTGTACCTTCTCTAGCTCAACCACATTCTTCCTATAATGTCGTGGCCAGAACTGCACACAATGCTCCAAGTGCAAGCTAACCAACAACTTGTACAACTGCAACGTATTCCTATAATCAATGCAGACACAGACAGCAGGTTGAAATTATGGATCAACAAACAAAAGCTGGAAAAACAGTGGGCTTAACAGCATCTGTGAGGAGCAGGGAGAAGAGGTCAATTTCCCCCTCCCTCAGCTCATTTCCCCCACAAATGCTGTTTGACTCCTGAGTTCTTCCAGCAAATTGTTTGCTGCTCCTACGTCCAATGTAGGGAAGCATCCCATATCATTCACCGCCACTCTATCCACACGTTGCCACTTTCATGGATCTACATGTCTTCCCCCCCCCCCCCAAAGTGTTGTTGCTCAATAACGCTCTCTAGGCCCCTGCCATTCACTATATCCCAGCTTGATTCATTTTCCAGAATAAATCTCTCCACACCCATCTCAGTTAAATGCAACTTGCCCACTTTCCCAGCTGATCTATCCTTTTGTAACCTTAAACCATCTTCTTCACTGTCCACTATGTCAACAATTTTGGTGTCATTTACAGACTTACTAATCAAGCTATCTGAATTATCTTCCAAAATTACTAATATTTGATGAATAATAAAGGACCCAACACCAATCCCTGTAGCACACCATGCTTACAGGTATCCTATCTGTAAAACAACCCTTCACTACTACCCCATGACTTCTACCACCAAACCAATTTTGTACCCAATTGGTTACCTTATTCTGGATCTCATGTATTGAGATCTGTAGTCAGGCCTATTAGAGATGAAGTCATACTGGTCAGGTCTCTCAGTGGGTGAGTATATGCAGTGACCACAACTCCCTGATCTTTGCCATAGCCTTAGCTAGAGTATCCCTGCATAGGCTTGAACAAATCCTCAATGATTGGATGAGTCAAAACAAAGAAAACTGAAATAATTGTTTTTGGTGCCAATAAAAGACCAATTAAAGGTCAGTGCTCACTTAGAATCCCTGTCATCACAGGCCAGAAACCTTGGTGTTGTGATGGACACTGATTTAAATTTTGACTGCCACATTAAGACAATTACAAAGGCAGCCTAGTACCAACTTTAAAATGTAGTGAGAGTTAAAGGGCTTTGTCTCAGCAAGATCTAGAAAAACTCATTCATGCATTTATTTTTAGTAGGATTGACTACTTTAATGTCGTTTTCACAGGTCTCTGTAAAAAAAATCCCTCAGACAGTTGCAGCACATTCAGAACATCGCTGCAAGAGTCTTCACTAAGACCAAGAAAGAAGAACATATCACTCCAGTTCTCAGATCACTACACTGGCTTCCTGTCCAGAGGATTGACTTTAAAATATTACTTTGGTTTATAAAGCACTGAATGGTCTAGGGCCAAAATACATCTCCGATCTCTTACTGCATTATGAACCTTCCTAAGCTCTCAGGTCATCTGGAGTGGGTTTGCTTACCGTCCCCAAGGTCAAAACTAAACATGGTGAAGCAGCTTTTAGTTACTATGCTCCATATATCTGGAATAACCTTCCAGGTGATCTGAAGTCCGCCCCAACTTTAAGCTCTTTTAAACTGAAGCTTAAAACTTTTCTTTTCACTGTAGCTTTCAATTAGAATCTCCCGCACTGTAACTTCTATTTATCATATCTATTTTTGTGTGATTTTATTCTCATATACTGTCTGAAATTTGATGTTTGATTTTTATATCTTGTTCTTATGTAAAGCACTTTGAATTGCATGTTTGAAAAGTGTTATACAAATAAACTTGCCTTGGATAGAGAAAGGAGCGAATTATATGGGAAAGTATTTAATTTGGGCAGGGCAAATTATGATGCTATTAGGTAGGAACTTTAGAGTGTAAATTTGAAATATTTATTTACAGATACAGCATGGACAGGCTCATCTAGCCTAATGAGCCCATGTTGCCCAATTAACTTACATGAGGAAACCCGTGTGGTCACATGGAGAACATACAAACTCAGACAGCAGCGGACTGAACCCAGGTTACTGGTGCTGCAAGTGTTACATTAACCATGCTTAGTGTACTCAGGAAAATGCACAACCGAAGTGTGGAGGTAGTTTAGGGAGCCCTTGCATGGGCTTCTCGTTGATGGCAGGGAAAGGATTGACTTGTTGAGGCAAGGAAAAGATGGTAGGGTGAAGAAACCATGGTTGATACAAGTTGTGGAACATTTAGTCATACAGGAACTTAAAGTTATCGAAATAGACAAAACCCACTGCCTAGCCCTTATAAGGTCTCTTGATTACCTCCATTAAAAAATAAATTTATGAAACATAATCCCAATGAACAAAGCCAAGCTGACTGTGCCTTTTCAAACACAAATAAATCCTGTTTTTCAGACACCTCCCATTAACTTTCCTACCTACAAGGCCTGCCAACTTGTAGTTCCCTGAACTTTACTTGCACCTTTTTAAAAAGAGGTACAACATCAGCTATTCTCCAGATTTCTGGTATCTCAATCATGGCCAACAAAAGGTCAAAAACTTCTGCCACGTCACCAGCAATATCCTTATTTCCCACGATGTCCTAAGATACACCTGGTCGGGCTGTGCAGATTTATCCACATTTTTGCATTTCAAGTCTACCAAGACCACTTCCTTCATAGGTAACTAACTTTCATATCCTTCTCCACAGTAATTATAGGTAAGTAATATTAAGGATCTCACTCATTTCTCATGGCTGCACACAATGATCAACATGGTGTTCCTTAAGGGGCCTACTTCAAAATCAGGTTTATCATCACCAGCATGTGTTGTGAAATTTGTTAACTTAGCAGCAATTCAATGCAATACATGATAATATAGAAAGGAAAAATAAATCAAATATATAGATAAAAATAGTGCAAAAACAAATAATGCATTAAAAAGAGAGGTAGTGTTCATGGGTTCAATATCCATTTAGGAATCTTATGGCAGAGAGGAACATGCTGTTCCTGATTGCTGAGTGTGCGCCTTCAGGCTTCTGTACCTCCTTCCTGATGGTAACAATGAGAAGAGGGCATGTCCAGGGTGATGGGGGTCCTTAATAATGGGCATTGCCTTTCTGAGACACTGCTCCTTGAAGGTGTCTTGGGTACTACGGAGGCTAGTACCCAAGATGGAACTGACTAATTTTACAAACTTTCTGTAGCTTCTTTTGGTCCTATGCAGTAGCCCACAACAAACAGCCCCAATATCATTCAGTGACGCAGCCTGTCAGAATGCTCTCCACAGTATCTCTATAGAAGTTTCAGTGCTTTAGTTGACAAACCAAATCTCAAACTCCTCCTGAAATATACCCGCTGTTTTGTCTCCTTTATAGCTGCATCAGTATGTTGGAACCAGGTTAGATCCTCAGAGATCTTGACACCATGGAACTTGCTCACTCTCCCCACTTCTGATCCCTCTATAAGGATTGGTTCATGTTCCCTCATCTTACCCTTCTTAAAGTCCACAATCAGCTCTTTCAACTTGTTGATAATGAGTGCAAGTTTGTTGCTGTGACACCACCCAACTAGCTGGTATATCTTGCTCCTGCATACCCTCTCATCTCCATCTGAGATTCTACTAACAATGGTTGTATCATCAGCAAATTTATTGATAGTACTTGAGCTATTGAGCTATACCTAGCCACACAGTCATGGGTACAGAGGGTAGAGTAGTGGGCTAAGCACACACCTGAGGTGTGCCAGTGTTGATCTTCAACAAGGAGATGTTACTACCAATCCGCACAGATCGTGGTCTTCCGGTTAGGAGGTCAAAGATTCAATTGCAGAGAGAGGTGCAGAGGCCCAGGTTCTGCAACTTCTCAATCAGGATTGTGGGAATGATGGTGTTAAACAGTGAGCTATAGTCAACAAACAGCATCCTGAGAAAGGTGTTTGTATCCTCTAGGTGATCTAAGGTGACCTCTCTCCCTAGTTACCTTTTGCTCCTAATATACTTCAGAAAATCTTTTAAGATTTTCCTTCAGCACATCTACTAGGGATATCTAATTCAATACACACCAGGTTAGAGATATCTCATGCCCCATTTATATCCTCTTAATTTCCATTTTAAGTGTACTCTTAAATCCTTTATGCTATTCAAAGGACCAGCTTGATCCTATTTGCCTATACCTGACATAAGCTTCTTTAAAAATAAAACTGAGCAGAGCCTCAATACACTTCATCTACTAGGGTTTCCTGATCTTGCCAGCCTTGCTTTAAACTCCAATTGGAACATGCTGGCCCTGAACATTGCCCATCTTACTTTTAAAAGCCTCTCACTTGCCAGGTGTCCTTTTGCCAACAGCCTCTCCCAAATCAACTCTGAATTTCTGTGTAATACCATCAAGATTATGCCTCCTTCAATTTTGGAGTAACTCGAGTTTCAGTCTAGTTTTTTTCCCCCCAATATTTATCTTGAAACTAATACAAATATGGTCAGTGTACTCAAAATGCTCCCTCAGCGACATCACCCACTTGCACAACCTCATTTTCAAGAGGAGATTGAGTGTAGCACATGCCATAGCATGACAATCTACACTTGGCTTTCCTGGACACACTTAAACTCTGCCCCTTTGAATCCCTTAGCACAACAGCAGTTCCAGTCAAAATTAAGGAAATTAAAATTACTTAGTGTTAAACCACTTATTCCTACACCTATATGCAATTTCAGTGCACTTTTTATAATCCCTACCAAGTTTTGAGGGGCCTATTGTATAATCTAAAAGTGATCACCCCACCTTTTTATTTTCAAGTTCTACCATATGGCTTTGCTTGACATTTCCCCCCAGTACCACTGTGATGCTTTCACCAATGAATAGTACAACTCTACCTCCTCTCTTAGCTAGTTTAAACTCTCCTTCGTTGGTCTATATAAAATAAACCCGCCAGGATATTCATCCTCCGGTTCAGATTTATATATTTACTCAACTACTTTTGTAGACCAATATTTCAGTGGAAATTTGTGCTTTGCGATATCATTCCACACAATTGTTGTTCTCAACAGGAGCCAACATTTGACTGCGAATAAATGCCATTTTCTCTGGTGTGAGGAGAAAGTGTGGATTATCCACTGCCCTGAAGATTGATAAAGAATCTGAGACCAAGAACTGCATTTCAAAATAAATACTGAAATTTGTTCCTTTAACAAAAATGGAACAGAAACTGCTGCATGCACAGGTGTTGCGAATCAATTGTTTCTTTGCAGGGAGGCTCTGCTGCAATACTCTGTTGTGCATATAGCTATTCCAGAGTCAGTGGTGGATTTGGCATGGATCCTGGATCAGAACAGTCAAAGGGGAGGATTAATGAAGTCTGTTGGGTGGGGGTGGGAGGAGTGGGGAAAAGTAGTAAGATCAGGGTCATAATCGTGAAGGAGAATATCAAAGTCATGATTGGATGCCTGTGATTCAGTACAATTAGATGGGCTGGGGTGGGAAATAAATTTTGATTTTGTTTAATAACAGATGATGTCAGGGTCTTGTTCAATATGGAGGTTCGCAGCAAAGAGGAGCTGAGCCATAAATGTTGGAAGGACAGGCAAATCAAAAATTTAAAGTGAACTTAACCGGAAAGAGGGTCACAGCATCAAACTCCATGGTAATGGAAAGGATAAACTTTTCATTACCTTTACATTATACTGAATCAGACTTAACTGCATAAGTGGTCTACACATTTTGTAAGCCATGTATGTGCTAAATTATTTGAAGCCGGCCATGTCCAAATACATGTTGGGCATGTACTTCGCCACCTGAATAAATTCAGATGCACAGTGCCAAATAAATAAATTAATAAAACACTACCTTTACGAAAAATTTTCTGGCCATACACACAAGCTGCAACTTTGTGAAAAAGTGGAATGATAAACTAAATTGAGTGTTTTTAAATTTGTTTCTGGGAATGAAAACAGCACAGATTAAGCTTCTGCATTTGAGGTTGACTTGTGTAATAATTGTTTACAAAGAAGGCGTTAGTTTTGAACCCAGCTGACATTCAGATATTACTTGACTTCTCAGTAGATGCCGTTCCACCCATGCACGTTAAACCCTTAAGCGCATTTATCAATTACAGTAAAGGAAGCTAGCTGCCACTTGTGAGTTATTTGCACACACAGGGTGCTAATGGAAATGTCACTGCTGTGATCATTAATCCTGAAAACATCATACAAAAAGACTGGAGGAGGGCGTTAAGTTCAAACATAAATCACAGACAGCACGGTGACGACTGGAATGTACATCCTACAGTAGCCATAAATGTACAAAGTTTTAACTGGTTACTGTGCTGATGGTCTGAATTCAAAATTTTACCAATTCAATTTTGAAAATATAAAACAAATGACTAAAAAGGGTTCCTTTAAGCAAAATTAAATTGAAAGATATTTTCCAATAGCAATTTCACATAGTTTGCAAGGTATTGTTCAATATATAAACAGAACAGATATTGCATCAAATACTGAAAAAAATCTACAAATGCACTATACAAATTCAACACATTTGTTCTGAAGATATGATGACAAAAGATGTCAGCAGCTTGTACACATCTTTATACCCGCAAATTTTTTTTCAGACTCATGAATCACTGAAAGCAGCATGAACACCCAGATTTACATTTCAGGTTTGATTTTCTCTGCACAAAGAAAGGCAATCTTTGCTCATGATTTCAAAGAGGAATAGTACAATTGCAAATACAAAATTAATAGCCTTTCTGAACATAAACATTAGGATGATCTTTCACAATGTGTCCATAAATGGGCTATTCATGAGCAAAGCGTGTCTTCAGACTCAGTGGAGCTTTGGCTCTAGGACACCTGCACCTCATGGAGTCAAAAAGAAAAACTTCCACAGATTTCCCAAGTCTCAGGCTGAGAGATTTGCCTGCTGAAGGTTTGCTGGGTTAACTTGGCAACAGGCTTATGAAAATGAATTGGAGAAATCAACTACTAAAGAGGAGTGAATTTAAGTAAATTTTAAAAATTTTAAAAATTGCTTCCAGTGTGATTTTAAGGTTGTACTCCAAACTTTAAAAAAAAGCAAAAGCCTAAATGGACCAGATCATCCTGGAACTACCATTTTGCCTAGATTTGCCACCTGAAGTCCAGGCTTGTATGGACTTACTTATTCTTAATACACACTCAAAAATATTGGGAATGCTTTTGGACACCATCTACAAAGTGAACTGAGTTCTGAGGATGACTAAAGCCCAATTTATACTTCTGTGTCAAATGTACACCGCAGGGTGATGTGCACCTCCCCAAAAATATAACTCATATGTTGCGGCAACGCAGACTGCAACAACTGTGATTGGTCCGCTTGGTAGCATCGCATTTCCTCCTACGCATCTCCGGTTGCTTATCTCCGCCATGTCTGTACACTGATGCGAAATAAATGGTTGGAGACGATGAACCAAATCGTCAAATCTACCTGCTGACATCCGAAAATATTTGAAATGCATTTCCTTGTCAATGTCTCTCACGAAGAAACTCAACACAGTGGCATAGAAACCACACCGCAACTAGCTTTTTGGCGGTGAATTGCAGAGCGACGCAGACACAACTACGCATGCTCGCTACGGTGTAGGGCGTAGTCACTTTCAAAGGCTTTGGGACAATTTGAATGATTCTGATTGGCAGAGACATTTAAAAACAAATTTAAAATGAAAGAAATATTTAAAACAAAAAATATTAAAACACTAAAGTAACTCATGCGCCTGCAAATTTTTAAAAAATTTAAAAGGGAACCATTTTTTATCCAAACTCCCTGCAGTAAAGCTAAGAGGCAAGTTGTAAGGGATGAGTGTGGCATTTGACCTTCTGGATGTTTTGGGGTTTCAATCCAAGACATCCAAGACATCCAAGACATGAATTAGCTATTAGCCAGTTAAGCATAATTCAGCACAGCATTCTGAGTGGTGCTGGATGATTTTCAATGTTATGAATGTCAAAAACATTTTAACATTCAATTTGAACAGCAGCTTTGATAGCTGGCATGGCTGGTGACAGATACTCATCAGCTGACAGTCACTCAATGGGAAAGGCCCTGAGCCTTGCTGGTGAGCTGGCAACTGACCTCCCAGGGAAGACAGCATCATGGACTGTGCGGGACTATTAAAAATTAAAGATTTTAAAGGAGGGAGGGAGAAAACAGGGAATTATAGACTGGTTAGCCTGATGTCAGTGGTGGGAAAGATGTTGGAGTCAATTATAAAAGATGACATTACGACACATCTGGATAGCAGTAACAGGATCGATCCGAGTCAGCATGGATTTACGAAGGGGAAATCGTGCTTGACTAATCTTCTGGAATTTTTGAGGATGTAACCATGAAAATGGAGAAGAGGGAGCCAGTAGATGTAGTGTACCTGGACTTTCAGAAAGCCTTTGATAAAGTCCCACATAGGAGATTCGTGGGCAAAATTAGCGCACATGGTATTGGGGGCAGAGTACTGACATGGACTGAAAATTGGCTGGCTGACAGGAAACAAAGAGTAGCGATTAACGGCTCCCTTTCGGAATGGCAGGCGGTGACCAGCGGGGTACCGCAGGATTCGGTGCTGGGACTGCAGCTGTTTACAATATACATTAATGATTTAGATGAAGGGATTAAAAGTAACATTAGCAAATTTGCAGATGACACAAAGCTGGGTAGCAGTGTGAAATGTGAGGAAGATGTTATCAGAATGCAGGGTGACTTGGACAGGCTGGGTGAGTGGGCAGATGCATGGCAGATGCAGTTTAATGTGGATAAGTGTGAGGTTATACACTTTGGTGGTAAGAACAGGAAGGCAGATTATTATCTAAATGGAGTCAAGTTAGGAAAAGGGGAAGTACAATGAGATCTAGGTGTTCTTGTACATCAGTTACTGAAAGCATGCAAGTACAGCAGGCAGTGAAGAAAGCTAATGGCATGCTGGCCCTCATAACAAGGGGAATTGAGTATAGGAGCAAAGAAGTCCTTCTGTAGCTGTACAGAGCCCTAGTGAGACCACACCTGGAGTACTGTGTGCAGTTTTGGTCTCCAAATTTGAGGAAGGACATTCTTGCTATTGAGGGAGTGCAGCGTAGGTTCACAAAGTTAATTCCTGGGATGGCGGGACTGTCATACGTTGAAAGATTGGAGCGACTGGGCTTGTATACACTGGAACGTAGAAGGATGAGAGGGGATCTGATTGAAACATATAAGATTATTAAGGGATTGGACACGCTGGAGGCAGGAAGCATGTTCCCGCTGATGGGTGAGTCCAGAACCAGGGGCCACAGTTTAAGAATAAGGGGTAGGCCATTTAGAACAGAGTTGAGGTAAAACTTTTTCACCCAGAGAGTGGTGGATATGTGGAATGCTCTGCCCCAGAAGGCCGTGGAGGCCAAGTCTCTGGATGCTTTCAAGAAAGAGATGGATAGAGCTCTTAAAGATAACAGAATCAAAGGTTATGGGGATAAGGCAGCAACTGGATACTGATTGTGGATGATCAGCCATGATCACAGTGAATGGCGGCGCTGGCTCGAAGGGCCAAATGGCCTACTCCTGCACCTATTGTCTATTAGCTTTATTTGTTACATGTACATAGTAACATGTGTCATTTTGCATCGTCAGTGAAGATGGTGTTGGGCAAATATTGCTACGCTTCCAGAGTCAACAGAGCATGCCTACAACTCATTAACCCTAACAGTTTTCCACCATCATCCTGGTAGTGGTGTACAATCCACCTCAGGACAACATCAGGCAGGCAATGGTGGGAACTAACCAACATATCAGCAGGCACGAAACTGTGCACACTGATGCCTTCCCCATTACTGCAAGAGATTTCAACCAGGCCAGCTTAAAGAAGTCTCTGAACAACTACCACCAACATATTACCTGTGGAACCAGAGGAGGCAACACACTTAACCACTGTTATACCATCATCAGGAATGCTTTCCATGCCATTCCACACTATGGAAAGTCTAATCACCTGGCTGTACTTCTACTCCTATCATATAGGCAAAGACTAAAGACCGCAGCACCAGTGGTGAGGACCAAGACATGATCAATGGAGGTGTAGAAGCACTTATAGGACTGCTTTGAGTTGGTGGACTGGAGAACATTCTAGGATTCATCTTCAAGTCTGAATGAATATACCACCGACTTCAAGACCTGTGTGCATGAGTGTTTGCCATTGAGAACATGCCAGATATATAATATTTAAAGACCATGGATGAACCAGGAGATTTGTAGTCTGCAGAGGGTTAAATCTGTGGCATTCAAGGCCAGTGATCCAGAACTACACAAGTCATCCAGGTACAAGTTATGGATACAAAAGACAATTCTGGTTGATGCTAGAGACATATTCGGATGCACATCAACTCTGGTAGGGTTTGCAGGCGATTATTTACTACAAAGCAAAACCTAACATGAATGACTGATGGTTCACCTCCAGATGAGCTCAATACCTCTTATGCACTGTTTGAAAGGGAGAACAAAATTACACCTGTGTAAATCTGGTGACAACACGATCTTTCTTGGTGGCCAACATCACAACATCCTTCAAGAGGGTGAACCCTTGCAAGGCTTCAGGCCCTGACGGTATACTTAGTAGGGCACTGAAAATCTGCGTCAACTGGTGTGAATGTTCAAGGACATAGCCGATTTTTCATTGCTGCAGTCAGAGGCTAGGCTCTCATCTGCTCAAAAGGGCAACAATGATACCAGTGCCCATAGCAGGGTGAGGTGTAATGTTTTGCAACTCCAAAAGCTTAATCGAAACTAAAACACGGGAGCCAGGAACAGGTCTGCTTCATTTTACTTGCCTTTTCTTTAGTGGGGTGCACACATACAACATGATAGTGTAATGACTTACTCTACATACTTCTTACATAACCCCTAATGATTATGTAAACAAGAATGCTTAAATAAATTTACAATAGTACTGAAATAATAAATAAATGACACCTCTCCCTGCTTAGCTGTAACCTCCAACTCAACACAGAATGCATCTCAATTCAAATAAGTAACATATTGCTCTCTAGTAATCTATATACATATTCAGTGTCAGTGTAGTGTGTTCTGCTGACATTGCTTGCAGTACATTCTTCAGACTCTGGACAAACTGTTTGCAAAGTCACCTGTAGCTGGGTATGTGCAAATGTAACATGTCTGAGGAGGGAGGAGAAGATGGCGGCGCGATGCAGTGTGTGCAGCCGTTCCCAATGATATCATATGTGTTAACTAGGGGCCGTGCACAATCTTGATTTGATGGAGACAGCCGTGAGAAGCACGGAGGAACACCTGGAGAAATTTCTGAAATGCCCGCTTCGCTGCCGCTGCTACTGTGTGATCGAGAATCTCCGGAGAAGGCCCCAAATCCTCAGCTTTGCCTATTGCTGGGGCCGAGGTCAAACCGCTCGGCAGAGATAGTGCTCGGTGTTGGAGAGCTGATCGGAGGCTCGGAGTTTTCGGACGGACTCGGAGTCGGACTGTGGTCGGATGCTTCCAGGATGCTGCATCGGCAAGTTTACGGCGCTGGAGGTTCACCGTCTGCGTGAGATGATGGGACTTTTGAGAGACTTTGGGACTTTTTACCATGCCCATGGTCTGTTCTTTATCAAATTACGGTATTGCTTTGCACTGTTGTAACTATATGTTATAATTATGTGCTTTTTGTCAGTTTTTCCAGTCGGTTTGTCATGTGTTTTTGTGATATCATTCTGGAGAAACATTGTATCATTTCTTAATGCATGCATTACTAAATGACAATAAAAGAGGACTGCGTGTCCTCATAATCTATCTAATCTTATTCCATTCATTTTCAGGAATGACTGAAACTGTTCCGTAACAAACTGTGACTCATTGTCACTGATCAAGTGCTTGGTGAAACCAGTCCTTCAGAACAGGCTTCTCAGCATATCGACAATGTGCGAGGCTGTAGTGGAGGCAATTGGGAACTCTTTTGGCCATTTTGTAGCTGCATCGACTACTACCAAGAAATATATACCCATGAACGGTTCGGTAAAATCCACACGAGTCCACTGCCAGGGCGGCGCAGGCCATTCCTAGAGATGGATAGGCAGTGCTCTTAGCATCTTCTGCATCCCAAACAGTGCATAGTGAGCTATGCGCCAACACTTTCAAGTGGACCATGCCTAGATGACCGGCACGTAGCTCTTCCAACACTTTAGCTCTCAGCTTGGATGATACAACTCTCAATCCCCACACAGGCAGCTCCCATTCAAAGGCAAATTCATCCCAGTGTTGGTAAAACTGAGGGAACTGGAGTTGCTGCTGCACATTCCAGCCACGTTGGGTGGCTATGTAGACCCGAGACAGTGTTCGCTCTTTTCTGGCTTCCCTTTGAATCACCTCTGCTCAAAAATAAGTCTATTATGGTGATAAAGCCCTTTGTGACTGTTTATGGTGCGAAATACTTTGGACTTTTCTTCCATCTGCAGGTAGGCCTTAGTGAAGTCTACTTTGCTGAAGTGTTTCCCTCTAGAAAGGTTTGCTAAGATATTATCTGTCCTGGGCAGAGATTATCGATCTACTTTCAGTACCAGATTGATCATGACCTTAAAATCTCCTGATAAGCTCACTCTTCTTGGTTACTGGGACCAGTGCCATTGTCCATGGGCTATATGCAAGGCTGGAATGAATTCCTTCAGCCTGTATGCGATCTAGCTCACTGGCTACTTTATCACGGAGAGTACAAGAAACCAGACAGGCTTTGTAAAACTTATTCAGCACTTTTAACACTAGTTTACCCTTTATGTGAGTTTTCCCAATGCCACCCTTCAACACCGTTGCATTATCCAGTACCTTATTAAATTCACTTTCAGTTGACTCAAGCGAAGGGGATATGGCATGCAAATGGATCACTAATTAAGCTGTAGCTGTCAAGGCTATCCAATCCTGTGTCACTCTCATCATTATCAGTTTTTTCCAATCAACATGCAGATTAGTGTTCTTTTTGAAACTGCAACTTGACCTTTTATCTTTTCCTCTTCCCTGTGTAGTCCAACATGCCCTTTGTATGTGTCCTACTTTGCTGCATTTTCTGCAAATTTTTCCTTTAAATCTACATTGGTCTGGTGTATGTGAGCACCTGCCACAATTTGTTCCGCCAGTCAGGTTTCTCTTTGGATGCTACAATTTTGTTCATACTCACTTTCACTCCTGACTGGAATGCAATTGCATCTCTGGCTGCTGTTTGCATTGAAACAGCTATTTCAACTGAGAGTTGTGCTTCAGTTAGGGGCCATTTTTGAATGTTTTCTTGTAAGATTCCACAAACTAACCAAACTCTCAGTGCATTAATAAGCTCATCACTGAACTGACAATTTCTCCAATTCAGTCACCCCAAGGGAACTTGAAAGAAAAAAAGGATGGAATGGCTGGGTGGGCACATAAAATGACAAAATAAACTACAGATGCCGAAATCTAGAATTAAGAACAGGATGCTAGTTAAGCTAGTGGATCAAGGAGCATCTGCTAAAGAAATAAAAGGTGTAAGTTGACAAGTACACCCCCTCAAATCAGGTCAAGGACACAGAAAAGATTGTCAATGTAAGTATGGGGGGGAAGATACTAGGATAATAGAAAGGGTAATAGGATGGTGAGAGGTGGTGTAAAGAGGCAGCTAAGTGACTGATGAAGGGATTGGGAAGGGACCATGGGCAGATGGAACAAGGTGGGAAGGGAAACTGATACAAGGGATGGCAATCTTACAAGAGGCTTGCTGAGATGAGGAACAGTTGAAGTAGAAGATGCCCAAAAGCGACCTCTCCTATTCTTTCTTCCCTGTTTTACTCTAGCACCAACCCCCATCATGGCTTTACCATCTCTCCTGCTCTCTCCCTCTATATGCTGAGCTATCAGTCCTTAGTAATGGGCTCATACTTGTACCCCTCACACTACACCTTAGTGAGTTTCGGGCTTGACACAATGTTGACCCGTTCTTCTAAACCGCCTACCTGTGCTTATTTCTTTGACAAATAATCTTCACTCCCCAATGATGGTTCCTTCTTCCAGTGCCCCCTTTCCATTTAAATACGCCCTTCTAGCTTTTACCATCTCTCGACCTTTGACATCATCCAATCAAAGTTATTCATGCGACTCATCAAATCCACCACCCTAAACATTCAGTCCTTTCAACAACACTGCACTAGAGCTGTTGTGCCATCTACAAAATGCACTGCAGTTACCTGCAAGAACATGATGATAAAGATTACTTTAAGTTGTCACATATACATTGAAACATACAGTGAAATGGATCATCTGCATCAACGACCCACACAGTCTAAGGACGCACTGTGGGCCTGTGTCGCCCTGCTTCCAGTGCCAACATTAGCAACTTACTAACGTACAACATTAGCAACGTACACCTTTAGAATACTGGGGAAAATCGTAGCACACAGAGGAAGCCCATGTGGCATGGGGAGAACGCACAGACTCCTTACAGAAACATGGTAAATGATTTAGAAGCAGAACATAAAAGGCATTCAGAAGAGAGAACCTGCAGCTACAGATATTGATGAAAAGCACCAGTCTCCTATGAATGGGTGTTTAAAAACTCCTCTCGTTTATCAAAGCCAAACATTAGAAATAGATGAGCTTAAAAAGCCTGTCAAACTCACACCTTTCAACAAGTGCATCAACTGAGTAAACTAGTAGTAATCTCAGTTCAAATTGAACTAATATTAACACAGTTTACACACTATCCCTTTAATGCTATTCGAGTAACAGAATAAAAGCAATGCTGTTCTGGCCTGCCTCTTCTCAGGCTCTATGAAACTGCAGATTCTTGCTTTGAGCTAATGAACTTCAACTGGGAGAAGGAAGACCAGGACATAAACTCAATGCAGTACCCCTGGCTGAAGAGTAGTGGTAGGGGCTTTGAAGTAGGCATATTACTAATCACTTCAAGTATCTGGCTTGTTTAAGATCATTGTGACTTGTGCCTCCCAGTGGCTCCAACAGGCAATGGTACGGATTCTTTGGTTGGCACAATCTACTGGCTAAGAATAATATGGCCATCTTAGCCATGATCAGGTTTCCCACAACAGCACTTAGTACAAAGAAAGCTTGCACTCTTCGATGTTTCAATGGGGATACTTATCGTGTACTCTTATGCTAGGCCATAGTCTTCTTTGGCCACCTGGAAATAAAGCCTCGTATCTTTTCACTGATCAGGGCATGCTGGCCCAATGATCACTGACAGGAACTTTTTTGAATGATGATCAGGAATAGATTGGAACAGGATATCCTCACTGTCAGTCTTCACAAGATTTGCCACAAAGGGCCATTTGTGTTGAGATGGCAACTATTTTGGACCCAGGACTTTTCCAGGGACTCAAATTCTTGGGAATGAAGTGCCTTTCAGATGTGGTACTGAAATTGAACAACATTTGTGATTAAGGAAATCCTGTATGTTGGTGCAAGGCAGAAATGCCTTTACTTCCTGAGAAAACTAAAGAAATTTGGCCTGTCCCCTAAAACTCTCACTAATTTTTATAGATGCACCATAGAAAGCATTCTTCTAGGGTGCATCACAACCTGGTATGGAAGTTGTCCTGCCCAAGACTGGAAGAAGCTGAAAATCACGAACACGGCGCAGCACATCACATAAACCAATCTTCCGTCCATGGACTCACTTTACACCGCACGCTGTCGGTGCTGCCAGGATAATCAAGGACACGACCCACCCAGCTAACACACTTTTCGTCCCTCTTCCCTCCGGGAGAAGGCTCAGGAGCTTGAAGACTCATACGGCCAGATTTGGGAACAGCTTCTTTCCAACTGTGATAAGACTACTGAACGGGTCCTGACCCGGATCTGGGCTGTACCCTCCAAATATCCGGACCTGCCTCTCGGATTTTTTGCACTACTTTACTTTTCATTTTTCTATTTATGATTTATAATTTAAATTTTTTATATTTACTATTGATCTGTAATCCAGCGAGCGGGAAGCGCAGAATCAAATATCGCTGTGATGATTGTACGTTCTCGTATCAATTGTTTGGCGACAATAAAGTATAAATGGTGGTTGCACTTCTAGGATATTGGAGGTACCAATGGTAACAGCTTCTACATTCATGGCAGTTACAACATCACACTTGGTGAGAAAGGAATAAACTGACAGTGTGTTACTGGGGTCCTTGCCATCTAGGAACAGACAGTACAGAACTAATGCCATCTGGGCACTTTACCTGCATGTCTGTTTCAACCACAGCACCTGTCAATATTGTGGATAGTCACTGGGTAACTGTCCTCAGAGGAACTGCATTAGTGTTTAGAAGAGGAGCTTATTTAAAAGATCAAATCCCACAAGAGAATTCATTTCAGGGCCAGACAAAATCATTACGAATTCAAAAAAAAAATTCATTCAGAGCTCATACTTCTCATACTGAAACTCTATGCTACTTACTACAAACATGGTAGTCACAATTACTGTTCTGGCTTGTCAAAGTGACCTTAGCATCCACAGAGTAAGGGGAAGCTTACAGTCAGTTTGAAAGAGTCACATACAAGCAAATAAATGGACAATACAATGAGAAACTGAAATGTGTAAGTAGACAAACAGGGCAAAATACTTCATGAAGTAAAAAAAAACACAAAAATTCCCCAAGAATTTTTTATCTTTCCATTCCTATTGATTCAAGTCAAAATTTAAAACTCTCCAATACAGGAAAACAGTTGTTACCTGCATTTATAGCAATATTTTGAGTAATATAGAATTACAGTATGTTATTACATTAGTTTAGAGTAGGGATTCCCAACTTTGTCTATGACATTAGCAAAGGGGTCTGTGGACCCCAGGTTTAGATTAATAATGCTGCATCAAGGTATGCGCTCAGTCACTTGTCTGACTATGTTTGTATCTTCTCAACTCATAGCAGGTATACTCCTAGTCAGTTCTAACATTAACTTGTTTCATCTAGATTTCTAAAGTTAAAATTACTTGTTCACTTAATGTCAGACAAGTTCTACTTACGTTCACACTGAATTACGTCCAGATTGAACTGCTGAATGGCTCCCATGCTTATCTGCTTCACATCAGCATCCAGAAGCATTTGCATCATAGATGTGGATAGGTGCTTACAGGCCGACATGCACGCAGTTTGGGCTACCTTTCCCTGGAAAAAGCAGGACATTGAGTAAAATCAGCTCAAGGCAAAATACAGTTACACATACTACACATATACTGTATGTATATGTATTTTGTACCATCAAGATGAAATATCCTCAGTTTACATAATATTCTCATTTTCCTTTATTACACATCTAACAGACTGCAAGTTGATGTTAAGTAAATGCGAATATAAAGTATTTCATCATCGCGGCCAATTGTTATCATGGTAATCAAAAGGTTAAACAATTTTCAGTTTGGGATGTAAAAGACTAATAAACAGTTAGGTGTGTTGACTTATGATTTTTGTCCCCCTATTGACCAGAAAGACAAAAATCATGAGTATTCGATGTTCTGACTGATAAAAATCAAATACATACAGTATTTATGTATGCACACGAATACAACCACAATGCTGAATGGGTACGCATGAAGAAAACATTTCTTCAGGCAATGTTACTTTCTCAAAGACCAAGATATTAGGAGTAGCAATTGGTCATCCGCTGGTTTAATGTACAAATTTAATTAGATATTACCAACTTTAAAATTACCTCAGTATTTAAATGCGTACACAAATACTACACGAAGAAACTCCCACTACCTCCAAATGATAGAATGTGAATTTCATACTAAAGGTTTGTCTTTTTATATTTCTCCCTTTACACAGCATTCAGTTTCACAGATTTGTGTTACTAGATCTCTAAGGAATTAACAGCTAGAATAATAACTATATTCCTAGTCTAAAAAATTAATGTTTTGTTTCAATGCCACAAGTTTATGCTTATTTTAATACATCTAATGTAACAATTATATAAACTTAATGAAAAATGAATTTTGGGGCATTATAAACATGCAATACATTGTCATACCACCACAACGTCAACATTATGGGAAATGGAAAGAAGGCAAAATCTAACACAGATAAACAGAGCTGGAAGATTCTAGCAAACCTAGCTGCAGGACATTCCAACTAGACCCAAAAGACCAGATCTGTTAATCTAGCAATGTACAAATGCCTCTACTGCATCCTGTATAAATAATTGAATTGAGAAACAAACAAAAACATTCATATCAGTGCAAGAGTTGGTGCTAGCTGATTTTTCTTTAAATTCACCTCATTAAAAGTTCTTTGTAAAAAGTGTAAAATGATTTACTCTTGAATAGGTAGCAGAATTGTATACAAATTCTTCCAGCTCTGAAGTAGACAATGTACGATTTTATTACAGCAATTAAATTCAAGTATTCATGATCAATGTATTTTTAATAAAACCCCTGGAACATGCAAAAGTTTTAGTTTCAAACCCTCACAGAAATGCTGCATTTAGTTTGAAACACACCCATCTACGTAACTGTATTAACCATTGTGGCCATCAATTTGCTAAATGCATTAGGCAGAAAAAGGACTTGCATTTCTCACAGTTGCAAACCATGCTTGTTAAGATTTTACAGCAATGAGTGGGAAAAACATACTGAGCACAGTGATTAGGAAACTAAATTTTCTACTTAACTTCAGTGCCACAGATGAACTTGTGCATAATTTTAGTGCATAATCTTTAGTATATGGAACACTTACACTACTACAGCAGAGAAACAGCACAATAACAATTATATTGCTCCAACTGTTTTATCAGTCTGCTGATCGCACACAATTTCTTGGAAACTTTCCTAATGCTATTTTATTAATAAAAAGCCAACAGAAAAAAAGAGAAACAAGGCAAGTCCCCATAAACTTAAGCTTTTCTCCAATTATTTTTAGATACCAACAGCAAAAGTCTATTTAATGGTGGAGAAGGCTAAATATACTCTTCACTTCAATACAAGAAAAGGTACAATAATATTAAAAGGACACTATTTTATAAAACTTTAGCCAAGTTTGAGGATAAACTGATTCTCTATGATGACATGTTCCCCTAGTTTAAGGCACTATTTTGGTGATGAGGTGTACTACATCTGTAGTATTTATTTTTCTACTCTAATATTCAAATTCAATGAAAGCATTCAGCACAGCCATAAACGACAATGCAAATGATATATATAAAATTGTGTAGGATTATGAGATGCCATGAAGTTGTGTGGTTATAAAATGCAGAAAACGCCTGTGTTTAGACAATTGTTTCCTTGAAAAGACTTTTCCCTTTCAGTTTCTGAAGGCATCACTCTACCTTTGAGGAACAGCTCCAGTAGTATCAAAGCTTTCTAAACATTTCCCTCTTGTTCTCAGGCCTTGTTAATCAAATCTGCCCTGTTACAATTTAATACTCTTATGCTAATTTTTTGATGCACAGAGGAATCACAAGTCCCTATATACATCATTAATGTGAAGGAAATCACAAAAGTTAATCTAAGTGCCTTTTAATGCATTTCACTTCAATACCAGATTCCATCAGGGATGTCACTTCCTTTTAAGCTTAAGTCATTTTAAACAGAAGCAGAGGCAGCACACAAACATTCTGACATAAATTGATAAACAAAAGTACAAGCTACAATCCGAAACAAGCACGCATTAAGAGTCCTCAAACCTAATGTTAATCACATTGGAAGATGAGCAGTTCTGCTCCCCAAGCAATAATAATATGAATGAGAAAAGGAAGCTGAAAAAAAAATCAATGGCTACTGTTCATTTAATTATAGAGTAATAGGTTTGAGATACTTAATGGAAATGTCATTTTAATTTAATGGAATAAGTACTGCATTTGAGTATAACATACTGCTCCATCAAATCAGCTCCATGTCCTATTTATTCTGTCTATATAATGTAATAACTGCATAAGCAGATTAATAGGTTGTCAACCAACATTCTAACATTCAATTTATAAAATGTAGGAGTGTTTGAAATTATTATAATACACTTATGGCTAACATTTAGGGGAAGCATACTACATACTTGGCACAAAACGTATTCCCCCCCCCCAAGAGAATAAGATCCTGCTCTGCACATATTGTCCCTGCAAAATAACATATGTACACATGCTGGACAATGCAAGTTATGCTTTAGAACATAAACTGAAGATGCGTTTGGGGACGAGTAAAGAACACTAGTGAATTTTTGGGAAATACAAGGAGTAGGCAATCAGTCTAAGTGTTGACAAAAAAAAGTCTAATTAATAAATCCTTTTAAAAAAAATAAACAGTAGCTTGATTCAAAAACTGAGCTTTGTCCAAACTGTATTTGTACTCATTTGTGGAATAAATTACCCTGATCAGCAGAGTGACCAAGTACTTTTCCATTTGTGATCCATGGTGATGCACCTCATACTTCCAAGAGTCAAATGCACAATTAATGAGTTTAATCATAGCACAATGCACATTTCATTCCCTTCCAATGTAAACTGTAGCTCAAGTCCAAAAGACACCCATGAATCAGTCCATAGGACAAACTAGGAAGACTGTGTGGTTTTCTTGGTATATTCAATTTAAATCAATACACCTCACAAGGTAGCTTGAAACTGTCTTCAAGCATTTCCCAAAGTCCACAGCTTGTCTTTAAGCCTGCACGGGGCCTTTTCTTTTTGGAAAAAAAAGCAGCACTCAGCAATCAATTTAATGAGTGCTTCAGTGGTAACACCAGAAGTTTTAGTATAGATAGTCAGGCATCTCAAAGGGTTAGAGACCACAGGGAACAAGGCATATAAACATGCGCACTGTCTTTAGAGACATCAGATCACAAGCAGATCTTTCTGATGAGCAGTGTGCTTGCAAGTTCAGGCTTTTTAAGACGGTAAGAACTCTAATCTGACATCGGGAGATGAGCAACAGCCAAACATGTGCCCAGGCAGCTCTTTTTGTGAATGCCAAGGTAAATGCAACACTCACAGCTCCTTCATTCTTAAGAGTTCAAACTTTCATGTCATCTCTTCCAAGTATCTGAACAGAGCTGAGTAATAACAGCAACTCAAGTATGAGGATGCTGCTGACTTGAATACAAGATGCTGTTGTCGGCATTAGTCCAGTGGGCACTGCAGTATACCAGTGGAAACTGCACTATGGTGTGATGCATAATCTATCCAAAAGAAAACAGCCTGCATTCAAGAAGAAATTTAAATCCTGAAGACCAGAAAACAAACTTAACCAGTAGACAGCACAGTGCAGAGACATTTCCAAACTTAATTTTAACCCCTTTGAAGGAAGTAGTTCCTTCCAATTATTCATTTTAGGCCTCTGAATTTTAAACAATAATTAATTCATTCCTCAGCCTCCTCCGATCAAAATAAAAACTTCTTTTTCCCCTCAGAAGAAATTCTCATCAACATCCTTGTGAATTGCCTCTGCATTACTTCTAGCACAGTGACACATTTTCCTGTAAGGTGGTGACCAGAACTAAACAACGTTGAATACATATGTAGGCATAGTATACCATTATACCATTCTGATAATAATATCCCTACTCTTGTATTCTATGTCTCAACTGGTAGTCTCATTTTAATCATTTTATCCATTTATACTATCTGTATTTCTGATCACCAAGAACCCATGTTCTACAATTCTTAATATCCTTCCAATTAAAGTACATGCCATCTTATATATCCCCAACTGCACAACTTTTGCCATTTCTGCTCATCTGATCAGACCATCTATCAATATTCTATTGATGTTTGCTTTCTCATTGATAACAATACAGCAATTTCTGTAACAATTTAAAATCTGTCATTGCACTAGATTTGAAGTTCAATCACCGATCTCATACAAATCGAGGTTCTCTCCACATTCCATGTCTTTTCCCTCGAACAAGAGCTGCAACAACCAAAACAGTCAAAAACATTGTATTCACTTACGCTGCTTTACAGATTTACCTATACTGCTTTTGACATTAAAATACTTGAAGAGAAACTATTATTTTATGCTTTCTACAGGATCTTCAAATGTGTTGTCATTCATCGGGAAATATAATGCATTCTGAACTCCTCACAAAATATACTTTTCCCTGGAGAAGCACCAATCTGCAAGTAGGGATTAAAAGCTTTTACATTTTGGCCCATTGATCAAAATTGCTGGTGGATTCAATATGATCAAAATATGACAATCATTATTTTCAGTAATCAGATTGACAAAAAAAAAATAGGTGGAGGTTCATTGATGGGTAACATTTCAAGTCAATATCCTCTATACTAGGGGTTCCCAACCTTTTTTTATACCATGGACCCCTACCATTAACCAAGGAATCTGTGGACCTCACCTTGGGACTCATTCAGTGGTGAAGAAATCCTCATGGAATTCCATGAGATGCATTGAAAGCCAATAAACCTATTGATTATTTCACAATATAGAGGGGAAGAAGATAAAAAGACCATGTCTCACACTGTTCACATATAAAGTAGGATCACTGTACTGCCACGTGATCCTCCTTAAGCAATCTCTTGCAACACTACCTTCTCCATTCATGTTGCTTTTAATTTCATATATAACTGAGGGCTCCTGGAGAACGGACCACAACATGCAATCTTTATCACTATTCTTCAGCCTCTCACAGGACTCTCTTCTATAGAGGTTGTCGTTATAAACAATCAGACAAGTACACTGAACTGGCTACCAGAATTCTAAAATTAGAATCTACTTAATAGAGAAGGTCATACTCATTCATCGCAAGGCACAAAGAGTATTAATTCACTTATTTCATAAAGGGATCTGAAGTAGAGGGAGTGAGCAGTTTGAAGTTCCTGGTGTCAAGATCTCTGAGGACCTAACCTGGTCCCAACATATCAATGCAGCTACTAAGAAGGCAAGACAGCAACTATACCTCATTAGGAGTTTGAAGAGATCTGGTATGTCAACAAATACACTCAAAAACTTCTATAGATGTACCGTGGAGAGCATTCGGACAGGTTACATCACTGTCTGGTATGGGGGAGCTACTGCACAGGATCAAAAGAAGCTGCAGAAGGTTGTAAATCTAGTCGGCTCCATCTTGTGTACTAACCTACAAAGTACCCAGGACACCTTCAAGGCACGGTGTCTCAGAAAGGCAGCATCCATTATTAAGGACCCCCAGTACCCAGGGTATGCCCTTTTCTCATTGTTACCATCAGGTAGAAGGTACAGAAGCCCAAAGGCACACATTTAACAATTTAGGAACAGCTTCTTCCCCACTGCCATCTGATTCCTAAATTGATATTGGACCTGTGAACACTATCTCACTTTTTAAATATATATTATTTGTTTTTGCACAAATTTTAATCTATTCAGTATACATATACTGTAATTGACTTATTTTCTTCTTCTTTGTATAGCATTGAACTGCTGCTGCTAAGTTAACAAATTCCACAACACATGTGGGTGATAATATACCTGATTCTGTTTCTTGCCATCAGTGATTAAAGCTGTTCTCAATGCCCAACCTTAACAAGCTTACTAGGTGAGTACCATGGGTATGCTGCAATCCCAGCAGTTCCACTGTCACCTTTTTATGTACTTGGGAGTTGTCATAAGCCTTGGCACAAGAATGCAGCCCAAATTATGAAAATCCTTTTACATAATTAAAAAATACATTTAAAAAAATCAAGACCTCCACAAAGAAAAATGCCCTAAAGTAGTTGCCTTTTATTCACACTGCATGTGGATTTTGATTGTTTAGCACTACCTTACTGTGGCTGCTGCCCTTCCTTCAAGTCTATGCTGATGTTCTTGATGACCAGTGGAAAGGTCTTAGATGGACTGGCTTCAGATTTCTGATAGGAATGGCTGGCTTTTGGACGTGGACGAGCACATTGCCCAGGATAAACTGCTGACCTTACAAGGGCAAAATCAATATTGTAAAGAACCTGCAGACTAGGGGATCTGTCAGTCAAGTTGGTAGACCACAGTACAATAACCAGTTATCATCTTTACCTGAAATCATGGCACCTTGATCTTTCCCTCAGAGATAGCACCAAAATTCATCCATGATAATGTGTCAATGGTGACAGGGAGGTGGGTGTGGGAGTACACAGCTTTCATCTTGTAAAAGATTAATTCCTCTATTCTGTTAAATTGCTGGAAGGGTACTCTGCTTATTTTCAGGGAACGGAGCTACCTGTTTGAAAGCAGTTTTGCTCTTGAAGATAGAAGAATTGATCAAGGATAGCAGCTCCATCTTTAGGAATAGCAATCTACTCACAACTGACATCTGTCAAGCTGCCCTGTGTAGCACATATCAGACTTCCTTTTGGATCAGACCAAGACTGCATGAAAGCAGAAAGGCACTGTAGTTCTACTGCAGCTGAAATCTAAACCAGTTAGCACTGTGTGCCAGGACTGCTGCTAAGAGCTTCCTCATCACTGTGCATGACTCCTGCAGGAACATGAACATGGGAGATGGACTCCTGTTCTTTCTATCACTTCCTGCATTGTGGTCTCAACATCATGCAAACCATCTCACAGGGGACCTACATCAGCCTTATCATTAAACACATTCTTCTCTGAGCCCACTAGGGCAAAGATGATGCACGAACACCCCCCCCCCATCCCCACCAAACAGAACCTCACACCAGATTCCTTCCATCTCATGTCAAACTGCAGCCCACTAGTTCCTGCCATCTTTCCTGTAACATATATCTTTAACACAGCTTGCTGAAACTTCACTCTGCCAATTACCAAAGTAGTTATGGAATAGGCAGTATGAGGACTGTGCTGCTCAGATGTCAACCCTTCACTCCCCGCACCCTGCCGCTCACTATCCTGATGTTCCAATAAAGGTAAACCTAAGAACATTCTTTATACTGAGCAAAGACAAACTTGGAGAGCAGCAATTGTAAACTGCAGCAAAAAAATCTTGGAGATACAGCAGCATATGTAGCAAAGAAAATGTATGTCACTGAGCAGTATGAAGGATGAATACTGAATCAGTGAAATATCATTTTTGGGCATACCTGGCAGATTGCACACAGCCTCTGCCCAAGAGGTGGTTTATGCCTTCCTGATGCTCATACAAGACTGACTCTTCTAGCCTTAAAGTTCTGCATTTGACATGTTCCCCTTCTGTCTGGATGGTCTCCTTTTGACTCCTCACTAGCTCAGCCTAATTGAAGGAAATTGAATGATCTTTTCACTTTCCTCTATTTGGAAGTTTAATCACAGTAAGGGACAAAGTCAAATATCAATAATGGGGAACAAGGTAGGAGTGGTATAGAAGGTAGGGTGATTGGGAATTGAGACTTAAGTAACAGGTTGCTGAATATAACAATTGTATGTAACTGCCTGTTCTTGAACTAATTAGAGGGAGCAATATTTTCAATGTCGTTTGCTCATCTTGATTTACGCAACTGTGCTCGAGACTAGAGAGTTTTATTCCTAGAAGAGGCAACTTAAGCCATTTCCTACAAGTCATTTCTTTTAGTGACTTAGGTGGGATTCCTAGCCCCGCAGAAGCACAGGGATTGATTTATGGATGAAAGTTTTTTGCTCATTCTGCTCTTGCAGATTCTCTCATTATTAGCCATATTCCATGCTGTATGCATCAAAGGAGGAAGGCCATTCTGAATTTCATGCTGCAAAGTGCTAGAGGCCATTCTAAATTTATTCTCAAGCTATCCTGAACTGAGTACTTGTGTTTCAGTACACCTTTGCGACCAATTTAAGGAAGACTCCAACCTGGTGCCAGCGCCACATGCAGGGGTGCTTTTAGTGCACTATTGAGAAAGTGCAATTCCAGTTTCTCGGCACCAACTTTTCAAACAAAATATTTCTTTACAAAACTTCTGAATTATTCTCAGTCTCTTCAACACAGCCTCTTTGACAAAGAAAATCAAAGCATAATCAAACATTGGGCACCAAAAGCAAAGAAAAAAAAGCAGAAGACTTGCTTCAAATTATAGACCTTATAAGGAGAGCTTTAAGAGAACAAAGTGAGAGCATGGAGAAAGATGACCAGACTATGATGACTAATCAACAAGACGGAGGCTGGGTGGGGGGGGGGGGGGATTCTAAAAAAAAGAGAAAAAAAAACAAGACAGAAACATAGAAAATCTACAGCAAAATACAGGTCCTTCAGCCCACAATGCTGTGCCGACCATGTACTTGCTTTAGGAATTACCTAGGGTTACCCATAGCCCTCTATTTTTCCAAGTTCCATGTACCCATCCAAGAGTCCCTTAAAAGACCCTATCGTATCCGCCTCCACCACCGACGCTGGCAGCCCATTCCACGCACTCACCACTCTCTGCGTAAAAAACTTACCCCTGACATCTCCTCTGTACCCACTTCCTAGCACCTTAAAACTGTGCCCTCTCATGTTAGCCATTTCAGCCCTGGGAAAAAGCCTCTGACTATAAACACAATCAATGCCTCTCATCATCTTATGCACCTCTACCAGGTCACCTCTCATCCTCCGTCGCTCCAAGGAGTAAAGGCAGAGTTCATTCAACTTATTCTTATAAGGTATACTCCCCAATCCAATCAAGATCCTTGTAAATCTCCTCTGCACCCAGAGGAAGGATAGTTTCCACATCCTTCCTGTAGTGAGGTGACCAAAACTGAGCACAGTACTCCAAGTGAGGTCAGACCAGGGTCCTATATAACTGCAATATTACCTCTCGGCTCTTAAACTCAATCCCACTACTGATGAAGGCCAATGCACCATATGCCTTCTTAATGACAGAGTCAACCTGTGCAACAGCTTTGAGTGTCCTATGGACATGGACCCCAAGATCCCTCTGATTTTCCACACTGCCAAGAGTCTTACCATTAATACTATATTCTGCCATCATATTTGATCGACCAAAATGAACCACCTCACACTTATCTGGGTTGAACTCCATTTGCCACTTTCTCAGCCCAGTCTTGCATTATATCGATGTCCCACTGTAACCTCTAACAGCCCTCCACACTATCCACAACACCCCCAACCTCTGTGTCATCAGCAAATTTACTAACCCATCCCACCACTTCCTCATCCAGGTCATTTATAAAAATCATGGAGACAGGGTCCCAGAACAGATCCCTGAGCAACACCAATGGTCACTGACCTCCATGCAGAATATGACCTGTCTGCAACCACTCTTTGCCTTATGTGGGCAAGCCAGTTTTGGATCCAGAAAGCAAGGTCCCATTGGATCCCATGCTTCCTTATTTTTTCAATAAGCCTTGCATGGGGTACCTTATCAAATGCCTTGCTGAAATCCATACATCTACTACTGCACCCTCAATGTGTTTAGTCACATCCTCAAAAATTTCAATCAGGCTTGAAAGGCATGACCTGCCTTTCACAAAGCCATGCTGACTATTCCTAATCATATTATGCCTCTCCAAATGGCCATAAATCCTGCCTCTCAGGATCTTTTCCATCAACTTACCAACCACTGACGCAAGACTCACTGGTTTGTAATTTCCTAGGCTATCTCTACTCCCTTTCGTGAATAAGGGAACAACATATGCAACCCTCCAGAACCTCTCCCATCCCCACTGATGATGCAAAGATCATTGCCAGAGGCTCAGCAATCTCCTCCCTCGCCTCCCACAGTAGCCTGGGGTGCATCACATCCGGTCCCAGAGAATTATCCAACTTGATGCTTTCCAAAAGCTCCAGCACAGCCCATTTCTTAATGTCTATATGCTCAAGCTTTTCAATCCACTGCAAGTCATCCCTACAATTGCCAAGATCCATTTCCGTAGTGAATACTGAAGCAAAGTATTCATCAAGTATCTCTGCTATCTCTTCCTGTTCCATACACACTTTTCCACTGTCACACTTGATTGGTTCTATTCTCTCATGTCTTATCCTCTTGCTCTTCAGATACTTGTAGAATGCCTTGGGGTTTTCCTTAATCCTGTCCACCAAGGCCTTCTCATGGTCCCTTCTGGCTCTCCTAATTTCATTCTCAAGCTCCTTCCTGCTAGTCTTATAACCTTCGAGATCTCTATCATTACCTAGTGTTTTTTTTTAAACCTTTCATAAGCTTTTTCTTCTTGTCTAGATTTTCAACAGCCTTTGTACACCATGGTTCCTGTACCCTACCATCCTTTCCCTGATTCATTGGAAAGTATCTATGCAGAACTCCACGCAAATATCCCCTGAACACTTGCCACATTTCTGCCGTACATTTCCCTGAGAACATCTGTTCCCAATTTATGCTTCCAAGTTCCTGCCTGATAGCCTCATTTCCCCTTACTCCAATTAAACACTTCCCTAACTTGTCTGTTCCTGTCCCTCTCCAATGCTATGGTAAAGGAGATAGAATTATGATCACCATCTCCAAAATGCTCTCCAACTGAGACCTGACACCTGACCAGGTTCATTTCCCAATACCAGATCAAGTACAGCCTCTCCTCTTGTAAGCTTATCTACCGATTGTGTCAGGAAACCTTCCGAAACACACCTAACAAACTCCACCCCATCTAAACCCCTTGCTCTAGGGAGATGCCAATCAATATTTGGGAAATTATAATCTCCCACCACAACAACCCTGTTATTATTGCACCTTTCCAGAGTCTGTCTCCCTACCTGCTTCTCGATGTCCCTGTTACTATTGGGAGGTCTATATAAAAAAAGAACACCCAGTAGAGTTATTGACCCCTTCCTGTTTCTAACTTCCACCCACAACGACGTAGTAGACAATCCCTCCATGACTTCCTAACTTTCTGTAGCTATGACACCATCTCTGATCAGCAGTGCCATGCCCCCACCTCTTTTGCCTACCCCCCGTCCTTTCTGAAACATCTAAAGCCTGGCACTCAAAGTAACCATTCAACAAGAAACAAGTTTGATTTACAAGAAACAGATTAAAAATAAACCTGATATTCAAATATCATGATTGTGGGAGCTTGCATTGAAAAGTCAGATGTTGGCAACAAGGAATAATGATTTAAAAACATATTTAAGAACAATATTTCGAAGTTTTTGGAGAAAGGACAGAGCTAATTGCTGCATTGCAACAATGAAGCAATTAATGAAGACAGAGCAAAGGGATTGGAGGTACTTTTCTGCATCTGAGGTTCAAAAAAATGAGGAAGATTACTACTCCGTATTCTAATTTATACAGAATGTCCATGTATTTTTTGCTGATGTGTAATGGAAAACTGATTGGATGGATTCAGATGGAGATTGGTTTGCAGCATCCTACGCTGAAAAAGGCTAAAGCTGGCAGAGGCAAGAAGCACAGCTGCTGAGAAAATTACATTTTTGAATGGTGGGTAGCCAAGGGATTAAGCTAAATTCTCAACCCAAATCATTAGCTATTTATACATGAAGAATAAGAAATCTTGTTTGGTTTATCCTTGAACATAATACAAATTGTGTCCAAATTCACAGTGCTTCCTTATTCACAAGAGTGATTAAACCAATGCAGAACAGTGCAGCACAGTACAGGCCCTTCAACCTACAATACTATGCCAACCCTTTAACCTACTCCAAGATTAATCTAAACCTACACTCACATAACCTTCCATTTTCCTTTCATCCATGTGTCTAATAGTATCTTAAATGTCCCTAATGCATCAGACACTACCAGACCAGACATAATGTTCAAAACACATACCACTCTATAATAAATCTACTTCTGACATCCCCCTTATGCTTTCTTCTCAATACAAAGTTAAGCCTGCCCCTTGTATTGAGAGGAAAGCCTCTAGCAGTTCATTTGATCTGTGTTTCATCAACTTGTAGACCCTATCAAGACACCTCTCTTCCTCCCCCCTCCAAAAAGACCCTAGCTCACACAATCTATCCTCATAAGATATTTACCAAGTAGCATTCTAGTAAATCTCCTCTGCATCCTCTCTAAGGCATCTATATCCTTCCTATAATGAGGTGACAGAGCTGAACACAATACTCCAAGTGAGGTCTAACCAGAGTTTTGTAGAGCTGCAACACTACCTTGTGGATCAACTCAATCCCTTAACCAATGAAGGCCAATACACCATACGCCTTCTTAACCACCTTATCAACCTGTTCTACAACTTCAAAGGATTTATGGATATGAAACCCAAGATCCCCCTGTTCCACCATATTTTTAGTCCCGCCATTAACCCTGCATTGCAACTTCAAGTTTGACCTTCCAAAATAAATCACTTGACACTTTTCTGGATTGAACTCCATTTGTCACTTCTCATCTCAACTCAGAATCCCAACTATTCACAACACCATTACCTTCACGTCCTCTGCAAATTTACTAACCCACCCTTCCAATTACTCATCTAAGTCAATAATAAAAATCACAAAGAACAGGGGTCCCAGAACAGATCCCTGTTTATACATAATGGATTAAAGAGAAGGCATCAATAACAACAATCTGATTACAAAAAAATAGCAAATTTAACTTTAGAATAACGATTAGTTACTAAGACAGCAATTTGCCACATTAAAATATCAATTTCCAAAGAAATTAGTTTAGTAATTGTAAACTTTTAAAAAATAATCTCATCATAGTTCTCAATTCACCAACTAATCAAATGACCAGGTCAAAAGCAAATTGAATTTTTTGCATTCATTAAAAATTTTCTGCTGCATCACAAATGAATTGCAAAACCGTCATGCTAAAAACAATTAACTCAATATTCTTTATTATTTAGCAGGCACAGATGCTTAAATGTACAGACTTCTAAAGAATAATTGCCACAAAATTGCTTTAGGATTCCCTTTGGGTTTGGTGTATACATCTCTGCACAGCACATCACCAGTGTTGAATTCTTCATCTGCATTAGCTATCTAAAGAGTAGCTATCATCATTCAGTTTAGTGCTAGTCATTTGATTTATGAGCTGCATTCAAAGTTGGTGCTTACCAAATGAGAAATATGACTATAGCACAGTAATTTGCTTTGCATTGAACCACTTAAAAATCAAAGACCCCCTGTCAGGATAAGGCAAGAAACACAATTAACCAGCTAGAGACAGGTTCATCTCTCCACCCTGCCAAGAAGTGCCAATCAAAAGCAACATGAGGTGACATTTGGTAGAGTTAGTAACAAAACCCATTCTCTTGCCAACCCATGTGGGCTTTTGAGTGAAAATCTTTAGAGCCAACTGTTAAACGTTGCTGCTTGTCTTCCTGCACAGTTGACAATAAGGAATACTGACAGTGATGCCTATCCCTCAAAAAAAAGCACCAGCTCAAAACACAACCACTAAATCTTTAATTTCATTAGCCTGTAATTGATAAGATTAGTATGTTCTAATTCAATGTTTTCATCACAATTTGGTTCAAATATTGCATTCTACAAATGGTAGCCATTTGTTTTATTTTGTGCATCCAGCAGCTGAAATTATCCAAAGTATTACATGTTGTAAATAAACTACAAAAAAAAGCATTACATATGTCACATAAGAACTATTTCTTTAAAATAGTCTACCAATTTCAATTTAATATATAACAAGGCTTTAAGTAAAACTGCTACAAAATCTCTTTCCAGTTGCATTCTGCTACAGGGAATTTAAATTATCCTGGTTAAGACATTTTGTTTGTACCTAATAATTAGCATGAATAAACAATGTGGCTAATTTTATATTTACCACCCTAAATGGCACAGTAGAATTATGAAACTATAAAAAGGGTACTTTAGACCCAAAAATACTGAAGGTGTTTGTTTCAGTCTGCAGGCAGTTTTTATTTTATCATACTTTGCATGAGAAATGGTGGCGGGATAAATTAATAGCTGACTGGAATTTCAGGAGATTTGTTATTTTGCTTACATAGCTCCCCATTCATACATATTGACAAGTGAAAATCTGATTGAATTCCTTTTGCTTTAAATATAACGTAGTTACTAAGTTTGGGTTATAATGCAAACCTTTATTTTGTCCAGTATTTCATAGAAAAGTCTGAATTAGAGGCCCAATAAAGTTTCCACTGCATTTATTTTTATATAAACTAAGATTTCTTGTCATCATTCTATGGTCATGTTACTGAACCCAGTACACTGCTTATCTGGCTGCCCCATTTCCTGAAGTAGGCCTTAAAGTAGTAGGTTTATCTGAAATCTTCATTTTGTTTGATTACTTGGAATTCTGCCAGTTTAACAATTGTTGAGTCTCTTGCTACAAGAATTCAAATGGCATTACACAGTGCTAAACAGATCCATTCCCGACAGCTGTACTAGCATGGCTGCAGGTAAGTGCTCTCTCTCTAGCTTAAGTACACAATATGAAATCAATGCGAAATATCATTCTCTGCTGGCTTCAGAACATGCTTTGTAGGGCATATGTGTTTTAATAAAAATGGCAGGTGCTATGTTTTCAAGGGAAAAATCTCTATAACCCTTGTAAAAAAGGAGGCATCAGCTAGACAGGATTTGTCATGAATGAATGCAATCGTAATTTATACCCATTTCTCATTAGGTCATCCTCCAGGCAAAGATTTGCAGCAATGTTGATAAGGCTGGTTTAAAATATTTTCAATATTTTACATTAAACCAAATATACTACCTGCATCTCCAACTGGCCCTTCCATCATAATTTCAACCCACCTGAATGCTTTCGATGAATATTTTAAAAGAAACACTTTAAAAGTTAAAACTCTTCATGAAAAGGGCATGAAAAGTCTGAACCATTCTATAAATAAAATATATTTTACAAGTTTATACTGTTGAAAGTTATGCTCTATTTCTGAAGCTTCTGAAAATTCTTTCAGATTAGCTTTGTCATATGTATACCAAAACATCGCATCAGTGATCAACACAATCATAGGACTACTTTGAAGGTAGCCTACAAGTGTTGCCACATTTCTAGTGCCAATGTAGCATGTCCACAACTCACTAATCCTAACCATACATCTTTTGAAAGGTGGGAGGAAAACTGAAGCAACCCCACATGGTCACGGGGAAGATCATACAAACACCTTAAAAATATCAGCAGGAACTGATATCCACTCAAGTTCAGGCCAGAAGCATCATGAATGACACTTGTGTTTTATGTTATAAAACCAGTATTAATTTATAGTTACCTAGTTACAAAAGTTTCTCAGAGTTCCTTATAGCTTCCTGATCATAGTCTCTTAATGTCTTCTCAGCATTTCCATCTCTGCTATTATCCCAACCAAAGCAACATAGAAAGTACATCAGCTGATTTGAATTCCCAAAACCACAGGTACTTTAAACTAATCAGCTTTAAATGAGGTGACACTATTCCTTCTCTTCAAAATTGGGAGACTTTTGAGCACATATTGCTACATGTTGAAACAGAAGGCAGCTATATTTTCAAAAAAGTAGACAATTTTTGCTTTAAAAGGATATTTTATAAATATGTTTTGCTAATAAGGTCTGGGGCCACATCCTTGCCCAGTACATCAAAACATGTATATTTAAATTGCAATACGAATTTCCAAATTGTGAGACTTTACACAAGATTATACAAGACCACCTGCAGGAAAACTATTTCAATTAGTGGTTCTATGGAAAGATACTAACTTGCTGAATAGCTATACTCATGTCTGGGTACTACAGCCAGAGATATAGAATGCAATAAAGGTCATTGTGGGGGGGGGGGGTTGCAATTTGCCAAGCTCAGCAGCTACCTGTCCTTGAAATCCTTTGCTCTTACCCAAGGCAGCTCTCCAGATGCAATCTCTTGTTGCTAAGCTGGCTAATTGATCAGCAGGGCCCCATGCAGAGCAGAGTCATTTCCAGCTAAACTAACTCTGTCTTCAGCATTGTTGAGAATTGCTTTAGCCCCTTCCACAGGCATACTATTAAGCAAAGATAACAAGGAGATTAAAAAAGCTCACTGTTAAAACTACGATTAAGTGATTAAAAACTGAAATACAAAATCTCAATCAAGTCATTAAACACACTTAAACCAATTCAAATCAAAACTAAGGTAATTAACATATTTATAATTTTTTTTCTAGTCAGGTAAATGGATTCCTATACTTGTGCCAGCCCAAGTGCTGAGATATCTTCAGAAATACACACTTGCATGCTGGATTCTATGAAGAATCCAACAGCTGCGTTATCCTGGAGTTGGCGATCAGCTGAACAATAATCTAGAACTTCTGCCTTTGACTAAGGTACTCAACTTCTACTCATTCACGTAGCTAAATGCCAACAATCTTCATGTAGATACAAATAGTATTCTCACTTATCTTGATCATTAGTTTTTAAAGGACCTCATATTCCACCAGGTTACAAAAACACTTTTTGCTATCTTTTTATCCTAGCATTAGTTTACTTCTTCCTTTTCTTATTTCATATTCCCACTCCTGGTTCTGAATTCCATCACCCCCTAATATCAAGCAACATACATCAAAGTTGCTGGTGAACGCAGCAGGCCAAGCAGCACCTATAGGAAGAGGCGCAGTCGACGTTTCAGGCCGAGACCCTTCGTCAGGACTAACTGAAGGAAGAGTGAGTAAGGGATTTGAAAGCTGGAGGGGGAGGGGGAGATGCAAAATGATAGGAGAAGACAGGAGGGGGAGGGATAGGGCCGAGAGCTGGACAGGTGATAGGCAAAAGGGGAAACGAGAGGATCATGGGACAGGAGGTCTGGGAAGAAAGACAGGGGGCGGGGGTGACCCAGAGGATGGGCAAGAGGTAAATTCAGAGAGACAGAGGGAGAAAAAGGAGAGTGAGAGAAAGAATGTGTGCATAAAAATGAGTAACAGATGGGGTACGAGGGGGAGGTGGGGCCTTAGCGGAAGTTAGAGAAGTCAATGTTCATGCCATCAGGTTGGAGGCTACCCAGACGGAATATAAGGTGTTGTTCTTCCAACCTGAGTGTGGCTTCATCTTTACAGTAGAGGAGGCCGTGGACAGACATGTCAGAATGGGAATGGGATGTGGAATTAAAATGTGTGGCCACTGGGAGATCCTGCTTTCTCTGGCGGACAGAGCGTAGATGTTCAGCAAAGCGGTCTCCCAGTCTGCGTCGGGTCTCACCAATATATAAAAGGCCACATCGGGAGCACCGGACACAGTATATCACCCCAGTCGACTCACAGGTGAAGTGATGCCTGACCTGGAAGGACTGTTTGGGGCCCTGAATGGTGGTAAGGGAGGAAGTGTAAGGGCATGTGTAGCACTTGTTCCGCTTACACGGATAAGTGCCAGGAGGGAGATCAGTGGGGAGGGATGGGGGGGACGAATGGACAAGGGAGTTGTGTAGGGAGCGATCCCTACGGAATGCAGAGAGAGGGGGGGAGGGAAAGATGTGCTCAGTGGTGGGATCCCGTTGGAGGTGGCGGAAGTTACGGAGAATAATATGTTGGACCCGGAGGCTGGTGGGGTGGTAGGTGAGGGCCAGGGGAACCCTATTCCTAGTAGGGTGGTGGGAGGATGGAGTGAGAGCAGATGTACGTGAAATGGGGGAGATGCGTTTAAGAGCAGAGTTGATAGTGGAGGAAGGGAAGCCCCTTTCTTTAAAAAATGAAGACATCTCCCTCGTCCTAGAATGAAAAGCCTCATCCTGAGAGCAGATGCGGCAGAGACGGAGGAATTGCGAGAAGGGGATGGCGTTTTTGCAAGAGACAGGGTGAGAAGAGGAATAGTCCAGATAGCTGTGAGAGTCAGTAGGCTTATAGTAGACATCAGTGGATAAGCTGTCTCCAGAGACAGAGACAGAAAGATCTAGAAAGGGGAGGGAGGTGTCGGAAATGGACCAGGTAAACTTGAGGGCAGGGTGAAAGTTGGAGGCAAAGTTAATAAAGTCAACGAGTTCTGCATGCGTGCAGGAAGCAGCGCCAATGCAGTCGTCGATGTAGTGAAGGAAAAGTGGGGGACAGATACCAGAATAGGCACGGAACATAGATTGTTCCACAAACCCAACAAATAGGCAGGCATAGGTAGGACCCATACGGGTGCCCATAGCTACACCTTTAGTTTGGAGGAAATGGGAGGAGCAAAAGGAGAAATTATTAAGAGTAAGGACTAATTCCGCTAGACGGAGCAGAGTGGTGGTAGAGGGGAACTGATTAGGTCTGGAATCCAAAAAGAAGCGTAGAGCTTTGAGACCTTCCTGATGGGGGATGGAAGTATATAAGGACTGGACATCCATGGTGAAAATAAAGCGGTGGGGGCCAGGGAACTTAAAATCATCGAAAAGTTTAAGAGCGTGAGAAGTGTCACGAACATAGGTCGGAAGGGATTGAACAAGGGGTGATAAAATAGTGTCGAGGTATGCAGAAACGAGTTCGGTGGGGCAGGAGCAAGCTGAGACAATAGGTCGGCCAGGACAGGCAGGTTTGTGGATCTTGGGTAGGAGGTAGAAACGGGAAGTGCGGGGTGTGGGAACTATAAGGTTGGTAGCAGTGGATGGGAGATCCCCTGAGTGGATAAAGTCAGTGAACAAGTGCTACACATGCCCTTACACTTCCTCCCTTACCACCATTCAGGGCCCCAAACAGTTCTTCCAGGTCAGGCATCACTTCACCTGTGAGTCGACTGGGGTGATATACTGCGTCCGGTGCTCCCGATGTGGCCTTTTATATATTGGTGAGACCCGACGCAGACTGGGAGACCGCTTTGCTGAACATCTACGCTCTGTCCGCCAGAGAAAGCAGGATCTCCCAGTGGCCACACATTTTAATTCCACATCCCATTCCCATTCTGACATGTCTATCCACGGCCTCCTCTACTGTAAAGATGAAGCCACACTCAGGTTGGAGGAACAACACCTTATATTCCGTCTGGGTAGCCTCCAACCTGATGGCATGAACATTGACTTCTCTAACTTCCGCTAAGGCCCCACCTCCCCCTCGTACCCCATCTGTTACTCATTTTTATGCACACATTCTTTCTCTCACTCTCCTTTTTCTCCCTCTGTCCCTCTGAATTTACCTCTTGCCCATCCTCTGGGTCACCCCCGCCCCCTGTCTTTCTTCCCGGACCTCCTGTCCCATGATCCTCTCGTATCCCCTTTTGCCTATCACCTGTCCAGCTCTCGGCTCTATCCCTCCCCCTCCTGTCTTCTCCTATCATTTTGCATCTCCCCCTCCCCCTCCAGCTTTCAAATCCCTTACTCACTCTTCCTTCAGTTAGTCCTGACGAAGGGTCTCGGCCTGAAACGTCGACTGCGCCTCCTCCTATAGATGCTGCTTGGCCTGCTGCGTTCACCAGCAACTTTGATGTATGTTGCTTGAATTTCCAGCATCTGCAGAATTCCTGTTGTTTACCCCCTAATATCAGCCTACTCTGGAACTCATACTCTCTTTCCTATCTTCACGGATACATCAACTTGTTCTCCCATAGTTCTACTTACACACAATCCCTTACAGGTCTTTGCTTTTAACTGTTTTTTTTGTATTTTGTGCAATATTTCCCAATTTCACTATTCTGTGAAAAAGGCCTTTTCAAGTTTAGCGGTCAAAAAGTATTTTTACGTGAATACAGCCAACTCAAAACTAGGGAATGTGGTGAGAGCAGCAGATGGTGCTAGAAATGAAGCAGAGAAGAAACAAGCGAGATATGGGACGAGCTTAGTTTCTTCAATCAAATTTGATCTGGAAGCATGCATAGTTGATCACCTGGTCCAAAATACTGAAGGGTCATGAAGTTTGGAAAAGATCAAGATGGGAAGTGTTGAAAAACAATTTAATGATTTTGGGGTTCTTTGTATTCTTATAGCAACACAAACTAAACCGTTTATTTTTCAAATCGAATTACATTTGAGGAATTATCCACTTAGTTACATCTTAAGGTACAACAGTTGAATGGCAGTTAAGCATTCTACAATGCTATCAGCACAAAAAATTATGGTGCAACTAAACTCCTGATTTTGTTGGATGAGACATGCTATTCACAATCACATTACCCATCTACCTAAACTTATCAAGTCTGGGTCCATAGAGCTGATCCTGCTTACTTAAAGGAAGCACAGTGACAAGGCCTCAGGAGGCAAATGGGCCTCAGTGTAATCAGGTGACATGCACAAGCAGAACAAGTTCCACCCATTCATCCAGAAAACATCGACATTTGGCAAAGTACACTAACATTTTTGCCATCAGTCAAAGCTGTCAACTTCCCCTCCTTCCCAACCTTTGCCTGTTCTGATACTCAGAAACATAAAGTAGTTTTCCAACTTCTTCCATAAGCCTGTACTACTATGTTCAAATGAATAGGCTTCACTGATCTATCTTGGCGCAGGAGCTGACTGCAAATTTCCCAAACCATTGCAAGAATGTGAGAAACTCCTGCTCTGCTGTTTAAATCAATGATTCCCAACATGGGATAGCTGAGAAATTACTAGCAGATCTTGTCTAGAAAGCTTGGGGCAATTGTATTTGTCTGGGAATCCCAAAACTAGCATACATATACATGAGCAATATGTTGAACCAGCAAAACGCAAAATCTAAGCCATTTTTAAAATCAGACATCTTGGCTTTGTTAGGAAAGATGTTTCAAAGGGAAATGAGGTGATGCAATTGGCATTCTATTAACATATAATTATCTGTCAAGTTTTTGATATACTTGTATAGCAATTAAAGTTTCATCACAAGTGTATATTTTGTCTTTTGGTAGGTTAATAGATTAAGTTGTCCCTGGGGTAAGTCTGTGGCAGAAGGATCTGAAGAGAACTGACGGGCACATGAAAGAGAACAAGGTACAGGAAAATAAGTGGCATAATAAGACCAATGGATTGTTGAGAACCAGTATAGCCTTGAATGTCCGCCTACTGTGTAATATGGAAAAATGGTAAAAGATTATGTTAAACAAAATACTACACTGCAATTATACTTCCACACAAAAGTTTTTGCTGTTTGATTATTCTTTTTCATGTAAACACTGCTGATATACTGTACCTCAAGCTAAAAACACAATTTAATAAGTTTTTAATCTTTTGAGGGGTTAATTCTATTATGAATAGCTAATGGTGATTGGAATTGTCAGTGATGATTGTTAAGGGCTACTCTATCACAGAATGTTACTGTTAATCAATTCCTACCCATTTTAAGCCTGTTGACTTGTCCTAAACAGACTATACAAAGTCATTACTGGGGAAAGGGCATGTTTAGTTTACTTTAAAAATTTATATGAAGGCTACTTGACTTTAGCAACAATTGTATAGTCAATTCATAGCCTTCAGATGTGCATGCTTTCTTCTGCTACTCACCGACATTGCTGCATGGTGACTGACGTTATTCTGAGAAGGAACCCAGCAAGGAAATCAAAACAAAAAATCAAATGTAAACATGCGTAGAAAGTGTGAACACTAATAAAAAATTAATCCGTAAAACAAAAACATACCATTACTCAATAGATCAGCTGCTAGATGGTCATTGTCACATTACAAAAATCATAGGTTGCCCAAATCAATCCACTTCAACAATGGTCATAATTTTGTAAAAATCACATTCCAATCAAATTTAAATTTATGGGAGTGTTACAATGTTGTAAATTAGATAACAAAATTCAACATGTCAATTCCACCAATCATATCTGCAGCTGTGTAAAAAAAAGGAATTCTTAATTTAAAAGGTGATTTTGTTTGATTGTCAAAGCCAGAGGTTTATAGAAAGCTACTGTTAAAAAAAAATTTTAAAGACTGGATTAGTGCATGTATGGAACTAATTGAAATTATCTTCCAACATGTAAGCTTGGTTCTTAACTTGTACATCAAGGACCACACAAGGAAGTCGGTTAGAAAGAATCCCATTTAAATTAACAGCTATTTACAAAATAACTTGAGCTTAAATAAATATAGTAAGATCTAAGCAGTTTAAGAACCTAAAAACTAATTTTAAGCCAAGAAAATACTTATTGTAGGAATCTCATGCTTGTATTTAATACTCACAGGCAAATGTGTAAAAACTTGAAAAGTGCTTCGAAGGAAGTTTATAAGATCCATTAAGTAACCACTGGCTCGACCATTGGGTTCTGTCATGGTCCATTCATAATCAGCGAGTTGTATGAATTCATCAATTTTATGGTTGAGCTTTGTATATATTTCTCCTTCTGCTGCATGTCTAGCATCCTGCAGTAAATATATTAACTAATATTTTCATGTTTACCTTGGCAAAAACTTATTCAATCCAATCTTCTCAAAAGATGTAAACTTTACTACTAAAAAAATTTCTTCAATGTACATGCAGACAAAACAATACAAAGGTAAGTATTTTTATGATTATCAAAAAGGCTACAGGTGCTGGATATCTGAAATAGAAGATCCTGAAAACACTCAACAGCATTTGTGGAAAGATAAACAGAGATAATGTTCAGCTCCCCGACCCTTCATCAGACATAGCATTTCCAGATATATTTAATAGTAAACATACACTGAAAAGCCAATCAACAAATCTGAAGTTATATTAAGCATCTGTAGAAAGGGTAAACAATCTATAGACAAAAAATAATGTATTGTCAGGGGCTACATGGACAGTTTTAGTAATTATTCACTCATCAGTTGTTCACAAAATAAACTAAGCAAAAAAAGTAGTTAAAATAAATATTTAATTATCGTATACCTGCATCTTCTAGAGGCAAGATATACACAATTTTTTTTTTGCATTTGATTAGAAAATGAGCTTTGAATATTGAATACGTCAATCATCCAACAGAGATAAAATGATCAAAACCTTTGGACAATAGTGAAATACCTGGTGAAGCAATGAATTTTCCAATTTTACATCCATTTCCTTTTCTCCAGGTTTCAGAATGGGTGCCGCAGTAGCATAGCGGTTAGCTCGATGGTACCACAGCTCAGGGTGTTCCAGAGTTCCACTCTGGTGTCATTCTGTAAGGGGTCTCTGTACATCCTCCCAGAAAAATGTGTGGGTTTACAATGGATCCTCCCGATCCCACCCCCCCCAACGGACCAAAGACTTGCAGGGTAGGTTATTAGTCATTGTAAATTGTTCCGTGCTTGAGTTAGGGTTAAACAGGGGTTGTTGGTGCAGCCTGTCTTGAAGGGCTGGAAGGGCCTAGGGCCTACTCTGCACTGTATTGTTAAATAAGAATATTTTAAAACCTGATTAGTGTATACCCACATGAACAGAATTATTAAAATGGTGACTTTACAGAAAACTACTGTAATTAGAATGTAAATTTCTGAATACTGATTGCTTAACATATTCACACTGCACATACCTTGAATGTGGATAACCCATAGAGTCGCGTGGTGTGCACAGTCTCAGGGGAGACATTAGTTATGTTTGTTATAAAGTCTTCAAGGTATTTACAGGCCTGCTCCAGGTGTGTTGTATTTATGATGATTTGTACAAGCTATAAAATGCAAATGTTTCCAATGAAAATCTGCTTGTACCTTTTAGCGTCAGCATTTTCTAGTCCCACCCTAATTTGTCACATTTAATTCTAGGCAACTTTTATAAAATAAATTTGCAAATTATTGTTGTTTCAACCATCAGTAACTTTAAATGAATAATAGTTAATTATTAGACCATTAGTAGCTTGATCCACACAGAACATTTTTTTAAAATATAAATTTAGCAAACAATGAACAGTCTAACAAAATGCATCCTCTTGCATTTGATGAACAGTGAAGAGAGGTTCTGGACTGCCATAACGCCATGAAATGGTCCATACATAGGAATGATTGAAGTTGACTTACTGTACCTACTTAACCATAACCTGATATTTAAGGGCCTTTGTTGACTAGGTAATTAAAAATTTGTTCTTGGGTAGGTTTGAAAAAATTATATAAATGAGTGAGAGGTAGGCAGACTAGAGAGGAAATGGTCATGTTTAGAGTGAATGGCATACTTGGCTTCATTGCTTGGAACACTGAGTACACAAGTCTGCAAGTCAAGTTCTAAGTTCCAAGTACAAAGTACATGTATGTCACTATATACAAACCCCAAGATTCGATTTTTTGCAGGAATATACAAGTCCAAGAAACAACGGAATCAATGAAAGACTACACCCAACAGGATGGACAAAAAAAATTATTATTAAGCAGTATCGAGAACATGAGATGAAGAATCCTTTAAAGTGAGCCAATAGGTTATGGGAACAGTTCAGCGATGGGGTGAATGAAGTTCAGTGAAGTTATCCCCTCTAGTTCAAGAGCCTGATGGCTGAGGTGTAATAAACGTTCCTGAACCTGGTGGTGTTGACCCTGAGGCTCCTGCACCTTCCTGATGGAAGCAGTGAGAAGAGAGCATGGCCTGTGTGGGAGGGGTCATTGATGGTAGATGCTGCTTTCCCACAACAGTACTCCATGTTGGGGGGGGGAAAGGGTTTTACTGTGATGGACTGGGCCATATCCAATATTTTGTGCAGGATTTTCCGTTGAAAGACATTGGTGTTTCCATACCAGGCTGTGATGCAAACAGTCAATGTACTGCACACCTGTAGAATTTAGTCAAAGTTTCAGATGTCACGTCAAATCATTGCAACCTTCTAAGGAAGTAGAGGCGCTGCCATGTTTTCTTCATAATTGTTCTTACATGCTGGGCCGAAAGCAGATACTCTGAAATGACAACACCGAGAAATTTAAAGTTGCTGACCCTCTTCAGAGAGGAAAATCAAGGATTCAATTGCACAAGGTGATATTGAGGCTAAGGTTTAAAGCATATTGATTAGTTTTGAGGTTATGATAGTACTGAGCTGGAGTCAAAAAACATCCTGATCTTCACTGTCCAGGTGTTCCAGGGTTGAATGAAGAGCAAATGAAATGGCATCAGCTGGAGCGCTGTTATGATAATAGGCAAATTGGAGAGGATCCAAATTGTTCCTTAGGCAGAAGTTGACATATTTCATTACCAACCTCTCAAAACACTTCATCACAGAGAATGCATACTAAATGCTACTGGACGATAGTCATTGAGGCAGGTTATGAATCTTCTTAGGCACTGGTATAATTAAAGCCTGCTTGAAGCAGGTGGGTACCTCAAACTGCTGAAGCAAGAGGTTAAAGATATCACTGAATACTCCAGCCAGTTGATCAGCACAGGTCTTTGGTACTTGGCCAGCTATCCCATCTGGGCCGGATGCTTTCCATGGGTTCACCTTCCTGAAGGATGCTCTCATGTCGGCCGCAAACTGAAAACACAGGGTCATATATGGGCCATGGGACTTCATGAAGGTTCCTTCAAGCTTTGACAATCAAAGCAAGCACAGAAGGCATTGAGCTTATCTGGGAGGAAATCTTTGTTATCACCTATGTCATTTGGTTTCACTTTGTAAGAGGCAATAGCATTCAAGTCCTGCCACAGCTATTGAGCATCCTCCAGTGATTCAAACTTAGTCTGGAATTTAAACGCAAACAACAGGAATTCTGCAGATGCTGGAAATTCAAGCAACACACATCAAGGTTGCTGGTGAACGCAGCAGGCCAAGCAGCATCTATAGGAAGAGGCGCAGTCGACGTTTCAGGCCGAGACCCTTCGTCAGGACTAACTGAAGGAAGAGTGAGTAAGGGATTTGAAAGTTGGAGGGGGAGGGGGAAGATCCAAAATGATAGGAGAAGACAGGACGGGGAGGGATACAGCCAAGAGCTGGACAGGTGATAGGCAAAAGGGGATACGAGAGGATCATGGGACAGGAGGTCCGGGAAGAAAGACAGGGGGCGGGGGGACCCAGTGGATGGGCAAGAGGTATATTCAGAGGGACAGAGGGAGAAAAAGGAGAGTGAGAGAAAGAATGTGTGCATAAAAATAAGTAACAGATGGGGTACGAGGGGGAGGTGGGGCCTTAGCGGAAGTCTGGAATTAGTCTGGAATTGCCACTTCACACTCGAGACGGCTTTCCAGAGATCATACCTCTTATCTTACTTGAGCGCCAGACCTGGATGCCACGGATCTGGCCCTCAGAAAATTGCGGATCCCATGGTACGTCCAGGGCTTCTGGTTGGGGAAGACTGAATGATTTTGTGGGGACACACTCGACTACGCCTGTTTTTAATAAAGTCCATGACATCTGTGGTGTATTCATTCATGAATCCTTGAACACAGCCCAGTCCACTGACTCAAAGCAATCCCATAGCCAATCCTCTGCCTCCTGTGACCATCCCTTTGTTGTCCTTATCTCTGCAGCCTGTGCATATATACAGGTAGAAGGGCAGCCAAGTGATCAGATTTCCCAAAATGTGGTCTCTTGTCTTGTCTATACTGCACCAACCGCCGCTGCTGGGCTATAAACGTGCAGGAGTGGTTAAGTGCCTTGCTCAAGGACACAACACGCTGCCTCAGCTGAGGCTTGAACTCGTGACCTTCAGATCCCTAGTCCAATGCTTTAACCCAGTGGTCCCCAACCACCGGGCCGTGGACTGGTACCGGACAGCAAAGCATGTGCTACCGGACCGCGAGGAAACGATACGAGTCAACTGCACCTTTCCTCATTCCCTGTCATGCCCACTGTTGAACTTGAACGCATGAGAGGTCATTACCCACACGAGGACATCAGTCGGTCATTAACCTACTACTATTCGATGAGTGAAAAAAAACAAATGTCGCTTGAGAGTTTCTTTGGAAGAGATGGTAGGGGACATAAGAGGCCTAATGATGATGATAACGCAGAGACAGCTGAGGCCGAGACTGCAAAAAAAAGCTTCCTTCAACAGAAAATACGACCAGTGCAATGAGTCGTACATAAAATATGGCTTTATTGCGACCGGTGGCTCACACGCTCCAAGCCCCCTATGTGTGATATGTGGAGACAAGCTGTCTAATGAGGCAATGAAGCCCTCAAAACTGCTTCGGCACCTTGAGTCAAAGCACCCTGCACTTAAAGACAAACCCGTTGAGTTTTTTGAGCGGAAAAAAACGTGAGCAAGCCGAACAGAAGCAAGTGCTGACAGCCACCACCTCCACAAATGCTGCTGCTCCGAGAGTGTCGTACTTAGTGGCTAGCTGTATTGCTAAGGATAAGAAGCCTTTCACTGTTGGTGAAGAATTGATTCTGCCTGCTGCCAAGGACACATGCCATGAACTGTTGGGAGAAGCTGCAGCTAACAAGATGGCACAGGTTTCTCTTTCAGCTACCAGTTTCAAGGAGAATCGATGACGTAGCGGAGGACATCGAAGCACAGTTGCTGGAATGGCTTAATGAGTTTGGTTTCATTACCCAAGTCAAAGAGGTTGCTCCGGAATGTCAGTCTACACACTGTGTCACACACAGGGAAACGCTGGCTAGCCGAAAAATGTCACCCGATCTTAATAGCGTATTGAATGACGTTGTTGAAGTTAACAATCACATCAAAGCAAAAGCCCTTAACTTACGTCTGTTTGAGCAGCTTTGCGAGGAAGAGCACAAACGCCTTCTCTTACACACTGAAATCAGGTGGCTATCAAGGGGGAGAGCCCTGGCCAGGGCTTTTAGGTTAAGAGAGCAGCTACAGAGATTCCTTTCAGGAAATAAGTCACCACTGGCAGCACACTTCAGTGACGAGGAGTGGATAGCAAAACTCGCTTATCTGTGTGACATCTTCAATCTGCTCAATGAACTCAATTTGTCACTTCAGGGGAGAATAACAATTGTCTTCAAGTTGGCAGATAAAGTGTCACAGCCAAACTGGAAATGTGGGGACGGCGTGTGGACAGGGGCATATTTGACATGTTCCCAACATTAGCTGGGAATTTGGGAGAGACTGAGGCTCACAGCTGGTGCGCAAACACCTATCTTCACTATCGACAGAATTCGAACGTCACTTCCCAACCGCAAATGACTCAAGATGTGCAAAGGAATGGGTCCGTGACCCATTTGTGAATGTCCGCGGTGAATCATTCATGTCAGCGCGGGAAGAAGATCAACTCCTCGGGCTTGCAAATGACGATGGGCTGAAAAGTATGTTTGACATAACATCTCTGCCGGCATTCTGGATCAAAGTCAAGGCTGAATATCCTGAGATAGCCACGAAAGCACTGAAAACGTCGCTTCCATTTCCAACATCATATCTCTGCGAAGCGGAATTTTCTGCAATGAATGCAATGAAAATTAAATTGCGGAATAGACTGGACATAAGGAACCCCTTTATGACTTGTAATTGACTTATCACTATATTCATGCGAGGAAAATATGTGTTGTGTGTTTAATATTAAATTTGTTAGATAAACCCTTTTAGAAACAAAATTGAGTGTATTAGCCACTGATAAGTGATTTATAGTTGAACTATCATCTATATTCTGATAGGATTAACAACCCCACCCCCCACCCCCAGTCAGTCAGTCCGCAAGAATATTGTCAATATTAAACCCGTCCACGGTGCAAAAAAGGTTGGGGACCCCTGCCTTAACCACTTGGCCATGTGCCAACCTCAATGTGGAACACTAGGCATTCTTAATTGTAGTATAGCAGTGGTCAAGTATGTAGGGTTCTCTGGAGCTGCGAAGTATATATTGATAATAATTGGGCAGAGAGTTCTTCAAACAAGTCTGATTGAAGAACATCTTTATCAGCAAGACCAAGGAATTGATTGTGGACTTCAGGAAGGGGAAGTTGAGGGAGCACACACCAGTCCTCAGAGGGATCAGCAGTGGAAAGGGTGAGCAGTTTCAAGTTCATGGGTGTCAACATCTCTGAAGATCTATTCTGGTCCCAACATATTGATGCAATTACAAAGGCGGCATGACAGTGGTTATATTTCATTAGAAGTTTGAGGAGACTTGGTACATCACCAAATACACTTGCAAATTTCTACAAATGTACCATGGAGAAATGTACCATCACCACTGCTCAGGTTCGGAAAAAGTGGCAGAAAGTTGCAAACTCAGCCAGCCTCATCATGGGTACTAGCTGCCCCAGCATCGAGAGCACCTTCAAAAGACACTGCTTCAAAAAGGCAGCATCCATCATTAAGGACCCCCATCACCCTGGACATGCTCTCTTCTCGCTGCTATAGTCAAGAAAGTGGTACAGGAATCTGAAAACACATGCTGAACATTTCAGGAACAGGTTCTCCTCCACATTCAGATTTCTGAATGGACTATGAATCCACTAACACTACCTCCCTAATATTTCCCCCTCTCTTTTTGCACCTTTTTTTATGTATTCTTATTACATTAACCCGGATTCTGATATGCATGGTAACTAATTACATTGTACTACTATCAACTGAATGGCATCAGTTTTCAACTACTGTTTAATATGAATGGTCCACAAGCACTATTTTACCAGATGGTTAGAATCACTTACAAAATGTCAGTTCTTATAGGTGCTAAAGACATACCTCAGTTAAACCTATGTGCTGTTTCTTGATAAGGCTTTGTAAACATCCACTTAAAGTTCGAGTCAGCAGCAGGTTGGTAGATTTTCTGAGCATATCATCTATTTCTGTTGAACTGAAAATCAGAATATTTATCAGAATATACTCAAAAATGCCTATTGACAGGGGTTTCACTATAATGCATTACATTAAAAATGTCATGGTAAAATAGTTGACATAAAATTGACTTGATTCTACCACAGAAGTACATTTAGCATTCAAAACAGCATCCGATTGAAAATCATTCTACTAATTCAATGTCCATTGACAGTGCCCGCACTCCACAATGAAGTGATTCATTCAACTCTGTCTAAGTAAATAACTACATTCAATATCAATGAATATAGTTGACAATATTGTGAATAATTCTGTAGAATTACTTAGTTAAAACAGATGCAAAATAAATATACACTCAGTCACCATTTTATTAGGTACAGGAGTGGAACCTGGTGTGATCTTCTGCTGCAACAGCCCATCCACCTCAAGGTTCAACGTGTTGTGCATTCAAAGATGCTCTTCTGCACACCTCTGTTGTAATGCATGGTTATCTGAGCTTTTGCTGTCAGTTTCCTGTCAGATTGAACCAGTCTGGCCATACTCCTCTGACCTCTCTCATTTACAAGGTATTTTCACCCATAGAACTGCTGTTCACTGAATTTTTTGGGTTTTTTTTCACCATTCTCTGTAAACTTAAGAGACTGCTATGTGTGAAAATCCCAGGAACTCAGCAATTTCTGAGATAGTCAAAGCTTCTCATTTGGCACCAATAATCATTCCATGATCAAAGTCACTTCGATCACATTTCTTTCTCATTCTGAAATTTGGTCTGAACAACTGAACCTCTTGACCATGTCTGCAAGCTTTTATTGTTTGAGCTTCTGTCACGATTGGCTGATTAGATATTTGCATTAACGATGTATACAGATGTACCTAATAAAGTGGCCACAATGTATTTCAGAATGTAAATATTTATGACTTGGGAATATGAAACATTATGATGTTACAAAGTCGACCCCTCTCCTACCTTGGCCAATCAGCTCAATTTTACTGTCGGTTTGATAAGGCCAATCAACATCCATCTCTTTTCAATTCCTCTGATCCCAATAATCTGAGCCCTAGTACCTTCCCCCCTTTCACAAACACTCCAGTGTCACCATTCTCCCTTCACCCCAGTCCCATTCACCTTCAACAGCCCTCCCCTTTCCCCCTCCCTCCATCCCACCCTATACTTGCTGTGAAGCAAGAAGCCATTTGCAAACCGCTTGGAAAGCAGAACTTTAGGAAAGATGGTGTCTCACCTGGTACCCTAAGGCACTGTGTGAATCAGCTAATACCCATCTTCACTGAGATATTTAACACCTCCATGCAATTATGCAGGGTTCTGGACTGCTTTAAAATTGTTATGATCGAATGATTATAAGCCAGTCACTCTGACTTCAGTAGCTATCAAAACCTTTGAACATCTGATGTTGGTCAATCTTAAGTCCATTACTGATTCTCTGACCTACTAGTTTACTTGTAGAGCAAATCACTCCTTGAGGATGTAGTTAACTGGTGCTTTCATTATATCCTTCAACATTTGGACTCCTCCAACACCTATGCGAGGATCTTGTTTGTGGATTTTAGCTCTTCAAATCTAATGTTCCAGAGTTACTCCATAGCAAGCTAATCCACCTAGCTGTACCCTACAGTATCTGTCAGTGAAATACAATCTTCCTGACAGGAAGTAGTATGCAAGGTTGGGCTATTTGTCTGATCCAATGTCTTCAAGCAGAGGCCCTCCCGAGGGCTGTGTTTTTCACCCCCCCACCCCGTTCTCATTTTATACAAATGACTGGGCCTCCATAGAAAAATCCATTGAAATCCTAAAGTTCACGGATGACACGACTGTACTTGGTCTCATCTCTAACAATGATGTAACCTGATATCAAAAGGGAGGTAGTGTAGCGGTGTGCTACACACAGCGCTAGAATAACCACACGGAGTCGGTGAGTTAGAGTCGCGATGAAAGAGATTTATTCAAACTTCGCGGCCTGCTTTAAAGCCTTCCCATTCCCGCCCTCCCTGGGGCGGGACTGCTGTGGGGAATGCATATTCCCAGACCCTTTCTGCGCGCGGGATTTTCCCCCTGCTGAAGATGGCCTGGCGCCCTTTTTGGGGCCGGCCCTCTGCCTGCGCGCGCTGTTGTGAGCCGGTTCGTGTGTGCCAGAAAGTGGGTCGCCACATAACCCTCCCCCCCCCCAGAACCAGTGATACCTCCCCCAATGTCCACAGTCTGGATCGGCCTCTATTTGGGGGGTCTGCCCCTGCGCCGCGGTGCCTGAGCCTGGACCGGCTGCGCCAAGTCCACATGGGCCGGTTTGAGTCGGTCCACCGTGAAAACCTCCTCTCTCCCCCCAATGTCCAGCACGAACGTGGACCCGTTGTTGCTGATCACCTTAAACAGCCCCTCGTAGGGCCGCTGTAGCGGTGCCTGGTGTCCGCCCCGTCGTACAAAAAGAAACCTACAGTTCTGCAGGTCTTTGGGTACGCAGGTCGGGATCTGTCCGTGCTGTGAAGTGGGGATGGGGGCCAGGTTACCGAGCCTCTCCCGTAGTCTGTCCAGGACTGCTGTGGGTTCTTCCTCTTGCCCCCTTGGGGCTGGTATGAACTCTCCTGGGACTACTAGGGGTGCGCCGTACACCAACTTAGCCGACGAGGTGTGCAGATCCTCTTTGGGCGCCATGCGGATTCCGAGCAGGACCCAGGGAAGCTCGTCCACCCAGTTAGGCACCTCCAGGCGGGCCATGAGAGCCGATTTCAGGTGACGGTGGAAGCGCTCCACTAGCCCATTCAACTGTGGGTGGTAGGCAGTTGTGTGGTGTAGCTGAGATCCTAAAAGGTTGGCCATAGCCGACCACAGGCTGGAGGTGAACTGGGCGCCCCTGTCGGAGGTAATGTGGGCCGGTACCCCGAAGCGGGCTACCCAGGTTGTGATCAGTACTCGGGCGCAGGATTCGGAGGTGGTGTCGCTGAGCGGGACTGCCTCTGACCATCTGGTGAACCGGTCTATCATAGTTAGGAGGTACCACGCTCCTCGTGACACTAGCAGGGGCCCCACGATATCCACATGGATGTGGTCGAACCTCTGGCGGGTGGGTTCGAACCGCTGCGGCGGAGCCTTGGTATGCCGCTGCACCTTGGCCGTTTGACACTGCATGCACATTTTGGCCCATTCACTGACCTGCTTACGAAGTCCATGCCACACGAACCTGTTGGCGACCAGCCGGACGGTTGTCCTGATGGAGGGGTGCGCTAAGTTGTGAATGGATTCGAACACCCGCCGGCGCCAGGCTGCTGGGACGACGGGGTGGGGTTGGCCGGTAGCTACGTCACATAGTAGGGTCCTCTCACCTGGGCCTACGGGGAGGTCTTGGAGCTGCAAACCGGAGACTGCAGTCCTGTAACTGGGGATCTCAGCGTCTGCCTGCTGTGCCTCTGCCAGCGCTGCATAGTCCACCCCCTGGGACAGGGCCTGTATGGTCGGTCTGGGAAGTGCGTCCGCCACGACGTTGTCCTTTCCAGAGACATGCCGGATGTCCGTTGTGTACTCGGAGATGTAGGACAGATGTCGCTGCTGGCGGGACGACCAGGGGTCGGACACCTTCATGAACGCAAAGGTAAGCGGTTTGTGGTCTGTGAACGCGGTGAAGGGCCTACCTCCTAAGAAGTACCTGAAATGCTGGATTGCCAGGTATAGTGCCAATAGCTCCCAGTCGAAAGCACTGTATTTGAGTTCGGGTGGTTGTAGGTGTTTGCTGAAGAACGCCAGGGGTTGCCAGCGACCCTCGATGAGTTGTTCCAGCACTCCAACGACCGCTGTGTTAGATGCGTCCACCGTGAGGGCAGTAAGAACGTCCGTTCTGGGGTGCACTAGCATCGCGGCGTTTGCCAAGGTTTCTTTGGTTTTAACAAAAGCAGTTGCGGCTTCTTCGTCCCCAGTAATGTCCTTGCCCTTACCCGACATTAGAGTGAACAGGGGTCACATGGTTCGGGCTGCTGAGGGGAGGAAACGGTGGTAGAAATTCACCACACCCACGAATTCCTGCAGGAATTTGATTGTGTTGGGTCGGGGGAAGTTGCGGACCGCGTCTACCATGGCGGGCAGCAGGGTTGCCCCGTCTTTAGTAATCCTGTGGCCCAGGAAGTCGATGGTATCGAGTCCGAACTGGCATTTGGCTGGGTTGATGGTAAGGCCGAATTCGCTCAGGTGGGAGTAGAGCTGGCGGAGGTGGGACAGATGCTCCTGCCGACTACTGCTGGCTATGAGGATGTCGTCCAAATAGATGAATGCAAAGTCCAGGTCACGTCCCACCGTGTCCATTAGCCGCTGGAAAGTCTGTGCGGCATTCTTTAGACCAAACGGCATTCAGAGGAATTCGAAAAGTCCGAACGGGGTGATGTGCTGTTTTGGGGATGTCGTCCAGATATACAGGGATTTGATGGTATCCCCGGACGAGGTCTACCTTGGAAAAGATCCTTGCGCCGTGTAGGTTTGCTGCGAAGTCTTGAATGTGCGGCACAGGGTAGCGGTCTGGCGTTGTAGCCTCGTTCAGTCTGCAGTAGTCACCGCATGGTCTCCAGCCCCCCGTTGCCTTAGGCACCATGTGAAGGGGGAAGGCCCATGGGCTGTCGGACCGTCATATGATCCCCAATTCCTCCATCTTCTTGAACTCCTCCTTCACCAGTTGGAGCTTGTCCGGGGGAAGCCTTCGAGCACGGGCGTGGAGGGGTGGTCCCTCGGTCAGGATGTGGTGCTGTACTCCATGTCTGGGCATGGCTGCCGTGAACTGCGGTGTCAGTACTGATGGGAAATCCGCCAGGACCCTGGTGAATTCATCGTCGGACAGCGTGATGGAGTCCAGGTGTGGGGCTGGCAACTGTGCTTCACCCAGGCAGAACGTTTGAAAAGTCTTGGTGTGGACTAATCGCTTCCCTTGCAGGTCGACCAGCAGGCTGTGGGCTCGTAGAAAATCCGCCCCCAGGAGTGGTTGCACCACGGCGGCCAGTGTGAAGTCCCACGTTAACCGGCTGGAGCTGAACTGTAGCCGCACCATGCGGGTGCCATAGGTTCGTATTGTGCTGCCATTTGCGGCCCTCAGGGTGGGTCTCGGTTCTCTGTTGCGGGTGTCGTAACTCATTGGAGGTAAGACGCTGATCTCCGCTCCGGTGTCGACCAAAAAGCAGCGTCCCGACTGCTTGTCCCAGACATACAGGAGGTTGTCCTAATGGCCAGCCGCCGTAGCCATCAGCGGCGGCTGGCCCTGGCGTTTCCCGGGAATTTGCAGGGTGATCTGCAGCGGCGGGCCTCTGTGCCCCACCGCTGGTGGTAGAAACACCATTGTTCGTTGGGCTCGCGGCTTGGTGATCTGTGCGACGGGCGCCCCTCTCTCTTTCCTGGCATTCCACAGCACATCTGCTCGAGCCGCCACCTCCCGGGGGTTGCTGAAATCTGCGTCGGACAGCAGCAGGCATATGTCCTCGGGCAGTTGCTCTAGGAACGCCTGCTCAAACATGAGGCAGGGTTTGTGTCCTTCAGCCAGGGCCAGCATCTCGTTCATTAATGCTGACAGCGGCCTGTCTCCCAAACCATCCAGGTGCATTAAGCGGCGTGCTTGTTCGCGCCGTGAGAGTCCGAAAGTCCTTATGAGCAGGGCTTTGAATGCTGTGTATTTGCCGTCCTCCGGGGGCGACTGTATAAACTCCTCAACTTGTGCAGCAGTCTCTTGGTCGAGTGAGCTCAGCACGTAGTAGTAGCGAGTGGACTCCAAGGTTATCTGCCGAATGTGGAATTGTGCTTCTGCTTGTTCGAACCATAATTGGGATCGCAGCGTCCAGAAGCTTGGCAGTTTTAACGAAACTGCGTGAACAGATGCAGCGTCGGTCATCTCTGGTCCAAATATCATTTGGGCCGTCGGGGTCACCAATTGTAGCGGTGTGCTACACACAGCGCTAGAATAACCACACGGAGTCGGTGAGTTAGAGTTGCGATGAAAGAGATTTATTCAAGCTTCGCGGCCTGCTTTAAAGCCTTCCCATTCCCACCCTCCCTGGGGCGGGACTGCTGTGGGGAATGCATATTCCCAGACCCTTTCTGTGCACGGGATTTTCCCCCTGCTGGTGAAGATGGCCTGGCGCCCTTTTTGGGGCCGGCCCTCTGCCTGCGCGCGCTGTTGTGAGCCGGTTCGTGTGTGCCAGAAAGTGGGTCGCCACAGTAGACCATCTTGCAGAATGGTGTGCTCACAGCAACTTTGAGCTTAATACTATCAAGAAGTGGAAATGAGGAGTGACTTTCACTGACAACCCCCTCCCCAAATTAATGGTCAGACTGTGTCTATGGTGGAGCCATTCAAATTCCTGGGGACTACCACTGAAGTGAGACAAGCATGTTATGCTCACTACTAGGAAAGCCCAACAGAGATTGTTCTTCATATGCCAGTTTAGGAAACTTAGCATCTCAGGGCGTATGCAGATAAAATTTTACTCAGCCATCATTGATAGCATTGTAACCACCCTCTTACGAAGTTTGGTTTCCTGCTGCCTCCTCCCTCTCCAAGTCCAGGATGCAATGAGTGATCCACTCAGCACAGAAGATCACTGGCCCTTGATACAAGACCTGTACATTGCCAGCACGAAGAAAAGAGCTGAAAGAATTACTGCTGACTCCACCCAACCTAGCAGTCAACTATTCACCAACACTCACAAGAAATGCTGCCTGGGCCTGCTGCGTTCACCAGCTGCATTCACCAGCATTTTTCTATGTGTTGCTTGAATTTCCAGCATCTGCAGATTTCCTCGTGATTACCTATTCACCAAGTTGCCATCAGGGAGATACTGCAAGTCCATTACAAGAACCATACATCATCTTCGAAGCTTCTTTCCTATAGCTATCCAGCTTCTCAAAAAACTCAATTGGATGTAATACCCTAACTGTTCCTGAACAACATTCCTTAAATGTCCTTCCTGCTCTCCTTGTTCTGTTGATAATCATTTAGTCTGTTAATATGTTCACACTTAAGTTTAATTATTGACATTTGCACTAATTGTTGATTGTTTATGGCTGTTTGCACTATTAACTTGTAAACTTGTGTTTGCTTGTGTTGCCTGTTATGGTATTGTCCTGTACACTACTTCCTCTAAACTGCACAGGTATGCGGCCACACAGTAACTGAAGAACTTCCATGCATATAGTCTTTGTTGCCACACAGCTGGAATTTTCTTTTATATAATGTTTTATGAAAGTGCTGTGCAGTTTTCAGGACATGTAAAAATTTCTTGCTCAAAGCAATGGTTGGCCTGTGCAGCTGTAAAGGAAAAGGGAACACTGGTTCTGTATTTTATGTCTGACACAAAACCACGATCAATTCTGGCATGTTTCACATACTGGCAATAAAGTGATTGATTTATCAAGAGCAGCTGGTTGTAATTGTATTAAACTCATTTTTGCATCATTTCAGGAAAAAATATTTTAGAATTGTTCCTAATTTGCCCAGTACTTATGTTTTTTTTTACAGAATATTAATTCCAGATATCTTTGTTGTCATAATTCAGTAATTATTCTCAATTATTAATAATCATGGAGAGGAGTCAATGTTGAGGCATCCAGTTGCATACATCTGGGTAAAGTCTAAATTGCAACTGACAAAATACATGGAGAAATATTTTGCATTCAGAATTCATTTGTTATAATTACTTTTTGTTATAAAGGTGATTTTCATAATTATTGTTCAGCCACCAGGACCAAGCAACACCAAAAGGCATGGAAGAGAAAAGGAAAGACTTCAGTGAAATAACACAATGAAAAACAAAAGAATGTTAATTGCCAACAAATACAAAATGAAACTATTCATTATATCTTTAATGTGTGTCAAGAGAAACAAGTTCAAAGTAAAAACTTAAATTTCATGCTGCATTTTTGGCATCAAATTTAGATTCTATATCAGAAATAGAGCAAAAGAAAAATATCTATAATCATAGAAAATATATGTATAATTGACACATATTGAGGGTTTAACAGCAGAATTCCTGTTTGGGACCGGATTGTGCTAAGAACCAATGACATTCAGCCACCTAATGGGCTGCAATTGTCTGTCTTCACATAATAGACTGAAATGTGACAAATGGCACTTACTGAGAGAATGAGAAGGTATGATGCTATGGGAACAAAATTCAGATCCTGCAGCAGATGCAGGTTGCTAGTCTTTACTTACCTCCAATGGAGTTCCCACAATAAAGCATTAAGGGCCAAATGGAAGGCAAATTGTTTTAAATAAACAATTTTCCTTTAATATTTTAAACTAAAAAATCAGAAAAAACAATATACTTTTATTTGAAAAATTAACGTTTGCAATTGTCTACCCCTTTGTCAAAAGATTCTGAATGTCAAATATCTTAATGTCAGACTAGTAGCCATCTCGACTATGCTGCTATGTTCCAAAATGTGGAGAGGCAGCAAGGTAGGCTGTCACTGCCAAATCAACTAAATGTAGGCATGGATGGATCGATCTTTGGCAACATTCACACCTGGTCTCTTTCATTAAATGTTTAGCAAATGCATAGATCAGCTGGAACAAAACTGGAAAGGCTAGTTTAACTTCTCCATACAACAATGAAGTACAACTTTTGAATCTGAACTATCTCCAGCTTACCTTCGATGAAGAGATTCAGAAAATTTAAGGCTTGCGTAAATGAATTCTTTGAACTCCCTGTAGATCTCAGGGACTGACTGAGATACTGGAAACCTTTTCGGAAAAGGTTGCTATGGGGTGGAGGGTGGGAGGAGAGGCAATTTAAAATTAAAAAGTGTACTAGAATATATTTGGTATGTATATATCCATTAAAAACTATTTTTTTAAACAAGTTTTATAACAAACGCATGCAATCAGGAGACAGACTTCAAATTTGATGCAATTAAACCCATCTAAACACTTAGTTCCCTTAGATAAAATATAAATTTGACATTTGTACTTGCATTAAAATACATTATGTCCCTTCAGTTGCATTTGATTAAAAGTGACAGAAGAATCTTATTCCAAATCAACCAGATATGGCAATTTTAAAAAGGGAACGAGGGAAAACAGAAAGCAAGGTATTTGCATATTAGCTATCTCAATTAAGTAACAGAACCTTAAATTTTATGAAGCATTAAACATAAGCAATATACTATGAGAAGCACCTTTATAGGTTTCGGCTCTAGAACTGAGCAAGATCTCATCTGAAATGCAAATTTAACAATGCTGTGAAGAATATGCCGAACAAACAAATCAGAATGAAACATGTGGTCAAGAAGAAACTAAGAACCTAACAAAGCTACGGACCTTTTCAAGTTCAGTGTCATGAAACGGAAATCGACTGATTATCATTCTATACTCCTCTTCATTTGCTGCAGGAATAGGACTGTAGTTATCAGATTCAAAAATGTCTCTGTTAAAAAAATCAAACATTCCTGTGAATTAGCATCATGAACAATGCAAATACATAGTCATCTGACAGAACATTAATTGGAAGTATTGGAATAATAGAATAATTAAATGTTTTCCTAAAAATCAAAGACTATTTTGAGGTGGGAAATTCAATTATCTCAGTAATTGTGTTTTTTTAAATTCATGGAAATTCTGGCTCACTGATGAGGGAATCATCTCAAACTGATTTGAATAAAGTGAAGAGCTTCCTTATGGAATTGAGGCAATTTTTTAAGTAAAGGTACTCCCAACCAAAAGCAGAGTTCTAGGAATCCGAAACAGTGACTAGGGGATAGATAGTGGTATCTTTCCAAGTCAGAAGTCTGTCAGAGGAGAGACTGCAGACAATGTTCTCATACACCAACGCTCCTCTCCTTCAAAGTAGCCATAGATTTTAGAAGTGTTGTCAAAAAAGGCTTCAGCAATTAACTCCAGAGCATTTTCTAAATAGTGACTCTGCAGGCACAGTACAGGTTGTGGAGATTTTGATGGCATCAGTCGAGTGATGTGCTTTGGCTTGGTTGAACCTTAGGTGTCCTTTTTAAGCTCTACTTATCCAGTAGGTGAAAAATACTCTGCCGCACTTCTGCCATGCCTGAAAATGGTAGAAAGGCTTTGTAGAGTCAAGAGACAAGTAATTCAGAGAATACATAGCCTCCCATTTGATCTTGTGAGCAGCATTTCAATGGCTCGTCAAAGGTGATCACAAGGACATTGCTAGTGGTCAAATTGGTATCAATTGCTAAGAGTTTTTGCTTAGGATGGTAAATACTTCATATTTGAAAATGCTAATGTTACCTGTCACTTCATTCATGCCAGATATTCACTCAAGTTGTGCTACTTACAGGCATGGGCTTCTTCACTCAGTAGCAACCCAATTTCAAAATCATTTGCTGATCAGGCTTTAGGGGGCTAGCAGAAAGGTTACTGATGCAACAAATAGACAGATGGATCTACGGCATTGCCCAAGAAATGTCTGCAGCAGTGCACTAGGACCAAAGTGACTGACCTGCATTACCATTTTTCTTTGTCTGAGATACTTCACCTTGGTTCCCAATTCCTCTAAATTTCAACTAAGCTTTTTCATGCCAAGGCCTGTAACTTTTCCCTCGCCTCTCAAATTATGCCTTTCTAGTTATTTGGATTGAGCTGTAATGAGATCTGGAAGTGCATGGTCCTCAGCAATCCTGATGAGTCCTGCACCTGTTAAAACAACTGAGCTTGGTGTATTTATTTCTGGATGAATTCTGGCTAATTGTGCAGACCTTTTGCTGTTTACATTGTTCCTGACTGCTCTACCAATATCATGTGAACTGATTGAAACTGATTTCCAGGATGGCAGGGGACCACATGAGAAGTCAAAGATGAAAGATTGTTGCAAATGCTTTAACCTCATCCTTGCCCTATATAACACTACCAAGGAGGTCGAGGATGTTTTCAGGACTGTCTCCTCCAGTTGTCTATCACCATTCGAGATTGTGTGTGGAAGGACTATCAAGAAAAAAAAGATAAGGTACAATATTGCCTATAGTTTAACGTACTCCAACAGATACTGTGGATTTTACCATACATTTTAAGGCTCTAATATATCATAAACATGTAGAAATTATAAAAGGTGGCAGTATTTGAGAAGTAACAGGTGCACTTCAAGGAAGGTTATGTTATGGAGATGGAAAACAGTTTACTTTGAACTTTGAATAGATTCAAGCAGTATTAGTATCTTTTCACATCAATATGATAATACATTTTTCATAAAAGAACTAACCTAAACACAACTGCCCATTTCTTTAATAAAGTTTCATTATATTGATCACGAATTTCAAGTAACAAGTCAAAAAGTCTGCTCACAGGAAATCCATAGCCCTAAAAAAAAACAAAATTAAGAACATGTGTATATCACCTAAGACAAAATGAAAGATTCAATTCAATTTAGTTGCAGAAAAGCACAATAAAATTCAAAAAACTAGATTAAAATTCAAATTTTTCAAAAGATAAATTCTGGAATGTTTTGCCTAATTTTGTGATATGCTGGTGTTTTGGATATCTTTCTTGCAGTTGGATTGCAACTGTTTTTCTCTGAAGACAAGCAAGGTTGATGGCTTTTCACTCTGCTCCCCAATACGGTAGGTAACATTACTAAAGAGACTCTGTTAACAATCCTGGGAACAAACTCTATGGATAGTCCATGTAACAATGGCTCAACAAAATTCAAACATTTGCTCAGCTGAATTGCTTAAATATCAAGCAAATGCACCCCAAGATAAATGCTCCCAGTAAATTGTGGAAATGTTGGGAAAGTTTGTCTTCAGTTCTCTGGAGTACAGATTCTGGCTGTTGGAACTTATGTAAAAAGAAAGGTTTATTTTAACTAAGCTGATTGAGTATACAACTAAAAAAGAAACTAATTGCAAATAAATTAAGAGACCTAGCAGTGAGCTTTGGTTCAGTTAGGGATGTCAGTGATTACAACACATGTAACTTTCCAGAAAAGGTGTTTGTGTGCAATACGATAAATTAGTTAGAAAGCACAAAGCCAATGGAACTAAAAGGAAAGTAGTAGCAGTGATAAGAGATCGATTTTTGTGATAGAAAGTCATATTGAATGTTATCTAACTAGAGAAAGATTAACAGCAGCGCTACCAAAGCATCAAAGATGAGACCACTTCCTTTTCCTGATACAAGTTGATGACTTGAATTTCCATGTACAAGAAACAAAATTTTCAGGACAACACAAAACTACAGCTAGTCGTAGAGGACAATAATATACTTCAAGAGAATAAATGTTGCTAAATCAGTCGTCACATAGCAGATAACTTTAAGAAAGCTTTGAGAAAGACAAAGTGATACATTTTGCTAGAAAGCAGCAGCAATTAAATAGAAACATTTTTTCAGCAAGATGGGTTGAGAAGGAATACAGTATAGGATCATCATTTACAAAGAAGTCAGAATCAAAATAAAAGCATTATGATTCTTAAAAACTAATTCCACCCACAAATGAAGTGCTCCATTCACTTCATAAATGCAAATATCTTTGAGAGTTCAGGAAAGATTTATTACATGCAAATTCAGGGAAGGTTATAATATCCAGGGGCCAAAAACATGCCAATTTGATCAAATCGTCAAATTACATTCCTCACTACAGAAAGGTAGTTAGCAAGTTTCAGAGATTACTTTCATCAGATACTTGTAGGTATGGAAGTGGCCAATTAATCTAAACTCTGGTGTTTGAAAACTTACAATTGTTCCCAGTGCTTTCTTCCCTCAGAATGGTTGATTGAGCATATATACTATATACACATACATATATACATACAGACACGATATGAAGCAGCATCATATTTTGTAGCTCATTCACTTTCACATATGGGAAATTGTGTCTGTTTTATGTTCAATTCTTCCAGAATGAATACTTTTCTCTCACATATTCCAGTTACATTTGCATTTCTGGTTTGATCAGTTTAATTTAACACAATACATTTACTATCAAGCAGCGAAAATCTATATTTTAACAGGGATTTTAGCTCAATTAAACATGTGGAAGTATCAAGAGCTAAGGAAACTAATATCCCATCTAAAAACTTACCAGCAGATCCTTTGGTACATTTTGTGTGATTTGCTGCAAGATGCGAGTATTATTTCATATTTTAAATGCTTTCAAGCTTTCTGCCCTGTTCCAGGACAATATAAAAACCACCACCTTGTCTCTTATTCACTACATTTCTTGCCAATATTCTAACAAGAGGCAACATCTTATGTTCCATATGGTTTGTGAAGATTTCACGATGCGATTAGATTTTGTGTCCGTTGTCCCAGCAAGGGAATATACATAATTGGTTAAATCTTTTCACATGATTCATGGTAATATTCTCTTCTGATTATTCCTTGTAATCCTCAAATACTACAACACTAATAGAACATTCTACAAGGGGAAAAACTCATTTGCTTTGTTTTCATTCCTCTGGATTTTACAAATTTTTTTCTCAGGATACCATTAATATATTCTCTTTTTCTACCCTTCTCGAAATTTTGATTTCAAATCAATTTAGGACAAAAGAGAAAAATCTTAATGAGCTAATACCTACTTGCAAAGTGTCAGCGTAAACGACAATTAGGTTCTTCAACTCCAAAACAAGGTCAGGATCAGTGCAATAGGACTAGGAGAACAATATTAAAGATGTTACTACTTAGAAAAGTGCAAAGTCATAAGTTTCATCCAAAGAAAAAATATAAAACTTATGCATTTTCAAGTACAGTGGCTTTTTCATCATGTATTTAATAGAATTTTTTTTTAACTCATGTATACCACGCCACCATTTTAAACACTGAATAAATCTGTAGTAATATCTCTATTAATCATTCCAAAAGCTCCACACAATAAGTCAGGAGGCATGTTACTTGTTCAATTCTACTGTGCCAGGAAAATGAACAGTTGGGCCCATTATCCCAGGACGCAAATTTATTTCAAGAGTTAAATGATTTTCAAATTACAAGGAATAATATAACAGTTTACAAAGTGAAATTATTAAGACCTTGGAATAAATATTATCCTATCACTGATTTCCAGTTTCAACAATTAAAAATTGCCACCTGCAAAATATGGAAAATATAGAAAGACTGGAGCTACTGGAATGGACCAACAAAAATTGCTGGAGGAAAATCAGGTGGTCAGGAAGCATCTACATATTTCCTTTTTCCATTAACATTACTGGCCTCCATGTATGCAACACTGTTCATTTTTATTGAAATAAAATGGTAGAAATACCCAGCAAGTCAGACACCCATCTGTAAGGGAAAAAGTTTGTGCTTTAGGTCAATGACCCTTCATAATTTCTTCAGCATTCTACATTCTCCTGAACCACTCCTCCTACAGTCTCTATGTTCAAAAGCTCCAATAAGTATTTTGTCTCATGACAGCTGCGACCCAACTTGAGTTTTTAAAGCATTTTTAGTTTTAAATTCAAAATTTCCTGCATCTGCTATACTTTTTTGGGGGTTCTAGAATTAATAGCTTAGTTTGGAGTTATCAAGTTGGCATGAATCCAAGAATTGAAACAACATAAACCAGATTAACTGAGTGCTGAATTCCATGTAATATTTCACAAAAAGCTGATGGAACTCAACAGGCCAGGCAGCATCTGTGGAAAAGAATAAATGGTCAACTTTTTAGGCAAAAACCCCAAGTCCTAAGTCCCACCGGCATTTTGTGTGTGTTTTGCTTTGGGTTTCTAGCATTGGCAGATTTTTATCGTGTTTGTAATATTTCACTGTAATTATCGTGTTAAATAGAAAAAAATCTAGCTAATTTAATTTAAAATGCTATCAGAGACTTCATTCTGACTTTCAAAGATACTTTGGCATGTTCTTTGTTCATTTTATAGACTACATAATATCCCTAATGCAAAGATCTGAATTTGCTGCATTAGGTGAGTTTGCTGATAGTTTTACTGGTGGGGTGTATTTTGGAAACAGAGCATTTAGAATGATAATTAGGAATTGTTTCTTGGTAGTGCTTTGATTACTAAACTATTCAATCTGATCTAATGAAGAAGTCAGTTAGGACTAATGAGGACAGATTGTAACAATAACAGCAGATTAACTCTGCATATTCTAAACTCCTGAACTAAAAGCATGTTTGGAAGGCTCAATCAATTGTAAATCACTAGAAGATTATGCAAATAGCCCCCAGCTGTGATTTAAATCCTAATTCTGTTGAGATAAACAAAAGCTTGGCAGGCCCTCTCCCAAATCCAAGTACCTTTTAATTACAAAAAAAGTCAGAGGTGTAATCATTCATTTCTTTGACACATACTTGTCAATGAACATGGGAATGTGGAGTGTTACTAACAGTAGATACATTGCCCTCCCACAGATGAAGTCAATTACAAATATCAAAAGAGGCCCACACTGGACATCCACCAGGTTTTTGAAGGTTTCATATAGTATTAGATTTGTGCCTATCATCTAGCCACTGAATACACATAGCTGGCTAAATCTTTTCACCATTCCTCATGACCAATATTCATCATCATGGCACAAGTACAAATCACTTTAAATTATTTTCATCCTAGAATTAATAGCACAGCTTGAGGTTAAATAAAATGGAAACATGGCATAAACCAGGTGACACAAACATGAGAAAATCTGCAGATGCTGGAAATCCAAGCAACACACACACACACACAAAAGTGTTGGAGGAACTCAGCAGGCCTGGCAGCATCCATGGGAGAAAAGGTAAAGAGTTGATGTTTTGGGCAGAGACCCTTCATCAAGACTAAGGCTACGTCCACACTACGCCGGATAATTTTGAAAACACCGGTTTCGAGTAAAAATAGGCGTACATACTAAGCGCTTTTCAAAATATCTCTGTCCACACTAACACGGCTATTTGGGCGAATTTCCTCTACTGGGCACGCACAGGACACACAGAAAACAAGCAAAGAGGTAACGGTATATTTAGTGCGCATTTATCCAGTTAAAGACTAGAAAAACTTCAAAGGAATTGCTTTTGGCTCTCGCACAGGAGGACTTAAAACTGAAAAAAACAAATACTGGAGCGTATGGAGGCAACTGACAGGGAGTTCACGGACAGCATGACCTGGCTGACAACGAACATTGAAAAACTGACTAACCCTGTTGCATTAATAAAGCACCTTGTTAAATGTATAAAACGTCTGCATCAGCGTTATCTTGTATTTCCATACAATGTCACATTAGGCTGCTACACATCTATTGTCAGAGAAGTACTTGCATAAATAGGTAAACCACCTTCATACAAGCAAGGACAGAAAACAGGGCAAAGTGAGTATACGTATTTATTCAGTAAGCTATGGGTCAAAGTATTCGGTGAGTACATTTCTAACTCTTCTGGCTTCAGTCTCGTTGCCATCTGTTCTGAAATTGTTAGGTTCTGTGGGGGATTGCGTTCAAGAAAACAACGAGATGTCGCACTGCGGCCATCTGTTCCGGCACATCATGACAGCGTTTTAAATAGTCAAAGAAGCTCACTTTACAATTTAACTCTCACGCCGTTCACACCAACTGCGCCTTATAACAGCTGTATGGCAGTGCTTGCGCAGTACCAAGCCCAACACTGTGGGCCGAAGGGCCTGTACTGTGCTGTACTATTCTATGTTCTATGTTCTAGAAGCAGAAAAAGCATTGTTGTTATGGTGTTGTCATGACAGCGTTTTTAAATCTCTCCGTTTACCCCGTACACACTACAACGGATATCAGGTGTTTTCTGATTTAGTCACTCTGGAGACCGTTTCTGCAAATCTCTGTTTTCGGGGGATGAAAATGCCACTTTAGTGTGGATGGAGGGTCAAAACGAAGAGAAAAAGCTTTGTTTTCAAAATTATCCGGCGTAGTGTCGCCTAATATCCGTTGTAGTGTGGACGTAGCCTTAATGAGTCTTTACTCTTTTCCAGAGATGTTGCCTGAATTGCTGAGTTCCTCCAGCATTTTGTGTGTTGCGTATATCAAGGGAGGTGATTTGACTCTCATAACTACCTCAATCCACTGACATCTTCTACAAGCCCACTGACTCTCATAACTACCTCAACTATACCTCTTCCCTCTCCGCCTTCCGCAGGGATCGGTCCCTCCGTGACTCCCTGGTCTACACGTCCCTCCCCACGGATCTCCCACCTGGCACTCATCCCTGTAAGCGCAAGTGCTACACCTCCTCTCTTGCCACCATTCAGGGCCCCAAACAGTACTTCCAAGTGAGGCAACACTTCACTTGTGAGTCTGTTGGGGTCATCTATTGCATCCAGTGCTCCCGGTGCGGCCTCCTCTACACCGACGCAGATTGGGGGACCGCTCCATCCGCCAAAACAGACAGGATCTCCCAGTAGCCACCCACTTCAACTCTGCTTTCCACTCCCATTCAGATATGTCCATACATGGCCTCCTCTACTGCCATGATGAGGCTAAACTCAGGTTGGAGGAGCAACACCTCATATACCATCTAGGTAGTTTCCAGCCCCTTGGTATGAACATAGAATTCTCCAACTTCCGTTAATTCCCTCCCCCTCCCTTCCCCTATCCCTATGTCACTCTGCCCCCTCCCCCAGCTGCCTACCACTTCCCTCTTGGTTCCGCCTCCTTCTACTACCCATTGTGTTTTCCCATATTCTTTCTTCACCTTTCCTGCCTATCACCTCCCTGCTTCACCTCCCCCATCCCTTTATCTTTCCTCTTACTGGTTTTTCACCTGGAACTGACCAGCCTTCTCCTTCCCACCCTCCCCCCACCTTCTTTATAGGGCCTCTGCCCCTTCCCTCTACAGTCCTGACGAAGGGTTCCGGCCCGAAACGTCGACTGATCTTTTCCACGGATGCTGCCCGACCTGCTGAGTTCCTCCAGCGTATTGTGAGTGTTGCTTTCATCCCAGCATCTGTAGATTATTTTGCGCTTACGATTGACCTGATTCTATCTATTGACATGTTAATTAAAATAACCCAGTTTATTTAATTTAAAATCAAAGTTATTGGAGTCTTCATTTTGACTTCAATAGATACTTTGGCACATACTTTACGGACTACATGACATCCCTGCTGCATTAGTTCTTCTAATGCACAACTGCACAAGGTGAACATTGCCGACTTGGAAAAGCATTTAGAGTGATACCACAGAATACCTCTACTTAATTCCCAAGTATTGTTGAATTAAACTGTTTAAAAAAAAAACTTGTATAACTAACTTTTACCTTGAATGTTTCACGATTTATAGTAAAATATTTAAAATCTCCAATTATGTTTGCAGAAACTCTGACACATGTACTGATGAAAAATACTGAGTCCAAATTGCAAACCAATTTGGATTTAAATTTGCAGCAGCACCACAAACAAGTTGAAAGGAGATGCTAACAACACACAAAGATGCTGGTGAACGCAGCAGGCCAGGCAGCATCTCTAGGAAGAGGTACAGTCGACGTTTCGGGCCGAGACCCTTCGTCCAGGACCCTGCTGCGTTCAACAGCAACTTTGATGTGTGTTGCTTGAATTTCCAGCATCTGCAGAATTCCTCGTGAAAGAGATGCTAAGTGTCTGAATTTGCATGTTCCTCTCCCAAGACCCTTCCGTTAAGTATACTTTAATCACTTAAAAACTGCAATCTGATAACTTACCGAATGGGTTCTTAAAACAGCAATTATTTTTGAAAGTGCCGTGTTCCAGAGCTCATCAGTAAATGCTCTGGTCACCAACCCTTGTGTTGCATGTAATATATGATCTTCCACCACAAAAAATCTAAAAGACCAAAAAATATGAGTATTAAAAATCTCATTACAGATGAAAAATTTAACATTGGACATAAATAAAATATTTTGTAGCTCTTATCAAAATCCTCGAGGAAACACTAGGGCAACCCACAAGTGTCACCACACTCCTTGTGCCAACATAGCATGCCCGCAACTTAATAACCCTAACCCATAAATCACTGGTAAGTCACAGGAAGAACATACAGGCAGCAGCAGGAATTGAACAATGATCACTGGTGTCGTAAAACATTGCGCCTACTACTACAGTACTGTGCTACCTCTCATTTATAAGAATGACCTGTCCTATTTTGAGATGTTTGTTACAGCATTCATCATCTTCTTTGAAGAACTGCACATCCAAGCTACTACTGTTTTAAAATTCCAAAATATCACTTTAAGATGATACTAACAAGCCTTTAACAGAGAAGATCTTACCCAACAATCTGGTTAAAATACTTTCTGTAGCCTTCAACAGTTTCATGCTATTGTGAAACAAAAAAAAGCAAATTTAGTAAATGGTTATATGTATATTAAACACGTAAAACACACAACTGTTAGCTATCATTCCAAACATTACCATATTTGACTGTGGCTGTAACACCAGTCCTGCTTGCTTCCTTCGCTGTCTTCTATAGTAGTTTTCAAAGGTTTCACGATCACCCTACAATAAAAAGAAATAGAATAACAAAAATTCAAAGCAAATTGTCATTACTTTCTTTTATTGCAATCTTATTTTCATCATTAAAATGTCATAATATTCCCAAATCTGTTGTTAGCATTCATTAAAAGCATCAAGAAGTTTCACCCACTCCCCTTTTCCCAGTTTCACCTATCTGCTGCCACCTTGTACTTCTTCCTCCCATTACCCCCACCCTTTTTATTCTGAATTCTTCCCCCTTCCTTTCCAGTCCCGATGAAGGGTCTTTGCTCAAAACATCGACTGTTTATACCCATCCATAGATGCTGCCTCACCTGCTGAGCTCCTCCAGCACATTGTGTATTGCTCTTGATTTCCAGCATCTGCAGTACCTCGTGTCTAAAACAATTAGGATTTTTCTGGGGTGACTTGATATATTAAGCCTTACAGCAGACCCAATAAATTCCCAGGAATATCACTGAAGCACACTCCATTTTGCCAAAGCTTAATTCTCGATGCTCTCCCATGCTAATGAAATGTATGCTATGCTCACATTTTACCTATTTATTGTAACAGTAATGTCCCCTGGCTTACACATTTCATTTCCAGTCTTGATACATTTGATGTTTGCTTATGCTGAGACTGTTCTCTCAATGGTAACATTCTTGTGGGAGTAGCAACAGATTACAAAACTAAAAATACATCAGCATGATATTCTAAGCTTAGTCGTAAAATATTAATTGGCGTCAATAAATAGCAGATATGCATCATAGACTAGCCTTCAACTCAACTCTCACTCCAACTGGATAAGAGTAGCTGTTTGGAAAGATGAATTCTATTCAATTCTATTCAGGAATAATCCAGTCTGTTCTCTGTTCGTCTATCACTGTCTGGTTTGGATCAGTTACCAAACAAGACAAGAATAGACTCCAAAAGAACCGTCAGGGCTGTGGAAAGGATTATTGGTATGAAGCTGCCCTTGATCCAGGACTTATATGCATCCAGAGTCAGGAAGCAAGCAAGCAGCATCATTGTAGATCCATCACACCCTGGACATCACCTATTCCAACTCCTTCCTTCTGGTAGGCACTTTACATCACTGTATGCCAGGACAAATAGGTACAAGAACAGTTTCTTTCTGTATGCCATCAGTTGTATGAACACTTGAATTTTAGTCTATTATAAACCAAGTTCACCTGTACATACACAGGTATACCTCATTGTATATAGTTCACGATTATTTGCACTATTGTTTTGTTTGCCTTTTGATTCTGTGCAGCGAGAGCTCAGGGAAACCGGCATCAATTTCCCTGCATGTGTCCACATACTAGGCGATAATAAAGGATTCTGATTCTGATTCTGATTCTGAGAGATGAATGGGCCCGTTAAGGCACAACTCATCTTTTCCCACCAAGCCTTCCTGTTTGTACCATTCTCTTTTGCAAAGTTACAGAGTTGTATTTAATTCTTACAAACGCCAGGTTTTGTTGACAATCCTCACTACTTAATTCTTTCAATAACCTGCATAGTTGTTACAACACCTGAAAACAACTTTGTTTCTTTCTAATACTTCGAATTCTTTAAAAAGTACAAAGAACATTTGTAATTTGTTAACTTTAAGTATCAGGCATAGCGTTTGAAGTCCCGCAGGCACAAAGACTTTCACAAGTTGTTTTTATGCAGTCCCTAAGGTAAGGAATGATTCGCACCCACTTCAAGTTTATGGATTCAAAGGCAATTGATAATTCCAATATGGGAGTCACAGACTTTCCATAAATGGAGCAGACAATGGTGTGTGCAGTGGTGAAATCATCTTGTTGTTTATGCAAGAATCTGTGACAGAACCACTTGAATAGTGCATCTTTACCTGATTAGGCATCAGACATGAGAACTACCTGGGATTCCCCTTTGGGGCCAAATGAGTAACTAGGGCTTTAATTCTGTGATTCAATTGGAGAGAAAGACTGACATTGTTTCGAATATCGTTTCGGTGATTTTGGAGGATTTTGTGAAGGCAAAATGGTGGCATCCTTCCAGAGTCTTGAGTTGCAGGTTAAAGATATATAACATTCAGTAGCCACTTTATTAGGTATATCTACATATTAATGTAAATATCCAATCAGCCAATCATGTGGCAACAACTCAATGCATAAAAGCATGCAGATATGGTCAAGAAGTTCAGTTGTTCAGCCCAAACATCAGAATGGGTAAGAAAAGTTAGCTAAGTGACTTTGAAAGTGGAATATTTGTTGGTGCCAGATGGGGTGGTTTGAGTATCTCAAGATCTCCTGGGATTTTCACACACAACAGTCTCTAAAGTTTACAAAGAATTGTGCAAAAAACAAAAAACATCCAGTGAGTGACACTTCTATGGGTGAAAACGTCTTGTTAATGAGAGAGGTCAGGGGAGAATGGCAGACCAACAGAAAAGCAGCAGTAACACAATCACGTCTAACAACAGTAGTGTGCAGTAGAGCATCTTTGAATACACAACATATTGAATCTTGAACTGGATGGGCTATAGCAGCAGAAAACCTCACCAGGTTCCACTCCTGTACCCAAAAAAAGTGGCCACTGGGTGTAAATCATTGAATGTATTGCAAAGGAAGTCTTACAACACTGGAGTCAAATACTCAAGGTACTTGTGTTCATTTTTGGAGGGAAAAAAATGTCGCAAACATTTGTGCTAAAGAAGCACTCTTGATTTTTTTCATTCCTATGAATGTAATACAATTTTTCTGCAATATGGTTTGATTTTACCGTGGAGGTTATTGCTAAGTCAGAGCTGTATTAGCTTATTAGTTCTTCTAAGAGCATGGCACTTATGCTGTGAATAAGAAAGGCTTTCAACTAATAGAAGTAAATGCAATATTAACAAAATCATGAAGAATATCTACTCTATTAAGAACCAGTTTTAAAAAACCATTTAGGACATAGATCTATGAATGATTAGAGAGGTCCATAAAAGTGAATAAGTTGGTGAAACAGGCATTGGTTATGTTACAATTGTTCAAGTTGGTGAGGCCACACTTGGAGTACTGTACAGTTTTTGTCACCCTCTTATAGGAAAGACATGGATAAAATGGAAAGACTGCAGAGAAGACAGATTCCACCCCGCCCCCCCCCCCCACAAGGACCAGAGGACCTGAGTTATAGGGAAAGATTGGCCACAATAGGTCTTCCTTGCAACATAGGGGAATGAAGGATGGCTTTGCAGAAGTGTCTAAACTTATGAGGGTATATACAAGGTGGACAGTTACCGTCTTCTCTCCCCCCCCCCCCACCCACGTTGAGGAGTCCAAAACTACAGGGCAAGAGGGAAAAGATTTAAAGGCAACCCAAAGGGCAATTGCTTCACTCAAAGGATGGTAAAAGTATGGAATGAGCACCAGAAGTGGTTGAGGCTTGAGGGAAATGTGCCAAATACAGGAAATCATACTAGCTGGGTGGGCACCATGGGTCATAGGGCCTGTATCCATATGCTGTGTGCCAACACAACTAAAAAGATCAATCAGCTAAATGCACTTGTAGAAATTTGACAGAGAGAGAGAGAGAAAGCTGCAAAAGATGGAAAAGTGGATGCGAGGTGGAGAACTGAAGAGGGAAGAGAGAAAGGTTTACAGCGGAAGGTTGAACTGGAACAGGTGATGCTGAATTGGAGATAATGAAGACTGCACAAACTGATTACATTGATTCTGGAATGTAGACCAATTTTCCCTGAGTTTATATTCACATTGAGACTGGAAGTGCTAAGATCTGATTTTACATTGCATTTAAAATAAATAGAAAGCAAGAACAAGAGGAGGAGAAAAAAAATGTTGACCATGAGAGCCGTAAGTCAATGAGAGGCTCCAAATGCAAAGATGGAATGTACTTAGAAGGAAACAACAATTCCCTTAACAAATTCAGATGTGTAAGGGAGAACAAAACTAAACAAGTTGTAGACGTGCCCATCACTGCATTTGCCACACTCTTGGGCTCTTTGCCAAATTCTGCTTGCAATAGCTCAAAAACAAGGCACTTTTTAATGTTTAATCTTCACAGCAGGCTAATATCAAAGAGGCCATAGTTGTCAAGAGTGGAGCTAAAAATGACGTACAAGAGATTGAAATTAAAAGAGATTTCTGAGCCATACAGAAGCCTCCAAGAATCTTAAATAGATATATACGCAGATACTTTATTGATCCCAAAGGAAATTACGGTGTCACAGTAGCATTACAAGTGCACAAACATAAATATTAGAAGTAGAAAGAAGAAAAAGTTACCTCAAAACAATCTAACAGGAGGGGGTCACCACTCTCCTCACGAGAAGTATTTAAGCACTTTTATTAGGAAATTCAAAATCCTGGTATTCTAAAGCTGCAATTCCCAACCCGCCCCCACCCCCCCCCCACTCCCATGAGTTGTTCAACAGCACCTACTTAAAATTATTGAATTCTAAGCAAAGGCAAAACAAATAAATAACAAACCAGATTAGATCTCTTCAGATCTTTGTTGTGGACATTAAGACAATTTTAAAGCACTCCTTTTAATAAGGATTGTGTTACATCAATTTTCAAATTTTGTTGTTTGAACTCTAGCTGGAGAGAATACCTACCGCTATTTCACATGCAAGTATTTCTAGTTTTCATTAATCTCATCACATTAATCAACTACAATGTACACATCCAATCAACATCAAACACAAAATGCCAGGAACTTACCAAAATGGTGTATATATGTAGACATCGGTAAACAGGAGAGAAATCTACTAGATCTTGGGCAGTGAGAACCTGCAAAGAATGTGCATTCTTAAGTATTTATAATCAAACATTTAGACAGGCTAAAATAACAAGCCATGCTTTCATTTTCAACTGTTAAAATTGTCAGAACCCATTTTCAGAACCTTTTATAATTATATATTCAGGAAGATCAGTACAAATTGAAAAGGCTCTCTAAATTACAAAATTACATTTCAAATAATCACACATTTCAGGTAACAAAGTAGTACTCGGATTTCAGCATTATGGATGGAACCAAGTAGGACAAATTTAAATACAGCGGATTCTGGTTAATTGAGACACATCGGAACCAGTACATAATGGCCCAATTAAGTGGCTGACCCAATTAGCTGAAGTTTCATAGAAAAAGTTAAAACGGTATAAAAGACAAACTACTGTTTAACTGAGTAACAATTTATATATTTAAATGAAATACAAAACAAAGTAAAACTCTACCAATACCTCTACAGTACTATAATATTTTGTATTAGTTCCTAACAGTTACTGACAAAGAAATATATCCAGTGTATGCTGCCGTGTTCTTTTCATTGACTGTAAATGAACAAAATCAGCGCAGCCACCTAGTGCAGATAATGGACTGCCTTCATACAACGCTTTTAACGATTGCATGCTTCAAAGCTTCATTTTCATTGTAACATTCAAGATGATTATTGTTAATTTCAAATTCATCATAGTTTCCAACTTGTAGTGAAATGGTTTCATTTTCACTCCCAGCCGTTTCTAGCATCTCCAAAACTGAATGCTTGAAACCACGGTGAGCAAAACAATTCCAGATGGTCTTTCTGCTTATTTCCTGCCAACCATCAGTGACAAAACTCTGCTTTTTGAAGACAAACACAAGCAACAGATACAATTTAAAAACTGTTCACTCTAAATGCAATGTAGTGTCTAACAGGCACGCAAGTGCATGCAATTGAAACTAGTTAGAAACTGTTCAACAAGTCTCCTGTCCCAATTAAGTGGCATACTGTCCCAAATAAAGGAAGGGAATCCCGGCTATTTTCTTGATTTGTTTTTGTTCTTAAGAGTTGTCCGAAATAAGCAGCAGCTCCAATTATCCAACAGCCCAATTAACCAGAATCCATTGTAGCTCTAAATTCTGCTATTACAGCATAGATTAAAACATTTACATCAATCTGTATCCAAGGCTTTCCAATAAACTAACTACTTTATGTATGTGCAATGGATCTGAATGATATGGAAGAAACAGGAGCAGGTCACTTAAGTCTCTGAGCTTGCTCCACTAGTAATCAAGATAGTGCCTGTCCCTCTATCCCTCTGTACTCCAAACGCAGTCAATAACCGAGTGTCTACAGCAGTCTGTCATGGAATTGTACCGCATGGAAACAAGATCTTTGCACATAATGTTCACACCGATTACCACCCACACACCTACAATAATCTTGTTAATCCAGTTTCTTATTCTTCCCTGAATGTAACACCACACCACATTCTAATCCTCGCTTATACATTAGAGACTATTTATAAGCAGCCAATTAACCAAAGAATCCGATTTTTGGAATGTGGGAGGAAACTGGATTACCGGGAGGAAATTCATGTGGTCATACGGAGAAGATAAAAACTCCACACAAGCAGCACTCAAGGTCAGGGTTGGGATAGAAAATTCCAAAGTCGAGGCACCCCAAAGTGAAGAATTTTCTCATCCCTCTCCCAAGTGTCTTACCTCTTAATTTAAGGCAGTCGCTCTAAAGGGAACCGGGGCCGGGGGGGGGGCGGGGGAGGGCATTACAATCTATCTCATTGAGCACTCTGAATTTTCCAGCCTTGGCAAGATCCTTCACACATTTCTAAATGCGAGACAATACAATTAGGAAAATGTCCATTCTTATAATTAGACTATGCAGTGTAATTAATTGGTTTCATGTTTATATACAATTTAAATATGGAACAGCTACTAAACTTACCTCTTCTTCATATTCTTCTTCCTCATCCTGTAACTGCTCTGATGTTGCTTCATCCATGTGTCCTAAAACTGCAACACTGGTAGTATACAACTTTCTTTCATTACCAATATGGGTTTGCTTCTTTACAACACTATTGAAGGTTCTCTGTTGCTGTGACTGTGGATCATCAACAAAAAGACAACTGTGAATATTCCAAACACAGCTGCTTTAGAAAACTAAATTTTTCAGCATATTTTAAATCCCTTTCTGCACATTTTAAGATACCTTATAGACATTTCTCCAAATTACAAATCATTCCAACTTACCCATACTTAAAATTCATGGTCCTAGTAGAGAAGCAACAATGCTTTCTGGCCCATTGATGAGACCCAAAAGTAATTTCTGTGGCATGGGCTTCTCTCTTTGCTGGTGTCAGTTGTTTGATATCAATCAATACCATAAGAGTCCAGCAACAATGATTTCATCAAACTGATTGAGCTATTATATTGGAGAATTTTCACAAGTAACAAATCAAGTAGTAAAACCTATTTCAACATTCTAAATATTTTACACTGCACAATCCAAAAGATGAGAAAGTGGCAGCTACAACATCAAATATTTTAATATTAATATTATTTAATGTTTAAAATTTTCAGAAACAGTATTCAGATAAACAAAACTACTCAATTACTGAACAGTAATTATGATTTACTACACTATCAAAATCTGATCTTAAAACATTATTTGCTGAGTATTTTACAGTGAGAATGGTTAGTAATGGCTTAAAATTCTAATTTCCTTCCGTACCAGAAATGGTTGTACAACAATATGAACTACAAAAGAGCAGGTATCCATTAACAGGGACTCCAGGACTTCACTATCACATCTATTCCAAAATTGATTGTCATTTTTATACAGTAATGATGATGAATGCTGATAGATTCATGGTCATTATAGATAATAAGCAACACCCAGAGACTGCAGAAAAGCATGATACACCACAGCGATCCAGCTATTATTGTATGGTAGTTCAAAAATTATGTGATATTCTAAGCCAAACAGTACCCATATGTTAAACTATCTTGTAATGGAAGTTTGGAGTGTCAACTCTACCAATACAGATTTGCATATATTGACAACATACATTTATTTAAAATAGCAGCAGGAAACACTTAACTTAGTGGACACTACTTTAAAAAAAATACTATCTTCCACAATCAATAAATCTTTTTCATCCTTAAACAGCATTCTTAAAGCTCAAAACTTCCTTGGAATATTTATCAATTGAAAAAGATATGCCTGGGAAAATTAAGCTAAGTGTTCTACATCAACAAGGATTAGCAATTACTCCAGCCCACCCCAACATTTCTTCCATCATCCTTCAGCACCAGCTCCAGTTATTGTAATCTCACTTTAGCAAAACTAATGAACAAAAGATTGGAAATCCTCCTGGTCTATCTAAATCAGCATAACCACACCAATCACTTTTATTCATTGTTTAGTTAGAATTTTTAATAATAACATAGAACAGTACACACTGTTACTGTGGTAAAAGATTGCCAAAACAAAATGATAGTAGTTTAAAATAAGTTAAGAAACTAAATTTGATATTTTCTCACTTGTTTCATGGCCATTTCTCCTATTTTATCAGAATGTTTCCGAATACTTTCTAGGAAATCTTTCAAATCTGACATTGAAATCTCTTTGATCTCTTCTCGCAGTCTGGGAATATTTTCAGTCATGATTTGACAGAAACGATACTGATAAACCTGGGGAAGATAGGTATTTTCTAGAAGTTCCATAGTTTTCAAAGCAGAATAATATCTGAAATAAAAACAGATATTTACACGTTTGTATGAAATCATGTTCAATGCACCAAATAGGCTATAATGAGATACCAAAATAATTTAAGTTTTGAAAATGCCTTGGCTCATTGCACTTCAGGAATTTTAAGGATCACCAAATAGAGGGCTTTCAAAAAAAAGACAAAGTTTTCCCTTTTAATTTTAAACTTCAGTCTAGGCACATTTTTGCCCAATTTTAGAACAGGATAAAAGCTGTTGAATTCAAGTTATTAAAAATTTCAATCAAGAAATCTTTGGAGGCCAATATCAGAACATCCTTCAAAAGGGGAAACCCTCACAAGACCTCAGGGCCTGATGTTATAGCAGGCCAGGTATTGAAAATCTGTACCAACCAACTGGCTGGAGTGTTCAAGGACACCTTCAACCAATCACAGCTGTGGTCTGAGAATTCCCTCCTCCCTCCCCTCCACCCCCATTTCAAAAGGGCAACAATTATACTGGTGCAGTGTGAGCTGCATCAACGACCAGCAATTGGTGTTTCAAGAGACTGATTATGGCTAGAATTAACTCCTGCCTGAGCAAGGACCTGGACCCACTGAAACTGGCCTACTAGCACAACAGGTCTACAGCAAATGCAATCTCACTGACTTTCCACTCTGCTTTGGAGCATGCAGCCAATAGTAAAACATACATCAGGCTGCTGTTTATTGATTACAACTCACTGCTCAATACCATCATCCCCCCAGTATTTATCACCAAGCTTCTAAATCTGTGCCTTTCAACCTCCTGCAATTGGATCTTTGACTTCATTGTTGGGAGACCACAGCATATATCAGTAATAACATTTCCCTCTTTGCTGACACTCAAAATAGGCACAGCTCAAGGATGCGTGCTTAGCCGATGCTCTAATCTCTCAACACTCATGACTGTGTGGCTAAGCACAGCTCAGACAGTATCTGTAAATTCACAGATGGCACCACTGTTATTGGTAAAATCTCAGATGCTAATGAGGAGGCATACAGGAGAGAGAGAGATAAATCAGTTGTTTGAGTGTGCAGCAACAACAACATTGCACTCAACATCAACAAGACCAAGGAATTGACTGCACTTCAGGAAGGGGAATTCAGGAGAACATGCATCAGTCCTCATTGAGGGGGTCAGTGGTAGAAAGGGTAAGCAGTTGTAAGTTCCTGGTTGTCAGCGAGTGTCTCAGTGGACCCACTACGGGCTCAACACACACTCATGCAATAAAGAATGCACACCAGTGGCTCTACTTTGTTAGGACTTTTATGAGATTTAGTATTTCAATGAAGACTCTTACAAAATTCTATGAACATACAGAGGAAAACATTCTAACTAGTTGCACGACAGCCATGTATCATGCTTCGATGAAGAGGATTGCAAGAAGCTGCAGACAGTTATGGAAGTCAGCCAGTTTAATCACAAGTATCACCCTCCTCACCAGAAGTCACCTTCACGAGGCAGTGCTTCAAGAAGGTGGCATCTATCACTAAGGACCCACCCCATCTGGCTTACTACCATCAGGTGTGTGGAATAGGAGCTTGAAGACCCATATTCCAATGATTCAGAAACAGCTTCAGCTATGCCATCAGGTTCCTGAATGGTTCATGAACATTACATAATTTTTTTGCACTATTTACACAACTCATAATTTATAGTGTACCATAGAGCCCACTGTATATTATGTGACTACTTTATGTTGTAGTAACACATCGTTGAGCATGCGCTATTAGGCGCGTATTGATCTGTACGTGTGTGTTCAGTTCTGTTTCAGTCAGTAAAGAACCCTGTTAACTTAACTCCCGTCTCCAGCGTTCTGTTTTCTTAGTCGAAGCAGGCGTGAAATGCACCGAGCTCATCTGCGAGCTTGGATTTACTTTGTAGAAGGTCATAGTATTCAACCTTTGCCACAGCTGTCAGGCATCCTTCTGTGATTCATGTTTGGTCCAGAATTGGCACTTTGCATGTGAGTTACCTGCACCTCTTGTATCTTACATGGTTGCCAGTCTTGAATGCCACTGATCTGTCCCACAACAGATTGCGGGTCTCTTTTCAAACTCCAAAGTTTGTAACTCCACAGTTGATTATTGCCACCAATGTCTTCGGTATACAGAATTAATGCTTGCAAGTGGGCACAATGAATATCAATACTGAAATGATTTATTAACAATGCTGAAGAATTAACAGTAAAATTATGTGCACATTGTTCTAACAAAAGTGGATAAATGTGAGGTTATCCACTTTGGTGGTAAGAACAGGAAGGCAGATTATTATCTAAATGGAGTCGAGTTAGGAAAAGGGGAAGCACAACGAGATCTAGGTGTTCTTGTACATCAGTCACTGAAAGCAAGCATGCAAGTACAGCAGGCAGTGAAGAAAGCTAATGGCATGCTGGCCTTCATAACAAGGGGAATTGAGTACAAGAGCAAAGAGGTCCTTCTGCAGCTGTACAGGGCCCTGGTGAGACCACACCTGGAGTACTGTGTGCAGTTTTGGTCTCCAAATTTGAGGAAGGACATTCTTGCTATTGAGGGAGTGCATCGTAGGTTCACAAGGTTAATTCCCAGGATGGCGGGACTGTCATATGTCGAAAGATTGGAGCAACTGGGCTTGTATACTCTGGAATTTAGAAGGCTGAGAGGGGATCTTATTGAAACATATAAGATTATCAAGGGATTGGACACATTGCAGGCAGGAAGCATGTTCTCGCTGATGGGTGAGTCCAGAACCAGAGGCCACAGTTTAAGAATTAGGGATAGGCCATTTAGAACGGAGTTGAGGAAAAACTTTTTCACCCAGAGAGTGGTGGATATATGGAATGCTCTGCCCCAGAAGGCTGTGGAGGCCAAGTCTCTGGATGCTTTCAAAAAAGAGATGGCTAGAGCTCTTAAAGATAGTTGAATCAAAGGTTATGGGGATAAGGCAGGAACTGGATACTGATAGTGAATGATCAGCCATGATCACAATGAATGGCAGTGCTGGCTCGAAGGGCCGAATAGCCTACTCCCGCACCTATTGTCTATTGTTTTCATTTATAGCTTTGTTATGTAACCCAGCCACATACACAACATATAGTAATTGTCTTTGCACCGTACTGTTGCTGCAAAACAAATATCACATTATACAAGACAGTGATAATAAATCTGATTCTAAAAATCCATGTTTTTTTTACTTTATATGATGAGATTTTGTTTATAATGCATCCATGAATATTGATTCACACAATTCAGTGTTTTACATTTGTACTGACTACAGGCACCAATGTAATCAGCAGAAAAACAGTGCACAGTGCCTTCTGAAGAGCACTAGAGTGGTAACATCTGGATAGCAGGAGCTAGAGTATGTATATATTCCAAGAATGATTTCTGAGGCATCTCCTCCTCTTCCCATTCATCAGGCTACTGACTAATATGGATGTGAGAAAGGTGCAACATTTACAGTATATGAAACCCCAAAACATTATAACCATGATTCTTTAATTCTCTTTCCAATTTCCACGAACGTACACAGCCCATTTATGATTTTAAAAAAATACTTGAATGTTTGAAAATAAACTGGTGAAAATTTTTAATTATACCAACTATCATTCCGTATTCTGAATATTTATTAAACCAGCATAGAATGCCAGACAGCCGTTTGTCTAAGCAGCTGCTGTATGGAGAACTGTGTCAGGGCAAGCGCTCAGTTGGGGGGCAGAAGAAACGTTACAAAGACTGCCTGAAAGCGTCCCTCAAAGGCCTGGGTGTTGACATCAACACGAGGGAGACGCTTGCCCTTGACCGTCCAGCTTGGCACAGCAAGATCACCACAGGAGCCCGTGCAGCTGAAGTCAGGCGCATCATCGAGGCGCAATGAAAGCGTGCTGTGCGCAAGGCCCGAGCAGCATCCACTGCCACGACAGCACCCACCCACTTGTGTCCCACATGTGGGCGAGCCTTCAGGGCCCGGATTGGCCTCATCAGTCACCTCCGGACCCACAGCCACCAATCTCCCATTTGACTTTGAAGTCATGCTCATCTTCGACTATGAAGGACGAACAACAACAACAACATTACCAGTAGAACACTTTTGAAAAGCTTTTACTCGTTTATATTTGTGGTAGCCTTTGATATGATAAGCTGAGGTTTTGAGTACAGATGAAAAATTTCTATTCCCTATTACACTAGATCATGTGCACTTTGAAGTAGCTTATTTTGTCTAACACCAGTACAGCACTGTGGATATGTCAGGTTACGTCTTTATTATATTATAAAATTGTGTAACGCCCAAACTCCAACACAAAACAGTTACAAGAAGATATTTATAATAGCATCAGTCAAATGAACCATTTTATTGAAATTTTATTTATCAGCTAATCTCAGCACTGTTAGATCATCTGGAAAGCCCAGACTTTGAGATCAACATTCATACATAATCCACACAAATCCATCCTGCAACCCCTCTCTAATTATACGCATCTGTAGAACAAGACCTTGGCCTTTTAACATCTGTTCTCATAAAATATTGAGGCCTTTTTAATTTGCAGGTCAACTGCAGGTCAAGGTCCAAAATAAACACTGCAATTTATTTTAAGCTGAAATAAAATGCAAAACTCAGCACAAATTTAGTTCAAGCGATAGCAAAATAATACACGCCACAAATGTTGATACATTTGTTGCCAAAAAGTTTTATTTGCAAAAACTATGATCAATGATTTAATAAACTCAATATATCTTAGATGATTGTGTGTAGCTTTTACCTAAACATATGACTTCCATTGCATTAATCTTAAGAATAAGTGCATGCACTGACAAGAGTTAAGATATGACACTAGTAAAGATGGCTATACACAAATCAGTTAAAAGAATTAAGATTCCATCTGTTTACCATGAGTGTTTTCTAATTTGCTAAACTAATTTTAGAATTGATATCCATTTAATCGAAATGCAAAAACACCATCTACTAGTTCCTTCCAGAAAAGATTCATCATTTTGTTAACTCTGCTGCTTGAGTTCAGCATTAGTTATGAATAATTTATATATTATCATAAGCCATTAACCCAAGTGACTCCCTAACCTGATGTTAGTAAATCTTTATGTCAGCTTCGTAATGGCTTTTTAATGACTGACAAGTTTATATATTGCCCACTTACAGGTTTTATTTCAAATGAATGTACTTCATTAAATGCAAGTCATAACAGAATCCCATTGGAATAAAAGGTTTTAGAATATTGACTTTTACATTTTTTGGAAAAGCCACAAAGGCACATATATTAATTAATTATACTACTTACCATTATATCAGCATTTATATTGCGGCTATAAAACTGAGCTCCAGAGCAACCAATATTTGGACATCGTATTGTCAAATTCATCTTGACATTGGCAATTAATACACATGTTCAAGTTTGTACCATACATCATATACCTTCCATATTGGTAACTTATCAATTAACACTCACTGGAAGCATGCAGAATCAAGAGACTCATATGCATAAATCGCCTCACAATGCTTAATGAGAGTGCTACTAAATTAGAGCTTAAAACTCATGTTTTCTTATTATCGTGCACAGCTGAACACTGCCTCTGCAGCAGGATCTCACCCCTGCAGTAGTATTTATAAAAGGATTGTCAACTACTTACAGTCTTCCTGATGATTGATTTCTATGGGCTGTTGTTTTAATTTTAAGAGGATTTGGTATTTTCTACTGCTCTTTAAAGTTGCTAAAGTTTACAAAGAAGTGCAAGGAGTGTGTGCCGAAGGAACATCTTGACTTAAAGCATCTGCATACAGGGTTCAAGCAATGACCCCTCACTAGATGTTCCCCTTGGTGCATTGTGTATGATGGAATGTAGAGACAAGGATGAGACCAAGAAGAGGAGACAGAACAAGCCAAGAGAAAATAGGTCAAAAATACGCTAGGAAGAGAAGCTGGAGCTATTATCTGTATTCTTCTCAGGAGTTAAATATGCACTATGACCTACACTTTTACATGGATTTCTGCAAATAACAGCACGAGAGCATATCCCTCGAGTAAGAATATCCTTTTGAGCATATCACCTTTTCTAGCCACAATTTCCATCTTGTAACAGGGCAAGGACTGTTTTGCCAATAAGGTTCAGGGAGCATGAAACTTTGGGCACTGGGACCTTCCAAGCTGGACTGAAGATATGTACAATGCTTTACTATTTGTTCCCTCTGCTATACATGCAAGGTTATTTATGGATTCTACTACTTCTAAACAGGTGGCCAAATTTTATTCCCACTGTTAGGCAGCAGCATACAGCAAATGGATTCAAGGCTCCTCCATGGTGCTGTGAATCACAAAACACATGCAAGACTGTTTAAGATATTGAACAGTCAAATGGGATTCCACTGTTTCAAAGTCCAGCTTTTGCGTGACCAGACAAAGCACATCATTCAGATCATTGATTATTCAAGGACATATGGCAATTTCTTCAACGTGATCGAGTCTGCTGTATTAACCACAGTTAAACCACACAAAGCAAATGTGTGGCTGCTGGACGACGAGCACTTTCCACTGAAGTTATGCTTCTTGAATCCAATGTGCAGCATCCACGTGAAATTGGATGCAGCAGGAAACTGCTATTCCTGGCTAGATTTTCAGAAGAGATTCACAGATCCTGCAGAGATTTCAAGAGCAGTATTTCCTCACTCAATGTCACACAACCTTGCTATCATAAAGACTGAGACACTGCTACTTGATATTTAGCAAAGAGAAAGAGATATTAGAACAGAGAGGGGGCGCTCGAAGATCCTTCCTCAATCCTCTGATCAACTCATTAAACCACATTAATAAACCAAATCTCAACTCAGCAGTAGTTCCACATTAGCTTTAAAAGTGGTTTTAAATTTAAATACATGTTTTATAATCAGGTTTTAAGAACACAGAGTTACACCGCCATCCTGCTGCACTTTGTAGTCTCGTCTGGTCCGCCTTGGCTCAGACCTCCCGCGCCCGCTTGATCTACCCACCGCAGCACCGTGCGGCAGGTAGCCAGTAATGGAGGAGGTGCAGCGCGATGAACATAGCAGTACAGACACAAGGACGTCCAACCCCACCGCCCTCCAACATCAGAATACAGAGCTGACCCAGCAGGAGTCGGTGCAGTTGGAAAGTGAGTATCTCCAGCAATCGTCGAACGATGCATCCTCTTCACAGAAGTCCCATGAGTTACTCTCCAGTTGCCCATCATACACGAAGATCCTGAATGAGTTGTCATCGGGAGACGCAACAACCCAGAAGAATGACAAAGGGAACAAGGAGGCCGATGCCAATCCCCTCACCACCTTGACGGTCCCTACACCTGTCTATCAAACCAATACATTGCCATCACTCCAGGTGGAACCATCCAGCTGGCCAGTGTGGGGGCTGAAGGTGTCCATGGTCTGCAGGCACTCAACATCCAGCGCCGGGGCTGTGCAGCAGGGGACCACCATTTTACAATACACACAGACGACAGATGGGCAGCAGATCCTGGTCCCCAGCAACCAAGTTGTAGTGCAAACTGCCTTGGGGGACATCCAGATCTACCAGATCCAGACCACTCCAACCACCAACTCCCTGTCACACACGGTGATGATGACTTCACCCATCACCCTCCAACCACATGCCATCAAGACTGAGGATGCCACGCTGAAGCAGGAGATCCAGCTGATGAAGAACAGGGAGGCTGCAAGGGAGTGCCACAGGAAAAAGAAGTACATGAAGTGCTTGGAAAACCACGTGGCAGTGCTTGAGAACCAGAACCAGATTCTAATTGAGGAGCTGAAAACCCTGAAGGACTTTTACTGTCACAAAACTGCCTAGGCACTTTGTCAAACCCTGAACCCTCCCCAAATAGTGCTCTCTGACTGGAAGGGCATAGGCACTGTTTTTAGAAACTACAATTTACAGATGCATTGAAGGATCTAAGGCGTAGGCAGGGGATCTGGCTGTGGCTCTGGATTCTCTGGACCAGCACCTCTTCTGGAGTAAGGGAGAGCCCCGTAGAGAGAGAGAGGAAAGGACTCGCAATCACTGGACCAACTTCATCAGTCACCTTTAGCACTTATCCAGCAGACTCTGTTTCAACCCCCTCTCCCACGGCAGTACTTTGTATTGTATGTTTGAATAATCAAAAAAAAAATTTAAAAAGAACAGAGTTACAATAGTAACATAACAGGAGTAGAAGCACCATTTCAGTTTCATGATTCATTCGCATGCCAAAGGCCTCCAATGACTCCAATGTTATTCCCAACATCAGGCATATCTTTATGTTGACCCCAAGGTTCCCTTTATTATACTAAACTTATCTCCTTAGCTTACTCTTGAAACCTAGTTGCACAATTTAAAAAAAGTACCCTAAATGATTGAAAGTAGAATTTATCCAGCTTTTGTTTCATGACTCAACACTGGGAGCACAGTTCTTTACTACATTGCTTTCAGTCCAATGAGTTCCTTGGCATATCATGCAAATATATTTGTATTTATGTAAAAAAAAAAGTGCCAAATTAGGAAGTAGATTTAATCTGGATCACACGTTCTGTTTGAAGAAAATTGCATAAAACCAACAGGACAGGAGTTCTACTAACCAGATTTTTAAATACTGTTTTTAGTGCTGGAATGCTACAATTATAGCTTCAAGATCATAGTTTATTTTATTATTATTTCAGGTGATGCATGTTTTGGTTGTAAGACAAGCGTGTAGTGTCCATCTCAAATTATCCTGAAGGTAACAATGAGATGTCTTCTTTAACTGTTACATTATATATGGAAAAGGTGGTTCCACAGTGCTATCAGATAGATCAAATTCCTAAAATACATTAAGAATGAAAGGAACAAATATTTTCCAACCAAGGATGATGCATAGCCTGGCAAGATACTCTAGTATTGCCAGGAGTCAATTTTGTTTTGTCCTTCTAGCTGTTAGAGGGAATAGTGTGAGAAATACTGCTGAAATAGTCTTGGACATTTTTTTGCTGTGCATGCCAGCAGGGGATGAAGTAGTTTCCTTTCATTCAGTGTGAAGTTGCAATTCAAATATACCAAAATATGTCTGCTGCAGTGCTATAATATATTTAAGAGATAATCATGGTGATCAGTCATCTCAGAAAATTATTACATGATTATTGCCTAATATACTGAATTGGTCTCATTAAATCATGTAATTTAATCTATTAGTAAGACACAGCTGTTACATTTAGTACTGCACGCATTATACGGAACTCACTTGGTTATATTAATGAGTGCAGAAAAATTGTAATTTGATGAGCATGCTGGATACCTGTATAATTTTTAAATTAGTTTATAATGTGTTCTGATTAATCAGTAGCTGAAAAACAACTCATATGGCCAGGTGGTTCTAATAATATGCAGGGTACTGAAGTGTATTTTCACAAATGGGTAAAAATCCAATGATTGAACATTCAATTTGATCTATTTTCAATTTGGAGACTGCACTCTGGGCACAAACATACTAACATCATTTTGAAATTCCAAAGCACACTGATAAACTAAATTAATAACCAAGTGGGAATAAAGAAAACAGAAGCATGCAGAGGGTGGGAAGAGGAGGAAAAAAAATGGTAAAAGGAGATCTAATAAATTTTAGAACCATTCAGAATGTCATAGCTTTGGCCAGCTGAACTGACAATATAAGCCAAACTTTTATAGATACAGCAATGTAAACCAATAATGTCACCCAAGTCTTCAATATTTATCAAATTGTCAATTAAAAGTGCAAAACAGACTGAAATATGATTTGAAGTATGCTTTACACATAGTATTTGCAGTGTTATTTCTTAATACATTAGGTAAATGCATTTTAGATTTATAGATACTGATAAGGAAGTAAACTTCATCTTGATCAGACAACACATAAAGCAAGAGGGTTCACTGATGTACAGCCATCTGTTATTTTGCATTTTAGTGTGCACATGAAATGAACCTGCACATTAGAGTCTGAAGTAAATGTAATTTTTTTAAAAAATTACAAGGTTCTCAACCTTTGTTAACTAAAATAGAAATCAATGCCATTATCTATGGTAGAAAATGTTTTAATCGAAATTTTTGTAATGCAACTTTTTTCTGTGCAAAGCCTTATTAATTTGTCACTGATTAATGTGGAAAAAACTGAGTAATAAAATATTAATTTGTTTCTTGGCAAGAGATATACCAGGATGCAATTTTTCTTTTGCATATAGATTGATAAAACAATTTTCTGCACACTTTGAAAGAATTTGACAATGCAAGGAACCTCAGAGAAGCCATCAATCAAGAACTGGCTTCAGGCTCCAGAAGCAAAAAGGAACAGAGGATTTGAGGAAGCTCTAAACGCAAACTTCCCAGGGAGGAGATATGGTTTCATAACAATGTGTTTAAACAGATGACTTAGGCATCCAATTTGCATTGTTGATTTCACCATTCAGTTATGCTATTATATTTCCCTATTTTGCAAATATATCTCCGAGCACTTCAGAACTACACAAAAATATGAATATACTTCAATGAGACCAATTAGACTCATACCCATTTTCTACAGCTCCAAGAAGAAAAAAAATAGGAGGTTGAAGGGACAGCATCTGTTTCACATGGCAGCAAATTTACTTCAACTTTTGATATACAGTATCCTATTCACTTGGCAATACAATATGGGTTGCTGTACTTTTTCTGCCTGCTGTTCCTTCCTTCTTTGCCAGGCATTTAGAATACCTTTTCAGGCAAACACAAGCTCCAGGAGACATGTAAAATGAAAGATAAACTATTAACACCCTTTGGCTAGAAGACTAATGCAAATGCCAGAGGGTTGGACATTAAATTTAGATGGTTATAATGAGCCAATGACAAGCTCATGAAATAAATTACTTGCAATTATTAACATGGACAAGATTTTACAGTAATGCTTATTCAGGAAACTTAATTACAAATATTGCATACTTACCAAACTGTACAGAGTCTACACAAATCTTCTTCACAAGGAAGACAATTGGCAGTGGCATATTCCATAATGTAGCAAAACTATGACACCTTTCTATTGTTAGGGATCTTATTTCATCATGATCCACCATTTTTGCTTACTTGATATATTATTAATCTAGTTATAATTATTCAATGAAGTTTGACACTTTAACTAAGTGTCAAAGTGGAGGATCTTTCCTGATTTCTTATCTGTAGTGATGAAAGCAGCTTGGAATTTGAATCAAATTAAGCAATCAGGTTGACTCACAACTTTAGCCTCTACTTACTGACTTATCACAAGTGAATCTTTTATAAAGAACATAATTATGAGACAAAGTAGACTATTTGGCCCTTCAAACTTGCTGACATGCAACAAGTTCATGGCTGATCTTCCACTTCAGCTTCATTTTTCTGCTCTAAGCTTTATATAAAACAATTCCCATAATATCCAGAAATTTACCTCTATTTTAAAAGAACCTAATAACTGAACCATAGCTGCACATTGGGGGCAAGTGCACCCTCTCCATGAAGAAACTTCTTTTCACCTCATAGTTCTAAAGATCTTCTGCCAAGAGGAAACAGTCTCCCAACATCTACTTGACAAGCAGGTTTCAATGGGATAATTACTCATTCAGGGTTATATAGGCCTCATCTACTCACTCTCTCCTCATACAGCCAATTCAATACACCAGGAGCCAGTCCTATGACTCCTTTTATGGCTCCAAGGTACAATATTCCTAGTGCAGTCTAATTAAGGCCATTGTTAACTGCAGTATTACCTTTGACTATCTGCATGTCAATCCTCTCGTAATCAAGGCCAACATCAAGACATCCAAGTCCTTTTGAACATCTATTCCCAAAGAACAAAATCTGCCAAAAGGTCAAGATATGCTCTACTTTTCTGTTTGGAGCAAAGTGGATGGCTTTGAATTTTCCATAATTTACATGTTATATTCTCATCCACTTTCTTGGCTTGGCCATATTCCCTTACAGCCTATTTACATCATCCTCCCAGTCAGCTTTGTATCATCAGTAAACTTGAATACGAAATTTAGTCCCCAGCCAAATTATTAATGCAAATTTTCATTAACTGGAATCCAAGTACCAATCTCCACTGATCAGGGCTATATTACTGCTTCAGATAGTAGCTTTATATGACTTTTAATTCATCATTAGTAGCAACTTAAAATGCTGTATATAAGAAACAAATGATTAGGCACAGTTTTTTTAAATGCATACAAGGCATGTATTCTAAACTGGATTTCACATTTTTAGATGAAACATAGCACATTTACAAACAGATGCAATAAGTTATTACTTCTAATGGAATCTGTGAAACATGGAATCCAATACAGTATTAGTAAAAATGCTACATTCATCATTTTGTTTTTGCAAGGTGAGTGGCAAACAAAATTACATAATACACAGACATACAAACTACCTTTTGGCCTTCATCTGTTCTCTCACTTTGCTGTACATTTCTAGTACTAAAAAGCAGAAAGGGGGAGAAAAACAAGTTAACAATCATTAATTTAATAAGCAGCTCAGTACAAAAAGGTTTTCAAATTAGTCTACTAATATTAGACTACATGATCTCCCTTAGTATTCCCAATGTACAAAATATAGCCATTGAGGAAGCTCTACAAGGTCATAAATTTTTTTCTGCAGAAAACACCTAGGCTGCTCACTAAATCTAAACCTGGAGAAGGAAGCACCAGGAACATACAACGTTGAAACAATTAATATTAGATATTATTAAGATACACATTAAAAAATCATTAGACTGAGAAACAAAGAGTAGGCCATATATCTCAGTATGTAGAAATTAAACTTAAAATACAAAAGGACCCCTAGTGAAAAATCATCTCGTAATCTCACACCTTAACTAGCGCTCCAAATGCATTACAAGAATGATGTAACAACACCACTGAGAAAAGGGTCTTGGAATAAAGGACATACATTGTTAGCCAACCTTAGCCTCAATAAGACAAATTATTCTCAAGTCAATACTTTGAAAAATCAGAGGCACTATTGCAGTGTGGCACTGAAGGAATTATCTGGAAGCTACTAAGTCAAGTTGCTACTGCACAAGTTGGATGAATTTTAAGCTTCCGGAGGTCTCATTTTTGGAAAATAGCCAATTTACAAACAGATAAGCGTTCAATTTTGATTGCCTCATTATAGGAAGGATGTGGAAACTTTAAAAAGAGTACAGAGGAGATTTACCAGGATGCTGTGTGAACGGAGTACATGTCTTACGAGGAAAGGCCAAGTGAGCTAGGCCTTTTCTCTTTGAAGTGAAGGAAGATGATGAGGCTTGATAGATGTGTACAAGGGGCATAGACAGAGTGGACTACCTGCATCTTTCTCTCCAGGATGGCAATGGCTAAAACAAGAATACATATTTTTAAGGTGACTGGAGGAAAGTACAGTGAAGGGATGTCAAATGCAGTTATTTTGACTTGCACATAGTAAATGTGTGGAACACACTGCTGGTGGTAGAGGCAGATACATTAGGGACATTTAAGAGACTCTCAAATAGGCACATGAATTAAAGAAAAATGGAGGGCTATGTGGGAGGAAAGGGTTAGATTGATCTTGGACTAGGTTAAAGTCAGCACGTCATGGGTGAAGGGTCTGTACTGTATTAAACAGTTCTATGTTCTACATTAATAAAAACAAGAGCAGCCCCTTAGTACAAGGTGAATGCAAGAGTGAAGAATTCAGACAAATATCCTAAAATTAGATTAAATGGGCAAATAGAAAATAATTGCTGCTAGTCAAAAAGCAAAAATGCCTATGGTGCAACCTGCACTGAAAAAACATCAGCAATCCATACAATAGGTTTAAAATTGTACAAAGTATTTCCATGCTATCCTTCAAATATTATTTTGTCTACAGAAAATTTCTAAAATAACAGAAAACTCCAGATTTTAAAAATTAAAGTCACTCTTGTAGCAAAACAAATGCACAAATGGCAATTAGTTAACCCCCCTCAAGGAAAGGACAAGATTTATTTTGAATGTATAACACTCTTCTTTCCCTTTTTCTAGAAAGTGGTCAAAATTTGTATCTAGTATGTATATTTACATTGCTGACCTTTGTGCTTCACACCTGGCTCTGAACTATAATTAGCAGGAACCAGGGAAAGAAAAACAGATGTCAGTATTTTTTTATATAATTGTCTCAAAACCGCATTCAAAATGCAATGTTTGCATTATTTCATTGAAATTTAAAGTGATTCTTCAGACTACAGCTTAAAAACAAAATACAATTCTGCCAGTAATAATAATAATTATTATACTAAAACACTATCAATCCACTCCAAAATCCCTATCCAGGTAAGGAATGCGGAAAGAACATGCAACAAACTCCTACAAATTATGCACCTATGACCATGACAGCATTATCAAATAGCTCTTGATATCATTTCATTTTTTCCTTAATGTGCTTATTCTACAAATAAGGCAATAAATTTATGGGTGGCACCGTAACTAGCAGCTGGCGTAAAGCTATTGCAGCACCAGTGATGTGGGATCAATTCCACCACTGTTTGTAAGGAATTTGTACATTCTCCCCATGACCACATGGGTTTCCTCTAGGTGGTCCCATTTCATCCCACATTCCAAAGACGTATGGGTAAGTAGGTTAATTGGTGACGTGGGTGTAATTGGGTGATGCAGACGTGTTGGGCTGGAAGAGCTTGTTACCATGATATAACTTTAAATAAATGAAAGACCAGAGAAGTAAATGATAAATTGTTGATGGAGTTATTTAAAAAGCAGTCAGGTTCAAACATCTACATATGCATGGTCAAACATGGAAGGCTAACAGATTCAGCTCAAATTTATTGGTTCACATCTTCAATGGACTACCCATGGAACAGTGTTGAGGGAATTCATCAAGATTATACTAGCAGAGGAAAGGAAGAGTGATATTGTTGGCAGTTGTGGATAATGGTACCTGGCAGACAAGGTCTGGCATACTGGTGCAGAATCCAACACTCTTAAAAACTATATGAATATGAAGGATGAGAAAACACTTGAACTATCAGGATTTTTCCACACACAGGAACAAAAAAAAAGTATTTAACAAGTCAGTTTATTGCAGGCAAGTGGCACCATTTAGCTCATCAGTGCCACCAAGCTCAGCTCCTCAATCCAATGGCATTTATACAAACATTGCTTACCAGTCATACATAGCATTGCCTCCAAATATTAGATAGATACTTTATTGATCTCAAAGAAAATTACGGTGCCACAGTAGCATTACAAGTGCACAGATATACAAATATTAGAAGAGAAGCAAGAAAGAATGAAAAATAAGTTACCTCAACAGTCTTAACAGGAGGGGGTCATCACTTCCCTGGTTATAGGTGGATTCATTACAGAGCCTACTGGCCAAGGACAAGAATGACCTCATATAGCACTCACTGCAAAAGCACAGTTGTCTTAGTCCATTACTAAGTGTGCTCCTCTGTTCAGCCAAGGTGGCATGCAGAGGGTGAGAAACATTGTCTAGTGTTTTTTTTGGAAAATGACTTACCACTAAAGTACAACTGCCTAGAGAGGAGGTGACTTAAAACAAAAAAATTACCCATTTTCTAACATGAGGAATTAGGATTGTATTGCAGCATTTTTGAGTGGCCGGTTTGTCTTATCAACCAGAACTAACAATTCAAATTCCTTTAACGTCAGCATTTTGGAAATGGAGTTTACCACTTGCTGTTCCAAGGATAAAAATTGATAAGGGTCAAAGAGGACATACTAAAAGTTCTTTAGCCACCTTTGGAAATTGAGGCTTTGCTAGCTTCCTTGGCCATGGTAACAATGTAGTTCAAACAGAAAAGGCCATTGGTAAATGTCATTCCTAGGAACTTCAAACTTGCAACCATCTTGACAGCAACACCACTGATGTAAAATGGGAGCATGTGCACTGCCGTCCTTTCTGAAGTCAAATCTGTTTTGCTGACATTGGGGGAAATAGGTTTTTGTCATGACACATCACTAGGCTCTCCATCTCCTTCCTATACACTGACTCATTACTTGAGATAAGATGACGGCACTTCGGATGCATAGCTTCTACCAGGCCAACCAGAGTTATTGTCTTTTTAATTTTTTAAGAAAAGAATAAAAATTTTAAGACCCTGCTGCACATTAAGATCTTAAAGTACTCCTGTATGCCCGACAGTGAGTTCCTGTTGGCAGAGAAACTAAAGGAGCTGGACTTGGTGCGGACCATGATGCTGCCTCAGTGCACAAGGGAGGTGTGCAGTTTAATGGCAAGTGATAGTTTTGGTCACTTTTCTTGTGATCACAAGATCTTGTGGTGTGGAATGTGGCAAGTTCAACTCATTGGTTTATCGCGAATGGTTGAGGAGGACCGCAGAGGGAGCTATGTGGCCTCTTGTCATAGCAAGGACTAGGCCTCAAGCCGCGGTGTCACCTGTTTGCAGCCACCCAGGAGTTGGAGTTAGTGCTGCCCCCACTCCACCTCCCCTCCCCAAGTGTTCCCTCAGCAGAAAACAAGCTGGACTGTGTTTGGCCACAGACTGCTGCAACATTCATGGACTCAGGGACTTGGACCATGTATTTTTTGTGACTATTTCACTAACTTATGTGCTACGACTGTTGGGACTGTGTTTTTCTCCATGACCTCAGAGTGACACTGTTTCATGGGTGTTCATGTATGGTTGACTGAAAATTGAATTTGAACTTGAGATACAGCCCACTATGGTGGTATCATCCACAGACTAGCAGAATCTGACCAAACAGTCATGAGTGCCTAGGGAATAAAGTTGGGGGTTCAGAACAAAACCTTGTGGCATCAGTGTTGACAATAATCATGGTAGAGGTGCTGCTGCCTATCCTTACTGATTGTAGCATGTTCCTCAAAGTCAATGACTCAGTTGCAAAGGAAGGTGTGGATTTCAAGGTCTAGGAGTTTGGATATTTGCTTGGACTCTATTCATGCAGGTTCCAATGGCTGGGCCTCTGGGTAGGTTGAGACAGGCTAATTGTGATTGTATTTCAGTACGTCCGCAGCACCAAGTCTCTGAAGCAGGTACTCCAATGAGGTTGAGTCAGGTCTTGATTTGTGAGCTCAGTGGGGTCGGCTATTTATTCTGCACAAGCTTTCACATGGACAGGTCCATCCTTGCCACACTAGGCATTGATGTTTCGGAGCCTGTACTTGGAGTTCATAAGAATGGGGAGAGCTCAAAGAAACCTACAAGATGAAGTGGACATGCAGAGGGTATTTCCATCAGGAGTGTTTAGGATCTGAGGGCTCAACATCAGAAGGGATAGCCCTTTAAAACAGACATGAGGGATTTTTTTCAGTGAAAATGGGGTGAACTTTGGGATTCATTAACAGAGGACTGTGGAAGCCAAGCTATTTGATGCACTTAAGGCAGAGATTGATACGTTCTTGACTGGTAAAGGGGCTAAAGGTTATCGGAAGGCAGCAGGGAATGGGTTTAAAAGGAATTTATTGAATGGCAGAGCAGATTTGATGGGCCAAATGACCCAATTGTGCTTTTACATCCTGTATGGAGAAATTAAAGTTAAAACATGGAAATTAGCAACACCAAACTATATACATCTATCAAAGTAAAAAAAAATAATCACAAATAGAGAAAGCTTGGAGACAGTGCGAGAGGGAAGATAGACAGGTGATAGAAAGGGACACGCTCAGACCGATGGATTGAGATGTGTCTATTTTAATGCAAGGAGTATTATGAACAAAGCCAATGAGCTTAGAGCGTGGATCAGTACTTGGAGCTATGATGTTCTGGCCATTTCAGAGACTTGGATGGCTCAGGGGCAGGAATAGTTATTTCGAGTGCCAGGCTTAGGTGTTTCAGAAAGGACAGGGAAGGAGGTAAAAAGAGGTGGGGGCGTGACACTGTTGACCAGAGATAGCGTCGTGGCTACAGAAAAGCAGCAAGACATGGAGGGATTGTCTGCGGAGTCTCTGTGGGTGGAAGTTAGGAACAGAAAGGGGTCAATAACTCTACTGGGTGTTTTTTCCTTTTTAAATACAGACCACCCAATAGTAACAGGGACATCGAGGAGCAGATAGGGAGACAGATTCTGGAAAGGTGCAACAATAACAGGGTTGTTGTGGTGGCAGGATATTTTAAATTTCCCAAATATCGATTGGTATGTCCCTAGAGCAAGGGGTTTAGATGGGGTGGAGTTTGTTAGGCGTGTTCAAGAAGGTTTCTTGACACAATATGTAGATAAGCCTGTAAGAGGAGAGGATGTACTTGATCTAGTGTTGGGAAATGAACCTGGTCAGGTGTCAGATCTCTCAGTGAGAGAGTATTTTGGAGATAGTGTTCACAATTCTATCTTCTTTACCATAGCATTGGAGAGGGATAGGAACAGACAAGTTAGAAAAACGTTTAATTGGAGTAAGGGGAAATAAGAGGCTATCAGGCAGGAACTTGGAAGCATAAATTGGGAACAGATGTTCTCAGGAAAATGTACAGAAGAAATGTGGCAAATATTCAAGGGATATTTGCGTGGCATTCTGCATAGGTACTTTCCAATGAGACAGGGAAAGGATGGTAGGGTACAGGAACCCTGGTGTACAAGTCTGTTGTAAATCTAGTCAAGAAGAAAAGAAGAGCTTACAGAGGTTCAAAAAGCTAGGTAATGATAGAGATCTAGAAGATTATAAGGCTAGCAGGAAGGAGCTTAGGAAAGAAATTAGGAGAGCCAGAAGGGGCCATGAGAAGGCCCTGGCGGACAGGATTAAGGAACACCCCAAGGCATTCTACAAGTATGTGAAGAGCAAGAGGATAAGGCGTGAGAGAATAGGACCAATCAAGTGTGACAGTGGAAAAGTGTGTATAGAACCAGAGAAGACAGCAGAGGTATTTAATGAATACTTTATTTCAGTATTCACTACGGAAAAAAAATCTTGGCGATTGGAGAGCTGACTTACAGCGGACTGAAAAACTTAAGCATGTAGATATTAAGAAAGAGGATGTGCAGGAGCTTTTGGAAAGCATCAAGTTGGATAAGTCACCAAGACCGGACGAGATGTACCCCAGGCTACTGTGGGAGGTGAGGAAGGAGACTGCTGAGCCTCTGGCGATAATCTTTGCATCATTAATGGGGACCTGAGAGGTTCCGGAGGATTGGAGGGTTGCGGATCTTGTTCCATTATTCAAGAAAGGGAGTAGAGATAGCCCAAGAAATTATAGACCAGTGAGTCTTACTTCAGTGGTTGGTAAGTTGATCGAGAAGATCCTGGAGAGGTATAATATGATTAGGAATAGTCAGCATGGCTTTGTAAAAGGCAGGTCATGCCTTACGATCCTGACTGAATTTTTTGAGGATGTGACTAAACACGTTGATGAAGGTAGAGCAGCAGATATAGTGTATATGGATTTCAGCTAGGCATTTGACAAGGTACCCCATGCAAGGCTTATTGTGAAAATAAGGAGGCATGGGATCCTAGGGGACATTGCTTTGTGGATCCAGAACTGGCTTGCCCACAGAAGGCAGAGTGGTTGTAGACGGGTCACATTCTGTAGTCAGTCACCAGTGGTGTGCCTCAGGGATCAGTTTTGGGACCCCTTCTCTTTGTGATTTTTGTAAGTGACCTGGATGAAGAAGTGGAGAGATGGGTTAGTAAACTTGCTGATGACACAAAGGTTGGAGGTGTTGTGGATAGTGTGAAGGGCTGTCAGAGGTTACAGTGGGACATTGATAGGATGCAAAACTGGGCTGAGAAGTGACAGATGGAGTTCAACCTAGATAAGTGTGAGTTTAGGAGCCAAGAGGTAATGTTGCAGCTATATGGGACCCTGGTCAGACCCCACTTGGAGTACTGTGCTCAGTTCTGGTCGCCTCACAAAAAGATGGATGTGGAAACCATAGAAAGGGTGCAGAGGAGATTTACAAAGATGTTGCCTGGATTGGGGACCATGCCTTATGAGAATAGGTTGAGTGAACTCGGCCTTTTCTCCTTGGAGCGACAGAGGATGAGAGGTGACCTGATAGAGATGTATAAAATGATGAGAGGCATTGATCATGTGGAAAGTCAGAGGCTTTTTCAGAAGGCTGAAATGGCTAGCACGAGAGGGCACAGTTTTAAGGTGCTTGGAAGTAGGTACAGAGGAGATGTCAGGGGCAAGTTTTTTTTTTAAAAAACATAAGAGAGTGGTGAGTGCGTGGAATGGGCTGCCGGTGACTGTTGTGGAGGCGGATACGATAGGGTCTTTTAAGAGACTCCTGGACAGGTATATGGAGCTCAGAAAAATAGAGGGCTATGGGTAACCCTAGGTAATTTCTCAGGTAAGGACATGTTCGGCACACTTTGTGGGCCGAAGGGCCTGTATTGTGCTGTTGGTTTTCTATGTTCTATCCTTTCTAACTTTATTTTTGAATGGATTTCAGCTACATCACAAATCCAATGAGTGTTAAATTTCATCTGATGTGCCTTACTTTATACTTACCTGTATCCAGTTTCACACCATTAATTTATCCAGATGCTGCCTGTCGCACACACTTTTGCATTTGAGTTCTTTGGATTGTCTATCCCTTATACTTTAGTATCACTGTGAAGTCCTTAGTGCATTTCTGAAAATTAGAAATCCCACTCAACAAGTGCTTCACACTGAATACTTCACGCTACCCTATCAACTTCCCTAGTAAAACAAAATCTACAGATGCTGAAAGCCTGAAGTCAATTCAGAAAAGAAGAATCAGGAGATTCATTTTGGTTCGTCATCTTTTATCAGAACTAGAAAAACTAGAGAAAACAGATCTTATAATTCTAAGGACACAGTCTTTGTCATCCCTCACCCCAATGCTGCTCAACCAAGAGTTGTTCCAACAGATGTTTAAGGCTCTGAGAAAAGATGGAGAAGGAAAAAGAAATAATGTCTCATGATACAATGCAAATTGATGTTACATGCAAATGAAGAATCGGAAAGGGACACATCATGAAAGATGGATCTGGAGGAGAAATTAAAGGGAACATCAAAAATATTATCCAAAAAAAGCTTGTAATCCTGAGCCAGAGAAACTGAAAAATGTCAACTCAAAAAGTGAACTGCTGTTCTTTGAGCCTCTTTGGAAGAACACTGGAAGTTGAAACTGGGAGCAGTTGGGAACAGAAAGCTCACTTTTGTGAGTGTCAACAAACAGTCATTCTGTCAATTTTCCGTGTGTTCCCATTGTAAATGAAACCACCTTGTAGCAAACAGAATATGTATAAAAGTCAACATCAAACTGGCAAGAATGACTGAGCCACTGTCCCTCTAAACTGTACAGGTGCGTGACTCCACAGTAACCAAAACGCTCCCATGCACGTAACCTTTGTTGCTACGCAGATGGAATAAAGACAGATGCAAAAAAGTTTACAAAATACAAAAGATTCTCTTTGTACTGTATTTCATTATGTAGGAAAGGAAGAAAATTGCCTTTTAAACTCACAAGAGAGCATAGGCCATCAACTTTTTGCTGTTGATGTTTCTGTAGCAGGCAATTTCTTTTTTACGAGGTCGAGTTGCTAGCTCGACGCTCAACCTGGCACGGATGGAAAGCGTGCCTGGGGAGCCAACTGGGTTCGAACTCGGGAGCCTTCACTCCAAAGTCTGACACTGATGCTACTACGCCACCAGCATTTCATTATATAGTACTGTACAAAAGTCTTAGCACATATCTATAGCCAGAGTGCCTAAGACTTTTGCATAGTACTATACTAATTTTTCATACTGCACTGAACTGCTGCAAATTTCATGACATATGTGAGTGATGATAAACCCAGTTCTGACATAGGTTTCCTACTGTGGACAGAGTGGGAAGGGGACAGAGAAAGGGGAACCATGGTTGGGAAAAGGGGAGGAGGGAGAGGAGGGAGTGGGAAGCACCAAAGAAGCATTCTGTAATGATCAATAAACCAATTATTTGGAATCAAATGATCTTGTCTGGTGTCTCAGGGCTGGGTATCCGCACCTGCGCCAACCCTCCCCGGCACTCCTCTGCCACCTGTCCCGCATCCCTCCTACGGAGCTCCGCACTCGCCATTCCCAACATTCTTTGCTCCTGCCAGATTTCCAAACTCTCTCTCCATTCCATGTTGACAAATACAGGGGGGTGAATACTAATTTCTTCATCGATTCACTTTCTCAATCAATTAGTGAAGATAGTCATCAATATTACTAATTAATTTCAGTATTCTATAATGAGTTTGAAGACAAATGAATCTTAGTTATACTTACATTCTTTCCTTTTAGAAAAGAATAAAATATTAGATACCACATGAATCTGCCTCCAGACTAATTATGTGCCTTCAAAGTTCTGAGTACATTTACAAGATTTTTGAGTGCTCAAATTTTCTTTCACAGATAATCCTTGCAATAAGGAAAGACAAAAGGAACTACATTCCACTTAGCTTTGATCAGAGTCAAATTACGTGCACTCAGATTTGAAGGATAATTTTCTGACTTGATGTTTTATGTTCAAGCAGTTTTCTGAGCCTATGCATTTCCAAGATTCCTTTTTAAAGGAACCCTCTAAAAAGAGACCAAGGGGGGAAAAAACCTGGATAAATACTACATTGAAGCATTTACTGATAAGACTTTAAGACTATGCACCTTTAGGATTTTTAGTAATACACAAATAATTTCTAGCCCTAGTACACAAATTACCAATTGTACATTTAAATAGTATTTAAATTTGCTTTCTTCAGCTCCAGCTACAAGTCAAATTCCTAAGTGCAAATAATTTTGCATAATAGGAAGTAACCAAATTTCAGATTGATCACATGAAAAACTAACTTCTAATTGACATACAAGTGCATTTTTCTTTAAATCATTACAGAATGAATTCAATCACAAATTTGGGAAGGTATTGGGGAAATAGGAGTCACTGCTATCAAGCTATAAGGAGGCTTCAATGAGCTGGAACACTTGTATAAACCAGGCAATTTAACCAAATCCTTACTGCAAAATGCTACAATTAGAAAATCAGCACCACTGTACAATCCAATATCAGTCTTTCAAGTACAGCTCCTTGTTGGATGAGCAGTATTAATTCACTATATTTAGTAATTTTCAGAAGATGTTCCAGGTATGTTAAGCCGATGACTTCAAGCCAATGGATTACACCTTTGTGGAACTTAACTGCATTTCGCAATTAGTCTTGCTTACCAGGAAGACAAAGTTGAAGCTTCTCAACTGTAATAGCAATGTTCCTCTGATGTACCCTACATCGGATTACCTCTTCACTTTGGTTAATCACCTAAAAATAATAAAAGCCACATTCCACATTATTGGTACATTTGTACAACTGGCAGTAAATGTAAGCATAAACATATTAATTCTTACCTCTTTCCCTGCATCCTGAAGTCGGTGATTTGTGTCAGTTACCTGATCCTATAAAGAACCACAACTAGAAATTAAATGCTGAATGAAATCTAACATTTTAAAGTATTAAGTTTAAAAATTATATTAGAAAACTCACTGAAAGATCCAATTTGAAAAACTTCTGACAATAAGAAATAAAGTACCCAGCAAATTGCAACAGAACTTCAAGCCAATGCAAGCGGGTATGATGCCAATCTTTTCACACATGAACACTTATTAAATCATCACATTCAAATTCATTTTTCATCATTAATTCTTAGAACAGCAAGCATTCAGCTTCATTTCAGAGTTCAATATTGTTATCAGGATTTCACTGTCCACTTCACTACAACAGTGTTCCAAAAACTTAGTTCTCATTTTTTATTGGGTGTCCAGATACAAACTTGTCCTTGCAATCACAAGTATTAAACAATTCATTCTTTTAAGCTGCTGTAAATCAACATCTGCATTTAAGATGCTAGAATGGCTTTACAGATTTAAATTTACAGACACAAACATGTTGTGTCAGCGGTACCTAAACTAAATCACAAGGAACAAAATAAAAATAGCATTATGTGACACACGGGTGCAATTTTTTGCATGCCTTCTTTGGTGTCCAAGATAAACTCAAAATCAGGTAATGATGGATGCCGGGCAGGCTAATGCCCATGACAGAGCTGGCAGAGTTTACAACTTTCTGCAGCTTTTTCCAATCCCCAGCAGTGGCCCCTCCATACCAAATAGCCATGCAGCAGTTAGAATGCTTTCCATAGTATGTCAGTAGAAATTTGCAAGTTTCTTTGGTGACATACCAATTCTCCTCAAACTCCTAATGAGATATAGCCTGTTATGCCTTCTCTGTAATTGCATCAATATGATGCGCCCAGGATATATCCTCAGATGCTGACACCCAGGAACTTGAAAACTGCTCAGCCTTTCTACTTTTGATCTCTCTATGAGGACTGGTGTATGGTCCCTCAACTTCCCATTCATGAAGTCCACAATCAATTCCTTGGTTTTACTAATATTGAATGCAAGGTTGTTACTGCAATACCAATGAACTGACCCATCTTGATCCTGTACATTTCATCATCTGAAATCCTGCCAACAATATTTGTGTCATTAGCAAATTTATCCTTTGAGCTGTATCTAGCCACACAATTATTGGTGTAGACAGAATAGAGCAGTGGGCTAAGCACACAACCTTAAGATGCACTAGTGTTGATTGTCAGTGAGAAGGAGATATTATTTCCGATCCACACAGACTGTGATCTCTAGGCGAGGAAGTGAAAGATCCAGATGCAGAGGCCCAGTTTATGGAGCTTATTGATAAGAATTGAGGGTATGATTGTGTTGGAACGCTGAGCTGCAGTCAACAGCAGCCTGACGTAGGTATTGCTATTGCCCGGATGATCCAAGGCCAAGTGGAGAGCCAGTGAGATTGTATCCATTACAGACCTATTGCGGCAATAGGTACATTGCAGGTCCAGGTCCTGGCTTAGGTAAAGGTTGATTCTAGCCATGACTACCTCTCAAAGTACCTCATCACAGCAGATGTGCATGCAACTGGGCGACAGTTGTTGAGGCAACTCGCCCTGCCTTTCTTGAGTACTGGTAACACTCCAAGAGCTACATCTGATTCTAACCTCAATCAGAATTGTTTTCTCACCCTTAAAATCGCCTTCCATGGGTCGTACCTGGACGTACATTGCTGGATCCTCTGTCCTGAATGCCACAGATCTAGTCCTTAGCAGACCAAATCTCCTGGCTCATTCATAACTTTTGGTGTGGGTGTGTCCAGTCTGTTCTCAAAGGCACACATTCATCCAGACAAGTCTTCATGAAGCTAGTGATAACTGTGGCGTATTCAGACTCAAAGATGAAGCCCTGAATATTGTCCAGTCCACCAACGCAAAGCAGTCCTGTAAGCACTTCACCTTCTCCCTTGAACATAACTTCTCAGTCCTCACCACTGATGCTGTGATCCTTAGTCTCTGCCTATATACAGGGAGTGGAATTACAGCCAGATGATCGGACTTTCCAAAGTGTGCATGTGAGGCGGCATGGTAAGCATTCTTGATGGTGGTATAACGGTGGTCAAGCGTTAGCTCCTCAGGTTCCACAGGTGATATGTTGGTGATAGCTGTTCAGAGACTTCAAGGTGGCCTAGTTGAAGTCTCATGCAATGATATGGAAGGCATCAGGGTGCACAGTTTTATGCCTGCTGATTACATTCCTCAGTTCTTCCAGTGCCTGTGTGACAGCTGACCACTAGAACCATCACATTTATGTACCATGAGCTAATCATAAAGCATACTCCATGTCCTCTGCCTTCAGCTGTTCTGCCTTTGTAGAGAATTGTGAAGCCATCGAGCTGTAGTGCTGCGTCCGAAATGGTGGGGGATAACAATGTTTCCATGAGAAGGTATGCAGCAACCCTGATGTCCCTCTGGTACAGCAACCTTGCCAAGGTCTTCAATTTCCCAGAGACTGTACATTCACCAGCAAGATAGTCAAGAGTGGGGATTTAAAGCCTCTGCATTTCAATTGTACTTGCAGACTGCCCCACCACCCCCACTCGTGTGTTCTCTTTTTTTTTTAAAAAGAAAGGTGAACTGCACTCGCGACCCATGTCTGCCATCCAAGGTTTGTTGATTTTGAGTATCAATAGATTTTTTTTATATATAGAAGTATTCTAAAAACTATGTTCCTTACTGAGGTAAGCAAGCTGTGCCCATGGATTTCAGCTGTAGTAATCCTGAACGGGATTATTTGATGATTCCCATCAGAACTGCATGCAACAGTTGCCCCTTAATGGGACCATCTTAACTTGGAACTTTAAACTCTGAACAGATCATTTATGGGCATCTCAAAAAATAACATCAAGTTTATCGAACCTCCTAAAAACTATTTCCTTTATAATAATTATAAATGTAATGAATCATTGTTTGACATTTCCAAGACAGTTTTCTAAATTAGGAGACCAAAGCTTGCCAAATCTATAATAACTGATATAAAAAGCACAATTTCTCCCAAAATCAACATCACCTTGTTTTATAGTGTAATTAACATGGTAAAATATTATTTAGTTCTACTAGTATTCTCAAATAATGCCACTGTACAAAAGTTATTTTGGGTAAATTAGCAAGAAGTTGGGAAAAGTTCACATTTAAAAGGAGTACAGGGTGGGGTAGAAGCAGTTTTGTCAGAACATTTTAGATATTAAGATTTGGACATCAGCTGGCAACAGAACGTGAATGCATACAAGGATGATTGAAGTGCAAGGCATTTGGAAGATTACTGGGATACAGATGCAAAAACAGGGATAGCTTCTGAGGGGAAAAAAACTTAAAATTGAGCAAATCAGTGTAAGTTAGATCACAAATGGTAGCATATTACAAACGTTTGTAGATGACCACATTCAATCAAGTGTGATCACCGTCACCTTCTTCTTTGAGAACTTTGCCAGTGATTTGAGGCAGAGGTGAAGTTCAAGGCCGATTCAAAAGCAACAATAGCTGACAACTTCCCATGTGTTATGTGGACTTCAAAGGTCAAAATGTGACAGCAATGTTGTGAACAGTCAGGTTCAATATTTTTTTTTAAATAGTGCCAGGGAAAGGAATGAAGTCAATGATTCGGAGACAGCTTTTGAAAATTCCAGCAACAAACTGAAGGAAAATTCCGCCCATCTAGCAGGGAGTTTATAGAAGCGGTCAGATAATTCAGTGGAAGGATAAAGGGAGGTGCTGGTAATGTAAAGCAGGGGTCCCCAACCTTTTTTGCACTGCGGACCGGTTTCATATTGACAATATTCTTGCGGACCAGACGACCCAGGGGGGGTTAGGGTTGCCAACGAGCAAGAGTAGAGCCAAATACATTGCTTACACAGAGAGACTACAATGACCATGAAGCCTTGCACGGGCATCAGTGCGCATGTGTGCTTTGTGCACGCGTATGCGTGCCGATTTTTTCTACAACTTGTTTTTGGTGATTCTGTTGGGGGGGTGGGGGTGTTAATCATGACCGGAATATAGGTGATAAGTGGCTAATACACTCAATTTCGTTTCTAAAAGGGTTTATCTAACAAATTTAATATTAAACACACAGCGCATATTTTCCTCGCATGAATATAGTGATAAGTCAATTATCAGGGGAGGACAGGGGAGCCTGAAGTAAGTGTTGAACGAACTTCCAGTAGAAGTAGTAGAGGCAGGTTCAATATTATTTAAAGAAAAATTGGATAGGTATATGGACAGGAAAGGAATGGAGGGTTATGGGCTGAGTGCAGGTCGGTGGGACTAGGTGAGAGTAGTGTTCAGCACAGATTAGAAGGGCAGAGGTGGCCTGTTTCCGTGCTGTAATTGTTATATGGTTATATAAGTCAATAGTATCATAACATTTTAAGTAACGTTTGGATATTAAACACACAACACATATTTTCCCCGTATGAACATATAAAATCATTGCAACACACCAATATCGCTGAATCAGTGGGCGCCCTGGGCTGAATGCTTGTTTCCCTGCAACAAGATGGTCCCATCGGGGGGTGATGGGAGACAGCGATACTCGAACGGGGCTCCTTATGTCCAGGCTATTACGCAATTTGGTTTTCGTTGCATTCATTGCAGAGATATGTTGGAAATGGAAGCAACGTTTTCAGTGCTTTTGTGGCTATCTCAGGATATTTAGCCTTGACTTTGAGATCCAGAATGCCGGCAGAGATGGTATGTCAAACATACTTTTCAGCCCGCCAACATTTGCAAGCTCAAGGAGTTGATCTTCTTCCCGCGCTGACATGGATGACCTCACATGCGTAATGGCTCAACAGTGGGCATGACAAGGAATGAGGAAAGGTGCAGCTGACTCCTATCACCAAATCATATCGTTTCCTCGTGGCCCGGTAGCACATGCTTTGCGGCCCGGTACCAGTCCGTGGCCCAGTGGTTGGGGACCGCTGATGTAAAGCAAGATGCCCTCAACCCTCAGAATGGCAACTAAAGCCATGCTTTTTGATTTGTAGGTTGGTGCCAGTTAAAATGCAGATGGAAAGGCATCAAAAGATGACAGTATTGTCCACCACATCATAGACTATAGACAAATCAAAAAGGAAAAACAACTTTGATCACAAATAAGAGAAAATCTGCAGATGCTGGAAAGGCAAGCAACAAACACAAACTGCTGGAAGAACTCAGCAGGCCAGGCAGCATCTGTGGGGGAAAAAAAAGTGTACAGTCGACATTTCAGACCAAGACCTTTCACGCAGGACTGTCACAAAAGGATGACAGTAGTTACTGAGACATTAGCAGAGGTCAAAACCTGACTGAAGGAATTCAAAAATAACATTTCAAGAAAAGTGGATAAAGATTTGGAGGAAATCAGAGACTTTGCAGATATACTGCAGATAGAGCAATAACACTGGACAACAAAGAATTTGCTTTCTGAATACTTTTGAGATATCTTATGGATTTTCGACTGCTGATAATGAAAATCATCATGAAATTTCCCTATCACACACTTTTTTTAAAAATTGTCTACATTTGACATTGCAATTCATAGCTGATCAGAATAACAGATGCCAAGCTTAAGGAAGGTATTTTTGTTGGTCTAGAAATCAAATAGGTCATCAGTGACAGGCAATTCAAAGTACTTTAGTGGGACCAGAGAAAAATCCCATGGAAAACATCCAAGGATGCTGTTGAAATTTTTTTTAGCAACTACAGAGCACCAAACTATATGCAGCTGCATACAAAACTATGAAGTCCAACATGTCACTCAAGATTTTCTGTATTCCCATTTAGAGTTCTTCCCTGCAAATCTTGGCACAACCAGTTACAAGCATGGTGAAAGGTTTCACCAGGACATTGTGGTCACAAAGTGTATCAGGGCAACTGGAATCCATCAATCCTGTCTGATTATTGTTGGACACTTAAACGAGAAGATTCAAACACCGAGAAAAAATGAAAATCAAAACATTTTTAGCTTAGTTGAACAATTGCAAAGTATCAGCACCATTATGCAATTAAGCACATTATATTCAATAAAATTTCTTGTTTCTCCAAATTCCTACGAGATACAAATAGTCTGAAATTATATTGTGTTCAGCTTCAAGTGGTCTATCATAAACAAAAAAATCTGAGGAAGCAAAACTTGCGAAAAAATTTGTTGCCCAGTGTAATTTGCAAGAAAATAAGAGTTAAGCTTTGGACTTTTGAAGAGAGACTGATGGCAAGTTTGAACATAGAACAGTATGGCAAAAAACAGGCCCTTCAACCCATGATGCTGTGCCAACCTTTTCACCTACTCCAAAATCAATCTAACCCTTCCCTTTCACACAGCCATCCATTTTTCTTTCATCCACATATCTATCCAAGAGTCTCTTAAATGTCCCTAATGTATCTACCTCTACCACCTGCTCTAGCCATGTCCTCCACACACATACAACTCTAAAACACCTACCTCCTGTCTTCTCCCCCCACCCACCCCCCCATACTGTTCTGTAATCACCTTTAAAGTATGTACTTTCGTACTGGCCATTACTGTCTGGGAAAAAGGCACTGGCTGTCTATCTTTCCCTTTTATCATCTTATGCACTCACCTGTTCAGTCTCCTCTCATCCTCCTTCACACCAAAGAGAAAAGCCTTAGCTCATTCAACCTTTCCTCACAAGATATGTTCTCTAAACTAGACAGCATCCTGGTAAATCTCTGCACCTTCTCTAAAGCTTCCAAATCCTTCCGATAATGAGATGACCAGAACTGAACACAATACTCTCACCCCATCAATTTGCATGTAAGGGATCTATGGATGTGAACCCCAAGATCTCTCTGTTCCTCCAAGCCGCTAAGCATCTTGCAATTAACTTTGTACTCTGCCATCAAGTTCAATCTTCAAAGTGCATCAACTTCAGTTTTGTATTCAACTCCATCTACCACTTCTCAGCCCAGGTCTGCATCTCATCAATGCTCCATTGCAACATACAATAACCTCCTACACTATCCACATCATCACCAATTTCTGCCATCTGCAAACTTCCACATCTAAAATAATTCATTTAAAAAAAAATCACAAAGACAAGAGGTCCCAGAACAGATCTCTGCAGAACACCACCAGTCACAAACATCCAAGCAGAAAATGCTCAATCTGCCACCCTCTGCCTTCTGTGGGTAAGCCACTTCCAAATACAAGTTTCCCTAGATCCCATGTCTCCTGACTTTCTGAATGAACCTACTATGGTGAAAATTGTTGAATGCCTTACTAAAATCCACACACCACATCCACCTATCCTCCTATTCATTTTGTCACTTCCTCCAAATCAATCAGACTCATAAGGCACGACTTGCCCCTCACAAAGCCATGCTAACTATCCCCAAATGGTAGTAAATCTGTCTCTCAGAATCCTCTCTAATAGTTTCCTCACCAATGATTTAAGAATCATTGGACCGTAATTACAGATTATCCCTATTACCTTTCTTGAAAGAAAGAATAATATTTTCCAACCTCCAGTCATCTTGCACTACCCCTATGGCCAGTGGATACAAAATAAAACATGAATAGTTCAGCAAGCTCTTCCCTTGCTTTCTTTAATAACCTGAGGGTATATCCCATCTTGCCCTGGGGAGTTAACTCTCCTAATGTTCTTCTAAAGTTCCAACTCAGCCTCTTTCTCAACTTCAACATGTTCCAGCACATTAGCCTGCTCTACAATGACCTCACATTCATCAAGGTCCCCCTTACTGGTGAATTCTGAAGCAAAGAATTCATTAACAACATCCCTTACCTCCTACTCCAGGCACGTTTCCTCTCATCTCTAATCTAGAGTGAGTACCCTCACTCTAGTCCGCTTCTAGTTCTTCACATGTGTAGAACGCCTTGAGGTTTTCCCTAACCCTACTCATTTGAAACAGGGATCGTAGTGGATGTGCTGGTGATGGTGGTTGTGGGGGTGTGGGAAGCTAATGGAAAATAAAGGCAAGCTATTGGGAGAATTTAAATGAAAGTGAAAATTAGCTTTTTTTTGGAAGGTGGACTGTTTAGCACTCACAATTGTAAGTAGATAGTAATAAGTAATGTTAGATACAAGGTTTACAGCATCATTAAACAAAAATGCATTTGAATTTTTTATTTGTCTTTCTCAATTGAAAAAAAAATATTCTTACCTTCAGCTTCCCGGCATTTGATCTCACTTTAAGCAGTTCAGTTATAGCATCAACAAAACCTTGATGATGAAAATTGCACATTTTTTCAATTTCTCGGTCATGATTCCGAATGCGGGCCTCAAGTTTTTCCATAAACCGTTTGTGCGCATTGGGTTGGTCATCATATACAGATCTAGTGAGAGAAATTTAAACCAGTCACAAATAATATTTTCTTCATCAACAATGAACAATACCAGTAACTTTAGTTCAGGGTTTTGACCCCAAAATGTTGACAGGTCCTTTCTGCCACAGATACTGTTAAACCCAGAGTTCCTCCAGAAAATGAGGCAGATTTTCCAAATGTTCATGGTGCCATCTAGTGAAAAATTTCATTACAGCAGTGTTCCCATAGAATACACCACAATTCTATTCATTTAGATTGCATGCACTGTCCCTCAGAATTACAATATCATATTTATACACAGACTTACATTTTTTTTTAAAAATCACCAACATAAAAACATTATTGACAACATGAAAATGTGAAAACATAATGCATCATTTTTTGCAATCCAGTGCTTTAGCATGGAAACTCTCATCTCTTGCCATGTCAAAATAATGACTCAAGATCCAAATGCAAATTATTGGACTAGATCTTAGTGTTAACATCCACACTTGATGTTGAGGTAAACACTGTAACACTTACATGTGCACATCCCCAAAGTCCAACTGGCTATACAAAAGTATCTGACACTATTGTACATTACTCTCAAAGTGCAACATACTACAGCATACTTACAACACACGACTCAACTCATCTCACTGAGTTTATGCCAGCTCCCAGTTAAGCTAGTCCATCAGTCCCATTCTCCCTCCGCTTATTCCCCCCAATAGCCCTGCAGCAAATATGCATTCACTTGTCCACAAATTTCCTCTGGCTGACAGAACACAAAAGATGACAAAATCACCACACCAGCTTCATCATCTGTTAAAACTTAAGATACCTGATTGCTTTTCAAAGTCAAGAACAGAAAAATTTAAAGCATTATGATTAATGTAAAACTTTTCTGTGAAACGAAAGATTTTTCTGCATTATTTGCATTTCTGTCTTGCAGGTACTCAATGTACACTGGACTGAATGGGCTCTTTGATCCTGCATGATCCACAAGCAAATCAAATTACAGCTCATCTCTGCGTTACAGCTGTTCAACATTCAAAGTTATTATCATAGTCATACTTTATTAATCTTGAGGGAAAATGATTTTCGTTACAGTTGCCCCAACCAAGAATAGAGTATAAATATATCAATATAAAACCATAAATAATTAAATAGTAATATGTAAATTATGCCAGGAAATAAGTCCAGGACCAGCCTATTGGCTCAGGGTGTCTGACCCTCCAAGGGAGGAGTTGTAAAGTTTGATGGCCACAGGCAGGAATGACTTCCTATGACGCTCAGTGTTGCATCGCGGTGAAATGAGTCTCTGGCTGAATGTACTCCTGTGCCCAACCAGCACATTATGTAGTGGATGGGAGACATTGTCCAAGATGGCATGCAACTTGGACAGCATCCTCTTTTCAGACACCACCGTCAGAGTGTCCAGTTCCATCCCCACAACATCACTGGCCTTACGCATGAGTTTGCTGATTCTGTTGGTGTCTGCTACCCTCAGCCTGCTGCCCCAGCACACAACAGCAAACATGATACCACTGGCCACCACAGACTCGTAGAACATCCTCACCATCGTCCGGCAGATGTTAAAGGACCTCAGTCTCCTCAGGAAACAGAGACGGCTCTGACTCTTCTTGTAGACAGCCTCAGTGTTCTTCGACCAGTCCAGTTTATTCTCAGTTCATATCCCCAGGTATTTGTAATCCTCCACCATGTCCACACTGACCCCCTGGATGGAAACAGGGGTCACCGGTGCCTTAGCCCTCCTCAGGTCTACCACCAGCTCCTTAGTCTTTTTCATATTAAGCTGCAGATAATTCTGCACACACCATGTGACAAAGTTTCCTACCGTAGCCCTGTACTCAGCCTCATCTCCCCTGCTTCAAAGTACACATATGTCACCATATACAACCCTGAGATAAATTTTCTTGTGGGCATACTCAGATCCATAGCAATAACCATAATAGAATCAATGAAAGATGCCACCAACTTGGGTGTTCAATGAGTGTGCAAAAGACAAACTGTGCAAATATAAACAGGCAGCTAAGATTTGTCCCTGCAGAATTCACATATCACTGACCAAATTTTGACAGAACAAAATTCACTGAATTTGTTTAAGTAAGTAAAATTGACTTTTAAACTCACACTGACATATGTAGAGAACAAAGATTTGCTTTACAGAAAGTCATAATATGGAAATTTTTCTAGGAACGCAACCCTTTTCCCCCCACACTGCAAGCTGGAAGACACTTGTAATACAAAATTTTCTACAAATTGGTTGTCAGCTCATGACATTGAAAGTTTAGTAGATATAAACAGTTTCAGGTTTTCTTACATTTATATGGGTAAATGTTAGTGGTTTGTCTCTGAACTACTGGAAAACCACCATGATTTCAACCTCCCCTCACTAGGTAACAAATTGAAACAAGCCCATGTATTAAATACTACTAAAACATCTTTTCTTTTTCAATCTTTTTATTGGTTTCATAATGATAAACATACCGTAGTATTGATACAAAGTTATTGGGATTACATTGTTATAATTAACATAGTTAAATATAAACCCAGTTGACACATGGGTATTAAACCTCCCAATCATACAGGATACAAATATAATATACAAAGAAAAGGGAAAAAATCATGAAAAAGGAAAAAATATATAAAAATATACCACAAAAGAAAAACTAACCTAAACAGTGTTAATCAACTAAACCAAGAAAAGAAAGACATGGGCTGTTATGTAACATCAAAAAAAGGAACCATTAGCGTTATCGACTCCGCTCCTCTCAACATATACTAAAAAGAAATTGAATAAGTCTGGTAAAGGTCAAATTACATCATATGGAAATGTTGAATAAATGGCCTCCAAGTCTTTTCGAATTTAATAGAGGGAGCATAAATAACACTTCTAATTTTTTCAGTTTAAACACAAACTGAAAACTAAGTTTAAACACAACATAGTTTGAGGGAACCAATTAAATGTGGTGGGAGGATTAATCTCTTTCCAATTCAGCAAAATGGATTTTCTAGCCATTAATGTAAGAAATGCAATCATCTGACGAGCTGAAGAGGTTAAATGAATTGATTCTATCATTGGTAACCCAAAAATTGCAGTAATAGGGTGAGGTTGTAAATCAATATTCAGAACAGTTGAAATAGTATCAAAAATATCTTTCCAATATTTTTTCAAAAAAGAACACGACCAAAACATACAAGTTAAAGAAGCCATCTCAAAGTGACATCTATCACGTACAGGATTTATATGAGAATAATAACAAGCTAATTTATCCTTTGACATATGACCCCTACGCACTACTTTAAACTGTATCAGCGCATGTTTAGCACATGTAGAGGATGAATTAACTAATTGAAGAATTTTTCCCATTTTTCAATCAGTAAAATAATCTTGAGTTCTCTTTCCCAATCAGTCTTAACTTTATTAGATACGCCTGGATGTATTTTCATAATTATATTATAAATAACTGCTATCACACCTTTCTGAAAAGGATTTAAATCTAAAATTTTTTCCAAATTATCTGTTGAATATAAATTTGGGAAGGTAAGAGAAACAGTATTTAAAAAGTTTCTAATCTGTAAATACCTTAAAAAAAAGGGATCTAGACATGTTATACTCATTAGACAATTGTTCAAAGGACATGAAACTATTATCCAAAAATAGATCACAAAATCGTACTATACCTTTAGTTTTCCAAGCCAGATATGCTTGATCCATAATAGAGGGTTGAAAGAAGAAATTAGATATAATAGGACTTGCTAAAATAAATTGATTCAACCCAAAAAATTTTCGAAATTGAAACATATACGTAAAGTACGTTTTACTATTGGGTTATCCATTTGTTTATACAATTTAGAAAGAGTAAAGGGAAGCGAAGTCCCTAAAATAGAACCCAATGAAAACTCCTGTAAAGAATTACATTCAAGATTTACCCAATGTGGACTTGGTTACATCCAAGTCCCATAACGAAAATTTTAAATATCGAATATTAATTGCCCAATAGTAAAATCTAAAATTCCGCAAAGCTAAACCACTCTCCTTTTTAGATTTCTGTAAATGTCTTTTAAATAACCGAAGATTTTTGTTCGTCCATATATATGAAGAAATTTTGGAATCAACATTATCAAAAAAGGATTTCGGAATAAAAATTGGCACCGCTTGAAATAAATATAAAACTTTCGGCAAAATAATCATCTTAATAGCATAGGTCCGACCGATCAATGACAGAGATATTGGTGACCATTTAGTAAACCAAAGTTTAATCCGATCAATTAAAGGTAAAAAATTAGCCTTAAATAAATCCTTACGCTTTTTCATAATTTTAACCCCTAAGTATGTAAAAAAAAGTCAGTAACCAATTTAAATGGTAAACATCCATAAATAGGAACCTGCATATTTAGGGGAAATAGTTTGCTCTTATTAAGGTTCAATTTATAACCAGAAAAATTACTAAACTGAGCCAACAAAGATAAAATAGCAGGAATGGATATATAATAACAAATCATCTGCATATAATGATAACTTATTTCATTTCTACAGGTAATACCAAAAATGTTAGGTGAGTCTTGGATAGCAATTGCTAAAGGTTCAAGGGCAATATCAAATAATAATGGACTAAGAGGGCATCCCTGCCTAGTATTCCGAGATAGACGAAAAAAGGGAGATCTTTGATTATTAGTACCAACCGAAGCTACAGGGATATGATATATCAATTTAATCCAAGATATAAATATCGGCCTACAATTAAATTTCTCAAGCACACTAAATAAATATGGCCATTCAACTCTACCAAAAGCTTTCTCAGCATCTAATGAAATAACACATTCTGGAGTACTAAGTGAAGGAGTATAAACAATATTCATTAACCTCCTAATATTAAAAGATGAATAACGATTTTTAATAAATCCAGTTTAGTCCACAGAGATAATTTGAGGTAATACCTTCTCTAACCTAGTTGATAATATTTTAGAAAAAATGTTTTAATCTACATAAACAGTTCCAGGTTTTATAACATTTTTACGGTAAATGTTCGTGGTTTGTCTCTGAACTACTGGAAAACCACGAAGATTTCAACCTCCTCCTCACTATGTAACAAATTGAAACAAGCCCTTGTATTAAATACTAAAACATCTGACACAACAGAATTAAGATATCACCAGATTAAAACATTACACTAACTAATGTGGAATTAAAACAAAAATTGTACTAGGAATAATTGCTTATGTTAAGTGCATTTCTAAAATGCACAAATTTAATGCAAAGCTCAAAAAATTCAAAACGAATTGTTTTCAATTTTTAAGATGGAGGAGGCAAGTCTTCTCATGATAATGAGACCTAGAATTCAACTTCAAATATCTATAAAGTGGATTAAATATCAGAATCCAGAACATTCTTGGCTAACAAAAGGCATCAGCATTAGCTTGTAAAGTGAATGCCATGTTTGACCAAGTTAAAGAACAGCAGATTAACAAATAGAATTGAGTGGACATTGAGTTCCCCATTTGAAAAGATCAAGATAAAGTCAAGTTTATTATCATGTGCACAAATATATGTAAGCACACATGCAATGAAAAATGTACTTACAGCAGCACAGGCATACATCATAAGCAGCATTTACAATAAAAAAGACCATTTTTACAAGATAGAATCTTGCAAGAACTATTTTACATCCCTGCCCACAATATAGTGCAGCCACCATTCTCATTCATGATCTTGGCGCCATCTGGCCTTTGTGAATCTCAAGCAAGAAATTGAAAATGCTTTCAATTATTTTCTTCATTATGTACCTGTTTTCTGCCCCATTCTCTTCAAATTTCCTTCTGCTCACTGGTGAGCTAAACTTTCAGCAATTTTTTATTTTCTCTGCACTCCCACATTTCCCTTCACTTTACTCAATGAAACATTACTGCACATGGTTAAATTTAATAACCAACACTGTTGCTTACATTGCATTCCCTTTAGTAATTCAGTTTTGATTCCATCTCGTACCTTTCTCTGATCTATAATGTCTCCTCTTTCTCTTAGAGTGACAGAGACCAAAACCACAAGAAAGCTTAATGGGATTACAAAACAGGACCAAGGTACAGAAACAGAGGCCTGGCAGAGAAACTGGATTAGGATGATAATACAAGCATTATGGTTAAAAACAACATGGTGCAATGCAAGACACAGCAGAAGAAACTAATAATAATAATCACAATTTCTTAATGGAACAAAAATGAAGATTGCACTGTGACATGAGTGGGCAAGTTCAAATGTACCATGTTTAATAAGGATTTACAAAGTTAACTGCCAGAAGGAACATCAGGAAATAATATTTCCGAAATTCAAATAAACAGTTATTGAACATTCAGATAATTAGGAACACTTGTCTCAATTAACTTGAATCTGACACTGAAATTATGAAAAATCCAGTTAGAAAATTACTATGTAACAGCATCAACACCAATAGAAACTAAATTTTGTTCAGAGATAAAACAAATAAATACATATGCATTTTTAAAATATTAATAACTACTACTAGTTTGCAATTAGTTTTAAAAGGTATGTGCCTCAATTCACTGCCACTAGAGGGCTCCCTTAGAATATTCAACAACGGCTGCTGTTACAAATTTCTAACAATTTCCCCAATTTCAAGAGAAGATTTTGAATCGCTATACTATTTAGGGTAATGTTATCAATTTGCACATTTATAAGGCATGGTGCTGACCCTTTTTGGAATTTCAAGGGGAGGGGAAATAGCAAATACTTGAGCCAGTGGGGAATACTTTCTCATTTAGTCCCTTGAGAATCAGAAATCTCATTTATGTGATGATTTCCATGAAAAACCAAGTTCACTAGTTGAAGAGTCAATTCTCAAGTCTAACCTGTTCTTTGCAACTATAAGTTTACTAGCATTATACTGGGGTAGCAAGTTTGCTTTGAGTTATTAAATACTAGTAACAGCCTTGTGATTTTATAGTTGTCCCTTTTTTCTTTTAAAAATTTCTGGTGGCACCTGAGTGGTCAGAGTTAACTGGCCAAAACTGAAAACAAATTAGGGAATTTGGGAGTGGAGCTTGGAAGCAGAAGGAAATTTGCTCTGTTTCAATGATTAACATTTAATCTGGGCCGGCTGGTGGCGCAACAACATCGGCGCTGGACCCGGGAGCAGAGGTTCCGGGGTTTGAAACTAGTCAGGTCTGCCCGAGTACGCTTTACATCCGTGCCGGGTTGAGTGTCGAGAGCGCAACTCGACCACGTGAAATAAAGGGAAAATACTGCGAAAATGTCTGTGAGAGGAGTGGTGCGCCACACAGTCTCTCTCTCTCTGCGCCTTGTAAAAAGCCACGAAAAATCCATCATCATGGACGTACGCACGGACATGCAGCCGCACACATGCACAGACTCGCACCCACATGCCAAAAAAACAAACATTTAATCTACCTTGTAAAGCAACAAAAACATTATAATCCATGAACAGGTGGAGAAAGTGCCAGGAGAGTCAGTCCTGGGGACTCTACCCACATGATGATGCTTCTGGAATAGTCCACACAGCCATTCCAACAGGCCTCTGCTGCAGGTGAGGAGGTCTGCATGGGCCAAATACTCATTAAGGCAGGGCAACTAACGTGACTGATTAACCTCCTGGTCAACAGTTCTTAAAGGTTGAGAAGACTTGATGCTGACCGTGTGGAGAGGATAGCTGGAAATTTTCTTTGCATCATCTATCCATAAGATCATTTAAATTATGAAAATTGCTTTTGGCCCCACTGTGCCTTGAACATGCATTCACAGATCTCTGAAAACTGAGCCACGGCCTCAGCCGTTTCTCAAAGCCCTAGATCCTTGTCAGCACTTAAGTTAGACCCCAAAGAGCAGATTTTCACATACCAAATCCAGACTACACCAATAAGCATTTTCTTACAGATGCATCTAAAGTTCTGAATGTGTGTCTTCAATGCCATTGACTTGTCAGCCATGAAGAGAATCATTATAGCTAAATCACGTGAACAGTGCCAAGTTGTACGTGTGAATCCCTGCAGCATCTGGTGACCCTGTGATCTGCCTCAGAAGCCGATGTCAGAACAACCTTCAAGAGGGTGAACACTCACGAGGTCTCAGGCCCTGGTGGTGTACTTGGTAGGGCACTGAAATCCTGTGCCAACCATCTGGCAGGAGTGTTCAAGAACATCATCAACTTCTCACTACTGCAATCTGAGTTTCCCACCTGCTCCAAGGTCAACAATCATATCAGTGCCCAGGAGTGGGGCGAATTGCCTCAACTATCGCCCAGCTGTACTTGTATCTACTGTGACTGAAGTGTTCTGAGAGGTTGGTCATGGCTAGAATCAACCCCTGCCTAAGCAAGGACCTGAACCTCCTGCAATTTGGACCACAGAGAGACTTGTTCTGGAGCTGCTCCAGCCAATGGTCAGGCCACACTTAGATCCCCTCCAGTTTGCCTACCAGCCCCGACTAGGAGTTGAGGATGCCATCATCTACCTGCTGAACCGTGTCTACGCCCACCTGGACAAGCCAGCGAGCACTGAGAGGGTCATGTTTTTTTTACTTCTCCAGTGCGTTCAACACCATCTTCCCTGCTTTGCTGGGGGAGAAGCTGACAGTCATGCAGGTGGACGCTTCCCTTGTGTCATGGATTCTTGATTACCTGACTGGCAGACCACAGTACGTGTGCTTGCAACACTGTGTGTCTGACAGAGTGATCAGCAGCACTGGTGCTCCACAGGGGACTGTCTTGTCTCCCTTTCTCTTCACCTCGGACTTCAACTACTGCACAGAGTCTTGTCATCTTCAGAAGTTTTCGGATGACTCTGCCATTGTTGGATGCATCAGCAAGGGAGATGGGGCTAAGTACAGGGCTACGGTAGGAAACTTTGTCACATGGTGTGAGCAGAATTATCTGCAGCTTAATGTGAAAAAGACTAAGGAGCTGGTGGTAGACCTGAGGAGAGCTAAGGTACCGGTGACCCCTGTTTCCATCCAGGGGGTCAGTGTGGACAAGGTGGAGGATTACAAATACCTGGGGATATGAACTGACAATAAACTGGACTGGTCAAAGACCACTGAGGCTGTCTACAAGGTGGGTCAGAGCCATCTCTATTTCTTGAGGAGAATGAGGTCCTTTAACATCTGCCACACAATGCTGAGGATGTTCTACGAGTCTGTGGTGGCCAGTGCTATCATGTTTGCTGTTGTGTGCTGGGGCAGCAGGCTGAGGGTAGCAGACACCAACAGAATCAACAAACTCATTTGTAAGGCCAGTGATGTTGTGGGGATGGAACTGGACTCTCTCACGGTGGTGTGTGAAAAGAGGATGCTGTCCAAGTTGCATGCCATCTTGGACAACGTCTCCCATCCAATACATAATGTACTGGGTGGGCACAGGAGTACATTCAGCCAGAGACTCATTCCACTGAGATGCAACACAGAGCGCCATAGGAAGTCATTCCTGCCTGTGGCCATCAAACTTTACAACTCCTCCATTGGAGAGTCAGACACCCTGAGCCAATAGGCAGGTCCTGGACTTATTTCCTGGCATAATTTACATATTACTATTTAACTATTTATGGTTTTATTATTATTTATGGTGTAACTGTAATGAAAACCAATTTCCCCCAGGATCAATAAAGTATGACTATGACTACTACTACTATAATTTGCCCATTGGCACAATAGGCCTACAGTGGATGCAATCTCACTGGCTGTCCACTCAGCCTTGGAGCACCTGGACAATAGCAATACCTACATCAGGCTGCAGTTTACTGAATACTGCTCAGCATTCAATGCAATCATACCCTTAGTTCATATCAACAAGCTCCAAAACCTGAGCCTCCATACCTTCCTCTGCCACTGGATCTTCGACTTCCTCACCAGGAAACCACAGTCAGTGCAGATCGGAAATAACAGCACCTCCTTGCTGACAATCAACACTGCCGCACCATAAGGACGCACGCTTAGCCCATTACTCTACTTTCTATACCAACATGATAGGGTGACTAGGCAGAGCTCATTCGCCATCTTGTTGATGACAAAACTATTGTGGGCAAAATTTCAAATGGTGACAAAGAGGCATACAGGAGCGAGATGGATCAGCTGGTTGAGTGGTGTTGCGACAACACCCTTGCTTTCAACATTAGTAAGACCACAAAATGGGCTTCAGGAAGAGAAGTTGAGGGAACACACACCAGTCAGAGGGATCAGCAATGGAAAGGGTGAGAAGTTTCAAGTTCCTGGGTGTCAACATCTCTGAAAATCTATCCTGGGCCCAAGATATTGATGCAATTACAAAGAAGGCACAACAGCAGCTGGATTTCATTAGACATTTGAGGAGACTTGGTACGTCTCCAAAGACACTTGCAAAATTTCTAGGAGTACTGTGGAGAGCATTCTAACTGTTTGCATCACCGTCTGTTATTGAGGGCCTCTGCACAGGAACGGAAAAAGCTGCAGGAAGTTGTAAACTCAGCCAGCTCCATCATGGGCACTAGCATCACCAACACCCATGACATCTTCAAAAGATAATGCCTCATCAAATAGCATCTATCATTAAGAAATGCCCTCTTCTCACCGCTACCATCAAGGTGGTAGTACAGGAGCCTGAAGGGACACACTCAACATTTCAGGAACAGCTTCTTCCCCTTTAGATTTCTGAACGGACAACGAACCCTTGTACACTACCCCAATTTTTTTTCCCTTTTTTGCACTACTTATTCAACTTAATTTCTTTAAGTACATCTTATTGCAATTTATAGTTTTATTTTTTTTTACGTATTGCAATGTACTGCTACTGCAAAAACAACAAATTTCACAAGATATGCCAGTGATATTAAACCCAATTCTGACGCTAGAGCGAGCACAGGGATAAATCCTCCACTTATTCCAATGATCATTACAAACAATTAAGTATTAATTATGTAAAAACAAAAATTTTAATATTTTAAGTAATTAACATAAAATGGTTCATAGCAGATTCTGGAAATTCCCAAATGTATGTTAAGTGGAAGGATGCCTTAATCAATTGTCCATTCTTCCCAGCTATTTTACGGACAAATGTTTAAAAAGTGCCCCCGATCTCTTCCTCAATGGACCCCTTACTAAGAAAGGATGTCCTAACATTGAAGGTGCTTCAAAGAAAGCTCACGAAAATAATTCTGCAATTGAAGAGTGTCATGCGAGGAGCATATGGCGGCCCTGGGCCTCTACTCACTGAAATTCAGAAGAATGAGGAGGCAACTTAATTGAAATCTATTGAATGTTGAATCTGTGGAGGCAAGTCTATACGTATATTTAAAGCAGAGGTTGATAGATTCTTGATTTGTCAGGGAATGAAAGAATACTGGGAGAAGGTAGGAGATTGTGGCTAAGAGGGAAAATGGATCAGTCATGATGAAATAGCAGAGCAGGCTCGATGGCCACATATAACCATATAACAATTACAGCACGGAAACAGGCCATCTCGGCCCTTCTAGTCCATACCAAACTCTTACTCGCACCTAGTCCCACCGACCTGCACTCAGCCCATAACCCTCCATTCCTTTCCTGTCCATATATCTATCCAATTTAACTTTAAACGACAACATCGTACCTGCCTCAACCACTTCTGCTGGAAGCTCATTCCACACAGCTACCACTCTCTGAGTAAAGTAGTTCCCCCCTCATGTTACCCCTAAACTTTTGCCCTTTAACTCTCAACTCATGTCCTCTTGTTTGAATCTTCCCCACTCTCAATGGAAAAAGCCTATCCACATCAACTCTATCAATCCCCCTCATAATTTTAAACACCTCTATCAAGTCCCCCCTCAACCTTCCACGGTCCAAAGAATAAAGACCCAACTTGTTCAACCTTTCTCTGTAACTTAGGAGATGAAACCCAGGCAACATTTTAGTAAACCTCCTCTGTACTCTCTCAATTTTATTGACATCTTTCCTATAATTCGGTGACCAGAACTGTACACAGTACTCCAAATTTGGCCTTACCAATGCCTTGTACAATTTCAACATTACATCCCAACTCCTATACTCAATGCTCTGATTAATAAAGGCCAGCATACCAAAAGCTTTCTTCACCACCCTATCCACATGAGAGTCCACCTTCAGGGAACTATGCACCATTATTCCTAGATCCCTCTGTTCTACAGCATTCTTCAATGCCCTACCATTTACCATGTATGTTCTATTTTGATTAGTCCTACCAAAATGTAGCACCTCACATTTTTCAGCATTAAACTCCATTTGCCATCTTTCAGCCCACTTCTAACTGTTCCAAATCTCTCTGCAAGCTTTGAAAACCTACCTCATCATCCACAACACCACCTATCTTAGTATCATCTGCATACTTACTACTCCAATTTACCACCCCATCATCCAGATCATTAATATATATGACAAAGAACATTGGACCGCTACACACCATCCTCCAATCTGACACACAGTTATCCACCACTACTCTCTGGCGTCTCCCATCTAGTCACTGCTGAATCCATTTTACTACTTCCATATTAATGCCTAACGACTGAACCTTCCTAACTTACCTTCCGTGTGGAACCTTGTCAAAGGCCTTACTGAAGTCCATATAGACAACATCCACCGCTTTACCCTCGTCAACTTTCTTAGTAACCTCATCAAAAAATTCAGTAAGATTGTCAAACATGACCTTCCACGCACAATCCATGTTGACTGTTCCTAGTCAGACCGTCTATCCAGATAATTATATATACCATCTCTAAGAATACTTTCCATCAATTTACCCACCACTGACGTCAAACTCACAGGCCGATAATTGCCAGGTTTACTCTTAGAACCCCTTTTAAACAATGGAACCACAGAAACAATACACCAATCCTCTGGCACCATCCCCGTTTCTAATGACATTTGAAATATTACTGTCAGAGTCCCTGCTATTTCTACACTAACTTCCCTCAAGGTCCTAGGAAATATCTTGTCCGGACCCGGAGACATATCCACTTTTATATTCCTTAAAAGCGCCAGTACTTCTCCTCTTTAATTGTCATACTTTCCATAACTACCCTTCTTGTTTCCTTTACCTTACCCAATTCAATATCCTTCTCCTACTGAAGAAAAAGAAGTTGTTCAAAATCTCCTCCATCTCTTTTGGCTCCGCACATAGCCGTCCACTCTGATTCTCCAAGGGACCAATTTTATCCCTCACTATCCTTTTGCCACTAACATAACTGTAGAAACCCTTTGGATTTATTTTCACCTTAATTCACCTTATTTTCACATGGCTTAATTCTGCTCCTATATATTATGGTCTAAATCCAACACGCCCAATAGTTCTGGATTTGCGACAAGGGCCTCAATGCAACTGGTGAAACCAGATAGGGGAAAATGACAGAAGATCAGAATTCCACCGAACTCAGTGAGATGCCTTCTACTAACCATGGGTCTAAAAATTACAAAATTAAATCATCTTAATCATTCAAGTGATTTTATAAACAAATAATAAAACACTGTTCAAATCCTCAATCAGATAATAACTTTTGTAGAATCTGATAATTCAATGTTCCCTTAGTTGCAAATTAATTATAAGTTCAAATCTCTGGAGTGAGACTCAAGCCTACAATTTTCTGGCTCAATCCAAAGATCTCCAATTCAGAGAAAAAACAAGGTGAAAATGTGTAATATTAAAAAAAGTAAAAATTGCAAGGCTTAGGTTCTGCTTCATTCAGCCAATTCAATGATTTTCCTATCCTCTGCTACAAAGCTTGCATATCTCCACTATTTATGGCTTGAATCTCAAGATCTCCACAAGTAAAAAAATGCCCAAAATATGGGCAGCCTACCTCTACAATCAAGCAGGTTTACAGAGATAAATGACAAGCATTTACAAGTTTTAAAACAAAAATGACAATATCCATGTATAAAAGTTTTCCTCAAACTTACAGTGGACACTGCCACCTGTACATTAGATGTCCTTTGAGGATGGTTACTTGGTCTTGTTGCACAGCAAATGCCACTGAAAAAAAAGCTCACCAAACTATTAGATCAAAATTTAAGAATCAATTCAGATAGACGGTCACACAAACATTTGGGTATTTCTGCCTAATCTGGGACTCACAGATCAAACAGCAACCTAACATAATCACATACACTCAAGTGTAATGCCATTGGGCAGATACTCTAAATTTCCTATCACAATTCTTAGATTCACCCTTACAAATCCAAAAGGAGGCTTCAAAGACCTACAGCTGGGAAGGGAACCAGCAAAAGAGTCCAATTCTAGACCCTCAAGACTCTTCCAATTACCTTTGACTGCTTTTTCCTCTGCTCTATATACCTTTTTCATGTTGAACGATTTGAATGTGGAGAAGATATACTGAGCAGAAGAATGGCAAGGGCTTGATAGAGTGGATAACTTCTATAACCAAGAACAGAGCAGTAGCACCACCAATGGCTGGTCTTTAATGTAAACTCCTACCAAACTAATTCTGCAGTGCGAGTAAGTCAAGAAAGCTAATCAAGGAACAAAACTACATTTCATCCTAACAATACCTGCTGCAGGTGCACTTTACCAGGACAAGATTTATAGGCATGACAACTCCTTTCACGTCCATGCTGCGGTAAAATGGAATTGATGTATTCCAAGCAGCTCAGAACTGCATACAAGATTTCAACAGCAATATAACGATATTCCAATGCAATCTGCAGCTTCTGATCTAACACATCCCTCTCTACCACTACCAATTCTGAGATCTAGCCCCAAGTTCAAAAGAATATATGGAATGTACTAAAAGTACCTAGAAACACCTGAAGCTAAAACAATAAGCATGTATTTATTATAAAGGAAATAGTAAACATTAAACAGGGCGAAGCAACATCACAGTCAGCTAATAAGTACAAAGCTCTGCAGTGATTCTGCACACTCAAGTGCCATAATAAAATGCTAATGACAAATTTTGGCTCCTCAAAAGGACAAGGGTAGCATACGAGTGCAAACTTCAAGGATACAGTCTGCTGGGCTAGTGACTGAACTATCTCGAAGGTCCCCAAACTGATTAGTATCAAGGAATGGCCAAGAGTACGAAAACAGAAAAAAAGGTGTAAAAGTGAATAACATTCTGTGTGTAGTAGCAACAATGGTGCTCCAAAACCAGCTGTGTATACTCAATGTGTTCCATTGTAGTTACCAAAAAAGAGGAAATATTAAATGTCCTATGCTATGCAGACAGCTATGATCTACCTGCATGCAACAGGACAAACCCAATTTGGCCATTAACCCAAACTGCCTTTGTTTCAGTCAACTCTCAATCATCTGGAAAACAACAGAAATCACAACAGATAGTAGCACTTAAAAACTGCTTTCTCATTCTCATTCAGTTCTACTAATCTACCCATTCAAAGGTATATTGGCAAAAGAACAGAATTTGAGTAGTGACTGTGACAGGAATAACTACTCTTTAAATTATATAAGTATTTGACTGAATGTGGCATTAAGGAATCAATAAAATCAACCACAATCTCTGGGGAGGGTTCTCCACTGATTTGACATTACTCAAAGAAAAAGGGTTGTGGTCACTGGAGAACAAATCAACTCAGTTCCAGGACTCTGCTATAAGAGTTCCTCAGAGGAGTGCTTTTAGCATAACCAGCTTCATATGCTTCAATGACCTTCCCTCCATCACAAAAATCAAAACTGATAATGCCCACTGATAATTAAAATTTTAATTTCATTCACAACTCCTCAATTTTGAAACAGTCCATGACTATATCTATATTCAGACATGACCTCAAGTGGAAAGTAACTTTTACATCACACAAGTGCCAGGAACAAATGATTTACCTTCATCACAAGGACTACAGTATTTCAAGGTGATGGCTCATTATCTCAGGGACAATGGTCAATAAAAATACAGTCAAATGAACAAAGACTCTACTCCATTACGTTTAATCTGAAGGTCCAGAGAAAACTGACAGGAAGCAAGGCCACACTCTTGAGACGAAACAGCTGATCCTTGGGTTTTGACAATATTTAAACTTCTCAAGCATCTTCTCTTCACAATAAAGTCAGTAGCTACTGTTTGCTAATGATGTATATCTGTATATCATCTAACAAAACCTCTGGACAACTAAACCAGATCCAACAGGTAAACAACAGGAATTCTGCAGATGCTGGAAATTCAAGCAACACACATCAAAGTTGCTGGTGAACGCAGCAGGCCAGGCAGCCTGGTCTGCTGCGTTCACCAGCAACTTTGATGTGTGTTGCAGATCCAACAGGTAACAACTTTTCCACCTGAGTGAGCAGGAAAACTTACTCAAACTTAACACTGACAAACTAAATCACTTTTTCACTTCCTGCCATAAATTTCACCATACTCAAGTATTGAAAACCAGTACAAGTCAACTGGCTGGAGTGTTTACAGGGATCTTCAAACACTAGCTTCAAATCATACCGGTGACCAAAAAGAACATGGTAATCTTCCTCAATGACCATCATCCAGTAGCACTTGTATTCACTGTGATGAAGCACTTTGAAAGGCTGACCATGAAGCATATAACTCCTGCCTGAGGAGTGACCTGGATCTTCTCCAATTTGCCTAACGTCACAACAGGTCAACAGCAGATGCCATTTTATTGGCCCTTCATTCAATTCTGGAGCACCTGGACAATGAATCATGATGCTCTTCATTGAGTATAGCTTAGCATTCAATACTATCCTCCTCGAAACTAACTATTAAGCTCTAAGACCTGGGTTTAAATACTTCCCCATGCAATTAGATTCTCAATTCTTTCACTTGCAGACCCCAGTGTGGATTTGCAATATTTCCTCCACAATCACCATCAACACAAGGTGCATCACAAAGCTGTGTACTTAGCTATACCCCTTTTTGTGTGGCCGAGTACTACTCCAAAGTCATACTTAGAATTGCCAATGACTGCACTGTTGTCTGAATGAAAGGTGATGATGATTTGGCATATAGGAGGGAGATTAAAATCTGGTTGAATGGTGCCACAACAATCTCTCACTCAATATCAGTAAAACAAAAGCTGATAATCAACTGCAGGAGAAGGAAGCCAGAGGTCCAGGAGTCAGTCCTCAGAGGTGGAGGTGGTCACTTTGGCATTATGACATCAGAAGATCTGTCCTAGGACCAGCATGCAAGTGCCATCACAAAGACAACAGTGGCTCTACTTTCTTAGAAGTTTGTACAGATTCAGCATAGAACCATAGAACACTACAGCACAGAAAACAGGCCATTCGGCCCTTCTAGTCTGTGCCAAAACATTATTCTGCTAGCCCCATTGACCTGCATCCAGTCCATAACCCTCCAGACCTCTCCCATCAATGTACCTATCCAATTTATTCTTAAAACTTAAGAGCGAGCCGCCATTTACATGTCACCTAAAACTTTGACAAACTTCTACAGCTGCACAGTGGAGAGTATACTAACTGGTTGCATCACAGCCTGGTATGGAAACACCATTGCACAGCAACAGAAAAGTTCACAGAAAGTAGTGGATACAGCTTAGTCCACCACGTGCAAAGCCCTCCCCACCAATGAGTATACATCTGCAAGAAGCACTGCCACAAGAAAATAACATCCATCAAGGACGCCCACTATCCAGGCTATGCTCTCTTCTTGCTGCTACCATCAGGTAGGAGGTATACAAACCTTAGGTCTCATCCACCAGCAACAGTTATTGTCCTACAAACATCAAGCTCGTGAACTGGCATGGATAACATCACCCGTCTTAACTCTGAACTGATTCCACAAACTACTTTTAAGGACTCTACAACTCATGATTTCAGTGTTATTTATTTTTGTATTTGCACTATTTGTCTTTTGCAAATTGGTTGTTTGCCAGTCCTTATGTAAAATCTTTCATGAATTCCATTATATTTCTTTATTTTTCTGTAAATTCCAGCAAGAAAATGAATCTCAAGGTAGTATATAATGACATGTGCATACTTTGAATTTTGACTTTGATAAATCACTAACTCTACCTTCAACTGGTAACTGTCCTAGGCTTACAGCTGTTTGCAACTCCTATATAGTTTTTGATGTAGTTTCTGCTCCAGGTCCAGACAGTCATCTTGCATCCCCTTAACCTGAATCAATTCCACCCTTATTTCAACTAGCTAGGCCTAAAACACTCACACAGTATGTTAACTTATAAATTTAATATTTTATATAAAATATTACAATGTTAGAAAGCATTACACTGAAAAACATAAAAATGGAGATAGAAAATTAAAGATAAAATATGGACATTCTTCAAAAAAATACAAGAATGCCTTTTCTTCATAACTAATGAAGTGCATCTCGTACCAAACTTAGGTATTGTTAAATAAAGCAACACATACACATCGTTCCCTGCACAATACGAAATTTGCTAGAGCCAAAAAAAAATTCCTCTTAATTAATGCAACCTCCATTACATGCAATCCATCAATTGCATTGTTGGGCAATTTCACAGTATAATGTCTTGAAAAGGACAGCTCAGTGATACAAGATAAACTACAGTTAAATTATTATCCTTTCACCGGGAAAAATGCAACTTCATCTTGGAAAATGGCCTGCACCTTCTATTCTCTCCAATGTATAAAGGGCAGAATATTTTAAAAGCACTTCATTACCCTAGTGATTATCAACAATTATAAAGTGAATACAATGAACCTCATTTTCAAGTACCTGAAAAAGAGGTAATATCTCATGTCATGTACAAATGTAATAATGCAACATGATCCTATGACTGTTTGGAGTGCTAAATACCTATAATTACTAAACAAAATGAAATGTTATAGTGTAAAAGCAAAAGAAAAAAATACTTAAGACTACACGTAGAAAACTTAGCAAACCTAAAAATGGAAAGGGACATTACCAGAAAGAAGAAAGCTGTTAACAATATCAAATTAAATTGGGCCAAGTAGGAAAGATGAAGGCTTAGCTGGAATAAAATCAAGTGACCCAGATGGAACAGAAGTTCAAAATGCAAGCAGTTTTAGAATACTGCAGGTGAGCTTGGACCAGTAGACAAAAGGAAAAGATGCAAGCTGACAAACAGGTAATCTTTTGCTTATGGTTAAAGTTTAAAGTCATTTAAAAAGAAACCCTGTGGTGGGGAAGCCTAGTGTCATTTTTCCTATCCTGGATACCCTTTGAATAATTAGCATGTTCATCCTAATACCACCCCTTACTCTTCACTAACTTTTTTTGGCCCTGTAAATGTAACCAAACTTGAGGCCTCTTTACTGCAGTCTTCGACAAAGTGGAGTGGACATCAGTGGGTGAGATACCCAAGGAGCCAAAGCCTGAAGAGCTCTTTCGCCTCTTCATGACCTTCTGACAGCTCTACTGGTCAATGTATCTGACAATAAGGGACATTTAAAGTCAGCCAAAATTTTTTATAAATACCTAGTAACATGTGTGTTAAAAAAGCACTTATTTTTATTATCCAGATTAGAGAACCCATTCAAATGATAGATATACTATTAATGGCTGGTTTAGAGCTGAGATAACAAACACTGTGATAATGATAGCGCAATTTGCCCCCTAGCTTAGCATGACTGGTCTCCAACCCTCACACTTGTGCCAGAACAAGAAATCAGCTGCATCAGCATTTGATATCCACGCCATCTGTATCTGTGCTACAGTGCACTTCAAACTCAAAATATACACTTTTGATAACAAAGTTCTGACTATCAAGCATGTCAACTTCTCAATGAAATATCAAATCATGAACCCCACCCCCCACCACCAAAGCCTTTTTTCATGTTGGTATTTAAAAAATCCACAATACTTCTACAAAGATTAACAGGAGTAGTTCTGCTATCCTTGCTCAACATTACTAAACAGGCTATTTGATCATTATCACACAGCTTTGTTCTGAGAATTTAGATTCATAAATTACAACTATGCAACAATGTTTTAGAATGCTCTGAAAGAAAGGGTTATACAAAACACAAGCATATTTTAAACATGCACAAATGCAGACATCACACCTCTCCCGGACGTTCCGGGAGTCTCCCACATATTAACAGTGGCTCCCTGATGCCCGCAAATTATATACAATATCACGGAAATCAATTTTTTTGAGAGCCAGAGAAAGCAAGAGAGAGTGAGAGAGTGCGAGAGTGACAAGAAAGAGCGCGCGCGCGAGAGCAAGAGAGAGCGAGTGAGAAAGCAAGCGAGAGCGCTTGAGAGCGCGCGAGCGACCATGAAAGAGAGAGAGAGAGAGCACGAGCGAGAGCGCACCATGGCAGAGTGTTCCAAATAAAAATATAAAATGTACTTCACCCCAGACTACACTAAAGTGTACCCCTGCCTAATAGGGGTCAAAATAATGACAGTGTTGCTCGCTGCACTGTTTGCAACAGTGACTTTTCTATTGCCCATGGTGGGTTAAGACTGTAAAAGACATGTTGAGGTGAGTTTAACAGGTGTCATTCATTCATTAGCATAGCTAACGTTATTTTAACTAGATGGCCAGCGGCTAAGGAGCTACTCTATTGCAGACATCCCACCTCTCCTGGAAGTCTCCCGCAAATTGATGGTGCTACCTCCCTGAAATAAGTTTTTGCAGGGTGGGATCTCTGCAGATGGTATAGGAATGACCTGGATGAAGAAGTAGAAGGGTGGGTTAGTAAGCTTGCTGATGACACAAAAGTTGGGGATGTTGTGGATAGTCTGGAGGGTTGTCAGAGGTTACAGCTGGACATCGATAGGATGCAGAATGGGGCTGAGAACTGGCAGATAGACTTCAACCCAGGTAAGTGAAATGGTTCATTTTGGTAGGTCTAATTTGAAGACAGAATATAAATGGCAGTGTGGAGGATCTGAGAGATCTTGGGGTCCATGTTGAAAGATTACTCAAAGCTGCTGCGTAGGTTGACAGTGTTGTTAAAGTGGTGTATGGTGTGTTGGCATTCATCAAATGTGGGATTGAGTTCAAGAGCCGTGAGGTAATGTTACAGCTATATAGGGCTTTGGCCAGACCCCACTGGAGTACTGTGTTCAGTTCTGGTCACCTCACTACAGGAAGTATGTGGATACTATAGGGAGTGCAGAGGAGATTTACAGGGATGTTGCCTAGATTGGAGGGCATACCTTATGAGAATAGTTTGAGTGTACTTGGCCTTTTCTCCTTGGAGCAACGGGGGATGAGAGATGACCTGATAGAGGTGTATTCCACCGAGATGCAACACAGAGCGTCATAGGAAGTCATTCCTGCCTGTGGCCACCAAACTTTACAACTCCTCCCTTGGAGGGTCAGACACCCTGAGCCAATAGGCTGGTCCTGGACTTATTTCATAATTTGCTGGCATAATTTACATATTACTATTTAACTACTTATGGTTTTATTACTATTTATTATTTATGGTACAACTGTAATGAAAACCAATTTCCCCTGGGATCAATAAAGTATGACTATGACTATAAGATGAAGGGCACTGATCGTGTGGGTAGCCAGAGGCTTTTTCCCCGGGCTGAAATGGCTAACACGAGGAGGCATAGTTTTAAGGTGCTTGGAAGTAGGTACCAAGGGGATGTCAGGGTAGGTTTTTCCACAAAGAGAGTAGTGGGTGCGTGGAATGCACTTCTGGCAGCAGTGGTGGAAACAGATACAATAGGGTCTCTTAAGAGCCTCTTAGGTACATGGAGCTTGAAAAAAAGGGCTATGCGCTAGGGAAATTCTAGGCAGTCTCTAGAGTAGGTTACATGGGCGGCACAACATTGTGGGCCGAAGGGCCTGTAATGTGCTGTAAATTTCTATGTTCTAAATCTAGAGTTGTGACTTCATAATTGGGCAGAATGAGAGTGTGCTGTGACTTCTTTTTGAGAAAAACAACCAACCAATCTGGAAATAAAGACTTGAACGACAAGCCAAAAAAAATCTTCCTTTTAACGTCGTGATGAATCAGTTGCAGCACAAATCAATTATAGCTCCATGTAAATAGGAAGTAAAACTTTAATTTTGTAAACATCTTTCCTGACCTCAATGCCCCAATTCTTTAGAGCAATCCAAAACTGGTATCACTGTCATTAAGAGACAACAGTCATTTTCTGTTTCTCAAAAAAGGGTAAACAAGGGGTTCTGCAGATGCTGAAAATCTAAGGCAACACACAAAATGCTGGATAAACTCAGCAAGTCAGACAACATCTATAAAAAATTCAATGCTTTGAGCCGAGACCCTTCATGAGAAAAGGAAGGAGGAAGATACCAAAATAAAAAGGTGTGGGGGGGGGAGGAGGGGCAGAAGGACAAGTTTGAAGGTGTTAGGTGAAGCCAGGTGGATAGGAAAAATAAAGGGTTGAAGAAGGAATTTGAAAGGGGAGGAGAGTGGACCATGGGAGAAAGAGAAGAAGGAGGTGCACTAAAGGAAGGTGATAGGCAGAATAAACGGCAAGAGACCAAAGTAGAGAATAGAAGAAAAGGGGGAGGGGAAAAAAGCAAAAAATTACCAGAGAAATCTATATTCATGCCATCAGGTTGGAGGCTACCTAGATGCTACGAGGAAAAAGAAATGGGAAGGAGGCAGTGGGGAAAGGTTGTGTATAATCTGTAATCTTACTCGGGTCCAACCTAGCATGAGATTGGATTCACTTTGCTTTTTTTTTGGGAATGCTGGTCTGTATATTATAAAGTAAGTAGTGTAAAAGAATGTTAAAAATATTTAAATAATTTCAAAATGTGCTTCCCCCCCAAAAAAAAACCTTGCATTTAGTTTAACAGTTCTGAAACAGCTTGAAATATGAGAATCATTTAAAAACTTAAAGTCAATTGCTGGCTTTGGCATAAATCAAGGTTCTGCCTCCAGCTTTGTCATTGCCAAAATGTGCCAGGGACAGTGGCACAGCATTACACTGTCTGAAACTAAAGCACTATCAAGAATCTGCTGCACATTTGCTTGGTTTGGAGTGTCAGCTTGATTGGCCTACCACATCCAGTTCAGGTGGGGTGGGGGGAGGCATAATTATGATTAGCAGAGTCTAGAAAGATCTGGTCCGTACTCAGTTTAGCTTTTAGTTTATCCAAAGATGCACCATGAGATTACTCTCATGCCTCAGACTGATGTCAGCAGTGAACCAGATCGTATGCATTTTCTTCCCGGAATGTTTATTGTTGCTATTGAACTGAATTCAAAAAGAACAACTATTTCCTCTTGAGTTCATTCAAGTCTTGTGCGTTCAGGGCACACAACTGGGTAAGGCATCAGTTCAATGAAACCCCCAGGTACACAGCAGACACAATGTCATTGTGTTGACTATGCTACTACATTAAAGTATTCCCAATGGACAGCTCCTGTATGAATAATAACACAACTGTTTATCTCCTAAACCAAACTGGGTTGAAGCTGCATTAATGAACATAATATACTACGATTCATGAACTACAAGTTTGAATTAATATTGGTATATTATTGTCTCCATGTACAAAAATACAGTGAAAATCTTGTCTTGCAGTGTTTATATGGATAAAATCATTACATCATGCATTGAGGTAAAATAACGTAAAACAGTAACAATGCAGAATGAAGTGTAAAAGCTATCAAAAAAGTGCAGTGCAGGTAAATGATAAAATGCAAGATCAATATGAGGCAGACTGAGGTGCCAAAAGTCCATATTATCATACAGGGCCCTCTAAGAGTTTAGTAATAGCGGGATAGAAGCTGTCCTTGTTCAGTATGCTGATTACTACTGCATATATTTTACAATAATAAACATACTGTACTATTCCAACTGCTTCTAATGATCTATGCCCCAACCAGATGCACCATTCCATAATCAACACCAACCTACCCTCAGCAAAGCTAAATGTGCATCGATAGCACAAGGTAATACTTTAAAACATGATACAATCACACTTCTAATTATATATCATAATTACTTTTCAATAAATTTGTGTGGCATATCTGATATCCATAATAGTTTCCTGCACTATATTACATCGTTCGGCACAACGCGGAGAAAATGCACAGAAGTGTGCAGCAAAATGAATCTTTGTTGGATTATAGAATGTGACTGTGAAATAGACAATGTAGACACTAGAATCTGAACAAAACCACCTGCTAGAGGAACAAGCAGTATCCGTAACACAAAAAGTGCTGCAGGAACTCAGCAGGTCAGGTTGATGCAGAGTCTTGATTCATTTCTTTCCATAGATGCTGCCTGACTTGTTCAGTTCCTCCTACTCTTTGCATATTTACAAAATTCCCAGTATCTGCAGAAACTTGTGCTTTTGCCCCACTGAGTTCCTCCATCAGATTGTCCACGCTATGGCAACATCCACACAATTATTCCAAGAGTGCATAGGACACAGTGTGACCCAGGGAATGGCAAGAGCAAGCAACATCCCATCATGGAGAAGTGTGAATCATCAGCTCTGGGAAATATATTCTCAGTATCAGTATCTCCCTTATCAATTAATTGTGTATCATGGAGATGTACACTCCCACTACTGGCTAGTTTTTCCTGTAACCTTGGGATTAGTATGAACGGGTACATAATAGCACTGTTGGGCAACTTCCCCTGTAGTTCAAAAGAACATGGTGAAATTCTTTTTGAAAATGCTGGAAGTATTTTTAAGGCCATTGAACTGAATCATCAGGTCTTTTCCCCCCATGTGTAGCCTCACCTGCTGAGTATTTCCAGCATTTTTATTTTATTTCAGTTTCCACCGTGACACTGGGTGAGTGGCTACTGCCAGTCTATATCCCTAACTGTGACAGTCCCAGTGATAGACTTATTCTGCAGGGGAGGATGTGTGTCAGTACCCCATGCAAGGCAATGTTTACACTCATGCGAGTATAGTGACTAGCAAACGTCCTTCAAATGCAGAAGCCTTGGAAACTGAGAGCTGCAGCTCTCGGCCCACCACCAGCACCCGTCTTCCATCCCAAACTTTCTCCTCCCTCCCCTCGCCCATCGCAGAGACAACCAACAGCAGGGCCCAATCGCGCCGGCGACGGAAACTCGGGCTGAGGCGGCGGGGCCTGGTGCGGAGCGGGCGCTACCGGCACCGGACACGAAAGCGCGGCCACTTGCCTGAGCGTTGGGCCCACGCAGGCCGCGTCCGTGCTCTCGATCTCCTGCAGGATACGCTCGTGTTCCGTGGCCGTCTCCAGCCCCTCGGCCTCTGCCATCTTGCAGCTCGGGCAGGGCGGCGATGGCGATGAACCCACTTAACGGCTCATGGCCCGGCCTTCCTCCAAACCACCAAGGAGACGCCCCTCCTCGGTTCCGGGTCCTCGGGCGTTTCCACTTTCCTCACGGTACCCACCCCGATTGCGCGTGCACGCTCGCCAGCTCGCTCCGGTAATGCGCGAGCACGCTCGCCCTCCCTCGGCTCTACCTGCCGCAAGCCAATTTCTTTTCCGTATGTCAGCGCACACTGGCGCAAAAGGCATCCTTCGTATTGCGTCCAAATGACGCTGAAACACTCAACACGTTTCTCACCTGTTAAAAATGCGGCTTCGTTTCCTTTGGAGTAATCATCCGACTGAAATCCAGACGTAACCCAACACCTTAAACTTCACGTGGAGAATCAGGCTTGTGCGATGCAAGCACGCGAAAATACTAACACATTTAATGCATTTGAACAGAAATTCCTACAAAACAAAATAGTGGATGTGGCCCAGTCCATCACGGGTAAAGCGCTCCACACCGTTGGGCACATCTACACGGAGCGCTGTCGTAGGAAAGTGTCATCCATTATCAAGGACCCCAACACCCAGGACATGCTCTCTTCTCGCTGCTGCCATCAGGAAAGTGATGCAGAAGCCTCAGGACCCACACCACCAGGTTCAGGAACAGTTATTACCCCTCAACCGTCAGGCTTTTGAACCAGAAGAGATAACTAACTTCAGTAGCCCCATCACTGAACTGTTCTCACAACCTATGGACTTTTAAGGACTCCATCTTATGCTCTCATATTTACTGCTTATTTGTTTTCATTTGTATTTGCACAGTTTATTGTCTTTTGCACATTGGTTGTCCATCCTGTTGAGTGCCGTCTTTCATTGATTCTATTGTTTCTTGGACTGGTTATGTAAGCCTGCAAGAAAACGAATCTCAGGGTTGTACATATGTACATTAATAGTAAATATGTTTCGAGGTTTGAACGTTATGACATATAATGATCTATCTCAAAATTCAGATTTTCTTGTCAACATAGAGTTAACACGCTTACATTCCTTAAAACTGATAGAACTGTTGCCATTCATTTGGCTCGGAGGTGGTATACTACTGATGTTAATGATGCATGGTAGCCCTAAAACAGCTGAAATGAATGAGGGGTTTCCCCAGCATGCACATTTGACAGTCACCATGACAGACATCTCACCTCTCCCAGAAGTTCCAGGAGTCTCCCACATATTGATAGCGGCTCCCTGACGCCCGCAAATTATGTACAATATCCTGGAAATCGATTTTTTTGAGAGCAAGCGAGTGGGGGGGGGAGCGAGTGACAGAAGTAGCAAGAGAGTGAGAGAAAGAGCATCCTGATAGGTCTACTTAGCACAAAGAGAGACCAGTTTTCTTTGTGGGTGGGCTTTACAGCTGACCTCTCTCTCTTTCATTGTCCATCAGTTCAGTTTAGTGTCCTGCAGCGCAATAGCAGAGTGTTCCAAAATAAGAAAATATAAAACATACTTCACCCCAGACTACACTAAAGTGTACCCCTGCTTAATAGGGGTCAAAAATAATGACAGTGTTGCTTGCTGCACTGTTTGTGACAGTGATTTTTCTATTGCCCATGGTGGGTTAAATAACTGTAAAAGACAAGTTGAGGTGAGTTTAACAGGTGTCATTTGTTCATTAGCAAAGCTAACATTATTTAAACTAGCTGGCTAGCTGCTAAGGAGCTACTGTATTGATGTCCTACGTGATGAGGCCAAATTCCCTGTAGACTTGCTTAAAGTTGTAATTATAAAACGGCTCCATGATAATATATAATCGTGAATCTTGTGAATCTGATGTCTTGCAAAATTAACAAACTCATTGACAAAGACTGCTATGAGGTTGAGACTTCCGGCAAAATGCTCAAATCTGCCAAGTAAGCCACATCACAGTACAAGGAAAGTTTGCAAAAGAAATAGAAAAGCTATTTGCATTAATATTTAGCCATTAGCATTGAGACTGCCAACAAAATACTCAACAAGGAATATATATGTGTGTGTAACTAACTTAAATATGTGATCAAATAAATCAAATACAAGTGCTACACATGCCCTTACACTTCCTCCCTTACCACCATTCAGGGCCCCAAACAGTCCTTCCAGGTGAGGCATCACTTCACCTGTGAGTCGACTGGGGTGATATACTGCGTCTGGTGCTCCCAATGTGGCCTTTTATATATTGGTGAGACCCGACGCAGACTGGGAGACCGCTTTGCTGAACATCTACGCTCTGTCCGCCAGAGAAAGCAGGATCTCCCAGTGGCCACACATTTTAATTCCACATCCCATTCCCATTCTGACATGTCTATCCACGGCCTCCTCTACTGTAAAGATGAAGCCACACTCAGGTTGGAGGAACAACACCTTATATTCCTTCTGGGTAGCCTCCAACCTGATGGCATGAACATTGACTTCTCTAACTTCCGCTAAGGCCCCACCTCCCCCCTCGTACCCCATCTGTACTCATTTTTATGCACACATTCTTTCTCTCACTCTCCTTTTTCTCCCTCTGTCCCTCTGAATATACCTCTTGCCCATCCTCTGGGTCACCCCCCCCCTTGTCTTTCTTCCCGGACCTCCTGTCCCATGATCCTCTCGTATCCCCTTTTGCCTATCACCTGTCCAGCTCTCGGCTCTATCCCTCCCCCTCCTGTCTTCTCCTATCATTTTGCATCTCCCCCTCCCCCTCCAGCTTTCAAATCCCTTACTCACTCTTCCTTCAGTTAGTCCTGACGAAGCGTCGCGGCCTGAAACGTCGACTGCGCCTCTTCCTATAGATGCTGCTTGGCCTGCTGCGTTCACCAGCAACTTTGATGTATGTTGCTTGAATTTCCAGCATCTGCAGAATTCCTGTTGTTTGTGATCAAATAAATTGTTCTGTTCTTTCATAATCAAATATCCTGTGTATATACACCCTTGAAGATCAACCGGGGGGGGGGGCAGATATGGGGTTGCAGGGGGCAGGGGTGGTGGTGCTACCTCCCTGAAATGAGTTTTTGCAGGGTGGGATGTCTGCCATTACACTCACTATAAAATGCAGAAAAAAATGTTACAAGCATTTGACTCTTCCCAACAAGAGATCTCTGGTTATACAAGTGGGGCTACATGTAAAATGTGGAATTATTCTCCCTTTACAGCACTAGCTAACTTATGAAATCGAGAGTTAAAGGTGCTCATCAGATGCTAGGTACTACTTCAGTGGGAAGAATCATTGAAATACTGGGATCCACGTTAATACATCACTGCAACTTTAGCAGGATAGATCCCATATTAACAAAAATAAAAAAATATTGGATTTCAGCAATTAGAATGGAATAATTCATAATTTATTTTCAGAATATTCAGATCTTAAAAGGCAGTATATTTGTATATTAAGCTCATTCCCTGCAAGCATCAGATTCATCATATGAAATTCAAGTCCTGGTAGGCCCTTTTCAGCCTGCTTGTGTTCTGCAAAACTTGTTTCTCCCTGCCTTAACAATTCTTTCTCCCCCTTGTCCAGTATATTTCCAATTACATCCATGGCTCACTACCATTAACAGTCCCTACTGGCTTATCTTCACCATGGATGTCTAATCCCCCTACATCTGTATGCCACATCAGGATAGTCAGAGAGCTTCACTTTTCTTGAAAAGATGCCACATCTGTCTCCCTTGCTTCACCCACTGAAGAAATTCTTCAGCTCAACTCATTGTCTCCAAATTAATAATACAACTTGGGATCAAGCTACAGTCACCTCTTCAGAAACATGGACAGTTCTTGTTTCAGTCTTTTCAGGGACTCTCCCCCCCACCCCCACCCAACTGTCTTCTCCAACAATAACTGCATGATGTTCTTGCTACATTCATACTGAGCTAAAATTTAATTTCTTTGGCTACCGTTTCCCCACATAGTTCCTAATTTCACATTGTCTAAATCTGGCTCTTCCCTTCCTTATTTTGAAATCTCCATTTCAAGGGATAGATTAGTTACCAGTGTCCATAATTAGACCATCAATTCTCTCACCTATTCCTGACTACATACACCTCCCCCCACATGACTTCCTGCATGGACTCAAATTCTATTATACTAGTTTCTCCATCATATATTCACCAGTGACAAGGCCAGACCAGAACCAGATGTGGCAGGAGGTACAAAGGAACTGGGCATCAACAATGAAGAAAGAAAATGATAAACTGTTCAGTGGAGAGCCTTGTGTTTAAGGGAAGGGATTGGACAAGGAAAGTATGCATAATCAAAGTAGGAAGCAACAAGTTTCCTGAGCAAATGAAGTGACGAACTCGGCAATAACAACATTTTCGCCAATTGTGGCTCCCTCTGCCATAGTGGACAAGGTTCTCACCTGTATCTCTTCTTTTCCCCAACACATTCTTCCCAGCCACAATAATATTCAGCTTCTCCTTCCACCGATTAGCCTCCATGTTCAATGATGGGTCATATGCCATCATTTTTAACTCTGCCATGGAAGGTCCCACACCTGGCCGTGAAAGGAGGAGGTTTGGGCATAGGGCTAGCAACCCATCCCATAAAAACCCAGTACTTAGGAAATGCCAACAGAAGCTCTAAAGATATCATCCCTGGGAGATGAAGGATACACCAAGATACTTGGAGACAACATGAAAGGCTGGGCCAGAACAGAGGATTCAGACGAGCTACTTTCGGTGACCTATGGCCCAGTAGGGATGATGGGAATAAGTAAAAGTACTCCATAATTTTGCCACCTCTAATGGCATTCCATCAAATACATCCTCCCCTCTTTCTTCTACATTTTAAAGAGTTTGTTCCATGTTCAATTCCCTGATCCACTCTCACCACCATCAACCATTTGTCTTTAAAAGAAAATTCCCCATACAGCTGTAGGGGATTAAAACATCAGCCCTTTAAGGCTTTCTAAGGCATTGGTCAAACTGCATTAGGAGTATTCTGAGCAGTTTTGGCATCTATATCTAAGAAAGGATGTGCTGGCATTGGAGATGGTCCATCCGAGGTTTACAAGAATGATCTGGGGAATGAAAGGGTTAACATAATAGGAGCATTTGAATGCTCTGGGCCAGTACCTGCTGGAGTCTGGAAGAACGTGGTGGTGGGGAGGGGAAATCTTATTTAAACCTATTGATATTGAAAGATCTAGAGAAAGTAGATGTGGGGAGGACGTTTCCAATAGTGGGACAATCTGGGGCCAGAGTGCACAGCCTCAGAATAGGAGGATGTCCCTTTAGAACAGATGAGGAATTTCTTCAGCCAGAGGGTGGTGAATCCATGGAATTCATTACCATGGGCAGCTGTGTTGGTCAAGTCACAAAGCAAAGGTTGATCGGGTCTTTAATAATTATGGAGAGAAGCCATGAGAATGGAGTTGAGGGGGAAAGTAAATAAGCAATGAACAAATAGCAGAGCATGCTCTATGGGCCAAATGGCCTAATTCTGCTCCGATACCTCATGATCCCTTTTCTCCCCCATCACCTCATTCTCTTTCCACCATCAATCAGTCCCTCCAGGTAACGCAACAATACACTCGCACTTCATCCCATTTTTCAATCAATTTCAGTATTCATAATGTTACTCCCTGTACAGTGCAGAAAGCAGACTGGATAATCATTTTGCAGAATGCCTCTATTAGATCAGGAGAATGACACTGCGCTTCCACCTGCCACATTAACTCTCCTACCTCGCCCTGTGTATTTTGGGCTTCCTGCATTTCTCCAGGGAAGTCCAGCACTCAAGAAGAGGATTTTCCGTCCGAATACGTTGTAACCTTCTGGACTTAATACTGAATTTCACCATTTACCGGCCTTCTCCACAGACTATTGTCTATCACTGCACCAACGTGTTCTTTCTTCCTCCCCCCCCCCCCACATCTCCAACTACACTTAAAAAAAATAATTGTTACCCTATCTTTGATCTGTACCTTCTCACATACATTCCCTGGTCTTTTCGTTCTCGACTTCTTTTGCTTCTTAAAATACATCTATTTTTCACTCAAACACGAGGAAATCTGCAGATGCTGGAATTTCAAGTAACACACATAAAAATTGCTGGTGAACGCAGCAGGCCAGGCAGCATCTATAGGAAGAGGTACAGTCGACGTTTCGGGCCGAGACCCTTCGTCAGGACTAACTGAAACGTCGACTGTATCTCTTCCTATAAATGCTGCCTGACCTGCTGCGTTCACCGGCAATTTTTATGTGTATTGCTTGTCTATTTTTCACTCATGATATTTGGCCTGCTAAGTGCTTCCAGAAATGTTGTTTGTAAGTGTTCCACGTTAGATTCCAGCTTCACTAAATACGCCGTTTTTTATATATTTTAGCGTACTAATGTTAACGGAAATATCAAAAGTTTGGGAGAGGGGAATAACTACAGAGTATCGGCGAACGAGAACCGTTAATTGCCAAGTGCACCCCTTTAACCCACGGCAATTTGAAGTCCAAACCGGATTATATTCTCCCACCAACAACCCCCACCCCCCAGGTGGCTGAAAATATCTATTAACCAAATTTGCGTTTAATTCCGCAAATTAATATCTACGAAATAAAATACCAATAGGTTAACGCTGGACAATAGCAAAATCGTTGGAAAGAACCAGCCATTCAGAATCAGGTTTAATATCAGTGGCAATGTCGTGAAGTTTTTTTGTTTTGCGGCAGCAGTACATTACAGGACATAATAAAATTATTCACACACACACACGATATAATTAAATTAAATAAGTAATGCAAAGAGAGAAGAAAAATACAGAGGTAGCGTTCATGGGATCATAAAGGTCGAGGGGGAAAAAAAGCTGTTACTGAAACGTTGAGTGTGCGTCTTCAGACTCCTGTACCTCTTCCCTGATGGTAACAGTGAGAAGAGGGCATCTCTGGGTGATGGGCGTCCTTAATGGTAGGCGCTGCCTATTTGAGGCATCGCCTTTTGAATGTGTCCTCAAGGCTGGGGAGGCTATTGCCCATGATGGAGCTAGCTGAGTTTACAACTTTCGGCACCTTTTTCCGATCATGTGCAGTGCATAATCCATACTTGATTATGATGTAACCAGTTAGAATGCTTTCCATGGTACAATCGGTAGACATTTGCGAGTGTCTTTGGTAATATACCTATTCTGCTCAAACTCCTAATGAAATATAGCCATCGCTGTAATTGCATCAATATGTTAAATCCTTAGAGATCTACAGTCTCCTCTAAAGTTGTTCCACCTTGAACTTCATCTGGGAAATCGGATTCATGCATGGATAATGTTTTAATTAAAATGCTAACACGTTTAATGTCTTCCAAATTTTGAAAGTACTCTTATTTGATATCGTATATATTTGTCGTTAGTGAAACAAATGGACCATCGTCAATTTAACCCCTAAATTCAGCGCAGGAACTTTACGAAAGTCACGGGGCAGGGGGAGGGGGGAGGAGAATTTGAAGAAACTTTTTAGCTCAGGAATTTTCCACCCCCATACGAATGGTTCAAGCAAGTTTGGACGCCGCTTTCAACCCATTATTAACTAACCAGATATTTTTAAACAATTAACCACTTAAAAGATACACCGATTCACAGACTGTTATGAAACTACGGAGCAACACTCGTCTTTCCCCTGTGAAAAAAGTTAACTGAAGTCAAGCGACTGTTAAACTGGACAACTAGAACTGCGATTTTACACAACACAAGCCTAAAGTACAGTACCACAGCTAGACATATTTTGCGTGCTTTTGCCCAATACCAAACTCTTTAGTCACGACGAGGGGAAGTCACGTTACCCACCGTAAACTTGTGCCAAGAGGTAATTCGAGTGTTTCGATCTCCGAAAACACATTTTCATAAATTTGATTTTCTCGGGTTTCTTCCTCGGAGGCGACTGATTTATTTGACTGGGCCATCGTTTTAAGCGTCTTCGGTCTCGGAATACTGGAGGGGAATCTTTTGATTCTGTGAAATTCTACACATAAAAAGTGCGCGAAACAACGAAATTAAACCAACATGAAGGTGCCGCACAGGGTACTTCTGGGTGCAATTTACCACCTCTTCAATAAGAGGTGACGGGGGAATGACTTATTTTTAGCGCATGGTTATTTAAAGCCTATCATGTGTCACTCTCCAACTGATTAACCTTTCACAAATACCAACATAACCACTCACGCGTTCTTTAGAAAACACAGAAAATATATGTCTTAATTGTTTTATGGAATAGCGAAGTGTCAATAAAATATGTCGGAGGGTCACTAGTACCGTTTAATATAACAAGAGACAATTTTCTGAGTTAGTACTCGTTTGACCTTGAAGCCAGCAACCGAACTAATCATTATCATAGTTAAGTTTTACAACTTGATTTTTTTAGCCGCAATTTTATAGTGAATTCCAGTCTATAAGTCGGAGAGTAGAAGACGGAAGTTAAATCTGAAATGATCCCAACGTGGAAAGTACTGCTTTTCAATTATTGTGGCTCTATGTCAAACCAGAATAGATTTGCTGTAAAATAGACCTCAGGAAGTTCCAAGCACTTTGCACACAAATAACAGTGCAGTAATGGCCATGTACTCTGTGGCCTTTTCTGCAGCTGACAGAATAACAGAGTAGGGTTACGTTTAGAATTTCACTAGCAGGATGGCCTTCTTGACGGTGCAGTTCTCTATTAGTGAGTGTGCAATCCAGATTTCGAGTTCAAGTATCTGAAGTGGATTTTAAACATAAAAATGGGAGCAAAAGAGATCTTCATCCTGTTCTATCAATCGACAAAATTGACTTAATTAAGTTTCCTAATTGTAACCACATCAGATACACATCAGCTGCATCAGTCATACAAAGTTCACCTCGCAAGTATCTGGAGACATGCCTGAACAGTGAATAGGAATAGGGACCACTTAGTCACACATTAGTTAAGCAGCTGTTGTGGTCCATACCAGAGGTATTCAAGTCTGGAGATGGAGAAAACTACAAGAGGTACAGGAATGACCCCCAGAAAGCCATCTCAAGGGCGAAGGGGAAATACCAGACCAAAATATCACCCATTATAAAGTTAAAACAAACAAACGACATGATGAGCTCAATGCCTTCTATGCTTGCTTTGACCATCAGAATATGTTGGAACGATTGTGAACTCCCACATCCCCTGATGATCATATGATGTCAGTCTCAGAGGCTGAAGTGCCAGCTGCCTTCGGAAGGGTGAATGCATGGAAAGCATCTGGACTGCATGGTGTGTTCACTGAGATCTTTAACCTCTCATTTCAGCAGTGAGTGGTACCCACCTGCTTCAAGCAGGCTTCGGTTATAATGGTGTCTGAGAAGACCGTGGAGACCTGTCCCAATGACTATCACCCAGTTGCACTTACATCCACAGTGGTGAAGTGTTTTGAGAGAATGGGGATCAAGCGTATCAACTCCTGCCTAAGAGGTAACTTGGATCAACTCTAATTTGCTTACAGATCCACTAAAATGCCATCTCATTGACTCTTCACTCAATCCTGGGACATCCGGACAGCAAAGAGGCATGCATCAGGATGTTCTTTATTGACTACCGCTCAACATTCAATACCATCATCCCCTCAAAACTAATCAATAAGGTCCAAGACCTTGGCCTCAATACCTTCTTGTGCAATTGGATCCTCAAATTCCACACATATAGACTCTAGTCAGTTCAGATCGGCAAAAACATCTCCTCCATGATCTCCATCAGCACAGGTGCACCACTGGACTGTGTGCTTACCACCTGCTCTAATCACTTTACAGCTATTACTGTGTGGCTAAGCACAGCTCCAATGCCATACTCAAGTTCATTGATGACACTATTGTTGTAGGCTGAATTAAAGGTGGTGATGAATCAGCATATAGGAGGGAGGTTGAAAATCTGGTTGAGTGATGTCATAACAACAATGTCTCACTCAGTGTTAACAGGACCAAGGAACAGATTATAGACTTTAGGAGAGGAAAGTCAGAGGTCCATGACCCAGTCCTCATCAGAGGACCAGAGGTGGAGAGGATTAGCAACCTTAAATTCCTGGGCGTTACTATTTTGGAGGACCTGTCTGGGACCCAGCATGTAGTTACAATTACAAAGAAAGCATGGAAACACCTCTACTTCCTCAGGAGTTTATGTAGGTTCAGCATGGTATCTAAAGCTTTGACAAAGTTCTATAGATGTAGTGGAGAGCATATAGACTGGCTATATCACAGCCTGGTGTGGAAACACCAATGCCTTTGAATGGAAAATCCTACAAAAAGTAGTGGATTCAGTACAGTACATCACAGGTAAAGCCTGCCCAACTGTTGAGCACATCTGCATGAAACACTGTTATAGGAAAACAGCATCCATCATCAGAGTTCCCCACCACCCAGCTCATGCTCTCTTCTCACAGCTGCCATCAGGTAGAATGTACAAGAGTTTCAGGACTCATGCCACCAGGTTCAAGAACAGTTACTACCCCTCAACCACCAGACCCTTGAACCAAAGGGGATAACTACACAGAACTTCACTTGCCCCATCATGGAAACTTTCCAACAACTAATAATCTCGCTTTCAAAAAGTCTATCTTATTATCGCAGATTCTCATTATTTATTGTTATTTATTTATTTTTGCATTTGCACAGTTTGTTGTCTCCTGCACTCTGCTGGACTTTCACTGATCCTGTTACAGTTATTATTCTATAGATTTGCTGAGTATACCCACAAGAAAATCTGTCTCAAGGTTGTATATGGTGACTTATGTACTTAGATAATAAAATTTACTTTGAACCCTTCAGTTAACATCTCAGAATTTTCCATCACCATCACTGAATATACCCCGTGTGGTAGAATTGCATCAGATGCGATTGTGGAATGGTGCATCGTTGAGAGGGAGTGTCTCCTGGACGTCTTCAACATAAAGTCTATAAAGTTTCATGGCAGGAAACAGATAATGCTCAACTGCTGCTGTCCTGCACTCATATCTGATAAATGCACTCTTCCCTTTGGCAATTCAATAATTCAATAAGGACCCTCAACATCCAGGACATTCCTCTTTTCATTACTACCATTGGGGAGGAGGTACTGGAGCCTGAAGGCCCACACTCAATGTTTTAGGACCAGCTTCTTCCTCTCCTCCATCAGATTTATGAATGGTCCATGAACACTACCTCATTGTTTCCCTTTTGCACGATCCTTCTCTCTACCTATCAGGTGTAACTTATTGGAATTTTTTTATGTCCTGCCCTGTACTGCTGCTACAAACCAACAATGGAAGGCTATGGTCCAGGTGCAGGTCGATGGAACCAGGCAGAATAATAGTTTGGCACAGACTAGATGGGCCAAATAGCCTGTTTCTGTGCTGTTGTGCTCCATGACCCTATGGCAAGTTCAACTTCAAAAGATTCAAGACCTTCAACATCCAAAACAAAGCCATCTTCCTGACTAGCCCCTATCCAATATTTTGACCATTCTTCCCTATGTCCATTAGCTCAGCCTAAATGCAGTGTGTATCATTGTCAAAATGTACAGCAGGAAGTGTCTCATGGTTCTTTGAGAGGCAGATGTATCCAATTCATCCAACATATTCATTAGCATTCAAGCAAAAGCTTGTCTTCCTATTCCCAGACCATACCCCTGCAATCCACAGAAGATCCAATTATTGCAAACTAAATGCTGCTTCTTGATGACGCTATGCACAAATACTCAGTCACCTTCTGTGAGTACTTTACTGGTTCCTTCTAATCAACTCTGTCGATACGATAACACCCAATGTACAAAGAAGCAAAAATAGCATTTCATGAGGTACAAAACAAAGCCTTTACATTAGCTAATGTTGTGTGAAAGGAAAGGGTTATTATGTACCACCATTCAGAAGAGTTTTTTGGAAGTTAAAAAAAAGTTTATTAGTGAGTTCCAAGTGCTGTATATATTGCTTAGGTGTAGGGGATTCCACGGTAGTGTAGTCGTTAGCGTGACACTGTTAGAGCTTGGGCATCGGAGTTCAGAATTCAATTACAGCACCATCTGTAAGGAGTTTGTACATACACCCTGGGGCCACATGGATTTCCTCCGGGTGCGCCAGTTTCATCCCACAGTCCAAAGAAGTAAAGGATAGTAGGTTAATTAGTCACTGTAAATTGTCCTATGCTTAGGCTGGGGTTAAATTGGTGGGTTGCTTGGTGGTGTGGCTCATTGGGCTGGAAAGGCCACATCACTAAATAAAAAATACATAAATATTTTGATTAGAAACATGCTGGAAATCTGAATTAAAAACAGAAAATGCTGGAATAATTCACCAGCTCATTCTTCATAATTTCTGTCAGCTTCAATGAGAGTCCACCACTAGACACATCGCCTCCTCTTCCCCTCTCCTTTCACCATTCCAAACAGACTGATCCTTTTGTGACTCCATGGTCTACTATTTAGGTCTCTCCTAATCACCTTGGGGTACTTTCCCATGTAACCAAAGATGTGCAACCCCTTCACTTCACCTTTTCCTTTCCCATTATCCAGGGACCCAAGCAGTAAAGTAGAGATTCTAATAAACTTGAATGAATTCTGCACACACTTCTGTATATTGAAGAAACCAGACACAGATTGGTGACTGATTTGCATAGCACCTGTGTTTAGATTTCAGAGCTGGACCGTGCACTCCCTATTTAATTCTCCTTCCCTATCCCACTTTGACCTCTTTGACTGTGGCTTCTTTGACTGTTTTAACAAGCCTGCTGTAAGCCTGTGAAACAGTACCTCATCTTATGTTTAGACATGATGTAACCTTCCAGCGTGAATATTTGATAGAGCTGCTTCAGGTAACTTTTTCTCCTCTCAGCTTTTACATTTGACTGCATTTTCTCTCTCTAATCGTAAGCATTGACCAGTCCACCATTTTATTCCCCACAACTTCATCCTATATTCCCTTTGCATTTCCCCTCCCTTTTATGTATCTTAAAATAATTTGTTTTCTTTCTTTCCCAAAAGGTCTTTGAGCTAGCATATTAATGTTGTTTTGCTTTGCTACAGATGCTGCCTAACCTGCTGAGAGTTTCTAGCATTCTCTGTTTTTATTAACAAGATTCACTCAGTAAACAGCAGACAACACCTGTGTGCATTACTTCTAAACCCTAAAGTAGAAGTAAGCATTCTTCGCCTCAGCTGTTAATGTCTAAGTAGTGGGTAAGCAAAGTTCAAAGATTCAAAGTATATTTATTATCAAAGTATGTATACAGTATACAACCCTGAGATTCATGTTCCCCATTCAGCCATGAAACAAAGAAAACTAAGGAACCCTTTCAAAGAAAAGCATCAATTTCCCTCCCCCCAATGTGCAAAAAAAAATCATGCAAACAATAAAAAAAAATGAGCAACTAAAAAAGGAGTGACCAGAAACCAGAAACACATCATAATGTGAACTACAGATTCCAACCCACAAACTGTGTCGATTAAACCTTGTCCATGGCCTAGGACTCCAGAACAATCCTCCAGCAGCTTCGTGTAAAAGGGAGAGAGGGACCATTCAAATGCAGGGACCTTCCTCCTGGAGCAGCAGGCAAGAGGGAGAATGAGGCCACCACACACGGCCACCTTCCTCTGGAAGCAGTGAGTGAGAGGCTGGTAGATGGGGATGAGAGACTTCCACTCTCAGGCTACATCCACACTAGACCGGATAATTTTGAAAATGTCAGTTTCGCGTAAAAATGATAGGCATCCACACCAGGCGTTTTTGAAAATACCTCCATCCACATTAAAACAGGTATTTGGGCGAATTGCCTCCTGCTGGGCATGCGCAGGACACATCTACAGAAAACAAGTGAAAAGAAAACGGTATACTTAGTGCGCGTTTGTCCAGTTACAGACTAGAAAAACTTAAAAGGAAATTGCCAAATGCCGGACAGCTGTTGGCACTCGCGCAGGAGGACTTAAAACTAAAAAAACAAATACTGGAGCGTATGGAGGCAACCGACAGGGAGTTCACGGACAGTATGACCCGGCTGACAACGAACATTGAAAAACCGACACAATACCAGCCTCACAGCCACTACAATAGCTACACATACGGACGCACAGACCCTCGGGTGGTCCCACCAACATCTTCCCCACTCCCACGGAGGGGTCACCCTGGAAACATTTCCTACAACCATAGTCTCTTCACCGATGAAAGGGACGACAGGTTTTTTAAAACCTCCAGTTACCCCGTGCACACTACAACACCCAACCCGTGTTTTCAGATTTAAACACTCTGGAGAGCGTTTCAGAAAAGCTCCGTTTTCGGGGGAGGAAAACGCCTTTTTAGTGTGGACGGAGGGTCAAAACGAAGAGAAAAAGCTTCGGTTATTGATTTATCCGGTCTAGTGTGGTCGATGATTTCAACCTTCCTCGACAGTTTAATCGGCGAGAAATGGAGTTGCCCTCACCCTGTCTACAGGAATCTGGGGCTCAAGGCCACATGCTTCGCTCGAAACCCCAACAAACACCCTGGAAGACAGCAAAGCACCAGGTCACTCAATCAGCACGAAAACATACCACCAAAGTGTTGGACATGGGCTCCAACAATAGCAGAACCACTTTTGAAAGAAAAAGAAGTAGTTTTGTGAACCGTCTGGAGCATGTCACCCCTGGTCGTGTTGTTTGCTGGCGCAGTCTTCTTCTGGACAAGAGAAGTAGTTGGGATGGTACTGAGAACCTTACGGTATGTCTATGCATTAAGAGCACACAGAAGCTCAACATAAATGACAGAATGTGCTGACCACCTTATGAACTACCTATCTGCTCATTTCACCATTCTCCCCCTGTATCCGCAGAAAAGTCTCTGTTCCCACACAGGCTTAATCAGCATCCGCAGAGGTCGCAATGTAGAGCTGGAGCAATGATCCTCAATCCAAAACACTGCTTAAGAAGAAAGGTTGATGAATTACATGCTACAACTTAAAATATTTCCTTCCAGATATTTTTAAAAAATGTAGTCAACAAGATAGATGGTAGATACTTAGCTCTTCGAGTCCATCTGGAACCTGCTATTCCGGATTTTGTCTGAAAAGCAATATCACTTCAGTCAACAATCCATCTGTCTGTACTGAACAATCTCAACAATTTATCTGGAAATCCTGATAAATACAATGCACATTCAATGACAATCCACTTCATGAAAACTCATACAGGAACTGTCAGAGGTAACACTGTTAGCAACGGGCCATGTAAAGGAAACACTTAGGACTTTTGATTAATTCTTCAGAATAAAGAAGTCAATGATATCTGTTAGTTGCAGTGCTAAATTGTGTTGATAGTCTTCAAATTTGCAGAGTTTTGCTGACCTTTCCCCCAGCCTGCACTTATCTACGGATACACAGCAGTCAAAGAATGGAAAACAGCTTAAAGAGCATCCGTTAGCAGAATCACAATAGTGAACTCTACCCCTCCACCAGCTTATTTTGCGTCAGCAGGACTTAAAAATTGTTGTAACTTATTTATTACATGTAAAACAATGGTCCACTAAATTTCAAAATCCAGCACATAAATGGCAAGTTTTTCTAAACAGGTGTGATTCCTTCAGGAAATAACTCAGAGTATAATGTGCATTATTAATTAAATTATTTATTAAATGTTAAATACTACATTATTTCCAGTGGTGGAAGAAACATCTGCTACTACAGTATTTAAGGATGTGTAACACTTTGAAGGATGCAACACTTCCTAACTGAGAAAATAAATTTCTGATAACCAAGAGTCAGAGCATTTGCATCAGCCAATGAGTTGGGGTGGAGTAGGGGAGAGAAAATTGTCAAGCGACCAGACAAAGTTAATTCATTCGGGAGATCAATTTACAAAATGGAGAATATAAAACCACAATAATTTCTTGGAAAAATATGATGTTTCGAGGATTCTTCTTCTAATGGTATGGAGGCAATGTTCATTTTTGGCACAAGGTTGTTTTTATTAGGAACCAGCACAAACTCAGTGAGCTGATTGGTCTTCCAAGGCTGTAATGATTCTATGGGTCTAATTCAGCATTCCATGGTACAAATTGTCCACATAATACCTAGACACAGACCATAAAATAGATTAATAAACAACTTACATTGCTTTTGCACTTTGTTCAAAGATTTTCCTACTCATGCAGAATAATGTGGCAGCAAAACAAATGAAAGATATTGATATAATTGTGGAAGTGCAAGCAAAATTTGGAAATTTTGAGAATCATATAGGAGTCAGGAAAGTTTGGCCTGAGAGTCAGTGTAATGAATAAACTCTTCTCCGTCTTCAGGTCAGATATTGTTATTGATAATAACCAATATCTCAATGATAAATTCTGCCATATTCATCAGGGATGATACCCATGTGTAGTCCAGTGGTATTTATTAAAGGAGACTTGGCTCAGAAGAGGCATTGTCTCTGGGTAAATTTTTGTAAGGGTCCTTTTTCTCTCCCTCTTGCTGTACCTAGTGTAGTAAATGGCTGTTGTGTGTTCTTCATGCCAGTTATTGGAGCCCTGGGAGTCTCCCGGGGAACTGCATCTGTGTGAAGTGCATCTAGTTGCAGCTCCTTGAAGATCGTGTTAGGGATCTGGAGAAGCAGCTGGATAACCTTCAGCTTGTACGGGAGAATGAGGAGATCATCGATCAGAGCTACAGGGAAGTAGTTACCCCTAAGCTGCAGGAGGGGAGTAGATGGGTGACTGTTAGGAGAAGGGGAAATGTGAATCGGCAGTTAGCACAGAGCACCCCTGTGGCCATTCCCCTCAATAATAAGTATACTGCTTTGGATAGTGTTGTGGGGGATGACCTCCTAGGGGAATACCAAGGAGACCGAATTACTGAGCATAGGTCTGTGGTGCAGAAGGGTGAGGGAGAAGAGGGGAGTGGTAGTGATAGGGAACTCAATAGTCAGGGGGACAGACAGGAGATTCTGTGGATGTGAATGGGACATCTGGATAGTACAGATCGCGTCCACAAAATTTTGGAAACAGAGGGAGAGCAGCCAGGTGTCTTGGTACATATCGATACCAATGACATAGGAAGGAAAAGCAAAGAGGTCCCGAGAAGAGAATTTAGGGAGCTAGTTAGAAAGCTGAGAAATTGGACCTCCAGGGTAGTAATTTCTAGATTGCTGCCTCTGCCAGATGCCAGTGAGGGTAGAAACAGGATGATTTGGCAGACAAATGCATGGCTGAGAAACTGGTGCAGGTGGCCAGGGTTCAGGTTCTTGGATCATTGAGGTCTCTTTTAGGGGAAGTATGACCTGTACAAAAGGGATGGGTTGCACCTGAACCCGAAGGGGACAAATATTCACGTGGGCAGCTTTGTTAGAGCTGTTGGGAAGGGTATAAACTAGTTTGGCAGCGGGGCGAGAACTGAAAAATGAAGGGACTCAGGATAGGACGGATGGTAGAAAAGCAAAGATAACGTGCAGTCAGACTGTCAGGAAGGGCTGGCAGATGATAGGGCAAAATTGTAGCCAGCAGTGCCTTAGTGATGCAGAATCAAAAAGGGTAGCAAGTACAGTACTCAAAAGTGTTACATCTCAATCACAGAGTATATGAAATAAATGGATGATCTTGTTGCCCTGTACAGATTGTCAGGTATGACATCGTGGCCATCACTGAATCGTGGCTGAAGGATGGTCGTAGTTGGGAGCTGAATGTCCAAGGTTATACGTTGTATCAGAGGTATAGGAAGGTGGGCAGAGGGGGTGGCTTGGCTCTGCTGGTAAAAAAATGGTATTAAATCAGTAGAAAGATGTGACATAGGATCAGAAGATGTTGAATCCTTGTGGAATGAGTTAAGAAACTGCAAGGGTAAAAGAACCCTGATGGCAGTTATGTGCAGGCCTCCCAGCAATAGCTGGGATGTGGACCATAGATTACAATGAGAAATAGAAAAGATGTGTCAAAAGGACAATGTTATGATAGTCATGGGAGATTTCAACGTGCAGGTCAATTGGGAAAGTCAGGTTGGTAACGGATCTCAAGAGAGTGAATTTGTTGATGGCTTTTTAGAGCAGCTTGACGTTGAGCCTACTAGGGGATCAGCTGTACTGGACTGGGCGTTATGTAATGAAGTGGAGGCGATTAGGGAGCTTAAGATAATAGAACCCTTAGGAGGCAGTGATCACAATATGATTGAGTTCAACTTGAAATTTGATAGGGAAATAGTAAATGCTGACATAGCAGTATTTCAATGGAGTAAAGGAAATTACAGTGTATGAGAGAGGAGTTGACCAAAGTAAATTGGAAGGACCTGCTGGCAGGGGTGACAGCAGAGCAGCAATGGCATGAGTTTCTGGGAAAAATGAGGAAGGTGCAGGACAGATGTTTTCCAAAAATGAAGAAATACTCAAATGGCAATATAGTACAACCATGCTGACGAGGGAAGTCAAAGCTAATGTAAAAACAAAAGAGAGGGCATACAGCAAAGCAAAAATTAAACATAGAACATAGAATAGTACAGCACAGTACAGGCCCTTCGGCCCACAATGTTGTACCGACCCTCAAACCCTGCCTCCCATATAAGCACCCACCTTAGGTTCCTCCATATACCTGTCTAGTAGTCTCTTAAACTTCACTAGTGTATCTGCCTCCACCACTGACTCAGGCAATGCATTCCACGCACCAACCACTCTCTGAATAAAAAACCTTCCTCTAATATCCCCCTTGAACTTCCCACCCCTTACCTTAAAGCCATGTCCTCTTGTATTGAGCAGTGGTGCCCTGGGGAAGAGGCGCTGGCTATCCACTCTATCTATTCCTCTTATTATCTTGTACACCTCTATCATGTCTCCTCTCATCCTCCTTCTCTCCAAAGAGTAAAGCCCTAGCTCCTTTAATCTCTGATCATAATGCATACTTTCTAAACCAGGCAGCATCCTGGTAAATCTCCTCTGTACCCTTTCCAATGCTTCCACATCCTTCCTATAGTGAGGTGACCAGAACTGGACACAATACTCCAAGTGTGGCCTAACCAGAGTTCTACAGAGCTGCATCACTACATCGCGACTCTTAAACTCTGTCCCTCGACTTATGAAAGCTAACACCCCATAAGCTTTCTTAACTACCCTATCCACCTGTGAGGCAACTTTCAGGGATCTGTGGACATGTACCCCGAGATCCCTCTGTTCCTCCACACTACCAAGTATCCTGCCGTTTACTTTGTACTCTGCCTTGGAGTTTGTCCTTCCAAAGTGTACCACCTCGCACTTCTCCGGGTTGAACTCCATCTGCCACTTCTCAGCCCACTTCTGCATCCTATCAATGTCTCTCTGCAATCTTTGACAATCCTCTACACTATCTACAACACCACCAACCTTTGTGTCGTCTGCAAACTTGCCAACCCACCCTTCTACCCCCACATCCAGGTCGTTAATAAAAATCACGAAAAGTAGAGGTCCCAGAACAGATCCTTGTGGGACACCACTAGTCACAATCCTCCAATCTGAATGTACTCCCTCCACCACCACCCCCTGCCTTCTGCGGGCAAGCCAATTCTGAATCCACCTGGCCTAACTTTCCTGGATCCCATGCATTCTAACTTCATGAATAAGCCTACCGTGTGGAACCTTGTCAAATGCCTTACTAAAATCCATATAGATCACATCCACTGCACTATCCTCATCTATATGCCTGGTCACCTCCTCAAAGAACTCTATCAGGCTTGTTAGACACGATCTGCCCTTCACAAAGCCATGCTGCTTGTCCCTGATCAGACCATGATTCTCTAAATGCCTATAGATCCTATCTCTAAGAGTTAGTGGGAAGATAAAGGATTGGGAAGCTTTTAAAAACCTACAAAGAGCAACAAAAAGAATATTGAGAAGGGAAAAGATAAAATATGAAAGCAAGCTCGCAAACAATATCAAAGTTGTTAGTAAAAGATTTATCAAGTACAGTATGTAAAAAATAAAAGAGAGATGAGAGTGGATATAGGATTGTTAGAAAATGAGGACAGAGAAATAATAACGGGGGTCAAGGATATGGCAGATGAACTAAATGAGCATTTTGCACCAGTTTTCACTGTGGGAGACACTAGCAGTGGGCCAGGCATTGTGTGTGAAGGAAGAGAAGTGAGTGTAGTTACTATTACAAAGGGGAAGGTGCTCAAAAAGCTGAAAGACAAAGAAACATAGAAAACCTACAGCACAATACAGGCCCTTCGGCCCACAATGCTGTGCTGAACATGTCCTTACCTTAGAAATTATCTAGGGTTACCCATAAGCCTCCTATTTTTCTGAGCTCCATGAATCTATCCAGGAGTCTCTTAAAAGACCCTATCATATCCGCATCCACCACCGTCGCCGGCAGCCCATTCCACACACTCTCCACTCTCTGCATAAAATACTTATCCCTGACATCCCCTTGTACCTGCTTCCAAGCACCTTAAAACTGTGCCCTCTCATGTTAGCCATTTTAGCCCTGGGAAAAGGACTACATGATCACATGATCAATGCCTTTCATCATCTTATATACCTTGCATCCTCTGTCACTCCAAGGAAAAACGGCCGAGTTCACTCACCCTATTCTCATAAGGCATGCTCCCCAATCCAGACAACATCCTTGTAAATCTCCTCTGCACTCTTTCTATAGTTTCCACATCCTTCCTGTAGTGAGGTGACCAGAACTGAGCACAGTACTCAAAGTGGGGCCTGACCAGGGTCCTATAAAGCTGTAACATTACCTCTCGGCTCCTAAACTCAATCCCACAGTTGATGAAGGCCAATGCACCGTATGCCTTCTTAACCACAGAGTCAACCTGCGCAGCAGCTTTGAGTGTTCTATGGACTCTGACCCCAAGATCCCTCTAATCCTCCACACTGCCAAGAGTCTTACCATTAATACTATATTCTGCCATCATATTTGAGCTACCAAAATGAACCACCTCTCACTTGTCTGGGTTGAAATCCACCTGCCACTTCTCAGCCCAGTTTTGCATCCTATTGATGTCCCACTGTAACCTCTGACAGCCCTCCACACTATCCACAACACCCCCAACTTTTGTGTCATCAGCAGATTTACTAACCCATCCCTCCATTTCCTCATCCAGGTCATTTATAAAAATCATGAAGAGAAGGGGTCCCAGAACAGATCCCTGAGGCACACCACTGGTCACTGGCCTCCATGCAGAATATGACCTGTCTACAACCATTCTTTACCTTCTGTGAGCAAGACAACTCTGGATCCACAAAGCAAGGTCCCCTTGGATCCCATGCCTCCTTACTTTCTCAATAAGGATACGTAAGTCACCCAGACGAGAAGAACTGCACCCTAGGGTTCTAAAAGAGGTAGTGGTAAAGATTGTGGAGGCATTAGTAATGATCTTTCATGGTGCCAGAGGACTGGAAAATTGCAAATGTCACTCCATTCTTTAAGAAAGGAGGAAGGCAGCAAAAAGGAAATTATAGACCAGTTGGCCTGACCTCAGTGGTTGGGAAGATGTCGGAGTCAGTTGTTCAGAATGAGGTTATGGAGTACTTCGTGACAGAGGACAAGACAGGACAAAATCAGATGGTTTCCTTAAGGGAAAATCTTGCCTAACAAACCTGTTGGAATTCTTAAGGAGATTACAAGTCGGTCAGATAAAGGGGATGCAGTGGATGTTGTATATTTAAATTTTCAATTGGCCTTTGACAAGGTGCCACACATGAGGCTGCTTAACAAGTTAAGAGCCCATGGTATTACAGGAAAGTTACTGGCATGATTAGAGAATTGGCTGATTGGTAGGAGGCAGTGAGTGGGAATAAAAGGATCCTTGTCTGGTTTTCTGCCAGTGAAAGTTGTTTTCTGCAGGGGTCGGTGTTGGAACCGCTTCTTTTTATGCTGTATGTATATAAATGATTTAGATGAAGGAATAGATGACTTTGTTGCCAAGTTTGCACATGATACAAAGACTGCTGGAGGGGCAGGTAGTGTTGAGGAAACAGGTAGGCTGCAGAAGGACTTAGACAGATTAGGAGAATGGGCAAGAAAATGGCAAATGAAATACAATGTTGGAAAATGCATGGTCATGCATTTTGGTGGTAGAAGTAAATGTGTAGATTATTTTCTAAATGGGGAGAAAATCTGAAGATCTGAAAATCTCAGATGCGAAGGGATTTGGGAGTCCTTGTGCAGAACACCCTAAAGGTTAATTTGCAGGTTGAGTCGGTGGTGAGGAAGGCAAATGCAATGTTAACATTCATTTCAAGAGATTTAGAATACGAAACTTGGAATGTAATGCAGAGTCTTTATAAGGCACTGGTGAAGCCACACCTTGAGTATTGTGAACAGTTTTAGGCCACTCATCTAAGAAAAGTTGTGCCGGTGTTTGAGAGGGTCCAGAGGAGGTTCACAAGGATGATTCCAGAAATGAAAGGTTTATCATACGAGGAACATTTGACGGCTGTACTCGCTGGAATTTTGAAGGATGGGAGTTCAATACCATCGTCCCCTCAAAACTAATTAACCATTGAAACCTTTCAAATGTTGAAAGAGTTGACACAGTAGATGTGGAAAGAATGTTTCCCATGGTGAGGGCATCTAGGACAAGAGGGTACAGCTTCAGGATAGAGGGGCGTCCATTTTAAACAGAGATGCGTAAAAAATTCTTTAGCCAGAGGGTGTTGAATCTGTAGAATTTGTTACCAACTGCAGCTGTGGAGGCCAGGTCATTGGGTTTACTTAAGGCAGAGATTGATAGATTTTTGATTGGACACAGCATTTAAGGTTACGGGGGGGAGAAGGCCGGGGAATGGGGTTGAGGAGGGGAAAAAAGGGTTAGCCATGATCGAATGGCAGAACAGACTCAATGGGCCAAATGGCCTAATTCTGCTCCTATGTCTTATGGTATTTATACCCCTGTATTCTGTCCCTCCTGATTGGAATACAGGGGTATAAATACCACCAGACAAGATATGCCCAGGCATCATCCCTGAAGAAGATCGCAGAGTTTGTCATTGAAACGTCAGCTGTAATCGATACCCATACCCGGCTTGAAGTCCGAGAAGAGTTTATTCGTCATGTACGCCGGGAAGCACTAGATAGCCACACAGTATTTATATGGCTAGACCAGTTCAGTTTCCTCCCAATGGTAACCCACAGGATGTTAATGGTAGGGTATTCAGTGATGTCAAGGGATGATGGTTAGAACCTCTCTTGTTGGAGATGGTCATTGCCTGGCACCTGCATGCTTCAAATGTTACTTGCCATTTGTCAACCCAAGCCGCTTTGCACTTATGACTATGCAGCTAAGCACAACTCCAATGCCATATTCAAGTTTGTTGATGACACCACCGTCGTCGTCTGAATGACAAATCAGCATATAGGAGGAGACTGAAAATCTGACTGAGTGCTGCCACAACAACAAACTCTTACTTAATGTCAGCAAGACCAAGAAGCTGATTATTGACTTCAGGAGAAGGAAACTAAAGGTCCTAGAGCCAGTCCTCATCAGAAGATCAGAGGTGGAGAGGGTCAGCAACTTCAAATTCCTCAGGGTTATTATTTCAGAGGACCTGTCCTGGGCCCAGCATGTAAATGCAGTTACATCACCTCTACTTTCTTTGGAGTTTGCAGAGATTCAGCATGACATCTAAAACTTTGACAAACTTCTGTAGATGTGTAGTGGAGAGTATATTGACCGGCTGTATCACAACCTGGTATGGAAACACCAATGTCCTTGAACAGAAAATCCTACAAAATGTAGTGGATTCAGCTCAGTCCACCACTGAAAAAGCCCTCCCCACCATTGAGCACATCTACACAAAGTGTTGTTGCATGAAAGCAGCATACATCATCTGGGATGCCCACACCCAAGACATGCTCCCTTCTCCTGGTGCCATCATTGTATAGATGGTCTCCTTAGTTGACAAGATTCCTTGATTTAAGTGCTCTTTAATGTGAATCAGGGATTAAATACTTGGTAGCTATGTGAAGCATGCTCATTGTTATCCATCTGGTCCTTGACAAACTAAAAGAAAAGGTGAAAAACTCACAGTCCATCGATAAACACTGAAACACATTTACAAAGTACGATATTGAAGATGTGGAATACATTCACCTGACATCTTTAAAAAAAGAAGCTGAGTTGTTAGATATCAGGAAGACAAATCAAGGGTTACTGAAATTTTTTTTAAGGGAATTCATGGAAGAAATCTAGCTAGGGAGAAACAAGAGGTGGGAAAATTTAATGATTCTTCATGTTTGGACAGTAGATAAAATAGAATTCATTTACTTAAAGACCCATCTTATTCCAAACTTTGCTCTTTTGCAGAAGTTTTATGTGGCATTGGTCAGGCTACACTTGGAGTATTGTGAGCTATTTTGGGCCCCATATCTAAGAAAGGATGTGCCAGCATTGGAGAGGGACCAGAGGAGGTTCACAAGAATGATCCCGGGAATGAAAGGGTTTATGCATGAGGAGTATTTGATGCCTCTGGGCCTGCACTCGATGGAATTTAGAAGAATGGGAGGAGGGAGGAAACTCATGGAAACCTATCGAGTATTGAAAGGCCTAGACAAAGTTGACATGGAGAGTATGTATCCTATATTGGAGGAGTCCATGACCAGAGGACACACCCTCAGAATACAGGAACATCCCTTTAGAACAGAGATGAGAAGGAATTTCTTTTGCCAGAGGGTGGTGAATCTGTAGAATTCAGTGCCACAGACAGCTGTGGAAGCCAAGTTATTGGGTACATGTAAAGCAGAGTTTGATAGCCTCTTGATTAATCAGGGCATCAAATGTTACGGGGAGAAGACAAGAGAATGGAGTTGAGAGAGATACAAAATCAGCCATGATGGCAGAGTAGACCCAATGGGCCGAATGGCTTAATTCTTCTCCTATAGTTTATTGTCTTAAGGATCCTTATCAGTGAAGTTATTGTCTTTCAACTTTTTTTACAAAGACTGGAAGAAGAATTGAACTATCAGCCTGTAGGGGTTTCATTTGTTTTGTTCGGCATATAACCTAATATCTATTCTCAGCACTGTTCGAGAGATTCATGCCGAAACAGAAAACTATATTTGGCATTTTGACCAGTACAACATTTCTTTGTATACAGAACACTGCAATCCATGCTGAATTGAGAAATCCTTCAAGGCAGAGACGAGATAAACCTTTATATCCCAAAGAGTTGTAAATCCTTGAAACTCTCTTTCTCATAAGGTAGTGAAATAAGGGTGTTTGAATAATTTTTTTAGTGGAGTTAGGCAGATTCTTAATAAGAAAAGGGACAAAAAGTTACCAGGCAAAATTGAGATTACAATCAGATCAGACTAACTGGCTACAAATCCATGTACTGGCGTGTTCAAAAATAAACTAAAAATATGTACACTGTTGTTGTTCAACCCCAGAAATATATAAGTTGATTCATACTTGAGACTTAATTATTGTCATAGATCTAATTGATAGACTATTACAATATTTGGTTTGATAAATATAATTCTTTTTGGGAGAGCATTAGAAGTTCTGAATTATTTTCAATGAGGAAACAGCAAACTACTTAATCCTTGTGCATGCTCTCTGAACAGATGTTGTGCATACCAAGTCACCTTTTGGTTTCTATGATTTATTTCTTTGACGTGTCCATTGAGTACCTGAGAAATAGCAGGAGCAATCAAAAATTAAAGTCTTCCTTTGAAATATGCAGTATCAAAAAAAGAGAGGTGCTATTTCTCTTTTCTCCATTATTTTTATCATTGTCTTTAACATTGTATCACTGTCAGCAAGAATCAGAGTGAAAATCTAGTGAACCAAATGAAAGAGCTGCGTGCATGTAGCCTGATTGCTTTATATCAGGCTTTTTCTGCAACATTCGCTAAGAAACTGCTGAGCTCTGAGCTGAACAATGTGTGTTGACTTCCTGAATCTTCTGCTGATTCATCAGAGAGGATGTGAACTGAGTTGATTGACTAACCCTCAGTTGGAGTATTGTTCATATTTGTTGATGATTGCCATTTTCCTGTTCTGTGGAAATCCCAGTTTAAGTTTAGTTGACAATTATTGAACTGCCAGGCCTATTAAGTCAGTGAATCTTCTCTTATTTTCTCATGTAACAGTAACAGACCCAAACCAATCCATACTTTCCCTTAAGCAATCTGACCCAATCCATTTCCTATTCTCTTTCCAGGTTATTTCAGTGCCCAGTATTACCTAATTCTTGCAGAGATGTTTCAGAATTCAGCAAACTCAATTAATATTTCACTACTGCAACCACTTCCCAACCCCACAGACCTCCTCCCAGTCTAGCATACCCAGGTTATCACCGAGTCTCAGGCCAAATCCTTCAAATTTTTCTTCATATTTCTCAGAGCTAAATCCCCATGTGTGGGTGAAATCTCCACTCCCTAGTGCAGGGGTCCCCAACCCTTTTTGCACCGCAGGCCTGTTTAATATTGACAATATTCTTGCAGACCGGCCGACCCCGGGGGGGGAGGGAATTGTTAATCACGACCGGAATATAGGTGATAAGCCACTTATAAGTGGCTAATACACTCAATTTTGTTTCTAAAGGGGTTTCTCTAACGAATTTAATATTAAACACACAGCGTATATTTTCCTTGCATGAATATAGTGATAAGTCAATTATAATAGTGGTCCCAAACCTCCGGGCTGTGAAGAACGCAGCGGTACAGCGGTGGCCGGAACACACCCAGCGCATCTTTAAGAAAAAAGCCGAAATAAACAAGCTAATTGATTCAGTGCTGCCCGGCACGTAAATGTCGGCCCAGATCAGAGGCGATTGCCGACATTTGCCACAAGGAAATTAATCCTGACAACCTTAATATCACTAAAAATGATGATCTAGTTACCATCAAATTGCTGTCAGTCTGATTATTAATTATTTGCTCTTTTTCACTACAAAAACGGTGGAATTTCAGTAGCCAGTAGAGCATAGCTGGACAAGATCTACCCATAATGTTTGAGGCATCAGCTGCACCATGCATGTGACCTGCCCTCCCACTGACCCTGCAGACTTTGAATGGATCACTACATTCACAAGTATGATAGCACAGACTGCAAGAATGACCGCACTTACTTATGCACCCAGCATCAGAGGGCACAGCTTAGAATTTTATCAGACTGCTATTCCAAAGGTAAACTCTGATATAATTTCAAAATTTTAGTGGAGGTAAAATCCCAAGAAAGGATTCTGTATCCACAATGCAAGTAACAACAACATGGCAACAAAGTTACAGAAGGTTTTAAAATCAAATCTTAAAAATCAACTGAAGCACCAACATCCCATTTTAAACATACATGTACAAGAGGCTTTATTATGAAGTAGGTAATAAAATATGATCTGTTTTCAATTCAAGTTTTTACATTTACTTGGACTTATAGGATGCTGATTTACCGAAATGGCCTTTTTGTAATACATAATATCATACTGTATCTATTATGCTTTGTAACTCCAAAAACTAATTGAAAGAAAAACAGGGGAGCAGGGAAATAGGTCTACTTAGTTTTATTTTAGTTAAGTGATTAAGTATGATGTTGTGGCGTAATAATGAATGCTACTCCCACTCTTTTGCATATAGCCCGTAATGAATTATGTAAACAACAAAGAATGATTAATCAAATAATATATTTACAATATTACTCAAATCATACTGAAATAATAAATACCCAACACTCCTTCCTAAGTCACATATGATGACTAGCAAGCAATACATTACATATTTGAGTTGAGGTGCATTCTATACTGAGTTGGAGCTTATAGCTAAAAAGGGCACTGCTTTTATAGGCACTGTATGTATGTATATATGTATGTATGTATACACACAGTGCCTATAAAAGGTATTCACCTCCCTTGAAAGTTTTTATGTTTTATTGATTTGCAACATTGAATCACAGTGGATTTAATTTGGCTTTTTTGACATTGATAAACAGAAAAAGACTCCATGTCAAAGTGAAAACAGATGTCTACAATGTGATCTAAATTAATTACAAATATAAAACCCAAGATAATTGATTGCGTAAGTATTCACACCCTTCAAGTCAGTATTTAGTAGATGCACCTTTGGCAGCAATTACAGCCTTGAGTCTGTGTGGATAGGTCACTATCAGTTTGGCACCATCTGGACACTGCAATTTTTCCCCATTCTTCTTTACAAAACTGCTCAAGCTCTGTCAGATTGAAACACAGAAAATAAGTGCAGGAGTAGGCCATTCGGCCCTTCAAGCCTGCACCACCATTCAGTATGATCATGGCTGATCATCCAACTCAGAACCCTGCACCAGCCTTCCCTCCATACCCCTTGATCCCTTTAGCCACAAGGGCCATATCTAACTCCCTCTTAAATATAGCCAATGAACTGGCCTCAATTGTTTCCTGTGGCAGAGAATTCCACAGATTCACCACTCTCTGTGTGAAGAAGTTCTTCCTAATCTCGGTCCTAAAAGGCTTCCCCTTTATCCTCAAACTGTGACCCCTCATTCTGGACTTCCCCAACATCGGGAACAATTTTCCTGCATCTAGCCTGTCCAATCCCTTTAGGATTTTATATGTTTCAATCAGATCCCCCCTCAATCTTCTAAATTCCAATGAGTATAAGCCTAGTTCATCCAGTCTTTCATCATATGAAAGTCCTGCCATCCCAGGAATCAACCTGGTGAACCTTCTTTGTACTCCCTCTATGGCAAGGATGTCTTTCCTCAGATTAGGGGACCAAAACTGCACACAATACTCCAGGTGTGGTCTCACCAAGGCCTTGTACAACTGCAGTAGTACCTCCCTGCTCCTGTACTCGAATCCTCTTGCTATAAATGCCAGCATACCATTCGCCTTTTTCACTGCCTGCTGTACCTGCATGCCCAATTTCAATGACTGGGGTATAATGACACCCAGGTCTCATTGCACCTCCCCTTTTCCTAATCGGCCACCATTCAGATAATAATCTGTTTTCCTGTTTTTGCCACCAAAGTGGATAACTTCACATTTATCCACATTAAATTGCATCTGCCATGAATTTGCCCACTCACCTAACCTATCCAAGTCACCCTGCATCCTCTTAGCATCCTCCTCACAGCTAACACTGCCGCCCAGCTTCGTGTTATCCGCAAACTTGGAGATGCTGCATTTAATTCCTCATCTAAGTCATTAATATATATTGTAAACAACTGGGGTCCCAGCACTGAGCCTTGCGGTACCACACTAGTCATTGCCTGCCATTCTGAGAAGGTCCCGTTTATTCCCACTCTTTGCTTCCTGTCTGCCAACCAATTCTCTATCCACATCAATACCTTACCCCCAATACGGTGTGCTTTAAGTTTGCACACTAATCTCCTGTGTGGGACCTTGTCAAAAGCCTTTTGAAAATCCAAATATACCACATCCACTGGTTCTCCCCTATCCATTCTACTAGTTACATCCTCAAAAAATTCTATGAGATTCGTCAGACATGATTTTCCTTTCACAAATCCATGCTGACTTTGTCCGATGATATCACCGCTTTCCAAATGTGCTGTTATCACATCTTTGATAACTGACTCTAGCAGTTTCCCCACCACCAATGTTAGGCTAACCGGTCTATAATTCCCCGGTTTCTCTCTCCCTCCTTTTTTAAAAAGTGGGGTTACATTAGCCACCCTCCAATCCTCAGGAACTAGTCCAGAATCTAAAGAGTTTTGAAAAATTATCACTAATGCATCCACTATTTCTTGGGCTACTTCCTTAAGCACTCTGGGATGCAGACCATCTGGCCCTGGGGATTTATCTGCCTTCAATCCCTTCAATTTACCTAACACCACTTCCCTACTAACATGTATTTCCCTCAGTTCCTCCATCTCACTGGACCCTCTGTCCCCTACTATTTCCGGAAGATTATTTATGTCCTCCTTAGTGAAGACAGAACCAAAGTAATTATTCAATTGGTCTGCCATGTCCTTGCTCCCCATAATCAATTCACCTGTTTCTGTCTGTAGGGGACCTACATTTGTCTGAACCAATCTTTTTCTTTTCACATATCTATAAAACCTATGGGGATTGTGAGTGAATAGCCCTTTTCGAGTCCAACCACAAATTCTCAATTGGACTGAGATCTGGACTCTGACTTGGCCAATTCAGGACATTAACTTTGTTGTTTTCAGGCCATTCCTGGCTTTATGCTTGGGGTCATTGACTTGCTGGAAAACAAATCTCCCAAGTTGCTGTTCTCTTGCAGGTTGTATCAGGTTTTTCCTCCAGGATTTCCCTGTATTTTGCTGCATTTTTTTTACCCTCTACCTTCACAAGCCTTTTAGGGCCTGCTGCAGTGAAGCATCCCCACAGCATGATGCAACCAACACTATGCTTCATGGTATGGTTGGTGTGTTTTTGACGTGTAATGTTTGACTTACGTCAAACATACCGTTTAGTCTGGAGGCGAAAAACCTCAATTTTGGTTTCATCAGACCTTGAAACCTTCTTCCAGCTGACTTCAGAGTCTCCCACAAGCCTTCTGGCAAACTCTAGTCAAGATTTCATGTGAGGGTTTTTCCAACAGTGGCTTTCGCTTTGCCACTCTCCCATAAAACTGCAACTGGTGAAGCACCCAGGCAACAGTTGTATGCACAGTCTCTCCCATCTCAGCTACTGAGGAGTTGTCGGAGGTCTCTTGATAACCTCCCTTACTAGTCCCCTTCTTGCACGGTAAGTCAGCTTTTGAGGACAACCTGCTCTAGTCAGATTTACAGCTGTACCATATTTTTTCCGTTTCTTCATGATCGACTTAACTGTACTCCAAGGGGTACTCAGTGACTTGGAAATGTTCTTGTATCCATCTCCTGACTTGTGCTTTTCAATAACCTTTTTGCAGAGTTGCTTGGGGTGTTTCTTTGTCTTCATGGTGTAGTTTTTGCCAGGATGCTGACACCAGCAGTTGGACATACCAGATACAGTTGTATTTTTACTACAATCAGTCGAAACACCTTGACTGCACACAGGTCTCTGAAAACAGATCTCCATTTAACTAATTATATTACTTCTAAAACCAATTGGCTGCACCAGTGATGATTTGGTGTGTCATATTAAAGGGGGTGAATATTTACGCAGTCAATTATTTTGAGTTTTATATTTGTAATTAATTTAGATCACTTTGTAGAGATCTGTTTTCACTTTGACACAAAAGAGTTTTTTTCTGTTGATCAGGGTCAAAACAGTCAAATTAAATCCACTGTGATTCAATGACGTATAACGATAAAACATTAGAACACTTTTTTTTAATACTTTATTTTCAAAATTTTCAAAAACAAAATGAAATCAACAAGAACATACCAGCTCAGACATGTATAAAAATGAAATAAGTAAAAAAAAAAGGAAGAGACATAACATTAGAGAGGTGCCTATTGTACAAAGTGCTCAAAAATACTAAACATTAAATCTCAAATGAGGGCAGTGAGAAATCAGCTAGGGGGAAATTGCTCATCTGCCCCCGGACTCGTCCAGGTAGGCAAGAAGTGGATCCCAGATAGCTGAAATTTTTTAATTGAATTGGTTCTCAAGAACCTAAGTTTCTCCATCTGTATGACTGAGATCATATCAGCCATCCATCACACTTTTGATAGATTCTGTATATATAGAGTCTATATTATATAAACAGTACACTAAATAATTCAACTACTATATAGACATCCACGGCACAATAAATGTTAAAATGTCCCATTCAGCCTAAAGATTTAATCGCTGTGGAGGATTCCTTACTCTTGAGGGATCATGTCTATCCTCACAAGGAACAGTCACTCTGCTTGGCAGGTGAGACTTATGGCTGTGAAACAACCTCAGGTTCAGAGGACTGCAGGAAGCGGGTCCACCAGCTCTGGACATCTTTCTTCTCTAACAATTGATCCTGCTTGCCTCAGCTGATCAATGAGTCATCTCCAGATGAAACCAGACGTTATCTATGCTGTGTAGGAAAGTGGTCCAGTTCTGTCCTTAATCTTTCCAAGTACACATTTTTGATCAGCTCCACTTGAGTGAATCATCGAACCTCCTTGTTTGAAGAGCCCTCGATTTGTCTCAGCTGTCCTACATACTCCTCCTGAGATTGGGTTTGAGGAGGTCCCAGCTTGCGATCAAGGGATGACCCAGGAACAGCACAGCTGGTGAGTTGTTGGTCGTGGAGTGTGCTGCATTGATATATGCAAGGAGGAATCGAGCTTCTGATTCAGTGTCATTGTAGTACGTTCTGCTGACATTACTTACAGTGCATTCCTTAGACTCTGAACAAATCTTTCTGCCAAGCCATTTGTACTTGGGTGGTATGGTGTAGATAGAATATGTCTTATTCTATTCATTTTCAGGAATGACTGAAACTGTTCCACAGCAAACTGTGGTTCATTGTCACTGACTAAGTGCTCTGGAACACCAGTCTTTGAGAAGAGTCTTCTCAACACATTGACAGTGGGTGAGGTTGTAGTAGAGGATATTGGGAACACTTCTGGCCACTTTGTAGCTGCACCTGCCACTACCAAGAAATGTGTACTCAAGAATGGTCCAGCAAAGTCCACATGAATCCTCTGCCAGGGCAATGCAGGCCATTCCCAAGGACGGATAGGTGCTGCTCTTTGTATCTTCTGGATGTGGTGGCATCGTGAATAGTGCATGGCAAGCTGCTTGATCTGCTGATCTTTCCCAGGCCTCAGACAAAGCTTTGACCACATCTAAATGACCAGCATATAGCTCCTCCAAAACTTTATTTCTTAGATTGGATAGTACAACAACTCTCAAACATAAGGCAACTCCAATCAAGGACATGTTCATCTCAACACTGGTAATAAAGCAGGAACTGGAACTTCTGCTGCACAATCCAACCATTCTGGGTGGCCATGTAGACCTGAGACAGTGTGGGATCTTTTCTGGTTTCCCTTTGGATCATCTCTGCCATAATAGGGAGACTTTCAATTTGTATTATGAATACATGAAAAGGTATGTCCTCTTTTGTAAATTTTTCAGTTATTTTCCCTTCCAAGGGTAAACGGGACAATCCATTAGCATTTCCTTGAATAGTTGCCCTCTTTAGTTGTGTCCTCTGTAAACATGTTCTCCTAGAAGCAGAACCCATCTGCATTCCTGCTGCTGAAGTTAGTGAAACACCCTTCTGTAGATTGAAAATGGACACTAATGGTTGATGATTAGTAATGAGGCATCACAAACAAGCTTCACTGGATGTTGTGTATCATAATGTGTGATTAGGATTCTGATATCACCACTTCCTGTGACTTTTGGAAAGCCACCTCACACTGCTTTGTCCCCTGCCATTTCTTCCTAATCTATAGTTATCAGTTCAAGGGGTGAAGCACAGTAGACAGGTTTGGCAATAACCTGTTACACCATTGACATATCCTAAAAGGATAGCAACTGTGACATGAGCTTTGGCCTTGTGGCATCCATCACTGCTTGAATTTTCTCTGCACATTGTGTAAATCTTGTGCATCAATGGTGTGACCACAGTAAGCGATGCTTGGTTTAAAGAACTCACGCTTGCTGCATCGTGCTCTGAGCCCATAGTCTTCTAACATTTTAATACTGTCCTGAGATTTTGGAGATGCTCCTTGTCATCCTTACCGGTAACAATGATGTCATCCAGGTAGCACAGAGTGACAGGGCAGCCTTGCAGCACCTGGCTCATAGCTTTCTGCCATAATGCAGGTGCATATGCTATTCCAAAAAAAAAGCCTATTATAGCGATAAAGCCCTTTGTGTTTATGGTGAGAAACACTTTGGAGCCTTCTTCCATCTCCATCCACAGGTGGGCCTCAGCTAAGACCACCTTGATGGTTGATGGTGACTTTAGAATCACCACAGATCCTAACAGACCCATTCTTCTTGGTTATGGGGGCCACTGGCATAGCCCATGAGCTCCACTCAACCTTGGAAAGAATTCCTTCGGCCTCTATGTGATCTAGTGCACTAATTTATGATAGATGGCATGAAGAACCAGACGGCATTGTAAAATGTGGGTGTAGCATTTTCACTTAACATTATCTTACCCTTGGTATGCTTGAGTTTTCCAGTGCCACCCTTGAACACTGCTGTGGGGTCATCCAGTACCTTTCTTAATTCACTTTCAGTTGATTGTGGGGGTTTGGCAATAGTAGATGGATGGATCTCCAACAAATTGTAGTTGTCTCAGCCAATTATGACCCCACAATGCTAGCCTTCCTGTTTTCACCACATGCAGGCCCAATGTGGCTGGTTATTTGATGTTTTTCAGTGTTACGAATGTCATTCCCACAGGAGTTATGTTTTCTCCTGTATAAATTCTCAGCTGGACAGCTGCATGCTTCAGTTCAGTATCTTTCAAATGCCATTCAAACTCATTTTGTGGAATGACTGAAACAGCAGAGCCATTGTCCAATTCCATTTTAATTAATTTGCTGTTCACTTCTGGTGAGAGCCATTTTGCTTGTCTCTTGTTAGTTTTCACTTGGTAAATCTCAAGGCTACTCTGTCCAGTGTCACTTACATTATTATCAGATTTTTCATCAACAGCATGCAGATTAGTGCTCTTTTTCAAACTGTGACTTGACATTCTACCTTTTTCTCTTTCCTGTGTAATCCATTTATTTTTGTCCGCTCGACATGCTCTTTGTATATCTCCTACTTTGTTGCATCTTCTGCATTTTTTGCCTTTAAACCTGCATTGACCTGGTGTATGTGAGCCCCTGCCACGACGGCAACACAATTTGTTCGGCCAGGCCTGTTTCTGTTAAGATGTTGAAATTTTGTTTATGCTCACTCTCATTCCAGACTGCAACTCAATTGCATCTCTGGCTGCTGTTTTCATCGATACAGCAAATTCAACTGTTCTTTTAAATGTGAGGTGGGCTTCAGGCGGGAGGAGAAGATGGCGGCGCGCCTGCGTGTGCACAGCCCTCTGGTGAAAAATGATATCGTATCTGTTAAATAGGGGCCGTGGACACTTCTGATTTGATGGAGAATAGACATGAAAGCACAGAGGAACATTTGGAGAAATTTCTGAAATGCCCGTTCGCTGCTGTCGTTACTGTGTGGTCGTGAATCTTTCGGAGGGTAGGCCTCAAAATCCCCGGCCTTGCTTGCTTTTGGCGACAAGAAGGAGGTCGAATCGTTCGGACAGAGATGGTGCTCAGTACTCGGTGTCAGAGAGCTGATCAGAGCTCGATGTTTTCCGACGACTCAGAGTCGGATTGTCGTCGGCATGGCAGGGAGAGTTTTTCTTCCTTCTCCTGTCTGCGTGAGATGTGGGATATTTGAGAAACTTTGCTCATGGACTTCTTCATCAAGTTATGGTATTGTTGCACTGTTGTAACTATATGTTATAATTATGTGGTTTTGTCAGTTTTTTCAGTCTTGGTCTTTTGTGTTTTGTGATATCAGACCGGAGAAAATAATGTATCATTTCTTAATGCATGCATTACTAAATGACAATCAGTCTGCGTTTTGTGATATCACACTGGAGAAAATAATGTATCATTTCTTAATGCATGCATTACTAAATGACAATAAAAGGGGACTATGTGTCTTCATAATCTAAAAAAAAGTTAGGGGTCATTGTTGAACGCTTTCTTGTAAGGTTCCACAAACTGAATGATCTCTCAGTGCATCATTAAGCCCATTACTGAACTGGCAATGATTGGACACTTTTTTTTCAATTCAGCCATGTAAGCTGTAATGGACTCCCCATCCATTTGATTCTGCTTATGAAACCTAAGTAGTTCTGCATTCCACAATGGTTTTGGTTCTAAATATTCCTGCATTACGTTCACAATATCAGCAAAGCTCATTTTGGCTGGTTTGATTGGAACAGTCAAACTTCTGAGCAAACTGTATGCTTTTCCACCTATTGCACTCAGTCACACTGGCACTCACTTTTCATTGGCTATTTCATTTCCTTCAAAATGCTGCTCAATTCATTAAGTATACATCAACCAGTTAGTTGTTGTGTAACCAAGCACGTCTATCTTTCTGACGTAGCCGGCTATTTCTGCTTTTTTAAAAATATATTATTTTCACCCAGTTCTCACTACTTATAAACCCAGGAATTTCATCCATTTTCTGCCTTATTTTTAATTCAACCATCTCCCTCCCCTTCCAAAGAAAAAACAATGTGATTTGTTTCAACAGGTAGGTAGTTGTTTCGGGTTTGTTTTAAAACTGCCTTGTTGCCACTTTTCTGTTTTGTAAAAATAATCAAAAGAAAAGCACGGGAGCTGGGAAATGGGTCTACTTAGTTTTACTTTTAGTGAGGCACTCAAATGTAATGTGGTGGTATAATGACATATGTCATTCACGTACTTTACATATAACTCAATATATGTTATGTAAATAACAAAGATGATTTATCAGACAATACATTTACAATATTACTGAAAGATTAAATACTCTAGACTATCTTCATAGTTTTTAAACATGTAACATTAGAAGTCTTAATCAATGCTTCGCGATGTTCCTTCCATTCCAGGACCAGTATTAGGAGCACTTACTGATGATTGGATAGTGTTCAGTTCTTATTGCAACTTCTCAGGTAATAAAGCAGCTCATGCCTATCACAATCCCTTAATAATGTTTAGAAATGCACCAATTAATGGCAGATAGTACTTGCACTATACAGTAACAATTAAGAACCTTTACCAATGTAAGAATATATAGGTAATCAACTAAAAATATAATATAATCAGTAGTTAATACCATCATCATCACTAAGTTCCTCAGCATTAATCTTTTGGGGCTGTTGCTGTGGGGGGCTCTGCAACCTGTTAAATTTAACTGGATCAACCACATAAATATTGTGGTTACATAAACCAGTCAGAGATGTTGTGACATGTGATAAGTGACCCATTTCATGATTCACCAGGGTTTTTCCATCATCTTCAAGTAATATGAGGGAATATTCTCCGAATGAGTGTAGTCCTGCAATTCTCATGATCAAAATATTTCCCAAAAATAATATCGTTAGTCTTCACTGATACTTCATCAGTGTCATCTAGCATGGAGCAGCTAGCTTGATTGAATCCCATTTATCATTCTATAAGGCTGAGAACTGGGTTGAGGAGGAGAAGAAAAAAGGATCAGTCATGATTGAATGGTGGAGCAGACTCGATGGGCCAGATGGCCTAATTTTGCTCCTATGTCTTATGGTCTTATGGTCACTGATGCACTGTGGTTGCATTGTGTATTATCAACAAGATACATTTTAGTAACTTACCAAGGTTTTGTCAACAGCATCTCTGCCAAACCCGCTGACTTCATAATGTAAATGGAGCTAAGCAACAGGCTCATAAGAATTCCCAAACCCTTAAGTTCCATCTGATTCGGAAAAATATTGAATTAGAAATAGGTACCAAATGTTGGCAATACTGGTAATTATTTTGGGCTATTTTGAATTGGGGTAGCCTGCAGATAACGAACACTGAGCTGAATTGAATATGCCTGAACTCTTTGATTTTGTGTTTTATATTCTGTGTTTATCACTTGTTTTTTTGTTAATGTTTGTGCAACTTTTTGCACGTGGGGGGGGGTTAATATTAATTCTTTGAACAGATTCCATGGTTTTCTTTGTTTTGTGTCTGTGTCTGTCTGTGGGGAAGAGGAATTTCAGGGTTGTTACCTGCACACATACTTTGATAGTAAGTGTATTTTAACTTATAATCTTTGAATCTTTAATGTTCACATCCACTAAACAACCATGACAAACATTTGATGTTTTAACTGGCTTTTTCATGAGTAAACACATTTAAGTTGATCAAGTTGAGCTGAGTCATGCAAATATTATAAAATCCACATCATTAAACAACGTTAATTCTGTAACGTTATTACCATTCAACCATCAGGCTCCTGAACCAGCATGGATAACTTCACTCACCTCAACCCTGAACTGATTCCACAACCTTCGAACTCACTTTCAAGAACTCTACTACTCATGTTCTCAATATTATTTTTTAACTTGTATTTGCATAGTTTGTCTTCTCTTGCATGTTGGTTGTTTGTCAACCTTTATGTGTAGTTTTTCATTGTTTCTATTGTAGTTCTTTGTTCTACTGTGAATGCCTGCAAGAAAATGAATCTCAGGATAGTATAAGCTGACATATACGTACTTCGATAATAAATTCACTTTGAACTTTGTGATGAATGATACCCATACCTGAGGGAACAGACATATATCATAAAGATTACCCTAAGTTCCATGGAGATAGAACTACCCAATGTCCAAAACAGGATGATAGACATCCTTATTTACTTAGGGAAAGACATAGATACCTGCCATACTATGGTTGATGAATGGAAAAGTTCAATTTTTCTCATGATTCCATTCCCATACCAGGAGCACGGGTTCAATACTATGAATTACATTCACTTAAGTAACTGATTAGTTATTTCTCATAAAAATGGCAAGATGGACAAAACAGACCATCATAGCCGCAATTATGCATTCTTAAGGCTTGTTATCGAAAGAACTCATCAATACAGAAATATTACTTTACTTTTGCAAGTTTACTGCCTTTTGTTTGCTATGATTCTAATTTTTGATGTTGTTGAATAGTCTAAACCAAATTCTATCTGGATATTTCAGCAAAATAGCAAGATAGGGTAAATGGGGCCATCACAGCTGTAATCTCAGTCCTCTGCAGTATTTGGTGCAGTCTACTTCAGTTCAATCCCTTGGTCCCTTAAATTAATAAGGAAACAGTTTGCCATTTTGAAAACCTGTCAGACCTGTCAGTCTGCATTGAAATAACATTTCATTCATATCATGAAAGATGTACCAACCACAAGGATTCGTGTATTATGCATATTGGAATAGTTTGTGCCATCAACGAGTCCAGATTTCATCTGGCTTCTAACTAAGCAGATCATATCTAGTTGTGTAAAGTATTGTAATTCATCAAAACATTGGCAACCAGCCTTCTCTGAATTAAAGGCAAATGAAATGTATCAAAACTGTTTTGATGAAAGGGAAGATCACCAAGGATGATGACAGGATTCCTAGCTTTGAAATACATTACTAAAACAGCAGCTCATTGGCTTACCAGAGAACTAAGTGTGAAACTAACTTTGAAAGTTACAAATGTAAATATCTATGTCCAAAGTAGACCAAAGCCCATAGTATCTGTGGTTGATGAGGTATTTCTTCCATGTCCCAGTTGCCACATGTGGTGCCCTGGTATCACAGACCCGATCTAACAAGAGGGAACCAGTAAACTGGGTAAGAAGGCCCTAGAGAAGGGGTTCCCAACGTTTTTTATGCCATGGACCAATTGGAATAAGCTTTAAGAACCTGCACAAATAAAGGTTAGATTAGCTTTACTTGTCAAATGTACATTGAAACATTAAAGCATACAGTGAAATAAGTCATCTGCGTCATCGTTTGCGATGTGCTGGAGGCAGCCCACAAGTAAAAGCTTCCAACGCCAACTTAGCATACCCACAACTTACTAACCCTAACCCGTTCGTCTTTTTGGAATGTGGAAGGAAATCAGAGAATCCAGAGGAAACCCTTGTGGTCACGGGGAGAACATACAAGCTCTTTACAGACAGCAGTCGGAACTGAACCCCATTCAACAGAATCTATGAAAAAGATGCAACATTTAAGGATGTACTGGAAACCGCTCCTTTAAAGTTTGAATTTGTATTTTTGCTTTTTTTGCCACTGTCTTCATCTTTGCCTAATAGTTTTCATTTTTATTTTCCATTTTCTCCTCTATATCATTGTCAGCTGTTGAATTTAAATTGCTCCAACCACAAATCGGATGATGGACATCCTGTAGGGTCCATTTCTTATGCACTTTTTTGGAAGACGAAGTAGGAGAGACTACATTATACAAAAAACAGACTGACTGCATCAACTCAAAAGCTAACCATTCATTTTGTTAACAAATTTCTTGCTATATGGACAGGGCTGGTGAGATCTACCAATGAGGTGAAATACCCTTATTTATCCAAACCTTCACACATTTTCCATGATCATAAAAACCTTGCAGTGGATGTCAAAATGACTAAATTTTGAATACTCATACTGCTGTATTCTTAAATGCAGATTAAAGATCAATGTAGCACATCTCAGTCAGTAATGCCAAGAGGTGCTACACAGTGTTACAAGGGGGCATTGGGGGTGGACCCAAGTGCAGGACACAGGCACAGAGACAGACTTGAACTGGACTCGGAACTCAGAACCAGGTCTTGGACTTGACTTGGAACTCGGAACCAGGACTTGGACTTGACTTGGAACCACTCAGACTCGGAACTTGGAACTTGGAACTTGACTTGGACTCGGAGCCTTGGGATTTGACTTGCACTTGGACACGGAACGACAAAACAACGATAGTCCATTCGAGTAGCGGCAAACGGCCTGCCTACGGAGCTGGATACGAGGCGACGAAATCCAAGCCACGACAGTCCATTCGAATCTCGGCTCAGAGTAGCAGCAACGGCCAGCAAATCTCAGCTGGCCATGGAAACGGCAGAATTCATACCTTTGGCTTGGAGTGGCGGCAAACGGCCGGCAACTCAGCTGGACACGAAAATGGCCGAATCCACAAAGCACCCCGGGCACCGAAGCCACTTGGAGTCCACAATGAATGGGGACCCGAATTGGGCACAACTGCACTTGCTCAGGTGACGGTCCAGCACTGTGTAGCTGTAAGCCAGAGCTTTTATGCTGCCTCCTCAGATGGGAAACAGGTGCCTTAATCAAGGCACCCGCTGGACCATGGGGAAAAGGAAATAACTGGAATGAGGAGTCAATGGACCGGATCTTGACACGTAGATTTTATGTGCCAAATAATCTGCATTTAACAAAACAGCAACTTTTCCCTCCCCCTCCCCCTCCCCCTCCCCTGTTTTCCATTCCCCACTCTAGCCACTTACCTCCTCTCATCTGTCAATCACCTCCCTCTGGTGCCCCTTCTCCTTCCCTCTCTTCCATGGTTCACTCTCCTCTTCTATCAGATCCCTTCCTCTCCAACCTTTTACCCTTCCTACCCACCTAGTTTCACCTATCACCTTCTAGCAATCGTCTTTCCCCTACCGCCGGCTTTTTATTCTGTCATCTTTCCCCCTCACTTTCCAGTCCTGAAGAAGGGCCTCAGCCCGAAATTTCAACTGTTTATTCATTTCCACAGATGCTGCCTGACTGGCTGAGTTCCTCTGGCATTTTGTCTGTGTTGCAGCAGTATGAATATTCAAAATGTCAGGGGTGAAGGAATGCTACAAAGTCAGGAATGCCCAGGCTTTCCTGAATTGGCAAAAATGCACACGAATCTAAGACTTAAAAGTTTATACTTTTTGATTGATCTCATAGTACCAAAGTACTTCCTTTGATTGTAATTCTGGTTGATAAATTAGCAGCAAAGTTTGAATTGCTGTGTTTTCACTAAGGACAGAGATACAGTAGCAATTGGTGTGGAGTTTCTAAGAGGAAAGCGTTGCTACATGAAACAGACATGGTCAATTAATTAAGTAATTGTTTCAAAAGACTTGGACCAGGTTGGAGATGCGCATACTCAGAGCAAATAGTAAGTTCCATAACAATCCAACTTTCTATCATCATCCTGGAACTTCCTACTTAAAAGCATTATGGGAATATCTTCCATCAGATAGACCGTAGTTAGTTCACCTTGCCAGTGCCATTAACCCAGTCTCCCACCCCATAACCTATACCCAAAGCTTTGCTGTTGAAACACCCTGACAGTCTTTGAGAAAAAGCAATGCGGAGGTCTGCACCATGTTCAGCTCCTTCAGTTTCCATGCCGACAAGCAACTCGCTGATGGAGCAGGGTTGCTCCTTGGCAGAGAAACTGAAGGAGCCGAAGCGGTGCGGACCGTGCTGCTGCCTGCGTCAGAGGCGTGTCAGAGGCGTCGGTGCGCAAAGGACATGTGCAGTCTAACTGCAAAGGATCGCCTTAGTTGCTTTTCTTGTGATCACAAGACCCTGTTGGACATTGTTAATGTGGAATGCTGCAGGTCCAATTCACTGGTGGGCAGTGGGGGAGCTGCGTGGCCTCGGTGGCAGCGAGGACTAAAGCCACGGAGAGAGGCATCAGAGTCGGTGCGCTGCACTGGAAGCAGTGTGGCGCAGCGTGCAAGCTGGAGCCAGTGCTGCCCCTGGTATCTGCTGGCAGAGGTCTGGCTGCAGATTTATGCAACATCCATGGACTCAGGGTCTTGGGCTATACAGTATTTTTTTGCGTGACTGTATTTTACATCTGCTATACGTGCTTTGTGCTGTGCATGACTGTTGGTGCTGCGTGTTGCACCTTGGCCCCTGAGTAATGCTGGTTTTTTTGGCTGTATTCATGGATATTCATGTGTGGTTGAATGACAATTAAACTTGAAGTATTGAACTAATTCACCTTAACTGCTTTTAAATGTCTGGTGCTTAAAGGCATTTTAAAACCAATAAAACTGTAATAAGTAAAATTTAAACTAAAACATAAATATATAAACTGGACTAAAACTTCATAAAACATGCAGAACATGTAAAACATTAAAATAATGCTAAATAATTTTTAGAACATGACAGCATCGAATCTGGGATACAGGTTCTGCATGACAGATAATGTTGGTGAATCACAGCAAGACAGGCTCCACTGCCGGATTCAGGTTTCACCCCAGAAATCTGTCAGTAAATTGCAGAGGTTCATGTAGAAAAGTGCAGGCATGGGATTGCAATTTAAGTAGCTAAGTTCCGCTGTTTCAACCAGAGCTACCGGGTGCAGCCAGTAACATTCAGCCCCTTGTCCCTAGGTAATTCCTAAATCACAGTAAGTGACAGTACAGTATTTAAATGCTAAAGTGTAATATGCATTTGGAATGTCACTTCGCCTTTCTTTACAGAATCAGGTTTATTATCACTGGCATAGGTCATGAAATTTGTTGTTTTGAGGCAGCAGTACAGTACACTACATAAAGTATACTATAAATTACAATAAAAATATATTTATTAATCAATTAAGTAGTGCAAATAGAGCAAAAATATTTGTACTAGTGGGAACAAATGGGACTTCCAAGTGGCCAAACATTTTAGTTCAGATTCCCATTCCCATCCTGACGTGTCGGTCCATGGCCTCTTGTGCCAAGATGAGGCCATCCTCAGGGTGGAGGAGCAGCACCTCATATTCCACCTGGGTACCCTCCAACCTGATGGCATGAATATCGATTTCTCCTTCCAGTAAACAAATTCAACCCCCTGCCCAGCCTTCCTCTATTCCCCAGTCTGACCTTTTACCTCTTCCCACTTGCCTATTACTTCCCCTCTGGGTCCCCTCTTCCTTCCCTTTCTCCTATGGTCCACTTTCCTCTCCTATCAGATTCCTTCTTCTTCAACCACCTGGCTTCCAGCTATCCTCCTACCCTTCTCCTCACCTTTTTATTCTGACATCTTCCCCCTTCCTTCTCAGTCCTGAAGAAGGGTCTCAGCCTGAAACGTTGACTGTTTATTCATTTCCATAGATGCTGTATGACCTGCTGTTCCTCCTGTATTTTGTGTGTGTTGCAAAAAAAATAGTGAGGTAGTGGTCATATGTTAATTGCCTGTTCAGAAATCTGATGACTAGAAGAATTTAGTGTTTTGTCATATGACATATTTTACAAATATTTCAAGATAGGATGCTTTCCTGGTGGTGCTTCTCATGTTGTGAAGTTCCTTCCAGGTTCTGGCTGTATTTGTTGATACTTTCATCTGACCTGTTATCTACTCCACCTTCATTATATTAGGGTTGACTATATAAAATAGTAATTTGTTCACTCAATGCATTGTCTGTTAACATTATCAGATAGTGTGGCATCATAAATGGTGCAGTGATACAAAACGGTAAAAATTTTGATCATTTCTGCACCTTTACACTTCAATGATTAAAGTACCTAATATGTGAAATTCAAAAAGTGGAGAATTATTGCTGATAGGTCATAGGTTATATTTTGTCTTTCCTAATATCAAAACTGCAAGGAAGTCATGATCAGCTGGCATTTAATTGGTATTTAAAAGTCTACTTTACACGGCATAAAGCACTATTACTTACCAAACAAAGAAAGAACAGCCATAGGGTTTATTTGCTGTCTCTAACAGGTTTTACTTGTCCAACAAAATCCTTGGACTAACCACACATTGGTGTGCTAGTTATGTAAACACAGGTATGTTGGAGCCACTCTGTGCTTACTAAAAGCCTCTGCTTGACAAATCTTCGGCTATGATCAAAACTGAATGAAAGCCGTTTGATTATCAGAATAGTATAGGGTGGCTCCTGTCGCACTTGAATGGGTTTAAAGCAGAGCCCATTGTGTTCCTTGTCACTGCAAAGATTAGGAAGTTTGATCTGATTCGCACCCGCCCCCCCCCCCCCCCCGCCATGGTGTACAAATCCTGTATATTTATTTACGTCTCAAGTCATTATCAAACACACAAACTAATTGGCACCTTGCAAACAAGGAACTCAATATTTTTGTGTTTCTGATAAGCCCCAGAACCTGAGTGAAAAGTAGTAATTCTATTAACTGGCAGCATTTCTGTAATGTTCCATCTTTTACAGCAGATGGCGCTGTTAGGAAATGTTATTGGAGATTTTTTTTAAACCCAACATGGATTCAAAGACCAGAAAATCTACAGATGCTGGAAGTCCAAGCAACACACACAAAATACTGGAGGCTCTCAGCAGGCCAGGCAGCATCTATGGACAAAAGTAAACAGTCAATGTTTTGGGTCGAGACCCTTCATCAGGCAGTCCTGATAAAGGGTCTCGGCCCAAAATGTTGACTGCGTGTTCCTTGGATTCACCTGCACCTGTTTTCTCTTTACTAAGATATTAATGGCTATTTTCTCAATCTGAGGATGGAAACTGCTTTAGAACAAGAAAATGAGTCTCCAATGACCAACATCAGAAGAAAGGCAAACAATTTGTGCAAATCAAGTTCCAAAAAGACATCTACAATACTGTATTAGCCAAATAATGATGCTGGTAAAATTCACTGTCTTGAAAAGAAGATGTGAAATTTTCAGCTATGCCCCTCTCCCCAGCACATACAAAAATCAGAGTTATTTATGAACTTGGAAAAGACTGGATCAAAAAAAGAAACAAACTGTATCTAAATATAAACAGCTCTCTATTGCTCGTTATCTCTGAGAATTCTCATGAATTCCTTGCAGTAACACACATCAAAGTTGCTGGTGAACACAGCAGGCCAGGCAGCATCTCTAGGAAGAGGTACAGTCGATGTTTCAGGCCGAGACCCTTCGTCAGGACTAACTCTTCCTTCAGTTAGTCCTGACAAAGGGTCTCGGCCTGAAACGTCGACTGTACCTCTTCCTAGAGATGCTGCCTGGCCTGCTGCGTTCACCAGCAACTTTGATGTGTGTTGCTTGAATTTCCAGCATCTGCAGAATTCCTGTTGTTTGCGTTTTTAAATTCCTTGCAGTATCTGCTTTACTGCTTCCCTGTGCAAATAACTACATTTTCATCTACATAAATTGTTTCCAACTATCCTTTTGTTTTTTGTTCCGATTCTAACTTTTGTGGCAATCTCAGTTTTTTTTAGAACCAGAATCAGATTCATGTTTATTATCACTATCTTATATGACATTAAATGTTTTGCTTTTGCAGCAGCAGTTCAATTTATCTATTCACCTAAAAACCTTAAATCTTTGAATCAATAAAACTTTGATAATATCTCCCTTGATACAAATTCTTTTGCAGACTAAATAATCCTAGGTCCTTCAATCCCCCCTCACTGCCAGCATGCATTAGATTAGTCCCAGTTTTATCACTTACCTGAGTTGTTCTGCTTATCTTTCTGAAGATGCAGTCCAGCAGTTAGTTACTTGACTTGGGCTGGCATTTCTGTGTGATGATGAAGCAGGGCAGCGTGTTGGAAGCAGCTTTTTTTATACGTATATGGTTGACTGTCTTCACAAGGAAGGTCTCAAAAAAGGCAATGAGGTTAATGGCCAATATTTCTGTGGTATTGCTGCTGGAAATGAGAGATTTTGTTAGGCATTCCGGCTGAAACCTTAGCCTTAGCTGTGACATGTGAATCCACGTCCTTCTCTACAACTACAATGAGGTCCCACTCAGGTTAGAGGAGCATCAACCCATATTCTCTCTGAATAGCCTCCAAACTGGTAGACATCGATTTCTCCAATAGCCAGCAATTTTCCCGTTCCCCCTTCTCTATTTTCTCCACTCCTAATTCTGGTTCCCCTCTCACCCTTCTCTTCGTCTCGCCTCCTCCTTCCCTTTCTTTCATGATTTACCATCCTCTCATAACAGATTCCTTCTTCAGCCCTTGACCCCTTCCACCTATCACCTCCCAGCGTCTCATTTCATCCCCCCCCCCACCCGCTCACCGGGTTTCAGCTATCACCTGTCAGCCAGTCCTCCTACCCCCCACCTTTTCAATCTAACTTCTTCCCCAATCCTTTCTGGTCCTGGCAAAGGCTCTCGATCATTGACAGTGTATCCCCCTCCATAGATGCTGCCTGACTTTCTGAGTTGCTTCAGCATGTTGTGCACATTACCCAAGATTACCAGCATCCGCAGAATCTCTTGTGTTTGAATTTTTTTTATTATCAGTTGAACAGGAAGTTAAACATCTCAGAAACAGCAGCTCTGATAGCCGGATCTTATCTCAGAGAAACACAAGCTATTGCAGATGCTGGAATCTGGAGCAACAAACAGTTTGCTGGAAATCGCAATGGGTCAAGCAGCTTCTGTGGGGGGGAATGGAATTGTCAGCATTTTGGGACAAAATTACATTTGGGATTGGAGCCTGAATCCACAATCTTCTAATTCAGAGGCCATCTTGTCACCAACAGAACAAAGCTAACAATTATGAGATGTTTTCTTCTTGTAGTAGAAAAGTATGATCAGCAGACTCGTGTTTGATGGTATATCGGACAGGGGTGGCACAGTGGTGTAGTGGTTAGCACAACACATTACAGTACCAGTGACCCAGGTTCAATATCCGCTGTTGCCTGTAAGGAGTTTGTACATTGTCCCCATGATCGTGTGGGTTTCCTCCGGGTGTTCCAGTTGCCTCCCACAGTCTAAAGACATACCAATTAGTAGGTTAATAGGTCATTGTAAATTGTGCTGTGATTAGACTAGGGTTAATCGGAGGGTTGCTGGGTGGTGTAGCTGAAAGGCCAGAAGGGCCTACTCCGCACTGTTATTCAATAAATAAATAAATATCCCTTTAATAATATTAGAGGTTTTATTAATCAATTAAAACTGAGTGCAATGTTCCTTGGATCATTACTGGGGTTATTTGAAGATATAGTTGGTATCATGTTGTAGGCTACATTCCAAGAAAATACTCTGGGAAATTGTGCTTGATTTAAATAAACACAGCTAGTTGTAATTTCCTTGTAGTGTACCATGTTGTAAGCGTAACACTGTACTTGGAAATCCTTATGCACTTCTATGGTGTGAGGTGACTGCCATTTGTCACATAATGTTATACATCCTCCTGAACTGAGGTGGAGGGCATGGAGTAAACCACAGCTTTCTGTAAAGCTGCTGTCAGAGTTATATACAAACAACAGGAATTCTGCAGATGCTGGAAATTCAAGCAACACACATCAAAGTTGCTGGTGAACGCAGCAGGCCAAGCAGCATCTATAGGAAGAGGCGCAGTCGACGTTTCAGGCCGAGACCTGACGAAGGGTGCTGCTTGGCCTGCTGCGTTCACCAGCAACTTTGATGTGTGTTGTCAGAGTTATATATTTGGCTGGCAGGAGTGTGATTCATATTTGTCAGTTGAGTTTATGTCAGTTCTTCTTCCTCTTGCTGCAAAGCTTAGTTTTTTGTGCCTAATGAGGAACTGGTGAGATTCACCCAATAGAGGCCAATGCCCTTGAGTGAATAACGTCCTTCAAGATTCAAGCAGTGACTTTCTGGTTGTGAATTGACTAATCGACAGGCATATCTACAAAAGTTTATCCTGCATCAAAAACATTTCTAAACCATTCCTTGGCTTCTAACACAAAGAACTAATTGGGGAGATTTAAACGAACATTTCCAATTGTTTTGCCATTTTTCTTTTAAAAATGCTATACAATGTAAAATTTGCATTCTGCAAAACTTAAAGAAATAAAGATAAGTTCAATGAATACGGGACCAATCCAATTTACAACCAAATCAACATTCAAGACCGTGGAATGCACTTGAAACAAACACTAAAATGATTAAGTCCATGGCGAAAAAGAAGTCTCGTGTAAATCTCAAAAGGCTTTCCCTCATTATATTTAAAAGCTTCTCATAGCCTCCATCAGTTTACAGCATCAATGTGAGCTGTCAAATCCATTCAGAAGAAAGGAGGAAAATAGTTTTTGTTTCCAATTATAGATGGCATCTGCATAAAGGAAAACAATAACTCTGAAAGAAGATTTGCAGGGGAAATCAGGGAATTCAATCATTTTAATTGCTTTGCTGTACAAGGAAGCACCTAACAAATATTTAACCATAAAATCATTCAAAGTGCTAATGCTATCCAGACAATATTTATGGGCCCTTACGGATAGTTATACAATACTTTTCCTGGTTTAGTGAGTTCTCAAACATCTGTTTGTTGGTAATAGAATTGCATTAAGTCAGGAATAGGTTTCACTGGATTAGGGGTTGGTCCCCAGCTAAAATGTTTAACTTTACTTTAATTGAGTTATGGTAATTGAGGGATTTTCTGCTACAATGCATTGATTACTTAAAAGACTCATTTTATAGCTAGCTATGTCAAAAAATAAGCTTTTAAACATACTGAAGGTAAACCTTCTGAGATTTATATGAGACTTCTCTATCTCAGGCGGACTTAATCATAGAGCTAATTGTGGAGCAATTTATTCCATATCCCTGCCTCTAAACAAAGACACCAGTTATTAGAGAGTTAAAAGTGGCTGGTCCGATCCCCACTCTGTCTGGAATGACCATTTATCAGGGATTCATAAAATGATAAAATTAGAGTAAAATTAACTTTTAATTACAACTAAGTATCTGTTAGTAGCTAGCTGTGAACTTTAATTCTTTATCCATGATATTATACCTTATTTGGACACATTTTGTTTTTAATGTTGTAATGAACTGGTAAGTGGAGAAAAAAGGAGCTTGTGTTATTTTCAGACTTTTATTGGCATCCTTTCTGCCCCGTGGTTTCATAGAGTGGTTGGATTACAGGCGAAACGGCAGCAAGGAAGGAGGGATGAGACCCATTGTTTTTAATGGCGGTTATGGGAAAATATGGAGGAGGAAGAGTCAGTGGGTAAACAGTCCAAAATCAGTCATACCTTCTGGTCAGCCTTTTTTTTTCCAAGAAGTACAATGAAGGGACAGAGCACCATTCACTCTGTCTGCCTCAAAAGGCAGAATCTCCTGGTGGCTATCCATTTTAATTCAACTTCCCATTCCCATTCTAGCATATCTGTCCATGGACTCCTCCACTGCTGCAATGAGGCCAAATTCAGGCTGGAGGAAAAAACTTCATATTCTGTCCGAGTAGCTGACAACACCTCATGTTCTCTCTAGGCATAATCATCAACTTCCTTAACTTCCATTCCCTTCTGTCTCATTTTCTGTTCTCCTCTCACCCCTTCTCTACTCCTCACCTGCCCAGCACCTCCCTCTGGTTCCCCTTCTCTTTCCTTTTCTTCCCTTTTCTTCCCTGATACACTGTCCTCTTCTATTAGATTCTCCACTGATCTCCCTCCTGGTTCTTCTCCTTGCAAGCTGAATAAGTGCTACAGCTACCACTCAGAGCCCCAAACAGTCCTTCCAGGTGAGGCGACACCTTGCCTGTGAGTCTGTTGGGATCATTTACTGTGTCCGGTGCTCCCGGTGTCGCCTCCTGTATATCGGTGAGACCCGATGCCAATTAGGAGACCATTTCGCCAAGGACCTACGCTCTGTCCGCTAGAAGAAGTGGGATCTCCCAGTGGCCGCCCACTTTAATTCCACTTCCCATTCCCATTCCGATATGTCAATCCATGGCCACCTCTACTGTCGCAATGTGGCCACTCTCAGGTTGGAGGAACAACGCCTTATATTCCGTCTGGGTAGCCTCCAACCTGATGGCATGAACATTGACCTCTAACTTCCGGTAATGGACCCCCACCCTCTCCTGCTCCAGTCCTTATTCCCTTTTCCTTCACTCACCTTATCTCCTTGCCTGCCCATTGCCTCCCTCTGGTGCTCCTCCCTCTTTTTCTTTCTTCCATGGCCTTCTATCAGACGCTTCTCTTCTCCAGCCTGTATTTCTTTCACCAATCAATTTCCCAGCTATTTACATCATCCCTCCCCCTCCTGGTTTCACCTATCACCTTGTGTTTTTCTCTCCCCTCCCCCATCTTTTACATCTACACCTCATTTTTTTCCCTCCAGTCCTGCTGAAGGGTCTCAGCCTGAAACGTTGACTGTACTTTATTCCTGCTGAGTTTCTCCAGCATTTTGTGGGTGTGTTGCTTGGATTTCCAGCATCTACAGATTCTCTCTTGTTTGCTATTAGATTCCTTGTTCAGCTCTTTACCTCTTCCACCTATCACCTCCCAGCTTCTTACTCCCTCCCCCGCCCACCTTGTACTCTTTCCCCTCCCTCCACTTTCTTATTCTGGGTTCTTTCCCCTTACTTTCCAGCCCGAATGAAGGGTCCCTCTGCCCGAAATATCAACTCTTTATTCCCCTCTATAGACTCTGCCTGACTTGATAAGTTCCTCCTGCATTTTGCTCAAGATTTCCAGCATCTGCAGAATCTCTTGTGTTTATGATCTTTTTCTCTCTCAGATGATTTTTCATAACTTAATACAATAAATACAAGTAAAAAGTAATTAACTATATAAGCAATTTATGGCAGATTTTATTTAACAGTTATTACCCCTCAACCATCAGGCTCTTAAACAAGAGGGGTTTACTTCACTCTCCCCAGCACCAAACTATGAACTCACCTTCAAGGACTCTTCATCTCATGTTTTTGATATTTATTGTTTATTTATTATTATTATTATTATTATTATTGTTTCACTCTTTGTATTTACTGTGAATGCACAAAGAAAATGAATCTCAGGGTTGTATATGGTGACATGTATGAACTAAATAAATTTACTTTGAACTTTGAATGCTTGACAATCGACAGGAAACAATAAATTCAATCAAGTTTAAGCATTATACATTGATAATTATATATTCAAGAGTTCAGAATTTATGATAGAAACTCACATATATTGGCACACTCATTCAGCAAATAATTGACAAGATTTTGCCAAAATCTGCAGATTAATTAAATTTCACATTAAGTAATTGTTCCCTCTGAGCCTGTTTTCACCCATAGTTTCCACACATACTAACTAAAGGTCTATAGTCAAGGTACAAGTTTCAAAAAAGTCTCAACAGCACTTGCCAAGTATTTATTCTTGGTGAACTTTGAAAACCCGAGAGAGCAACCTAAAAGGGATATTCTTCCCTCAACTTGAGAAGTGGGCAACTTTAACAGTTTATCTTTCAGTTTGCTTATTCAATTGTATTTCTCAGCAGACTATCCTTTGGAAACCTTGCAACATACATATATAATATCAAAGATGTGCTAACGCCTTGCAAAAATGGAATTTTCTTGCCGTTATTGTGTTATGTTTGTAGGTGAGATTACTCTGCATCGTTATGTCTTTCAATGGTTGAAATGGCCACAAACTCAGGATATGAAAAAAGATGCCACGTTCAATTTGATAAGATTGTTATACAACAAAACAGTCACATTTTGTAAACACGAGGAATTCTGCAGATGCTGGAAATTCGAGCAACACACATCAAAGTTGCTGGTGAACGCAGCAGGCCAGGCAGCGTCTCTAGGAAGAGGTACAGTCGATGTTTCGGGCCGAGATCCTTCGTCAGGACTAACTGAAGGAAGAGCTAGAAAGAGATTTGAAAGTGGGAGGAGGAGGGGGAGATCGAAAATGATAGGAGAAGGAGGGGGAGGGATGGAGCCAAGAGCTGGACAGTGGATTGGCAAAAGGGATATGAGAGGATCATGGGACAGGAGGCCCAGGGAGAAAGAAAAGGGGGGGCGGGGGAAAACCCAGAGGGTATAGTGAGAGGGACAGAAGGAGAAAAAGGAGAGTGAGAGAAAGAATGTGTGTATATAAATAAATAACGGATGGGGTACGAGGGAGAGGTGGGGCATTAGTGGAAGTTAGAGAAGTCAATGTTCATGCCATCAGGTTGGAGGCTACCCAGACTGAATATAAGGTGTTGTTCCTCCAACCTGAGTGTGGCTTCATCTTTACAGTAGAGGAGGCTGTGGATAGACATTGGGCACACATTTTAATTCCACATCCCATTCCCATTCTGATATGTAACTTAGCTCATCTCAATCAAGGCATATTTGCATGGCAGTTGAGGTTTGTGTGTCTGACTTGAAAGGACTAGACAGGAAACATCCTCTCCATATCCACCATAAGATACAGGAGCAGAATGAGGCCATTCAGCCCATCGAGTCTGCTCCATCATTCCATCATTGCTGATCCCGGATCCCACTCAACCCCATACACCTACCTTCTCGCCATATCCTTTGATGTCCTGACTGATCAGGAAACGATCAACTTCCACCTTAAATATACCCACGGACTTGGTCTCCACCGTAGTCTGTATCAGAGCATTCCATAAATACACCACTTTCTGCTAAAAAAAAATCCCCTCCTCACCTCTTTTCTAAAAGTTGTCCCTCAGTTTTGAGGCTGTGCTGGAAACTACCACCATAGGAAACATCCTCTACACATCTCCTGTCTTATGGATTTTTGTTACCACCGCTGTTCCCTTTAAACTGAGTGAGTGCACTCCCATACAGTATCTGAAGTGTTGCTGCAGACAAAGTCCTGTTGCCAAGCAGCTGGAATTTCCTTTCATATCGTGTCTTATTAAAGTGTTGCATAGTTTTCAGGCAGTGTAAAAAATTCCTGCTCCAAGCAATGGTTGGTCCATGCAACTGTAAAAAAAAGAGGGAGGATTAATTGTCACCCAGAATCAATAGTTCTGTTCTTTCCCTTGCAGCACCTCATATATATGCAATCTATCCAATATAAGTGTGAACAGTGTGAAGAATAGGATGCAGATTGCTGTGAAGCAGCCTGGTCAAGTGGTGGTTTGAGTGCGATTACACGCGGGGAAGCAGCATCAGCAATAGCTGGTTGCTCTATGAATAAGCAATAACTGTTGTTTCACAGACCAGTAATACTGAAAATCATACAGGAAGGCAAATGTTGAGGAGTCACCGATTAATGATGTCATAGGGACAAAGTTCAAGCTAGAGTTGCATTTCTAGTGCTAACAAAGATCCCATCAGAAAGTCAGGGTCAAATTTCCCAAGTAGCACTATGAGACGTCACCTAGTTCTACTCCGGATTACACCTATGTTCAACTGTATGACATTATGCAGTATTTTTCAATGTTCCCTCAGTTTCCCACTGAAGTTTTTTCAAGAGTCAATAAAATCATGAAAGAATTTGAAACAATATAGTTAGTAACTTCATTGGGATTTCTATTATTACATTCAATTTAAATGTTTAAACTTGGAACTATCAACTTCTGTATTTTATAATATTTATTCAACCATGTATATATAGTACATAATATGTACATTGTATTAAAAGTAAATTGCATAAAACAGAATGTCATCAGGGTTTTTTAAAAAATCTATTTTCTAATTTCTGGAAATACTTGTTAAAGCCATGCAAGCTTCATTTCTAATTACCAATCATTACAAGTGTCTGCTGCAAAAGTAAATTCACAGGGTTCCAAAATCCTCAGTGGTCCAGACCAACTTGCCATCTGTTGGTGTTACCCTGTAAAATATCATGACTCCAGTCTTTTGGAATGAAACATAAGTTGTCGTTGGGGTCCTCAGGAACCCTATGTGGGTGAATGTTGTAAGTACTCCAGATGGAATGAGTGAGCTCATTAGTAAATTTTGCGATGATATGCTTGAATCATTATTTTTTCTCATGTAGGAATGTTATTCTTTGGATTATTTACTGAGTTATGACTGAGGGAAAGAAACAAGCTTTTTCTGCTGCTTGTTGTTTTAGTTGCTCTTTGCTAAGTACAATTTTTAATAGGGATGTTTTTTCACCACAGAACACCCTTCCTGATTATTTGAATATAGCCCAGAAGTTTGAACAAATGGCCATGATTTATCATCAAGGGGTATTTCTCATATCTAACCAACATTTCAGTGCTATACCCTTCAGGTGAAAATACAACAATGCATTTTTAATTGTGTCATAAATTTGAAGTTATTTCTGGGTCACAGAAAAATTCCATTTTCAAATCAGCTGTCATTTACTTTACTTCCCTGATTGGTACAAGCTGATCTAATATATTTTTTGTTAATACATCTGTGGAAGAATAGTTTAAATTAGTAAAATTTGCAAAACTACAAGGATGTAACTCTGCAGCAGTCAAGCACTTGAATAGTAGAGATGATACAATGGCGTGGTTGCTGTTTCTTGTTAGACTATCCTGTCGGGCACAGCGATGACAGTGAAAGGAGCAACTTTCCTTCCATTTTGTTTTTCTTCTCAAAGGAAATGTAATAATGTGGAAGCAATCCCATGTTCTGTTTCTATTAGAAGAAAGGAGTTTTGATGAGCTGACTACATAGAGGTACGTTCTCAGATAATAATCTAATGGCGCTTGTTTGTGTCCCAAAGAGACTGCAACTGGGAGGAAATGATAAACAGAATTTCCTGAACAGGCTGCCTATGATAACACATCCTAGTAGCTACAATCGTGATTGCTGCAACACTTAAAAGGAACTAGTCTGTTCTATTAAATGCAGCATTCAAACTCTTAGGCATTTCTCACTAAGTTTCTAAACTAGATACTCCTGATGATCTAAGCATTCTTGCATCTTTTTATTTCTTGATATTTCTTGGTAACCTTCAATTAAAATATAAAAACAAAATATATGGTGCCACTGCCAAGTACTAATAGTAGCTTCCAGACATCTGTGATCCAAGTAAGAACGAAACCATTGGGCATGAACAAGATAGCATTTGACATTTCCTATATTTTTCAGTTTGATTGCTCACCCGAGAAGCAGTTTTTTATATCTGGTTTTAATAGGGTTATGTTGCTTTATATAGATAGAATCACAAGAAGAATGGAGGATGAGTCTATATCAAGTAGTCCTCAGCTGTTACTATCAGAAGATTTATTTTGCCTTATAACATTCCTGTAGCACTTGAAGCAAAGAAGATCTCTGACTCCTCTACTTAGGGCCTTGATTATCTAGAGTCATGTACAATGTGTCCATATAACCAAGCAATCGTACAGCTATTAACATGAAGGTGGCTTGCTATGATTGTGCAAGCCAATTTCAAATTAATCACTTGTAAGTAGGATGTTGGAATGAAATGGCTTTGCCCTTTGCTGTGTAACTCATGGTGCCACTGGAAGCTTATGTCACCAGATCTATTCAAGCCACCACAGGGGATATTAAAATTTCGTCCACTGAAGTAACAAACAAGCTTTGGGTACCTGGGACTGTAGTTTTGGTAAGAAGACATTTCATTAAAAGCTGCAGAGTGAAGGCAAAGGAAGCTTGGCTGGGTAATCAGCCCTGGTGACCACAAGTGACAAGGAATGAAGTGATGCACATAACCAATCTGTAACAATTCTCAAATCATGTTTTTTATTTATTGCCTTTGTTACTTCTCGCATAAGTTCAGTTTCTTCTGCAGTTTAAATGGACTGTGTCCTGAATAAACTGACATCATTGGGTGCATTATCAAACATCTGCTATAAGCCTAGCTATACGCCTCCCTCATGCTGCCACTAGCTCATTGGCTGAGACAGCATTATCAACACCAACATGTTTTTATTTCATTCGTTATTTGCTTTCACTCACATGATGGAGGTGTAACTGGCCCAGCCCTAATTGCCCCTTGAACTGAATACCTCACCAGACTATCTCTGAGGATAATTAAGGATCATATGTGAGCCAAAGTGATTAGGGATTCAGATAGTGACGCAGATGGGTTTTTAATGACTCCCAGGTTGTTTTATAATCACCATTGGGGATTCAAAAATTTTAAATCCAGATTTAATCACTTGAATTTAATTTCTTCAGCTTCCACTCTAGGATTCAAACTCACACCTCTTCATACTATCCCAGTAATTTAACCACCACACAATGTACCCCAGACATGAGAAAATCTGCAGGTGCTGGAAATCCAAAGGAACACGCACAAAATACTGGAGTAACACAGCAGGCCGGGCAGCATCTATGGAAATGAGTAAATTGTCAATATTTCCGGCTGGGACGTTTCATCAGGACTGGGGTGAAAAAAGATGAAAAGTCGGAGTAAGAAGGTGGGGGGAGGGGAGGAAGAAGTCCAAGGTGGTAGGTGATGGGTAAAACTGGGTGAGAGGGGGAATGGTGAAGTAAAGAGCTGGGAAGTTGATTGGTGAAAGAGATAAAGGGCTGGAGAAGGGGGAATCTGATAGGAGAGGGTAGAAGACCATGGAAGAAAGGGAATGGGGAAGGAGCACCGGAGGGAGGGGATGAGCATATAAGGAGATAAGGTGAGAAAGGGAAACAGCAATGAGGAAAGGTGAAGCTGTGTGGGGGGCGGAGGGGGGGTGCAATTTCCGGAAGTTCGAGAAATCGATGTTCATGCCTTCAGGTTGGAGGCTATGCAAATGGAATATAAGGTGTTGCTCCTCTAATCTGAGTGTGGCCTCATTACAGTAGTAGAGGAGTCCAGAGACTGATATGTTGGCTTCACTCAGAAAGTATCCCACTCTTTCTCAGAGCAGCACATTAAAAAAAAGCTATCAGAGAAATAGTCAGTGCTAGTTCAGAAACTCAAACACACAAGCAAATTGGGATGGTGGCTGAGTTACTTTCAATAATGCAGTAAAATAGCATGAACAGTAGTGTAAAGTGGCAGTATATTTGGTCTTTAAGTAAGGATACATGGCAGTTAGGTGCTTTTATTTGCAGCTGTGCATTTCAAATCACATTCCCATCGTTTATTAGCAGGTTGTGTATGACTGAGGAAGCACGCAATTCCTTCTTTCTTATTTCAGCTAAGATAGTTGTTTATTTAAGTTAGCTAAGTTAAAACTGGCTGAGGCAACATTTCATTTAGAAAATACTCTTATTTTCAGCCAGTGAAAGTAAGTCATCAATTTTGCATACTAATTATGGTGACAGATCATGTTTTTGTTGAATCAGGAAACATTCGTTCAATAGCTGGTTCAAAAAACAGACAAAACCCCTTCAGTTCACCTCAGTAATATACGTACAGTATTCACAAAATGTCCACAACAATAAAAAATTCTCCATGTTGCTCTTCTTTGAAGTTTGTTGGCCTTTAAGCTACCAGTGCTTCCTGCCAAGAACTGAATGGGTTAGTAATTTGTGAAATACAACAGGTTTCTCTCAGTGTTTATCATTCACAGGAAAAGGACAGCACAATTCTTGCCAACATAAACCGTCTGCTGAAAAAGATAATAAGTGACTAAGAAATCAATAAAATGTTCCTACCACAGGCCCAGCTATATATCTTTCAGTTCCTTTTTTCATTTACCATGATATTAGGTTGTAAAACACTCAGGAAGCTATACACCTTGCCTATCTTTTGGTAACAAATATCTATAAAGGCTCCTTAAGGTAGAAAAATGTCTCCAAGAGTTTAACAAGAGCAAAAGAGGAAAAGTACGAGAAAGTGCCCTATTATGAAAAGTGTAAGATGATTGGTTACAGAGTACGATTGTAGAGAAGATGGTGAAGGCAGAGGGTAAGTTAGGAGAATGAATGGTTCAGGAAAAGATGGTTGCGAACTGTGGGGAAAGCATAGGGGGATATACAAAACGAGAGAAGCATAGAAAAGGAGAGTTTGAGCAAAGTGGACCTTGTAGGCACAGAAGATCACAGAGGCTGAGGGAAATTTATGATGCAGAGGAGTGTTGAACTATTGTGTTTATGTGGCTGAAAGGTACTTACTCTAATCCCATTTCACAGCTGTCTATCCATCACATGCTTATACTGAGCTGTTTTAACATGATAAAAAAAAGTTCAAAGTATGTATAAATTATACAACCTTGAGATTCTTCTGCTTACAGGCAGCCAAAACCCGAAAGCAAGAAACCGGAAAGCATTTCTGTCAGCACTTTTAGGGTGAAAGCTGTTGATCTCAAACCATTAGAGGTTGAAGATAGATAGCTTTATTTGTCATACTTATGTTGAAACAGGGGTGTATGGGGTGTCAGGGAGGGGTAGCACCTCTGGTGGGGGAACATGTCACATCCTTTTCAAGGCGGTTAGTCCACCTTTGGTCCCCACCTGGCACTCAGCTCTCACCTGTGGCTCCCCGTAGCTGTTTGCATGCGACAGCGGCCACACCCCAGGCAACGGCTTCGACAAGCCGGCTAAACCAGGTGAGGGTAGCCGACAGGTCTCAAACCCTCGGTGAGATAGGGAGTTGTCTATCCCAGCATCTGAAGACAGACTCTGGCAGATTGAGGGGACAAGACCAATGGAAGGTCCAACAGTCAAGAAGGCAGTCTCTGCAAGCGTTGTGGAACGTGTAGAGCAGGACAAGACACAGAAGGCGTCCTGGTCATCCACGGCGCCTAGTCCCATCTCCAGCCGTCTAGACTCTGTCTTGCCACTGGATCCAGATGGGAATTGGAAGGAGAGAGTGAGGCTGACGCTGCGCAACTCTCTCTCACTTAAATCCAAATCACGTGCTAGTCCTGACACCATCATAATGGTGTCCAGGTCCCCATCAACGTTGACGATGGAAGAACACACGATGTTGAAACATCAAAGCAAACAGTGAAATGCTTCATTTGTGCCAAATCAAATCAGTGAACATTGTGCCGGGCAGCCTGCAAGTATCACCATACTTCCAGTGCCAACATATCATGCCAATAGCATGGGATATAGGAGGAAATGGAGTACCTGGAGGAAACTCACTCTGGTTACAGGCTCCTTATAGATAGCCAGGACCTGAAAATTTAACCCCAAACAGTGATAGCTTGTGCTATAATGCAATACACCAACTGCTACACTACCATGTCGGAGGGGATACTGAGCGATAGGACTTATGTGCATCTGGAGAGCATAGCCTGCTTAGCAACAGACAACAGGGCAGGTCATCCCTCACAAACAATCAAGTTTTTTTAAAGTGACAAAGGAACTTGATGAAAGTAAGGCAGTGGATGTTACCCGCCTGTGTTGTATATTTAATATTTAGGTAGTATAATGTTTGTTTAAGCATCCTTTATTTAAATAATTTATTACAGGTTATATGTAAAAGTAGGTGAATGGCATACATCATCATGCCACTACGTCATATGTATGTGCCTCATTTAAAATAAAAATGAAACTAAGACATGTTCTCCTCAGCTCCCATCTTTTTCTTGCAATTTGTTTTATGTTTTGGAGTTACAAAATGTTGCTGGGGCACAGGCCAGGGCCTGATCAACCATGGGTGGTTCGCCTGGGTGAGAGTGTCTGATGTTAAAAGACTCAAAACACCCGATGTACCTGAGATTTCATCACTGACGATGTGTCCCAGTGCATCCTAGGGTGTATCTCAGCTTCATCAGGGGTAGTATTGGAAGCAGGTAGTTTGGTGGAGTTTGTAGGCAGACACATGAATATGAAGAGGATAGAGGGATATGGATAATACACAGGAGGAATATAAATTCATATCAAGTGGACTGAATGGACAGTTCATTGCTGTATTGTTCTATGGTCAATTTTCAACTCATTTTGACCAATCAGCCTAAACCTAGGTCAACATGTTATTGAACACTATCACCCTTCAGTGAAAAAGGTCATCTTTGTTCATTCTACTGATCAATTTAAGCACCTCTTTTAAATCTCACGGCAGCCTCCTTGTTACAAACTGAACTTCCTTAACTGAGCTAAGTTTCTCCACATAATTAATATTTCCCTGTGGTGCCAACATTCTCATAAATCTCCTCTTCAGCCATTTTAGTTTTATTGTATGTCAAGTCTGGTTCATCCTTGGGAGCAATTTCCAAACGCCTGAAGGTACCACGTTCATCTGTACAAACAGTAGTACACAAGTATAAACACCATGGGACCACGCAGCCGTCATACCGCTCAGGAAGGAGACGCATTCTATCTCCTAGAGATGAACGTACATTGGCGCGAAAAGTGCAAATCAATCCCAGAACAACAGCAAAGGACCTTGTGACGATGCTGGAGGAAACAGGTAGACAAGTATCTATATCCACAGTATAACGAGTCCTATATCGACATAACCTGAAAGGCTGCTCAGCAAGGAAGAAGCCACTGCTCCAAAACCGCCATAAAAATGCCAGACTACAGTTTGCAAATGCACATGGGGACAAAGATCTTACTCTTTGGAGAACTGTCCTCTGGTCTGATGAAACAAAAATTGAACTGTTTGGCCATAATGACCATCGTTACGTTTGGAGGAAAAAGGGTGAGGCTTGCAAGCCGAAGAACACCATCCCAACTGTGAAACATGGGGGTGGCAGCATCATGTTATGGGGGTGCTTTGCTGCAGGAGGGACTGGTGCATTTCACAAAATAGATGGCATCATGAGGAAGGAAAATTATGTGGATATATTGAAGCAACATCTCAAGACATCAGCAGGGAAGTTAAAGCTCGGTGGCAAATGAGTCTTCCAAATGGACAATGATCCCAAGCATACCTCCAAAGTTGTGGCAAAATTGCTTAAGGACAACAAAGTCTAGGTATTGGAGTGGCCATCACAAAGCCCTGACCTCAATCCAATAGAAAATTTGTGGGCAGAACTGAAAAAGCGTGTGCGAGCAAGGAGGTCTACAAACCTGACTCAGTTACACCAGTTCTGTCTGGAGGAATGGAACAAAATTCCAGCAACTTACTGTGAGAAGCTTGTGGAAGGCCACCCAAAACGTTTGACCCAAGTTAAACAATTTGAAGGCAATACTACCAAATACTAACAAAGTGTCTGTAAACTTCTGACCCACTGGGAAAGTGATGAAAGAAATAAAAGCTGAAATAAATCATTCTCTCTACTATTATTCTGACATTTCACATTCTTAAAATAGAGTAGTGATCCTAACTGACCTAAGACAGGGAATGTTTTCTCGGATTAAATGACAGGAATTATGAAAAACTGAGTTTAAATGTACTTGGCTAAGCTGTATGTAAACTTCTGACTTCAACTGTATACCTCAACCACTAAAGGGAAGTATTCTTTTATGCTATGATCTATATTATTCACTTATAGGCTCTACACTTCTCAGTATCTGGGTGTTTATTGTGTATTTCCTGAATGTACTTGCCCTCTCAAAATGCATTGCTTCAAACTGTAGTATCATTTTTAAAGCTCACCTAACTAATCTAACCACAGTTTTCAACAACAGCATAGACTATTACTTCATTGTTGTCCCGGAGTTTAAAGCCAATTCACAAAAATTGCCTTTGTGCTTCCTCACTGGAAATAACCTGCCAATCACTAAAATCTTGACCTTGTGTCATTGCACTAATTTATTCCACTTTGCAGTTTCCTATGGATCCCATTGTTATTTTTAGTTTTCTGATCGTTGATCACATAAGACAATGTCAAATACATTGCTAAAATCTAGCAAGACTACATTAAATGAGCTATTTTCATGGACCCAATTTGTTATCACCTCAAAAGGCACTAAATCACATCAAGTCATGCCGAGTTTATAGTAATGTGTGCACGGATACAAAGAAGTAGAGCACAATGAAAAACTTGCAGCAGCAACACATAAACATCGGTATAGTTAGCATGCAGAATATAATATGTATGTAATTATGCGTAAAATATACCATGTGAAAATATACCATGGAAAGAAAAGATGCGAAGTTTATAATTTCAAAACAGAGAGTTTACCATTCAAGACCGAGACGAACAGAAATGTTTTCACCCAGGAGTTAGTAAATCTCTGCATTTCACGACACAAGAGGGCTATGGAAGCTCAGAGAATGAGCACATTCGAGGTATTGTTAATTCTTCAGATATTAAGGAAATGAAGAAATATAAAGCTTGTGCAGGCAGTTGGTGCCAAGTTCAAAAGGTAAGGCACAACATTGAATGGCAGGGTGGGTACAAGTGACTTAACTGTCTCATGTTTCTATGTCTTATATTCTTTGCACACTCTACAGTTTGACAAGAGGTGGCTACATAATTGACAAATACACTAATTTGAAATTAGTCTTTGGAGTCATCAGTGTTTACTTAGGTCTCATAGTATCAGATAAAACATTATATAAGGACATGTTCTTAAAAATAAATCAAAGATCATAGAATTAGGAATAGTTCAAATAAGGACCAAGAGTTAAGATTATGAGAAGAAAACAGTGAATGAAAGCCAAGTGGCAAAGAGCATAAAAGCTTCTACAAGTATGTAACGAGCAAAAAAAAATGCAGTCAAGCACAGGTCCCTTAGTGTCAGGAGCAGAATGTACAATGAGGAACAAAGAATGGCTGAGCAATTAAACAAGTACTCTAGTTCTGTCTTCACAGAAGAGAGCACAATTAATTCTAGGAAACAAGGGACTAATGAAAGGGAAGAATAAAAAGGAAATTACCAGTAGTTTTTTTTTAAATCTAGAGAAATCTATAGTACTGAGAACCAATAAATGCTCAGGGCCTGTATCCCAGAATACTAAAAGAAGTAAATGTGAAATATTGGATCAATAGATTATGGAACAGTTCTTGCAAATTAGAGAGTAACAAATCTAACTCCACAATTTAAAGAAAGGATGGGAACGTTAGTGGTAAGGCAAGTGCTATTTTAAGGGATGTCTCTTATAAAGGATGTGATAACAGTACTTTGAATACATAAACAGGATTATACAAAGTCAACATGGTTTTATGAAAGGGAAATTGTGGTTTGTAAGCCTTTTGGAGTTTTAAAAAAAGTTATTGAGGTACTGCACAGAATAAGCCCTTCCAGCTTTCAAGCCACACTGCCCAGCAATTCCCCAATTTAATCCCAGCCTAATCACGGGGCAATTTACAATGACCAATTAATTTACCAACTGGTATGTCTTTGGATTGTGGGAGGAGACCCACACAGCCACGGGGGGAATGTACAAACTCCTTAAAGGCAGCAGTGGGAGTTGAACCCGGGTCACCTGCATTGTAAAAGCATTATGCTAACCACTACACTACCATATTTTGTTTTTGAGGATATAACTAGTAGAATCAGTGAATATTGGATATTGATAAAAGTTCTATATGAGAGTTAAGTCTGCAAAGCTGAAATTATCTGATACTGAGAGTAATATTATGGCATAGATTGAAAATTAGCTGACAGTTCAGAAACAGAAAGTAAGATTAAATTGGATTTTCTTGGAGTGGCAGGTAGTGACTAATGCAATACTTCTGGGATCAGTGTTTTGGCCCCAGTTTTTCCACAGTATACATCAAAGATCTGGATAAGGAAATCAAATACAATTCTGAATTTGCTAACAATACAAAACAAAGAGGGGTTGTGAGTTGTGAGGAGGTTTCAAGGAAATTTATAAACATTGAATGAATCAGAAAATTGGCAATATAATGTGGAGAAATGACAAGTGATCCACTTTGGTATCCAAAAAAGAGAGGCAGAGAGTTTTCTAACTTGCTGTGGACTGCGAGATGGGGGTGTTCAAAGGTATCCAGGTGTTCTTGTATAGTAGCTACACATGCAAACATTAAGATGCAGCAAATAAGTTAAAAGGCAAATGGTGCTTTTAACTATGATGCATTTGTCTCCATTGCTGGTGGTTTTGGGTACAGAACCTCAGGAGTCTTGCTACAATTATAGAAGGCCTTAGTGCATTATTTTCAAATTTTGCCTCCTTACACAAGGAGGGCTATACTTGCCATAGAGTGATGGCAGCAAAAATTTACCAGATCGATTCTTGAGAGGATAGGGCCGATATATGAGGAGAAATTGGGTCGACCATGTCCATTTTTAGAAGAATCAGACATTACCTTGTTGAAGCATACAAACTCTAAAAGGTTGAGATGTATTGTATGTGGGGAGGATGCTTCCCTTGACTGGGATGGCCAGACTGAGGAATCACACAATAAGGATATGGGGTAAGGTGATTGGGTTTGAGACGAGGAGAAACTTCTTCACTCAGAGAGTGGTGAAGCTATGGAAACACTGGAAGCTGCTTTAAGAAGAATACAGATATATTTCAATACATAAAAGACTAAAGGGTGACAGGAAAGCACAAGGACAACGTATTAAGATAAAGGATCACCCATGTTTGCATTGAATGGCTAAGTGGCCTTTTCCTGCTTCCTGCTAAAGGGTTTCGGCCCGAAACATTGACTGTATTTTTTCCCCCATAGATGCTGCCTGGCCTGCTGAGTTCCTCCAGCATTTTGTGTGCGTTGCTCGGATATACAGCATCTGCAGATTTTCCCTTGTTTGTGTTTTCCTGCTTCTATTTTCTAATGATTAACACTTAGCCTTCTCTCTCAGTTGATGAACTGGTGCTCCTCCACGTTGAGCAAACTTGGAGGAAACACTGAAAGTAGCAAGGTCGCAGAAAGTACTTTGGGCGAGGGGTTTCAGTAAGTCCAGTGTAGTAGCACAAATGACCAAGCTGACCCAGTCCTGAACGATACTGCTGCTAGGCTGACTCTGTATCAATAAATATATAAATAGCGCTAAAGAGGAATAGCAAGGTAGTGCCTGTTCAGAAACCTGATGGTAGAGGGGAAGAAGCTGTTCCTAAAATGCCAATAAAGTGTGCATCTTCAGGCTCCTGTAACTCCTCCCCAATGGTCGTAATGAGAAGAGGGTATGTCCTGGTTGGTGAGAGTGTTCAATGATGGATGCTGGCTTCTTGGGGCTCCGTCTTTTGAAGATGGCCTCAATGATGATCAGGTTAGTGCCTTTGATGGAGCTGGCCGAGCCTGCAGCCTTTTTCAATCCTGTTCACTGGAGCCTCCATACCACGGTCAAAGTCAATTTATCATCATATATAATCCTGAGATTCATTTTCTTATGGGCATTTGCAGTAATTATAAATAAACTCTATGGTGGTGAATGCTCTCCACGGCATATCTGTAGAAATCTGCAGAAGTCTTTGGTGACATACTAAATCTTCTCAAACTTCTAATGAAGTACAGATCCAGGAATACCTCCTTCCTGATTGCATCACTATGTTGGACCAGAAAGCTGATGCCCAGGAGCTTAAAGCTCATTTTTGAGCATTTTGTTATCTTACTTGATGACCGGCAATGAGCTTGTGCAGTTGATCATTACTACACAGCAAAGTGCTTATGGATTACCCAAGTTTCCAGTAGCAGGGACGCTCATCATCATCATCGTCAGGTGCCATGCCCAGTTTGAGCTTTGACTCCCATGGCCCACACACTCCTGTTTCGTGTCAAGTGGATCAATTCATTGGTATTCATTTCCAGTTCTCTGGTTGCTGTCTCCATCATCATTTGTCTTTGTCTTCCTCTTGTTTTCTTCCCTTCAATCTTTCCCATAATTACCATGCATTCTAACTCCTCTTTCCTACTCACGTCCAATGAAGTTACATTGCCTTTTCATGATCTCATACGTTATTTCTTTCTTTGTGCTTGCTCTGTTCATGACATCCTTGTTAGATATTCGTTTTGCCCATGATATTCTTTGCATCCTCCTCAAAAACCACATCTCCACTGCTTCAAGCAACACACGTCAAAGTTGCTGGTGAACACAGCAGGCCAGGCAGCATCTCTAGGAAGAGGTACAGTTGACGTTTCAGGCCGAGACCCTTCGTCCTGAAACGTCGACTGTACCTCTTCCTAGAGATGCTGCCTGGCCTGCTGTGTTCACCAGCAACTTTGATGTGTGTTGCTTGAATTTCCAGCATCTGCAGAATTCCTGTTGTTTGCATCTCCACTGCTTCAATTCATTTCCTCATGTTACTAGATATTATCCAACATTCTGAGCCATATAACATAACTGGATAAACGTAACATTTCAGTACTCTGAGGCAGGTTGTCATGCCTAGTTTAGTATTGGTCAGTATACTCTTCATTCTCATAAAGGTGTCTTTTGCCATCCCTATTCTTCTTTTGATGTCCAAGTTGCACCTGCCATCTGATGTCACCCAGCTTCCTAAGTAGCAAAAGTTCTGTACTTGTTTTATGTCTTCCCCGTTTATTCTCAGCCTGCAGATAGGATTCTCCTTCTTTTTGGATATCACCATACATTCCGTCTTTTTCCAATTGATAGATAGCAGGGACACTAGGGCATTGATTGGAGCAGAGGACTGCGGGAAAAACAAGCAATAAGCAAGGAGGTAGAAGTATCAAGAATTTTATTTTTAAACCACTGACTCCTTTTGAGTGTTTGTTCCAAATAGTAGAAAGGAACTGCAGCTATTTTGAGGCATTAGGACTATAATACAACTTCACCACACTCAGGGCTTCAGTACCATTGGGCTGCCATATTTTCCAGCCTAGTGGTTGTCATTTCCATTTATACCACAGCAGATTTTTAGGAACCTGAAGGAAGTTCATTTAATGAACCGGTAAATTTGAAAGATTATAGCAGCCCTTGGGCCCAATAGGATTCAAGTAAGTTATGAAATGGGGTCTCTACAAGCTTAAAAGGACAATGGGAGCCATTACCTGGTGAGTCAGATGCAAACCGGCAGGATTTCTAAGTAGTCAGACAGTAGATTAGAAAAGAGAACAACACAGGAACAGGCCCTTTGGCCCATGATGTTGTGCTAAACTAATTAAACTAATGACACCTAATTCCTTCAGCCTGCACATGCTCCATATCCCTCCATTGTCTGTATATTCCTCTGGATGAACCTAACAGAATCACAATCAGGTTTCATATCGCCAGCATGTGTAGTGACATTTATTAAGTTAGTGGCAGTAGTATATTGCAGTACATGATAATATAGAGAAAAGATAAACAAGTAAATCAATTACAGTAGGTATATGTATGTATATTAAATAGACAAATTAAAGATAATGCAAAAGCAGAAATCATAAAAAAGTGAGGTAGTGTTCATGGGTTCAATGTCCATTTAGGAATCAGATAGCAGAGGGGAAAAAGCTGTTCCTGAATTGCTGAGTCTGTGCCTTCAGGCTTCTGTACCTCCTATCTGATGGTAACAATGAGGAGAGGGCATGTCCTGGGTGATGGGGGTCCTTAATAAAGGAAGATGTCTTGGATTCTATGGAGGCTAGTGCCCATGATGGGGCTGACTAATTTTACAATTTTCTGTAGCTTCTTTCAGTTCTGTGCAGTTGTCCCCCATACCGAACAGTGACATAACCTGTCAGAATGCTCTCCACGGTACATCTGTAGAAGTTTTCTCTTGTTTTAGGTGTCAAATCAAATCTCCTCAAACTTCTAATGATGTATAGCCGCTGTCTTGCCTTCCTTTGTTGAATGCCTTATTAAATTGCATGTAGACAACATTCTTTGCTCTACTTTTCATCAATCACCTCCTTGGAAAAACTCAATTAAATTAGTAAGATATGCCCTGCACAAACCCATGCGGACATTATCTCAAACAAGAGAAAATCTGCAGGTGCTGGAAATCTGAGCAACACACACAAAATGCTGGAGGAACTCAGCAGGCCAGGCAGCATCTATGCAAAAAAAAATACAGTCAACATTTTGGGCCAAAACCCTTCAGCAGGACTCCGTTTCTCAGGCATTATATCAGTTTTACTGTATGTCCTATATTAAAATGCAAGTCAGTGAGGGAATGATCTTAGTAGATGCGTTCTGTGCAGACCCCTAATACTAAGGTGAACTCAGTGTGTCCCAGATAACTACTATGTTATATTTTCAGCTCAGGGGAGCAGGAAAAAAATTTTGAAAGGAGCAAGGACCATAACAATATCAATAAAAATTGGGAATATCATGAGAGAACCAGGTCAAGTCAAGGTAAATTTAAACTCAATTGATAAGTTATCATATGCTACCTTAAGATCTATTTTTGCAGGCATTTACAGGAAAATAAGGAAATACTATAAAATTTATGAAAAACCAGTATATTAACAAAAACTGACCAATGTACCAAAGATGAACAATTGTGCAAATGATGATAAATAAATATCGAGAACACGAGCTGTGAGTTCCTTGAAAGTGAGTCCGTAGATTGCAGAATCAGTCCAGAGTTGTGGTGAATGAAGTTATCCTCACTGTTTCAGGAGCCTTATGGTTGTAGGGTAATAACTGTTCCTGAACCTGGTGGTGTGGGACCCAAGGCTTCTGTATCTTTTGTCCAATGACAGGAGTGAAAATAAAGCTTGGCCTGGATGGCAGATGTCCTTTATGATGGTTGGATTTCAGGCAAGAAAAGAGAGGGTGCTCTGGAAATGTTTTCCCAGATATCACCCTTCAATATACACTTATTAACATCAGCACTGGTTAGCATAACTGACAAGATTTTTATTGTTTACACAAGTTCACTCTCAAAGTCATTAAGACAGAACCAACTAGTTTAGGTATTTTCATTAAGCTGATCACCTTCCTGAAGTAATGCATAAGTGGTAATGAATTCTAACCGATTTTTACAGGAGCACCATCAAGAGTGGCCTGACCAGCTGCAGCACCGTCTGGTATGGGAATTGTAAGGCATCTGACTGCAAGTACTTCCAAAGAATTGTGGGGACTGTTGAGAGGGCCATTGGGGTCTCTCTTCCACCCATTAGAGATATTTACCAGGAGCGCTGTGTACGATGGGCCCTTAGCATTGACAGTGAATTCCACCCCCTGCCCCCCAAATCGGTCCAACTGTCTCTTTGACTGCTTACCATCAGGCAGGAGGTAGTTTAACAGGAGGACAAAAACTGTTTGGATGGGAAACAGCTTCTTTCCTCAGGTCAAGTCTGCTGAACTCCCTGCCACCACCACCCAGGCTTCATCACATAGCATTATACAGTTTACTTCCTAAACTTGTATTGTATATGCATCTTATTACTCGTTAATTTATTTGTGGTAATATTACGTTATGTGTTGTGTGTGAGTTATATGTATAATGTTGTGCACCTTGGTCCAAATGAACATTGTCTTGTTTGGTGTATACATCTGTACAATTGAATGAAAATAAACTTGAACTTGACTATTACAAACAATAAACAATTCGTACAAATGAATTGCATCCTCAGCTTTTTTCCTCCAGTCCTGCCGAAGGGTTTTGGCCCGAAATGTCGACTGTACTTTTTTGCACAGATGCTGCCTGCCCTGCTGAGTTCCTCCAGCATTTTGTGTGTGTTGCTCGGATTTCCAGCATCTGCAGACTTTCTCTTGCATGCAAATGAATCCGGCCTGCTTGAGCTGGTGATAGAGCTGGGTCAGGATCAATAAAATTAACTGATCTTTGCCCTAGTGCAAGTTATGAACGTAAAGGTCACAATAAAAATTACATTAATCATCAGTATGATTACCCTGCCTGACTCACAAAAATATTTGATGGTAGATGAAATAAGTGAGTTTTTAATTAAGTACCACTAAACAATGAAACAATGAACATGAGGGTAAATGGGGGGGGGGGCGGAAGGAGTGGGACTGAGACAAAAGGTCAGCCACAACTTTATGGATTGACATGAGGGGTGGAAAGCCTGGACCTGCTTCTATTCCTATTGAATCAAATCATCCCTTGTCTCACTATAGAGCTTTCAGTCTATTGAATGGATAGATAAGCACGCAAGGTCAGATATCCTGCTTAGCAGACAAGGTACTGCTTTCATTCTGTCCCTGGATTATGTCATTATATGGCAAGATATCAGACAAGGGAGGTACACTAATGAGTGTGGCGGTTTTTAAGGAAAGCTTTTGTGACAAACTAATATTACTCAACTTCCAGGACAAACCTAAACACAAATATATAGGTGAGGTGCAGTACCTTTTTCCTGCTGGCCCACAGTAAAATTAAAACAAAATGCAAGCGGTCCCGCCTGAGATACTCTCTTAACATTGAAAAATCTGAAGCAGTGTTTACAAAAATAACAATCTCTTCCCGGTAACATTTGAGGGCATCAGTCTGCAAATGTTACCATGGACCCCATTGTCTTAACCTGCAGGTCAGAAAGAATATAAAGACAAGACAGGCAAGTGGAATTGGAAAACATCTGTGTGGAGATTATATTATAATGGCAAATGGATTGGCTGGGCTAAATAGGCTGTTTCTTATGACAGAGTCCATTCAGCCCATCAGCCCAATGCTCGAGAGTAATCTCTGTCCCCATTTCATTTTCCTTGTTATCTATTTTACCACTCACCCAACATTAGGTATAATTTTATATTGTTCATTGACTTTCAAACCCACACATCTTTTGGAACAACAGAAAATCTGCAGATACTGGAAATCCACGCAACACACTCAAAATTGCTGGAGGCCAGGCAGCATCTATGGAAAAGAGTGCAGTCGACGTTTCAGGCCGAGACCCTTTAGCGGGACATCTTCTGGAATGTGGCAAGAAACCAGAACACGCTGTAGGAAACCCAGACAATCACTGGGAGAATCCCCTTGAACTCACAACCTCTGACTGAGAAATAAAGAGGACCTATGCTAACCTACAGCTGGAAACTGGTTATTTGAATACCAAAAAACACACTACAACTCTATAACAAAATACCATTACTTTACAATGCAGTGGCCCTTCAAACATGAGCACCTATGATGAAATTCTAAGTCATTCAAATCTAAACAATATTTTTTCACCACAGTTGTTTCAGGAAATGGCAAACCATATAGCTGTTGAGATAATCAACTTTAAACGTTTGAAGTGTTGCAATTAACAGTTACTTTTTTTCACAATACACAGAATCTTGATGCTTTTTGTGACGTTATTAACTGATAGAGCTGTATTAGATCAACAGTTAGGGCTTATGGTTGACCCTAAATGAGCATTAAACTGCAGATTAAAAAATTATATTCCGTCAGTACTTAAAGTAACAGTGCTAAATTACATTATGTAGATTGCTTAGGGTATGGAAATAAATCGGTATGTTGCATTTTGGTGATAAGGTTTAATATTTTGAAAAAAGGGAGGACACAGATAAACTGAAATCATTAAATTTATTTTTTGAGATACAGCATGGGGTAGGCCATCTCCAGCCCTTCAGCCACAATGCCCAGCAACTCTTGATTTAATCCAAGCCCTATTTACAATGACCAATTAACCTGCCAACTGACTGTGGGAGGAAACCAGAGTGCCTGGAGGAAACCACGCAGTCATGGGGAGAACGTAGAAACTCCTTACATGTAGTGGCCTGGGAATTATAAACTAAAAATGCTTTTTAAAGACCATCTCATTACAAATATCAATAGCCAGCTCACTGCACAACTTAGTTTACTATGGTTGACAAATGAGGGGTTTGACTTGTTTCTGCAAAGTCTGAATTTTCATCCTGTTGTGTCTGCCCTACATTTTCACATTGTAGCACTTGCAGAAATATTGAACTTTCATCTGGACGGAATGGTATTTATGAATTTGCTGCCCCCTACAATTGATGAAAGCAAGGTTTTTCCCCCATCACTAACTGATATGCTTTATCTGTCTTTTACTTGCTTTTTAAATAAGTTAATCTTGTCAACCAGCCCTTTCATTCTGTCTTCAAATCAGCAACTAAAAATAACCTGTAGACTCTCTTGTTCTTCTTTTTAATTTTTAATCTTCCAGGAAGTTGAAGGACACCAGGTGCAGCGTTTAGTGTGTAATCTGAAAGAGTTACTACCATATAAAGTACAGAAGAGGTATAAAGGTACAGGTAATAGTTACACAGTATGCAATTTTTTAGTGTGGGTGGAGGTTGCTCATAATAGACCCATTATGCATAACAAGGTGAAATAATGATTGTAGTAATCTCCTAAACCAGATACAATGTTATTAAAACAGTGATATCACAGCAATCACCACACTTAATAACTAACACCGAGCTCTGAAACTGTTTGTTCATTGTGATCATAATCTTTTGACAGATCCTAATATTGTTGGCCATACAGCTGGGTATATCTGTGCAAACAATGAAAAATCACAAAGGATACAGAAAATAACTCTTGTGTGCAGTGCGAATCAATGGTTTGAAGAGATCTTGATGCATCTTCCAACTGATTATAATAACAAAGTCTGACTTTACATTAGTTAAAAACCATTATCTTTGTATTAGAATATCTTCCAAGGTTTTCAAACTAGTACATATAAAATTTCCTCTGATGGATTGAATGGTACATTAAAGCTTTGTCAGATTAGACAGTGGAAAGTTTCCTTTCTACCCACCATCCAGGCCATGCTCCCTTCTCACTGCTACCATTGAACAGGAGGTACAGGAGCCTTAGGGTGCACACCACAAGTTATAACTCTACAACTATCGGGTTCCTGAGCTGGTGCAGATAACTTCACTCATCGTAACTCTGAATGATTTCACAGTCCAAAGACTCACTTGCAAAGACTCTACAACTTAAGTTCTCAGTACTATTTTTTGCTATTCGCATATTTTGATTTGTTTTGCACTTCGATCATTTGTCAGTCTTTGTTCATGCATAGTTTTTCACAAATTGTATTGCTTTAATACTTGCAAGGTAAATGCCTGCAATAGAACGAATCTCAATTGTAGCCCCCCGGCCAGCCTCAGGGTCGCTCGGCTCGCTGTCATCTAGGGAAACAGCCTCGGCTCCTCCAAACTGGGTAATTAGTTTGTGTGGATGCTGTGTGATGTACCCCACCCCGCCCAAATAACAGACAATACACCAGATACGATTAAATGATTTACAGTTTATAGATATCACTGGAACTATACAATTAATAGAGAATAAAATATAAAAGGAAAATAAAAGGCGCCACTCTTATCAAAGTTCAATCTCTTCGTGCACAAACAGTTGGAGCTCAGGACCCTTCTTCTTCACCCTGCAACCCCTCGGACCACCTCGACCGGCCACCTGGGACCAACAACGATGGTCAACCAGATGCTCCACACGAGTCCGTCTCCGTCTCCTCTTCTTGCTGAACGCCCCGCTCGGGGTCCGACCCCGTTAGCGGACTCACAGCACCTGGTCCATCCTCTGTCTTTCTCTCCCGCTTTCTCCCCCAAAAGCCTGTGTATACAATACATCAGATACACCAAAAACATAACAACTATCCCAATTGGTTCGTAACATCTGCTTATCACAGTCTAACCAAAAACAAGCTGCTAGCGCAAGAACTTTCTCAGCATTTAACATAACAAAGAAGCATTCCCAAGTATAACATAACAAAGAAGCCATTTTAATTAGCCTACGCAGTAACATAAAAGATGAAACCCCCTTACACAAGTTTATGGTAACATGTACATATTTCGATAGACTTTGACTGACTTTTTAGATGTATTTATATTAATGTAGCCCTTCTAACCTGTAGGCATTAAATCAGGATCAGCTGTAGATGAGAACATGAGTTCTCACTTGTGTGGTTACTTTTTACATGAACTGTAGCAGTAAATGTGAGTTGGACCCTTTATCTTTGGTGGCACCTAATCTTTGCTCAATGTTCACACTGACTCACTTTCCATCGAGAGGCACCAAAAACCATGCATGAGAGCAAAATATTCATGATCCACACCCTGCCTAGTCAGAATTCTTGTGATTAATTGCTGCATACTTGCCCGATCAGTCAACTTGATTAGAACTAAAACTGGGGTCTCCTGTTTCGTGTGCCTTTAACGATATTTATTTAACCAAATAGTCTACTGGAAAAGCATTATATAAACTTTATACCTCTGCCTTTGGTGTTTACCTTGTTACATGTTAAACTAGGCCAGAGTTTCCCCCAACAGCACCGGGCCTGAAAACACTACCTGACATAATGCTGAACTCCATGTTCCTGGAAGCTCCCACATCTTCTCCCAAGTCTAATGCACTTGGTTGATTTTAGTAATGGTTGCTGGGTAATTCATCCAGAACATGGACTAACGATCTAATAAAATAACTTGAACTCAACCTGGAATACAAATAAATATCCCTGAACAATTTTTAAAAAAAAAGAAATGGAAGGCAACTCAATAGGTGCTAAGGATGCAAGGCAGAATTGTACCATACTATGGTTGCCAGGGGTTACCGTGTATCATCCTGAAAATTCCATTCAGGTGGAGGAAGAGCTATAAACGTGTTCACAATCCACAAAGTGGCAAAGGTCAACAACATTGTCAGATGGCATTTCATTAGATTCCTGAAGAAAACCAGGTGAAGATACAGAAATCTGATGTGAAACTGTAATATTGACATTGGTTTTAGCCTCTGATTGCAAACAAGGTCTTTTAAACAAGTAGGTATCTGTACACTTATCTTAAAGTACATGTGTCATGTACAGATTTTAAAAAGTGCCGCACATAACACATCTGGGTGGCTCACTGCGGCATGTTGCAGCAAAGTGGAGAGAGTATTTGTTCCCTCTCATCTTCCAGCAAAGGCAGACCTGGAACAATGGGATTAAGCCACACAAGATGGGAGGCAAGAGGGTGGATTATAAATGCTATCGACGCAAAAAGAAAACTAACTGTATAATGAACAGCACGTAATAGATATCACCAAGTGATACATAGAAATGCTGCTCCAACATCTCTTCTGTTAAAATGCAGTTCAGCACATTCACCCAAGATACTCCTTGTTATTCCTTGCTGTCCTGTATTTTTGTACAAGAATATTACCTTTGCATTTTTTTTAAGATCCCAAAGCAAATGTCTTTATTCTCAGCAGTGTCAGAGATGTTTGCAAGGTTCACTCCCACTGTTGGAGATACCTGGCTGTTGCATTCTACCTTCCAAGGTGGCTTTCTCTACATTTTGGGGTGTTGATGGCTGGTCCATTTCCTGCGCTGAGTTGTGGTTTCCAACCTGCTGATGGCAATCACTGCCACTCTGCCCTGCACTTACCTTCTTGTCAGATGGACAGTGGCCAGACCATTGGGGTTGTTCACAATCACCGAGCCAACAACTTCCAACCTTCACTATCTAGATGTTTGGCAAGCTGCAAAGAACTAAATCTGCCGGCTCACAAATTGGCAGACAGCCTCTGCTGGCAGTGATCCAACTCTGCTGAAAATTGTCAGTGCACCTGGGCCACTAAGTGGTAGGAGACCTCTAGAAAGTGTGTCCTTGGGAAGGAGCAAGGCCTTTGGCTCAGGCCGGGACTCTGGATAGTGCTTGGGTTGGGACTGGTGGGGATGAAGAAACCAGAACACAATGCCTAGTATATTAAGTTATATTCTTTTAAAAAACACAATAGAAAAATGAAAGGAAAAGAAATCAGGTGCTTCCTGCTCCAGATTTTTACAACCCACTCATTTCCCAGGACAGAGGGGATTGTTTTTAATCTCAAAGTAAATTGGAAATTAAATATCCCTTAACCAAATATATTCTGCTCCATCGTTAGTAACTAACTAAAACATTGCTCTATGATAAGCACATGGTAAGTTAGATTTTATCTCTGCTTCATCCACTGAATTGACCACGTCAAACACAGTTTCATTTTGCAAATAAGCTGCTTTGCTCTCTGTGAAGGTTCTCAGTCATCCAGGTCATTATATGTCAAGCAGTGGAAAATCAAGGCAAGTGGACTTGCTGCTGTGTGGTCTAGAGTTGAACTGAATTAACTTTATTTCTTACATCCTTCACATACACGAGGAGTAAAAATCTTTATGTTACGTCTCCATCTAAATGTGCAATGTGCAATCATAGTAATTTATAATAAATAGAATAGTCAATGTAATATTGAGTACACTCAAATCAGCATGAGTTCATCAGTCTGATGGCCTGTTGGTCTTGGCTTTTATGCTGTGGTACCACTTCCCAACTGCTCATCCAAGAGGCTTCTGCAATTCTGATCCATGATGAACAGTTTTCCGGTTTATAAACCTTTAGTTGTTTAAAGGTATAGCAATCACATGAGGGTCGTTAAGAGTCGTAGAGGTAATGAGAGAGTCATTAGTCTTATCTTTGCATGAATGGAGGTGTGAACTGTTGTGGAGACGCTGGTGGTAGACTGTATTGTAAGTAGCTGATAGATGGTGTCGTACTCCATCCTCCCCCCACCGCCCCCCCCCGTCCACCTGGATTTTCCAGTTTGACAAAGGTGGTTTCTTTCACCCATCTTTTAAACCACCTACACACAAAATAATCTGCAGATGCTGGGGTCAAAGCAACACTCACAACACGCTGGAGGAACTCAGCAGGTCGGGCAGCATCCGTGGAAAAGATCGGTCGACGTTTCAGGCCAGACGAAGGGTTCTGGCCCGAAACGTCGACCGATCTTTTCCATGGATGCTGCCCGACCTGCTGAGTTCCTCCAGCGTGTTGTGAGTGTTGTTTCAAACCACCTGTCCTCCTTGTCCAAAACGTGCACACTGTTATCATCAAAGGAGTGCCCCTTGTCCTCAGGTGTTATCCCTCCTGTGCTGGGTCATCCGTTTGTGAAGTGGATTTTCAACAAATACCAAATCCCTATGTTTTTCAAACCTACAGACACACTCAGACAGAAACTCGTCCACCACAAGGATCCTACAGCCAAACATAAACAGAGCAATATTGTATATGCTATCCAATGCAATGAGAACTGCACAGATCTGTATATCAGTGGCAAGTATGAGTGTAACAGGAAATCGTGGAGAGAATGGTTGCTGAGGAAAGTGGAAAAGAGTGGGAGCAGAAGATGTGGTAAGAAGTGTGATTCCGTGGAAAAGACAGGAATAGTGAAAGAACAAATCCAGTCACACACATCATTTTCAATTGTTTTCCTGGCTGCATTGGTTTCAAACATACCTTCTTCCCCCACGCTGTGTCGTATAAGGGCAAGAGATTCTGCAAGTGCAGGAAATCCAGAGTAACACACACAAAATGCTGGAGGAACTCAATAAGTCAGGCAGCATCTATGGAGAGGAATAAATGACTTCTCTCCCAAAACTGTTTACTCCTCGTAAACACAAAATAATCTGCAGATGCTGGGGTCAAAGCAACACTCTTAACATGCTGGAGGAACTCAGCAGGTCGTGCGGCATTTGTGGAAAAGATCGGTCGACGTTTCGGGCCGGAACGTCGACCGATCTTTTCCACGGATGCTGCCTGACCTGCTGAGTTCCTCCAGCGTGTTGTGAGTGTTGTTTCCTCCTCCCTATAGTTGCTGCGTGTTATACTGAGTTCCTCCAGCATTTTGTGTGCATCACATAAGGGTGCTATTAGGAATAAACTGCTGTGACTTTGGAGTCTTGTCAAGGATTTGCAGATGCCAGTACATCAATAACCTTCTGATTTTGCAAATGGACAGAACAGTTCCATATCCAAGTCATGTAAGGCATTGAAAGACAAGGAATGAATCTTGAAACCCTCTGTAAAGCCTTGATTACAATTCTTAAAGTGTTTCTGTGTGTTCTGGACATTGATGACACTTGCCCCTCCACTTACCAAAGACAGCAGATTGCTGTCAGCAGCCTGTTGGTTTTTCCTCGTTATAGATTGTATTAATTTATTCACCTCATATCCTTTGTATAGGAAGTTGGCCATTTATTGGAGAATGGGAACCTAAGTAAAAAAGTAAATCCCATTTGATAGGATTGTGTTCCTCTTGCTTAAGTAGCCACAATCTCTATGTCCTTAGCCAACATGAGATAAAGCAGGTTGACAGGAAAATACAATAGATGAGCAAGTGGTGTGGTTGGTTTCCTAGGAGCCAAAAGCACTTAATTTATAATTAGTCTTGACATTGTTTCTTTGGCAACATGGCAGGTAATTTTCAACTGCTGCGTACTACTTTCTTATGTGAAATTGGAAGCTGATAAAGGAAAATATGGGGAAGCAATTCCTAACTAACTCCGTTTTTTACATCTTCATGTGGTGAGCAAGAGTAATTGAAAATGTATAATAGCTGCAATGTTGAACTATGGGACAGAAAGCAGCTGAAATGTTAGCTATTAAGAGGATTATAAGTGTCCACTCCACATTGGTTACCTGCTTATCCGTGGTTTTGGCCAATACTTCAGAGCTTCTGTGCTTAAACCCATACCAATATGGGATCGGATATTCTACAGCCCTCTGTCCAGATGCATAACAGCTTGGTATGGCAACTGCTCTGCACACAGCTGTAGGAAGCTACACAGAGTTATGGATGCAACTTAGCACATCACAGGAACCAGTGTAAAATGATTGTTACACCAGATCTGATCCAGCATTGAAACAACACCATTAGCAATTGTGTTGTTCTAAATTAGCAGAGACCCATTTCTCAGATATTTCTGACCCAACTCTTAAGTTGTTGGCTGTTAACAATTGAATGCAATACTTCAAATTATGGATTACAAATTGCAATAATCAAGTATTGAATGACAGTCAAGAAGATAATAGACAATAGGTGCAGGAGTAAGCCATTTGGCCCTTCGAGCCAGCACCGCCATTCACTGTGATCATGGCTGATTATCCACAATCAGTACCCTGTTCCTGACTTCTCCCCATATCCCTTGACTCTGCTATCATTAAGAGCTCTATCTAACTCTTTCTTTGAAAGCGTCCAGACAATTGGCCTCCACTGCCTTCTGAGGCAGAGCATTCCACAGATCCACAACTCTCTGGGTGAAAAAGTTTTTCCTCAACTCCGTTTAAAATGGCCTACCCCTTATTCTCAAATTGTGGCCTCTGGTTCTGGACTCCCCCAACATTGGGAACATGTTTCCTGCCTCTAGCATGTCCAATCTCTTAATAATTTTAATCTTATATGTGTCAATTGCTATTACATTCATATCAGATAGCTAGATAGATACTTTATTGATCCCAAAGGAAATTATAGTGTCACAGTAGCATTACAAGAGCACAGATATATAAATATTAGAAAAGAAGTAAGAAAGAGTAAATATTAAGTTATTTCAAACAGTCTAACAGGAGAGGGTCATCACTTCCCCAGCTATAGGTAAACTCATTATAGAGCCGAATGGCCGAGGGTAAGAATGACCTCAAATGGCGTTCTTTGGAGCAGCACAGTTGTCTTAGTCTATTACTAAATGTTCTCCTCTGTTCAGCCAAGTTGGCATATAGAGGGTGCCAGAATTGCCAGGATTTTCCGTAAGGTCCCTTGTTCTACCACAGCCTCCAGTGTGTCCAGTTTGACTCCTGTAACAGAGCCAGCCTTTCTGATCATTTTATTGAGCAGTTCAAGGAGTGAGAGAAATTCTGCACAGCTTGAAGGCATTAAAAAACTTCTTCAGTACGAAAAGATTTCAACAGTTTCTATTGTATAAGCTGTTTGCCTTGGTTGCCGACCAAATGCTTCCGTTGGAAATTTTTGTTTCTACATCAACATCAAGGAACAATATGATTGCATGATCAAATATAAAAATCTAAATTCAAATGTTATTGTAAATGTTTTGTCAAGGTTATCATAAGAGTAGCTTAAGAAAGCACGATCTTCATGTTGGATAAAATGAAATAAAAGATTCAAGATTGTTTATTATCATTCTTCAGTACACAAGTGAAAAGGAGAATGAAATGATTGTTAGTCTGGGTCCAAAGCAGTAGAAAAATACACAATAAATATAAATATAAATCCTATAAAACAATGTAGAATTACTGTTGAATAATGCCACATACACATAAGATTAGATTATATACATAGATTGATTGTATGTACATACGAGTGACATTAGGTGCAGAAGTCTGAACATGAGGTGACCCGAAAGGAGAGGATAAAGTGACAAAGTGACTTTCAGCAAGAGGAATCCTTCTAGGTGGCAGCAGGCCATACGAGAACACAGTAGGACAGTGATGTGTCAGTGTAGGTATGAGGTGTGGAGTGTCAGTGTAAAGCGGCAGTGCATGGGGGAATGGAAGGCTGCTGAGGGGCTGTGGAGAGGTGTGGCTAATATGAAGGTCGCTGTGGTGGGGATGGTTAATGGGTATAGGTGTTGATAACAGGAAAGATAATTTTCCTGTCATGCAAGTAGAAGTAACTCCAGAGGGAGGCCCTCTGTTGGTCAGAGTCGATCATGGATGTTACGTCCCAGCTGTCTAGATACGCAAGCCAGGCCAGTACAATACGGAGAGTGAGCTGCTGCCCATACAGCAGGCTCCTCCTCTCCACACAGCTGATGAATCCAAAGGAACGGCAGAGACCAATACAGTTTGACACCAGCGGTGACACAGGAGTTGCTAGTCAGCGTTGAACCCAATGGATATTCTATTCAATAGACAATAGACAATAGGTGCAGGAGTAGGCCATTCATCCCTTCGAGCCAGCACCACCATTCACTGTGATCATAGCTGATCATCCACAATCAGTACCCTTTTCCTGCCTTCTCCCTATATCCCTTCACTCCGCTATCTTTAAAAGCTCTATCTAACTCTTTTTTGAAAGAATCCAGAGAATTCAAACTCTGTCACAGGAAGAGATTACTGTATGGACAGAGGAAAAGATTCCAGGATATGCTCAAATCCCCTTTGAAAAAATGCAACTTCCCTCTTGAGCTTCCGGTTAAGATGGAACTACCAAACATGTGTGACAGTTTCTGATAGTCAAAAAGAAAAGAAATCCAACTAAAAACATCACTAAAAATACATTTTCTGTGGTAAATTATATTAAATTATTGCTGCAAAGAGTGAAGGGGTGAATGAAGACGAGGCCAGTTCACAGGATGAACCAAGATGGTGGGTTGCAGAATCATTGTAGATGGAACTCTGATGCCCATTCGGCTGGCCCGGGTGTGAGGTTGGATTATTCTAGGCACCGAAAGGAGAAGTCAGAGCCCAGGCAGAGAAGTTCCGGTGCTTGTTCAATTGGCTTGTGTGCGAGGCTGGATTACTCTGGGCACTGAGATGACCTGAAGAGCTTGAGAGTGGCTTCGGGCAGGGCGAGGGAACCTGGGCCCAGAGCAAGTTGCTGGGTGGTGTGGTCTAGGCCTGGAGCCTTTTGCTGCAGCCAGATCCTACTGCGAGGTACGATACACTGTTTGGTCAATTTAAATGCCAGCCCAGATCGGAGGTGAGAGCCGATTTCGCATTCTCTCCGTGATCTTCGCTCCTCTCTCCAGGGCGCTGGAAGCTTTTATTGTTCCATTTTTGGGTCAATTTAAACGCTGGCCCAGACAGACTGAAAAGACGTGGTGTTACTCGGGACGAGAGCTGATTTCACTAATTCTCTGTGATGGTCATCTTCATGGCACTGAGGCTATGAAAACTATCCTGGCTGCTGTGCCCACTAATATAATGAGCTGCTAAGCGAGGCTTTGGGCCTACTCCAGGGTTCAGATCTGAGGACTCAGTTTTGGTTCGAATGCTGTTGTCATTTGCTTCAATTATTTGCAAATTTTTTTTCTTTCTTTTGAATGTCAAATGTTGGTCTTTTATTTTTATTTTTATTCTTCTTTTTCTTTATTTGGGTTCTTTCAGGTTCCTTGCTTTGTGGCTACCTGTGAGCAAGCAAATCTCAAGGTTGTTTAATTTATGCATTCTTTGATAATAAATGAATCCCGAATCTGGAATCCTGGGAATCCGAGGCCCATCACCGAACAGAGTAGAGGAGGGACAAGTAATTGTGAACCTCAATTCCATGCATCAGGAACATGCAAAAGTCTTGGGTAAGCGGCAAAAGGAGTATATTTCTTCATAAACCATCGATCCACACATTCAATATGATACCTCCTGCCCAATCTGCAGATTGGCCTCATAAATTTCCTCAGAACCCTCAAAAAATGAACAGAAAGGAAGCTATCCATGATCCCAAGGGATTGTTCTAAAACTGAAGTTATGAAAAGAGTTTAAAAGAAGACTGATTTGAACAAATGCCAACATGAGTATGGGATTGTACAATAACTGGTAAAAATAGTTCTCAACAATGCACAGTTGTGCTAACAGGGGACAAAATATTGAAAAGACAAATATTAGAAAAGATAGACACCTGAAGAATCTGGTAATGTGAGAACAAAGGCAATTGGCAGAATTTTGTTTCACCGTCATCATTATGTGCTGTGTTGTATGACGTGGGGAATCATGATCTGTTCATAACCACGATTGTTCTTGGCAAAATTTTCTACAGAATGGTTTGCCATTGCCTTCTTCTAAGCAGTGTCTTTACAAGACTGGTGACCCTGGCCAATGTTAATACTCTTCAGAGATTGTCTGCCTGGTGTTAGTGGTCACCTAACCAGGCCTTGTGATATGCAACAGCTGCTCATGCAACCATCCACCACCTGCTCCCAAGTGACCTTGATCAGGGGGCTAAGCAGGCCAGTGGAAGGAAGGAGAGCCTTACCCCCCCTATGATAGAGACATATTACTTAACCTGCCACCCAAGAATTTTGTTTACTAGGTTTAAATAAACAATTTGAAGAGCTGGAAATATGGCTACTATATGTCAAGATGAAATATGCAAACAAGAGAAAAGAACAATACAGATTTGGAAATAGGCAGTGAAATCCTATCATTGATTATTGTAAGAAAGGCTTTGATACCTTCACAGCACTCGTAGTCACTCAAAATTGATCAAGGCGATATATGTCACATCCTGCACACTATTCAGCATTTATTGAAAAATAGAAGCAACACACATCAAAGTTGCTGGTGAACGCAGCAGGCCAGGCAGCATCTCTAGGAAGAGGTACAGTCGACGTTTCGGGCCGAGACCTTTCGACTGTACCTCTTCCTAGAGATGCTGCCTGGCCTGCTGCGTTCACCAGCAACTTTGATGTGTGTTACTTGAATTTCCAGCATCTGCCGAATTCCTCGTGTTTACATTGAGGAATAGAAATTCATTTTCACATGTCATTTTATGGAATAGGCTGCCAGAGGAAGTGGTTTAATAATACAATAATATCATTTAAGAGTCACTTGGAAAGGTACATAGAGGGAGTGATATGGGCAAGAAATTGGAACTAGCTAGATGGATGACGTGGTGGGATTGAACTCACTGGGTCTGCATCCATCAGAAAAAGAATCAGGTTTAATATCACCAGCATATGTTGTGAAATTTGTTAACTTTGGGGGCAGTAGTATGTGATAAATAAACAAAAAACTGGATTTATATATATATATCAAATAGTTAAATTAAGATAAGTAGTGCAAAAAACAATTTTTTTCTTTCCAATATTTTTATTCGTTTCTACATAGAAGAATACAGAGTACAAGGAAGTATATATAAAAGGTAAAATTACAATTACATTATATCTATTCATAACAACCTCATTACCCCATATTCAAGTAAATTAATCAATAGTTATATTGAAATATACTAATTTATTACAATAAAAAGAGTCTAACCCCTACCAAGGCCGAAGCTGTTTATTAAGGAGAAAAAAAGGTAAAATACCTTCTCATATAATAAAAAGTAATAATAGCCAACATTTGAATTTAAACAACGAATTGAAGGTTTTGAAAGTTTTGAAAATAATTCAGAAAAGGTCCCCACAATATTTGAAAGTCTTGATGAGATTCAGAAATTGAACAATGAATTTTCTCTAAATCTAAGCATGACATAACGCCGTATAACCATTGAGCATGAGTAGGTGGAAAAATATCTTTCCATTTAAACAAAAGCACCCTCCTAGCTATAAGAGAGTTAAAGGCCAAAGTATGTAAATCAGATGTCTTCAGTTTGGTATCTTGTCCTACAACAATACCGAATAGGGCCGTCAGAGGATTAGGCTTAAAATTGACTTTGAAAAGTAAAGAAAAAGTTTGAAAAGCTTCCTTCCAATATTTTTCAAGACTCGGACAAGTCCAAAACATATGAATTAATGAAGCTTCTCCATTATTACATCTGTCACAGTAGGGAAATGTATCCGAATGAAAACAAGAAAGCTTATCTTTAGTCATATGGACTCTACGTACCACCTTAAATTGTATGAGGGAATGGCGAGCACATAGCGATGAAGTATTAACCAGTTTAAAAATTTCCTTCCAAGTTCCCTCAGTAAAGCTTGTCTGTAAATCTCGTTCCCAGAGATTCTTAATTTTGTCTAAAGGAACATTCCTCGTCTCCAGTAACGTACCATAAATATTAGATATTGAACCATTATGAAAAGGTGTCAAATTAAAAATTATGCCTAGTAAATTCTTATCTGAGCATATAGGAAATGTGCATAATTGAGATCTTAGAAAGTCTCTGATTTGTAGATATCTAAAAAAGTGAGTTTCGGGTAAGCTATATTTAGCTGACAATTGCTCAAATGAAAAAAGATTTCCTCCAACACTATAATTTTTTTAAAAAGTAGTGAGGTAGTGTTCATGGGTTCAATGTCCATTTAGAAATCAGATGGCAGAGGGGAAGAAGATCTTCCTGAATCATTGAAGGTGTGCCTTCAGGCTTCTGTACCTCCGTCCCAATGGTAACAATGAGAAGGGGGCATGTCCTGGGTGGTGGGGGGCCCTTGATGCTGGAAGATATTTTTCTGAGGTACCGCTCCCTGAAGATGTCTTGAATACAACCGAGGCTAGTAACCATGGAGCAATGCAGTACACGCAATATTGCTCTCTGATCCCGCAACTCCATGTCATAAGTTACCAGTAGAATGAATTTCTGATAACTGCCCTCATTTCTATTTGAGCACACTTTTAAACAAAATAGCATTAAGTACACACTTAAGCACTCAGGTACAGCACAGAGATTAGAACTGTCATTGATGAAACAGATGTTATAAGGGTACTCAAATTTAACAAGATAAAAAATAGCAAACTTGTTGTCAAACTACAGAACAATGCTGCATTTCACATGTTCTGCTGCTTCAGACTCACTGAAGAGCAGATGACTCAAAACATAATCATGCTTAGCACAGCCAAATCTTGAAGAAGGAGTGGAAGAAAGGTCATTGAGATGGAAATGAAGTTGAAACTTGGGTTGTGATTTATGACATCACTACATAGCAAGCCTAACATTTAAAAATGGGAAATTGGAGTGATAATTGTTTTATCCTGAAGAAAACAAGTGTTTTTGATTTTAGGATATAAAATTATAAGTGTACAATGTATATAATTTCTGGCTAGAGATTATGGAAGAGAAGTACAGGAGACTATGGAAGTGTTTTAGGATTATGGATATTCACCAGAAGTTAATCTGGTGCAGACTGTAGAAGAAATTTACATGCAAACATTCTATACGTTGGAGCAAAGGGATACAGATGAGAATAAGTTATTGCATTGCTGGACCCCAAGGAGCTCACATTTTAGCAACTATAGACACCAGGTGGATGAAGATTCTGCTGAAACACAAAATGACACGGCACCTTTGCACTGCTTCAGGCTGCACTATGGAGCTTTCTGATGCAAATGCACACTTCTCACTACACACTACTCCCACACAAACCTTGGTCATTGAACCTAAGGAAGAAAAGACATCTGGCTTCACTCAATGCCTGGAGACATTCTTCAATAATTGCACCGGCTAGACATTAACTGGAGTGAGGAAGGTTGAGGGAAACTAGCCCCAGACAACAACCTGCCCTCATTATCAGCAAGACCAAGGAACCGATTGTCGACATCAGAAAGGGGAAGTTGGGAGAACACCAACAAGTCACGTTTGAGGGGGTCAGCATTGGAAAGGGTGAGCAGTTACAACTTCTGCACGTCATCAACTCAGAGGATCTACCCTGGGCCCAACCTATGTCCCTTACAGACAGAAACAGGTGATTTGATTATGGGGAGCAAGGACATGGCAGACCAATTGAGTAACTACTTTGGTTCTGTCTTCACTAAGGAGGACATAAATAATCTTCCGGAAATAGTAGGGGACAGAGGGTCCAGTGAGATGGAGGAACTGAGGGAAATACATGTTAGTAGGGAAGTGGTGTTAGGTAAATTGAAGGGATTGAAGGCAGATAAATCCCCAGGGCCAGATGGTCTGCATCCCAGAGTGCTTAAGGAAGTAGCCCATGAAATAGTGGATGCATTAGTGATAATTTTTCAAAACTCTTTAGATTCTGGACTAGTTCCTGAGGATTGGAGGGTGGCTAATGTAACCCCGCTTTTTAAAAAAGGAGGGAGAGAGAAACCGGGGAATTATAGACCGGTTATCCCGACATCGGTGGTGGGGAAACTGCTGGAGTCAATTATCAAAGATGTGATAACAGCACATTTGGAAAGCGGTGAAATCATCAGACAAAGTCAGCATGGATTTGTGAAAGGAAAATCATGTCTGACGAATCTCATAAAATTTTTTGAGGATATAACTAGTAGAGTGGACCCGGGAGAACCAGTGGATGTGGTATATTTGGATTTTCAAAAGGCTTTTGACAAGGTCCCACACAGGAGATTAGTGTGCAAACTTAAGGCACACGGTATTGGGGGTAAGGTATTGATGTGGATAGAGAATTGGTTGGCAGACAGGAAGCAAAGAGTGGGAATAAATGGGACCTTTTCAGAATGGCAGGCAGTGACTAATGGGGTACCGCAAGGCTCAGTGCTGGGACCCCGATTGTTTACAATATATATTAATGACTTAGATGAGGGAATTAAATGCAGCATCTCCAAGTTTGTGGATGACACGAAGCTGGGCAGCAGTGTCAGCTGTGAGGAGGATGCTAAGAGGATGCAGGGTGACTTGGATAGGTTCGGTGAGTGGGAAAATTCATGGCAGATGCAATTTAATGTGGATAAATGTGAGGTTATCCACTTTGGTGGCAAAAACAGGAAAACAGATTATTATCTGAATGGTGGCCGATTAGGAAAAGGGGAGGTGCAACGAGACCTGGGTGTCATTATACACCAGTCATTGAAAGTGGGCATGCAGGTACAGCAGGCGGTGAAAAAGGCGAATGGTATGCTGGTATTCATAGCAAGAGGATTCGAGTACAGGAGCAGGGAGGTACTACTGCAGTTGTACAAGGCCTTGGTGAGACCACACCTGGAATATTGTGTGCAGTTTTGGTCCCCTAATCTGAGGAAAGACATTCTTGCCATAGAGGGAGTACAAAGAAGGTTCACCAGATTGATTCCTGGGATGGCAGGACTTTCAAATGATGAAAGACTGGATCGACTAGGCTTATACTCATTGGAATTTAGAAGATTGAGGGGGATCTTATTGAAACGTATAAAATCCTAAAGGGATTGGACAGGCTAGATGCAGGAAGATTGTTCCTGATGTTGGGGAAGTCCAGAACGAGGGGTCACAGTTTGAGGATAAAGGGGAAGCCTTTTAGGACAGAGATGAGGAAAAACTTCTTCACACAGAGAGTGGTGAATCTGTGGAATTCACTGCCACAGGAAACGGTTGAGGCCAGTTCATTGGCTATATTTAAGAGGGAGTTAGATATGGCCCTTGTGGCTAAAGTGATCAGGCGTATGGAGAGAAGGCAGGTACAGGGTTCTGAGTTGGATGATCAGCCATGATTATACTGAATGGTGGTGCAGGCTTGAAGGGCCAAATGGCCTACTCCTGCACCTATTTTCTATGTTTCTATGTTTCTACATCAATGCAATCACAAAGAAGACACACCAGTGGCTCTAGTTCCTGAGGAGTTTTGGGAGATTTGTTAGGTCACCAGGGACTGTAGCAAGTTTCTCCAGATGTACCATGGAGAGCATACCAACTTGCATCACACTCTGGTACAGGGGCTCCAATGCACTGGATCGAAGGGAGGTGCAAGGCTTGTAGACTCAGCTTACTTCATCACAGAGACAAGCCTCCCCACCATCGAGGTCATCTTCAAAATGCGATGGCTCATAAAAGTGGTGTCCATCTTTAAGGGCCTTTACCGTCTGGCTCTTAGACTCTTCTCATTACTACTATCAGGGGTGAGGGGTAGGAGGCTGAAGACCCACACTCAGCATTTTAGGACAGCTTCTTCCCTTCTGCCATCAGATTTCCAAAAGGTCCATGAACCCACAGACACTACTTTGCTATTTCTCTTTTGCACTTTCAATATCTATTTATTTACTGTGACATATTAATTTTTTATGTCTTGCACTGTACTGCTACCTCAAAGCACAATGTTCATGACAGATGTCAGTGATAATAAGCTGATTCTGATATACTGTATAATCTGCATTGCCTGATCAACCATAACTGTAGTCAATAAGAAAACTGAACACTTGCACAGACAGTCAGAAAATAAGTGAGTAGGAATAACTCTGGTGAGGAGGGCAAATTGCCGAATGGCGAATTGATATTTTTTAAACCAGTAAACTGCTGAAAATACCCTGGAAGTAAAACTAATCAAGATCCAAATTCATTGGTATGGGCAAGATCAGTCTCAGCCCATCAATATTCCAGGAATGAAGGGGTTAACATATAAGGAGTGTTTGGCAGCTTTGGGCCTGTACTCACTGGAACTTAGAAGAATGCAGGGGGAGCTCATTGAAATCTGAGTTAAGTTGTTTGTCCACCGTCGTCGATGAAGACCTTGACACCAATTGATGGTGTCGAGACTAGCGCGTGATTTGGATTTAAGTGAGGGAGAGTTGCGCAGCATCAGCCTCACTCTCTCTTCCCAATTCCCATCTAGATCCAGTGGCAAGACAAGAGTCGAGACGACTGGAGATGGGACTAGGTGCAGTGGATGACCAGGACATCTTCTGTGTCATGTTGTGCTCTACACGTTCCACAACACTTGCAGAGACCGCCTTCTTGACTGTTGGACCTTCCACTGGTCTCATCCGCTTGATCTGCTGGAGTCTGTCTTCACATGCTGGGATAGACAACTCCCTATCTCACTGAGGATTTGAGACCCGCCGGCTACCCTCATCTGGTTTAGCCGGCTTGTCGAAGCCGTTGCCCGGGGTGTGGCCGCTGTCGCATGCAAACAGCTACGAGGAGCCACAGGTGAGAGCTGAGTGCTAGGTGGGGACCAAAGGTGGACTAACCGCCTTGAAAAGGACGCGACATGTTCCCCACCAGAGGTGCTACCCCTCCCTGATACCCCATACACCCCCTTTGAAACCTACCGAATGTTGAAAGGACTAGATAAGTTGGATGTGGAGAAGATGTTTCCTATATTGGGCTGTCCAGAACTAGTAGGCACAGCCTCAAAATCGAAGGGTGATCCTTTAGAACAGCGGTAAGGAGGAATATTTTTAGCCAGAAAGTGGTGAATCTATGGAATGATCTGCCACAGACAGTTGTAGCAGCCAAGACCGTCGGAATGCTTAAAGCAAAAATTGGTCGTTTCCTTTTGGTTAGGGAATCAAAGGTTACGGCGAGAAGGCAGGTGTCTGGGATCAGCTGTGATGGAAAGGCGGAGCAAACTCGATGGGCTGAATGGCCTAAGTTTGCTCCTATGTCTTATGGTCTTAACATTCATTGTCAATAAGGTGTTGCAGGAAGATCAATGATCTAATGGAAAACGTTGTTAAGGAACTTGTCATGATAATTCCAACTTGCGCCAAAGCAAAATCAACTGATATTCCCTGTATATGATCTGGTACTTACAGTCAGCATGATACACAAATACTGTTGTGGTCCATATTGAATGAACTAGTAATAATTCACAATAAAACAACCTATTTTGACTTCTCTTGCATACAAGAATCTGCAATGAACTGCAATCAACATCTGAATTAAACAGAATTATTCATACAGAATTGATCCTTGTCAGGAATTATCGTGTCTATTAGATTAATAAATGAAACATAATGGTGATAATTTTTACAAACTCTACCAACATTTTCTTGCATTTTGTAGGTTATAGCCATTTAAACTTTGTGAACTTATAGTATTAGTGAAAGCAGTTACTACGTAATTGAATTCTAACCCACTTTATCCAGGCAAACAGCAACTTCTCTGATCTAACAAAAACTAAGCAATTTCACAAAATGTTTCTTTCCTTACAATAGCAGTGTTTTTTTTTCTGATACAGAAGGGGACCATAACATTACTGAACAGCAAGTCAGGAATCTCTGTCAGCACTGTACAGGTTCCAGTCGAGGGAGTTCACATCACATTTCCATCTTTGTTTTTTCAGACTCTGCTACTGCAGAAAGGAAACAAGTCAAATTAAATGGCATTGTTCAAACTCTCAAGTTTTTCTGATAACAATATTTGTGGAAACATACACACAAGAATAGCTTCCTGAGCGAAAAAGATTAAATGGATTTTGGAAGCGTAATTCATTTCTTACTAAGTATGTGGCATATTCTGCCAAATGCAGCAGATGTTAATTACATGGTTAATCAATTTAAGTCAGAATTTTCTGTATCCTGTTTTTTTCTCAAACATTAAGCTTTGTTTAGTCTTATAAACAAGACAGGAAAATAATAAAGATATGTGCATCATTATTTTGTTACCAACATACTTCATTTACTTTTATTTGGAAGGAGAGTGCTATTATTTATTCCTGATTCTATATTATATTGACTTGACAAATGCAATAAGTTAGCAAGTGCTGTTCTTTACAATTTATAAAGACTGCAGCTGCACAAGTAGTTTTCTTTGTATCACACGTAAATATATCATGAATATGCTTCTAAACATTATAATTACTTCATATATAAAGAAATACATAACAAACTATCATCTTATTGGACTTTATTAAATGATTCTAAGGGTGTATTAAGGATTAAGATCATAAAAAACTGTTTCTGTTGTGTCTATGTTTGAGCACTGATGCTTATTTGCAGCAAAAGTCATACCAGCTGCCATATTGGCAGTTGGGTGATTCTTCAATTCGGGGCACTTTTGACTGCTTAAAATTCTGAAAAAAATGAAAACTCTTGAAACTCTGTTTTGTTTATGTTATAACCTTTATTTTAGGCTCTGGAATGAAGGCCAGATGTTGGTTCTGATCAACCTTTAAGAGAATTTTTTATATTTTAAGGTTATTTTTTCCAGAGTCTTCACAGATGAGTGTCATTATCATCACACCATCAAAATACTGAATTGAATTTAAAATGAAATGACAAGCAAGAATTTCAAAGCCAATCCTGCAAATAAGAGCCATGTCCTTTAATAACTTTATTTTAAGTCATTTTAAAGTACAGTCAGAATATATTTTTGAAACACACTTCCTGAAGCGAGTCAATATTTTCCTTGGCTAAACAGCGAAACACTTGTTTACTAATTAGACCACTGGAATTTTAACCCTTTTTGACAGAATGCTGATTTTGGCATCAAAGCACTTGACTCCAAGTTCAGACCAATATTACTAAACAAAACTTTATTTTCCATCAAAATATGCACTGTGATGGTAATGACAAAATACTTTCGACATTGACAAAGCAATGGCTTTAGTTTAACACTAATTCTGACAAAACATCTGTCCAACTAGAAGAAGCAACACTTACAATTAAAAACAGATCCTTGCGATCTGCACCATTTATCAAAATTCCACAAGTTCACAGTTTTTAAGGCAGTTGGGTACAGAACCTTGTGAAAAACATCCACATGAAACATGAACACTGGCAGCCCAGCTAAACTGGGCATTGTCTCATCTTGTTAAAAAAACAATAATACTTACAAAACAACCCTTCATCAGGTCTCGGCCTGAAACGTTGACTGTACCTCTTCCTAGAGATGCTGCCTGGCCTGCTGCGTTCACCAGCAACTTTGATGTGTGTTGCTTGAATTTCCAGCATCTGCAGAATTCCTGTTGTTGTTTGTATACTTACAAAACATCTACCTAACCATCCCTAACTCTAGAATAAGCAGCAATTCAAATTTCAAACAGATTATAGAGATCATTATTTTTCAATTAACCAGAAGAGAGAAGACTTTTTTAACACTGACAAAATATTTACTCTACCCTCAGAGCATATTTTTCATCTGTAAGACTTAACGAAACATTCACAGAAATCTCAACAACTGAAAAAATGCAACACTTGAAATTTAAAGCACCTTCTTACATCTCAACTCATTATTCATATTTCCATGAGGGAGCATACCTTTCGCACACATTCACAGGAAGCATCATGTGTGTTTTTGTGACTGGTTGGGGCTCTGGGACAAAGCCAAGTAAAAATCTTGCAGTGAATACCAGAGAAGGCCTAAAGAAGTGATTTCTCCCAATTCGGCTCACTGTTCTGACAAGGCAACAACTTTCTGCAACTACTTCCTGAATGATGCCAGGATACACATCCTAGTCATATTGGATGACACACACCATTGTCCAATGCATTGATCTATGATCTCTGAAATTGGCACTTGGCCGTGGGTCCATCTCTGGCACCGCATAGTGGAAGAGCAGTGTCTTCCTTAAGCCCTTGGGAATTAGACACATTTGTTTCTTCACTTTTATTTTTGGGGATTCTGAAGTGCTCTGCTTCTGGGAGAGTCTATTGTATCTTCTCTTGCGCTTCTCCATCTTTCTCAAAGCGTCATCCAACTTCACATTGGCTTCAGTGAGATCATGGTATACTTCAGTTCTGCTTGTTCTCACTTTGTTATGGCCTCTCCTGTGATGGGTTTCACAGTGTGTGTTGGACCTGTCAGAATGCATGGGTGAATCCTCAGGAAGATGCAGATCATTCTGTTCTTGTTGCTGGCCTACTGGCGATTTTGGTGGGGTATTCCCTGCTTTAAAACTTTGTACTGCTCGTCTTTTCTTATCAGCTGTCCTTTTGATTCTTTGACTAACTTGCTACTGTCACCTTTTCAGTCTCTGTTCATGCTTTGGTAATTGTGAGATTATCTTAAGTTTTCTTGTCTCCCATCTTATTTTGTAACTCTCTCCTTGTCTTTCAAGGTGCTGCTGATGTTTCACTGGGTCTTCCTTAATTGTGTCTGTTACTGATCAGTCTGCTGATGATCTTGGGGCCACCTTGACAACTTCAAAGAAAAATCACAAGTTTATTTTAAGGTGTGCTCAACCATATTACTTAAGTGGAAAATTGTTGAATTTAATTAAAATTACTGTAATTTTAAATTATATGTACATCTTATAATTATACTTTAAGAGAAATAAGTTGATAAACCAATGAACAACCACTGCTTCTTTACCATGAAAGCCAGTTGTGCAAGGTAATGACATTTCTCACTTTTTAAAGAAAAAGTTGGCTAAGTCTCGCACTTGCTAACGACTGGATAGCTAGCTTGTAAATGTAACTTATATATACAGAAATAAAGTGAAGTATTTATTTCTCAGTTAAAACACTCAAATAGTAACTTGTTTGGTAAGACACATGAACATACTGTCTCTTACCAGGAGGTACAAATCTTTAAATTACTCACATTTCAAAATGTCTGCCTTCTGCCATGACAGCCACATGCTCCCCTGTCACTTCTCATTTCCATGGCAACCACATAAGCAGTTATTTGAAAAAAAAGATTGGTCTCTAAAATGTGTTATGTATTGGTAATAACAGAGGTGTTGGGGACAGGTTTTTTGTTATAAAAAATGTACAAATTGTATAAAAACTAACTCACATATGAATTTGACATTTATTTTTAAAGTTCTTGTGAGAAAAATACAAGCTAAAAGGTTCATGAACTTAATACTTATTATTAATTATTTTGAAGACAAATACTTTATTTTGAAGCCACACCCTGGTATACAGCTTCTACAGGTGGGGTAAACCAGGCGAGGGTAGCTGGCAACCCTCATACACAGGTGAGATGGGACCATGCCTTGTTCTAGCATGCAAATCAGCTCCAGCGGACTGGGTGGATGAGACCTACAGTGAGATCCAATGGCCGGGAAGGTGGTACTGTAACACTCTGTGGAGAGCAAAGGACATGACAAGACACAGAAGACGTCATGGTTGTCCACTGCAACCAGTGAAGACCCCAGATTATGTCGCTTGTTCCTACCACCAGACCCAGACTTCTGAGGTCGAGGGAGTGGAACAGCCCCAGTGTAATGGCTTTTCCATTTTATAAATTCTCCCGCACAGATTTCCTGTCATCATCAAACACAATGGACAACCACTATTCCATTCAGCCAAAAATGCTGAATAACAATCACCATGTCAGTCAACCTGAAATGAATATCAAATTGTGCCTATTGGAACTCAGCAATCCAGGTAGTGAAAATGGGCTGCATGCAACTATGAATGTAATGAGTGCAATTGGTGCTTTTGTGATACATCACAATGACGAAACATAGCAGGAGAACTTCTCAGAAGAGGCAAGGAGGAGGCGGTAAAAAAATCTGCTCTGCAGACGGCTATACCTGCTGGGATTTACAGGAGGCATTTCTGCACTTGAAGTGCCAGCAAGCAACAATGCATTGGGGCATCTGCCAACATTCCCTGGGGCAACATCTTGGTAACTCTAGCAACATATGAAGGACATATTGCTGGAATGCTAAGATGCTATAAAACCCCCTTTAAAAATTGGAATCCAGACCTATGATGTCAGAGGCCTGAGGCTGCATGACAGGAGGCTGAATCATTGGCCATCAGCTATTGCATCATTGGTCATCTGATACCGCACTCTGGTTGAGCTTTTCAAGTGAGACAATGAAGTTCCCAGCATTGCCTTGATAGAAATGATGAGTTCCAAACACTCGTCAATGCCCCAGGCGTTGCTGGTTCTGGGTTCCTCTTTCTTGATATCACCTGCCGATTTATTGGCTGTGTCACTGTGCAAGGCAATCCACTTTTTTTCCCTTTCTCTGATAGCACTTAATCAGAAATAGAAACAGAATCAGAATCATTATTACTGACACAAGTCGAGAAATTTATTTATTTTGTGACAATGGAACACAGTGCAGGCACAACAAATTAGTCTCAGTTACAATTAAAAACTACATAGTAAGAAGTTCGAAAGAGGAATAGGGAGGTAAGATATCCTGACTGAACTGCTGGTTTGCACAATTTGTGCGTGACATTTCCTTCTAAGAAAATTGTTGCTCTTGTGTCCTTTCCCCCTGTTCTAGCTGCATTACAGGGCATTTCATGACCAGTAATTCAGTGAATACAGATCATGCTTCTAAGCTAATGCCTACAATACACCGTGGTGTCAAAATGGTTGTTGTGACAGGTCTGGTGTGGTTGTGCAGTGGGCAGCGTTTGTCGCTGCCAGCTTCCAATGCTGGCTAGCAGTCTCGCGAAAAGGAGAGCTGAACGTGCAAGTCCCTCTCTGTCATTACATAGCCTCTCCAACAGCAAGCCTCATCTAGTGCCTCCTCACTGGCGACATACGGAAACTGAACTCCTTTCGGACTCAGGCTAAACTACAGAGAATGGGGAGGAGGTCTGGCCCCTACACACGTAGCACGCAGGCCCACGGGCGTGTGGACAAGCCCTGGTGCTCGTGAACCAGATCCCCAGCTATGGGTAAATAGCCCCACTGCCTTGTGGGCAGCCTCAGGAGATACGAAGGCTACGGGAGTAAACCCAGACAGCAAATCCAGAGTTGAGCCCCTAAGGCAGCTGGACATCATTGGTCATCCTTCTGGCAGCTTCTGCAGCCAAGCTGGTGCCAAACATATTGCTTCATAAGTTTTGCTTTGGACTACGCTTATGAGGCCAAGAGAGGGATCCTGATGACTGGGCATCTCAGGATCTCCATATCTTCTGCCCAGGCTTGTGATGATGATCAACATCACCCATTGTCCTTTGAGACAGATGGATACCAACCACAATACACAGTGCCATTATCTAGAGGATGATTGCTGCAAGTACCAAATGGAATCACAATGTTTCACTCTCATTTAGCCTAGCTGGACTATTTGCCAGTGTGGGCAATCTGAAAGGAGAAAGGCATAACAGTAGCCTTGTGCTGGGGTGGGGTGGGGGAGGAAGGAAATTGGATTTGCCTGGTTACACTGTCTACAGTTTAGATATCAGAACTGATAATAGGATGAGATATAGGATAGAAAGGATTAGGGACAAGGATACCATAATGTTCTTTGGGCTACAGATTCAAATCAAGGTGACTCTTCACTCTCCCAACAGTCAGGTAGGATGGTGCAGTATATGTCTTCCCCATCTTCAGCCACTCACATCCCAGGCTAGCTGTTAGCCATGGCGCTGGGTTTCAACCCGAAACATCAGCAATGTCTTTTTCTCCCTCAGGTGGTGTGTGACCTGCTGAGTTCCTCCAGCAGGTTGTTTGTAGCCACTAGTTCCATTGGTTGCCCAAGCTATCGTGCGAGACATGTGAAATGTGTTTGTGAACGTGTCCGCCATGCAGAACAATGTGGCATGTACTGTGTGGAAAACTGTGAGATGTAGATTTGAGAATTGCATTTGGTATGTGTGTGAGGTGGTCAAGGACAGGACTGTCAGATGCAAGGTCTGTATGATGGAGATGATTGGTAAAAGAGTTCTGAGGATGCAGTACTCCAGACAACATCTGCATCTGGTGGTGCAGTTGGGTAGACAGTGACTTCTTGAAATCCATTCACTGACCTTCCCACACATGTGACGTCATAGATATCATATGGCACTGCATCCACACCCTTTGTGCTTGGTTCCTGCATCGGTTCCTGCATTAGTTTCAACGTTGTTTCCTCCCAGTACATTTTGTGTGTACGGAAGGCATCCTGTCCATCTGCATGTGCATTTTTTCTCCCCTCCTCCATCAATGCGTCCAGAAGTCAAGAAACCTCCTCTCTCCTGTGATTCCCTCATTTCTTCTGACAAGTCAATGTCACCTGGTCCATGACTTTCACCATTTTCTACAGACACAATCCACCTCCTGCTTAAGAATCCCAGACCGGTGTTAAGCAGTGTTAAACTGGGCTGAGCTGGAGTCAATCACTCATGAAGTTGCAATCCCTAATGATACAGTCAAGCAAGCCAGAGAACAGTAACAGCCCCCTGCCAGCTGAAACCTGGAAAATGAGCAGCCATCACATTCCCCATGCTTGAAGAGATGTGGATTCATTGGCCATCACAATACCAGCACCCAGGTTTCAGGAATATTCATGATGGTCTTAGGAATCACTTCACTTTTTTATAGTTTAATAAATAAATCAGGTTTATCCCATTTAATTTCCATTATATTAGCTTCTGTGTAAATGAAGACTGGTGTTACATTACTCATTTCCTACTACCCTTTGATATTACCATCTTCAATATCATAATATGTGTTATTCAATTGCTAATAGTCAAACCTCTATGTTGTAAACAAAAGACTGCCTACTGATATGAATCATTAACTGCCTGTGAATGTCAGGAAGTGTAGAGAAGTCTTGATCCAAAAGCAGAGCCGTGGACAAGACTTAGCAGTGAATGACATTTTACTATTAAACTGTAAAATAACAAGCCATGAAAGAACACAAAACAAGAGAGAACAGATACACGACAAGGCAACAAGATAACTGAAGGCTAAGAGCAACTGGTTGAGGCTGGCTGGTTCGATAGGTGAACAAGGACTGTGGATGAGAGCTGGGTTTAAATAGGCTGCAGGTGCTGAGTTAGAAATGAGTGGCAGGTGCCCCCTGTTAGCTGGGTGGAGACTGGGAGGTGCCTGCCCGTGCAGGCCTGATAGGACCCCACAGCCCCCACTATAACCAGCACCCGATGGTGCTGGACAATCTGGATGGGTCCGTGGAACTCCTTCAATGAGTGATGAATCCAAGATGAAACTGGATGGCACTCAAGACCTCTCCTCAAGGCCTTACCCTTCCCAGTCAACCAGGTACTGCACACGTCACCCACAATAATGTGATTCCATCAACCGGTGAACTGCGTACACTGGACCACCTTCCACCATCCTAGCTTCCGGAGGAGCCGGCTCAGGTAGGGTGAGTGGTTCACGGACAACGGACTTCAGGCACTGCACGTGGAAGGCAGCTGTGATCCTAAGGGACAGTGACAGCTGGAGATGGTAAGCGACTGGATTAATGCGATGAGAAATCTTAAATGGACCAAGGAACAGGGGCGAAGACTTGTGTGAGTCAATGCACAGGGGCAGAAACTGTGTGGACGGTCAGATATATTCCCGAGGCTGAAGTATTCTGGCTGGGTGCCAGGGACGCTGAGCCTGGCAGCAGTAGGCATGGCTGGCAGCTAGGATGGCCCTCTAAGCCTTCTTCCAAGCATTCCAGCAGCAACAATCCTGGACCCTGCTGGATGGGACCTACACCATTGGCTTCTCCATGGAAATAACAGGGGTTGGTAGCCATGGGGCACTTCAAAGGGGAACATACTCGTGGCAATGGAGGTGCGTAGACTGGGGAACAGCTCAGCCCGGAGCAGATACTTCTTCCATGTGGAAGTGTCAGAGGTGACTGAGCATCACAGAAACTTCCCCAGCTGCTGATTGGCTCTTCCTGACCAACCACCGGTCTGCGAATGATAGTCAGAGAATAAACTCACTGAGAGGCGGAGGAGGGGGCAGAAGGCCCGCCAGAGGCAGGAGACGAACTGTTGGCCCCAGTCTGACATGAGGCCCTGAGGGAAACCGTGGAGGCGAACTACATATTGGAGAAGCAGGTCTGCTGTATCAGCGGCTGACAGAAGTTTGGGGAGGGCAGTGAAGTGGGCCGCCACCTGGGAGAACTGATCAGGCACTGTCAAGATCACCATGGCCCCATCGGAAGGTGGTAAAGCTGTGACGAAATCCAGGGCGATGTGGGAGTCCGAGGGTCTGGTAGGGGCCACAGGGGGTCCAGAGAGCCGCTGGTTGGAGGAATCGGATTGAACACACCAAGGGCAACGATGAGCTGTCGCATATGTGTAATCATAGTGGGCCACCAGAACCAGGGTCGCAGAAAGTCCAGGGTCCATCCTGCGCCTGTATGGCTGGACAGGAGTGCCTCAGAGTACATAGCCGCTGGCATGTAAATACAGATGTCAGCTGTATTGGCTGGAGCAGGTTCATGCTGTAGGGCCTGGCATAATGGCTCTCAAGGTCTCAGACAGTCGGGGCGAGGGCCTGGGAGAATGGAATGATGGGCTGAGGGTCGATCTCCATTCTAGCTGGGTCGAACTGTCATGACAGGGCGTCTGCCTTAGTGGTCAATAGAAGATGGTGAAGTTGAATTACCCGAAGAAGAGGGTCTACTGAGCCTGAGTTGGCAGGTCTGTTGTGTGGATATGAGGTTCTGGTGGTCAGTGCAGATCAGGAAGGGGTCAGTGTTCTCCATGAGCCAATGTCCCAATTCTACAAAGACACATTTAATGATGAGTAGCTGCCTGTCTCCTACTCCAAAATGGCTCTGTGTAGAGTTGAACTTTCACGAGAAAAAGGCACAAGGGTATTTCTTCCTATCTGGTTCTTGTTAGGAGAGGATTGCCCTGGAGACCACCATCAGATGTGTCCATTTCTACCACAAAACGTCTGGAGGGGTTCAGCTGTTGGAGGATAGGAGTGGGGGTGAAGCATCTCTGGAGCACCTCAAAAGAGTGGTCTGTGGTAGCAGACCAGGTTATCCTTGAGGAAGGTGACTTGGTGAGGGAAATGAGAGGAACGGCAATTTGACTGTAGTTTCTGATGAAACCATCGTAGAAGTTGGAGAAGCCCAGGAAGCACTGTAGTTGTTTGCGGGAGCATGGCCAGGCCCATTCAATGATGGTGCACGCTATCTCTGGGCCCACGGTTATGCATTGGGGTGAAAGAATGAATCCTAGGAAGGAAATGACTGGGGTGTGGAGCTGGCATTTTTCTAACTTGCAGTACAGTTGGTTTTCAAGGAGATGCTGAACGACTGAACGGACGTGACAGATGTGGTCTTGGGGGTCCTTGGAAAAGATGAGGGTATCGTCGAGGTAGAGGAGCACATACCTGTGCAGCTTGTCTCAGAGGATCTCATGAATGAGGGCTTGGAAAATGCTGGACTGTCGGAAAAACCAAAAGACATCAGCAAATATTTGTTGTGGCCATTGGGTATTATGAACGCCACCTTCCACAAATCCTAAAGTTTGTGGATGACACGACTGTAGTTGGGTTCATCTATAATAATGATGTGACCTGCTATCAAAGAGAGGTAGACAGTCTTGCAGCTTAATGTGCTTGTAACAGCTCAGAGCTTAGTGCTATGTAGACACCCTCTACCTGCCCCTCCCCTTTGGAAATTAATAGTCAGGCTACGTCTGTGGTTAAGTCTTTTGAATTCCTGGGAACTACCATTACCAGCTGAAGTGGGACAAGCATGTTACGCTCATCACTAGGAAAGTCCAGCAGGGATTGTCTTCCTATGCTAGCATTGGAAAGTTGACATCTCAGTGCGTATCCTGATGAATTTTTACTCAGCCATCACAGAGTGTTGTGACCACCTTTATCACCGTTTGGTCTCCCGCCACCTCCTCCCTCTCCAGGCCCAGGTTACAGCAAGTGGTTCACTCAGCGACGAAGACAAAGCAAAGAAAAATTACCACTGACACCACCCAGCCGAGCAGTCACCTATTCCCATAAATGCAGTCAGGGCTACAAGTCCACCATCACCAGGACAACACGTCATCCCCGAAGTTTCTTTCTGGTAGCTATCTAGCCTCTCAACAAAACTCACTCATGTATACTACCCTAACTGTCCCTGAACAACATCTGTTCAATGGTCTCTCCTGCTCTTCTTCATCTGTTGATAATTATTGAGTCTGTTCATATGTTCACATTTATTTAAGTTTGATTATTGACTTTTGCTGATTGCTCATTACAGTTTGCACTATTGTCTTGCAAGTTGTTGGTTGCTGTTGTATTGTCTGTTACGGTATTGTCCCGAGTTTTATGCCTGATACCAAACCACATGCCTGCTGCCGGCCCCCTAGGCCTGAGTCGACGTAGCAGTAGTAGTACCAAACCACGATCAATTCTGATGTTTCACATACTGGCAATAAAGTGATTCTGATTCTGATTCTGATCTCCCTTGCGGATGTGGATCAGGTTGTATCTGCTCCGTAGATCCAGTTTAGTGAAGATCTTCACTGATTCTCTGAGTGTTTCGAATGTGCTATCCATTGCTACCTCTCACCACTACCGGCAGAAGTTCCCACTTGCTTCAAAAAGGCAACAATTATACCAGTGCCAAAGAAGAATAATGTGGGCTGCCTTAACGACTATTGCCTGATAGCACTCACATCGACAGTGATGAAATGCTTTGACAGGTTGGTCATGACTAGACTGAACTCCTGCCTCAGCAAGGACCTGGACCCATTGCAATTTGCCTATCACCACAATAGGTCGATGGCAGACGCAATCTCAATGGCTCTCCACACGGCTTTAGACCACCTGGACAATACAAACACCTATATCAGGATGCTGTTCATCGACTATAGCTCAGCATTTAATACCATCATTCCCACAATCCTGATTGAGAAGTTGCAGAACCTGGGCCTCTGTACCTGCCTCTGCAATTGGATCCTTGACTTCCTAACCGGAATAGCACAATCTGTGCGGATGGGTGATAATATATCCTCCTCGTTGACGATCAACACTGGTGCACCTCAGGGGTGTGTGCTTAGCCCATTGCTCTACTCTCTATATACACATGACTGTGTGGCTAGGCATAGCTCAAATACCATCTATAAATTTGCTGACGATACAACCATAGTTGGTAGAATCTCAGGTGGTGACGAGAGGGCATACAGGAGTGAGATATGCCAACTAGTGGAATGGTGCCACAGCAACAACCTGGCACTCAATGTCAGTAAGATGAAAGAGCTGATTGTGGACTTCAGGAAGGGTAAGACGAAGGAACACATGCCAATCCTCATAGAGGGATCAGAAGTGGAGAGAGTGAGCAGATTCAAGTTCCTGGGTGTCAAGATCTCTGAGGATCTAACCTGATTCTAACATATCGATGTAGTTATAAAGAAAGCAAAACAGCAGCTTTACTTTATTAGGAGTTTGAAGAGATTTGGCATGTCAATAAATACAGTCAAGAATTCCAAAGTTGTATCGTGGAGAGCATTCTGACAGGCTGCATCACTGTCTGGTATGGAGGGGCTACTGCACAGGACCAAAAGAAGCTGCAGAAGGTTGTAAATCTAGTCAGTTTCATCTTGGGCACTAGCCTACAAAGTACCCAGGACATCTTCAGGGAGCGGTGTCCCAGAAAGGCAGCGTCCATTATTAAGGACCTCCAGCACCCAAGGCATGCCCTTTTCTCACTGTTACCATCAGGTAGGAGGTACAGAAGCCTGAAGGTACACACTCAGCGATTCAGGAACAGCTTCTTCCCATCTGCCATCCGATTCCTAATGGACATTGAAGCTTTGGACACTACATCACTTTTTTAAAAAAATATACAGTATTCCTGTTTTTGCACATATTTTAATCTATTCAATATACATAATTGATTTACTTATTTTTTAATTTTATTTTTATTATTATTATTATAACTTATCTGCTCGATTATGTATTGCATTGAACTGCTGATGCTAAGATAACAAATTTCATGTCACATGCCGGTGATAATAAACCTGATTCTGATTCAACGAGGGAGGGTAGCAGCCTTAATGGTGACTTTAATGACTCCATGGTAGTCGATGCAGGGACGAAGACCCCCATCTTTCTTCTTGACAAAGTAGAATCTTGCACCGGCTGGGTCAGTGGAATAAAGCCATTCTGTAGCACTTCAGCAAAGTAGCCAGTCATTGTCTGGTGCTGAGGAAGGGAGAGGAAAAACAGACGACCTTGGGGAGGGGTGTCACCCAGGAGGAGGTCGATCATGCAGTCCTACGGCCTATGAGGCAGCATGGTGTTGGCTTTCCTTTTACTGAAGGTGATGGCTAAGTTGTGGTATTCCTGTGGGAGTTTGGCGAGATCAAGGGGTTCCTCTATGTCCACAGATTTACGGTGTGACGTCGGCTGAGGTTGCAGGCAGATGCTCTGCCAGGTAGGTCCCCAACTCAGCAGTGAACTGGCAAAGTGGAGAGCCAGGGGCACTCAAGATGAGAGGAGTGCTGGGTGAGTTGATGAGGAGGAACTGGATGGACCCGTAGTGCTCTCTGACGCTGATATACGGAGGCTGTGTGCATGCTCTGACCATCCCGGACCGCAAGGGATGTCAATCAATGGCCGTGATGTAGCAGGGCAAGAGATAGGCTTGGTAGGGGGTCCAAGCCACACTCACAGAGTCCGGTCCACCAGAACCCCAAGTGCATAGAGTCATCAGGGTGTGGAGGGGGACAGCGAGAGTGAGTTGGGCTACAGTACTGGAAGGCCAGGGGAAGCTTACCAGGTAGAGGATCTGGTGGTGTCTTTTGGAAGCAGTGGACACTTGCTGCATAGATGATTGGCTGCTCCACAGTAACTGCACAAGTTGTTTCTCCACCAATGCTCACGCTCCTCGGGGGGGTGGTTAAGGGAGCTCTCACAACCTGGAAGCCATGGGTTCTGGAAGCATTGCTGATGAGGGACCAGCAGCCGGAAGTATTTCTGGGAACTGAACTAGGGTTCTGGCTGGTGATCTGGAGAGTCATTCCTTAATACGTTTGTTATTTTTGCAGGACCAGAGCGATGAGGCTTTTGATGTCAGTGGGCATCTCCCAGGTGGACAACTCATTGTTCAAGCACTCCGAGAGGACGTGATGCTAATGGCCAGCAGCACTTCCACGTTCCAGCTGCACTCCACCACGAGGGTCCTGAATTCTACAGTCTAATCCAGCACTGAGCGTGAGCCTTGATGCAGGTGAGGTATCTGGTCCAAAGCCCCCATTCCATTTTCCAGATGGCTGAAAACCTGGCGCACGTCAGTGGTGAATTCCTCATACTTACTGAAAATGGTGGTTATATTGACCTAGTCAGAGACGGCCCAGGTCAGAGCTCATCCAGTCAAGAGACAATCTTGTCTCGGTCCATAGAATACAGAGATGGCTGGAGCTCAAAGTGCCAGACACATTGGGACAGGAAGGTGCAGCATTGGATTTGGGATCTGTCGAGGGGTTCGGGCACCAGAATCCGGGACTCTGAGGGAGGAGGTTGACTGGCACAGGGTTTCTTTACAGAGACGTGGAGTTGGTTGAGAGCAGAGAGCAGATACTCAATGATTTCCTGTCGCTTTGAGTTGAGTGCTCCTGTTGATGGGTGAGCATAAGTCAATCATTGGTTCACCCATCCTCTCGGGAAATGTAGAGGAGTCTTGACATGAAAGCAGTGCTGTGGAGATGATTTAGCAGTAAACAATACTTTATGAATAAACTGCAAAAATAACAAGCCACGAGGGGCCACAAAACAAGAGGGAATGGATTCTTAACATGGCAAGGCAACAAGATAACTGAAGGCTAGGAGCAACTGGTTGGGGCTGGCTGGTTCGATGGGTGAACAAGGACTGTGGGTGTGAGCTGGGTTTAAATAGGCTGCAGGTAATAAGTTGGAAATGAGTGGCAGGTGACTCCCGTTAGCTAGTTGGAGACTGGGAGGTTCCTACCTGTGCAGGCCTGACAGTGAAACTTTATGGTTTAATATCCTTGTTGGCACCAAGATGTGGTCACCATGTGATCACCTGATGTGCATATACATGGACGGAGCCCTTACAGATGGAAGACAGAGTAGGATCTCTGTCTCTATACTATGATCTTTGACAAGATTCTAGAGCATTAGAAAGCTGTCAAACAAAAAGTGGGAGTAGATAGTATTAAAAGCAGAAGCTAAACAACTTCCTGCCATATAATATCAAGCCAGAAATGATGCAATAAGAGTAGGAAATTATTTGATTCCAGCCAAGTTACATGCATCCTGACATTTCCTCCAACAAATCTCTCCATGCAGTGAGAAGCCCTCAGTTAAAATTATAAATGAATATTAATGAGCGGCTTTCTATAAGCAGGAACAATAAAAATATCAGTTGTTTAAGAAAGAGCTTCCATCTAAACCTTCAATGGCAATGCTATAGCTAGATAATTACACACGTTTCTATAACAAATCCATATGCAGTTTGTATACATCATTTATTTCTTTAACAGTAATTGCTTTTTCTTTCCTCATAGATAATTAAAAATACTGCATTGCCTAGATATTTAAAGTCTTCCATGGTAATATTTCAGACAGTGCCATGAAGACGCTATCAAATGCAAATGTCCAAATCTTCCTGACATTCTCAGAAAGTACTCTCCTCCACTGGGGAGATCCCTCTTGGATCTTTTGGTACCAAATCAAAGATGTTGCAAAATCCAAAGCTCCACTGGTATAATAGAAATCATGGAGAAGCTGTGCTACTTTTTGAAAGTATTTTTGCCCTACATTAATCCTTTAAATTGTTATTTTTTTCGTACTTATCGTTCCAATTTATAAAATGTGTTCAATTTTAATGATTTGTAAATATCTCTGAATGCCAATGATACGACTAAAAATCAGCTACAGCTTCTATCACCAGCAAGGATTCCAGCCTTTGTCAATAGTTGCTCATCATATAAGTGGGGGAATCTGTCCAAGTTAGGTCTGCACGGGATCATAAGCCCATTCATTTGACAGCATTCTACCAGTTTGAGATAGAAAGTTAAGAATAAGATCACTTACTTTCTTTATTAATAGTGTTTATAGTAATCTATTTAGTACTTTATTCATTCAGCAAATTCTTCTTTTAAGTTTCACTTGAATTAATCCCAAAGGTTGGTTCTGACAACAGTTTCTCTCCAGTGGGGTTGTCTCACCTGCTATTTCCACGCTTCCTGCATTTACGTTTCTGAACATGTACATATTTGAGCTGAGTGTTCACTCTTCATTGCAGGAGCTATCAGTTGGAAAGTCACAGACAAAATATGGAGATATTAGCTTAGAAATTGGATTTTGGAAAAAAGCCAACTTTTAAAAGTTTTGCAATCACAAACAAGAGAAAATCTACAAATGCTGAACTTCCAAGCAGCACACACAAAATGCAGGAGCAACTCAGCAGACCAGGCAGTATCTATGAAAAAGAGAATAATTGATTTTTCGAGCTGAGACCCTTCATCTGGACTGGAGAAAAACAGGAGATTAGTCAGAGCTAGTAAGTGGGGGATGGGAGGAAAAACCACAAAGCAATAGGTGATGGGTGAGATGAGCTGAATTAAAAGAGCTGGGAAGTTGATTGGTGAAAGAGATACAGGGCTGGAGAAGGGGGAATCTGATAGGAGAGGACCGAGGGCCATGGAAGAAAGAAGAGGGGGAGGAGCACCAGAGGGAGATAATGGGCAGGTGAGGTGAGAGAGGGAAGTGGGGATGCAAAATGGTGAGACGGGGGAGGGGGACATTACCAGAAGTTTGAGAAATCGATGCTCATGCCATCAGGTTGGAGGCTACCCAGACAGAATATAAAGTGATGCTCCTCCAACCTGATTGTGACCTCATCATGACATTAGAGGAGGCCCTGGACTGACATGTCGGAATGGGAATGGTAAGTGGCCACTTGAAGATCCTACTTTTTCTGATGGTCGGAACATAGGTGCTCGGTGAGGCAGTCTCCCAATCCTCGTTATGTCTCACCAATATACAGGAGGCCACACTGGGAGGACCAGATACAGTATATGACCCCAACACACTCTCACAGATGAAGTGTTGACTCACCTGGAAGGACTGTTTTGGGGCCCTGAATAGTAGTGAGGGAGGAGGTGTAGCACTTGTTCTGCTTGCAAGGATAAGTGCCAGGAGGGAGATCTGTGAGGAGGAACGAATGGACAAGGGAGTTGAGTAGGGAGCAATCCCCGCGGAAATCAGAAAGTGGGGGAGAGGGAAAGGTGTGCTTGGTGGTGGGATCCCACTGGACATGGAGGAAGTTACGGAGAATTAAGTGCTGTTTGTGGAGGCTGAGGGGGTGGTAGGTGAGGACGAGGAACCCTATCCCTGATAGGGCTGCGGGAGGATGGGGTGAGAGCAGACGTGCGTGAAATGGAAGAGATGTAGTTGAGGGCAGTGTTGATGGTGGAGGAAGGGAAGCCCCTTTCTTTAAAGAAGGAGCACATCTCCTTCATTCTGGAATGAAAAGCCTCAAGCTGAGAGCAGAGGCAGGGGAGATGGAAAAATTGTGAGAAGGGGATGGCATTTTTACCAGTAATAGGGTGGGAGTAGATAGGTACCTGCGAGAGTCAGTAGATTTATAATGGACATCAGCAAATAAGCTGTCTCCAGAGATAGACAGAGAGATCGAGAAAGGGGAGGGGGGTGGTGGAAATAGACCAGGTAACTTTGAGGGTAGGTGGAAGTTCAAGGCAAAGCCGATAAAGTCGACGAGCTCCACATTGGTCAGGAAGCAGCACCAATGCAGTCACTGATGTAGCATCAGAAAAGTGGGGGATGGTCACCAGTGTAGGCTTATAACATAGACCAAGGGTGTCAAACTCATTCTAGGTCATGGGCCAGATTGGGCAAAGTGCAACTTCATGCGGGCCGGCTCAGTTGTGCGCGCGCATGTGCTCCCACAGCTTTTGTTGCCTTCGTTTTTTCAACCTGCTCTCATGTGTCTCAGTCTCTGCTATAACTACAAGTGTTTCACTTTACGAATTTCGTTTCTTATGAAGAAGATTGCCTAGCAAGAATTATTTTTATGATTGGTAGTCATAGGCTACAAGAAAGTTGTGATGAGAGAGAGAAAAACGATGCTATTTTGGCTAAGATTGTTTTGGGAGCCACACCCTTTCCATCAATAAACTATTTGAAATCAAACATTAGCAGATACAAATGTAGACCTAATGAAACAAATTGTAAATGTAGGCTACACAACTGCACCTAATTTTTATTAGCCTGCTTCCAGCAGTCAAATTCAATGAACACAGTTAGCCTCTAATTTTTATTGAAGTGATCACATTTACAATAATAGAAGTCAAAAAATGAATGAATCACAATATTATGACACTCAATAATTCATAAAGCATTTTGCTTACATGTTGCAGTGCTTCAAACAGTGTCACTCATTTTTCACTTGCTGCTTCCAGAGACCTGACATCTCTTGGCTTTAACCAGCCTGTCAACATCAGGGACCAGTTTCTGGGCAGTTGTGATTTTCATGATGTCATTTAGATGTCTGTGTGTCAGCTGCGAGCGCAGTTTGGATTTGTTAATGGTCATTATGGAGAACGCCTGCTCACAGAGATATGTTGTCCCGAACATGCAAAGGATTTTGAGGCAAAGTCTGTCATCTTGGGGTACATCGGTCCTAGGTATTGATAGAATGAGTCCAGACCCACAGTCTCAAATTTATATTTCAAAGCCAAGTTACACTGAATTTCAATTAGTTCCATTTGGAGTTCCTCCGGCACATCTGATGCTGCGTTGACGGCAAATGGCGAGCAAAATAGTGAGAATTCCTTCTCAAGCTGAGTGAAGACTTGGAAATGATTCTGAATCTCACGTTTCAGCCATGATATTTTGTCCTTGTACCTGTCCATATCGTCATTATTCCCATGAGTGACACACACAGACTGCAAAGAGGGGAAACGAGCTGGGTTGCTCTGGGATAGTTGCATCTCCCACAGGCCTAATTTAATTTGAAAGGCACCAATACTGTCGTAGTATTCCCTAACAAGTTTGTGGTGGCCTTGCATGTTAACATTAAGCACATTTAAGTGCTCTGTTATATCCACCAAAAATGCAAGATCATGAAGCCAGTCTGGGTCATCCAACTCTGCCACTGGCTTCCCTTTCTCGTTCATGAATAGTCCAATTTCCGCACGTAACTGAAAAAAACATTTGAGCACAAACCCTCTACTCAACCAGCGGACTTCAGGGTGGTAGGGTAGGCTGTGTCCAATATTACATTCGGAGAAAAGAGTGTCAAATTGCTGATGGTTCAGTCCCTTGGCTCTAATAAAATTAACTGTTTTGATTACTACATCCAGGACCTTGTCCATTTTCAGGCTCCTGCTACATAACGCCTCTTGGTGTACAATACAATGAAAATTCCGGAATTCCTGCTCTTGATTCCCTGTCTGAACTTTCTCTCTGAGTTTCGCAACAACGCCTGCCTTTTCCCCGACCATGGATGGTGTGCCATCTGTTGCCACGCTGACAGCGTGACTCCAGTCAACCCCCAGTCTGTCCAAGGCCTTGACGAGGCTGGAGAAAACGTCGTTCGCCGTTGTGGTGTTTGTCATGGGCACCATCTCCACAAACTCCTCGGTGACGGTCAAAGATGCATCAACATCACAAATAAATATTCCTAATTGAGCTACATCAGTCACGTCGGTGCTCTCATCAATCGCAATAGAGAAGGCAATAAATGATTTCACTTTGTCTTTTAGTTGACTGTTCAATCTCCTGCAAGGTCCCCGATTCTCTCTGCCACATTATTTCTTGACAAGCTGATATTACCAAAAGCCTGTCTCTTCCCAGGGCACACCAGCTCAGCCGCCGTCAGCATGCATGCTTTGATGAACTCCCCCTCTGAGTATGGCTTCGACGCAGCAGCTATTTTGTTGGCAATAATTTAGCTGGCCTTGACAGCTCCATCAATAGTCTCCCAACTTCTGGTGAACACTGATTGCTGGTTTTTCAGAGCTGCTTCAAGCTCATTTACCTTTTGCGTTCTGAGTCGTCCTGCGAACTTGTCATATTTTTCTCCAGGTGACATCTCATAGAGTCGTTTGATATTGTACTCTTTTGCCACAGCCGCTTGTTGCGAGCATATCAGACACACAGGTTTGCCAATGACCCCACAGAAGGAAAAACGATCTTTCCAATTATCGTTGAATATCCGGCCTTCGATCTCAACTTTTCTTTTCTTGGAAAGCATTTTGAACCACAGCAGCGAACAGTCTCAGCCTTGCTACAGGTGTTACTTACCTGAGTACTCTGTGTGTTTATACTGTGTCTGACAATGTAAGTGGGGCCCTAGTGGTCTTCAGTGCAGGGTGGTAGGTGCTTTTCGGCGGGTGGTTAACTGCCGCCTTTTGTTTTCTAAGTACACAGCAGGCGGCACAGACAGCGGTGGGAGAGAGAGTGGCTGCCGTACAGATACATAATAAATGGTCGTGAATGTACTTTGTTTTCCCCCCCAAATCATCCCGCGGGCCAGATTGGACCCCTTCGAGGGACGGTAGTTTGACACCCCAGACATAGACTGTTCCATGTAGCTGACGAAAAGGCAGGCATAGCTGGGACCCGTGGCTACACCTCTTGTTTGAAGGAAGTGGGGGGAGCCGAAGGAGAGATTACTGAGAGTGAGGACAAGTTCCGCCAAATGGAGGAGAGTAGTGGTGGAGGAGAACTGGTTGAGTCTGGTGTTGAGAAAGAAACAGAGAGCTTTGAGGCCTTTCTGATGGAGGGGTGGAGGTGTATAGGGAAAAAGTGGGATCTCCCAGTGGCCACCCATTTTAATTCCACTTCCCATCCCCATTCAGCCATGTCAGTCTGTCGCCTCCTCTACTGTCTCATTGAGGCCACACTCAGGTTGGAGGAGCAATATCTTATATTCCCTCTAGGTAGCCTCCAATCTGATGGTATAAACATTGATTTCTTGAACTTCCCGGTAATGCCCCCTGACCCCCACTATCCCCCATTCCCTTTCCCCTCTCTCACCTCATCTCCTTACCTGCTCATCACCTCCATCTGGTGCTCCTCCCCCCTTATCTTACTTCCATGGCCTTCTGTCCTCCCCTATCACATACCCCTTTCTCCAGCCCTGAATCTCTTTTAATCAACTTCCCAGCTCCTTACTTCATTCTTCCCTCCCCCACCCCACTCCCGGTTTCACATATCACCTTGTAGTTCTTCCTCCCTCTCCTCATCTTCTAACTCGGACCCCTCATCTTTTTTCCTCCAGACCTGATGAAGGGTCTCGGCCCGAAACGTCGACTGTACTCTTTTCCATAGATGCTGCCTGGCCTACTGAAGTCCCTCCAGCATTTTGTGTCTGTTGTTTTGAAAGTTTTGAACTGTTTCTCATTTCCTACTCCACCCATTGGGAAAATCAGCTGAACATTTCATGTCATAATTCACCTCGCCACTGAAAGGAAGATTGGAAGATTGGCTTTACTTGTCACGAGTATGTCAAAAATGCGCTGTATGCATCAAGTCAAATCAGCGAGGATTGTGGCAAGTGTCGCCACGCTCCCGCTGCCAACATAACATGCCGGGACTCCCTAACCCGAACCATACGTTTTTGGAATGTGTGAGGAAGGCGGAGCACTCAGGGGAGACCCACGCAGTCACGGGGAGAATGTACAGACTCCTTAGAGACAGCGGCAGGAATTGAACACCGATCGGTGATCACCGGTGCTGTAATATCGTTACGCTAACCGCTGTGCTGCCACACCACCATCGGTGCTGCACTGATGTCAACGTGAAGAAAACCATTAATAAATACTGAGAGAAGTTAGATCTTGCGATCTTTGTCATTACCTCACAGCTCAAAAAGGAGTAAGGAAAGCTGAGAGTCGTAAATCACTCGTGATTTGTAATAATTTCCCAATGTATCATTTTTATATGTTAAAAAATACCCAGTAATTTTCATTTACATATTACTTCAGTGAAGGCAGATCTATGAGCTGTGGTCACCAATGGTTACCAGTTCAGAACCATTGTTTCTCTGGGGTCTTCCTAGTAATCATATGTAACATTAATCCCTACACCCACTGCCAAACGAGGACACACCACAGCATCCCTTCTTCCCACCCCTGTTGATCAGTTTCCCCCATTCCCGTGACATTAGTTGACCTCCTCTCTACTTATCGTGGCTCATCTTTCGATTGCTGGCCCGGCTGCCAGCCTTACGGGGGGCAGTAGTACAGGAGGCGCTCACGCCAGATTTGAACGCCTCTTTAAAGGGGGCAATTAACTGCAATGATTTCTGAAAGGGAAGCTGCCCCATGCCGTGAATTTTCAGCTGGCTTTTGATTTGGCTTGAACATTAATTGTAGTGCCCATTCAGTGAGTCCACTAGGGGGAATATCTAATTTCTAGACATAATTGTCCACTCAACTGAGATTACACTCATGTGTAAGTTAGCAGCAGTTGCTGTGGCCGCAGCCATCAGCTTCATTCCCCTCGGCTCGTGGCAGTAGACTCACTTTTGGGGATTCTGCGGTTTGATGTTTAATGTTCTGGGTGTTACTTATTAGCTTTTTGTTGTTTGTGCGATTTATTCTTTTTTTCCGTGATTTGTTCTTTTTTCCACACATCTGATGGCCTTGTTGTGTGGGCTCTGTGGTGTTTCTTTGGTTCATGGCTGCCGGCAAGAAGACGAATCTCAAGGCTGTATACTGTATACACATTTTGATAATAAATGTACTTTGAACTTTGAAATTAGTGCATAAAAATAACTCATCATAAACAATGCTGTCAAACATTGCCCTATGGAATACATATGCATGTTTGCTACTTTAAAGTTGTAAAATTGAAATTTGAGGTCTTTCACTCAAAACAAAAGGGTTTCTGTAAATTAGAGAGACATAAATGATAATGAATATAATTTCCAAGTCCTAAACAGGGTTGCAGACTACATTCTTTTCACCATTTTTCCCCGTAACATATTGTCATTACATGAGCAATTCTAAGCATTATATTTATTTATGCCCCTGATTTAGCAGGCACACTGTATAATATTAAAATAATAATTTATTGACCATCCTGTGGTAAATTTTTCATAAGATTCTGATTAATTTTAGTTATCAAACATACAGTGAAATGCATCATTTGTGTTAACCAACACAACCTAAGGATGTCTGGGGACAGCCTGCAGATGTTGCCGCACATTCTGCCACCAACATAACATGCCCACAACGCTCAGCAGAATAATATAGAACACAGTGAAACAGAACGCAGCAAGCAACAACAACAAATCAAGCCCCATTCCTCCCTCCCACCCGCCCACACACGTACAGTCACAGTCCTCCATTGTCACAACTTTTTAAAATCACAAAGACTCTTGACAGCCACACGAGCACCTCTGTAGCCGTGTTACTGCCAATCAAGTCCTGTTCATCCAGAGGGTGTCCTGGTGGAGCCTTTGTCAATGCAATCAAAATGGAATTAGTGAAGTAACCTAAACTTCACATTTTTATGTTCTCTTTGTGCTTTAAGAATTTTGAAGCTCCTCGGAATGAAGTTCAGCTGTGTTTATAAAGATAAGTTGAACATAATTACTACTGATAAAGCTCACTGTCACTGATAAAATAATTTTAAAAGCTTGGACCTATTATTCCTTATTTTCAATGAAATAAGTAAATATAATGAAAATAATTTATTTATCAAAGTCGAAGTAAATTTATTAACAAACTACAGCAATGTCACCATACACAACCCTGATATTCATTTTCTTGCAATAAATCCATAATAGAATAATAACCATAACACAGTTAATGAAAGACAACACCCACCAGCATGCAAAAGATAACAAACTGTGCAAATACAAAAAGAAAGATATAATAATAGTAAATAAATGAGCAATACATATTGCAAACATGAGAAGAAGCATACTTGGAGGTGAGTCCATAGGTTGTGGCAACATTTCAATGATGGGGCAAGTGAGGTTGAGTGAATTATCCTCTTTGGTTCAAGGGCCTGATGGTTGAGGGGTAATTTCAACTTTCATCTTATTCCCATGAACACATTCCTACTTTTCCTTTGTAAAATGATTAATGTGTTAACTATAATCAATGTTTCTAATTTCCTGATTTGATGGCAAAAAGAATTGTTCAGTCTGATTAGGGGCTTAATCTGTTCAGTCAGAATCAGATTTATTATCATGGCTTACTGCATGTGATGTAAAATTTGTTATTTTGCAGCAGTAGTACAGTTCAAAGATGTAAAATTAGTATTAAAAACATAACTAGAAGGAATAATGAGGTAGTGTTCATTGGTTCATGGACCATTCAGAAATCTGATGGCACAGAAGAAGTTGGCCCTGAATCACTGAGTGTGAGTCTTCTGGCTTCTGTACCTTCTCCCCAATGGTAGTAACAAGAAGAAGGCAAGTCCCAGATGGTGAGAGCCTTGGTGATGGATATCGCCTGCTTGAAGATGTTCTCGATGGTGTTTGTGATGGAACTATCTGAGCCTACAGCTCTCTACAGCCTCTGTATATTGGAGCTTTCTTACTGCACTATGATACAACCAGACAGAATGTTCTCTGGTTGAGAGTGTGCTGACCTTTTGCATCACAACCTGGTACTCCAGCTGCAGTGCTGTCGACAAAAAAGTCTTGCAGAGGGTGGTTAGGGGAGCAGAGAAGGTTATTGGGGTCTCCCTACCTTCTGTCCAAGACCTCTTTCAGAGTCGATGCCTCCAGAAGACACAGTACCTCATTAAATACCCCTCACACCCTCTCCATGAACTGTTTGTTCTTTTGCCATCAGGCAAATGTTACAGGAGCATTAAAACTAAAACCACAAGGCTACTAAACAGCTTCCTCCCACAGGCAGTCAGACTGCTAAATAGCTGCTCCACCTGACTCTGCTTTGGACACATTTAACTTGCACTGGGCACTTATAACTGATTTTAACTGACATGGCTGTTGTGTTTTACTATTTATTGTTATGTTTATTATTTAGTGTTGTGTTTGTTATGTTATGATTGCACTGCCCCCGAGAAAAGCTGTCTCATTCTGCCCTGCAGAGCTGATGTATGGTTAGAATGACAATAAAGTTTTTTGAATCTTGAATCTTGAATCTATAGAAATTTGTCAGGGTCTTTAGTGACATACCTAATCTCCTCAAACTCTTTACAGAATAGAGCCATTGCTGTGCATTCTTCATGTTTGCATCAATGATATATCCTCTGAGATGTTGACTTCCAGGAACTTGAAGCTGCTCGCCATTTCCCTGCTGGCCTTTCCACTGTGAGTGTCCCCCTGACTTCTCCTTCCTAAAGTCCACAATCAGTTCCTTGGCCTTGGTCTTGTGAGGGGTTGTTGCTGCATTACCTTTCAACCAGCCAATTTATCTCACTTCTATACGATTCCTCATCACCATCTGAGATTCAACCAGCAACCAGCGGATTTATAGATGGTGTTTGAGCTGTGCTTAGTCTCAGTCATGAATGTAGAGAGAGTGGAGCAGTGGACTAAGCATGCATACTCAGCGTGTGTCTTTGTTCATTCTCATCGAGGAGGAAACATTATCACTGATCCACACTGACTGTGGTCTCCTGATAAGAAAATCGAGGATCCAATTACAGAGAAAGGTACGTCATTTCACTGCTCTTACAAACCATCGATCTGCTCTTATGCAGAATCGAAAGTGACATTGGAACGTAAGCAATAGATGTATTCAGCATCTTTGTAAGCATCTTCCCTTATGGTCAGAAATGCAAGCTATTCCTTAGCCTCTGACCAGTAAATCACGCCATACATTTTTATACACTAATCAAAAGATTTCCTACTCAATTGCAATTGATAATTATAGCCTATGACTTGCAGCTATTAAATACATTCACACCTTCTTTCCTCCCTCTGTTTCAGTTTATGTGGTACTCATTTGACAGGCTGGTCAGAAAAGAAATACTATAGCTCATGGTATACAAGGAAGAGGCACAAGTTAGATCCAAGATTGCTTTTGTTGCATAGAGCAAGGCATAATAGTCCATTGGTGTTCCTGTGACGGAAGAGTGTTACTAGCCAACTTCCATGAGGATAATTACTCAGTCCCACATGTCTTGTAGCATATATAGCAGATCAATGATTTACACTTAAATCTAGGATACCCAAGAAAGAAGCTTGCAAATGATACCAAAAAAGAGCCATGCATTTGGGAGCAAAGAGGAAAGGTTTTGCTTCTGGGAAGATATAGATCAACTGGTCGGAAATAAGACAAGTGGAATTTAGTCCAGAGAAGGGCAAGACAATGACTTGGTAGAGGGGCAACAAGGCACAGACTGTACAATAAATGGCAGGATTTATAGTAGCGTGAAGACATTGCAGCGTTTATCTGCAGGTGTTTATAAGGTAGGCCATCAACACATTCGTCGAGATATACACGATGTTTCCCATTATCAGCTGAAACAAAAGAAGAGGGAGTTTATATAGAATCGTAGGCACAGCGCTTGACCATACCTTGAGTACATTTCTGGACACCTCTATACAGGAAAGGTGTGTTTGCACTGAAGAGGATGCAAAGGAAATTTATGAGAATGTTCCCAGGACTAGCAAATTGAAACCATGAGGAAAGATTGGATAAATCAAAGTAGTTTTCTTTGAAATAGTAGAGATTGTGTGGTTTCTTAATTGATATGTATAGGATTATCAGGGACCTAGGTAGAGTAAACTGGAAGGATCTATTTCTCTCAGCAGAGGGCTCAACAGCCAAGTAGTGTAGATGTATAGAAACTGTTTAAAAAAAAGGATTAGAGAGAAATAAGAGAAAATACGACTTATTGTGTGATAGGAAGCTGGAGTTCACACCCTCAAGAATCCTTGTTGCATTTAGAAAGTGCTTGAATCTGTACTTGAGGAGTTGTGACCTTGCAGGACTGCTGCATCCAGTGCTGGCAACTGGGATAAGGCTGGGTGGCTCTTTCTCATCGGGCTTGGACACAACAGGATGACTGACCTTCTTCTGTGCTTTAAATTTTCTGTTTCTATGAGCATTAAATTAAGATTCTGCACTCCCCAGTAAAAGCAAGGAATGTATCAAGCTTACTTACAGTTTTACCTCTTGGCCATTTTGATTCATTGTTTATGCATTTCAGAAAAACAAAGTCAAACTAATTTTGAGATAGTCTTACAATAAATTTAGTTTTGTCTTTCTTAGGATAATTCAAAGAAGAATTTTTCGCTAACAACAATAATATTCAATTCTGAATTTGCATATAGCACTTTCCTAAAATAAACCATCCGCCATTTTTTCCTGAAGTCCTCTGAATATTTTCATCTTGGACCTAATCCCAAAATACAGCATTAGTTAAAATGAGTTATTAATATCTTTAAAGGTTATTATGATACAATGAGAAATAGAACACTACGTACAGCTGAGGTTTATGGGTCTAATCCTAGCATCCGTTTTTATTAACTGCACAGTCATAATTAATCAAAAAGTTGGTTTATATGCAAATTTAAATACAAAAATATAATTTCAGTACAATTCTATTCTTGAATTAAGCTATTTTCTTTGAATTGTAATGAATCAGTTAATAGATCTTTGGTGCTCTGAATGAGAAAAGAAAGTCTTTTATTTATATAGCACATCATAGCTTTCAGAAAGGAATCATACAACTTGAAATACAGTGATTGATTCCATGAGCTAATGCAGTATTGTAAACATAGCAAAGTCCTATAACTATCAATGAAATGGTAACTCACTAATATATTTTGGTGTGCTATGCCTCCATAATTGCCATTGGATATTTAGCAGCTAAATAAACCATTGAAAGGACAAAGTTGTTTAATGGATCATAGTGTCCACTCAGCGTCAGTTCCCATAGAACAATGCTTGCTTTTCACCTACCACTAACCTTACATTGTAGTGGTGCATTGGTTTGATTCCCCCATAGGGAATTAATTTGCCAAAAACATCTTGATTTGCATCAGCAATATCCTGCCAAGCTTAAGACTTTCTGGATATAATTTTTTTTGACAAAAAAAAGATACGATGGCTAAAAATAGTAAAATGTCAAGCTTAAAGGCTTTGTATCTTAATGCATGAAGAACAGAAAGCTAGTAAGTGTAACATGTAATAGGGAAGGCTAACGGAATGTGGGTCATTATTTCAAGGGGGAATCAAAATATAAAAATAGGAAAATCGTTCTGCAACAGTAGAAAAAAACTAATGACAGCACATCTAAAGTACAAACAATTTTATTCTCCTTATTAAAGGAAAGATATATTAACATTGGAATCATTTCAGAGAAGATTCACTGGAATATTTGCAGGTTCGAAGGGACTGCCCTGTGAGGAATGATTAAACGAATTGGGACTCTCATTGTTTAGAACAAGAGGCAGTCTTTATTTTAAACCCATCAGATTCTTACAAAGCTAGATAAGATAAATGCTTAGAGGCTACTTGCTCTCATAAGACAGAAAAATTTCTTCACTTAGGGTGTTGTAAATTTCTGGAACTCCCTGTCACAGAGAGGTGTGGCAAGGAGTGGATCTATCCTGGGTCCAACATATCGATGCAGCTCCAAAGAAGTTTAGACAGCGGCTATGTTTCATTAGGAGTTTGAGGAGATTTGGTATGTCGTCAGAGAGACAAATTTCTACAGATGTACCGTGGAGAACATTCTAACTGGCTGCATCACCGTCTGGTATTGGGGGCGGGTGGGGTTACTGCACAGGATTGAAAGAAGCTGCAACAAGTTGTGAACTCAGTCAGCTCCATCATGGGCACTAGCCTCCACAATATCCAGAACATCTTCAAGGAATGAGGCCTCAAAAAGACAGCATCCATCACTTAGGACCCCATCACCCAGGACATGCCCTGTTCTCATTGCTATCATCAGTGAGGAGGTACAGGAGCCTGAAGGCACACACTCAACGATTCAGGAACACCTTTTCCCCCCTCTGCCATCCGATTCCTAAATGGACATTGAACCCATGAACACTACCTCACTAATTTTTTATTTCTATTTTTTGCATTGCTTATTTAATTTAACTATTTTATATACAGTATATGTCCTTACAGTAGTTTACAATTTTCTACTATTATGTATTGCATTGTACTGCTGCTGCAAAGACAGCAAATTTCACCAAATTTCACCGGTGATATTAAACCAGATTCTAATTCTAATTCTGATTCTGACAGGAGTCCTTATATCCAGAGAAATATTCCATTAGCTTAATCGGTTGTCAAAAGAAGCACAATTTATCAAAAATTAATTGACAATAATAAATTAAAAATTAAAAATTCATGTTAATAATTTGAAACACTTAAGAGCAATTAAATAGATATAATTCAACGCAACTGATCAGCAAAGTAAGTTAGCTTCACCTTTATTTGGTGCTTCCATGTAAGGTGTGGGTTAGTGGGCTAATTAGTCACACGGGTGTAACTGGATGGCACTGGTTCACTGGGTTGGAAGGCCCTGATACCGTGCTGTATCATAAATTCTTTTTAAATTTTAAATGAACACAGGCGATGTTTTGTCCACAGGGTACAGGTTTAGAAGGAGATTACTGGGGCATGGAAGAGTGCTCATGCTTCAGAGCATTGTTGTCAAAATCCAGATGAGCACTGTAATAAAGTTCAGAACTTTTGCTTTAGCACCGGAATCCTGGGCCTCCCACACTTACCGAGAAGAGATGCTAGCTTTTCTCAGGAGGGTCCAAGACAGTATCTCAGATGTAGCAGTGATTTTGCAACATCTGAGCCTTCAAACTGCACCCATCTTGAGGTGGAATCTTTTCCTCTTGTGTGTGTATGTGACTAATACTCCATTAGGAACAGTATTTCCATCGTTTAGATAACTGGAAAGTTATTGTACTTACAGTTTTTCCATTTTTATATCTGCTTCAATTCAGGATTTTTTTTTTGTTTTTATTAGGATTAAGCAAAATGAATTAATTATTATTAAAAGTTATCAGTCAATAAGATGTACCTTTGATATCCTTCAGTCCCTATTGTTGCAATTAGGTCAGTATTTCATTATGGTCATAAGGTGATGACTAATGTCTGTGAACAACCCTGTGCCCGAGAAACTACATACCCTAATTTGGAAGGTGCTGCTAGGTACAGTGATAAAAACTGTTCAGAAAGAATGGTTTTAAAAGAACTTACAGATTTCATCATTCATGCTGCTTCCTTTTTAAGAATGCATGGGAATTGAAATGGGACAGAGATCTGGAATGAAATTTCTCAGACTGAATTTGGCAAAATCTTCATTTTCTTTCACAAGTTCACTCATCCCTTTGTTTTTCACCTCATTTCCACCCATGCTTTTACTTTACTGCTGGCAACACACCATGAGTCAGATACTAAATGGGACAGATCAAATCCATGTGTATGCTTCAAAAAACATGTGCCACATTCTGAAAGCAAATTGGAAATGCTGCTGAGGTGCTACTTGTTGTCGGTTTCATCAATGAGAGTGTAAAACAAGCAATTTTACCAAGCCGGCCTTTGGGGATTTTTAAAAAGTATTTTTTTCTAGTTGATTAGAGCAGCATTATCTCAAGCCCTAGTGATAGTTTAAATCAATAATCAAACTTAATGATAGCAAGATATTTTCAATTTGCACATAAGAACTCAACTGTTATCACAGATCTGTTCAAGGATATGTTAAATTGATAAAAACCTCAAAACAGAAGTTTATGTCATTTAATGTTTCTAGTATATAAAGTACACCCGAGATCAATAAAAGTTTGCATTCATATCAGTAACTGAAGGATTAATTATGTCAACATCATTATCTATGAACTGTGCTTCATCACACCTGGATGTTTCCTGACATTTATTTGTTATGAGGTGTTCCTATCTTGTGATTACTGGATCACGGATTACACTGTTTATAGAAATAATTCTAATGTACATTCATGTAACAAGTCTTCATTTAAAAAAATACACTGTAGAAAATTATTTCATAGTTGTTTTTCCATTTTGTTCTCTTTGCTTTTTTCAAACACCACCCACTATGAAGAATAACTCAAGTTTGTCTAGGTCAAGTTTACAATAACAAACAACACCCATAAAATGATTTTACAATACAGTCCTTTATCTAATTATTGATCACAGATGCTTGTGTTTCATGGAATCATGATTGTTAAAGTGGAAGTGTGTCCTTTTGTCAGTCAGGCACATAATGCAACAAAACAGCACAAACATTAAACTTAACGAGTGTTTAATTGAATGCAGAATTAAAATTATGTTACCAGAATTTGATGGTATGGAGGCTACGGTTCTACAGTAGTACAGAGAAGCTGGTATTATTTATCTGGAGACATAGTTTCAGTATTGGAAAACCATGGAGTTGAGCAATTTAAATTTAATTAATCTAACATAAAATGATGTGTCAGTGGTGGTAACCATTAAACTTTTAGATTGTCATAAAAATCCATCTGGTTGATTAATGTCCTTCAGAGGAGATCTTACAGTCTGTTCTAGGTCTGACCTCAACCCAAACTGTACTGGTTGATTCTTAACTACTTCTCAAATAGCCTGGCAAGACACCCAGTTCAAGGAGAATTAGGGATGGGCCATTAGCAAAACCCATAATGTATAGATAAAAGTAGGGAAACTGTGTGATGTGAGGTAAAAGCTTTCTTCTTGGCCCTTACTCACACAAATTATCATTCGCCACACCCAGTCCCGACTCTCCATTCCCACCCACTTAACAAATGTACCATGGATATGAAAGCAATCAGGGAGTGGGAGGTTGGTGCAGGAAAGTGGTGCTGAGGTAAAGGATCAGGTAAGATATTATTGAATGGATGAGCAGGCATAAGAACCTGAATCATCATCTCCTACTTTGATATCTTATGTACGTGGCATTTGGGGATTTAATACACATTGACCTGAAAAGATGTGACAACTTTCACTTCTTTATAGGCTGTGGCCTAGATCTTTAACCACAGGATGCTGTTTTATTTTTTCCATATTAGTTGATTGGAAATTAATTTCATCAAAAATAAAACACAATTACAACCATTATTGGACAGTCTTGCCTCCACTCCAGAAATTTCCCTTCTGCCCTAAGTCACTCTCGTGCAATTGACACGACCTCTGCATCCGACACACTGAAGGATGGTATCTTCCTTCCAGCACATTCCCTTTGGAGCGCTGCAGGTCAATTTAGACTAAACTGCCTCAAGACCAGTCTTCACTGGTCACTATGTTTTAGTAGCATCACACAGGACTGAGACCCACGTAAGGAAGCCCTTGACTGCTCCCTTACCAAACCTCACCCAGTCATCCACCTCCCCCACGCCATCACCACTTCCCACTCACAATCCTGATTACCAAATAGTGCCGGACTTGATCCCCCAAACCCCATGAGAGTCAAGATTAACCAATGGTCCCAACACCCAAGAACTCCAGCCCCCTGCATGCTGATCCCCAAGGAGACTGGCAAAGATAACAAGCTTCCAAGTGAAATCAGGATCAAGATCACTTTGGACTAAGTCAGGTTCCAATCGAGCATTGGAAAAAAAACATCACAAACTCTATCCTTTTTACTTACTTTATTATTCCTGACCCTCCTCAAGATCCCTACAACTCCATGCCTGCCAATCCTTATCCTCCAGCCTTTTCTTCCTCCCAGCCCCCAAAGCTGGCTACAATCCACAATGATGTTACTGAAATTCAGAGTGGTGATTTTGTGACTAAAGCTGTCACTAGTACCTTTCTACCATGTCCTTTTAGCACTTCCAGGTCAATATCCAGTGCAATAATTCAGAAATAAAATGCAAAAGGGAATCAACAGACAATGTTCAACTGTGCACAAAAGGTTGTCACCCTCTGCCCCGTTGACATTTTAGTATATTTCACAATTGTACACAATCACATTTCCTTTTCCAGTTTCTGATGCAGACCGCATTGACAACGTGGAGTTTGCGATGATTTGTCTGCAGATTTTAGAACTGGCTTATTAATACTGTTTTTATGGACGAAATCATCCAGTGCGCACATGTTGTTGTCAGTAGGCAAAAAATTGAACAGCAGAAGATTTTTGCGCATACTGGTCATTATAAGTTAGAGGGACCATTGTCCAGGATTCAACATGTTACTGGATGAGTTACTGAACTAGTATTCAGAGGCTTGGGGTACTGATCTGGACAAGTGTTTAGACCCAGTGAAGGCACTGTCAAATTAAAATTCAAAATAATTTAATAAATCTGGGATAATATCAGTGTCAGGAATGATGAACATGAAACTTCAGGACTGCAATTAAAAGTAAACTGGTTCACATAGTCCTCTGAAAGTGAAATCTGCCATATTTCCCCACTGTGGCCTATGGTTCCTTTCAACTACACCTCTAAAATGGTTCAGCATGTTACTCAGCTCAAGGAGTAATCAGTGATTGAATTGTTGGCCTGTCATGCCAATTGCAAATAATGACAATCTCCATTAATGCTTGCCAACTTCCCCATCTGAAGGGTAGGTTCAAGATCATATATTTAAACACAAACTTAAATTGGTAAATTGGTTTATTATTGTACTAAGGTACAATAAAAAACTTGCCTTGTATACCGTTCATCCAGATCAATTCATTGCAACAGTGCTTTGAGGTAGCACGAGGTAAAACAAAAACGGAGTGTGGAATAACATGTTACAGTTACAGATACCGAAGATGAGCTGTGCCATTAGAAATACAATCTTTTAAATGTGAGGTTACATCAAGGCCTCATCTCTTCCATAAGGGTGGAAATGGAAGAGAGCTGGGCTGCTCTGTCTACCGCTGGGTTGATATTTATCCCTCGAACAACATGAATAAAATAGCTGATCTAATCATTACCCCATTTCTTTTAGCGGGCACTCATTTTAGCAGGGAGAACATCTGCAATTCAACAGTGACCTCACATCAAAAAATTGGAACAGTTTGGGATGTTCTCCTTTCATTAAAGATACTTGCTAGCCTCGGGTTCCTCTGTTCCATGTTTGTCAGTGTCCTGCCATTTACTACGTAGGCCCTACGCTGGTTTGAATGTGTAAATGCATCTTCTTACATTTACCCAAGTTGAAGACCATTTGCCATTCCTCAGCCCATCTGCCGAACTGACCAACATCTCTTTGTAATCCATCGCAACCGGCTACACTGTCAACAAGATTTAGTAACATTGGTAAAATTGCGAATTGTACCATGGACATTCCTAGGGTTGGAGGCTTGTCTGTGTGTGCGAGTGGGAGGGTGGGAAGGTAAGAAAGGGGCTTGCTTCACTGTTGTTGTCTTGTTTTATTTTGTTGATGTTGTTATTGTTACTGGTTGCGTTGTTCTGCTGAACATTATGGTTATGCCACGCTGACACCGGACTGCGTGGCAGGATGAGCCCAGTTCATCCTTGAGTGTGTTGGTTGTTTCACAGACAGTGTATTTCATTATTGTCCGCCCTCAGTGACCTGGCTGGTGGCGTAGTGGCATCAGTGCTGGACCTCGGGACAAAAGGTCCCAAGTTCGAATCCACCCAGCTCCCTTGCACGCTTTCCATCCATGCTGGGTTACGAGCTGGTGATCTCTTTGGAAGCTCACCTGGCAGAAGGCAGTGGTAAATCACTGCTATAACTGGCCTCGTACGCGGTCCCCCACTACATCAGAGAGGCGTGGAGGGAAATCGTCCGCTAAGCGGAGAAACTCTGGATGCAACGTACCTTTCCTTTCCTCCCTCATTGGGCCGCTGAGCTTCCTATCCCCTGGTGCACTGAATTGCAAACCCTTATTCACGTCTTGATGTCTGAGCCCCCACACCACACCATCACCTAAAACACCTTGTATATGGTGAAGATGTTTCTTACAATGGAGGAGTCTAGGGTCAGCGGGCACACAGCCTCCGAAAATAAGGACGTTCCTTTAGAACAGAAATGAGGGGGCATTTCTCTAGCCAGAGGGTGGTGAATCTGTGGAATTCATTGCCACAGACAGCTCTGGAGGCCAAGCTATTGTAAAGCAGAAGTTTACAGGTTCTTGATTAGTAAGGGCATCAAAGATTACGGGGAGAAGGCAGGAGAATGGGGTTGAGAGGGAGAATAAATCAGCCTCGATGGAATGGTGGAGCAGACTAAATCCAGCCTAAATCCAGTCCTATGTCCTATGGTAGCTTAATGTCTTACTTCAATGCTTCCACTTTGCTGAATCAGTACTGCTATTTCCTCAATCCTTCTGCCCCTTGCACTTCCATCGTTTCAACCACTATAAACCACTCTCAAGTTCCCTTCACCACTTTACCTGGTCTTCCTCTTTAAAAAGCCTTTTCAAACTTACCTCTCAGGCTGTGTGCTGACAATTTCCTCAAACGTACTTCATACATACTCTTCGGTTTCTGCCCCTAACCCTGGAGAAACTTGGACTTTTTGTCCAATTAATTTGTCTTTTTATAGCCCATAATGACAGCAACTACACGTCAATAAAAATAGTTTTAATATAGTTCCCAGTCAAATACAAATTTAAGTTAGTCATTAGCAATTTTTCCTGGAACAAACTCCATTCTTTAGCTTTTATAGCAATCAATAGTATTGACCCTCAATTCCAATGCAATTAATCATAACTGGCTTGTTAGCATTGCATTGCAGTCACACAATCGATCCACTCGGAACAAGTTTTAGCTGAAGTCTGGCTTCAGTTCTCAGTGTATTTTGCTGAAGGCCAGATAAGTGGGTCTATGAAGTACTGTGGTAATTATTAAGAAATGTCTGCCAACCTCACAGTGGAAGTAAACTCCATGTAGCACGAGTAGCTTTGATAAGACTTTGGTCACCATTGGTGACTGAGATAAACACAAGAGACATTGATCACATCATAGGACTGCTAAGTCTTGTCTCCTGACCTATGACTTTCACTACCACTTGTAGTTAGCATGTCATGACAGTAGTGAGTGACAAGCAAAGTACTGGCATCACAAATAGTTTACTGAGGTCTGATGGAATTCACCGGGAGGCCTGCCCTTCATTTAACTAGCAAGTTAACGCATACGTTATGAAAAATGGTTTCAATAGTAGCAGACAATCATTAACCTCAGTTTTACATCTGGGTAGCTTTTAATACCTTTTATGTAAAATATCTTTATATTCCTATCATTCAAAAGCTCCACTTTATATTTAGATATATTTCTGAGGCAGAAATGGAGAAACGCAACATTTTTTTTAAAAAAAGCATGATTCAAGCATTTTGCTTTTAATGAAAGGTTGTCTTCACATTTGGACATTTGATCCAGTTTCTATTTTACTGTAATTGAAAAGTTTTCCAGGTGCCCATATTTACATAGTTAGGAGCTGTTCTTTTTATTTGAACTAGCTATAAGGTGTGGCCCTTGATTGTGACAGAGGAAATCTGACATCACAAGCAAAAGGTTCATTCTCTTGTCTTGTTTTGCTGCATAATCAATACACTATTGAATATATAGTTTGAACAGAAAATCATAGAGCAAGGAGGCAGGCCTTTCAGCCCATCTACTCCAGACTGACCCTTTGCCCATTTTCACTAATTCCATTTTCCCATATTAGGTGTGTATCTGTGTATCTTTCTATACCCTACCTATGTAAACATCTAAATGTCCTTTAAACCTGATGATTGTATCTCATTCCACCACTCCAAATGATGATCAGTTCCTGACATCAGTCACATTCTTTGTTAAAAAAAACTTTCCCTTCAAATTTTCTTTGAAAGTTCTTCCTTTCGCTATAAACCTCTGCCCTCTTATTTATGATATCCCTTCCAAGGGTAAAAGATTCTGAATATCTATATATGCCCTTTATAATTTGACATACCTCTATCAGGCCTTTGCTCCTCCAAACACAGACCATGCCTATCCAATCACACCCCATAACCAAAGTCTTCCAGTTCAGGCAACATCCTGGCGAATCTCCTCTCCAGCACAACCTGTAGATTGGCAAGCAGAAATGCACACAATACTCCAAGCATGGTCCAACCAATGATTTGTAAAGTTGTAACTTTACATCACAGCTTTTATATTCAATACTCCAACCTATTAATACAAGCATGCCGCATGTCCTTTTCACTGCCCTGTCAACATCAGTTGCTGTTTTCAGGGAACTCTGGACTTGAAGAACCATCAGCATTCCTTGGTGCCTTATCATATACTGTACATGTCTTATTACTATTTAACTTCCCAAAATGGATTACCTTGCACGTGGCGAGAATAAATTCCACTTGCCAACACTCCACCAATCTTCCATCTGATCTTTATCCTGCTGTAGCCTTCAACAACCTTCCTCACTGTCCAATCTCCACTATCATTCATGTCACCTGCAAACGTGCTAATTATACCTCCACCATTCACATTTAAGCATATCACAAACTATAATTACTTTATTTTGTCCTGCAAACTAACATTGCCACATCATATTATCTTTGTGCTACAAACTGAATACCCATTAGCACAATGGCTGACATGAATACAGGTTTTCCCCATCATCCGAAGGTTGAGCGTTCCTATGAAATGGTTCGTAAGCCGAAATGTCATAAAGCGAAGAAGCAATTACCATTTATTTATGTGGGAAAATTTTGTGAGCATTCGCAGGCCCAAAAATAACCTACCAAATCATGCCAAATAACACATAAAACCTAAAATAACAGTAACATATAGTAAAAGCAGGAATGATATGATAAATACACAGCCTATATAAAGTAGACAACAACAGGAATTCTGCAGATGCTGGAAATTCAAGCAACACACATCAAAGTTGCTGGTGAACGCAGCAGGCCAGGCAGCATCCCTTCCTATATAAAGTAGAAATACTTTTCCACAATCATTACTGCACTGTTCTCCGCAGCGAAAATCTCACGCAAGCGCCATCGGCAGAAAATCTCACGCAAGCACTGTTGGCAAGGACACTCTCTCCAGTAACCTTTAAGCTATGAAACTGCCAAATCATACCAAACAACAAGTAAAAATACACAGCCTATATAAAGTAGAAATAATGTATGTACAGTGTAGTATCACTTACTGGGATTGGTTCAGCGCCGAGCACACTGATGATGGTGTGTTAGACTGAGTCGTCGCAGGTTGGGTGCTGCAGTGGCCCCCACCCTCCAGGCCACCGTCCGATACATTGCCGAGAAGCATGCAGGAATCTAGCAGTAGCCGGGAGGCACCCAACACATCTTTAAGAAAAAAGCCGAAATAAACATGTTAATTAATTAGGTGCCACCTGGCACATAATTGTTGGCCCAGATCAGTGCTGATTTCCGATTACGTCATCTCTGATCTGGGCCGACAATTACGTGTCGGGTGGCCCTAATTAATTAGCATGTTTATTTCGGCTTTTTTCTTAAAGATGTGCTGTGTGCCTCCTGGCTACCGCTGCATTCTCCGTGAATCGGCATCTGTCCGTGGCCTGGGTGTTGGGGTGGTGGGACACTGGGGTGTCATCTCGTTGCCCGTTTCCATTAGGGCAGGCAGCTCATCTTCTCGTATGACTGCCCACCTCGATGTCGAAGGTCGAGGTTCGTCGTCTGCTGTGGCTGATGTGGAAGACTTGCTTGACTGCCGAGCCTCACGCATTTTTCTATCATACTGTTCTTTGTAAGGACTCAAACCATCTTGCAAATAGCCCTTAAACCTACGTACCCTTTCAAAATTAAAGTCATACTTTATCATTGCAGCGAAAATCTCACACAGCTGCTTCACGTTCAGTTTGCTACTGCATTGAGTTTCGATTGTTATCCTTTCCTCTTCCAATTGCATCAGCTCTTCATCTATCAGTTCTTGGTCATGGGATGCCAAAACCTCTTCAACATCATCTTCGTCAGCTTCCGCAAGCCAAACTCACTTTGTCCTTGCTTCATTCACCACAATCAAAACGCTTAATTATGTGTAGTTTTACACTAAGTGTAACACCCTTACGAGCTCTTTCAAGCTTTCCCGATACCATAGAACTCATCTTGCAAATGGCTGATCACAGGCGCGTGTTTAAGCAATGGCGGCGAGAATGCCGTTCCCGGGGAGAGCGGCTGCTCGGGGAGCGCGCTGCCTATTTTCGCGCGCTGATTTTTTATCACGCGCTGCTTCTTTTTTCGTAACAGTGAAAACACCTTCTGAAAGCGAAAACAGGATACCAGTGTAGGTCTTTCGTAACAGTGAGGCTTCGTTAAGCGAATGCTCGAAAAGCAAGGGACAACTGTATACAGCCTTTTTTTATTAATATTTGGGACCAGGGAAATAGTATCAAGTCTTACAGTACATTTATGATTAGGATGAAGTTAAAATTAGAATTAAGTTTTCTTATAAATGATGTTAATTTGAACAGTCAGTTATGCCCAAAATTCAATTGGATAAAATTGAGGGATTTAAACCTCTGTTGGTTTAATCTATCTGATTATAAAATAAAATATATGCTACTATCACAGACAGCAATAGCTGCAATCTGAGGTATTCTGGCAAAAACAACAGAATCACAATCAGGTTTAATATTACCGGCATACTTCATGAAATTTGTTAACTTTGCAGCAGCAGGATAACACAATATATAACAATAGAGAAAAAATTGTGAATTACAGTATGAATATATATATTCAATAAATAGTGCAAAAAAAAAGTAGAGAGCTAGTGTTCATGGATTCAATGTCCATTTAGAAACCTGATGACAGAGGGGAAGAAGCTGTTTCTTAATTACCAAGTATGTGCCTTCAGGTTTCTGTACCTCCTTCCTGAAGGTAGCAATGGGAAGAGGGCTGTATCTTTAACTGGGGTATATGTTTAACAAAAATTATCTTTATTAGATATCTAGTGTTCCAAACAGTTGAAAGCCATTATAATACTCTATTGCCCTGACGAAATCTGATCTATTGCACACCAATATTGCTGATATTAACTCTGTGTTGAATTTACCTACAAAGTCACCCATGTGTGTTATCACCTCGGAGAAGTTGTTGGATATGAATTGGAGTTGGGCAGGAAAATTAAGTGATCAAAAGCTGCAAATCAAATTCAACATCTAACTGTGTATCTCTCACAAAAACCTCCATTCATGGCTGTCTATTGCTTAATAATTTTTAAATAATTAGATTATTTTTGCAGATTATGCAAAGGAAAATATTTCCAATTTCCATTTTCCATTCAATAGCCTATGATTTTCTGTTAGAAGCAAAGACTCTATCTCTTACTTGTGTAGATTTGTTCCTTCTATCAGTTTATTATGCTTTAAATAACCCCAGACAAAGGCACAAACAGTTGTGTCATCAGCACTATCTGTCATTTTATAGACACAATGTTTGCTTAAGGAGATATTTCAGCTGGATAAAGTTTTCAAAAAAATATTCTCCAACCTAACATCATTGAATTTTCAAACAATTAAGTGCAAATTATTACAACCTAAAGTGTGGAAAGAGCTCAAACTTTACAGATGAACCTTTGGAGATGGGATACACTATGCATATTCAAATTAAGTCAGTTGCAGCATCAGACAAATTGATCACGTTCAAGCGTGTACTTTTGACAGTGGGTGAGTCCTTCAGATTTAAACTGTAAAGAAAGCATTAAAAGAAACAAAAGTAATGGAACAGATTATAACAAAGGGATTTCCAAAGAAGATACGTAAGCAAGCCATGCCTTGGATGCAAACACCCAAATTTATAGACAGCTCTGCATACTAACAAGTTTCCAGCAGATCATTAAATTCAAAAGTGTGACATACGTACATTTATTTGTTCCGATGAATGCTGGAACTAGTTTCCTCTCTCACTCTGCACTTTATAGTTGTTATTCACTTTATATCAGTCTTACGTGCTTTTGATACTATTCATTATAAAACTTCTATAAAGTGTATCCTTTGTATCTCTTGTGTCTTTTCTGACTTAGGGACAAAATCAACCTAGGGACATTTATAAAAATAATATGTTTGTTACCCAGGGAGTGCCTATCCAGCAGTTTTCAATTGAGTTGCAATCTACATAAAACCTGTATCAGTGTAGGTAAAAGAAAAAATAAATCATTTTTATTTAATGCAATTGCCATTCCAGACATTGTGACTCATTAAGTGTTGGAAAACTTCTTGTCAATAATTAGTATAAAATCTGTACTTAATTACTGAATTTAACAAAGTAAAGTCATTGAAGTTTAATCTAAGAAATATCTATTCCATCATGAAATATTGTTATATTACATTACCAAATTCAATTTTAAAATTCCAAATATTGATTTTAGTTTACAATAATTGAAAGAAATATTAATGCATCAAATACAGAGCAGAAGATGGCTTTGTACAGTATATTGTATATTGGTTATTCAATCAATATTATAATTCATTAATACAAACCAGATTGAAATCATACCTTAAAAGTTATATTTTCCATTAATGTACTTCTTTTAGGTAGACTTCTATAGATAAAACAAATTAGGAAGCATATTTCATTGTTCAATCCAAAAAAATCATTAATTCACCTTTATCACGATAATATAGTTATTATTAAATGCTTGGGAGAAATGTTACATTAAACATTTATTATCTTTGGGAAAGGTTCCACATTACTTATTGTTAACATCATATATCAGAACTGTACTTAAATTTACCAATTAGTGATTTAGACAGAATTACAAAGTTATCTTAGAATACAATTGATATAGTCACTGAAACCCATTGATAAATGGGTCCAAACTTCACTGAAACAAAATAGAACATTTTAGAGTTAATCTTTTTTTTAAAGCTGCAACTTCTTTCCTTGCAACACACACAAAATGTTGGAGGAACTCTTTTACTGTTCTTTTGTTATTTTATCGATGTTCTTTCTACGTTTAGATTTAACAATATTATTTATGAGATAGGAGGTCAAACAAAGTTACATGGAAATTATATAATTAGCATTTTTTTTAGGATCTTGTAGCACTGTATAGAATGGAAAAAGGCCATTTGGCCCATGTGGTCCGCTGTGGCGCCTCACCGTGGCGTAGGAGAGACACTGGCCAAAACATTAGCAAAGTACGGCGGAGATTCATTCTCTGGCAGGTTTAACCTAGCCATGAAGATGATGTTCCATCGGTATACTACTAGACTAGATCTAGTAGCAGGGTCGTGGCTAGCTAAGTCAGGGAGGTAAGCATGCCTACGCTACTTTGTAGGTTATGCCTCTTCAGGCAAAGACTGCACCCAACGAGGACGCCGGCAGCAGGGCGTCTGATGGTGTCTGTGGCAGATGAATCCAAAAGGGTCAGTGGTACAGCCACCCTGGTGGCATGCGGAGGAACCAGAGTGCTGGTCAACAGATGGCATCACTGGACTAGGTAGTTGCCACTGCAGGGCAGCTTCCTTATCCGCTAAATCTGTTACACGCCTATGTACCACTTAGCATCAGATTTGGAAGCCCAGGGAGACTGTATGGCGGGGGAACGACGCCGTCTGTCTTACTACTGTGCAAGGCGTGTTCTCTTCTTCTTCTTCAGTCAACATCGAAATCGATGGACAGCCAAAGAAGATAATTAGCATTCCACAATGGAAAAGCTCTCCAGTCAAATTTCTCTCAGCAAGACACTTCTTAGCATGACACGATTGCCTGACACAGCAACTGCGTATTAATGGAGGAAAACAAAAGACTACTAAATTGGAAGCAATCCAAAAATGTCCATCAAATGATCAAAATAAGAAGTGAACTCGAGTCTGCTCCACCATTTAATCATGGCTGATCCTTTTTCCCTATCTCCTCCTCAACCCCAGTTCCCGGCCTTCTCCCCGTAACCTTTGATGCCATGTCCAATCAAGAACCTATCAAACTCTGCCTTAAATACACCCAACAGCTGCATGTGGCAACAAATTCCACAAATTCACCACCCTTTGGCAAAAGAAATTTCTCCATATCTCAGTTTTGAAAGGGTGTTCCTCTATCCTGAGGCTGTGCCCTCTTGTCCTAGACTCTCCCACCATGGGAAACATCCTTTCCACGTGTACTCTGTCTAGGCCTTTCAACAGGTTTTAATGAGATCCCCCCCCCCATCTTTCTGAATTCCAGTGAGTACAGACCCAGAACCAAGAAACATTCCTTGAATGATAACCCTTTCATTCCTGGAATCATCCTTGTGAACCTATTCTAAACCCTCTCCAATGCCAGCACATCTTTCTAAGAACAGGGGCCCAAAACTTTTCACAATACTCAAGGTGAGGCCTCACGAGTGCCTTATAAAGCCTCAGCATCACATCCTTGCTCTTGTATTCTAGACCCCTTGAAATGAATGTTAACATGGCATTTGCCTTCCTCACGACCAACTCAACCTGCAAGTTAACCTTCAGGATGTTCTGCACAAGGACTCCCAAGTCCCCCTACACTTCAGATTCCTGTATTTTCTCCCCATTTAGAAAATAGTCCGCACATTTATTTCTACTACCAAAAGTGCATGACCATGCATTTTCCAACATTGTATTTCATTTGCCACTTTCTTGCCCATTGTCTAAGTCCTTCTGCATCCTACCTGTTTCCTCAACACGACCTGTCCCTCCACCACTCTTCATATCATCTGCAAACTTGGCAACAAAGCCATCTATTCCGTCATCTAAATCAGTTATATACAGCATAAAAAGAAGTGGTCCCAGCACTGACCCCTGCAGAACACCACTAGTTACTGGCAGCCGACCAGAAAAGGATCCTTTTATTCCCTCTCACTGCCTCCTACCAATCAGCTAAATGCTCTAACCGTGTTAGTAACTTTCCTGTAATACCATGGGCTCTTAACTTGGTAAGCAGCCTCATGTGACACCTTGTCAAAAGCCTTCTGAAAGTCCAAATATACAACATCCACTGCATCCTCTTTATCTATTCTACTTGTAACCTCCTCAAAGAATTCCAACAGGTTCGTCAGGCAGGATTTTCCCCAAAGGAAACCATGCTGGCTTTGTACTATCTTGTCCTGTGTCACCAAGTACACCATCACCTCGTCCTTAACAATTGACTCCAACGTCTTCCCAACCACTGAGGTCAGGCTAACTGGTCTATAATTTCCTTTCTGCTGCCTTCCTCCTTTCTTAAAGAGTGGAGTAACATTTGCAGTTTTCCAGTCCTCTGGCATCATGCCAGAGTCCAATGATGTTTGAAAGATCATTTCTGATGCCGCCACAATCTCTGAAGCTTCCTCTTTCAGAACCCTAGGCTGCAGTTCCTCTGGTCCTGGTGACTTTTGTACCTTTAGGTCTTTCAGCTTTCTGAGCACCTTCTCTTTTGTAACAGTAACTGCACTCACTTCTCTTCTTTTACACACTACTAAAGTAAGTACATGTTTGGCACAGCATTGTGGGCCGAAGGTCCTGTATTGTGCTGTAGGTTTTCTATGTTTCTATGTTTCTTTATGTTTACAACATCAGGCATACTGCTAGTGTCTTTCACAGTGAAGTCTGATGCAATATAAGGCACTAGAGTTGAAAAGAAATCCATGCATGTGTGATACAGTGGCTGGATGGAGGTTGCAGTTTCATTCAAGATGAACAAATTAGATTGGAGCATTTGGCCATTCTTTTATAGTACTTTGTGGAGCAGGAAGTAAATGGTAAACCAAAACAATCATTTTCAAAAATCAACATAAAATATCATTAAACATTAAAGAATGGTTAAATTGCCATCATGTCTTTGCGTTTGGCACTAGGTTATTGTTCAGACACATAACATATCACTTATAACATTATTCAATGGTAATTTTTCTTCAACGTTTCCTGATCATCAAACTAAAGTTCAAAAAATACACATTGATCTTAAAAATACAGTACTTTACCGGATTTGTATGTTAATTGTGTCTGCAACATCTTCACTTCCTAAATCAAAACACATTAAAAGCTAGCATTTATTGGTTAACTACAAGAATAAACATGCATGGCAGGCAATACATTCTCACCTAACAAATTGCTTGGGGGGGAACAGTTTAGAGTGATTAATTCAGCTGGTTTTAATGACCATTTGTTAATGTGTTGCAATAATCGAACAACTGAGGAATGCAACTGCACTAGCTGTTGACCTTCAGTAACCAAGCACCATTATGTAGTGTTAGTTTGATAAATTGATGAAAGGGAATGTTTACCTAGATACTGTATCTTTTACTGTTTTTCAAAGCCCTGTCAATGACTCTAATGTCACATGTGGCAAACTCTGAGGAAACACTGATCAAGTACAGTAAATTCTCCAACTTTTACAAGATAAATCTCCCTTTATCTATCTACTATCCCTGAGTGAGAACACCATGTGAGTTAATGCACAGAACAATCACCCTCAAAAAAAAGGCAGCAAACGTTGGCTAATCCGGCATACAGTGAGTCAAATATTTAATTTTACATTCATTTTATATTCAGCACTACAGAAAAACAATTTCTGCCACTTATTGGATTAAAGTCTGTGCTCTGACTTTATGCTTCACTGGTAATCTTCAGGTCCTGTCTGCATTTCTGCCTCCCTCTGACATCACAAATGTATTAACAAACACTTGAGAAATTAATTGGTTGAAGCACACATGAGGTGCTTTTCTGTTTGTGTGCATTTGCAAAAGATAACCACTTTTATTGCCAAGGTTACAAAGAGATCACAGGTGTGTATAAGCTCTATTTGCCTGGAAGAGGTTTTACTCTGCTATTGTGTGTCCATTTTAGTTTGCTACCGAGCTTCACTTGCCTTTGATGGGAACCACTAAATAGGTATGATAAGGGCTCAAAGACTTTATTGCAATAATCACTACTCGAGACCCTGAGTTAAAACCCGACCTGGGACTGGCATTAAAGACTTTACTTCACTGATGCCTGTAAGGATAAACAGAAGCAGGAATATTTGGCAGTCTTAGTCTGCTCATTGTGGAAATGAGTCAACAGAATAGAACCACTGCCAACTACACTACGGCTAACAAATGAAAATATTTTTGTTAAAGGTATTATAAATCACTCTGTGTTCTAACTGATGGGAACATTAATAGCTCGAGACGACCTTTTAGCCAGGAGTGAGTAACACTGGCAATTGAACATTTGATCACTGAGCTATTAACCTCCAGCAGCCCTTCCATTAAAAGCTAAATTGTAATAGAAAACAACTGATGACTAATGCGATAATATAAAGTTTGAAGAGGAAATAATTTATCAAAAGTTTATTCGCTGAGTACCAAATGGTTCTGATGAGCAATGCTGGCTACAAGTAGAAGAAAGTCTTGGTGAAAGTGCATTATCCTTCCAACACGATAATAAAAGTCTTGACTGTTTCTAGCTGTTAACAATTCATTATCCACTATGCTAATAGCTCACTCACCATATCAAACCACTAGTTTTCAAATGATCAGTGCCACCTCTCCCCCAATGTACGAAGGGTATATCATTGATTTCTCTAACTTCTGGTAATGTTCCCCCTTTCCTTTGCCTCTTTTTCCATTCCCCATTCTGACTCCTCTCTTACCACATCTCTTCTTTTCAGTTCCCTATCACCTCTTCTAGGTTCCCCTCTTCCTTCCCTTTCTCCCATGGTCCACTCTCCTCTCCTATCAGGTTCCTTCTTCTCCATCTCTTTTCCACTTATCGCCTCCCAGCTTCTTACTTCATCCCTCCTCCCCTACCTGCCTGGCTTCACCCATCACTTCCTAGCTTCTACTCCTTGCTCTCCCCCCCAACTTTCACACTCTGTTTCTTGCCATTCCTGATGAAGGATCTCAGCCAAAAACATCCAACCGTTTATTCATTTTCATAGATGCTGCCTGACCTGCTGAGTTCCTCCAGTGTTTTGTTTGTGTTACAAAGGGTGTATCATTCAGGGACTGAGAGGAGAGAGGGTGGGATGAAAAGGGGGAGGGAAATCAGCATAACTGGTTACCAGTCATTAAAAATTGTTAAATTGCCATGATAACTTTAAATTAGCCATTAGACCTTGAGAGTCGGTGACAGAGAGAAGTGCAACAAATGTTCAAAGCCGAACCACCTACCCAAACTGTATCTATACTCTCTAGTCCTTGCTGCTCTTACCTAGCAGTGTGCCATCTATATAAAAAGAAATCTATCTTTCGTGTAACAAAACAAATTGATCATGGGCCACAAAGGTGGGGGTAAGGAAACTGAGGATGCTCATTGGCTGTCCGAAACATTGAGTATTTGTTAATTTCCATGGATGCTGCCTGATCTGCCGAGCTTCTCCAATACTTTGTGTGTGCACGTGTGTACGTGTGTGTGTATGTGTGCATGTGTGTGTGCATGTGCGTGTGTGTGTGTGTGTGTGTGTGTGTGTGTGTTACAAAAGGAACAAATCTCTACTGTGTTCCTTTCTTCCAACTCCGACATATCGATGGGCTACAGCTCCAAGAAGCCTATACCTGATCTAGAGTCTGAGACTACCTGATAGCTGTAGCCATTATACTTAGACCTCTGCACAAGGTCTAAGTCATCCAAGGGGGGGGGTGAGGGACGAACTTAGCTTCACTACTCCTTCTTTGGAAGTGAAAGCGCTCCCCTTTACTAAACTAATAATCTCAAAGGTGGAAGTCTCCTCCCCTCCAACCACGCACTCCCACTAAAGAGTTGCACCTTTCTTTTATGTACAGTGGTATTAAATGTGACTGGTATTTACGTCCCAGGGAATGGACAGGTTCCGTTTTTACAGAGATCCACAAGTCGGTTTTGTCCATAAACTGGAAAATACATAAACATCGCTCGATATGGTAAACACGTCTCCATGGTATTGTAATGTGCCAGCTCCATCAGGGATACAAGCTTCCCCATCATCGAGAGCATCTCCAAAAGATGGTGCTTCAAGAGGGTAGCATCCACCATTAAGGACCCACACCATCTGGGACATGCTCTCTTCCCATTTCTTTTATCAGGGAAGAGGTAGAGGACCCTGATGATCCCAACTCAATGTTGTAGGGACAGCTTTTTCCCCTCCGTCATCAGACTTACAAACAGTCCATGAACCTATGAATACTACCTGTTTATTCTTTCCCACTGTTTATTGATTTCCATTGTAACTTACAGTAAAGTTATCCATGCATTGTACTGCCGCCTCAAAATAACAAATTTCACAACTTATGTCAGGGACAATAAACCTGATTCTGAATCTGAATGGCATCAAAAATACGTAAAACTGTTGAGAAAAAAACAATCACTAAAATTAGGAAGAGTGAACTAGCTCGGCTGTTTGTAAGAATGAATATATGTATCTACATTGGACTTTTGATTTTGAAAGTATTATGGGAGTACATTCATATGCTTAATCATTCATAAATTGAGTGTTCTTAACCAGGGAGGTAGAGACTAATGAACAAGGCAGCAGAACTGAACTATCACTTGAACTAATTACATGTTGGAACATGTATGGGAACATGGTGCAAACTGATGATACATTGTTGAGAAGCAGGCATACCACATTGCTGTCCTTTCCAACAGAGGTCCAACTAACAGCAGAAATATGTGGAAGTATATTTGAATTATGTGCAGTATTTAATTATTAGCACGGTTTAATGATTTGTTATCGGCATGGTCTTGAGAAAACAAAGAAAGGTCAGCTTTTAATGAACAATTATCTTACAATCCTCCAAATTAGTTTGAAGTAATATGAAACACTAATATATAGTTTAATTATTAGAGCGAAGAAGATAATTCTCCTATTGGAATCAAATGTATCACATAAATGTAAAAGTATTAACACAATAATGTAAGAGCTTCCAAGAGAAATGGAGCAAATTTGGAAGGGAGTATCTTGGAAAGGAGTACCCTTCATTTTGCATGTAAGAGACACAAAAAAATGGTATCAGTGGATAAATTAAAAATGTGTTAGGAAAGACTTAAAAATTGAAAAATTGCACAATATAGCTTAGCTATAGAGTATAAGGTTCCTCAAGGCTGTTATAGCTGGGGGTGGTCATGGCAATATGCTCCCACTACCAATGGAGTGGTAGAATACCAAATGCTCCCAATGGAGTGCACCTCAAATAACCTCTGACAAGTCCAGCTCTTGGCCTTCACATGTGGCTTGGTTACTAAGCCTGCTGGAACCATTTCTATAGACAGGAGAAGGGACAAAAGCGGGTTAGTGGTGCCTTAAAACCAGTCGCTTTGGGCAGATGGGGTTCGTTAGCCATGGTTGGCAGCTCTTCTAGGAGAAGGAAAACTCTCACCTCAAACCTCCACTGCCTTGCAGCTATACCCACTCATGGGGAGGACTTCGGGAGTAAACCCGGAGGGAAAAATCCAGAGCTGGAGTCTGTAAGACAGTCCTACATTGAGTTCAATGCTGACTGGCGACTCCTGCAATGCTGCTGGTACCAAACTGTATCGGTCTCTGCCGTTCCCTTGGGTTCATGAGATGTATGGAGAGGAGGAGCTTGCTACATGGGCAACAGCTCGCTCTCCATATCGTACTGTCCAGGATTGTGTTTCTAGACAGCCAGGACACAATATCCATGGTCAGCTCTGACCGACGGAGGCCTCAGACAGATCAAAGCACTATAAACCATTAAAAATTCCTTTTTTCACATTCGTACAAAAGAATTCTGGCAAATAGCTCTCAATAGAAGAGTCAAGATTATTAATCTACATTATAGATTATGGTTTCAGTATGAGAGACAAAATAAAAGTATGATAAATACAAAATGTAATTAGTAAAAATGCTGGTTAAATTGTCTTGTAAAATGGGACATATGTTTTAATGACTGCAGAGTGAGAATTACTTTTGTGCATTTATAAAGATAGATAAAATTATTCCAAACTAAATGAAGAATTATCAGTTACAATTATTTTTCAATAACAACAGCAACAGATTGGTCAGCCTCCTGCAGAACAGCATGTTATACGCTCAGTAGCCACTTTATTAGGTACACTTGCTCGTTAATACAAATATCTAATCAGCCAATCATGTGGCAGAAGCTCAGAGCATAAAAGCATGCAGACATGGTCATGAGGTTCTGTTGGGGAAGAAATGTGCTCTAAGTGACTTTGACTGCAGAATGATTGTTGGTGTCAGACAGGGTGGTTTAAGCATCTCGGAAACTGCTGATCTCCTGGGATTTTCCACCCACAACAGTCTCTGGAGTTGAATGGTGTGAAAAACATTCAGTGAGCAGCAGTTCTGTGGGGGAAAGAAACACCTTGTTAATGAGAGCAGTCAGAGGAGAGTGGCCGGACTGGTTCAAACTGACAGGAAGATGACAGTAACTCCAAAAACCACATCTTGCAACAGTGGTGTATAGAAGACAATTTCTAAATGCACAACACGTTGAACCTTGAAGTGGATTGGCTACAGAAGCAGAAGACCTCACTGGATTCTAAGGTGACTGCTGAGTGTACCTGCCTGAAAATTTATTGACAATTTGTTAGTTTTTTAGACTGTAATGCAAGTGGAAAACTTCTCGCCATGTGTGACGTAAGATGCCTATTATTCTTTAATCATAGAAATTCATGGAGTTATACGGCACGTAAACTAGCTCTTTGGCACTGTAAGTCTACACCAACCATTGGGCATCCCATTACTGTAATCTTACACTAATATTTTATTGTCCCCGAATTTCCACTCACTTAGCAATTTATTGCAGCCAATTAACCGACCAGCTCACCAATCTTTGCAAGATGGGAGGAAATCCATGAAGTCCCAGGGAGAACAAATGCATGTCATTAATTTTTACACAACGTGTACAGATTAATTTCTTCACGGCTCCAGAGTCAATTTCAAAATAGCTAGACATGAAACTATTGGGATGGCAAAAAATGTAATGATGGTATAAGATATGATGGAGCTAGTGCTGTAATTTCTTGCTAAAAAAGACAACTTTCTGAGACGACAAAAAAGACTATTTTCATTGACACAAGATTCTGCAGATGCTGGAAATCCAGAGTAACACATACAAAATGCTGGAGGAACTCAGCAGGTCAGGCAGCATCTATGGAATGGAACAAACAGTCGACGTTTTGGGCTGAGAACCTTCATCAGGACTGGAAAGGAATGGGGAAGAAGATAAAATAAGAATATTGGGGGCGGGGAGGAGTACAAGTTGGAAGGTTATAGGTGAAGCCAGGTGAGGGAGTGGGGGATGAAGTGAGGAGCTGGGAGGTGATAGGTGGAAAAGATAAAGGGCATATTTTTTTGTTTTGACCTCTTCCTAGAAAATCTGATACATTCAAAAGTATAGGATCAGTGTTAAAGTACTTTGCATTCTTCTGTTTATTCATCCAGTGTCTTGTGGGGTGGAATAGTAGTTAGCGCAGCACTTTTACAGCACCAGCTGAAAGATCGGGGTTCAATACCTGGCGCTGTCTGTAAGAAGTTTGTACATTCCCCCACAACAACATGGGTTTCCTTCGGGTGCTCTGGTTTCCTCCCACGTTCCAAACACTTACAGTTAGGGTTAGCGAGTTGTAGGCATGCCACATTGGCGACACATGCAGTCTGCCCAGCACAATCCTCGCTGAGTTGATTTGATGCAAACAAAGCATTTCACTACAAGTTGCGATGTACATGTGATGAACAAAGTTAATCCTTATCTTTGTCTATACTTGCTTCTATTTCACTCTTTGGTAGGCGACATTTGTTAATCTGAAATTATACCCATCACAGACATAGTACACAAGCAGGTCGTTGATTCAATAACGTGTGCTGCTCTTACAGCCTTGTATTTTGTCCCACTGACTGCCATCTCATTTACACCAAAGGTGCACATTTGTTTTACAAATTTACAACTCATTTGCAACAGATTTCACAATGTTCTTAGTGCTTGATTGTTTATTCCAATTCATTTGAAATGCAGCCCAGAATAAAAGGCCCCTGCTTCCAAAAGTAAATTTAAATTTCACTGAGCCGTGTAGCAGGAGGTTCCTATTAGATTTCACAAGCAATCAATGAAATGCAATATTGTTGAAACAAATCAAACACTACAAAATCACACATCCTGATCTACCATTACATACTTTGAAGGAGACGTTAAAGAGTATTTGGTTTCTCATGTCTCTTCCAGCATTCCGTTTACTTACGGACAACAGTTCTATATTGCATGCTGATTTTCTGATGTCGGCATTAATTTTTTTCCCACTTGGTATCTGCTGGTTTAACTTCTGTTCAAAAGATGTCCTCATGCTTCAAGGAGCAACCCAGATTATGTTGGTGTATGCCAAACACTCTAAAGTGATCCGCTGACATTTCCCATGAAAAAGGGGACTGCGTGTAGTGCTTCATGCATTTAGTAGTCAAATATATAATTCAAAAATATAAATATAAATATATAAGTAAAATATATAATATATAATAAATATATATTGGTCAGTTGTTGTAGTTATAGAGAGATGTAGCACAGAAACTGTTTCATAGAACATGGAACAGTACAGCACATTACAGGCCCTTCGGCCCACGAAGTTGTGCCGACCCTCAAATCCTGCCTCCCATATAAGCCCCCACCTTAAATTCCTCCATATACCTATCTAGTAGTCTTTTAAACTTCACTAGTGTATCTGCCTCCATCACTGACTCAGGCAGTGCGCACCAACCACTCTCTGAGTCAAAAACCTTCCTCTAATATCCCCCTTGAACTTCCCACCCCTTACCTTAAAGCCACATCCTCTTGTATTGAGCAGTGGCGCCCTGGGGAAGAGGCGCTGGCTATCCACTCTATTTATTCCTCTTATTATCTTGTACACCTCTATCATGTCTCCTCTCATCCTCCTTCTCTCCAAAGAGTAAAGCCCTAGCTCCCTTAATCTCTAATCACAATGCATACTCTCTAAACCAGGCAGCATCCTGGTAAATCTCCTCTGTACCCTTTCCAATGCTTCCACATCCTTCCTATAGTGAGGCGACCAGAACTGGACACAGTACTCCAAGTGTGGCCTAACCAGAGTTTTATAGAGCTGCATCATTACATCACAAACTCTATCCCTCAATTTATGAAAGCTAACACCCCATAAGCTTTCGTAACTACCCTATCTACCTGTGAGGCAACTTTCAGGGATCTGTGAACATGTACCCCCAGATCCCTCTGCTCCTCCACACTACCAAGTATCCTGCCACTTCAGCCCACCACACTGACCATCAATACCCCCCCCCCATCTACGCTTATCCCAGGTTAATTCATTTTTATTCACTTCACTATCTAATTGTTTTCCCCCGCTAGGTGCTACACTCACCTACATCATAGGGGCAACTTACAGTGGCCAATTTTCCCACCAACACAGGCAGCTTTGGAAATCAGTGCTCAGAGAAACTTCACACAGTCGGGAGACGTGCAGACTCCACATAGACAGCACTCGAGATCTCTGCTTCTCTCAAATCCTCCTTCAGGTTGGATCAGACAGAAAGTTCACAACACAGTCTACTTTGGTGAGACTTGGAGCGCGTGAGAGAAGAAAGATCTGGGAAATGCCGTTTTTCTTGCTTCATTTTTGTATAGTTTGTTAATTCTATTTATTTGTTTAAAGTGTCACTGACTATTTTTAGGCTTAAAAATTAAATCCAAGGATTAAATTTTTTACTTCATTTTTAAATGACGTTCAAAGACATACGTAAACACATAATTGTGTCATCTTCCAAGCCGAGACCAGGTTTTATCAACTGTCAAAGCCCTCAAGGGTGCTTGAGGAGCACAGAAGATGGAATGCTTCTTGCCAACGAGGACAGTTCTCTACTTCTGGGTCAGTAAAATACAGGCAGGGTTACCGTGGGCCAATGACTGCAGGCAGCAGATTACTTTCAGGAAAATCTAGCCATTTATGACTCTCAATTTTTGTTCAGTTGTGGGGAAAAACATTGGTTACAGGAAACACTACAGTAAAGGATATGTTGCACGAGCAAGATTTCCTATAAGCTAACCTAGATATTATATATCAATGTCTAAAAAGGGAAATCAAAGGAGTTTCACTTTGATTTCAGTCATAGAAGTAAATAGAAATGAAACTGTAGTTTGTTGTCCTTGTATGAAAATTGCGGGGGTAAATAACCCACCCTGCTGGAGACAACACCCTTGCAATGTTTGTGTAACATTAATTTGACAGTATACTATACCCAATAATAATGCCTTCTATTGATTTCAACGGAAAGTAAAATTTGCCAAGGTATAAATGCAATGTTGCTACCAGTTGGCTGGTTCGAATTGGATTATGGAATCAATTCTATCTAAAAAACACTAAACATGAAATTCTTGTTAATCTGGGGTTTCTTACCATGGTCCAATCAAGTATCGTTAAATGACCTCCAAGACCATCACTAATATAGAAAAGATTGTTTAAAGCGTTACATAGAGTGGAAGTTAAAAATACTTCCACCAACTGAAGTAAAATGTTATTAGAGTCTACGGAGTATGCTGGCTATAAAGGACCACTGTACTGGATCTATTTTACTGGACCATCGGGGTGACACCAAACTACCCACAGATATTAACACTTACAGATAAATCGACACACTCTAATTTTCATGAAGCCAAGGACCACAGAGCCAAATAGTAAAACTATTCTTCAATTAAATGATTGCAGCTACTGAAACAGCGTGAAAGGAGTGGATTTTCCACCCATTACTCTTTATTTGGTTTCCTTTCCGTCTGCTCATAATGTTAGCTATCTGAAAACTGCAGGAAAATCTGCAAGCCCGCCCTAGATCGTGAACGGAGGTCATTAAATACAACAATATAAGGCAAAATTAGATCAGGTAATTGACTAGTGAAGCACAAAGTTTTACCTTCAATTAAGCAATCAACACAGTGAAGCATTAAACACATTCATCCTTACATGCTTCTATTCCCACTATCAAGTCAATATTTGATTAACAGTTGCCAGGGAAACCACTTCCTCTACACTTCTGGACTAGCAATCAGGCCCTACTTTCTATCTCATTAATTCAATTAGTCTGGTGTAATTTGCAAATAATGGAACTCCTTCACTAAAGTAGATTCCACAATCAGCTAAGGAAAAGTAAGGCTTCCATTCACTGTGCACTTAACATCGTTATTTATCTTGCAATTAGACAACTTCCACTCGGTGATGTGATGAACCATCCGAGCTCCTATGTCACTTAAAAAAATTACAGAATTTTCTGCTTGAATTCCCTCTTATAGAAACAGCAAACAAAGAAGAATTAGAAAATCATAGATCAGAATAACATATAAACAGCTCTTGGGGATGTTTTCTGTGGTTAGATACATTAGGTAAGTGATATTTTTCTTTCTACTAATTAACATTACCTTTATTTATTTACAGCAGTGACAGTTCCTTGATAGCCCCTCGATACCTCAGGAAGAGACTTTTCAGCTTGCAAAAATGTTTGATATGCTTTAATTTGATGTGACCATTGGCCGGAAATCACAACATAATTTATTTTCTTAGATAGGCTGATAGGAAAAGCAAGAAACGACGCAAAGAAGGGAAGGTAATCAAACCAAACTTTGCCCTCAACCATTCCATTTATCTCCTGACCAGCCATTAGATTTAGTAGATCTTAATTTTTACCTCCAGCGTGTGATTTCAACCCATTTCCCTTTCCAGCATTTCCACTGAACTTAGCTTGTCTCCCAGTCCTTCTTTAACTTAATCACCATCATCATGTGCTGTGTTGTATGACGTGGGCAAGCATGGGCTCCATGACCATGATTGTTCTTGGAAAATTTGATACAGAAGTGGTTTTCCATTGCCTTCTTCTAGGCAGTGTCTTTACAAGACGGGTGACCCCAGCCATTATCAATGCTCTTCAGAGATTGTCTGCCTGGCATCAGTGGTCCCATAGACAGGACTTGTGATATGCACCAGCTGCTCTACCACCTGCTCCCATGGTTTTGCATGACCCTGATCAGGGGGCTAAGCAGGTGCTACACCTTGCCCCAGAGTGACCTGCAGGCTAGCGGAGGGAAGGAGTGTCTTACACCTCCTTTGGTAGAGACGTATCTCGACTCTACCACCCACTTTAGCTTAAATCCTCATTGATCTGTAAGTCCCTGCTCAGCTTCACCCTTCCTCTTCTTTATTACATCCTTCAGTTCTACAAGTCCCTCAAGACCCTCTTTCTCTGAGGTGGATCTATTGCTCAACCTCAATCAAATTTTCCTCCCAACTCTACACGGTAAACCTATCTACATCTGTCTGGACCTTATCTTCTAAAATGTCCACCTTAAACCCTTTGCCTCCTGATTGCTCCCTTCTCCATCAAGCACTTCTCCAAATGCATCACTTTGTCCTCCAAATTCTCGACTGTCTTCTGATTACACATCTGTCCAGTGCAATCAGACAGGAACCAGGTAAGGAAGTCTCACACACTTGAGCAACAGGAAAATATTTGGTTCTTCTTCTCTACCCACTCTTTACTTAAGCTTAATAGTAAAATGCAAGTCCATGTAAGTTATACCACCTACAATAACGATATTAACGTACTAATTCAGATGAAATAACTAAATGGAGAGCCCAATATTTGTTTGGGGCTTTTATTTTTACTCCCTCTGGCATTTAGGGCAGCAATGAAGGTCCTTCAACTCTTCGGGGCTTCCTTCATCGTGTCAGTAGCTTCTTCTTGGTTTTCACTACTGTTAGTCCTGTGAGTCCCGGGAGAAGACTCAGTAATACGGTCACACTCAGATGTAGAAGGATTCTTCATTGCTGTTTCCTTAACAATTTTGTCTCACCAGTCAGGGTTGTTAGCTGAACCCCTGAACCTGGAAGACCGGTGGACCACTCTTAGTCTGGCCTCTACCCTTTGACTTGTTTGGCATGGGTGACCCTAATGAGAGCCAAAGCCCTGACTCCAGCCAGCATATCTATCCAGGTCATTGAGGCACACAAGTCTCCAAATGATGATAAGGTTGAGATCCCTCTTGGAGACTAGGACTCATGTAGGGAAGTATAAATCTGCCCATCCTTACGGCAATTTTCAATACCGAAGATGCATATACATTTAAACCGTTGTATTACAATGACATTTATTTTCAAAGGTTCAAATGTCCAATTTAATGTCAGAGAAAAGTACACAATATACATCCTGAAATGCTTTTTCTTCACAAACATCCACAAAAACAGAGTGCCCCAAAGAATGAATGACAGTTAACCCCAAAGACCCCCCAGCTCCCCTCCCTCCCGCTTATAAGTGGCAGCAAGCAATGATCCCCCCTCCTCCCACCAGCAAAAAAAAGCATCGGTGCTCGCCACTGAGCACACAAGTGTGAGCAAAGTAATAGCAAAGATACAGACTTGCAGTTACCCCAAAGACTTCGCGTTTCACCCAGTATATGACATACCACAGGCTCTCTCGCTCCCTAATAAGGGAGAAGGACATGTCTCTGTTTTCCCAGCAAGCAGGGAGACATAACAAACAACTCGCTGATTTGCGATGTTAAAAATCTGTTATGTCACTTTTTTAGAGCTCTGTGCCTGAAGATCTCAAAGATCTTGGATCTTCAGGCACATAGCCGCAGATATCCCAACTCCCCCAAAAACACACGGGTCTCCTGCAGCGACCCTCGATCTGCCCATCCCCAGAAGAGCCCCGAGATCCTAGGCTTCCATATCCGAGCCAGACTCTTAGGCCGAGCCCTTGGCATGCCGAACAACGGCCGGTTGTGAAACCCCAAGACTGGGTCCCATTCTCGCAAAGAACCGAAGTCAGCATGTAACTCCAGGTCAGGGTCTTCAAAAGAACCCTGAAAGGGAAAAATAAAGATATTAAAGATAGAAATACAGTAGAGCTGTTTCTGAAGATGCAAGCAGAGGAGTTGCCGTTTAGCGCTTTCATTACTCTGCTCTGCCTCTTCAAGATTTGAACATTTTCTGGCTGGATCAACAAATTGGTTGCTTAGCATCGCCTTGATGCATGTCTTCTGGGAAATGTGGAACACGGATAGGCTATCATTTACTATTACATGGTAATGTTTTCATCTGAATCTTTATTTAATTCATAACAAATTAAGTGGAAGCATTCAAGCACACTCGTCATTTTTTTTTAGAATATCATAATTCATCAAGAATGCTACATACTGAAACAATATTTTATTCAGGTTCAGATTCAAATGCCGATTTATTTATCACATGCACGTCGAAGCACACAGTAAAATGTGTCATTTGCGTTAACAACCGACACACCCAAGGATGTACTGGGGGCAGCCCGCAGGTGTTGCCACTTATTCTGGTACTAATATAGCATAGAAACATAGAAAACCTACAGCACAATACAGGCCCTTCAGCCCACAAAGCTGTACCGGACATGTCCTTACCTTAGAAATTATCTAGGGTTACGCATGTGCTCACCATCCTTGGCAGAACAACACAGAACACAACAAAACTGGACATGCCAAGCGACAAAGCAACAACAGCAAAACAAACTCCTATCCTCCCTACCACCTACCCACCCACAAACGTACATAGTCCTCTAACCCCAGGTCTTTGGCTGCCGGCCTCCAGCAGATTCGTGGATCATGTGATGAATTTACTGCCATCAACTAATGAGCATTAATTTTGATTAATAGTATCTGTCGTTCAACCCTGACAGCAACCTGCTTCTAATTTAAAAGCAGAGCACACAGCCACTTTCGTTGTATCAGCTCTAAGGACACAGAGAAACAGCGTAGGTTCTGCTATTTCGCATATGCAAAGAAGGGACACTGAAATGCCAGGGATAAAGAAAGGCTTTCTGAATGGATGAAATTTTCCCAACCAACCACGTACAGCAAATCTCAGCCCTGGTCGTGCATTTGGAGATTACCCAGCAATCAAGGAAATTGTCGAATCAAATTCAGAACATGTTTTAAAAGTGTGTGTGTGTGCGTTTATTTTTAGAGAATGATTGCCTATGCCCAAGCATCTGCTGATTTCCTGTACAAAGTTACTTACAATTCTGTAATGAACTATTAATATAATATATATACATATTCGAGGCAGTTCTTTATCCAGATCCCCAGCTGCTGGCAAAGCTCCACACTAACGCCTTCTGCGGTAACATACTTTGAAGGAAGTGGGACTGCTTCAAGTACTACATAGAAGTGATACATTCTGAGAGTATTCTTTGGTAGAAGCTGTAATGAGTCTGTACCGGGAAGTTGGGAAGTAACCGCTGAACTGTATCTGTGTTAATTGTTCAACGACAATTGTTTTTCTTCAGAAAAATCGATGGTGCAATTACCAAAAACAGATGAGGGAAACATTAATATTATTAAAAAAAAGTTGGAGTCTGTTATGTTTTGTCACTTTCAAAATATTAAACTAATTCACGGAGGACACGGGAGTCCGAGAATGCGGGTCTAACTTTGTGTTTACTTTAAATGAGGCACGTGTGTATCATGTGGTAGCATGATGATGTATGCAATTCATGTATTTATACATATAACCCGTAATTAATTATTTAAACAAACAAGAATGCTGAATCAACCAATATACAGTATAGACAAGATTACTCAAATATCACTGAAATATTAAACACACAACAGAGTCATTGTCAAAACAATTCCCTAATGTATTTGTGGAGAACATACCATTCTTTGAGATCATCCAGTAAAAGTTGTTGTGTATTTTTAGGGCAGAATTCCATATACACATTGTTAAATGTTTATTTTGGATTTTATGCAACAGCGCGGTGTATTGGGTGTCCATGGAGGGGTAGCACCTCTGGTGAAGTGGCTTGTTGTGCCCATTCTGGGCCAGCTCACTCACCTCTGGTCGCTCAGCTCTCACCTATGGCTCCAAGCAGCTGTTTGCATGTGACATCGGCCACACCCCAGCAAGCACAGCCAGGTGGGGGTAGCTGGTGGGACTCACACCCATGTGAGATAATGGAGCTGGCATGTGAGGCAGACTGGGCCAATGAGATCGACAGTGTGATCTAACGGTCAGGAAGGCGTTGTGCAACACTTTGTGGAGAGCAAAGGGCATGACAAAGTCATAGTCATCCACTGCAAACAAGAAAAAAATAGTTTGTGACAACTGCTCTTACCACTCGACCCAAACTTCCAAGTTCAAGAGAGTGAAACTGTCCCAGTGCAACGGCTTTTCCACTTTAAAAACTCGTCAAGAGAGGTCACCTGTCATTGTTGGGTACGATAGACACCGAACTTTACAACAGGGTAATTGAAGAGCTGGGTTGGTGATAGCCGAATGAATCAGTGTTTATACCTTTTGGCATTTTGTTTATTCTTGGAGGTTTTGTTCCATAATTTAACATCAAATTTCAATATGGCTGATGAAAAGTTAATGGAAACAAAGAACTGTGTGCTATTTGGGAGTGAGGGAGGTCGGTGTGTGCAACAGATATTATTCTATTAAATTAATCTATATCCATCATTATCCTCCCATCCACCTGTCTGCATTTGCATGCTCGGGCACAGAGGGCTCCATTCATTTTGTTATTTCCATTCCATCTGTCAGCACCTCCAGTTGAACTCTGTCTTTTTGTGTGTTTCCCCCTAGCTGTCAGTCTGTGGTTTTGTATTGCCGTGTGCTCCTGCCCCCACTCCTGCTGTACTCCGGCCCCTGTATTACTGAGTACTCCATCTCTCACCTGTTTCTCATTATTACCTGTATTGCTGCCACCTGGGTCTCATTGTGCTCCACCTATCATCTGCCTCTCTGTTTATTGCTCAGTGTATTTCAGTCCTGTGTGCCAGTGAATTTTCCTGAGCCTTTCCAGCATTTATATTGTATCTGTGCTCTGTCTGTCTGAATATCAGCTCTGCCTATTTCCCATTTCTGGTCTTTGGATTTCTCTGGATGTTTTGATCTCTGCCTGAATTTTGAGGCCGACTTTGTTTGCATCTTGGGATTTGTTACTCAATTAATATCACTGTGTGCATAGTATTGGGTCTGCAATTGGATCCCTGCTCCAGCGCCCTAACACCATCTCCTTTCTGTGACTTAAAACACGCCATCTTCCTTCTCTCACCGGTCTGATAAATAGACACTGTTCTGAAAAAATTAGCTCTCTTCACTAACTCTCTCAATCTGCTTGAGCCTCTGCAATATTTCCTCTCTTTATTACAGGTGTCCAGCCATATAAGACCAGCCAGAAGAAATCCTTGCTAAAGTATCACTGCAGGATAACAAGAGACAAATAGTCGGCTCTTCAAGGGAAGCCTTTTGGTTAAATATCACATCTACCATATCCACATATGCAGTGTTCCAAACGTTTGCAGTACATCAACTCACAGACTGACTTAATTTTCATGTACTTACAGTTGAAATTAATTGCATCCATATTTATTTCAATGCAAACAGTGAGCGCAAGTAGCCAGCACTTGTGTCCAGTATTCCACTCTGCTCATAGAATGTGCTTTGTGAACTCTGCATCCTGGCCTTCTCAATATTTCCCTCAAAGCAGAAGTAATATGTGGCCATTTTCTGGAGGAAGCTCTCACCCCAGTGACAGGTCACAAAATCGCTGGTAGCGCATTCTAATAAGATGGATTCATAGGAGTTTGCAGATGTTGCAATCTGTAACAATGAACAAGATGCTAGAGGAAATCAGCAGGTCGGGCAGCATCTGTGGAAGGAAATGGGCAGTCAACATTTCGGTCCATACCCTTCACATGGACAATGATAGAGAGCAGGTAGACAGAATGAAAAGCTGATGGGGAGGGGTTGACAAGAGCTGGTGAGCGATAGATGGATGGTGGATCCTGGTGAGGAGGGGAAATAGGCAGATGAAAGAAGGAAAAGTGGAAATAGTGACAGAGACTGTGAGAGGATAGGTGGAGATGACAATGGACTGAAGATGATAGAATCTGATAGCAGAGGAAGTTGGATCATGGAATCATATAAGGGAGGTGGGGAGGGTGGAGGAGAAACAACAGAAAGTGCTCTCTAGTTCTAGATACCCCCACCATAGGAAACATCCTTTCCACATCTACTCTATCTAGTCCTTTCAACATTCAGTAGGTTTCAATGAGATCTCTCCACATTCTTCTAAATTTTAGTGAGTACAGGCCCAAAGCTGCCAAACACTCCTCATATGTTAACCCCTTCATTCCTGGAATCATCATCGTGAACCTTCTCCGGACTCTCTCCAATGACAACACATCCTTTTTGAGATATGGGGCCCAAAATTGTTGACAATACTCTAAGTGCAGCCTGACTAGTGCCTTATAAAGCCTCAGCATTATCTCCTTGCTTTTATATTCTATTCCCCTTGAAATAAATGCCAACATTGCATTTGCCTTCCTTACCACAGATGAAACCTGTATATTAACCTTTTGGAAGTCTTGCATGAGGACTCCTAAGTCCTTTTGTGCCTCTGATGTTTGAATTTTTTCCCCATTTAGATAATACTCTGCACTATTGTTCCTTTTACCAAAATGCATTATCAGACACTTCCCAACACTCTATTCCATCTGCCACTATTTTTGCCCATTCTTCCAATTTGTCTAAGTCCTGCTACAATCGCATTGCTTCCACAGCACTATCTACCCCTCCAGCTAGTTTTGCATCATCTGCAAACTTTGCCACAGAGCCATCAATTCCATTGTCCAAATCATTGATAAACAATGTGAAAAGTAGTGGTCCCAATATTGACCATTGAGGAACATTACTAGTCACTGGCAGCCAACCAGAAAAGGTCCCGTTTATTCCCACTCACTGCCCCCTGCCTGTCAGCCATTCCTCTATCCATGCCAGTATCTTTCCTGTAACATCATAGGACTTTATCTTGTTAAGCAGCCTAATGTACGACACCTTATCAAATGCCTGCTGAAAATCCAAGTAAATGAGATCTTCTGCCTCTCCTTTGTCCACCCTGCTTGTTACTTCATCAAGTAACTCTAACAGATCTGCCAGGCAAGATTTCCCTTTACAGAAACCATGCGGGCTTTACTTATTTTATCATTAGTCTCCAAGTACCCCGAAACCTCAACCTTAATACTGTAATAGATTCCAATACTTTCTCAGCCACTGAGATTAGGCTAACTGATCTATAATTTCCTTTCTTTTGCCTTCTTCCCTTCTTAAAGAGTAGAGTGACATTTGCAATTTTCCAGTTCTCTGGGACCATGCCAGAATCAAGTGATTCTTGAAAGATCATGACTACTGCATTCGTTATCTCTTCAGCAACCTCTCTCAGAACTCTGGGATGTAGTCTGTCTTGTCCTGGTGACTTTTCCACCTTACAACCTTTCAGTTTGCCTTGCACTTTTTCCCTGACACTCATAGACCTCTGGCCCATTGCAGTGTCTTCCACAGTGAAGACAGATGCAAAGTACCCATTAAGTTCATCTGCCATTTCTTTGACCCCTATTACTGCCTCACCAGTATCATTTTCCATTGATCCAATATCAACTCTCACCTCCCTTTTACTCTTTATATAAATGAAAAAACTTTTAGTATCTTGCTTTATGTTTATGGCTAGTTTGCCCTCATATTTCATCAGAAGTTGCCTTTTATTGGGTTTTAAAAGCTTCCCAATCATCTAACTTCCCACTCATTTTTTGCTACATTATACACCCCTTCCTTAGCTTTTAGGTAGTCTTTAATTTCCCTTGTCAGCCACGTTGCATACCCCTGCCATTTGAGAACAACATCTTCTATGGGACATATCTAGCCTTGTGAACTATTCCCAGAAACTTTTGCCATCTCTGCTTTGCCATCATCCCCGCCAGTATCGTCCTCCATCCACCTGGGCAAGCTCCTCTCTCATTCCTCTGTAATTCCCTTTATTTCATTGTGATACTGATACATGTGGCCTCCAGGCTTCAATCTCCAGACTCATCTACCTTGGGGTCTCGAACTGAAAGCATCAACTTCAGGACTCTCTGACCTCTGGGTTTCAACCCCAGGACTCACTGGTCATGGGCATCTGACCTCAGGACCTGCCGACCAAACGTGGGCCTTCAATCATGGGACTCACTGACCTTGGACCCCCATCCACACCTAGGCATCTATGAACCTGTGCTCCAAGGATCTTGTGTTCATCAGCACTCACTAGGCCTCTACTGTGTATGTGCTACCCTTGTTTGCCCTCCCAAAAGGCATCACCTTTCACTTGTCTTCCATAAATTCCACTTTCCATTGATCCACCCAACTTGAAGGAGATTGATCTGAGACCCAATGGGTTGAATGGCTTTCTATGGCTTATGAAATATGAGAACAGTGTAAAATCCCTAGTTAAGTTACTTCGCAGAAATCGCTCATCACATTTAAGAAGGGAAGTGATAACATGAGAGACAGAGAGCTCAGAAAGGATTTCTGAGGACAATTATGAAGAAGTAAACTTATTTCTAACAAGGAAGGATGAGGGGAAATTTGATCAAGATGCATAAAATTACGAAAAACCAAGATAGGGTAATAGGCCTAGAGCTATTTCTCTCAGCAAAGAGGTTAATAACTAGGAGACATAAATTTCAGTTAATGTGATTGGAGGAGAGTTGAGGAAATATTTACTCACCTGAAGACCTTTGATTGTCTGAATGTTTGGTTGAGGCAGAAGCTCTAATCATATTTAGAAGTATCTGAATGTGTGCTTGTTCCATGAGCTGAAAGCCTACTGATCCAAGAAATGGAAAATCTTTGCCATCAGTTTAGGTTCTATGATTCTTTGTGTCAGCCATTCTTTAACAACAGTATTAGTCATATAATATTTAATACCTCTAAAACTTCTCCAATATTCGGAAACCTTAAAAATAATTAAAATTTAAAATAAGTAACCTGAGAGAATTATTATTAAAATACTTAGAAAGATTTAAAAATAAACTTAAGCCAAAAATAAACTGCCAGAGGAATTCAGTGGGTTAGGCAGGATCCGTGGATATGAAGGTATAGACAATGTTTTGGGTTGACACACTGTTTATTTTAAATTCCAGAAAAACACGTGTAAATAGTGTGTCCGACAACTGCCATAGAGATGAATGGGGACTTTGGTCCTCTATCTGTTCTGCCTTGGTGTAGGATTGAATAGGTGATTCCCCACGGTGGTGTTGGGGAATCTCAGCAGAAGTGTGTTCTGCAGCTTGGTGGGCTCTTGCAAAGCAAATCGACCAATTCAGTGCTCTGAATTTTCCAGTAAGCCCAGAACTTCCACTTTTGACAGCTTATGTTCTCTCATTTAAGTCATTAAAGGCCTGTTGTTAATTGAGCAATGAGATCTAGCCCATTCTTATAAACGAAATTTAAATCACACATAGATCAGCAACTTCAGCACAGCAAACTCTCCATCATTAAAAAAACATGTATATGCACAGCACTGCCTTCAGTCAATCCCTTTCCTCCCACAAATGCAGCTCAGCCTGCTGAGTTTCTCCAGAGTGAGATATCACAAAAGCTCTGAACAATCTCTGCACAAGTCCTTTCCTTCTATACGCTAACCGTCTTTTAAAAAAGGTCAATAACAATTTCTTAATTGCTTGTTAAATCTGCCAGCTGACTTTCTGAATAATTCATCATACTAAGATCCTTCTCTACACTAACAATTACAAAGTATTCTCTGTTTATTCTTTTCACAAGAGCCCAGAACTCCACTTTTAACCATCTCATACTTCATCTGCCACTTTCTTGTTGACTTCTATGAATAATTCTCTTTGATATCAGTTTGATTCCTCCTTGCTTTCCCTACTAAAAATCAAAATGTTCAAAATAAATTTATTATCAAAGCAAATATACGTTTCATCCTATACAACCCTGATTCATTTTGTTGAAGGCATTCACAGTAAAACAAAGAAATACAATAGAACCAATGAAAAACTACACACAAAGACTGACAGTCAAAGTGTAAAAGAAGGTAAATTGTACAAATAAATAGATAAGTAATACTGAGAACATGAGTTGTAGAGTCCTTGAAAGTGAGTCTATAGGTTGTGGAATCAGATCAGAATTGAGTTGAGTGAAATTGTCCATGCTCGTTCAGGAGCCTGACGATTGCAGGGTAACAACTGTTCCTGGAGCTCATGCTGAGCCACTCAACTTTGAACGCTAAACTTTTGAATACTTTACAATTGGCTTTTTCTGCTACCATTAATATAGGTTGTAAATAGCTGAAGACCTCATCCACCGCAGTTGAGGTTCTGGATTAGGATTAGCCAAGTATGATTTTGCTTTCATAAATCCATTTTGATTCTATGCAGTGCTATAATTCAATTTTGTTATTACATCCTTCATTATTGACACCAGCATTTCTGACTAATGTTTGGGTAACAAATTGTTTTCTCTATCCTTCCTTTCTTCAATAGGAAGGTCATATTTGTTAATTTACATTCTACAGGAATGGTTCAAGAATCTTAGAATCAGTAATTTCTCCAGTCCTCTGTGGTAACAGTGATCCACTAATGTTAACTGCCTCATCATGTGTAACACTTCCTTTAAACTCATCATCCACAAAACCATGATAGCAAATACTCAGAAGCATTATTGCAAAGAAGAACCCTCCTCATCGTAACTAGAATCATAAAACAGCACAGAAAAAAAGACCATTCTGCCCAGCTCATCCATGCTAACCAAGATGCTCATCAATATCGGTATTGTTTTATTATGGTTACACTGATCAAGATATAGCAGAAAGCTTGTCTTGCATATTGTCCATACAGATCAAATCATTGTGCAGTGCATTAAGGTAGAACAAGATAAAATAGTAACAATGCAGAGTAAAGTGTAAAATGCACCAAGAAGTGCACTGCTGTTAAGCAATGAAATGCAAGGTCATAGCGAGATAGATTATGAAGTCACAAGTCCATCTTATCGTACAAGAGATCCATTCAAGAGTCTGATAACAGTGAGATTGAAGCTGTTTGTGAGTCTGGTATTACCTGCTTTCATACTTTTTTTTAATCTTTTGCCTAATGGAAGTGGGAGAAGAGAGAATGTTCAGAGCGGGAGGGGTCCTTGTCCCTAACCCTTTCCTATCCATGTATCTCTTTGTCTTCGGCATGGGGCAACTGGCAGGAGCGTCTGCAGTGATGAAGATGAAAGTGTAAAGTAATGGTGTTGACAGTGTGCTGACTGAGGAATCAATGAGCAGTTATTTACGTCAACTGCAGTCTCGCATACAGAACAATGAGGGCAAAGAAGATGTCTCTAATATAAAGCCATTACTTGACATATTGACCCTGTGGAAAAGGTTTTCACTATCTACCTACCCTATGTAACAAACCAAGTTTGTCCAACTTTTCCTTGTAGCTCATGCCTTCTAATCCTTGCAGCATCCTGGTGTATCTCCTCTGCATCCTCTCCACAGTCTCCATGTGGTCCATATAGGTATTAATGTCATAGGCAGGAGCAGGTATAAGGATTTTAGATTATCCCTTACCTACCAGCCTTGTCCTTACTTCTCACTGAAAGATGCCAGTCCTGAGCTCTGATTTAAACATCTCCCATTTGTCAGATGTGGATTGTCCTACAGGAACTATTCCAAGTCAGTGCCCCTTTTCTCCTGTCTTATCCTGTCATGATTTGCCCTCCCCCAATTTAGTACCTTCCTGCAAGATCCCATTTTATCCCCACTTTTAACTATCTTAAAGCAAAATGATTTGTGCTCACTATGGCCAAAATGTTCACCCACATCTGTCACCTGGCCTGGCTCATTTCCCAAATCCGGGTCCTTTCTGTTTTCTTCATTTCGTCTCTCCACATAGAGTTTCAAGAACCCCTCTTGGGTGTACTGGAGAGATCCCGTCCCATCGAAGCCTCTTGTACTGAAAGCTCCAATCAATAATGGGGAAGTTAAAGTCCCCCACCTTGATAACCTTGTTGTTTTCCATTTTCCATAATCTGTTTACATATCCACTTCTCATTGGCTATGTTGGGGATGGGGATGGGGGGGTAATGGTATAATACCATCTGTGCAATTGCTCCTTTCGTATGTTGGGGCTCCATCCAAACTGCCTCTACCATGAGTCCTCCAGTGTGTCCTCTCTGAGTATTTGTGCCATTCCCCCTCATCAGTAGTGCAGCCCCTCCACCCACTCCAGCCCCCTCTCTATCACGTCTAAGTCAATGGAATCCAGGAATGTTGAGCTGCCAGTCCTGTCCCTCACACAACCAGATTTCTGTAATGGCAACTTCCCATAATCTGTCTGCATATCTGTTCCTCCACCTCTCAATAGCTGGTGTGGGGAGGTGTAGGTAGGTTATAGTATAATGCCATCAAGGTAATTGATTTGGGCCAGATTTGGGAACAGCTTCTTTCCAACAGTGATAAGACTGCTGAACGGATCCTGACCCAGATCCAGGCCATACCCTCCAAATATCTGGACCTGCATCTCGGTTTTTTTGTACTACCTTACTTTCCATTTTTCTAATTTTTCTATTTATGATTTATAATTTAAATTTTTAATATTTACTATTGATTTGTAATCCAGGGAGCGGGAAGCGCAGAATCAAATATCACTATGATGATTGTACATTCTAGTATCAATTGTTTGGCGACAATAAAGTATAAAGTATAAAGTATAATTGCACCTTTCATATTTCCAGGCACAGTGCCATTGCATTCCACGCAGTGATCCAAGTTCTAAATTCTCCTCCTTGCCCATAATACTCCTAAGTGTTGAAATAAACACATTTCAACCCATCAGTCCCACCATGCCCGAAGCTGCCCTTCCTTTCAGTCTTATTTGTCATACTATCTTTCTTGTCCGCAGCTATCCCACCTGCTGCTGAGGTTCCTGTCCCCCTGCAACTCCAGTTTCAACACAAGCCAAACTCACAGCAAAGATATTGGGTCACCCCCAGTTCAGCTGCGAACTGTGTTGTTTGTATGGATCCCACCTGCGCTGGAAGAGAGCCCCATAATCAATAAATACGAAGCCCTCTCTCGTGCATGTCCACTTAGCCATGTACCGAATTGCACCATGTATCTATCTCTTACCTCCCTAGCACAGGTAGTAGTACTGAAATTACAACCCAGCACATCCTGTTTTTTAACTTTCATCTAATTCCCTACAATCACAATATAGGCTCTTACCTCTGTTCTTGGCTATGTCATTAGTACCTGTCTGGACCAAGGCCTGCTCACTCTTCTCTCAGAATGTCCTGTACCCTCTGTAAGTCATCCTTGGCCCTGACACCAGGAAGGCAAAGTACTATCCTGAAGTCTCAATTGCAACTACAGGAAGACCTTTGCTCTCATTGTTGTTCAGTCTCCTATCACTATAACTCCGCCTGACTTCACACTTCCCTTTTGTGCCACTGACCCAGCTACTGGTGATGGCCCCTGAAACATCACTCCCCAACAGCATGTATGCCTGTTCGTAAGGGGAATGATCACAGGGCAATCCTGCTCTGTCTGACTATTTCCCTGACTTCTCCTGGTATTTGCCCTGAATTAAGGAATTCAACTAGTTCATAAAATCAGCCATTCCACTCACATTTCTACCATTCAATTTATCCCCCCCCCCCGTTCTTTCAGATTTCCATCACCTTTTATTTACACATTCTGCAAAAGTCGCTTTCCTTAATCACCAGCCACTCTCTTTTACCTGGCTTCACCAAAATGCCATTCCATTCCTCCTTTGCCCCTAACCCCTCCCCTTTAAGCGGTTCTTTACTTTTGTCCTTAATAATCCCTGCAGATGAAGAAATTGTTTCTCTCTTAACCTTTTCAAGTTCTGATGAAAGACCATCAGCCTGAAACTTTAAACACTTGAACTTTCTATCTCTGCAGATGCTGCTTGATCTTCTATTTCACGGACTTTCTGCTTCCCTCTCAGATTTCCTACGCCTGCAGTATTTTGCTTTTGTATGCAAATGCTGGTGTTTTCCAAAAAGGGCTTTTAAAGGATGCAGTGTTCTTTGGTGAGAACCTTCTGAACAATTGTGTGATCCCAGATTGTGCTGTCTATGAGCTGGTCCAAGGGAAAAAAATAAGACAAACATAGACTACTTTTGTAAGTTCATCAGCTGGTGAATGGTGCATTTGGGTCTGTCTGAAGCTTGGTGGTCTTGAAATGTAAGGTATTATTTTATGAACAAGTGCTTACCATGCATTCATCAGAGAAACAATAAATATAAGCAGCCTCAATTTTGCACAAGGAGTGCATTTAAAAAACAGGCAAAAGTGGTACTGGGTTAAACAGGTGTGGTTTCTTCTGCTCAACCTGTATAAAGGAACTCCAAAAAATGTATAGCCCATTATCGACAGGGTATTACATTTTCAGACAGATGATTATGTCAGATTGAACTATGCATTGTAGGAATTTTAGGGGCTATAATTTCCAGGCTATTAAATATAGTGTATATAAGGATTCAGGTTAAGGCATTTTCTTTTTAGAGAAGAACATGATTAATTATCTTAAGTAACTTATTTGTTTTGAATGATTTTAGGAGCTTCACTTAAAGATAACTTAATAATTAAAAGTTAATGCGTACTCACAAATGACTTGATTATAATTCACAGGCTACCATCACTATCAAAGGGCAGAAACTGAATTACTCAGAATGGTGCTGTATAAAATAATGGAATACCTACACATTCTCAAACTGCCTTCAGTGTGGGTCTTCCAATCATTAACATTCTACCTTACCAAAAGCTCTTTGGTGTTTACTTTTCTGCTAAATGATAACCTTTTTCAAGTTAAATTTCTGATAAAAGAGCTGAAGACAAGAGCAAGGTTGTGTTGTAAAGGTCATATAGATGCTGATTCAACAGTAAATAACCAACAAGCAAATAAAGGAAAAGAATTGGACTACAGAGAAATGTTAAAGTGTTTTTTTCACTTGAAGTCCCAATGCAAACTCACTTGTTCTGCCAATCGCTACACAAACAAAATCTGTGTCAGATAATTCCAGGAAGAGAAGATGAGCAACTATTATTTCCAAAACTAGCTCTGCCAGAATCATTCTTTGTTTCCTAATCATAAAATAAATATAGTGATCAAATGATACTATAGCCTTAGCCTAGAAAACAGGGCTATGTTGTGCCTGTGCCTCGGGTTCTAAACAGCACTAATAATAAGCCTGATTGTAATACTGTCAGCTGACTTAGCCAGGAGGTGTCGAGAATTATTCAGCTCTTGCAAGCAGGGCTCATACTGAACTCCATGATCAACCACCCCACTCCAAGCCAATGTCATTATATTGATGTTCATTTGCAGAGCTCCATAGTGAGAGGCAAAACCAGTCAGTTCACACTGGATGACTAACATTAGGTAAATACGAAATATTTCAGGAGGTCAGTGGTAAGTGCAGACAGCATTATTGACGGTAAGTTGTGGGTCACTATTTTGTCAATAACTTTCAAACACCTGGAAAATTACCGTACAAGTGGCAAAAGATAGCAGATTACGTCCTACCAATTCTTCCACAATGCCCACGATCTCGTTAAATTCCACAGGACAACTCATTCCATTAAAAGAAACTAGAAACTTGTGACTAACGGCAACCACGTCATGTTCAGCTGCGAGACTCCCCATCTGCACTGTAGCATAAAATGCTTAACTTGATAGAATGGACACTAGCAGCCATTTCCAACAACATGAGTGTTCAGTGGGCTTTATTCTGACTGTGACTAGTGGTTTTCGACAAGGATCTGTCCTGGGATGGCTAATCGTACTGAGTTCTATATACCAATCATTATTGATACCCTCAAGGGAAGATTTCGCTTCACTTTGGTATTACATGGCAGACTCCTCATATAGAAACTGTAACTTCTAGATATACACAGCACAGGAACAGCTCCTTTAGCCCATGATGTTGTGCTGAACCAGTAATTAAATGCCTGATTAAACTGATCTCTTCTGCCTACACAATATTCATATCCTTCCATTCTCTGCACATTCCAGTATCTATAGCCAGTGGCCACTTTATTAGGTGTCTCATAGAGTAGGCAATGAGTGTACGTTCATGATCTTCTACTGCTGTAGCTCATCCACTTCAAGGTCCAATCTGTTGTGCATTCAGAAATGTACTTCTGCACACCACTGTTCTGACGGATGGTTATGAGTTACTTTTGCCTTCCAGTCAGCTTGAACCAGTCTGGCCATTTTCCTCTGACCTCTCGCATTAATAAGGTGTTTTCACCCACAGAACCACTGTTCCCTGAATGTTTTTTGTTTTTGTTTATCACACCATTCTCTGTGAACTATTGAAACCCGTGTATGTGAAAATTCCAGGAGATCAGCAATTTCTGAGATACTCAAACCACCCTGTCTGGCACCAACAATCATTCCACGGTCAAAGTCACGTAGGTCACATTTCTTCCCCAATCTGAACAACAACTGAACCTCTTGACTATATCAGTATGTTTTTATGCATTGAATTGCTGCCACGTAATTGGCTGATTAGATATTTGCATTCACGTCCAGATACACTGGTGTACATCCGGTGAGCAGATGTACCTAATAAAGTGGCCATAGAGTGTATTTAGGAAACTCTTAAATGCTTCTATTGCATTGCCTCCACTACCACCCCAGGCACGCACCATTCTCTGTGTAAAACAATTAGCCTGCACTTCTCTTTTAGACGTACCCCCTCTCACCTAAAATGGATGCCCTCTACTATCAGACATGTTGACTATGGAAAATTATACCAACCGCCAGCCATCCAATCAATTTCCATAGTGCCCTGGGACCTATGCCATTTGCGATTATATATAATGACCTAGACCAAAATGTAGATAGAAACATAGAAACATAGAAAATAGGTGCAGGAGTAGGCCATTCGGCCCTTCGAGCCTGCACCGCCATTTATTATGATCATGGCTGATCATCCAACTCAGAACCCAGCCTTCCCTCCATACCCCCTGACCCCTGTAGCCACAAGGGCCATATCTAACTTCCTTTTAAACATAGCTAATGAACTGGCCTCAACAGTTTGCTGTGGCAGAGAATTCCACAGATTCACCACTCTCTGTGTGAAGAAGTTTTTCCTAACCTCGGTCCTAAAAGGCTTCCCCTCTATCCTCAAACTGTGACCCCTCGTTCTAGACCTCCCCAACATCGGGAACAATCTTCCTGCATCTAGCCTGTCCAATCCCTTTAGGATCTTATACGTTTCAATCAGATCCCCCCTCAATCTTCTAAATTCCAACGAGTACAAGCCCAGTTCATCCAGTCTTTCTTCATATGAAAGACCTGCCATCCCAGGAATCAATCTGGTGAACCTTCTTTGTACTCCCTCTATGGCAAAGATGTCTTTCCTCAGATTAGGGGACCAAAACTGCACACAATACTCCAGGTGTGGTCTCACCAAGGCCTTGTACAACTGCAGTAGTACCTCCCTGCTCCTGTACTCGAATCCTCTCGCTATAAATGCCAGCATACCGTTCGCCTTTTTCACCGCCTGCTGTACCTGCATGCCCACTTTCAATGACTGGTGTATAATGACACCCAGGTCTCGTTGCACCTCCCCTTTTCCTAATCGGCCACCATTCAGATAATAATCTGTTTTCCTATTTTTGCCACCAAAGTGGATAACTTCACATTTATCCACATTAAATTGCATCTGCCATGAGTTTGCCCACTCACCCAACCTATCCAAGTCACCCTGCATCCTCTTAGCATCCTCCTCACTGCTAACACTGCCACCCAGCTTCGTGTCATCCGCAAACTTGGAGATGCTGCATTTAATTCCCTCATCCAAGTCATTAATGGGTGGGTTAGTAAGTTCACAGGTAATACAAAGACTGGTGGTGTTGTGGATGGTGCAGAGCATTGCCAAAGGACACAATGGAGTATAGATCAATTGCAGATATGGACGGAGAAATGGCAGATGAAGTTTATTTCAGCTAAATGTGAGGGGTTGCACTTCAGGAGATCAAATGTAAAGGGACAGTGCACTGTTCGTGGCAAGACCTTTCATAACGCTGATATGCAGAGGGATCTTGAAGTCCAAGTCCCTGAAAGTGGCTACGCAGGTTGATAGATTAGTAAAGAAGACTCGTGGCATGCTTGTATATATTAGTCAAAGTATGGAGTTCAAGAGTTGGGAAGTTATATTGCAGTTTTCTAAAACTCTAGTTGGGCCGTATCTGGAGTATTGGATTTCATTCTGGTCACCCTGTTGAAGGTGGAGAATATGTATATCAGTATGCTGTCTGGATTAGAGGGCACTTCCTATAAGGGGAGGTTGGACAAACTTGTGTTAGAACACGGAACATACAACAGTACAGCACATGAACAGTGTCTTTGGCCCACAGTGTTGTGCTGAACCAATTAAATGAGTGATCAAATGGGCAACTAAATTAATCCCCTTTGCCTACACAATGTCCATATTCGTCCATTTTTCTATTGTTCATGTGCTTTTCTAAACCTCTCTTAAATGTATCTACTTCTATCACCACCCCAGGCAGCACATTCCAAGCACCCACCCCTCTTTGTGTAAAAACTTTCCCTGCACATTTCCTTATATATATTTCTCTCTCTCTCTCTCCCTCCCTCCCTCCCTCCTCTCTCTCTCTCTCTCTCGCTGCAAATGTCAAATAGAATTTCATGCAAGCAAGTATGAAGTTCTGCATTTTGGGAGGACAAACTGAGTTAGGACCTACACAATGAGAGTAGAGCACTGAGGAGTGCGGTAGGACAGAGAGATCTCGGAAAACAGATCCATAAATCTCCATAAATCCTTGGACGTGGAGTCGTAGGTAGATGGGGTTGTAAAGAAAGCTTTTGGAACTCTGACCTTCACAGTTCAGCGTATTGAGTACTGGAGTTGGGATATTATGTTGGAGTTGTATAAGACATTGGTAAGGCCAAATTTGGAGTATAATGTGCAGTACTGGTTACCTACCTACAGGAAGATATCAATAAGATTGAAAGAGTACAGAGAAAGTTTACAAGGATGTTGCTGGGACTTGAGTTATAGGGAAAGGTTTGTTAGATAGGAGTTTATTCCCTGGAGCATAGGAGAATGAGGGGTGATTTGAAAGAGGTATAAAAAATTTTAAGGGGTATAGATAAGGTAAATGCAAACAGGCTTTTCCCACTGAGGTTGGGGAGACTAGAAATAGGGGTCATAGGTTAAGGTTGAAAGGTGAAATATTTAAGGGAAACCTGAGGGGAAACCTTTTCACTCAGAGGGTGGTAACAGTGTGGAACAAGCTGCCAGTGGAAGTGGTGGTTGTGGGTTCAATTTCAACATTTAAGAGACATTTGGATAAGTACATGAATGGGAGGAGAATGGTCCAGGGGCAGGTCGATGAGACTAGGCAGAATAATAGTTCGATATGGACTAGATGGGCTGAAGGGATTGTTTCTCTGTAATAGTGCTCCATGACTTTATATTCCATGGCATGGCATAGATGGTGGGGATTTTTGATATTAGGTGCCTCCTTAAGGCAGTGCCTCTTGTACATACTACCTATGTTGGGGAAAGATGTGCCCGTGAAGTATTGAGCAGAGTCAACTACTCTCTGCAGCTAATGTTACTGCACATTGGAACTGCAGTACCAGACCATGATGCAATCGGTCAGGATACTCTCAACAGTACATCTGCAGGAGTTTGTTAGAGCGTTCAGTTGTTTCAATATATGATCTGAGTGAACAATGTCACTTTGTAAGATTGTCTGTACATGCATTAACCCAAGATCAATTTGTTCATGATTAGAAAGATTCTGAGTCAAAATTATTGCAAGCTTTATTTTAAAACATTGCTGACAACCAGAAGTTAATGAGTTAATGTTTTGATAACATGTAAAGCAAAAGCCTTTAACAGGTAGTTAGTGCTATTATTTTGTTACCATGTACTTAAAATACTGTTTATCTTTCATATGTGTTAAATAACTGGTAAACATCAACATATGGCTTAAAATTTAAAATCTATTACCTGTAATCATACTGGTGCTTTGGTAATTACTATCCTGGAAGCAAGCCAACTTCTTGTAGCAAAGCTTATGATAAGGTTAATGCTTGGTTTCATTGCCATATCAGCATCTTTTTTCGTATTATTTTTTCCATTGTAAGTTACATACATCAAATTCCTAAATTATCTCATGAATGTTATCTGATAGGAGCATCGTATTACATTGTCGGCATAGTCTATTTACCCTCTCATCCAGCTAAGCAACTTTTCTATTTGTTTCTAAGGATTAGCTTTATTGATCACATGTACACCGAAACATTGAAATATATGGGGAAATGCATCGTTTTGCGTCAACAACCAACACAGTCCCAAGGTCGTTCTGGGACGGCCACAAGTGTTGCCATGCTTCTGGTACCAACATGGCATGCCCGAAGCTGACTAACCCTACCCCATACATCTCTGGAATGCAGGAAGAAACTAGAGCATGGTGCCAGGGAGAAAGTACAAAATCCTTATAAAAAGCAGTGGGAATCAGACCCCAATTTGTGATTCCTGCTGCTGGAAATGGGCTAACCGCTACGCTACCGTGCTGCTCTGTTTAAAACCAAAAGCAAGCCAGCCTAACTGAAGAACAGAAGTTAATTTTGACACGGATTTAAAACTTTCACTGGGACTTGTTATCCAAGCTCAGTTTTGAAGCCAGTGTCTGCTGCAGGGATTTGTCCAGTTTTCTCAGGAGAAGTTCATTAAAGCAGGAAGTAATTAATCCATTGTTGAATCCGCTTGGGCCCACCAATCACTGATTTATATTCCTTACTTCACCCACTGTTGCTGTGCCTTCAATGGTTGCTTTCAAAAACTACAATAAACACAACAATGTTACCAGTTTTAAATAACTGTCACCTATGGCAGTGACCTGGATTCTCCAAGAATTGAAGATTAGTTACCAAAATACACTTATGAGTGAAAAAGAAGGGAAAAAGGTCATTGGAACATAATGAGATTTTTTCCTTTTTATTTAGAGATGTTTATTAGTTATTAAAATAGTGTAGATCAATGAAAAAAGGCCGAGGAACAGTCATGAATCATTTAAGAAGATGGTAAAGATACCGGTGTGAAAAGGCAGAAGGTCAAGTGATGAAACGGGAGTCAATGATGCAAAAACCATAAAAAACATGCCACTGACTCTGGGTGGATTTGGGGAAAAGCTCGGCATTCTAGAATTAAAGGAGGTGGGAATTATAGTTTCCAATGGGAAACAGGCTAGTGTATCAAGATGATCAAACAATGGGAAGCCTACATAATGGGTTTAGTGCTGAGCGCAGGACTTGGGCTAGAACTGATCTGTGTAGAGACAGGGAAATAAGCCTCATTGCTATGAGTGTTGGAGCTTGTCAGTGTTTCTCTATGGAACTGTTGACTCGTCACCAGTGCACTCAGGATCATTAGCAGCCAGGAGTGATCGGCAGGGTGCTAGCTAGTTTCCCGAGCAAAGCTAGTGGGATGCAGAGGGATCTCTGGTAGAGAGTGAGGTCACTAAGTTCAAAGAAAGCATGACAACTTGAGATTTTGTTTTATTTGTTCATTTTCCAGCATGTGTGCATCACCAGCAAGGCTGGTGTTTATTGTCCATACACATCTCCTACAATCCCCTTTGGGGAAGGGGCTGTTGAGCAGGGCTCAATGATAAGGAAGATTATATTTCCAAGTCAAGATACTGGCAGGAAAGATGTGGATGGTAGTATTTCTATGCACTTACTGCCCGTTTACTTCTTTGTAGTTTGCAGGTTTAAAGGTGATTCCCTGAATGAGTGTTTTTTTTGGATCGGGCTCACTACCATAGCAGAGGGAATGATTAGTTAGGGTGGTGAGTTGGGTTCAGGTAAACTGTATGCTTTGTCCTGAATGGTAATGAGCTCCTTTAGCATTGTTGGAGCTGCACTCATCTACACAAGAGGAAGGTCTTGTTCTTTTCCTCTCGTTCTTCGAGATTGAGAATAATGTACTTCCATTCAGGTTTATGGCTTCCGAGGTCACTGATGAGACTAATGCAGGAACCACAGACTCTTCCACAGATGCGGCTTGATCACGGGTGGGGGAGGAGGGTTGTAGTTTGTCAGATGGTGTGCTCCTTCCACCAATTAGGCTGGGCTTCGGTGGGCAATGATTTCCGATACCAACCCAAAGGCTCCGTCAGTGGTCAGGGTGCCTGGCCAGTCAGTGGCGGATAATTCATTTTTTTTCTCCAAGAAGTCTTTGAGAACAATCATGAATTTGTTAACGGTTTACCACAGCAGAGTTGAGAATAGAGTGCAGTCACCTTCTGATTTGTAGATGGTGGAAAAGCTTTGGGCATTGGGAGGAGAACCACTTTTCACAGGACATCCAGTCTCTGACTTGTAAGCAGTCAAAGTCAAGGTAAATTTATTATCAAAGTATCACTTTATGCCATCTTGAGATTTTTTTCTTCAGGTATTTACTGGAAAATAAAGAAATACAATAGAATTTATGAAAAAATATACATAAATAAAGACTGACAAATAACGAATGTGCAAATTGTACAAGTTGAGGTGAGTGACCCTAGTTCAGGACCCTGATGGTTGCATGCTAATAACTGTTCCTGAACTTGGTGGTGTGGGACCAAAGGCCATTTGAGCTTCTGGTCAATGGTGACCACAAGGAAGTTGTCTGTGGGAGACTTAGTGATGGTAGTGTGTTTGAATGTCAAGGGTAGGCAGTTAGCTTCATTTTTCTTGTTTTCAAGCAGGTATGACACAAGTATCCTTTTCCACTTGCCAGCCCAGCCCTGATTGTTGCCTAGGCTTATGGCTTGCAGGCATGATGGGCTGCTCCATTCACTGAGGAGTGAGCATTTTGCAATCAACCCTATTTCTAACCTTATGATAGAAGGAAGGTTATTTATGCAGCAGGCGGTTGGGCAACCTCTCAGTGATGGAAGCTGAATCCTCAATAGGGAATTGAACATACAATTTGAAAAGAAACACGCAAGAGGCCATTGGGTGCTAAAAGGAAATAAAATGAGAAAATGCTGAGAGTGCTCGGTAAGTTAGTCAACATCTCTGAAGATGGTAATAGAGGCAAAGGTTCCGGGCACTGATATTTCTCCACAACTAAATGAATTGTCTTTAATAGGGGCCAGTATGAGTGAAATAGATAGAATGACTTCCTCCTGTATTACATAAGATTCAACAACCCTCCAACCCTCAAGCAAAAAATTCTATTTTTCACTTCCTCCTCACTGTGCTGATTTCTTGACATATTTTCACCTTTCAAAATGTGGCCCAAAATAGACTATTCATATATTCACTACAAGGATGTATATTAATAGATTTTAAGAAGCTGGACTTTACTCACCACCTTCTTAGGGTAATGTTTTAGGGTGAGAGTTAAGGTAATTTGATTGATTTTCCATTGTTTTTTGGTTCCACCATTCCACTATTATATACCAATGGTTACCATTTTAGTAAGATCACTGGAAATACAGACACTTCATAAATTTTTAGAGAAGCAACTGCCGGGAATCAGATTAGAATAGTATAAGAATGGGATGACCCAACACTGAGTCATATAAAGCAGTGAAGTGTGGTAGGAGATCCAAAACAGAAAATTGGACAGGAGACAGCATCATTAATCTTCGTGAAAAAATGAGAAGCAAAAATGGAACAACTTTGCAAATAGAGCAAAAGACCAGCCCTAGGGCCTGATTAAATTCTGACCTACTCCAGTCAAAAATTAATTCTCAAGAGTTCTATCCAATTTTTAAAGAACATTAACGTTCTTATTTTCATGAAAAAAATTGCATTAAGCGTCAAGTCAGGCACAATAAATGTACAGTTAATTTCTATCTGACTCATTTAGTTGGTGTTGAATGCTTGGCAAATCAGTGATTAAAATCAAATAGAAACTTGAGACAAAAATCTATTCTTGTGCCCCAGTGCTGCACTGTCAAAGTGCCACCTTATGGATGAGATGTACAAAATCTCATAGAGGTATTTTAAGGAATGGAGAGATATCCCTGGTAAACAAGTCAGTATTTAATCCACAATCAGCCACAGGGATTAAACATTTTCACAGAAGGCTGTGAATCTCTTGAATTCTCTATCTACAACTGTGAAAGCAATCATTGAATACATTCAAGATTAAGATAGATTTCAACGTCTGAAGTTTTCTCCTTGAATGAGAAAACATGGTTTGGTCGTGGAAAGGTGTGGTGGAGAAGGCATTCATTGAAAGAGTCACTCATTTAAAATGGAGGTGAGGAATAATTTATTCTCCTGGAGAGTTATGCATATTTAGCATTAGAATCAGAAACAGAATCAGGTTTAATCCGTTTAAACTTCAATCAGATTGAACAATTTCAGAGTTGTGTACTTTGATAATAAATGAACCTTTGAACCTTTAGTATCACCAACATTTTTAATGATATGGAAACAAACTGAATTACAATAAATATATGTATGTATATTAATTAGTTAAATTAAGTAGTGCAAAAACAGAAATTTTTTAAAAATAGTGAGGTAGTTCAATGTTCATTTAGGAATTGGATAGCAGTGGGGGAAAAAAGCTGTTCCTGATTCACTGTGTGTGTACGTCCTTCCTGTTGGTAATAATGAGAAGGGGTGGTAAGGGTCCTTAATGATGGAAACCGTCTTTCTGAAGCACTGCTCCTTGAAGATGTCCTGGATACCACAGAGGCTAGTACCCATGATGGAGCTGACTAATTTTATAACTTTCTACAGATTACTTCAATACTGTGCAGTAGCTCGCCCCGCCCCGATCCATACCAGACAGTAATGCAGCCTGTTGGAATGCTCTCCACCATACATCTGTAGAAGTTGTTGAGTGTTTTAGGTGACAAATCAAATCTCCTCAAACTCAGAATGAAATATACCTGCTGCCTCACCTTCTTTGTAGATGCATTGATATGTTGGGACCAAGTTGGGTCCTGAGACATATTGACACCCAGGAAATTGAAATTGCTCACTCTCTGCACTTCTGACCTCTATGCGAGGACTGGTGTGTGATCCCTCATCTTACCCTTTCTGAAGTCTTCAAACATTTGTTTGGTCTTACTAATGTTGAGTGTAAGATGGTTGTTGCGACACCATTCAACTAACCGGTATATCTTGCTCCTGTACACCCTGTCATCACCATCTGAGATTCTGCAGACAGTGGTTGTATCATCAGCAAATTTATAGATGGCATTTGAGCTATGCCTAGCCACACGGTCATGGACGGAGAGAGAGTAGAGCAGTGGGCTAAGCACACACGCCTGAGGTACGCCAGTGTTGAATGTCAGCAAGGAGAAGATATTATTACCAATCTGCACCGATTATGGTCTTCCAGTTAGAAAGTCAAAGATCCAGTTGCAAAGGAAGGTATAGGGGCCCAGGTTCTGTAGCTTTTCAATCAGGAGTGTAGGAATGATGGTGATAAAGACTGACCTGTAGTCAATAAACAGAATCCTGACATAGGCATTTGTATTTGAATTAGACCATTTTACCACAGACTTACCATTGAGTATATTCAATATTGGTAAATTTTACACTGTAGAGAAGTTAGGACTTACTTTTAAATCTACTTGTTTGAAGAAAATGTTTTTCAGGTTACACAGACAATTTCAAGTCCTTTCAGAATTCATCCCTTTGTGCTTTTAGGATCAAAAGAGGTAACAACTCATTGTGTCATTGACTGATGTGATTCTCAGTCAGTAAGTTCAATAGAGTTGCATTTGTTATCTGTGTAATATTATTCAATAGCTTTCATGGAAACATCTGCTGGTTGGCTTCCTATTATGCCTTCTTTTTGGAGATATGAGATGAGAAGGAAAAACTGCAGACATTTCTTTTCCCTGAAGCAGTAAAGATTGGTTACTGCCGTGTTCATAAATATTAAAAAGTCCAAATATTTTAATCTCTGCAAGAACAAAGCACATTAGAAAATCATGTGTGATCGAGAATAATGGCAACTGATGATATTTCCTTTTCCTTTATTCATTTCTGCTCCAATTTCTTGGCTTTTACTCCTCTGATTTGGAATGGAGCTTGTGGGGCAAGTAGTCTAAGACAATGAGGTAGCTTAAGACTGTCTCTGTAGCAAAAAAAAAGCAAAGGGATGAGACAAATAAGGAAGTCTAGATCTGGTGAAGCTAAAATTTAGTTTCAAAAATCTGAAGACTGCAAGCAGAAGTAAAGACTGAGGGAGTAAAATAATACCACAGTTTTAAGAGAAAAACATGTTCAAGGGAGAGACTGTTTAACAAGCCTTGATTTCAACATAATAAGGATGTAGAAAAGAGGAAGGACTTACAGGAAGTTATATTTTAGCTTAGAAAGATACAACGCTTTTTGTTAAGCACTGTTTAGTAAATATTAATTTGGTCAATGTTCAAGAAATTTTGCAAAAGGGAGAAATTTTGAGACAGCAATAATTATATGACAGAGTTAGAGGAGGTTCACATTGCCTTCTGATAAATGGAGGTTGAAAGTCACAGACGCTGAAAGTAAATGCTTGACACAAAAGTGGAAATTAAGATTTATGAACAAAAAGGAGCAATTGGGTATGCATGAGAGTTCCATTTGAGGTCAGAGGAGATAATGTGTTCAAGAAAGTCAATAAACTGTGGCAGAACTAGATTGTGCCATCAACAATAGAAGATATATGCATCAGTAATCAGGAAGAGGCACTTTTGAACAATTGAAAGAAATTAGATTCACCTATCAAGAATAATAGAATGCAGTAGTTAGTGATTTAGCAATTGTATGTATGAAAACCAGAGATAATGAATTAAGTATATGTAATCTGAATCTATTCATATTGTGAAGGAATGACAAACAGTTAGATTTATGGGGTGAACTTGAAACTGCAATGACAATAAAATGCTTGGAATGGAACTTCCAAAGGGCATCATTGTCATTGGTGAAAGGCCATACAAATATGAATATAAATATTTTTGAAAACCTCGCTGTCAAATGTAATGTGAGATACAATAAATGTGAGATAATTCACTAGAAATCAAGAGCAGAGTAATAAAGTTGGGCAAGGTAGTGGAGGATGAATGACAAAAACCATTCTGGTGGTCTTGGATAAAGTCAGACATTTACGTATATGTTGACAGATGAAGGAAGCTTCCATAATTTTAGAAAATAATGAACTCTAGTGAGTCATTATAAAGGCAAAAATACATCTTTGTGAACATGAGTGAATCTCCAGGAACATTACCTAGACTGAAAGACAGGCTGAAAAGACAACACAGGTACTTACATCAAAGTTCAAAGTAAATATGTGTCACCATACGCAACCCTGAGATTCGCTTTCTTGTGGGCATACTCAGTAAATCCAAGAACCATAATACAATCAATGAAAGACTGCGCCCAACAGAGTGGACAAACTGTCAATATGCAGAAAACAACAAACTGTGCAAATACAAAAGAATAAAAAAAGAAATAATAAATAAAGCAATGATGGAGAGGCCTTGAAAGTGAGTCCATTGGTTGTGGGAACAGTTCATTAATGGGGCAAGTGAAGCTGAGTGAAGTTATCCCCTCTGGTTCAAGAGCCTGATGGTTGAGGGGTAATAACTGTTCCTGAACCTGGTGGTGTAGGTCCTGAGGCTTCTGCATCGCCTTCCTGATGGCAGCAGCGAGAAGAGAGCATAGCCTGGGTGTTGGGGTCCTTGATGGTGGATGCTGCTTTCCTGAGACAGCACTCTGTGTAGATGTGCTCAATGTGGGGAGGGCTTTACCCGTGATGGACTGGGCCATATTCACTACTTTTTGTGGGATCAAAAGGAAAACAGGAAGAATATCATTAGAACCAATGAGCTAAAGGTAAAAGACTACAAAGATTACCACAAGAAGATGGAAGTAAGGAACTGAAATTCCAGTGAGATCAGCCATGATGTTATGGATTGGTAGAGAAGCTTGAATCAAATGGTCTACTTGTTTCCTAATTCATAAATTGATACACACAGTGGCCACTTTAGAAGGTACATCTATATACCTGCTCATTAATACAAATATCTAATCAGTCAATCATGTGGCAGCAACTCAATATGTAAGGGCATGCAGACACGGTCAAGAGGTTCAGTTGCTGTTTAAATCAAACATAAGAATGGGGAAGAAATGTGACCTAAGTGGCTTTGATGGTGGAATGATTGTTAGGGTCAGAGAGGATTGTTTGAGTATCTCAGAAACTGCTGATCTCCTGGGATTTTCATGCACAACAGTCTCTAGAGTTTACAGAGAATGTTGTTGGGGGGGGGGGTAAATCCAGTGAGCGGTACTTCTGTGTGCGAGAATGCCTTGTTAATGAGAGAGGTCAGAGGAGAATGGCCCGACTGGTTTAAGCTGACAGGAAGGTGACAGTAACTCAAGTAACAGGGGTGTGCAGAAGAGCATCTCTGAATGCACAACGTGTCTATCCTTGAAGCGGATGGGCTACAGCAGCAGAAGACAAGAACACATGCTCACAGGCCACTTTATTAGATACAGGAGGTACCTGTGTGTTCTGTTCCTTAAGAAGATCTGACATATCTGGTGATGCAAATAGTAAATACAACTAAGAAAGTGAAGTGGTTTTAACCTTAATGATCAATCTTGGAGAAGAAATGTGAACAAAACTAAATCTACTTGCTCTTAGAAAACAAAGAAATTAATTGAAACAGACGTGGGAAAGGAAGGCTGACATTAATTACAAATTGACAATTTAGCCGGAAACCAAATGGATAGATCTAAGGAGCTAAGGGGATGATTAGCAAATCTGATTGGGAAATGACCAAGCTTACCAGCAGCAATAAATGGGAGAGGTATAATGTGGATGTGGATCTTCTGTGTACAGCCGTTGGAGCACCAACGCAGTTAGCAAAGGCATTTTTGTCCATTGTCGGAACCAGATATTTTCTCCTAGCTGCTAGAAATATTTCGCAACCCTTAAAGCAACAAATGGACAATTTTCACTTTTGACCATTCAAGAACAATGGATCGATTACTGAGAATAGATTTTGTGGTATGTAATCCAGATGAGGTTCATGTGTGTCATTAATACCCTTTAATTCCAGTCTCTATAACTTAATTTCTATGCATTATCAGTCTGCCCAGCTTTGTGTCTTGTAAAGAAGTTTACCTACCCTCGCTCAAAATCATAAACCTTGGCGATGTAGTGTATTGATTTTTGTTTTAGAATGATTACTCTTCCGTTGCGCTTTCATCGCTATTGAACATAGTTCTTTTCAAGGATAACGTTTAAACACACAGCTCCCTGTGTCTGCACACAGGAGCGTCAGGCGCAACTTTAGTAATGGGCATTATGAAGTCCAACAACTCACCGCTAATCAGTAATCTAACATTTTGTATTAGATAACATATGTAATTCTATTAATTTTTAACCAACAGCGGTGTACTTGCTTGTATTTATTCTAATCTTTCCGAAACATCGCAGTCTAACAGCAATCGAAAACGTTAATACATGGAACAATCTGTTTTGTAAAGGATGAACTAACATATCTCTCCAGTTAGATCACTCTTGTTTCTCAGAATGTAATCAGATTGACTGAATAGTTAATAGAAGTGCAGTTGTTCAAGTTCGATGACAGTGAGGGCAGTGGCGCGGGTCGATAACAGTACTCTAAACCTATTCAGCACAGCTTTGTACAACCGCTGAGATTGTTGTAGCTAACGCTGCATCTATCAACAAACTGAGAGAAATTAAAAATTTCACTAAAACACCAAGCTCCCAATTGGCATTCACACTTACATTTTCCTCTGCTTCCCCATCCTGCAATATTTGGGTTGATTTCTGGATTTTGCATCCAATTTCTAAATGTGATTATCTACTCCCCCCCCCCCAACGAAGATTGCAATTTATTTCAGCGAAAGAGAGAGAGATAAAGTTCGATTAGCAGAATATAAACATGCAGTGAAAACAACAATCATCGGCAGACTGGCTTGACTGTACAACTGTGTGACGAGACAGTATATGGAAAATAAACACAAAACACCGATCAGACTCATTAACTTCCCCCGTACTTCTCGGTGGGTATGGCCTGACCTGCTGAGTGTTTCAAGGTTTATAGGTTAGTTTCTGTTTCAGACTTCGAACATGGGGCAATTTTGTTTCATTTTCAGACAGTGCATATTTACAGAGACATTTAAGAAAATATAAAGCAGCCAATTACTGTGTGGGACACCGTGATGGGTGCATAATTTCAATTCCACAAAAAAATGACAGGTTTCGGTTGCGTTACAGAAAAAAGACACCAATTAATTGTTGACATATTTGCCTACAGAATACATAAAGCGATTTATATTTTACTTCAGTGATAAATGGCCAATGGCGCAGATTTATCTTCTATCTCTTCCGTCTTTATTTAAACAACGCTATTTAATAATGTCAAGTGTTAGGATACACTCCATGGACAGTACAACCCAAATCCTTGCATTGCCAAGCTTTTCGTTTTCTCTATTTTAATGAATTGCTTATTCTTTTCCAAATCCATTTCCTAAACTGTTCAATTTTTGTCCATTGTCGGAACTAGATAATTTTAGCCGTAACGAAACATTTAACAACCCTTAAGCAAAAAAATAGACAATCTGCTTTTTTTTTCAAATTTGTATTAGGTAACACCAAACGGAAGTATAAAAAGATGCTACTGTTTAGGACTACCTGTGAACGGTGATTCTGTTGAATTCGGTTACCATTTTGCACGATTATATTGGCATTTGTCCGCTCTGCTCTGCACACCACCGCTATTATTGCCGGTAACCAGTTAATGCAAGTCGTTCTTTGTATATATTCGTATCTATCGTTTGTAATGTTATGTAAATTAATCAGCAGCTCACACTATCGAATATTCGTGGATATCTAATTCGTACTGAGTAAAAAATACTTCTGCAGATGGTGTCTCGTGCTGCGCTGAATTTATATTAATGCACGAAACATTTCTTAGACTGTGAAACTATTTTTTAAAATTCTATTAACAGGTTTATGCTTGCAAGCCACAGCCTCAACAAGTTTCTGCATTAAGTTGATCTTGAGAAGCTGTCCCCGTTATGGTGTGCATGCTAAAGTTACTTTCAACACGCTGCCCGTTTTAGCGCATAATACCGTTATTGCTGTAAGGAGTAACATTGTTTAACTTTGTGGCAGTATTCGGTTAAAGCAAAGCTGGTAAGAATTGAAATACCTTTTCCAACCGAGCGAGGAGTTCTTAACTGACCATTACCTGTTTTTTTTTCTGCAGTGATGCTGAAGATTCAAACTTCAAGCGAAACTAAAATATTTGCGAAAACAGACGGAACACGCGCCGAGGATGTTAACAAAAGTAAAAATTATAGAGCTTTACTATCAATTATCTTCAATGAATGCTAAACATTTTTGTTCTTTACTAAGTTTTAAGTCGATTGACCCATTGACGTCTGATCGATTCAGATAGCTGAAAACAAGGGCATAATTTAACTATATGTAGGTATTGACGGTCATGGCTATCTCTGCACTGGAACTATTGATTCAAACTCTTTTATAAGTTGATCTGTTTCAATTTTTAAATTCATGAAATAGTACTTGTTCGTGTCAATTTAAAAATTACACCCAAAAATGGGAAGAAAACTGAACATTGTGGAAATATGCAGCCAATAGGGCAGCGTCTGTGGAGACAGAATCAGAGTAAGCGTTGCAGTTCAATCAATATCAATAGTTCCTTTATTTTAAGATTTCCAGTAGTTGCAATTTTTGTTTGCTTATTCATTACAACTACTAATAGATTATGAACAAACATCACTGCTCTACAAATATATTATATATAAATGTAATCAGTGTTCTCCAGCCAGCAAATCTAATTCCCATTTTATGAAAAATGACATACAAGAATGTACTTTGCTGTTTGCACATTTTAAAAGACAATTTTTTTCAAAAAGGGTAATTTCAATGTGCAGTCTCATGACAATTATCAGATACAGAATTAGCCATATAAGATGACAATGAATAGTTTAGCTACTCATTCAAAAATGTTCCAGGAAATAACCATTAGGAGGTAGGGGTGGGTGGGTGGGTGTGTGTATGTACGTGTACACACGCATGCATGCGCACGTTTTGGGGGAGGGGAGGCAGAGATTACAAGTGAATTACTTGATTTTTTTTTAAAAATAGGTCACAATAACTAACTTTTCCCATGAGGTGGCAAACTGGAAATGGCAAAGTCCTATTTGTCACTGCTCTGTTGTCAAATGATAACAGGTATGCAAAGGTAGTCACACTTTGTACAAGGAGTAGAAACAGGAACTCTGAGGATACCAGTAACCAAAGAATTGTAGGTAGAGTGACATCATATCTTAAGCTTTTGCATTGATCGTTTTGGTTGTGTTCATTTAGTGCATGAAAACTAAAAATGGGTTGCAACGTTTTCCCAGTAACAGAAGTTAAGCTAATGGTCCTATAGTTTCCTGCTTTATACCTTCTTTTCTTCAATAGTGCCATGAGATTACTAGTTTCCGATCTTCATAATCCATGGATTTTTTTATGTATTAAAAACAATGCATTCACTATTTCCACAGCCACTTCCTAGAAGGCTTCAGGGTGCAGAGTATCAAATCCAGCTAGGCTAGGAGAGCTACTCAGAGCCATTGGTCTGGTTATCCACCCACTAGAGAGCTGTACTCCATATATACCAGCACTTGCTGCATCACAATCTCCATTCTCATAGCACTCCCCTATTTCATCTTCTCATGGTTGATGTATTTGTTGATGAAGTACATCTTATTTGTGACTGACCTGCAGTGCTTGAAGAAATCTCATTCCTTTCCTGGCCATTGTACATCACCATCCTATTGACCTTGGCCAACCAGAGATCTGTATTCAAGGAAGAACTGCTCGGTGTTTTCTTAAATATATCTTCTGCCACTATACATCCAGTAGTCAGATTTTCAATGGATGTGTTATGGGGTAAAGACATACTTTAAAAAGCATTGATTGGTTATGAATAGCAATGGATATGGTTAACTGGGGTTTGAATTATGTTATCAATTCTCTGGACAACAAAAAAATTATATACCTCACCCATGTCTGCAGGCAAGCCAGCTATCCAAGAAGAGCACTTGTTGCTAAGATATTTCACACTTATACTGGCAATTACAACTTCACTCTTACCATCTCAGGAGACAGAATAATTATTTGTCACATATGCTCCAAACATTGAGAGAACCCTTGTAGATGCTTCTCATTAGTTAGGGCAACCAGGAGTAACAGTCAACAGCAAGTCAGAATTACAGAGCAGTAAAGTGAGCTGGCACTTCAATTGCAGTGTTTGGTGAACTTTCCTGTATTATCTAAATAAACTGAAAGCTGAAGCAAAATGATTTCTGTGGTTGTGTGTAGCTTGGTAGATGGAGCAAACAGGAAGATCATAGTCTGAGTTGTTATTGCTAAGGAATCATTCTAGATTCACTGTCCATTACTCAGATCTTCCCAAACATTTCTAGCTGCTGATCACAAGCAATTCTGGATGCTTTTCGGTTTACGTTCATCTGCTCTCCTGCCAGGTGTTTCATAGAAAAGCTGTGTGCACAAAACAAGTTACGATGATGTTTGGCAGTCTGTCTAGCATGGATTTTGCTGGTTTGGATCTAATGTTCATCACGGTTGAGAAAATGTTTGAAATCAGGTTAGTCCTGGGGCAATGTAGACTTCACCATACTCCTGTTAAGCAGATGCATGTATGGTAAATAGGCATGCAATAAGCTAGCATTCTCCCCCAGCCCCCCCCCCCAAGATAAACATGTACTTATGTTCCATTTTTTTTTAAAGTGGGTGAATAGAGGACACAGCCACCGTCAAAGCAGGCAGAAGTAAACTACAGTGATAGGAGTAAATGACAATACCTCATGATTTATGATGTTTTGTAGTTAAGACCACAAGGGAGAGTCCAATCAGCCTGAGACTTTGACTTTATTGAATCCTACACAACACTCATATTGCTTTTATATGCATGAAAATGGTACTGAGTTTGCTGTTACAGCATCTGTCTACCACTTGTAAAGATTCATTCATGCTTTTGCTGTCTTTTTACAAGTAGGCAAAAATGTTCAGATATTGATTGCAGTAGGCAACCTCGTGTTTGATTGCAGGTCAAGCCACTACAGAGACCCTTTCCAGTTGTTGGATAGTGCAGCTTGAGCATAAATTTCTCTTCTATCGTATCTTATACCATAGGCAACAATTCCTGTTTCTTTCCCATCCTCACCTGTCAAGTAAGACAAAGTGGCCATTCTAGCTGCAAATTAATTTGTTTGCAAAATAGACTCACAAAACATTGCAACTTCAAAATTACCTTTGCTACAGAAAGGCTAATGACCTGAAACATAAACATGAGGAAATCTGTAGATGCTGGAATTTCAAGCAACACACACGAAAGTTGCTGGTGAATGCAGCAGGCCAGGCAGCTTCTCTAGGAAGAGGTACAGTCGATGTTTCGGGCCGAAACCCTTCGTCAGGACTAACTGAAAGAAGAGCTAGTAAGAGATTACCTCTTCGTAGAGACGCTGCCTGGCCTGCTGCGTTCACAAGCAGCTTTTGTGTGTGACCTGAAACATTGTTTCTCTCTCCTCAGTCGCTGTCTGACCTGCCAAGTATTTCCAGACATTTCTGTTTTAATTAACCCTTAAAATTTCCTCTGCACACAAAATGTCAGATACTTATCTGTAAAATAGAAACAGGTTAACAGAAAGAATTACAACAACATCTATTAAAGGTCTGATAGATAAAATCATTATTAACCAAACTATGTTATTAGAACAGACTGTCAAAAGCTTAATTGAAGTGACAGGTTTAAATTATCTTTAGAAGGGGAGATAGAGAGCAAATTTCAAAGATTTGCAAAGAACATCTAAAGTTTAAGGCCTTGACAAGCAAAGCAATGGCTACAAATCACAGCAGCTAAAGTATGGAAATGCAGAACTGCAAGCATCTCAGGAAGTTCACTGAGGTGGGGAAGATAGGATTGTTGGGAATAAAATCAGCGATGAAGATGTTGCTACCCTTTCTGAGTTATTTTTCTAATCTTTGAACTGTTATTGAAGTATGGATCTGAGCATTATTATGGTATTATATGATAAGGTATTTCCTTTCTCTTTTTTTAAACCAACTAGCTCATTTTGTTAGTGGGAGTAAATTTTTTAAAAATATATTTTATTTTATTTCATAATTCAATCTTTTTTTCTACATGATTGATTTGGAATATGGAATACTGTGATATTATTGTGATTTAAATGTAATGTAATTCATAGTACAGTACTTGTATCCTTATGAATTTTGTATTTGTATTCATGCAATTTATGTAATATTGAAAGAGAAGATGTTGCTTAACCAAGAGCTAATATTAGTCAGCAAGTAATTGTGTGACAGTGAGAAAGACAGTGAGGATAGAGGCACATGTATGGCTGTGAAAGCCCATACAAGGTAAGAGCAGGATCAGCCCATCCAGCCATTGAGTTTGCTCCACCATTCAATCACAGCTGATTTATTTTCCCTTTCAACTCCATTCTCCTGCCTTCTCCCTTTTGACACCTTTACTGATCAAGAACCTATCAACCTTCACTTTAACTACACCCATAGCCATATGTGGTAATAATTGCCACATATTCACAACCATCTGGTTAAATAAATTCCAAAAGGATACCCTTGGTATTAAGAGGCGGCGCCCACAGTCCCAGCCCTGACCAGATCCTAGAAAGGTGAGAAGCTCGGTGGGAGTACATTTGAGTAATCAAGATCTGAGGCAAGAGAGTGGATTAAAGGGAATAAATGAGTTGTGAGGATTATATTTGAGGTTGCATACTAGTGAGGGTACAGATATATGTTCACTATACATAATTAACTACACAGGTTGTCAGCAGCCTGAGGCAGGAAACAAAAAAAAAACTAGGGAATGATATTTGTAGTAGGGACAGAGGACAATTTTGATTTTTATAATATATATTTGCAGGAATTTTTACCTATGCAGATCTGGATGTCAAAAAGCCATGTTATGATTTAAACACCGTGGAAGGACTGGGAGAGGTGATGAGAAAGTAGAGTTGGATGTCAAGGTAGTGTACTCTTGGATGATTTAACCTAGGGAGATGAGAAATAGGGGAGGGGGCAATGTTAGATCATTGACAAGTGGCAGAGATGAAGGACAAAGAGGGAAGGGAAGGTTTGTGACTGGATAAATAAGAATGGAACAAGTCAATTGAAGTCTAACCCAACTGGCCATTGGTAGAAAAATATCGGAGGATGGCAGTCAGTAAAAAGTAGCAAACTAAATTCTAATTCATATTCTAATAAATAGATTTTAATATATGTTTGGAGGACCTTGCACATGACTCAAATTGAATGGAAAACTATCTTTGATTTAAATAATTCACATAAAAATCAGATAATTTCTTGTCTTAGGAAGAATTAATTTGATATAGAGACTGATGTTTTGCTGTTGACAATATTAATACTAGCACAATGTTATTTCTTCTCTATTTGGATTCTCTTTCAGCTGGGGAAATGAGTAATTCTTTCCCTTGCTGTCGGGGCACTTGGACTAAATATTGCTAATGAAAATTCGGAAACAGAAAGTTTTTAAAATGCCTTTAACTGCTTTACAAAAAGTCTGCTTGAAATATAACTTACAATGACCATTTTCAAGCAAACTCTGACATTCATATTGGCCAAACAAAAACACAGACTGTGTAATGTTCAAAAGCATCCTAATCAACATAATCCTTTGTGAAAATGAACTATATACTGAAAACAAATAGGTATTTCTGGGAAAACTAGTCTTTAGGTATCCCAATTGGAGAAAAAAAAATCAATGATGTTACCTTGTTACAATTAAAATAACACAATGCATTCCTTTACACCATAAGCCTCCTGTTTTATTGAAGATACACATTAGTCAAAAAATTTCAAAATCTGATGCCAACAAAACCTCATTGTACTAACTGGTAAAATATAGTTGATTTTCATCAGCTTAATTGTACCATCCAGACACAAATCTGATACACCTTGCTAATACTGTAAGCATTGTGTTAGAGGCCCTTTCTAAAGGGTAAGTGTGTGTGTGTGTGTGTGTGTGTGTGTGTGTGTGTGTGTGTGTGTGTGTATACACAGATTCATAAATTTATGGTTCTGTACCAGTTTCCCATTGCAGTACATTTACAGCTGGGTCTCTGTCTAATTGTACATCTCAACAAAAAATGCACCCAGAATCGTGCCAGAATGCATGACCTAACATAAAGACAAATATTCATAGTAGATTTAATGCACGGTATAAGCACAAGATGAAATTTTGAACACCCGTAGTAATAAGTCTGTATATTTGAGATAATAAAGTACACATTCGACTTGATAAGTATTTTATGTTACTTTCTACATTTATTAAAGAGAGCCTTTTCAACCAAACATGTATTTACATCATTATCTATACAATACTTTGGGGATATGAGGTATATAACCACAGACGAAGATGTACTGAAAGCTACCGGTAGTATACAAGGATGCATAGCCTTGCGTGGTTGTATAAATTACCCGACTCTTCGTGTATTCTCACAAATTTCTTATAAAATGAAATATTACGACAAAAGCACGTTCTATACACAAGTATTAAAATATTCGAATTTCAAAAAATTATGTCCTGTACACAAATATAACAGCGTGCTATTTTGAGTTAAACACAACCCTTCATTCAATTGCGATTAAAGACCGATAATATAATTGGGCCGTTCATCGAAAGGTTCTGGGCATCGCACCTTATACATTCTTGTGGTTTTAGAAATAGATCCTACCTACCAGTCCGGTTCCCAGTAAAGTGCAAGGATAAACCACTATCCTTCCATTCTCCAACCGAGTTAAGTCCCTATATGCTTTATTGTGCATTTGCAGAATAAGTACTCCGATCGTCATCGATATCCACCTCTTCGTCACTGTCGTCTGATACTTCCGATTCATTTTGCCGAAATGACGGGGGCGTCGAGCAATGTGACCCATTTAGTATAACTGCTTTATTCTGATCGAGACTCAAGCGCCTCTCCCGGCTCTTCTCACATTGGCTTTCGACGGACTGATCCGAATTGTCTGATTCTTCTCTTTTGGTTCCTTGAGGATTTTCCTGTTTAAAAAAAACCCTTTCCTATTATTACCTCGAAAATAGCAGGAGAGAGAGATGCAAGACCACGAGTTTGCAGCCGCAGACAGTCCGCAGCAGGAACATGCTGTAATTCTGTGGCTAAAAGCTCGTGGTTTGTCATTTTAAATACTCTTAGCATTACTCTTCGAAAAACAAACGGGGAATTCGCTGGAACTGTAGTCTACTCTATGAAGTAAGCAAATTAGTTGGAAGCATTATTCACTCCCTCCTTAGGGGGACCCCGTTTCGTTTAAATCTATAATTTAAATCCAGCAACTCTAATGAGAATTCGCTGGCTAGCCAGTAGGCCGAAGGGCCTGTATTGTGCTGTAGGGTTTCTATGTTTCCATGTTTCACCACTTAGATTCTTCGAAATAAAACAAATTTAAAGACGTTTTGAAATATTATAACCTCAGAAAAAGGAGCGTGTGGCAAACTTGCTTACAGAGAAAACTGTGACAAATATTCTTCTCAAAATGAGGAGGCACTTTGATCGGGCTTTCTTCCAAACTAGACTAAAATTATACAAGGTCGCCAATAAGGGAGAATCAACTGAATTAATATATTGTAACGAAGACATTAAACTAGAAATTCAATGATTAAACTTCCGAAACGACTGTCCCTGTATCTGCATGAGCTGTTACTCAGAGGGTCCTGATTAAATCGTTGGGGGGGGGGGGTCATAGTGAATCAGGTTTATCATCACTGACATATCGTGACATTCGTTGTTTTGCGGCAGCAGTACAGCGCGTGACATAAACATTAGTGCAAATTACAAGAATAAATATATAGTGCGAAGGACGAATAACGAGATAGTGACCACGGACCATTCAGAATCTAGATGGCGGAAACGAAGCTATTCTTAAAACTAACGCATATTTAAAGTTAAGAGACTGCAGAGGCTAGAATCCGGAGCAACACGAGAACTGCTGGAGGAACCCAGCGACCCCCGATGCGATGGTTTCTTTCCTCCCTCCCACCAACGCTGCTCGGCCCAGGGTTCCTCCAGCAGTTCATGCTGCTGAAAATACAATCTACCAGGTCTATTACGTAGTGTGTGCCAATAGCTCAGAAAATGTCTTTACTTATATAATCGCCCAGCGATGGAGCAATAATTTTTCATTGAATTGCGTGGATAATACGGCGACTGATCGACAAGTATTAATTGCTCAAGCAACATATGGAATACTGTTGAAAAATTAAAAGATTCCAAATGGGGAGAAAACGAATCAGCCAAAATCATTGCTATCAGAACTACATTAGCAGCTTTCCTTGAACTCCGCGGGTTCATCCCGGATTCCAACATTGACTGTTTGTCTTTCCAATCAAGGTAAAGTGATTAAAGAACGTTCCAAATAGCTTTCGCACACAAAATACATTAGGCTCTGGTATTTAAAATCCCTCATTTGTACATTCATTTCCATAACAACAGGGACCTCGGGCTCCACAGAGATTAGATGGAAGCAAAATCTCCCTACCTGCTTTAATCGCCGCCATTTAGCTCTGCGATTCTGAAACCAAGTCTTTACCTGCGGGGGGAAAAAAAATCACTCTCAGTTTCAGTAATGACCTCGCTAAGATTTTGATGGGAATATTTGCTCAAAATCTAATGCAACCACCGGCTTTGCGGTCCATAAAGTGGAAAGTATTTTATACCATTTTTAAGAACCGTCTTTCTGCCCAGAGTTATTGAAAACCCCAGAACGAATAAAAACATTAAATGAGAGAGAGAAATATTTATCAATTGAAGTGCTGAGGAAATATAAACAAAAGCTGGAAATATCCTGAAACATTAAATTTAAAATTATATTATAGTTACAGAAACTTCTAAATTAGTTGATTTTGCCTCCGCGCGAAATTTCTAAATCGTATCTTAAATTGTAAAAATATAAAATCTAAAGTCATCAGATATCTATTATCACAACATTTATATTGTCAGAATTAACGAATGTGTACTCTGGTTGTAATTGTATTTGTCTATGGGACGGAGGCCATTTAAACACGATTCCTTCAATTATTCTCCACATAGTTTTCATGTACCTGTCGCTCACTGAGTTGCAACATTTTTGCGAGTCTTTTGCGTTCAGGTGGCGAAAGATACTTCTGGGTCTCAAATTTCTTTTCCAGTTCGATGGTCTGATCGTTCGAGAATCGAACTTGACCTCCTTTTCTTTTGTGCGGGGGCCTCTGAATAAAATGGCTCCATATCAGCGGTTTTCCTGTTAGAACAATTAGACAACAACTTAGATCATATAAATGTATAATTATATCAATGGATTAAAATTGTATTTTAATTATATTTCGGCAGTTCATAATCATAAAATCAGGGTGTTTATATTTGTAATATTAAATAGATCTACATTTTTAAAACTTTGATTATTTTAATCGTTTAAACAGGATTATATATCCACTGAGCGTAACTTGATCTGTTTCCCAATTAGACAACGTTAAAAATTTGCTTAGTTATTTTCGCTGTCATTCGTAGGAATATCATAAAAAATACTCAGCAAGTTTGGACAAGGACCCGAAAAACAGACCGGGGTCTCTCTTTCTGTCTCACAATGCAACATTGATTTCATACAAGCCCAGAGGCTTGTGTGAAACCTACCAACTCAGGACCATGGCAACATTTCCGTCAATCTGTTTCCTGTTGGTCTATCTTGTTAAAAGGCTGTTATTTCCTTCTGCTTCTAGACATAAATGAGTTAAGGAAGCCGAGATAGGCTACTTACGATTTCAATGTAGCAGTTCATTTTTGTAAACATGAAGTGCTTTAAAAGATTTGGTGTAAAGCCGGGTTGGGCCATTACTAGTTACCTATCTAATTGAATATAGTTTTTTGAAAGGGTTGTAACATAGCGAACTTTTCAGTTAACTTCAAATTATTTTTGCATTCATTCAAATAATTCCGAAATTGCCCATTAAACGTGGAGTATAGTTCACTTTACTAAGATAATTACACAAATAGAGTGCTAATCTTACGTATGTTCAATAGTTTGACTGCGGCAAGATTCAAACTACAACTAAATAAATCTTCCTAAGATTCAACTGAGCTGTTATTTTCCGCGATTTTCGCTTGCGTCAGTCTCCACTTCAATTGCTACCAAACTGCCACAAAAATAGGAAGCAACTGGTTATTTTAGCTGCCATAAAGTCATATCCCGCACAGAGGAAATGAACAATATCAGAAAAACGTATCCCGGCTATCAGAACTCGAGTGTTTCCTGTATATGTCTGTATTGAGGATGTCGATAAAATAATCAGCAATGTGCACGACTCCCGGGGAAGAGTCTGCTTCTGACTGAGAGGAAAACATTTAACAGCTCTGTAACCAGATTTACTCCTATCGAGAACTCAAGATTTCCTGTATGAACGGAAAAAGGTCAGCCTTTCGCAGCACAGGCTGTTGAACTATTTCAAGGTGCAAATTCAACAGAGAGTGAACCGTCAGCGAAAGGATTTTTCTTTTAAAAACAGACCCGCTCTGCATTAATGAACTTATGCACTTTATTATTTGAAATGCTATTTAAAGTTAAGACTTGGCAGTAACTTGAAAAGCAAGTCAAACATTTTGGGCACGGCGAAGATTTCTGACAATCTACTTCTCCCAGGGGAGCTTGTTGGTAGAATATTTGTGTAATGTAGCAAAATACTAATATAGCTCTTTTCATTTTCGATTAATCACCTTAAAACGGTACTCGATATTGGTGGTTAATCGAGGCAGGGAGATAAGATATTTCACATCAGTGTAAAGCATTGAAATTTGTAATCACATCACGGGACTATTTGCACAATGCACCAGCGATCTGGTTTGAAAATATGTACTTGAACCAATCATTCTATTACGCGAGAACCCATTGGGATCATCTCTGTAATGAAACTGCCAATTGGACTCAATCGCATCTTGTCCTCAAATCGTCGAATAAAAAAAATGCGTTCGATTGCCACTACTTTGAATATTCGAAACTCAGATTAACTAGTAAAGTGAATTTACTCGATGGCTGTGGTTTCTCAACACCCAGCATAAACGGAATAGCAAATAACCCGCTTCTGCTCTAGAATTTCCCTACTTGTTGGAACTTAACCAAAGCAACATATACTTTCAGAGAACTTCATTTTACATGAGAAGCACCGCAACAAGAAAAGATGAGAACTAAACAGGTTCTTACCCAGGGTGTCCTGTCTGAGGAATGCATGAGTGTAGTCGTTAACTGTCCTGGCAAAGGGGTACAAGGGTCCGGAGAAGGCGCTGCTGCCATACGGTGTCAAGGCTGGATGGTGAAAGGCGGGGTGGATTGGAGTCGGTTCATAGATCGGAGTCCGGTACGGAGAAGCTATACTGGTGAAAGACGAATTTGGGGAGGGCAGGGCCGGTCCGGGCGTCACTGGGGTCGTGTGAGGAGTTCCACTGCGACCCAAAATGTCGTCGATGTAGAATGGGGTTGGATGCACCGCTTGCATCGGGGTCGGTGCGTAAAGCGGTAGATTCACACTCATGGCGGAGGAGCTGGGGTGCTGGTATTGCATGGCGGCCGTTGTCCAGTGATCACTGGGACGGAGGGTTCCTTCAGCTCCGCTTGCTGTTGATGGCTTGGCTACAGGTCGGAGCTACTGGAGCAGCCGGGATATTCCCACCGTGAACTTCCTTAAACTTATCAAAACTCAGGCCAGCCACTGATTTCTAAGGGCGTGGGCGGGACCAAGGGAAATGTGTCAATTTTCCATCAATAGTCGCCTGTGATTGGCTGAAGGACCGCCGCTCTAAGGTTAATTTACTGACCCGCCCCCTTTTTCTACTGCGCAGCCGCATTGTGCGGGGTCCCACTTTCAAATGGGAGAGCAGGGTGATGAATGTATTGTCCCAGGTAAACGTCAGCAAAGCGAGCTGTGTAGCTAGCTATCTATAAAGCCGAGAGTAGAACCTAGCATGAGAGACCAACAAGTACAACAACTGCTTACTCCCTGAAAGTGCCTTTTAGGTTATTTAGGTTAATATGCGAACATTAGTAACTTGTACCCACAAGTATTCCCCCTCTAAGGCTCACGTTTAGAGAAACAGTTTAAAAGGCCTTCCAGCTCTCCGGTTCGCCCGGTTATGTTCCAGTATCGGTTACCCCTGCAGATGGCGGCAGCAACTGTATAAAAGTAATGATGCAAAACAAAAAAAAACCCGGTACTACTCGAAGTAGGATGGGCAGCTGTCCTCAGGATTTGAACTGGTGCTACCGCTGAAACATTCCTGTGCGATCTAAGATTCTGACGGATCTCGCCAGGATTTCTTTTGAAACTGGGGGAAAGAAAATAAAACGAAGTACATCACTGACCGAGAGAAAATGATCCTAAAACATTGGAAATTAAATTTTTTTTTATCGTTTAAGTAATCAGTGCCAATAGTTTGAACACAAAATATGTTCTTTATTAGAGCTAATCATTCCATCTTGTGGGGGAAATAACCTGGCCCGCTCAAAGTAATACTGAAAATCAACATTGTTTGCTGTTCACCGAGGAGATTTTTATCATGTTAGCATTCACATTCTGGACCCTGAACGGCCATGCAGCAGACACCCTCTAACAAATCGGTTTAGGGAAGGAGACTTGTACAAGCCAATCAACATTTTAAATCAGTGTTCGCACTTCTCCATTAATGGATGGCAGTATTTCCACGGGAATGTGTATTACAAGGATCGGTTGTGAAACCGCTGTTAAGCGTATAATCAAGTAGTTTTAACACCATAGCTTTCTTTTCCTTTTCGTATTTGTTCAGTTTATACTAGGTACCTGAAAACACAAACTAAGTTTAATTTGACAAAGAAACGTGTTAAATACCACTTGGTAGGAATGGAGAACAAGTAATGTTTTAAACAATCAGACATTATTTACTGATTTTTAAAATGGTTTATTTAGTTTCATAATGTCATGTGCAATATTTTAAACGTGGAAGAAAATTTACTTCAAGTATTACTTCCACAACCCTGCGCAGATAGAAACCTATTTTCCATTATGCCAACACATTTGAGGCTTGGAGGTTATTTCTGAGCAAGAGCGCGCAAGACTATTTCCTTCCACTCCGCCTGTTGGCTTAGTGCAAAATATATAAGTACGTTACAGTCAACAGGTTTAAATGGGAATATTATAACTCGATTTTGCTCTTCCGACATATCAATACTTTGGTTTCTAGTATATGACTGAAGGCAGTGCAGAAAAAAAATTGACGAGTAAAACGACGCAGCAATTCTTGTATATTACAATCTTGTCTTTTTCTTAAAATGATTATTTACACGTTTTAAGAACGAGTTGATTGACCGATATTGCAACCCTTTATTGTCACATAATCGCGGATCCTCTTGTAAATTGTAATCCAATTGTAACCTGTAGATTACAAGAAACAAAGCAATTTGAAAGGTACAGGACTAATCTTGTCGAACATTGCATCGTCTGTTCAGAGCTTCGTTAAATTGATGATAATAAGCGTTGAGATTCTTTTAACTCGGCCATTGTCTTGGGTTTGATGTAGTTAATAGTAACTGCCTAATCTGCTGATTATCACAGATGGCTGTTAGTCTCATTGCGTGCTTTCAATAGTGATCATATTATATCAGACAATACATTGATAAATGCAATCAAATCACTTAATTAGTTAAATGACTCAACTAATGCAGCCGACCACATTGGCCTCGTGGCTTATTGCTCGCCTTGTGATGACGGAGATATTTTTCTTATCAAATTGCATATACAATGGATAAAAAATAGGATTGCTGAGGCTATTCCTCATCCACGCGTGCTGCCCGAGCGAAAAATGGCAAAAGAAATTCAGAAATACCGTAAAGTCTTAACACATTTGACAACGGATGTAGAGGTTGGTTTGAAATGCATATATTTGACATGATCACTCTTGGACTCTTAGTTACAGCGATTAATATTTTACGATAGTGAAAAGGTTTCTCTTATGAGCGGAATCATAAACTATGTTGTAGTATAATGGAACTCCTCCCCATCACATGCACACAACCCCATTCTTTTCATTTCCCGCTGATACCTGCAGCAATATCAATTATCTATTCAATCGATTTCAAATGAGTAACTTGAGAAGCAACATTACATAGAAGAGATTAGTTATGGAAAATGTAAAGACATCTAAAAACTGCAGTTAACTTAAAAGCAATTGAGCTGTTACGAAAAATTGCCTCGTAATGAGCCTTCCGTCGCGTGTACTCTATTCTCAAGTACCCTCCGTTGTCGAGTCCTGAATTCCCTTTGTGGACTTGTCCTTCCCATTTTCTCTCATCTCTTCCAATCATTGAAATCATTTTGAAATACGATGGTCTCCGTTTTTGTCGTCTTGTACATCTCTATTCAGAGTACCCCTCCATTAGCATCCGCGCCTAAGCTTGTTTCATATGCAGAAAGCGAGCACGCAGATACAAATGACAGTAAAGCATAGCTTGTTGGCCCGATTTGTACAGAAGTAATAAAGTCTTGCCGGAAGTTTGTGGAACTTGGAAGATTTTAACAGTGGATTTACCTGTAACCTGTATTTGATAAATACGCTTTTCGCCCATTCGTACCAACTCGAGTTATCAGAACTATATTAATTTAATTTTTGTGTGTGTGTGTGTACTGGCGAAAAGTTAAGAACTGGCCACGATTTGATGAGTGATTTTTGCAATAGTCACCTCGTATGTTGTCACTGGACTGGTTCACCTGAACAACGTATCATGTAGTCACCAGATATTTGAAACTTTGTCCACTTATATATTGTTTCGAGTGTCAGTTTTGGATATAGGGATCAATTTGAATAAAGAACGCTCTGTAACACTCCATAATTTCCATAATTTCCCCCCCCCCCGTCGGTGCCGTAATTAACACCTACGTTAGAACAACTCTTGACAGATAAAATAAGTTGTACTGAAGTCTTTCCAAATCAAAGACCTGAGAATATTCGTGATGAAGATTCCAAGTCGGCAGGACGATGGATGGTCAGGATGGCGCCACTGGTAAAACACGCCGGTGTTTAAGTGAGGTTGTATCAACCTCTTAAAGATAACTGTAATCTATTTTCAATGGAAGAGTGCTGGGGGCCATATAACACGTGAAGCATTGTAAAATGTAGAGAGAGTACGGTTATACATTGTCAACACTTAATCAGGTTTCAGCACTCTTACAAAAAAGACTTTGGAGTACATACTTCATGAAGTATTTTGCCAAACCAAACATTCATGCAAACCTATCAATATAAACGTCAATCTAAAATGATTTGTTTAAAACCTAATAGAACCATGTAGATTCCTGACTTATTCTCACTGAGATACTATTGTTACAGTAAATACTGTTCTGTAGAAAGTTCACAAGCCCCACTCAACGTTCTGAGACATGACAACATCTGGGTGTTCGGATTAATGCTTACTGCCAAGAACAGCGGTGAAGATAGATCTTTCCAGGGCACGAATCCACAAAACTCTATCGTAACAAAAACGAGTACAAGTACAGGACCCTTCGTTAGTCCTGCCGAAGGGTCTCGGCCTGAAACGTCGACTGTACCTCTTCCTAGAGATGCTGCCTGGCCTGCTGCGTTCACCAGCAACTTTTATGTGTGTTGCTTGAATTTCCAGCATCTGCAGAATTCCTGTTGTTTACAAGTACTATCAGGAGTGACCGGTGAGCGGACTTCCAAGACCGAATTGCTGCGGCTTACGTTCTTGTGATGCTTTCTGGCTTGAGGCGATTGATTGAACGAAGACTATCGGGTGACTTCGTGGCGGTAAAATGGTGAGAATAAAATGGAACGGGTGTAATAGTAATGAAACCGGGTATTTGATGATCAGCACGGACCCGATGGGCCGAGCGGCCTGTTCCCGTGACCAGAGTCAAGTCATTGGATTTCTATCAAAATGCAAGTGTAGTTGACCTTCAAAACGCACAAGCAAATAAATTCTTTACATTTGAATTGTTGTTCTAATTAAAAACCTAAAGTGAACTCGAGTTTTGGACTATAGATTTCTATAGGATACATACGAGATCGTCGTATATACTCTTGATTTAATACATTGCGGACAGAGTTGGAAGACTGGAAACGAAAATGAACATTCATAAGCGTTCGCGAAGAAATAATAACCCATAAGTTGTTAACTATTCAAGACGTCAACACTCTATGAATTAATCACAGAAAAGACTGCAGTGCAGTTTTGCTGGTTTTATGTAAAAGTGAAGTGCAGCGGGGTGCTGCACTTCAGTGTAATCGTTAGAATTCCTCTTGAATTTTAAATACTTGGGATGTTAACATTTATAGCTGAAAGGACGTCCCAATAATGCATAATGTTCCTTTAAGCGTGTACAGTACTTAATGACTATCATCAGTGAACTGTAGAGTAGGTATATTTTAAACACATTGAAGTACATCTAGCATCAACTCGTCTGAAATACCTGGGAGAAAAATATACTTCTGAACAAGAATGCTTAATTGTATTTCGTCCAAGTCCGATGCCAGTTGCACCTTACACAGAGCGGTCAGTTTGCACACTTTATCTGTGTAGCAATGGCTAATTATTTGAAGTAGCATCACTTCAATATGTTTCATAAACTAATGCATCACGAATAATCGAAGATCTAAGCTACTGGCGTCCATAGTGAAACATTACATTCCATTTCAAAAGAGGCTATTAAAATAAATCCCTAATTAATTAAGTACTAAATAGAGCCCTCAAGGGTGAAATTGATTGGCATTTGTTAATACCGACTGAATCATTTTAAGTACGAAATGCAGAACCCTCCGTGGCTTTATTACCACTACTTATATTCTTCTTCAGAACAATTTGGAATTTAATCGAACGATGGACTGAATTGGCCGATAGAGGTACAGTATCCCTCAGAATAGTCGGCCTCTGGTTGCACTGTTTTTCGGCTGAGCGGTTTAAGGAATAAAGGTTTATTTCGTGTTCCTGCTTTGAGCTATCTGGGTCTCAAAAAGTAGTTACAGACGTGCGAATGCTACAGTATCCGTAATTCATCCAGCTCCTTCCGCGACAGTACAATTATTATCTAATGAACAGATTGATAAACATTGTATTTGACAAAACGAAGACAAAGGCTATCAGACAGCACGAAGCTGTCAAGAGAAGAGAGGAGAAAAATAAACGTTTAATTTGGAGAGATAAAATACAAAGAACTAATATTTGCAAATAACAGATCGATGAGTTAATCAGGGATCCGAGCAAGGAAATCGCGTGGGTGGCGTCTGTCTCGGTGGCGGCAATGTTTCGAGCAAATATATAAATACTCTATGATTTTACCTTCACCCAGTGGAACGGGAGGCTGAGTCAGGTGGATAATTTAAAATCAAAAACAATTTTAACATTTATTATTTAAAGTTGCTTACATTTTGCACGCCGATTTTTCAGAATGATTGTATTCATTGTTCTTTAACACAAAGCGTTTATTTTGTTTCTTTTTCCTCAATTGTATCTCCTCATTTGCAGAATATGTTACATTACAACAACTCCCATAAGAACTAAATTCAGGTTACCAGTCTCTTACGTGTGGCATCGGTCAATAGTATACTTAACAATATGTGGAGATTGCAATTTACTTTTTTACTTGCCTGGTTTTGTGTTACTGGATCTACAATCGCAGCCACTTTTATATATTCTTAGCAAAATCTCTGTTACAATTACAACGTTGAGCATGAATGACATTCCACTAAATTAACAAAACCAAGTCGGTTGGCTGTCTGGCATAACTTTATTGCCTTTAGGTTGTTTTTCCTCAACTCAAAGTCAATAATAAGCAGAAAATTTGTTTCACTTGGTGAAAATTCAGATTTTAGACAGTGAAATTTCATACGTTTCTGACAAAATTTCAGACTTGGTGAAATTGCACATTTCATATTCATTGTTTTGAAAATTAAGTACAGTGCCATCTTTAGCAAAGGGTGGAATTTTCATGATCTGGTCTAAAACTTAAGTTTTTAAAACTATATATTTAAATATTCACCCAGTGGCTACGTTATTGGGTACAAACGTTAATGCAAATATCTGATCAGCCAAAGTGGCAGCAACTCATTGAATTAAAGCATACAGAGGTTCACTTCAGAGATCAAGATGTTCAGTTGTTATTTTAGACCAAACATCAGAATGAGGAAGGAATGTGATTTTGACCGTGGAATGATATTTGGCGCCAGACCGGGTGGTCTGAGTATCTAATAAACTGCTGATCTCCTGGGATTTTCACGCACAACAGTCTCTAGAGATTACAGAGAATGGAAGTAAAAAAAAACTCCCGTGAGGAGCAGTTCTAAGGGTGAAAACACCTTGTTAATGCGAGAGATCAGAGGAGAATGGCCAGACTGGTTCAAGCTGACAGGAAGGCGACGGTAAATTAAATAACCACGCGTTACAACAGTATGTTCAGAAGAGCATCTCCGAATGCATAACATGTCGAACCTTGAAGTGGATGGGCTACAGCAGGCGAAGACCACGCCAGGTTCCACTCCTGTACCTAATAAAGTGGCCACTGTGTGTAGAAGTACTGTACAATGTCACGATTACCCTAAATAATAAGTGTGCTGGTAGTGTTACATTATACAGACCATGTGTCTTGCGTTGAGTTTAAAAGCATACCATCCATATTCTCCACAATCTGATATCGTGGTACGTAGACAACGCAAACATTGCAGGATCTTATGGCAGATACACACCAGCAGATGGGGCTAAATTCAGAGGATAAAGTGGTTTGAATGTAAGAATCCTGACAAAGCTAATGAAATCGAAATTGCAGCATTTACCGTGAATCTCCGGGAGCTGCAAATGAACTGAGAAAGAGCGGCCTGCAATCTGTAAACTGCGGTTTGATTAGTCCTGAAAGATAGTCTATATAGATTGACCGATGTCAGCAAAAGCCAACAGCACTGCAGGGCTGTCACTATAAACTGGAAACACCGAAAAACAAGTCAAGATCGGCAAACAAACGTGAAAGGACTGGAGTCTCAGTCACAGAGTGCTTTATTCAGATGTACCATAAAACGCTGAAACTTCGGGACACACACTCTCGGGAAATTTAACTGAAGTTTGGAAATTCGTGAACTAGAATCTCATAAGAGCTTGGAATGAGGAAAGCATGAAATTAATGGAAAAGTATTCAAGAATCCCGGGGGGGGGGGGCGGTTGGATAACTAACGGAAGTGAAAAGAACATGAGATGACCCAACCCTACATAGATGCCGCATTCATAGAAAATAGGAATATGTATCCCATACAGATATATAGTTTGAGACAATCTTTTTCAATTGTTAAGATTTGTTGACCACTAAATGTATCTTCCGCTTTCAAGCAAAATTATTAGCGCTAATCTTTCGTCCTTGGACTCACTTTACACGGCACGCTGTCGGAGCAGTGGTGCCAGGAAAATCAAGGATACGACCCACCCAGCCAACACACTTTTCATCCCTCTTCCCTCCGGAAGAAGGCTCAGGAGCTTGAAGACTGTTACGGCCAGATTTGGGAACAGCTTTTTTCCAACTGTGATACGACTGCTGAACCAAAACACGAGGAATTCTGCAGATGCTGGAAATTCAAGCAACACACATCACTTTGATGTGTGCTGCTGAACGGATCCTGACCCGGATCTGGGCCGTACCCTCCAAGTATCCGGACCTGCCTCTCGTTTTTTTTTTGCACTACCTTACTTTCCCTTTTCTATTTTCTATTTATGATTTATAATTTAAATTTTTAATATTTATTATCAATTTGTGCTCCAGGGAGCACGAAGCGCAGAATCAAATATCGCTGTGATGATTGTAGTTCTAGTATCAATTGTTTGGCGGCCATAAAGTATAATAGCTGAAGCAGTGCCATCTAGAATTATGTCCTAATTCACCTCTCTAATACCCATTGGCTGGCGGGGTGAAGACTGAGTCTCTATGAAAAGAGGTGTAAGGCGCTCATTCCCTCCGCTGCCTGCAGGTCATTCTTGAGCAAAGTGTAGCACCTGCTTGACTCCTTCTCTCCCACCCCTCCGTTACTAGGGTCAGTGAAAACAGGGGAGCAGGTGGTGGATGGTCGTATAGCAGCTTGTGCATATATCAGGTCCTGGTTATGTGACCACTGACGACAGGCAGATAATCTCCGAGGAGTATTGATAATGGCTAGGGTCACTCGTTTTGTAAAGACACTGGCCAGAATAAAGCAATAATGGAAAACCAATTCTTTAGAGAAAAAAATGCCAAGAACAATTATGGTAATAGATAATGATCACCCACGTCATACAACACGGCACATAGTGATGATGATGAATACCTACTTCCTTGGTGTAAATGAAATTATTGAATGTTATTGGAGGCAGATACATCTTTGTCCCAGTTAGCTGAAAAAAATCAATAAATCCCATTCTTCTCTTTTCCTAGGATATTAACTTTTTTTCCAAGTATTCATCCAATTCCCCTTAAGTTACTAATATTTCCACCATATTTTAGTATAATTACCAATAAATTACAACACATTAAAAATATTCAGATCAAATTCACTGACTCTGTTGTCAATTACTTTAAATCTGCTGTCTTCATGTTACTAATATTTGCTTTCAACAAGTTTCTCATAACTTGGTCTTAAACAACATTTCCTTTAAATTTTTCCACTCCAAGGAGGACCCTTCCAGCTTCTCTGGTACCTCCCAAACCCCATTGCTCTTCTTGCACAGTGCCACAACATGGACAGAGTCAGGGCATAAATACAAGCCATTCAGCCCACCAATTCCTTTGGGTACCCATTCATGTTAATCCCACTTTCCAGCATTTGCCCCATAGTCTTCAATGCCTCAGTGATTTAGCTGTTCATCAGTACACCTCTTAAATGCTGTCAGAATCTGATTCCAACTCTGTGTGGCAGTGTATTCCAGGTATTTACCAATATACAAGGGTAAAAGATTCCCCCTCAAACAAATTCCTCTCCACTATCACTCTCCTCCACCCGGCAGAACTGGCCCTCACCCTGAACAATTTCTCCTTTGGCTCCTCCCACTTCTTTCATGCCATGGGCACTCGCATGGATCCTAGCAACACCTGCCTGTTCATTGGCTATGTGGAACAATCTGTGTTCCAAGCCTACACTGGCATCACTCCCCAACTCTTCCTATGATACATCAACCACTGCGTTGGTGCTGCTTCCTGCACCTATGCTGGGCTCATCGATTTCATCAACCAACTTCCACTTGATCCATTTCCAACACACCTCTCCCCTTTCTTGATCTCTGGAGACAGTCTGTCTACTGACACATTTTATAAACCCACAGACTCTCACAGCTATCTGGACTATACCTCTTCTCACCCTGTCAGTCGTAAAAAATGCCATCCCCTTCTCTCAGTTCTTCTGTCTCCACCACATCTGCTCTCAGGATGAGGCTTTTCATTCCAGAACAGAGATGTCCTTCAAAGGGGCTTCCCTTCCTCCACGATCAACACTGCCCTCACCCACATCTCTTCCATTTTACACACATCTGCCCTCTCCCCATCCTCCCACACCAGGAATGAGGTTCCTTTTGTCATCGCCTATAACCCCACGAGCCTCCACATCCAGCACATAATTTTTCATGACTTCTGCTATCTTCAGTGGGATCCCACCACCAAGCACATCTTTCCCTCCCCCCACTTTCCGCAGGGAATTGCTCCCTGCGCTACAACCTTGTCCATTCATCCCTCCCCACTGATCTCCCTGCTGGTACTTATTCTTGCAAGTGGAATAAGTGCTACACCTCCTCCCTCATTATCATTTTGGGCCCCAAACTGTCCTTCGTTGTGAGGAAACACTTTACCTGTGAGGCTGCTGGGGTTATCTACTGTGTCTGGTGCTTCTGATCTGGCCTCCTGTATATCGGTGAAACCCGACATAGACTAGGAGACTGCTTCCTGAGCACCTTTGCTCCATCTGCCAAAAAAGCAGGATCACCCAGTGCCCACTCATTTCCATTCTGATATGTCAGTCTATGGTCTCTTCTACTGCCACGATGAGGCCACACTCAGGCTGGAGGAGAAACACCTCACGTTTCATCTGGGTCACCTCCAAGTTGATGGCATGAACATCGATTTCTCAAACTTCGGTAATTCCCCCCCCCCCCCAAACCATTCCCCAATCCCATTTCCCTGTCTCACCATATCTCCTTACTTGCCCAACACCTCCCTCTGGTGTTTCTCCCCCTTCCTTTTCTTCCATGGCCTTCTGTTCTCTCCTATTAGATTATCCCTTCTGCAGCCCTGTATCTCTTCCACCAACTTCCCAGCTCTTTACTTCACCCCACCCAGTTTTCATTTATCACCTTGTGGTTCTTCCTTTCTACCCCTACCCACCCACTTTCTTACTCTGACTCCTCATCTTTTTCTTCCCCCCAGTCCTGATGAAGGGTCTTGGTCCCAAACGTCAGCAGTTTACTCTTTTCCACAGATGTTGCCTGGCCTTCTGAGTTCCTGCAGCATTTTGTGTCTGCTCCCCTCGAAATCGGTTTAGTTGCTGAATGAGACTGCCGTGCTCCTTTGCATGGTCCTTCTCCTTTTGGCAGAGGTGCGGAGTAGAGTTATAGACAATGACGCTCTAGTCCTGTTACTTTATTTTTGTTTAAAAATTACACCTATGACAGTGAAATTTCACCACACACAGTCGATTGCATTTACACAGGAGATTGTTTGAATATTCGAGCATTTATTTCTTCAAGTACATACCCAAAAAAAAAAATTGGTATTCAGATACAAAATTAAACAACCCAGAAGTTGTATTGGGACAGAGAGCAGGAAGATTGCTTAAACAGAAAAGAACATTAAAAGAAAATTTTATTGATTGAATGAACAACAACGAGGCAAGGACTGAGTGATACGGTATACAGAGAAATTAGTATTTCAAAGCATTGAAAAACAAAATAGCAAAATCCAAAAGAACAAAACAAATCCTGATTTGTAGACACAGTTAAAATGACAGAAATGTAGCAATATTAATTATGCACCCGAAGTGGTAATTTAGATTTTGCTATTGAATTGTCCTCCACGGACTTTGACTGGTCAACATTAGCAGTATGTTTGTTTTCCTTGTCTTTTTTGTGGCCTTTCTTGTGCTACAAAAGGAGAAAATAAATACAATTATTAATTTGCTGTACACAGAGAAAAATGCTTTGATTTTAAAATAACGAGATGTTCAATTTACTACAAAAATTAAGATAACTTTGCTTCTTTCTAGTTAGTGGCCAGAGTCTCATTAATATACAGCATTAAGGCAGGATGAGTGTAATTAAATACCAGGCATTAAATCAATCCATGTTATGAAGAGCATCTATGGATATGCAAAATGAAAAGATGAGCTTAAACTGTAACCAAGAAAGAGAGATATTAAACAGGTACTTTATGTACTTTCAGCTGAAGAGAAAGGACTTTTCAGAAATAGTTGGGAACCAACTATCTACAAAGAAAGAGGAATTAATTGTAGTAAACTCAATCATCTGCAGTGGAGAAATTATCCAAGATATATTTCTACAAAAATTAAAAAGGACTGAGGGCAACAGATCCCATGACTAATGACCCATTCTTTGGATCTTAAGTAGCGAATTCTTTCCAATTTTCTAGAATTTGCTAGAAAAAGGGAACAATTGACCAGATAGTCTCAAATACACAGTTGGGAAAACATTATTTGCTGGTATTATTTTTATTAGGGGCAGGATGCTTTGGACTATTAACTTGAATATTTTATTTCAAAAATCCAAAGAATTTGCTATTATACAGCTACATGCTTCAGGTGGCAATATCCAAAGATCCCCACTTTCCAGGCAATCATTACAGCTACCACTGAACCAACTGGCAAATGCTGATTGGTACAGGCTAGTAACACTGTGACCATTTTGCACTAAAATTGACTTTTTTTGTGTTATAATTGGGTTGCTTCTTTTCCTTGTGAATGCTGCTTATATATGCTATGTGCCTGTGATACTGCTGCACGTAAGATTTTCATTGCACCAATGCTCATGACAATAAATTCAGTTTGACATTTCTGAAATAGACGGGGGTGGGGTGTAATCGAGATTGATGTAATGTATTTGGATCTGAATTTCCAAACTGCAGTCAAAGTGCCACCTGAGAGGATATTACAATTAGAGTACATGCATGGGTGGGGCAAGGCAGAAAAATATAAACAAATTTTCAATTAGTAAAAATGGTCAGTATCCAGAAGGGAGAAATAGATAATTTAATTTGGCAGGGTGTAGATCATTTTTGGCCATAAAATTTCATATCGTTAGCTTAGATGAGTGCATCAACTGTAAATTTCCGTACAAACTGCAAGGAAGATGCAAAATAGGAGTCAAATGTTAGTGAGACTATACATTGAGCGATGCGTTTGATTTTTCCTTATTGAGGGATATACCTGCATTAGAAGATTAATTGGACTGATTCTTGGGAAACATTTGTCGAATGATTGTGTAGAGTAAGCCAATATCCCTTAAATTTATGAGGACCTCAGCCTGAAACTAAGATTATTTTTTAAATGGGTATAACAGGATATTTACTAGACAATAATCCCCTTAGGTGGAAAGACCACATCTCAGAGGGTCAGTCTCACAGTTAAAGATCAGCCACATTTCTTCATTCAAAACACAAGATTAACTTATGTACAGAACACTATTAGAAAATAGAGAGGAGGTCAGATCGGTTTTAGATATTGAGGGCTCACAAGATGGCACAATAAGGTGTAGTTCAGCATCTGACACAACTAAGGTATTACTGAATGATGCAGCAACCTATAAGAGACAAATGGGCTGGTCCTGTTACTTTTTCTTAAAAAGGAAAATGAAGCCAGTAACAAGTTGAACAGATTACCTGGAAGAAAGGGGCACCACCACCATGGCAGAAATCCTCACTACTCAGCTTCTCACTGGCAGAACTTTCATAACTTGTGCTCATTTGTTCATTTTCCACAGTGTCCTGAAATTAACCACAATATGATATCCAAATTAAAATCTAAACATTAAAATTTGTGGCAATTAAAAAAAAGTATACACTAAAGCACTTCCAAACTACGCCTGCTTGGAAAAAAGGCCAATTCTTAAATACAGCTCTACCTCCACCTAACATTATGTGGCACAGGAAACACCAACTGAACCAAGGTCCACACAATATTAGTTAAATCCATCAAGCAAATTTTAAATAAAATTGTAATTTACCTTTCTATTTGTTCAAGGACGCAACAATTGAAAACAAATAAAAATATTTTGTTTAAGTATGTCTTCAGGCGAGCTGTCATCACCATGTAGAGGTACAATGGAATGGAAGTTGGATTTCAGCCACTAAATTTATTGCGAGGACAGTTAAAATTCTTTTGCAGTAATTGGAGTGGAAAAATCAAAAGGATTGAATCTTTCCATAAATGAACAGAGGTACAGAAATTCTTTATTTTCTCTCGGCCTGAAATACTGCTGAGGTGGCAAACAGGGCTAACCTAATCTAATGACTGGACTACATAGAACAGATAAAGGTCATCGAAGTAATTATATGGGGCCAAGTACCTAAAAAAATTGCAGAGACTGTAACAGTCTGGAGCATTAAATAACCTCCTGCATCCAATTTCCATTCAATTATTTTGGGGAGGAGGGAAGACGTTGTGGAACTCTAGCTCTGTTTCTATTCCTACATTAGATAAAGTCAATGTCTGGCCTCTATTTCTATATTTGATAAAGACTGGACTACGATAGCCACTTGATCAAAGGGGAGGGATCGATGAGGAGGGATCTCATAGAAACATTCCAAATGTTAAAAGGCCGGAACAGATTAGATATGGCAAATTTATTTCCCATGGTAGGGGATTCTAGGACAAGAGGGCACGATTTCAGGATTGAAGGGCGTCCATTTTCAACTGAGATGCAGAGAAATTACTATAGTCAGAGGGTGGTAAATCTGTTGAATTTATTATCACGAGCGGCTGTGGAGGCCAAATCACTGGATGTATTTAAGGCAGAGGAGTGGGAAAGACTGGAAGAATTGGATCAGCCCATGACTGAATGGTGGAGCAGACTCGATGGGCTGAATGGCCTACTTCTGCTCCTATATCTTATGGACTTATAATCAGAGATAATAGAAAGATTATTCAATGCAGAAAAAGCAAAAAGAGGATCTAATTCAGTGACATCAAGACCAAATTATAGAGCCACAAATTGGGACCACACCCACATGCCATCAGACCATTGCTCTTACTACATCAGTGCAAACTAAACAAGAATTTTGTTCTTAACTTATCACTAATCACAATATGCTGTAAGTGACTGAGCTAGTGCTTTCAAAAAGCCATTTTATAATGACACCTTACCTGCTCAGGAATGGTTTCCTCTTGGATAGACATGGCAGCAGCCAGAGAACTCTGCAGTTCCTGCTGTTGGATCTTGTGCTGAGCAATTAAGACATTGCGTGGCTCTGTTCTGGAGATGGCGTGTGGATATGGATAGTTTCTCCGCTTTGGAGTGGTACCTCAAATTAAAAAGCAACTGTCACCAGGGCAGAATCATACCTGTTCTGTCTCAATGAAATGGTACCACCCCACCCACTATTACTTATTGCCAAACAGTTCCCAAGATTTCCCCCATGGACGGTCCCATGCCCGGCTAAGAAAGGGGGAGGGGGAATTGGGCTCAGGGCCATCAACCCCATCCCGTAAAAACCCAGAGCCAAAGCAACACCAACAGAAGCTCCTGAGACCTCATCCCTGGGAGAGGAGGGATCGATGACTGGTTATGCGTGGGGCCATCTTGAAAGTCTGCCCAGGATTGAAGATTCAGGCAAGCAGCTGTTGGCAGCCTATGCCCCAGTTGGTGCAATGGTCTTGAGAAGAAACAGTTCCCAGGGCAGCAGATAATCCCAGCCAGTTATCTCAGTGCAGCATGATTCTATGCACTGATGTACTGATGTACTGAGCCTGATGTACTTCCAGTATTCCAAGACACATTGTCAGAAGAAATGGCCACACAACTAGTTTCTTTTACATTAAGCCTAGGGACTACTGCTCTGTTGCAGGACAGCACTGGTATAGTAAAACCCAAGGCAAACAATGACAGCTTTGCAATCTATAAATCAAGGATCTATTCCAGTATAGTACTACTTTGTCAGGGGTAGCTGGCTTTAAATTTTAAAAAGCCAAATATAAAAGATTGTAAAATACGAAGTAAAACCATAAAACAGGAAGTTCTCCTCTGCCAAAGTCACTGTGAGCAGTCCAACCGGACATTCGTCTCAAACATTCATGAGCCCATTGTGCTAATTAAAGTTATTGTATTCAAGGTACTTAATACAAAGATGAGGCATCGTATATTTGCAAGATTTTATCATTTCTAGACTATCAGCAATTCAGTGACCTCCAAATTTTTTAACTCCCATGTACAGCAATATAAATAATATTCAGTTGAGAAAAGTTGTTCCAGCAAGTTACTTTCACAGATAATCAGCACAATTCTAAACAAAATATTTTATTAGTATGATGATGGCTAGAGAGGATAATTTAGCTACAAAGGGTGGTGAACCTGAAACTTCAACTCTTTCCACATTACACAGATACTGCCTACCCTAATAAATGTTTTCAGCATTTTCCATTTTATTCCCTTTAAAATTGCAGGAACTTAAGTTTTATCAAAAATCTCGTTCATTGAAGACACTTTCTCCTCCACCACTCTTAATAGTTTAAAATATTTACATTTACTGAGTAAAGGAATTTAATCTCACCTGTGGGAATGTCCTGTCGGAGCTCATCTTTTAAAAAGTTAGAAACATGTTCTAATCCTGCCCGTTCTAGTTCAGTCAACTCTTTTAAGCATTGTGTCATTTCCCCTTTATCATTGTTAACTTGTTGAAGTATGGTGGAGAGTATTGACTCCTCTGCATCACACTGTCCTTTCAACTCTTCTGTGATCTTGGTGACATGGGGGTCACAATTCTCATTCATAGTCTGTGCAAAAGACGACCACAATATATTTTGACTTGTTTGCAATAGTCAATTTAGAATAGGTCAATTTCAGAGTAATGTCAACCCATTCCTTACAAGTTTAGTTACAATAAAATATTGAATAGCAGATCAAAGCTATTGTAAAATTCAGATTCTTAGATGATGAAAAAAGGTATATTTTCTTATTAATCTCATTCTAATTGTCAATACCTTAAAAGTACATATTTTATTTAAAATTTCATTCCAAAATACAACCTTTAATAAGAGGGAATTGGGATGATTTTTGAGATTGGACACAGTGAAGCAGGCCAGGAAGGAATCACAGTATAAACACTTACCTGTACCAAGTTCCTTAGCTGCCTTTTGTTAATGTCAAAGAAAGATTCTTGATCCTGACTTAACGTGTCAACAGTGCCCTCTGTTGATTCACACCACTGGCTGCTTTCCTGGTAAAGGACTTGCATGTTACAGCCAAGCTGCTGGCACTCAACATTCAACTTATCTGCAGTTGTTATCCCCTCACAGGACGCATTTTTGATTTCATTTGCAAAACCATCTAAAGAAGTGACAAGATTCTCTTGTTGAGAAGTAGCACCATCCATAACATCTGCAGATTGACTAGAAAATAAAACAGATGATTTTATAAAGTAAGTTTTGTTGTAAGCCAAATGGTAAAGGCAAATGAATCAGAATCAGGTTTATTATCACTGGCATGTGTTGTGAAATTTGTTAACTTAGCAGTAGCAGTTCAATGCAATACATAATAAAATAGAAAGATAAACAAACATGTATATATATGTATATTGAATAGATTAAGAAAGGTGCAAAAATAGAAATAATATATTAAAAAAGTGAGGTCGTGTTCACAAGTTCTGTGTCCGTTTAAGAATTGTGTGGCAGAGGGGAAGATGCTGTTCCTGAATTACTGAGTGTGTGCCTTCAAGCTTCTGTACCTCCTACCTGATGGTAACAGTGAAAAGAGGGCATGCCCTGGCTGATGAGGGTCCTCAATAATGGACGTCACCTTTCTGAGGCACCACTCCTTAATGGCATTTTCAGTACTATGGAGGCTAGTACTCAAGATGGAGCTGACTAATTTCACAACCTTCTGTAGCTTCTTTCGGTCCTGTGCAGTAGCCCACACACCTCCCCATACCAGGCAGTGTTGCAGCCTGTCAGAATGCTTTCCACGGTACATCTATAGAAGTTTGAGTGTTTTAGTTGACAAACCAAATCTCTTCAAACTCCAAATGAAATGCAGCTGCTGTCTTACCTTCTTTATAGCTGCATCGATATGTTGGGACCAGGTTAGATCCTTAGAAATCTTGACACCTAGCAGCTTGAAATTACTCACTCTCTCCACTTCTGATCCCTCTATGACGACTAGTTCACGTTCCCACGTCCTACGCTTCCCAAAGTCCACAATCAGCTCTTTCGTCTTACTGACATTGAGTGCAAGATTCTTGCTGTGACACCCCTCAACTAGCAAGTTTATCTTGCTCCTGTACGCCTACTTGTCTCCATCTGAGATTCTACCAACAATGATGTATCATTGTCACATCTCGCTATCAGGTGTGAGCAAGCCCGAGGAGGGCCACCAGTTGGAAAAAAAATGCAAAAGTTGTACATTTTTTTTCCTTCACAAGTACAGAAATGAAAAATAACATCTATGTACAAAACTACAGAGGCTTTCTCCAAGACACACTTTGTCTTTAACCCTCCAATTTAACTATTCACTGACCATCAACTCTGACCTCCACACCTCCAAATGGTCACCAGTCCCGTGACTGAGCAAGAGACGATAGGGGTGTTCCTCTCTGGGTGCTGATGTATGCTGGGCCAGCTGTGCTGTGACCAGTCCATTGGAGGGCTCGTGTTCTTGGTCCCAGGTACGAACACCCCCCAGCAAGACCCGCACCAGCGGCTTGAGGGTGATGAATTCCCCCATCTCTTCCTTGCTATGAACGCCTGGCCTCATCAGCTGGCACAGACCTCCCCCGCAACCTCAGTCGATAAGTCTCCGACGATATGTCAAATTTTGCCAGGTTCACCTCCTTCAGCTCAGGATAACAGCTGGACCTATCCTCATCTGTGGCTGAGTAGGCAACATGCCCACACCTCCAGGGGCCTCCCCCACAAGTCTTGGCCAGCCGTTCGAACCGCAGCAGATAATTCTCGATATCTTCTCCCTGTTGGAAGGCTAGTATCTTGGGTTCTGACCAGAAGGCAAAGTCTCCACACAGCAGGCCCAGGGGAGAAAGAAAACTTCTTTTGGTGTTCGGAGAGCTACGAACCAGCCTGTGTAGGACTCCAGCACCAGAGACAAGTGTTGACCCGGGAGCACCCAGTGCATTGGGAACTCCAAGGTTCGTGGTGTCTCCAGTCACCTTGGAGAGCACGCCGGCGCTGTTATCTGGGCCTCCAGGTATGCAGGACCAGCCATCACAGACATCGCAGGTGCCTTCCCAGCAACCGGTGCCTGCACCCTCTCTTTCATCTGAGCCAAGACGTGGATATTTCGCCTACCGGTCAGAAACCAAGATGCCAGCCTTCCAAGGGGGAGAAGGTACTGAGAATCGTCTCCTGTGGTTCGAATGGCTGGCCAGGAAATGGGGGAGGCCCCTGGAGGAGTGGGCATGTTGACTCCTCCCTCTCCTGACTGGGGAATTCATCATCCTCAAGCAGCTGGTGCAGGTCTTGCTGCGGGGTGTTCGTACCTGGGACCAAGAACACGAGCCCGCCAATGGACTGGTCACAGCACAGCTGGCCCAGCATACATCAACACCCAGAGAGCAGCACCCCTATCATCTCTTGCTCAGTCACGGGACTGGTGACCACTTGGAGGTGTGGAGGTCAGAGCTATTGGTCGGTGAATAGTTAAATTGGAAAGTTAAAGACAAAGTGTGTCTTGGAGAAAGCCTCTGTATATTTGTACATGTTTGTACATGCATGTTGTTTTTCATTTGTGTACCTCTAAATATTTTTTTTCTTCACAACTTTTCAGCAACTTTTTCCTCCTGGCACTAAATAAAACCCCCTTGTACTAACGTGCTGTTGCGGTTTACCGTCTGTTTTTTTCCCCAGCTGGTGACCCTCATCGGGCACGCTTACTCATACCTGATAGTGAGGTGGGACAATCATCAGCAAATTTATAGATGGTATCTGAGCTACACCTAGCCAGACAGTCAGAGGTATAAAGGGAGTAGAGCTGTGAACTAAGCACACACCGAAGTGTGCCAGTGTTGAGCATCAGTGAGGAACTGTGCTTCAAATTATTAAAGAGTAAAACTCTAAAGAAATTTGAGAATTTCCAACATTTAAAACAGGCATGAAAGCTGCTGTCAGAATCAAAACGAAGTATCAAACTTGTGCATTTTTACAAGGCTGATAATAATGAAATACTGAACAGTGATTGGTGCAACCCAGGTACTTACAAATGCACATTTTCCTGAAGCGTATTCAATGAATGTTGTACGTTTCCATTCTGAGTTAGAAGACTATTAAAACTCTTCTGAGTTTGATGAACTAACAGATCAAACTGTGTTTGTAGATTTGAAATCATGTCTTCCTGTGATTTTTGTAGTTCTTTCCTCAGTTCCTCATTCTCATTTTGGATTACACCCAGAGCACTGCAAGTGCTCTCTTGCATTTGCTTAAGTCTTTTGCTGTGTTGACTAAAAAATGCATTGGTTTCCATTTTCATAACTTCCATCTGAAACATGAAGTAACAGCACAGTTAAAAGCAGCATTGCTGCAAATAAATAAATAAAATAAAATAAACAAACTCGGTGGCATGATCTGGCTTCATTTTGGTTTCTTGAGTGTTTGGTGGTGGGTGCCGATGCTTTTTTTTTGCTGGAAGGGGAGGGGGATCATTGCTTTGCTGCTGCTTACACGTGGGAGGGAGGGGAGATGGGGGGTAACTTTGGGGTTCTAACATTTAACTGTCATTCATTCTTTGGAGGCACTCCTCTGTTTTCGTAGATGGTTGTGAAGAAAAAGCATTTCAGGATGTATATTATACATTTCTCTGACATTAAATGTACCTTTGAAACCTTTGAAATAATTGATCATTAATATTAAGTACTTATGTTCTAGTATTATTTATTTTTACACATTAGTTTTTTGTCAGCCTTAATGCTTAGTTTTTCATAAATTCTATTGTATTTCTTTTATTTTCCCATAAATTCCTGCAAGAAAGTGAATTTCAACGTAGTATATGGTAACATACGTACATTGGTAATAAATTTCCTTCGATAGGTGTGTTAGCAGCAAGAATATTTCCAAAATGGTAAGCTTTCAGTATCTGCAAAAATATCTTTATTTTTTTTTAGGGAGAAGTGAAGACAGAAAGAGAAAATCTCATTTTATTAAACAGATGCAGAACAAAGTATTAGTCACCTTCTTTGCCATTCCAGAATATGTCTCAAAGTTCAGTTTGAGACAATTATTCAGTTCTAATATGCTGGTAATCATGGGCTTTAAATTCTGCTTGAACTTCTTTTCCATTCCTTGCTTGTGGTCAACCTGAAAACAAAGAGAGACTTAAAAACATTTATAAACGATAAAACCAGTAATCACAACTCCATTATCTACCAGCCCCAAATGCTAATTAACCATAGATAAAAAAGGATCAAAAACATGTTGATTCAGCTAAGTAGAACATAGACATCAACAGCACATTACAGGCCTTTCAGCCCATAATGTTGTACCGACCATGTAACCTGCTCTAGAAACTGCATAGCCCTCTATTTTTCTAAGCTCTCTTAAAAGACCATTCAGACAAATCTGCAGAGCGACTGATTTATAATCAAAACACTCCAAAACTACATACTCAGCAAAAGTCTTAGAGAATAAAAACACATTATATCTAGGGTGCCAAAGACTTTTGCACAGTACTGTAATAATTTTATGCGTTGCATTGTCCTGCTGCCACAAAAACATGTGGGTGATGATCAACCTCATCTGATATAGGATCTCTATGGTGGACTGTGAGTGGGAGAGGGGAATCCTAGTTGAAAAAATAGGAAGAGAAAGGGGAGAGAGCAGGAAGCATCAGAGAGACATTCTGTAATAATCAATAAACCAGTTTTTTGGAATCTAATAACACTGCCTGGTATCTCAGGCTGGGTGTGTCTGCACCTGTGCCTCCCTCTGCCGCTGGCACTCCTCCTCTGCCACCTGTCCCACATCCCTCCTGTTGCACTTCCCTCTTGCCATTCCCAACATGGTTCTCTCGCACTCTCCAGTCCAAATACAGTACTATGCATATGCCCTGAAATAACACAGATTCAGTCACTGTAACCAACACAGGAAAAGATGGTATTTGTTTCCATTTGGGAGGAAAATGCACAGACAATTCATATTCAGACAAAAGAAAAGACAGCTGAAAAAAAGAAATGATTTTTAAAAAAAACTTCCAACAATGTATGGCTATGAATGTTGTGCAGCTCCCTGGAAGAGTGAAACAAGAGCAGCATGTTTAAATGATAACTCCTTTCCACAAGCCCTGCTAAACTAATCTCAGCCTGAAAAGTTGGCCAAACTTCCTTACTCAACAAATGTGTATTTTTATTTTTTTCTAGGTCTAGTGGCTTGAAGGAGACTGCATTTAGTACATTTGTATAATAGTAACAAATCTAATTATGTGCAGGGATACAATGCTTGGATAATCCCGACTTAGTGTTCAAAAAGGACAGGATCAAGTTTCAGGCACCTGAAACTTTCTAAACAGTGAGGTGAGTGGGGAAAATAAAAAAAAACATGTTTGCTTTTTAAGGTATTGGAAAGAGGGCTGCAACTCCGACAATCTTTTTATACCAAAAACAGATGCTTGCCTTCTCTCAGTGATTTGGTGCTCTCCCATCTATAGGTGGCTCAGACATTGATCACTATCTCATAACAATCTGTGGAACCTCATTAAGGAGGAGGGTGTAACCAAAACTACACTTTACGTGATGATATGATTGAATGGTCAGCCAATGCTGTTAGACCCATGTAGAGGAGGCATTTGAATGAAACAAAAGTTCCCCAGACATTCCAGGACGAAAAGTCTGTTCTGGAAAGGAGGTTTGGAGAAAGTACTAAAGGGAGGATTGTGAAACAAACTCTGCCACATTGTAACTACTACTTCCTTCCTCCACTCTTTGTAGGAACTTACCAGTGCCTTCTGTATGCAATTTAGTGACTGCTCAGTCATACTCTCTTGTTTTAACAACTCCTGAAGACCTTGTGATACTTCAGAAGATATCACATCCTTCATTGCTGAATATGCAGCTGCCGTTGATGACATGGCAGAAGTTATTGCACGGACATTTGCACCCACGAGGTCACCTGAAAAAAAAATTTTACATACTTAAGCCATGAAGGACAGAAGATTTATTTTGTAAGAAGCAGCCACTTATGAATTTAAGTAAAAAAAAAGATTTGAAATCCAAAACTCACCTACTGACTTTGCATAACAATCTAGCACTCCCCACTGCCTAACACGGGCTTTGTCAGTTTTTGTCTGCATTTCAGTGAACAGATCATTCATCTGATTTAGAAAGGCCTCCTGTGCCCTATGGTTATGAAAATCAACGTTGGTTTTACGGTCAAGTTTATCATGAAGACCAGACACATCTCTTGTACTCACTTCAACCACCTGCAACAACTGAAAGAAGTGAACAAATTTATTATAATAAAAAACACCTGGGGGAGAAAAAGAAAGTGAAGTGGGGAACAAAAACACTCCATGTACTTATAAGGCATTTCACATTACCTTGTTTCAGTGCTTAACCAGACTATAAATCAGACAAAGAAACGATTGACATAAGCCAAAGATGATATGAGGGTAGGTGATCAAAAAGGGACAAGTCCTGAGATAAAACTTAATGACAGAAATCCAGTGCCTGTGTCAAATTGATAAAACATAATCTTTTAAGATTTTAAAATCAAACAGCAACTCCCTCAATGTGGCTAACAGTAACAGTATGCATATCACACAGAAATACTGTAGCTGCAAGGAAACTTTAAAATTGTTATTAAAATGTATACCAACTTAATCATTGCATTTAGTATGATAAAATACTCAAGGCCTTGCTCACTCTGTGTTATCAAATTAATTCTGTTCATTGAACTACCAGCCAGAATAATGTAAAGACTCAGAAATCAGAGGAGAGAATCTGTACCCCAAACACAACACCTGGAATTTATTGTGATACATTATCTGGTCATTCTCTTGTCATTGAAATCCAGATCATATAAATATACAGGACAAGACTGAGGTCAGATGTCAACCTGTCGTGCTGAGGGAGCGAATGTAGAGGAGAACAGTGAGAGTGCACGTTTCACTTCTCCCTGTACCGAATTTAAAACAGAATCTCACTGCTGACTATGGAACATTCCAGTTTCAGGCAGGATGTGACCATCTCCAACAATCAGCACACGATTTCAAAGACTGAACCCCACAGGAATAAAAACTAAAGCTAGTCATTAACTCACAAACAAGAGAAAATATACAGATGCTGGAAATCCAAAGATGAGCATCTGCTCATCTTTTTTTTTTTAAATCCAGTCCTGCCAAATGGTCTCGGCCTGTAACGTCAACTGTACTTTTTCCCCATAGATGCTGCCTAGCCTGCTGAGTTCCTCCAGCATTTTGTGTGTGTTGCTAGTCACAACAGGTCAAAGATACCACATTTATTATTTAAGGAGATCTTCAGAATGTCAAAAGAACACACACATCCCATTGCCATGTGTGGCATAGTCTTTATATGGTAATCATCATATGGATTTGGCAACGCCAAATAGATTCTTATTTTATAAAATGGTGAATGAATTTCTAATAAAATGTCATTATTTTAAAGATAGTATTTCATAGATTAATGATCCTTCTGACTTGTAGAGCATCTGAAACTGCGTACTTTGAAGAAAATTGATAGCTTGGCCTTTCCATTCAAGCTTCTTAGTCAATTTACACGGCGCCGTAGAGGCCCAGGCCTGGTCTTTATGCTCAGTGTGCTTCTCAATGGGAAGGTCTGGAGTTACCAGGTAATTAGGATGTGGGCTGAGTTTTATTCTGCCAATTGTATTGATGCTTGCTGAACAGAGCTAATTCCACTTTCAGGCACGTGATCTGAACCTGAAGGGACACAGACCAGAAAGGGCCCTTTTACATATTTCTGGCTCTTCCACCATTTTGGATGTTTAGCACTAGACCTGAACATGGGAGCTCTCCCTCTTCCCCCTACCACATCTCCAAGTCTCTCTGATTCATCCACCAATTTCTTTAAAGCTATTACCTCTGCTTATTTGCTTGGTCTTTCTTATCTGAATTGCCCATAACTGTACATGCCTCATTTAAATCTTCTTCCACCTTCCTGTGTTCTAATCCAACTTCCCTAATGGTTGCTCACATGGCTGTCCTGGCAGCAATCTGGGAAAACTTCTCTAGCATGACCGTACTCCATATAAATAGAGCCTAGAAATTCGGACATCAACTCCAAAATCTTTGTCCTCCTTTTCTCAAAGCTTTTCACTGCATATTTATTCATCTAGTTTACTCTAACAACCTACCAACATCACCCAACCCACATGTTCATCTTAATCTAAACTGAGAAATCAAATGAAATGTTCCTACTGTCTATAGCTTCCATCAGTTTCAACCACATGGAAAGCATCTGCATCAACTGCAATTTCTTAAATCATTCTGTCTAGATTCAGATTCGGCCAACAATGTTGTACCAAACTTTTAACCTGCACCAGGATCAATCTATCCCTTCCCTCCTACATAGCCCTCTAGTTTTATAACATCCACGTACCCATCTAAGTGTTTCTTAAATGGCCTTAATGTATTTAGAGTTAAACTAGAGTTGCAAGGGAATGGGAACCAGTGTATGGTGACGCTGTGCAGACAGGTGTTGTTAAGACCTCAGACAAAGTCAGGGATCAAAAGTCTGAGCATGGTGTGACTAATGTTCTAAGTTGTGTATATTTCAATGCAAGTAGTATTGTAAGAAAGGCAGGTGAGCTCAGGCCATGGATCAACACTTGGAATTATGATACTGTAGCCATTACCAAGGCTTGGTTGCAGGAGGAGCAGGGCTGACAGCTCAGTATTTCAGGGTTCCGTTATTCTTGACACGAGGGATGAAAGGAGTAGGGATGGCATTACAAGTCAGTGAAAACGTCATAGCGGTGCTCAGACAAGACAGACTGGAGAACTTGTTTAGTGACGTTTTATGCGTGGAACTGAGGAATAAGAAAGGTATGATCAGAGTGCAGGATTTAGAGGAGCAAATTTGTAGAGAGATTGCAGACTGCAGCAAGAAACAATATTGTTATAGTAGGTGATTTTAATTTTCCACATATTGACTGGGACTCCCATACTGATAGAGTTTGTCAAATGTGATCAGAAAAGTTACCTTAATCAGTACATAAAAGGCTCAGTGAGAGAGTGGGCGATACTTGATCTCCTTTTAGGGAATATGACAAGGCAGGTTACAGAAACTTATGTAGGGAAACACTCTCAGCACCTTGTGATCATAATGCCATTAGTTTCAAAGTAAATATGGAAAAGGATAGGTCTGGCCTCAGGTTTAGTTTCTAAATTGGAGACAGACCAATTTTGATGGTAGCAGAAAGAATCTGGCAAGTGTGGACTGGGACAGGCTGTTTTCTGGCAAAGTTGTTCTCTGTGAGTGGAAGGCCTTCAAAAGTGAAATTTTGAGAGCATAAAGCTTATATGTGACTGTCAGAATAAAAGGTAAAGATAACAGGTTTAGGGAACTTTTTTAAAAAAAGATATTGAGGACATGGTTAAGAAGAAAAAGTAGGCACATAACAGATAGGAACAAATGAGGTACAAGAGAACACTTAAGAAAGAAATCAGGAGGGCTAAAAGAGGGCATGAGGTTGCTCCAGCAGGCAAGGTGAAGGAGAATCCCAAGAGATTCGACAAATGTGTTAAGAGCAAAAGGATTGTAAGAAACAAAACTGACCCACTGGAAGATCAGGATGGTAATCTATGCATGAAGCCAAAAGAGATGGGGGAGATCTTATATAGGTTTTTTTTTTGCATCTACATTTACTCGGAGGTGTTTGCTGTATTGAGGCAAATTAGATGTGGGGGTAGAAGGGTGGGTTGGCAAGTTTGCAGACGATACAAAGGCTGGTGGTGTTGTAGATAGTGTAGAGGATTGTCAAAGTTTGCAGAGAGGCATTGATAGGACGCAGAAGTGGGCTAAGAAGTGGCAGATGGAGTTCAACCCGGAGAAGTGTGAGGTGGTACACTTTGGAAGGACAAACTCCAAGGCAGAGTACAAAGTAAATGGCAGGATACTTGGTACTGTGGAGGAGCAGAGGGATCTCGGGGTACATGTCCACAGATCCCTGAAAGTTGCCTCACAGGTGGATAGGGTAGTTAAGAAAGCTTAAGGGGTGTTAGCTTTCATAAGTCGAGGGACAGAGTTTAAGAGTCGCGATGTAATGATGCAGCTCTATAAAACTCTGGTTAGGCCACACTTGGAGTATTGTGTCCAGTTCTGGTCACCTCACTATAGGAAGGATGTGGAAGCATTGGAAAGGGTACAGAGGAGATTTACCAGGATGCTGCCTGGTTTAGAAAGTATGTATTATGATCAGAGATTAAGGGAGCTCGGGCTTTACTCTTTGGAAAGAAGGAGGATGAGAGGAGACATGATAGAGGTGTACAAGATAATAAGAGGAATAGATAGAGTGGATAGCCAGCGCCTCTTCCCTAGGGCACCACTGTTCAATACAAGAGGACATGGCTTTAAGGTAAGGGGTGGGAAGTTCAAGGGGGATATTAGAGGAAGGTTTTTTACTCAGAGAGTGGTTGGTGCATGGAATGCACTGCCTGAGTCAGTGGTGGAGGCAGATACACTAGTGAAGTTTAAGAGACAACTAGACAGGTATATGGAGGAATCTAAGGTGGGGGCTTATATGGGAGGCAGGGTTTGAGGTTCGGCACAACATTGTGGGACGAAGGGCCTGTACTGTGCTGTACTATTCTATGTTCTAAGGTGTTCCCTCAATCCTGTGGGAGGAAAATGCACAAATTGCAGAGGCCCTAGCAGAGATACCGGAAGATTGGTGGATAGCTGAGGTTGTTCCACTGTTTAAAAGACCAGGATATTATAGGCCAGTGAGCCTGATGTCAGTAGTGAGAAAATTATTGGTAGGTATTCTAAGGGATTGAATAAATGAGTATTTGGATAGACATGGACTGATTAGGGATAGTCAGCAGGGCTTTGTACATGCTGATCAATCTTATAAAGGACTTTTGAGGATGTTACCAGGAATGTGGACGAAAGCAAGGTAATGGATGTTGTCTACGTGGACTTTAGCAAGGCATTTGACAAGCCCCACATGGGAGTTTGATCAAAGAGCTTCAGTTGCTCAGCATTCAAGATGAGGTAGCAATTTGGATTAGACATTGGATCCGCGGGAGAAGCCAGAGAGTGGTAGTAGCTGGTTGCTTCTCTTGCTGGAGGCCTGTGACTCGTGGTGTGCCACAGGGATCAGTGCTGTCCATTATTGTTTTGTCATCTATATCAATGATCTGGATGACAATGTAATTAACTGAATCAAATTTGCAAATAACACCAAGAATGGGGCTGTAGTGGACAGCAAGGAAGACTATTAAAGTTTGCGCGGGATCTGGACAAACTGGAGAAATTAGCTGGAAAATGGCAGATTGAATTTAATGCAAGCATGAGGTCTTACACAGCAAATGGTAGAGCACCGGGGAGTGCAGTAGGACAAAAGGGATCTGGGAATACAGGTCCATAATTTAAGGAAAGTGGCATCACAGGTAGATAGGGTGGTAAAGAAAGCTTTTGGCATATTGGCCTTCATAAATCAAAGTATTGAGTACAGGAGATGGGATGTTATTTTGAAGTTGTACAAGACATTGGTGAGGCCTAATTTGGAGTATTATGTGCCGTTTTGGTCACCTACCTACAAGAAAAATAAGGTTGAAAGAGTACAGAGAAAATTTACAAGAATGTTGCCGGGACTGGAGGACCTCAGTTATAAGAAAAGATTGAATAGGTTAGGATTTTATTCCTTGGAACATAGAAGATTGAGTGGAGATCTGATAAAGGTATACAAGATTATGAGGGGTATAGATAGGGTAAACGAAAGCAGGCTTTTTCCACTGAGGTTGGGTGGAACTATAACCAGATGTCATGGGTTAATGGTGAAAGATGAAAATTTTAAGGGGAGCATGAAGGGAAAATTCTTCACTCAGAGGTGGAGAATGTGGAATGAGCTGCCAGCACAAGTGGTGCATGCAAGCTTGATTTCAACATTTAAGAGAAGTTCGATAGGCGTACGGACGGTAGGGGTATGGAGTACCATGGTCCAGGTACAAGTTGATGGGACGAGGCAGTTTTAAATGGTTCGGGATGGACTAGATGGGCAAAGGGCCTGTTTCTGTGTTGTACTTTTCTGTGACTCTTCGTACCTCTAACAACGCCCCTAGCAGGTTGTTCTATACACTCACCACTATGTTAAACAAAAATAGATCTCTGACATCTGCCCCCCCACCATACTTTCCTCCAATCATCATAAAATGATGCTCCCCCAAAAACCAGTAGAAGAAATCTTTAGAAACAAACAAGATGATTTCAACATGTTCTGCATTGTGAATTAAGAGTAGAATAAAGACGATATGTAGAAAGCCCATTGACCACTAGAAGCAAGAAACTTCATTGCCATCCACCACCACCATTTGGAAAGTCATTTAATTCTTCTGTCGGCCAAGTTAGCTGCAACAGTTCAGAAGATCTGGATGTGATAAGGAAGGAGAGATGCACCATAGACAGCCAGAAATCAAGCAGCTTCCTACCTCATTGGCTGTACTGTAGAGCTTTTGTTCAGTGTGAGCGTGGGCATCACAGACAAATTCTTCTTCAGACAGCTTTCCTTTGGTCAGCTCCAAATCTTGCCAAGTCTCCTGGAGTGCCTGCTCTCGCTGTTGCAGTTCAGACACACACTGTTCAAGCTCTTTCTTGCCATCCAGAAATAGCTCGTTAACCTGAAGGTAAGCAGGGAGAAACAAAAAGGGGAATTGTTATCTGGAGTCCACTGAGTGTTAGATGATTATTTAATCATTTTAGCTAATTCTATGATACTAAAGTCATCCCCAGAGGTGGTGACTAATCAGCCATTTGCTATCAGCACTTGGTATTTTGATTTCAGATTTCAATATCTGGAATTTTACTCCTAGTCAGAGCGATGTAGCACAGATACAGGCTCTTGGACTCAACCACTCCATGCCAGCCCAGCTAGACCCAATCTCCAGCATTCTGTCTATATCCCACTAAATCCCACCCATCGAAGTGTATATCCAAGTGCTTCTTAAATGATACGACTACACCCGTCTCAACCACGTTCTCTGACAGCTTGTTCCATAAACTCACCACCCACTGCATGAAAAAGTTACCCCTCAAGTCCCTTTTAAATCTTGGCCCCTTCACCCTAAAATTTATACTCCCCTACTCTGGGTAAAAGATTGCTACCCCCCCACTTTATCCATGCCTCTCATAAGTTTAAACATTTCTATAAGATTGCCTGTCATTATCCTACTTTCCAAGGAATAATAGCCTAGCCTGGTCATCCTCTTGCTTTAAGCACAACTTTCCTATTACAAAATGACCAAAACTGTGTACAATACTCCTCGTGTGGTCTCAAAGATTTACACCACTGCCACATTGTATCCCAACTCCTACTCAATCCCCTAACTGATGCAGACCAGTATGCAAAACACCTTTTCACCACCCTGTCTACCTGTGGTGCTGCTTTCAGCAAATTATATCATCTCACACTTATCTGTATTGAAATCCATTTGCCACTCCTCAGGCCAGCTTCCTTAACTGATCAAGGTCCCCTTGCAATCTACGATAACCTTATTCACCAGCAACAGCACCTCAAAGTCGAGTTATCAATAAACTTACTGATCAAGCTTCGTGTATTCACAACCAAATCACTTACATAAATAGCAAAAACAAGGGTCCCAACGTTTGCCCTCGTGGCACATCACAAGTCACCAGCCTCCACGTCCATGCACAAAAATTTATGTCTTGGCATCTATACATTTCTCAACTGGTTCTTTTAAAATCCCAGGACAGAAGAGCTTGTTTCAGAATATTTGTAACTCACTTTTGCTCTTTATCATCACTAAGTTTTAGCAAGACCCAACTCAGAAAGCAACATTAGTTTCCTTGGGATACTAGCTCTTCCTTCAATTTAAATAGTTTTGCAAAGTACTCAGAATCAATTGTATTTCCATTACTTAAAAACATACAAATAAAAGCAGGTTACCCAGTCCCAACTACAACCCATCTCCTGTATCATAAAGCATGTGTATCATTTCTTTACAATTGGCACTGTTATCTCAGCTTTTTCTTTTTATTTATTCCTCTTCAGCTACCTGGATGTGTAATAAATCTGATTTTATAAGTATGCCATTAACTTTACCACACCAATTTATTTTGGCAAATAGAGCTCCTCCACTGGCTGTGTTACATAAACCCATCTTAGAAAATATCCCAGCACTCTGCTGCACTTGTCCAAATTATAGACTTCTTGGTTTACTGAAGGCAGTCTCTCTCATCACATACAAGTCAACTTTTCTCAGCTTTAGATTACTAATAGCTTTAACTATTGCCACTCAGTGTTCCTCTCTTCAATACACAACATTGAATTTATTAAGAATGGTATTAGAAAAACATTCATATGACATTTAGCTAAATCATTCTCATCTGCTCTGATAATGGCCCACACTCTTTTTAGATTATTTGGATACATTTCTGCAAAAACCTATTTTATGCCCAATCCAGAAATTAATTGCTTTGTGAATACAAGGTACTTCGCTTATCTTCATCTATATGAAAAGTTCTTCTAGCTACTTACTGGGTGGACTGGTCAATGGCTTGAAATCAAGTTCATCCTTCTCTTTAGCAACCATCTGCGGTTGAGGCCAGATTCGTCAACAGCCTCTGTATGGAGCTTGATCCAAACAGATATAATCTACGACAAGACCCTTTTCCAATTCTGGAATATCATCCAATTTGCCCGTGCCTCAATTCAGCTACTACTGAACCAACAGCTTTGACTATTCCAGTGCTCACTAGCAACCCATCTTCCACCTCCATCAAGTGTGTCCTTCCACAGTACCCTGCTGCCTGTCCCATAGACAACCCAGTGCTCCCAGCCCAATAGCACAGCAACCACTTCCTCTATGGCCTCATCCCACCCAACCTCTTCGTACTCTTCTAGCCTTCGATATTCTACCCATTTTGACATCTTCTACAAATTTATATTAGAGAACTATATTGTACCTCCAGCTTTCTTTGTTCTGGTCTGGAATTCCCTCCCTCAAAGTCTAAAGTGACTCCTTAAAATCTGTTAAGCAAAGTTTTGTCTTAATAACACCTTCTGTGGCTAAACCTCAAATTTTAATTTACTTGGTAGTTCTGATATACCGGGGATATTTTGCTGTGTTAGAACTGCAATACAAATGCACATTGTTATCCTGGGGTAACAATTATTATGGTGGCCTCCTACCCGTTTCAGCTCTTCCTCCATAGCAGCGATCTTTTCTACATAGTCATTAATCATCTCTTCCTGAACGGTCACTTTACTCTGCATCAGTCTAAAAGAAAAAAAAATAGTTGTATTACCATAGTATAGACTTCCATATTACACATCTAAATTTTGCACAAACTGCTGGGTTTTCCTTGCTGCAGTATCAAACCACTTAACATTTATTATGAACAGTGTAATAGAGCAGCTCAATCTCATTCCCTTGGCAAAAACTGCTAGAATTGTCACCCGCACAATACTTATCACATGACCAAACTTATCCCCCACAGCCCAGATCTTAACACTTCTGTACGTGCCGCTAGTATCAGATTAGCTCTTAAATATATTCAACATGAGGACATCTGGAGTCTGGAATCATTGTATATTGCATTTAAGTAGCCCCCTCTGCATTGAAAACAGTGGAAGGAGGGACGAGAAAGCTGCGGACCACCATAAGTGGGGAGTGTAAACATCCATACCCCTTATCAAGCAAAGCCCTATATCAGGAGCCTCACTGTTCAAAAGTTGCATTCTAAAAACAAAAAAAAAGCAAAAAATAACAGCTCAAAGGTTAAGCTGAAATCACCATTTTGTTTCAATGGAAATTTAGACTCAACATTTGTACCTGAAATGTAAACTTACTCGTAGTTTTCTACAGACATGAATACTCCATTTTTTTCACGTGCTGCAGCAAGATCCCGTTTTAGTCTTTCAATCTCCTCGGTGTACTCCTGCAATCAAATTAATTACCCAGTTGGACCACTTACACCAAGTTGAACTTGAACTACAGTCATTTGGAAGTACATTAAAAGAAACTACAGCCGGCCCTCCTTATCCGCGAGTTCCGCATGTGCGAATTGAACCAACCGCGAATCGAGAAAACCCAGAAGTGCTCTTCCAGCACTTGTTGTTCGAGCATGTACAGACTTTTTTTTCTTGTCATTATTCCCTAAACAATGGAGTATAACAACTATTTTACAAGGCATTTACATTGTATTAGGTATTATAAGTAATCTAGAGATGATTTAAAGTATACGAGAGGATGTGCGTAGGTTATCGTGGATCAGGATCGAAAAAAAACGGAAGTTCTCTTACTAAGTAAGTGGGAGCAGGTACACCTGATATTATTTAGCGTCAGTTAGTCAAACGTTTGTCTTAGTATATAGTATATATTTTACCTTTCTATGCATATAAAACAATTAAGAAATGCAAGTTTCAGCGCCGGGCTTGGGAACGAAAGTTCCCGAGTTCGATCCAGTGACAGACCGCTCCCAAGCGTGCTCTCCATCCCTGCCGGGATGATGTGAGGGTTCAAAAACCCAAAACCCCAGAATCCAATAACTAAACCACTACGTTGCTTAGTAATAATTGTAGCTTTCATTGGGGCAGGGCCTTTCTCACTTTATCCTTTAAAATTGTTCCGATCGTTGACCGACTGTAGCCTAACGCTTTTCCAATGACCGATGGCGTTTCACCTCTTTCCGATCGCTTTATTATTTCCACTTTATTTCAAATCGCGATCGTGATTATTTTCGTGAACAGAAGCACTGCGGATTCAGAGCTCCACTGCCGGGTCCTAACGTCCACTGCACTGAGATGGGTTAAATAAGGTCCGGGGTTCCGCTGGGTCCTAAGATCCACCGCATTGAATCAGGTTGAATAAGGGACTTGAGCATCTGCGTTTTTTGGTATCCGTGAGGGGTCCCGGAACCAATCCCTCGTGGATAAGGAGGACAGACTGTAATTTGTTACATTGCATTCTCACTCAGAAATACATCTAGCTGGATTGTAGAACTGTAATACAATAACTTTTAGGAAAATCATGGCTCTATTTCTACATATGCATTCAAAAAATAAAACATCAGAAAAAAAACACATGAATTGTCATTACTGGAGTCAGAAACAACAGTCGTTACTGCTACAGTTTATTTCATGTTCTTGGTTCTGCCACGCAGTTTCTGGTGTGAATACACGAATAGTTGAACCACAACTTTGAAACAAAAAAGGAAGTGAGAGATAATCAGCATCTTTAAATGGTATATCAGCCTCTGCCTTTTGCAGATAGAAGCTGATCCAACTTATTCAGGATTTGTTTTTTTAAATCCTTGCAAAACAGAAGAGGCTGTGCCAGACTTTCAAAAGGTTACATCTAAATAATGACAACTCATGAATTGCTAAGGATTTTGATTTTACGGCTCGTTTCATAAATTTGTAGAGTATATCTTTTTTTATAAACATTGAATGAAGCATCGTAAGATACCTTAATCAAGGCCCTCTTGGTGAGTTTCTGATTCACTTCGGGTTTATTCAAGATGTTCTTTGCACGATAGGCATAATCCAGAGTGCTCATGGTTTCCTGTTGTTAGGGACATTGAACTGGATTAATTAACTCCAAGCAAATGTGGCAGCTCTACTTCAATGAACAATCAAATAACCATTTCATAAATAGGCTTTCAAAACTATTTTGAGTGGCAAATAAGAAAGAACAACAGAACTGCCATTTTGGTCTGTCTAGATTAACAGCAACTTGTTGGCCTCAAGTTAGATCATACTGACTTCAAGATTCACGGAAGCAGGGGAAATGGTGGCAATAATTGAGGTTTTAGTCCGTCCTCCAAGAGAGTCCTGAAGAATCCTGGTAAGTTTTGATTCTCTACAAATGTACAGAGAAAAAAAAACATCATGAGCAGGTTCACAAATAATATGATCCATAAGTAGAAGATGTTTTTAAAAAAAAATGTTGAAGATATATACCTGTACGGTATATGAGGGGCTCTCTCAACTAATGCTGTGATTACTCTTCCCAGAGTTAGCAATGACTGATTTATATTGCCAGCTTCACGAGCTCGTTTATCCACAGCTCCAGAACGGCCAATATTTTCGCTCCCAGCAAGATCCACCTTTAGGGGTTCAGAAAATAATTGGGTGCAATTAAAACCACGTCTATTTGCACTAACTATAATTGAACAGAAGATTCTGAGCCACCAATTATCCCCTCTTACCTAGGTGGAGCATATCTTATGGTATCTTAAGGAACAATGTTTTCAGCTACCTCAAATCCTTCTAAACATTTGTTTTAATATAGCAAAACCATACATATAACAACACAAATTTGTCAAGATTACTCAGTTAGAAATATCCCGCAATCCAGTTCACAAAGTGCTTTGTTTCAAAACAAATTTTTGATTTTTATAGTTTAAAAAAAATTCCATTAGTAGCTTTCAGCAATTCACCTAATTTTTAAAAAAATATACAAATGAAAGCTGCAAAGAGTATTGTAGGTTATTTGATCCAAGTAGTTATCATAAAACCATAAGATATCGGAGCAGAATTTGGCCCATTGAGTCTACTCCACCTTTCATCATAGCTGATCCAATTTCCCCCAGTCCCAGTCTTCCGCCTTCTCCCGGTATTTTTTCATGCCCTGACTGATCAAGACTCTATCAACCTTTGTCTTAAATATACCCAATGACGTGGCTTCCACAGCCACCTGTGGCAACAAATTCCAACATTCACCACCCTCTGGCTGAAGAAATTCCTCATCTCCGTTCTGAAGGAACCAAATTTAATTCAGAATGGCAGATACATACTCCTCTCAGAGTCACAAAATGCTGATCAAATTTAAAATTGCTACTATCATGCACTCCCTACTTTAGAATTTTTAACACAAATACATACTGACCCATTGGTGATCAAAAAAAAAATTTGGCAAGGATCAGGGATAAAACTGAAGGAAGAGAGCATGAAAAGGACCTTTAATTTATAAAGCACAAAGAGGATAATAGTTCTCAGTATAGAACAGTAGACCACCGGATCAGGCCCTTCAGCTCATGAACATTGCCAAACTAAACCAAGTGCCTTCTCTTACACGTGATCTGTATCCCTCTATATTCATGGGTTTATGGAACAGCCGTTGAACACAGCTATTGCATCTCTTCCACCACTACCCCAGGTGTCTGGATCACTCTGGAGTTATGACATGATAGACAGCATAACAACTGATTAACTAAAAGAACCAGTCTGCGGGAAATAAAACTTGTACACACTACAATGGGACATGTTGATTCTATCCCATTGAAAGTACAGAGGGGGAGACAACAGATGAACAATCCTACTATTTAACACATTGTTAAAGGTGTATCCTTGCATAGTGCAGGACAGATGTGTGTGTCTCTTAACTTTCTGGATAGTTGCCCCTCAACACTAACAGAAAGGGTGTATTTTGTGTCTAGCTTTTCAATATTCTAAGGGGTTCTGCTAGCTGGGACGAGCTACCGCTGTAGTTAAGTAATTCTGTAAATTTACCTGACTATATTCAAAATGTTAAAATGGGTGTTTGAAACCATAGTTAATTGCTCATTGTTATCTTTGAGATGAAGTGCTTTAAAACATTGCATCACGAGAGCAAGAATGTCTTGGGCTCTCTCTCCTGTAGATTCACTGTGTGAATAAAGATTTTTATATTTCCCAGTTACAACTTCCATGCAACTCAGTTCTAGTTAGTCACAGCACCAGGTACCTACAAACCTCTAAGTAAAAAAAAACTTGCCCACACAACTCCTTTAAACTTACCCCACCTTTTTTAAAAAATGCATGCCCTCAAGTACTTGCCATTTAAAAACAAAAAGGTGTTCCTCTGAACAGGTTGCTTTATGGGGTTTTCTTTCCCAAGGGTTTGATCTGCTATGGTTTATACAAAGTCAACACAGAGATAAAATTTGCAGCTCCAACACCAGATGGAGGTCTAAATCAGATGTTTCATTTTGTATTTAAGACAAATTTACATAAAATGATACTTACCAAGTTCAGTTTTCCGATCTTTACGAGCTCTTCCCCATCAAGGGTAGTCTCCTTCATATGTATTGTAACAGAAAAGACTGAATGTGAACGACTGGGAAAGAAATGTACAAGACATTAAATGTCTTTTAGTCTCTAATACTTTGTCCTTCAGATTAGTTTTCAGCAAGTACCCATAATGTTCATTACTTTGAAATTCAACTGAAAAGGTGATCTCCATTTAGAAACATAGAAAATCTACAGCTCAATACAGGCCCTTCGGCCCACAAAGTTGTGCTGAACACGTTCCTACCTTAGAAATTACTACGTTTACCTCGAGCCCTCTATTTTTCTAAGCCCCATGTACCTCCAAAAGTCTCTGAAAAGACCCTATGGTATCCGCCTCCACCACTGTTGCCGGCAGCCCATTCCACATACTCACTACTCTCAGCATAAAAAAAAACTTATCCCTGACATCTCCTCTGTACTTACTCCCCAGCACCTTAAACCTGTGTCCTCTTGTGGCAACCATTTCAGCCCTGGGAAAATGCCTCTGACTATCCACACGATCAATGCCTCTCATCATCTTATACACCTCTACAGGTCACCTCTCATCCTCCGTCGCTCCAAGGAGAAAAGGCCGAGTTCACTCAACCTATTCTCATAAGGCATGCTCCCCAATCCAGGCAACATCCTTGTAAATCTCCTCTGCACCCTTTCGATGACATCCATACCCTTCCTGTAGTGAGGTGACCAGAACTGAGCACAGTACTCCAAGCGGGGTCTGACCAGGGTCCTATATAGCTGCAACATTACCTATCGGCTCCTAAATTCAATTCCACGATTGATGAAGGCCAATACATTGTATGCCTTCTTAACCACAGAGTCAACCTGCGCAGCTGCTTTGAGCATCCTATGGACTCGGACCCCAAGATCCCTCTGATCCTCCACACTGCCAAGAGTCTTACCATTAATACTATATTCTGCCATCATATTTGACCTAACAAAATTAACCACTTCACACTCGTGTGGGTTGAACTTCATCTGCCTCTTCTCAGCCCAGTTTTGCATCCTATCAATGTCCCGCTGTAACCTCTGACAGCCCTCCACACTATCCACAACACCTCCAACCTTTGTGTCATCAGCAAATTTACTAACCCATCCCTCCACTTCCTCATCCAGATCATTTACAAAAATCACAAAGAGCAGGGGTCCCAGAACAGATTCCTGAGGCACACCACTGGTGACCGACCTCCATGCAGAATATGACCCCTCTGCAACCACTCTTTGCCTTCTATGGGCAAAAGTCAGTTCTGGATTCACAAAGCAAGGTCCCCTTGGATCCCATGCCTCCTTACTTTCTCAATAAGCCTTGAATGGGGTTCCTTATCAAATGCCTTGCAGAAATCCATATACACTACATCTACTACTCTACCTTCATCAATGTGTTTAGTCACATCCTCAAAGAATTCAATCAGGATCGTAAGGCACAACCTGCCTTTGACAAAGCTATGCTGACTATTCCTAATTATACTATTCCTCTCCAAATGTTCATAAATCCTGCATCTCAGGATCTTCTCCATCAACTTACCAACCACTGAAGTAAGACTCACTGGTCTATAATTTCCTGGGCTATCTCTACTCCCTTTCTTGAATAAAGGAACAACATCCGCAACCCTTCAATCCTCCGGAACCACTCCCATCTCCATTGTTGATGCAAAGATCATTGCCAGAGGCTCAGCAATCTCCTCCCTCACCTCCCACAGTAGCCTGGGGTACATCTCATCCGGTCCCGGCAACTTATCCAACTTGATGCTTTCCAAACGCTCCAGCACATCCTCTTTCTTAATATCTATATGCTCAAGCTTTTCAGTCTGTTGCAAGTCATCACTACAATCACCAAGTGAATTTCCATAGTGAATACTGAAGTATTCATTAAGTACCTCTGCTATTTCCTCCGGTTCCCTACATACTTTCCCACTGTCACACTTGTTAGATCCTATTCTTTCACGTCTTATCCTCTTGCTCTTCACATACTTGTAGAATGCCTTGGGGTTTTTCCTTGATCCTGCCCGCCAAGGCCTTCTCATGGCCTCTTCTGGCTCTCCTAATTTCCTTCTTAAGCTCCTTCCTATTAGCCTTATAATCTTCTAGATCTCTAACATTTCTAGCTCTCTGAACCTTTTGTAAGCTTTTCTTTTCTTCTTGACTAGATTTATTGCAGCCTTTGTACACCATGGTTCCCGTATCCTACCATAACTTCCCTGTCTCATTGGAACGTACCTATGCAGAACTCCACACAAATATCCCCTGAACATTTGCCACATTTCTTCCGTACTTTTCCCTGAGAACATCTGTTTCCGATTTAAGCTTCCACTTTCCTGCCTGATAGCCTCATAATTCCCCTTACTCCAATTAAACACTTTTCTAACTTGTCTGTTCCTATCTCTCTCCAATGCTACTGTAAAGGAGTTAGAATTATGATCACCATCTCCAAAATGCTCTCCCACTGAGAGATCTGACACCTGACCAGGTTCATTTCCCAATATCAAATCAAGTACAGACTCTCCTCTTGTAGGCTTATCTACATATTATGTCAAGAAACCTTCCTGAACATACCTAATAAATTCCACCCCATCTAAACCCCTTGCTCTAGGGAGATGCCAATCGATATTTGGGAAATTAAAATCTCCCATCACGTCAACTCTGTTATTATTACACCTTTCCAGGATCTGTTTCCCTATCTGCTCCTTGATATCCCTGTTACTATTGGGCGGCCTATAAAAAACACCCAGTAAAGTTATTGACCCCTTCCTGTTCCCAACCTCCACCCAGAGACTCTGTAGACAATCCCTCCATGGCATCCACCTTTTCTGTAGCCGTGACACTATCTCTGATCAACAGTGCCACGCCCCCACCTCTTTTGCCTCCCTCCCTGTCCTTTCTGAAATATCTAAAACCCGGCACTTGAAGTAACCATTCCTGTCCCTGAGCCATCCAAGTCTCTATAATGGCCACCACATCATATCTCCAAGTACTGATCCGCGCTCTAAGCTCATCCGCTTTGTTCTCAAACCTTCAGTCTGATCATGTTCCTTCTCTATCACCTGCCTATCCTCCCTCTCGCACTGTCTACAAGCCTTCTTTATTTGTGAGCCAACCTCCTCTTCCCCTGTCTCTTCAGTTCGGTTCCACCCCAAACAATTCTAGTTTAAACTCTCCCCAGGAGCCTTAGCAAACCTCCCCGCCACGATATTTGTCACCCTGGGATTCAAATGTAACCGTCCTTTTTGTACAGGTTACACCTGCCCCAAAAGAGGTCCCAATGATCCAGAATTCTGAATCCCTGCCCCCTGCTCCAATCCCTCAGCCACGCATTTATCCTCCACCTCATTCTTAGATTAGACTTAGATTATACAACCATATAACAAATACAACACAGAAACAGGCCACCTCGGCGCTTCTAGTCCGTGCCAAACTCTTACTCTCACCTAGTCCCACCGACCTGCACTCAGTCCTCGTTTATTGTCATTTAGAAATTCATGCATTAAAAAATGATACAATGTTCCTCCAGAATGATATCACAAGAAACACAGGACAAACCAAGACTAAAACTGACAAAACCACATAATTATAACATATAGTTACAACAGTGCAAAGCAATACCATAATTTGATAAAGAGCAGACCATGGGCACGGTAAAAAAAAGTCTCAAAGTCCCGATAGCCTGATCATCTCATGCAGATGGTAGAAGGGAGAAACTCTCCCTGCCATGAACCTTCAAGCACCGCAAATTTGCCGATGCAGCACCATTGGAAGCACCCGACCACAGCGGACTCTGAGTCTATCCGAAAGCTTCGAGCCTCTGACCAGCCCTTTGACACCAAGCACCATCCTCTGCCGAACACTTCGACCCCGCCCCGGCCGCCAAGCTACAAGCAAAGCCGGGGACTCAGGGCCTTCCCCTCCAGAGATTTCGGACCACAGAGTAGCAGCAGCAGCGAAGCAGGCATTTCAGAAGTTTCACCAGATGTTCCTCCGTGCTCTCACGTCCATCTCCATCAAATCAGGATTGTGCACGGCACCCTACTTAACAAATAACAGACATCACCACCGGAGTGGCCGCTGCGAGCTGCGTCGCGCCGCCATCTTCTCCTCTCCTCTCATTCTATTCCTATTCTCACTGTCACGTGGGACAGTGTTCTGTTTATTCTGTTTGTTAATAATACTTAAAATTTGTTTGAGAATATTAAAAAGTGGTTTAATGGCACAGGAGACAAATATTGTAGAAATGGTGCTGAAAGGAGGACTCTGAATGCTTAAATGTCATGATTCAGTAACATTAACCACAGCTACCTAGAACAAAATTGTTAAAACACCAGGCTCTATTTTGTTAATGAATACCAAAAGATATATTTACTGCAAAACCATATCCCTGAATATTTAACTTAATCTCTTGTGTACATAGCTTATTTTGGAAATAGTTTTTGGAAGTTTTCAACAAGACACAGTTAGCCATACCTTGAGTATGCGTTCATCAAAGTTGCTGCAGTTGTCCGCTTTGCTGCTCCCCTCTCCAGAATCTGATAAACTTCATCTTTATTGTGGACAGAAATTTCTTCAAGTCCTTTAATTATAACTCCTCTCTACAATGCAACGCAAAACAAAAAGAAAGAAAAACCGTATCTTAGAGTTCTTCAAGCCAGAAAGAGATCCTGCGGTAGCGTAGTGGTTAGACGATGCTATAACTGCTTGGTGTGGGGTTCGGAGTTCAAATCTGACTTCATCTGTGGGGCTGTACATTCCCCATCTGGAACATGTGAGTTTTCGCCGGATGATCTGGTTTCCTCCCAGTCTAAAGTTGTATCGGTTAGTAGGTTAATTGGTCATTGTATATTGTGCCGTGATTAGGCCAAGGTTAAATTGAGTGTTGCTCAAAGCTCAAGCAGCACAGGATTACAGCACTGTTTTACCAGTAATGTTACCTTATTACGAGGATCGTCAAACATTTGCAGCCTCTCACCAACATCAGCTGAGGGGCTCAGAAGGTCAAAGAGCTCCTCGTTATAGATTTCCAACAAAGAAACTTTCACAGAGAACTCAGCGCCTTGAGCTGCCAGTCTTTCAAAAATCTGATGCAGAGTACGTGGAATGATGCCTGCCAAAGGATCCTATGGAAGGCAAAAATCAATTCAAGTTTTTAAACAGCTGAGGATTAAAAGGAATGATTTTACATCACACCTTTCACAGCTTCAGGACCATCAGACCGCTATTACAGATATTTATTGTAAGCATTATTGAAATAAAGTCACTCTGAGCAGCCAAAATATTACCATACTGTGACAAATCAATGATCGCTTTCTCTCAGCCTGAAACATCAACTTTTTAATTCCACTTCATACATGCTGCCTTGCCTGCTGAGTTCCTCCAGCACTTTGTATATAACTCTGGATTTTACTCTCATGTTTACGAAACAAGAAGCTACTGTCTGTGACCCAAAAGTGAATAATAATTATTCTGCCCCCTCATCAGCAACACTCAACTTTATTATTCATTTGATATCACTTTTTTTACGAAGTCTCAGTACATATTATTTAAATTAATGGACCACATGGATAAGCCCATGAGCCATTCTCTGCTACAGAAAAAAAAATGAAATTCCTTCAACAGATCTCACACCCTAAAGAAATCAATTGCACACACTGTCATGGAGAAAGATTAAACGTTCCTTTGCCACCTTTTTTTTTTAAAAAAGGGGGAATGATCCTTACCAGTTGACAAATGTCACCCCTTTGCTTTGTTATCAATTAATAAATTGGCAGGATATAATTTAATCCTTATTACCAAGACAGGTCAGATATGATTTATTCAGGTCTATCCAACCCATATCACAGGGAAAAGTGAACCTTTTGGAAAAGCCACAGAATGTTCTCAGCTCCTACACCTCGAAATTTGTTCAAAAGTTTGTTCCTTTGTTCCTCAAAATGCAGTTTTCACTATTTATCATTTCTACTCTGCACTTGAATAGCTTCCATGCTATTTGACCACCTGACATTTTGTTAGCATAACTTAGCTTCAAAGTACATCTCGAAAGTATATCAATTGGCTGTAAAGTGCTCGGGTAGACCAAATTTATGAGAAGTACAAACTCTTGTCCTTGTGCACAACTTCATACATAACTCCACTCAATTAATTCACTTAGATGTTTGTAAACTCTGAATTCATTAATTTTTTTTTGCTCCAATGGGCTGACAAGTAGTGTATAATTAAAAATAAACTGAATTAATTAACTTTCTATTAACCATGTTGTTCGTGTGTAGTCAGTTTTAAATGGATGCAATGGAAACACAAATTCCCTCAATTACATAATACGCAACTAAGCAGACACAAAGAAAGGACTACCTTACAAAAATCATAATTAACTACATCATTTCAAGCTCAGTTCTTCTACAGTTAGAAGTGATAGAGCAATAAATACAAGACTGTCACTTACTTCTTCCCAGGTAAATTGTTCACTTTGCGACCTCTCGCCTTCCATTGTAAAGGTCTTCCCAGTACCAGTTTGGCCGTATCTAATTCAAAATGGAGAAATTTAAGAAGCCCAATGAACAGTTCATTTGACACAAACTTAAACAGCAACTACAGGATTTAAAGAATGGACTTTTACGGCTCATAGAAGTCCCGCATGAGATCCTTGATGTACTGACTTCCGTTCTAATATTTGTATATCTGTGCCCAGTAATGCTACTGTGACACTGTATTTTCCTTTGTGATCAATAAACGATCTATCTATCTATTGCAGCAGCAGCTGAAAAACTACAAATGGACCCCAAATCCCATTCACCCTGTCTCCCCTTTCACCTTTCCATTACCTTCTCTGCCAATCAAGTGCATGGTTAGTAAGGATTGATTCCAACTGGAAGAAGAGCATTTACAAACTTTCAGCCTGGATCAAGGCCAGCAGTTACACCCTCAATGCAATAAGGAAAAATGCAGCTGAAAACTGAATTGTTAAGCAATTCAGTTCATCTGTTTCGTGATTGGCTTTGGGAAGAAAAGACGAGAGATATCATTGGTCATTTTTCTGATGATCTCTCACTTTTAGGATTAAGCTGAACAAAATTGCTTCTTCCTCGATATTTATTTTAGTCCGTTGGCAATGTACCAGATAGGAGCCCATCTGATTAATCGTTTTCTCCTGCTAATCTCTTGAGGGACAATTGTGAGATTTAAGAATGCGTAAGGACACTCAGTGAAAAACTTGAATTATTTCAATTTGGATGCATGTAGATGAGCAAAGCAGACTATGCTCTATTCTCGCCCCACCATATTGATGCAACCACAACATCAGGAGTTTGAGATAATTTGGCATGTCACCAAACACTCCAGCAAATTTCTATAGCTGTACTGTGGAGAGGATTCTGACTCGTTGCAGCAATCTCTGGTAAGGAGGTGCTAATGCACACGATCATGAGAGACTTCAGAGAGATGTAGACCCAACCATCTTCATCATGGGAACAAGCCTCCGCACCATTGAGGGCATCTTTAAAAGGTAGTGCCTCAAAAAGGTGGCATACGTCATTCTGCTTCTATGTCTTACAGTCTTCTAAGAACCACCACAACCCAGAGCATGCCCTCTTATTACTACCATCAGGGAGGTGGTACAGAAGCCTAAAGACTCAAAGCCACAGGTTTTAAGAATATTCCCCTCACACTATTGAGCTATTCCTCTTTTGCACTATTTATATTTTTACTGTAACTTGGGAGTAATTTGTTATGCTTGCACTGCACTACTACATCGACTCAGGCCTAGGGGGCCGGCGTCGGGCATGATGACGAACTCTTCACTTCTCCCCCTCCCTCATCAGTGTGTTCAGTTCATCTACATTAGCCGTGCCGCTGTCTTCTAGGAGCGTGTTGACCATAGTCTTGGGAGGGCGCCCAGGGTTCATCCTCCCGTGCTTGGGCTCCCATATGATGACTAGGCTGGCAGGTAGCTCGGGGTGGCGTAGACAGTGCCCCGCTAGTTGCAGTCTTCTCGCCTCGATTTTAGTGGAGAGCATCGGTAGGTTGTCATAGAGCTCGACGTTCGTCATGTGCTGTTGCCAACTCACATCAAGAGCCATCCGGAGCATTTGTGTATAGCAACCATCTAGAGACTTTCGCATCGTCTTGGTGAGTGTCCACGTCTCGCATCCGTACATGAGAATGGACTCTATGACTGCTATGAAGATCCTCTTTTTAAGCCCTCTGGTCAGGTTTGACTTCCAGATTTCCTTCATGTCGTTCATAGCCCTCCACGCCAGCGCCTTCCATTTCTTTATGTCCTTCTCCGAACTCATCATTCTTGACCTGAGGTACTTGAAGACAAAGACTTTCTAAATGGTATCATTCTTTACGGTCCTAAGGGTACCTTTGTCGCAATTGAATGCCATGTACTCCATCTTTTTAGCGTTTAGGTGAAGTCCAACTTTATTCCACTCAGTTTCCACTTTTGTCAGTAGCTGCTGTGCTTCCTCCGTCTGGTCAGAGAGCAGGACTATGTCATCTGCAAAATCGAGATCTGTGAGCGTGACTGGTCTGACCCTTTTGGTTCGTCCTGGTTTTATGGTAAAACCAAGCTTGTCATGATCTTTGGTAGCTTGATGCAGAGCGTAATCAAGGACGATTATAAAGATGTAGGGTGCCAGAGTGTCTCCTTGCAGCACACCAGCTAGGAGCTCGAACACTGCTGTTTCTCCGTCTGGTGATACAACTTTCGCATGGTTTTGGTATAGCTGGACTCTATTGCTCTCAGTAGATGGTCTGGCACTCCGTAAGCTTTCAGGATCTTCAGCATTTTACCTCGGTGAATGGAGTCAAAAGCTTTGTGAAAATCGATGAAAGTAAGCACGGGTGGTAGGTTGTTCTTCTTGACTTCCTCAGTGATTCTACGGAGAGCAAGTATTTGCACTACTGTTGTGCACTTCTGCCGAAAATCATTCTGATTGAATCTTAGCTCAGGGTCAATCGCGGTGCAAGTCCTGTTCAAGATCATCCGATTGTACAGCTTTGCTAAGATGCAGGTCAAGCAGATACCGCGGTAGTTATCTGTCTTTGTGAGGGATCCAGACTTGGGGACTGGGATAATGTTTGAGAGTGACCACTGTTCTGGTTTGTCGCCTTTCATCAGTGCCGTATTACATATGTCCAGCAAGATGTCGTCCAGGTCGCAGTTCTTCAGGACTTCTGGTGGTATCCCATCTGGTCCAGCGCTCCTGCCCTGTTTGAGTGCATATTTGGCCTTCTTCAGTTCCTCAATGGTGAATGGGCAGTCATCGATGTCCACTTGCGTTAGTACCGTGGGTACGTTCGTAGACATACAAAAACAGAACCTCCACCTGCAGGAAACAGCTCGACTACATCCTCATAAGAACAAAATGGCGTAATTGTGTGATCAACACAGAAGCCTACAGCACCTTCAACTCAGTCAGTTCTGACCACAGAGTAGTGTCAATGCAAGGAGACTGAGCCTGCGGCAACCCAAAGCCACAGGTCCCTAAGAGAAGATAGACTGGAAGGGTTTCTCCTTACAACCTATTCTTCAAGCCCAGTACATAGTGGAGGTGAGAAATCACTTTGGCCCACTAGAAAGGGAGGAGGAAGAGACTGCCACCCACCGCTATCAACGGCTCATAGACATACACACAGATGCAACAAAGAGTTTGCCTACTGTGAAGCGAATCAAGAAGAGCCGGATCTCGAAACATCCTGACGTCGTCGCAGCAAGAAGCGTGGTCAGTGCTTGTCATGCCGAACTTAGAAGGAGCGAAACGGAAGAGCTAAGAGACAAGTTCAAGACAGCAAAGAAGAATCCCTTTGCCGCCTACGACTGACTGAAGGAAGAGGAACTAGCTGAGAGGATTAGAGAGGTCGAGGTTGCTAATGCAGACAAGCAGCATGGAGAAGCATGGCGCCTAGTCAACGAGATCAGCAGACGGAAGAGGTCCCCATCAGGTCAAATAAATGGTAAAACAGCAGAGGACCGTATCCAGACATGGTTTACCAACTTTAAGAACCTGCTGGGAAGCCCTCCAATGATCACGGAAGAACGAGGACATACCTACGATACTAATGCACTGCACTGCTGCCACAAAACAACAAATCTCCTGACTAACGTCAGCAATAATAAAACTGAATCTGACTGTGGGACGACAGATTGATTGAAAATAAAGAATCCCAGTTTTTAAAAAGATAAAAAGCCCACATCTGAAGCAGGGAAATCTTATTTAACCATTTCTAGATGATGGAAAATTTGTCAACTTACGCAAAAATAGTACAGTTGTACCCCATGATTACTTCATCCAGGATGGGGTACACCACACTTTTGTAGACATCAATTTGCTTTGCTGTGGGTCCAAACACCTGAATTAAAACAAAGTATATTCAGGACTCACTTTGACATTTCTTTGATTTCTGTACGAGGAAAAATGAAGGTTCATACCATGTCAAATGTGTATCTTTTGGCACTCTTTTCAATTCCCAGTGCAAAGTTGCGCACTGCAACTTCTTTTCTGGTTGGGTCACAGTCAACCACGTTGGAGGCATTTGACTTGCGTTCTGATAAACTGAGCGGCCTGTGAAGATCAGAATGTGTTGAATAACATCTTAGTGTTTGCATAAGAAATACATACATCTTTTACCAAAAAAAAGCTGTGTTCATTTCCTGTCAGAGCTGTCTAGACTTGTGGACAGAAGCCCAGTCACACCACAACAGAACATTGTGAAATGGATATTAAACAGAGACTGCTGAAAAAACCATAATGGAATACCCACGACCTTCTCCAGTTTTCCACTAATGAAAACAAATGTACTCTAATTCTATGCTGACAATAGAATTAGAATTTAGGATTTTTAAACTTGGCTTTGGAAAGCAGAAGTAAAAAGGAAGGGAAAAAAATAGATTAGGGTTGGAAAAATACTATGCTCCAAGAAGTGTATGGTAAAATATTTTATGTGGATAAACCACATATTACACCCAAAACCAGTCAATTTTGCAAATTAATAGAAACATGGATTTCCTTTTTAAGGAAAAAGACAGCTGTGGCAATATGCCCCTACTACCCATAAAAATCCAAACTTATCTGCACATTGATTTGTACATGATGACATAGTCAAAAGAATATCACTCTAAAGGTTACATATCGGAGGTTGCAAATAGACAACCTTTAAGCAAAACTCAATTAAGATTTTCATCTCCAAATGAAGATTTCTCTTCTCTCTCCTAAAAAAAATTGTCAATTTATAACGATTTTAAATGTGTTACTCCTAGCACTAGGTTAAGTAGATGGGTAAAATTGACTTTACAAAATGTGGCTTCATAGACTTTGGTCTCCACTGGTGTCCTGAGCAGAGGCAGAAACAGAATATTGTTGATAGTTGATATTTAATAGTTATTTTAATCAGAAGGGGTCGTGCAATGAGGTAGCAAAATATAGATTGGAGATCCACATAAAGAACAATTCAGCACTTCCTGTTCATATGGAAGTACCAGAAATTCACTTTAAGTTGTAAATCCATTATGTCTTTCTTGGAAGTCCTAAATATAAAACTTTCTATAACCCATCAGGAGGGTCTCAAATCTCTCCGCTTCTTTTTGGATTCCAGACCTAACCAGTTCCCCTCTACCACCACTCTGCTCCATCTAGTGGAGTTAGTCCTTACTCTTACTAATTTCTCCTTTGGCTCCTCCCACATCCTCCAAAATAAGGTGTAGCCATGGGCACCCGTATGGGTCCTAGCTATGCCTGCCTTTTTGTTGGTTTTGTGCAACAATCTATGTTCCAAACCTATTCTGGTATCTGTCCCCCACTTTTCCTTCGCTACATCGATGACTGCATTGGCGCTGCTTCCTGCATGCATGCTGAGCTCACTGACTTCATTAACTTTGCCTCCAACTTTCACCCTGCTGTCAAGTTTACCTGGTCCATTTCAGACACCTCCCTCTCCTTTCTAGATCTTTCTGTCTCTATCTCTGGAGACAGCTTATCTACTGATGTCTACTACAAGCCTACTGACTTTCCCAGCTATCTGGACTATTCTTCTTCTCACCCCGTCTCTTGCAAAAATGCCATCCCCTTCTTGCATTCCTCCGTCTCCGCCGCATCTGCTCTCAGGATGAGGCTTTTCATTCCAGGACGAAGGAGATGTCCTCTTTTTTTTTTTTAGAAGAAAGGGGCTTCCCTTCCTCCACCATCAACTCTGCTCTCAAATGCATCTCCCCCATTTCACGCACATCTGCTCTCACAAATATCCTCCCACCACCCCACTAGGAATACGGTTCCCATTGTCCTCACCTACCACCCCACCAGCCTCCGGGTCCAACATATAATTCTCCATAACTTCCGCCACCTCTAACGGGATCCCACCACTAAGCACATCTTTCCCTCCCTCCCTCTCACTGCTTTCCGCAGGGATCGCTCCCTACGCGACTCCCTTGTCCATTCGTCCCCCTGATCCCTCCCCACCGATCTCCCTCCTGGCACTTATCCTTGTAAGTGGAGCAAGTGCTACACATGCCCTTACACTTCCTCCCTTACCACCATTCAGGGCCCCAAACAGTCCTTCCAGGTGAGGCAACACTTCACCTGTGAGTCGGCTGGGATGATATACTGCGTCCGGTGCTCCTGATGCGGCCTTCTATATATTGGCGAGACTCGACGCAGACTGGGAGATCGTTTCGCTGAACACCTACACTCTGTCTGCCAGAGGCCACACAGTTTACTTCCACGTCCCATTCTACTATGTCTATCCACGGCCTCCTCTACTGTAAAGATGAAGCCACACTCAGGTTGGAGGAACAACACCTTATATTCCATCTGGGTAGCCTCCAACATGATGGCACGAACATTGACTTCTCAAACTTCCGCTAATGCCCTACCTCCCCCTCGTACCCCATCCGTTATTTATTTATATACACACATTCTTTTTCTCTCTCTCCTTTTTCTCCCTCTGTCCCTCTCACTATATCCCTTGCCCATCCTCTGGGTTTTCCCCCCCTCCCCCTTTTCTTTCTCCCTAGGCCTCCTGTCCCATGATCCTCTCGTATCCCTTTTGCCAATCAACTGTCCAGCTCCTGGCTCCATCCCTCCCTCTCCTGCCTTCTCCTATCATTTCGGATCTCCCCCTCCCCCTTTCATATCTCATAATAACTCTTCCTTCAGTTAGTCCTGACAAAGGGTCTCAGCCCGAAACGTCGACTGTACCTCTTCCTAGAGATGCTGCCTGGCCTGCTGCGTTCACCAGCAACTTTGTGTGTTGCTTGAAATTCCAGCATCTGCAGAATTCCTCATGTCAACTTTTTTTTGCTTTTTTGCTCTCAAAACATCCTGCTTCAAAGCTATTATTCCCGTCTTCCCTTCAATCGCCACACAATTTCCCTCATTCCGAGCTCTTCGTAAGATCAGAACAATTAAAAAAGAACAGGAGCTGGCCAAATGATCCCGAGACCACTGAACTCCTGGCTAGTCTGAAACCTGGCATCAATTGTTGAACTTGCAACCAGACCCTGCCAAACCGGCTGTAGAACACAGTCAAACACTGCAATTTAGGTACCACCATTTGCAGCAATTAATGAACACAATTAAAATTTGTTACTCTCATGATCCGCAGACACACAGCCCAAGTCTTACCTGCATCGTACAACCACTTGTATATTCTTGGCTTTTTCTTCTTTTTTAGCCGAAGAGATTAGGGATGACATTTTGGTTTTGGTTTACAACAGCACCTGTTGAAGAGAGAAATTCATTAGAACCTATTCCCCAGTTCTCACATTTCACAAATTCATACGATTTGGCAATGTTCTAAAAATTGGTCAATCCCCAAGCAGGCGTGTTTTTGAATTGCAAACTAGATGTCTCTAAGTGAGTTACGATATTTTTGATACAATTCTCTCGTATTTAAAGTGATGGAACTGAAATGAGATTTTTAATCTGATGAGGAACAGAAATCACAATCAAAAATGAAGGTATTTAGCTTGGGCTACTTTGAGGAAAACCTTTCCACAGAAATCACAGTGGAAACCCAGAAATCATTCTATAAGACCATTAGGGAATTAGGCCATTTGACCGTCAAGTGTGCTCCGCCATTTCATCATGGCTGATCCAATTTTCCTCTCAGCTCCAATCTTTTGCCTTCTCCCCGTAACCCTTTATGCCCTGACTAATCAAGAATCTATCACCCTCTGCCTTTAAAATACCACAGCCACCTATGGCAATGAATTCCACAGATTCACCAGTCTATGGCTAAAGAAATTCCTTACCTCCTTCCTAAATGGATGTCCCTCTATCCTGAGACTGCACCCTCAGGCCCTAGACTTCCCCATCATAGGAAACATCCTCTCCACATCCACTCCATTGAGGCCTTTCAACAGTCGATAGGTTTCAATGAGATCTCCCGCCCATTCTACAGACCCAATCGGTCCTCATATGACAACCCATTCAATCTCAGAATTATTTTTGGGTACCTCCTCTGAACCCTCTCCAATGGCAGCGCATCCTTCCTTAGTTAAGGGCTCAAAACTACTCACAGTGCTCAAAATAAATGCTCACATTGCATTTGCCTTCCTCACCACAGGCTCAACCTGCAAATTACCCTCTTTAGGGAACCCTGCTCAAGTACCTTTGCAGCTCAGATTTTTGAATTTTCTGTCCACTTAGAAAATAGGATATACTTTTATTTTTTTTAACCGAAGTGCATGATCATACACTTCCCGACACTGTATTCCATCTGCCACTCCTTGCCCATTCTCCTAATGTTATCAGTTCTTCTGCAGCCTCCCTGCTTCCTCAAAACTACCTGCCCCTCCGCCCATCTTCGTATCATCTGCAAACTTGGCCACAAAGTCATCAATTATATCATCCAAATCAATGACATATAATGAAAAAAGCGGTCCCAACACAGACTCCTGTGGAACATCACTAGTCACCGGCAACCAACTAGAAAAGTCTTCATTTATTCCCACTCTTTGCCTCCTGCCAGTCAGCCAATGCTCTACTCATGCTAGTATCTTTCCTGTAATACCATGGGCTCTTCTTAAGCGGCTTCATTTGTGGTACTTTGTCAAACAAAGGTGTGGCGTATTTTATATTTAAGTAATTAATGTTTGAATAATTATTTAAATAATTCATTACGGGTTATATCCACAAGTACGTGATTTGCATACATTAACATGCTACCATGTGCTATGTGCGTGCCTCATTTAAAGTAAATATGAATGAGGCACGTACATATCACATGGTAGCGTGTTAATGTATGCAAATCATGTACCTGTGGATATAACCCGCAATGAATTATTTAACCCGCATTTCAGACCTGGGTCTTCCTTTGAATTAGTTTAATGTCTAAACACAGGTCCAATGCCATATTCAAGTTTGGTGATGACACCACTGCCGTAGGTGGTGACGAATCAGCATTCAGGAGGGAAATTGAAAATCTGGCTAAGCGGTGCGATAACAACAATTTCTTACTCAATGTCAACAAGACCAAGGAGCTGATTATTGACTTCAGGAAAAGGAAACCAGAGGTCCATGAGCCAGTCCTCATCAGAGGTGGAAAGGGTCGGCAACTTTAAATTCCTCGGTGTTATTATTTCAGAGGACCTGTCCTAGACCCAGTATGCAAGTGCAAACACAAAAAAAAAGCACACAGCGCCTCTCCATCATTAGGAGTTTGCGAAGATTTGGCATGACAGCTAAAACTTCTATAGGTACGTAGTGGAAAGTATACTGACTGCATCATAGCCTGGTATGGAAACACCAATGCCATTGAACGGAAAATCCTATAAAAACTAGTGGATATGGCCCAGACCATCAAGGGTAAAGCACTCACCACCACTGTGCACATTACATGAAACACTGTTGCAGGAAAGCAGTACCCACAGACTAGGCCATGCTCTTTTCTTGCTGCTGCCATCAGGAGTGAGGTACAGGAGCCTCAGGACTCACACCACCAGGTTCAGGTTTTACCCCTCAACCATCAGGCTCTTGAACCAGAGGGGATAACTTCACTCAACTTCACTGTTCCCACAACAAAGTGATTCACTTTTAAGGATTCTTCAACTCATGTTCTTGATATCTATTGCTTATTTGTTCTTATTAATATTGGTTTATTTTGTATTTGCAGTTTGTTGTCTTTTGCACACTGGTTGGGGCACCCCAGTTGGTGTGGTCTTTCATTGATTCTGTGATGGTTATTATTCCATGGATTTATTGAGTATGCCCGCAAGAAAATGAATCTCAGGGTTTTATGTGGTGACACATGTAGTTTGATATCAACTTACTTTGAACTTTGGAAATACTTTTATCTGCAGATAAGAGTAGATATTAATTAAGACATCAATATGAGTGAATAGACAGAAAGGTTGCAACACACACAAAATGCTGGAGGAACTCAGCAGGCCAGGCAGCATCTATGGAAAAAGAGTACAGTCAATGTTTCGGGCCGAAACCCTTCGGCAGGACTTGAAAAAAAAGATGAGTTGTCAGAGTAAGAAATGGGGAGGAAGAACTACAAGGTGATAGGAGAAACTGGGGGGGGTGAAGGAGCTGGGAAGTTGATTGGTGAGAGAGATACAGGGCTGGAGAAGGGGAAATCTGACAGGAGGATAGACGGCCATGGAAGAAAGAAAGGGGGCGCAGCACCGGGGGGAGGGAAGGGGGAGTGAAGGGAGGCATTACCAGAAATTTGAGAATTTAATGTTCATGCCATCAGGCCGGAGGCTACCCAGACAGAATATAAGGTGTTGTTCCTCCAACCTGAGTGTGGCCTCATCACGACAGTAGGGGAGGCCATGGACTGACATGTTGTAATGGGAATGGGAAGTGGAATTAAAAGTGGGTGGAGACTGGAAGATCCCGCTTTTTCTGGCGGACAGAGCATAGGTGCTCAGCAAAGTGGGTCTCCCAGATACACAGGAGGCCACATCAGGAGCACCGGATACAGTAGATGACCCCACCAGACTCACAAGTGAGGGGTTGCCTCACCGGGAAGGGCTGTTTGAGGCCCTGAATGGTAGTGAGGGAGGTGGTGTAGCACTTGTTCTGCTTGGAAGGATAAGTGCCAGGAGGGAGATCAGTGGGGGAAGGACAAACACACAAGGGGGTCGCATAGGGAGTGATACCTGCGGAAAGCAAAATGTGGTGGGTGGAGGGGGGTGCGGGAAAGAGGGGAAGATGTGCTTTGTGGTGGGATCCCGCCAGAGATGGCAGAAGTTATGGAGAATTATGTGCTGGATGCGGAGGCTGGTGGGGTGGTAGGTGAGAACAAGAGGACCTATTCACCGTGGGGTGCTGTCACCCCATCTCCCCCACCCTAGGGCCAGAAGTGCCTATTCCATGCTGCATCTCAATCAATAAACAAACGTCTGCAAATGCTAAAAATCTGATGAAAACGGAAAAGGCAGTAAGTGTCCCACAAACCATGCTCAACCTCTGCTGTGAGGAAAAGTTAATGCTTCAGGATGACTTTCTTCAGAACAAGGCGGTGAGAATTAAAATACCTCAACACAAGAGGCAGCAGATGCTGGAACCTGGAGCAACAAAAAATATCTGCTGGAGGAACTCGGAGTCAAGAAATTTAGGGAGGGAGCCGTCCATCTTCCAGTCAAAACCTTGCATCAGTTCGAAGTTGGAGTGTAAACCGGAAACGTCTCGCCCTCCCCGCCCCGCCACCCCTAAGAGCTGTTCAAGCAGCCAAATCCTTCCAGCAAGTTGTTTGCAGAGTTAGTAATGAATATGCAGAATTTCTGCGTGAGAGCAGCCGTGGAGAAAATAGACTTACGACTAGAAGGTTGATTGAAAGGATTGATGTACTTGTCAAAACGGGAACCAGGCGATCTAAATAAACCTTGTTTAGATTTTTTGATTAGTTTTAAATGTAGAGTTTATATCACGTGGGCACTCCGTAATAACTGTACACCATTTAGGCAGAAACGGGCAAAGAATAAGCTAATTGAGTCGGAAGCTGCAAGGAAAGAGCATTTAACACCTCACTAAAGTGGAGTCTTTTTACTAAAATGAACTGTTACCATCATTGGGAAATAGTACAGTTATGAATGCCATATTTAAAACCCTCCGATTCCAATTGCAGATCCTTGTATTATCCTGACAGACCTTTTACACCACTGCAAAATCTACCTACTGATACAAGTTATAGCTCACAAATCTATAATACGGAACAAAGGCGGCGGCCATACAGTAGTAAGTAAGGTCTTACTTAACATTTGCTTTCTCGCCCAAAAACAAACAACCTGTACCTTTAAAAAGTTGAAGAAACCGGCACAATATTGTCACATTATCTTAACACGAGGTGGAGAGAAGGTCAGAGACGATCTTACAATATATGAAAATCACTCCGTTGGTCTCAGACTTTGTACAAGTTCCCCAAAATTTTAAACATAAAAAGGCGGTCACAAACTCGATATTTCTAGTCAGACCGAGAGGCTCCCTATCGGTTGCTTTAAACAAATAATCAGAGCTAAGCTTACCAAAACGAAAGTTACCAGATCTCTTGAAGAAAATGTGCGCTGAAATTAAATTCTCAGCAGCCAAGAATCCACATGAAGCTTTTCCAACCTGTCGGTCATCCGATGCCAACCTTCTCCTCGCATTCAAAAATTGCGCTTCCGTAAGCTTTGTCCAATCAGAGCCTCGGCCTGAGTACTTCCTTTAGGAACTCTGGGAAGTTTCGCTGTTGCAGCCAGGCAGAGAGAAGGACCGGGTCTTCTGGTAGCCATGTTGATAAGGGCGCATTTACCCGGAAGTTCCATGTAACATAAAGTTCAAAGTAATTTTTTAACCGGAGTTCGTGTATGTTACCATACACAACCCTGAGATTAATTTTCGCGTGAGCATACTCAATAAATCGAATAACCATAATAGAGTCAATGCAAGACTGCACTAACAGGTGGACAACTAGTATGCAAAAGACACAAACTGTGCGCATACAAAAAGAATAACAATTATTAATTATTACAATAATTATTAATAATAAATAATTAAGAAGTAAATAACAAGAGCATGAGATGAAGCATGAAAGAAAACTATTTTTAAATGCCCACAACATACTAAAACACTAATGACTTACAATTAACACACATCAAAGTTGCTGGTGAACGCAGCAGGCCAAGCAGCAACTTTGATGTGTGTTGCTTGAATTTCCAGCATCTGCAGAATTCCTGTTGTTTGCGTTAAAATGACTTACAATTGATGCCTGGCGATAGAGGAACAAATTGATTTCTATCCATTTGTACACTCATGATTAGAGCATGACATTTGCAGCAGATAAATAAATACCATATCTTTTAAACTTTATTGTGTGATTTGGTGACAAAAGTGTGGTTTTTGCTTAAAAGCTTCAAATGTAAGTAATAGATGGTTCTTGATTTGACATGGCATCAAAAGTTATGGGGAGAAGGCTGGGAAATGGGATTGAGGAGGAGGAAAAAAAAGCGTTAGCCATGATTAAATGGCGGAGCAGGCTCGATGGGCCAAATGGCCTAATTCTGCTCCTATGTCTTATGATCTTATGATCTTATGATCTTAAGCATCCTTGAAACTGAGTCCATAGCTTGTGGGAATATAGGGTAATGTAATTGGGAGAAATGTACATAACTCACAATCACCAAATTGAGTTGGGGTTTCACTTTAAGAGGCTGGTCTGACATGAGGACATTGTTACATAAGGATCTTTAGCACACTTTTGTGTTTCAGGTTTTAGAGTTCAATAAAAATGGTTACGGTTTTCATTAGACATAAAATGCCCCACTTGGTTTATTTGTGAAAACCTACAGGAACAGTTCAGCAATGGGGCAAGTGCAGTTGAGTGAAGTTATCTCTTCTGGTTCAAGGGCCTACAGGCTGAGGGGTAAGAACTGTACCTGAACCTGGTGGTGTAGGTCTTGAGGCTCCTGTACCCACTTCCTGATGGTAGGAGCGAGAAGAGAGCATGACCTAGTGGTGGAAGTCCCCCTGGTGATAGATGCTGCTTTCCTGCAACAACATTTCATGTAAATGTGCTCATTGGTGGGGAAGGTGTCCCCGGACTGGGCTGTATCCACTACATTTTGTATAATTTTCCACCCAAGGGCATTGGTGTTTCCATACCAGGCAGTGATTCAACCAGTCAATGGTCACTCCATCGCATATCTATAGTTTGCTAAATACGTGTAAGAAATTACTGGCACTGCTGTGCTTTCTTTGTGATGGCAGTTATATGCCGGACCCAGCACAGGTCCTCTGAAATGATAACACTGAGGAACTTAAAGTTGTTGACTCTCTCCACCTCTGATCCTCCGATGAGGACTGGCTCATGGACCTCTGGATTCCTCCCCCTCAAGTCAATAATCAGCTCCTTGGTCTTGCTGAAGTTGCGTTTGAGCCACCACTCAGCCAGATGTTCAATCGCTCTCCTAAATGCTGATTCATCACCCACCCTGATTCAGCCAGCAAACTTGAATATGAGCCCTCATGAAGGTCTCAGCCCCAAACATCGACGGTTTTCTCTTTTCCATAGATTCTGCCTGATCCGCTGAGTTCCTCTAGCATTTTGTGCATTTTGGTTTGGATATCCAGCATCCTCAGATTTGTTCGTGCTTGTTTAACATGACATTGGAGCTTATCCTTGCAGTCATCCATATAAAGTGAATAGAGCAGGGTGCTGAGTGCACAGATTGTGGTGCACCAGTGCCGATGGCGTTTGTGGAGATGTTGCTGCCAATCCAAATTGACTGGGGTTTGCAGGCAAGGACATAGAGGATCCAGTTGGACAAGGAGGTCTTGAGGCCCACGTCTTGGAGCTTATTGCTCAGTTTTGAGGGGACGATAGTATTGAATGACAAGCTGTAGTCAATGAGGAGCATCTTGATGGCTGCATCATCATGGGCCAGATGTTCCAAGGTTGTGTGAAAAGCCAATGAAATGGCAACTGCTGTTGACCTGTTGTGATGCTTGGCAAATTGGAGCAGATCCAAGTCACTTGTCAGCCACCAGTTGATATGCCTTACCACCAACCTCCGAAAGCACTTCAGCGCTTCGTACTGGACGATAATCATTCAGGCAGGTTTCCCACATTCATCTCGGGCACCAGTATACTTGAAGCCAGCTTGAACCGGGTGAGTACTTCCTATTGCCGGAGCGAGAGGTTAACGATGTCAGTGAACACACCAGCCCGTTGATCGTAGTATTCGGTCAGCTACCCCGTTTTGGCTGAATGCTTTCTGTGGGGTCCCACCTCCTGAAGGCTGCTCCGACATCAGCCTCAGAGGCTGAAGACTCAAGGTCACTTGGGGGCTGTGGGAGTTCGTAGAGGTCCCTCTGTGTTTTGACTGTCAAAGTGAGTATTCAATGCATTGGGCTCACCTGGAAACGAAACCTTGCTGTCACTATGTCACCTGGTTTCACTTCGTAGGACATGATAGCATTCAAGCCATACCACAACCGTCAAGCATCCTTTAGTGATCCACGTTTAGTCTGGAATTGCCACTTTGCATGTGAGATGACTTTCTGGAGGTCACACCTGGATCTCCTGTACTTCAGGTAGCCAGACCTGAGGTGGCCCTCAGCAGAATGCAGATCTCTTGGTTCATCCAAGGCTTCTGGCTGGGGAACACTGTGAGTGACTTGGTAGGGAAGCACACATTAATGACTGTTTTTATAAAATCAGTGACAGTTGTGGCATATTTGCTGAGATCCTCTGATGAGTCCTTGAAGACGGCCCAGTCCACTGACTCAAAGCAGTGCCCTAGCCACTCCCCTGCCTCCCGCAACCACCAGTTTGTTGTCTTTATCTCTGGAGGCTTGCTCTTTAGCCTCTGCCTGTGTTCAGGTAGGAGGGCAGCCAGATGGTCAGATGTCCTGAAATGATGGAACAGAAGGCATTCATAATTGTAGCACAACAGTGGCTGAGTGTGTTGGGGCCCCTTGTGATGCAGGTGACATGCTGATGATACAGTCTTATAACGTCTCAAGATCACCATTTTGCAGATTATATCTCTTAGAGGCAGTATTGTTCATTAGCGAAGGGGTGCTTCTACCTTCAATTTACCGCTTCCAACTTACAATTTGCATTATGACCTGAAGACTGGGCCGGTTGGTGGCGCAACGACATCGGCGCTGGACCCAGGAGCGGAGGTTCCCGGGTTCGAAACCAGTCAGGGCCGCTCCCGAGTACACTTTCCATCCGTGTCGGGTTGAGTGTCGAGATCGCAACTCGACCTCATAAAATAAAGGGAACAATACTGTGAAATGTCTGTGTGAGGAGTGGCATGTCACAGTCTCTCTCGCTCCGCGCCTTGTAAAAGCCATGAAAAAGACATCATCACGGACGCACGCACGCACACACGCACACACGCACACGCACACATGCACACGCACACACGCACACGCACACACGCACACACGCACACGCACAGACGCACACGCACACACGCACACGCGCACACACGCACACGCACAGACGCACACGCACACACGCACACGCGCACGCGCACACACGCACACGCACGCACAGATGCACACGCACACGCACGCACATGCAGACGCGCACACGCACACGCACACACGCACACGCATGCACAGACGCACACACGCACACGCACACGCAAGCACATGCAGACGCACACACAGACTCGCTGGCACGCATGCACATGCCAAAAAAAAAGACCTGAAGACTGGTTCTTGTTTGCATGAACATCTGATTTCTTCACATAACTCCAGGATACTTGTGGTCATGAGGCACATCGAGAGTTTTCGGTGTGGCAGCCAAGCAGAGAGAATCAGGACCAGGTCTTCTGGTAGCCAGGTTGATAAGGGCATATTTACCTGGAAATGCACTTACAAATTGTATATATTTTAACAAGGAAAGACGAGTCTAAATAACAAGCGCAAGAAATTCTGCAGATGCTGGAAATCCAAAGCAACTCACAGAAAATGCTGGAGGAACTCTGCAAGTCAGGCAGCGCCTATGGAAATGAGTAAGCAGTCGACGTTTCGGGCCGAGACCCTGCATCAGGACTAGAAAGGAAGGTGGAAGACTCAAGAATAAAATGATGGAGGGAGGGGAAGGAGGATAGTCAGAAGGTGATAGGTGAAGCCAGGTGGATGGGAAAGGTAAAGGGCTGGAGAGGAAGAAATCTGATAGAAGAGGAAAGTGGACTATAGGGAAAAGGGAAAGAGGAGGGGCACCAGGGCGGAGGTGGTAGGCTCCTGCGAAGAGCTAAGAGGCCGGAGTGGGGATTGAAGAAGGGAAAGCGATTTTCTTTTTACCGGAACAAGAGGTCGATGTTCATGCCATCAGGTTGGAGGCGACACAGACGCAATATGAGGTGTTGCTCCTCCATGCTGAGGGTGGCCTCATCGTGGCAAAAGAGGAGGCCATGGATCAACTTGCCAGAGCGGGAATAGAGATAGGAATTAAAATGGTTGGCCACCAGGAAATTCCGTTTTTGACAGATGGATCACAGGTGCTTGACAAAGCTATCCCCCAATTTAGGACAGGTCTTATGAATATAGAGGAGGCAACATCGGGAGCACTGATACAATAGACGGCCCCAACAGATTTGCATGTGAACTGTTGCCTCACTTGGAAGGGCTGTTTGGGGCCCTAAATGCAGGTGAGGGAGGAGGTGAATAGGCAGGTGTAGCACTTTGGCCGCTAAAGGGAGTTTAAATAAAGCCATTGGATTACGAGATGTGATATTTCATCTTGAAGTTTTTTTTTACCTGTTGTTGACCTTTTATTTCCTTTTGGGGAAACATTTTATAAACAACATTGTTATTCCGTTGTAAAGGAAGATTTGATTAGATCTGCACTCACTTGAGGTTTTCACATGAAGGAATGCTTTTTAAACTTTACAAACTCGTCTTTATGGCATTAAGAACATTAGCAAAGATTAAGCATCACACAGAGCACAGAGCATTACTTTTAAATTGAAAAAAAATAGTTAAAATAGCTAAATGAAGGTGTCATTGTCAATAAGAAGTTAAAATGAAAGCAGATAATGAGGATTATTTTAAAGGTATTGCTGATGATTAGCTTGATAGGTCTGAGTGAGGAAGAAGAGGTTGCTCTTTCTCATTTAAGCTCAAGGCAAAACTGGGTAACACTGGGTGCACTGCAGAAAGTACCCTCACAGGCCTTATTCAGCAATTATAATGCACAGGAACACAGGAGTGATGAGGCTCGTGGACACAGCCTGGGCCATCCCAGGCACAGCCCCACCCACCATTGAAAGTATTTACAAGAGGCACTCAAACTTGCGGCATCTATCATTAAGGAACCCCACCCATCCAGGCCTGTGCCCTCATCTCGCTGCCTAGAAAGGAGGTGCAAAAGCCTGATGTTCAACACCACGGAGTTAAGGAGCAGCTATTCCTTCCTACAACCATCAAGTTCTTGAATAACCCTAACCCGATCTCAGCAACGGGACACTCCAGATTTCCTCTCGGATTACTATGGACTTGTCTCTAGCATTTTCTTTCCACTCATGTCCTGTTGAGCACAGTCTTTTTTTTTCCATTGTCTGACATAATTTATGTTCTGTCGGGAGCTGAATGCTTACAAATGAGATGATGAAAGAGCAGGACTTGAATACAAGGATATTTAGGATGCAAAGATTAATGATCTGAAAATGAGGACAGTTAAGAGGAGATTTAATTGTTTTAAAATGTTTAAGTCTGAAGGCAGTTTACGATAGTTACCATTAATAATGAGGATTTATTGATTTAGAATTAGCAGCTAGATACGGAGGAACGAGATAAAGAAAAGTTTCCTTATTCAAAGCTGAAAACGGAGGTGGAGAAAGTGAACTGTCATGTCTTTCCGGTTCTTGTCTTTTTTTAAACCCCTTGAAAAATACTGACTCATTTTGCATATCCTAGAAACAACCAACTCATTATCTCTGATAAATCAACTATTTTTAAAAAAACTTCAATTTATTTTGCCACTTAAAAAGGTGAACTCTGTTTCATGATCTTGGTGTCATGGTAATTACAAATGAAAAGAATATAACTCGACCTCATTTGTCATGAACGATAGTGTTTACTGCCTATTATTTTTAAGTTTGATTTTGCGCAAGTAACAATGAAAACTGGGGTGTTCAGGTCATTGAACTGAAAAATGAGATTATTGTCTACATCTGCAACTGCAGTCGTCTAATCTTGCACATCTCCCCTTCCCACTTTCAAATCTCTTACTATCTCTTCTTTCAGTTAGTCCTGACGAAGGGTCCCGGCCCAAAACGTCAACTGTACCCCGTCCTATAGATGCTGCCTGGCCTGCTGCGTTCACCAGCAATTTTATGTGTGTTGCTTGAAATTCCAGCATCTGCAGATTTCCTCGTGTTTGCACATTAGTTTGCTGTGGTTCCAGCACTGAACTGAATAGACTTCAACAAGGGTCAGAAGGCATATTAATTGTCCATTCCTTACAGAGTGCTCATGTGCCTATCTGCTATGTCTCAGGAGGTGTAAGTAGTCTTTCCTCATTGATTGCAATGGGAGGGAACAACTGCTGTGAGACTAATCATACTTCAGTCATTTAAAAACATTTTCCCACACCTTCTTAAAACCACCTTTAATTGCTTAATTTAATGATTTGTATTATATTAAGAATATAGACATGTTTAACATGATCATTTAAGTCTTAAGTTTTTTTAAATGATACTGTATGTACATTCAGAAATGTTGTCTTTTACAGCATGAAAGTGAACTCTAATTATGAGTATCTCCTGTGTTCTGATTTAACATTATTTTGGCTTTATTTTCTCTGATTTTATGCATACACTCATTTGATGTCTGTCTGATGCCCTTGTTCTGTCCAGTGAAGAGAATGGCATGTTACCATTGCTATGGAAAATCTTCCCAAGGTTTTCCTCATTATTTAATGAGGAGAAGACCACTGAAGTTAAAGTCCTATTTCATTCACAGGATTTGATGGAACATCAGTGACCACATACAGTAACTGGGTTTTATTCTTGCCTGTGATCCTTTCCAAGATTTTTCTGGTAATTTGGGAGTCAACATGATATATTGCCTCCAGCATGGTACGAACAAGACCAGCAATGTTGTTTCTCCTTGACTGAAAAATCCTTGTGAATCTGTGTGGAATCTAAACCAGTAAGTATATACTGTATAGGAAGATGTAATTCAATGCAAAATCATGTTCAGAAAGCAAAGTGCATGTTAGAATCAGTAATTTGGCACTAAATCATATACAGAAATCAAAATAAAGTGCAAGACAGATTAGATGAAGAGATGATAAACGAGAACAGGTACTAACTTTAAATTTGCAAAACTAAATTCTGCCATGCTATGAAAGATTGTAACTCTACATCTGTAGCTTTAACGTCCAGAAAATTTACATGGTAGTAATTAACTTTATAGCACAATTAAGTCAAATCAAGTTTATTTTCTCTTAACTATATATAGTACATGTATACTGCCAAATGAGACAACGTTTCTCTGGACCGGTGTGTAACACACAGTTGTACAGATAACACACAATAACTTAGGGAAGTGAGAATTAAATCTACAAATTATTTACGCACAGATAAACAAAGTAAAGTGAATATTGCAGGGTACAGTACAAATTATCCAGTGACACTGAATGCAATGTGGCAGGGAGTTCAGAAGCCTAATGGCCTGAGGGAAAAAACTGTTTCCCATCCTGACTGTTCTTGTCCTTATGCATCGGAGTCTCCTGCCTGATGGTTTAAAGTCAAAGAGGATGCTGGAAGGATGGGTGGGATCCTTGAATATACACAGTGCTCCTGATAAATGTCCCTAATGGACGGTAGGGAGACCCCTATGATCCTCTCAGACGTGCTCACAGCCCTGTGTAGTGACTTCCGGTCTAATGCTCGGCTGCTCTCATACCTGATGATGATGCAACTTTACAGGACACTCTCAATGGTTCTCCTGTAAAGGGGTAAGGGGTTCTGTGAGGAACCTCACTTCCTCAATCTACTCTGGAAGTGGAGGCTTTGCTGTTCCTTCTTATTCAGGGAGGTGATATTGAGGGACCAGGTGAGGTCGTCCATGATATGAACTCCCAGGAACTTGGTGCACTTAACTTTCTCCACAGAGGAGCAATGTATGTGCAGCAGGGGATGGTTGATCTGCAACTTCCTGAAGTCCGCGGGCTGAGCACACAGCCTTGGGGAGCGCTAGTACTCAGTGTAATAGGACTAGTGACATTGCTGCCCTCATGGACTGACTATGGCCTTTCTGCTAAGAAGTCCATGACCCTTGTATAGAGACCCAGCGAGGACAGTTTCAGCAGCCTGCTATATGAGACTCCATTCTCCAGGTGGAACAGGACAGAGTACAGAGCAGAGGGTATGGCATCATCAGTGGATCAATTTGAGCAATAAGCAAACTGAAAATAGGACATACATGGTAAACGGTAGGGCATTGAAGAATGCAGTAGAACAGAGGGATCTAGGAATAATGGTGCATAGTTCCCTGAAGGTGGAATCTCATGTGGATAGGGTGGTGAAGAAAGCTTTTGGTATGCTGGCCTTTATAAAACAGAGCATTGGGTATAGGAGTTGGGATGTAATGTTGAAACTGTACAAGGCATTGGTGAGGCCAAATTTGGAATATTGTGTACAGTTTTGGTCACCGAATTATAGGAAAGATGTCAACAAAATAGAGAGAGTACAGAGAAGGTTTACTAGAATGTTAAGCAACATACATCAAAGTTGCTGGTGAACGCAGCAGGCCAGGCAGCATCTATAGGAAGAGGCGCAGTCGACGTTTCAGGCCGAGACCCTTCCTGAAACGTCGACTGCGCCTCTTCCTATAGATGCTGCCTGGCCTGCTGCGTTCACCAGCAACTTTGATGTATGTTGCTTGAATTTCCAGCATCTGCAGAATTCCTGTTGTTTACTAGAATGTTACCTGGGTTTCATCATCTAAGTTACAGAGAAAGGTTGAACAAGTTGGGTCTTTATTCTTTGGAACGTAGAAGGTTGAGAGGGGACTTGACAGAGGTATTTAAAATTATGAGGGGGATAGATAGAGTTGACGTGGATAGGCTTTTTCCATTGAGAGTGGGGGAGATTCAAACAAGAGGACATGAGGTGAGAGTTAAAGGGCAAAAGTTTAGGGGTAACATGAGGGGGAACTTCTTTACTCAGAGAGTGGCAGCTGTGTGGAACGAGCTTCCAGCAGAATTGGTTGAGGCTGGTTCGATGTTGTCATTTAAAGTTAAATTGGATAGATATATGGACAGGAAAGGAATGGAGGGTTATGGGCTGAGTGCAGGTCGGTGGGACTAGGTGAGAGTAAGAGTTCGGCATGGACTAGAAGGGCTGAGATGGCCTGTTTCCGTGCTGTAATTGTTATATGGTTATATGGAAAGGATTCAATATAGCCGAAAGTAAGGCTTTAATGTGCTCCATGACCAGCCACTCAAAGCATTTTATTACAGTTGATGTTAATACCACTTAACAATAGTCATTTAGGCAAGTTACTAATGCCTTCTTTGGCACTGAACTGATGGTTGCTGCCTTGAAAACAGAGGAGATGATGGTCTATTCCAGAGAGATGTTCAATATATCTGTCAGCACCTCAGCAACTTGAATTGCTTACTGAATGTTTAGTGTTTGCTTTGTCCTGTGGATAACAGGTAACTTACTTGCTGGTAGTGAGTGTCTTCTGTCACCATTCACCAAAATCACAGATCATATTTCACACAACCATTGGCGCTGCGAGCAGGGTTCAGTCATTGCACGGATTAATATATATTAATAAAGGCAAAAACAAGAGAGGGACCCCCCCACTCACACCCCAAACATGATGTGAGGAGTGCTGAGTTCCGGGGTGAGCTGACAACAGTGCAGGATTTGGGAGTCTTGCCTACCCACTAGGGCACCATGGGATGCCAGTAGATTGGTCAGACATGATGGACTCCCATGGAGTGAAAATGGGACTCCGCAACATGCCTGTACTTAATGAGGTAGAGGAGACTGTGGGATGTTTTCTGGCTGCTGGCAGCCATAGGAAAGCAGCAGTATGAGACGATCTCACAGGAGGAGAGAGAGGTAGATAGTTTGAGAAACAAAGTGGAAGTGCTAAACCATAGGGTAGGTTGCCCAGTCAGCGCAGGCTCAGGTTGAAGAGTTCGAGGATAGGAGAACAGAGGTGGCCTGTCGGCTAATAAAGGTGCAGCAGATAGAGGCTGACTGCAGGGCTAGCTGGTGACCGGACCCTGTTAAGATCAGAGCCCTGATGTTGTGGGGAGGTGATCCCGACATGTTGTTGAGGGATAGGGACGGTTGGTTAGACAGCGAGTATGGGGAAGGGAGGTTAGTAGAGGGGGCTGCCCCTCTAAGTGAGAACCCTTCCCCCTATACAGCCACAACAGTACAGGCCAGACCAGAGGCCACGTGGTCCCACCTGGCAAGAGGGCCACTGGCCCATAGCCTTTCCAGGCTCCATGGCAGCAGGCTGGGCGGGGGATGGTGTGCGTGGTGCAGGAGGAGGAGAGGGACCTGGGGAGGGTAACATATTGCGTCTCACCAAGACAACTACTTTAGGAGAGTTCTCCACTAAGGTAGTGGCGGATTTGGGAGACAAGTACAGGCAGAAGCCAACGGAGTCTCTGCTCACATGGTTGCTGAGTTTCTGGGATGAGGATCGGTGCTGGAGAGAGTTTATGCACTGGTGGACCTGTGGTAGCAGCAGGGGTCGGGCAGTGGGTGACGCCTTCCCGCCCCACTCCCCGCAGGAAGCTCGCCATTTGCTCCGGACACCCCCAGAATAAAATATGAATAATTTGAGCTTAAGAAATGTCGTGTGAGGTGTGGCCACATGAGTTCACCTGGGAGAGCGAGAGCGTGTGGGAGAGAATGCACGAGTGAGTGAATGCAAAATCTATCATGTGCTTGTTAAATCTGTATTGGAAAGGTGTTAGAATTCATATAGATCAGGGGCTCCCAACCTGGCATCCACAGACCCCTTGCTTAATGGTATTGGTCCATGGCATAAAAAAGGCTGGGAACCCCTTATTCAGAGGATGATTGTGTTATTTAATGTGCAATGAACTTGCAGGATATCCTATCTTTGGAAGAAGTCTGAAAGAAATATTGTGAATTTGAGGGGGGCCCTTCCATTCATCTTTTTCTTTTCCTCTGTTCTTTGGAATGTGTTTATTCGATATTAAATGTTTGTGCCAAGTATTTTTCAGTTTATTTGTGAAGCTTCAGAAGGAAGCAAAGTGCAAACATCAATTGCTGTTACATCTTTTCTGTGTGTTAAGTTTGAGTGTATTTATTTCTTTGCTTTGGAATGAGAGAAAGAAACCCTGATTCCACACTGGCCATGTGGAATCCAGGTTAAGGTGATGGAAATGTGAGAGTCTTTATTTTGGACATGAAATTCCCACATTCTAGAAAGAATTGGCATTTTGATAAATTGGTGATTTGTGTATACTCAGATTGGGATTTTGAAACTTATGTTGTAGGAGGGAGATTGGGACTCTTAGGGAGTGATCTGAAATACTGGTTTTCTTAACAAGAATGTTCAATAAGCTTATAATATACGGTATATTTTGGGTATTGTCAATGCAATGGTGGAGTTTTAGTTCTTTTGGACAGACCTTTGCAAAGTTGAGACATAGTCAGTGTCAAATAGGATTTAGGTCATTGCTATCTCCTAGAATGCAAATGTAGAATGTGTTTGTGGACCAGCATGTATGGGTAAAATGCAAATAAGAATTCACCATGGCTGGCCATAGAAAACCAAAGGGAGAAGGCAGACCAAGTGAGTCAGTTCAATAACAATCTCTTTACAGGAAACTTAAATAATGGCCATCAACCTCCTGATTGAAGAGGACCTGCGAATGAAAAGAAATACCAACACAGAGGACGCAGAGAGCGCGTGACAGCAAACTGTGAATAATGTGTTAAAATATAATAGTGACAGTCCTTTAGAATGAAGCCTGGTTCTGGAAGGAAGATTGTTAGTTATATAGATCAGAATACTGGGAAAATAGTTGGGAGGGATTGGAGTTGGGAGTCAGAGCCATCTCTATCTCCTGAGGAGACTGAGGTCCTTTAACATCTGCCGGACGATGCTGAGGATGTTCTACGAGTCTGTGGTGGCCAGTGGTATCATGTTTGCTGTTGTGTGCTGGGGCAGCAGGCTGAGGGTAGCAGACACCAACAGAATCAACAAACTCATTCGTAAGGCCAGTGTTGTTGTGGGGATGGAACTGGACTCTCTGACAGTGGTGTCTGAAAAGAGGATGCTGTCCAAGTTGCATGCCATCTTGGACAATGTCTCCCATCCACTACATAATGTACTGGTTGGGCACAGGAGTACATTCAGCCAGAGACTCATTCCACCGAGATGCAACACAGAGCGTCATAGGAAGTCATTCCTGCCTGTGGCCATCAAACTTTACAACTCCTCCCTTGGAGGGTCAGACGCCCTGAGCCAGTAGGCTGGTCCTGGACTTATTTTCTGGCATAATTTACATTTTACGATTTAACTATTTATGGATTTATTTCTATTTAATTATTTATGGTGCAACTGTAACAAAAACCAATTTCCCCCGGGATCAATAAAGTATGACTATGACTATGACTATTATGGCAGAGACGTCAAGTTTCTCCCCTCATTCGTTCCACAGCCTCGATTGCAAGGCAGACTGAAAGCAGACACCCCATCCTGCTTGTGGTAGTAATTGAAAGGGTAGTCTGTGAAGGGGAGCCAGCAGGACGAGGTCTTTGCAGCTTGCAGCTATTCAAATAGAGACTGTCCCAAACCCTCCTGGAGAAAAATCAAAGAAACTGCGAGATTGGTGGTCAGATCATTTTGATAATGTTCTGTCATGGCATGGAATGTGAACTGCTGCCTGTGAACGAGAAACAAAGTCACCTTTTTGTGATCCTGCCCACTGACAGCCACGAACTGATAGTTTTAGCCATCAGAGATTGAAGGGGTAAAGAAAAGGATTTGATCAAACTGTAATGGGCCAGTGGGGAAGGAAGAAACAAGCACAGGAATGACAAAGCGGCAGTTTAAAGTCTGCTTGGAATCTGGAAGTGTGTCCAAGAAGAGGATGTAATCAAATTTCTGGAATGTTTTATTGCCCTCTTTGCTCAGTCTTGCAGATAGCCATTTAGGGATGTTAGATAATGTAGATGTCAGTACACATAGGGACATGATAATTGGGGAAGCGATCTGAAGTGAAGAGCATTTTTGCTGCCTTGTTTAATCAGATCCTCCTTAAAGTTTGGCCTTCCTTGGACAGATTTCTGTCCAAAGGCCAAGAGGAGGGAGTTAAGGAGTTTTCTGGAGTTATGTGAATATAGCAGATATTAATTCAAGCAAGAACCAGTCTTCATTTCTTAATATAGATTGTAAATTGAAGTTTGTAAGTTGGTGGACTACTGTAATAGATTGGGCAGCGACTTGTGGGCTGATAATTCTTCATATCATAATGGGTGACAACAGGGAATATACTAGTCTGCGGACTTGGTGCCACAGTCTCGCGTTTTTTGAGGAGTAGATTGTGGAACATGGTACTCCCCTGTGCTAGCTGTGGATTGGTCATATTAAACGCATTGCAGCCCTCCCCCAGCTGCCAATTGGCGCCTGCGCCTGCTGATGATGTCATGGTGCAGGTAAATCTAGCACACTGAGAACACCTGGTCTCTTTTGATCTCTGAGTCACCGTGAACCTGGCCACAGGTGGTGCCATGGGAATAGTGGAAATGTGCTGACAGTAAGAGAGGGCCAGGGTGCACACTTTAAATAAGTATTTGTAACTGAGTGTAACTTGAGTGGTTTACCGAATGCCTGCCTGTCTGTATCTTGTTTTACGGCGGTTGGCATCCAGCTTAATGATGCATTACCGCCAATTACCGAATGTTTAGTGTTTGTCTTGTCTGTAAATAAGTGGGTAACTTACTTACTGGTAGTTAGTGTCTTTTGTCCCCACTCACTGAACATTTAAAATTTGAACAAGCACCATACTAGAATCAGCCATGACTGCCAGAGAGGTAACCTGTACTATTCGCAAACGTGGACTCCACCCTAGCTTTGCATTATTCAATTTAGCAGAGAAATAACCAACAGGACGCTGCAGGTCTCCATGTTCTTCAGTTAAGACTGCCGTGTTTCTCATTGACATACAAAATGGTCTACCTGTATCAGGGAATCCTAATGCAGGTACAGTACGCAATGCCGCCTTTAATGTTGAAAACACTTTTAGTTGTTCTTCATGAAGAGTCACAGGGTATCTGAGCACTTACTGCCCTTATTGTCTCATCACTGTTATTTTCACGTAAGTCACTAGGGGCCACTGTAGAGTCCATGTCATGTCCATCCTGTAATTCTTTGGAGCTTGGATGGTTGTGCTGTCTTGGAGACTGTTCGATCTAGGGCGGAACTTTAAAAGTAGCGTCTCTGGAAGTGTCACTAGCAAGACAGCCCATTTGAGATCCTGGCTGCACTTTCTCACAATTGTTTCAGTTTGTTTCTGAGCTCCATACAATGCACTATGATTTTATCTTTTTTTTACCTCGTTCCATTAATCAAAATTGGCTATTAGACCTTTTACTGTCCCTATAACCTTTGATGCCCTTACTAAGCAAGAACCTATCAACTTTGCCTTAAATATCCAATAACTTGGGCTCCACAGCTTTCTATAGCAATGAATTCCACAGTTTCGCAACTTTCTGCCTAAAGAAAGTCCCCTTTATCTTTGTTCCTTCTATTCTGAGACTGTGCCCTCTGGTCTAGATTCTCACCATTAGAAACATCCTCTCCATGTCCACTCTATATTTGTCTATCCCAGCATGTGAAGACAGACTCCAGCAGATTGAGCGGACGAGACCTTTGGAAAGTCCAACAGTCAAAAAGGCGGTCTCTGCGAACGTTGTGAAATGTATAGAGCACAACAAGACGCAGAAAATGTCCTGGTCATCCATTGCACCTAATCCCATCTCCAGCCGTCTTGACTCTTACCTTGCTACTGGATCCAGATGGGAATTGGGAAGAGAGGGTGAGACTGACGCTGCACAACTCTCCCTACTTAAATCCAAATCAAGCACTAGTCTCGACACCATCATTAAATGGTGTCAACGTCTTCATCGACGACGATGGATGAACAACTATATAGGCCTTTCAATATTTGGTAGGTTTCAACGGGATTCCCCCATCTTTCCTCTAAACTCCAGCAAGTACAGGACCAGAGCCATCGAATGTTTCACATATATTAACTCTTTCATTCCCAGTATCATTCTCTGGACTCTCTCCGTTACTAGCACAACTTTCTTAGATAGGCAACAAAAACTACTCACGATTCTTCAAATGTGGTCTGACCAACGCCTTATAATGCTTCAGCAATAGATCCTTGGTTTATATTCTAGTCCTCCGGAAATTAATGCTAACATTGCATTTGCCTTCCTTACTACAAACAGGGGGAGGAGAAGATGGTGACGCGACACAGCGCACGCGGCCGCTCCAAATTGATATCGTATTTGTGAAGTAGGGTGCCGTGCACAATCCTGATTTGATGGTGATAGCCGTGAGAAGCATGGAAGAACATCTGGAGAAACTTCTGAAATGCCTGCTTTGCTGCCGCTGCTACTGTGCCATCAAGAATCTCTGGAGGGGAAGGCCCCAAATCCTCAGCTTTGCCTATTGCCTGTTGCCGGGGCCGAAGTTGAAGCACTTGGCAGAGATGGTGGTCGGTGCTCGGTGTCGGAGAGCTGGTCAGAGGCTCGAAGTTTTCGGACGGACTTGGAGTCAGGCTGTAATCGGGGTGCTTCCAGGATGCTGCATCGGCAAGTTTGCGGCGCTGGAAACTCATGGCAGGAAGAGTTTTCTTTCTTCAACTGTCTGCGTGAGATGATGGGACTTTCGTGAGACTTTAAGACTTTCTTTACCGTGCCCATGGTCTGTTCTTCTATCAAATTACGGTATTGCTTGCACTGTTGTAACTACATGTTATAATTATGTGGGTTTTGTCAGTTTTTTTAGTCTTGGTTTGTCTTGTGTTTCTGTGATATCATTCTGGAGGAACAAATTGTATCATTTCTTAATGCATGCATTACTAAATGACGATAAAAGAGGACTGCGTGTCCTCATAATCTAATCTAATCTAACCTGCAAATTAATTTTTAAGGAATCCTGAACAAGGACTCCCAAGTCCACTTGCACCTCTGATTTCTGAATTCGCTCCCCACTTAGAAAATAGTCTGCACCTTTACTCCTTCTACCAAAGTATGTAACCATACATAGCCCTACATTGTATTCCATCTGCCACTTGTTTGCCTATTCTCCTAATCTGTCCAAGTCCAGGTAGTGGATACAGACCAGTCCAGCACAAGAAAAGCCCTCCCCACCATTGAGCACATCTACAAAGAGCGCTATTGCAAGAACGTAGCATCCATCAGCAAGGAACCCCGCCATCTGGGCTCTGTTCTCTTCTTGCTGCTGCTCTCATGATGGAGGTACAGGAGCCTTCAGTCCCACACTACAAGTTTCAGGTTCATTTAACTCACCACAGCACTGAACTGATTCCACAACCTGCACTCTCACTTCCAAGGACCCATGTTCTCAGTATTGTCTATTTATCTATTTGCGTTTGCACAGTTCATCTTCCCTTGCACATTGATTATTTGTCAGTCTGTTTGGGTGTAGTTTTTCACTGATTCTGTTGTATTTCTTTGTTCTAATGTCAATCAAGAAAATGAATCTCAGGGTAGTAACATCTCCACCACACTGACAGTCAGCACTGACACACGTTAGGGATGTGTGCTTAGTCCAGTGCTCTACTCTCTCTATACCCATGACCATGTGACTAGGTATAGTTCAGATGCTATCTATAAATTTGCTGATGATCCATTGTTGGCAGAATCTAAGATGGTGATGAGAGGGCGGACAGGATTGAGATATATCAGCTAGTGGAGCGGTGTCGCAGCAACAATCTTGCACTCAACATCAGTAAGAGCAAAAGGTGATTGAGGACATTGTTGTTGCATGAATGAAGTCACAAGAGAAAAGTACTGGTAGTTATGAAGCAGCCTCTTTATTCCACACAAGAAGATACAGCAGGCATCACATGGAGACCCTTTTGGTTGGAAAGAGGTCTGGCTAGCCCAGCACGACCACACAGTTTATATGCTGCAGATCAAACAAATTCCAGTTAAATTCAAACCGATCTATACTTACAATGTCCACTGAACTATACATTGAACAGTTTAAAATGTCCGGATCTTCCTACCATCACACCCACAATAAGTGTTAATTACTATCATATCCAAGCAATGGGATGTCGATTGGATTCATGCATATGTAGACAATCAGTTAAGTGCCTGTTTCCTGGTCTGTCTGGTCTGTGATTCCAGGCTTTTAGGAATCTATTGTTCAGAGCTGCATTTTAAATTAAATCTACGATCTATATTCAAAATTGAAGATTGGTGATTGAAGTAATTTGCTAAATGTGCTAAACCCAAAAATTGCTCTAACAGACTTCAGAAAGGGGAAGATGTGGGGACATACACCAGTCCTTATATAGGGAGCAGAAGTGGAGAGAGTGAGCATATGCAAACATCCCATCGTCACAATTTTGCAAACTATATCTCTTAGAGCCAGTATTGTTTATTTTCGAAGGTATGCTTTTAACTAAAATTTACTGCTTGCAATTTACTATTTGCATTAAGACCTGAAGACTGATCCTTGTTTGAATTAATATCTGCTATATTCACATAACTCAGAATACTCCCTAACAGTCAGTATTATTTTTGATTATGCAGCATATAGAGGGAATCATCACCGGGTCTTCAGGTAACCATGTTGATAAGGGCGCATTTACCTGGAAATTCATTGCAACATGCATCTACTATATATAAAATGATAAACAACAAGACTAAATAATGCCACTGGATTATGTGGGGTGATAATTCACTTTGTCTTTTTTTTACCTATCGTTAATTTTCATTCTGTTTTGGGTAAACATTTTATAAACAACACTGTTACCCTGTTTATATCTGCATTCATTTGAGTTTCGTACGTGAAGGAATGCTACTTTACAAACCCATGTATATGGTGTTAATCTATCCACGAATATTAACAAAGAGTAAATATTGCAAGGAGCATTTTGAAAATTGAAAAATATTTAAAATTGCAAAATTAAAAAAGTGTCCTCTGGCAATATTGAAGTAAAATAAAAGAGGGTAATGAGGGTTAGTTTAAAAAGTATTGTTAGTGGTTGTCTTGATAGGTCCTAAATGAGGAAGCAGAGCTTGATCTTCCTCATTTAATCTCAAGGCAAGACTGGTTAGCATAAATGGCAACGGCATCCCTATCAGGTGAGCTCAATGCCAGTTATACACCTTTTGAAGGGGAGAACAATGACATTCCTACCCACGCCCCAACAGCTCCTGATGACCCTGTGATCTCAGTCTCCAGGACAAATTTAAAGTATCATCAGGAGGCTGAGCCCTTGAAAAGTCTCTGGTACAGACAGTGTACCTGGCCAAGTGCCTAAAATCTGTGTAGAGCAACTGACACATGTGTACAAGGCCACTTTCAACATTTTGCTTTTGCAACCTAAGGTTTCAATCTGCTTTAGAAGGCCATTTATACTACCTGTAAGCAAGAAGGGCTTGGGGATCTGACTCAATGACTATTTTGTGAGACTAGCTAATGGCACGGATCAACTCCTGCCTCAGTTCCCCTTCAATTTGCCTATCACCACATCGTTCAACAACAGAATCTATTTGACTGGCTCTCCACTCAGTTCTGAACGATCTGGACAACAGTAATGTATAGATCAGATTCCTGTCCATTGACTACAGCTCACCCTTCCTCACAATCTTCCCAATCAAATTTATCACCATGTTTCAGGACCTTGCTTTCCAACTCAATCCGTGACTTTCTCATTGGCAGACAACAATCAGTACGGATTGGACACAACATCTCCTTCTCACTTGTCATCAACAGATATACACCTCAAGGCTGTGTGCCTAGGCCCCTGCTCTACTCTTTACACCCACAACTATGTAACTAAGTACAGCTACGATAGCGTTTACAAATTTGCCGACACCACCACTATGGTTGGATCGAGTCACAGGTGGTGACGAGTCAGCGTACAGGAGTGAGAGAGACCAGTTTGTGTCACTATAAAACAAAACCATAACCAAGGAGCCAAACATTGACTTCTTAAAGGGAAGCTGAGGAGGTGACCAGATCTCATTGGTGAGTCCAATTTTAGTCTTCTGGGATATCAATAATTTGGTTTCTAGTGTAAGACTGAAAGCAGTGTAGAAAAAAAACATTGAAGCAAATATTGATGAAAAGAATTACAAGCAATATTTGGATATTATAAACTTTTCTTTTTCTTTAAGATGATTATTTGAACGTTTTTAAGAACAAATTAATGTGATATATATGGCAATGTATATTGCTTGCAATGTCAGATTTGGTTACGGGAATCAATTTGAAGAATGACTACTACTACTACGGTGACTCAGGCCTAGGGGGCCGGCTTCGGGCATGATGACAAACTCTCCACTTCTCCCTCTCCCTCATCAGTGTGTTCAGTTCATCTACATTAGCCTCGCCACTGTCTTCTAGGAGTGTGTTGACCATAGTCTTGGGAGGGCACCCAGGGTTCATCCTCCCGTGCTTGGGCTCCCATATGATGACTAGGCTGGCAGGTAGCTCGGGGTGGCGTAGACAGTGCCCCACTAGTTGCAGTCTTCTCGCCTCGATTTTAGTGGTGAGCATCGGTAGGTTGTTATAGAGCTCAACGTTCGTCATGTGCTGTTGCCAACTCACGTCAGGAGCCATCCGGGGCATTCGTGTATAGCAACCATCTAGAGACTTTCACATCGTCTTGGTGAGTGTTCACATCTCACATCCGTATGTGAGAATAGACTCTATGACTGCTATGAAAATCCTCTTTTTAAGCCCTCTGGTCAGGTTCAACTTCCAGATTTCCTTCATGTCATTCATAGCCCTCAATGCTAGCGCCTTCCGTATCTTTATGTCCTTCTCCGAATTCATCATTCTTGACCTGAGGTACTTGTAGTCAAAGACTTTCTTAATGGTATCATTCTTTACAGTCTTGACAGTACCTTTGTCGCAGTTAAACACCATGTACTCTGTCTTTTTAGCATTTAGGTGAAGTCCAACTTTATTGCATTCTATTTCCACTTTTGTCAGTAGCTGCTGTGCTTCCTTCATCTGGTCAGAGAGCAGGACTATGTCATCTGCAAAATCGAGATCTGTGAGTGTAACTGGTCTGACCCTTTTGGTTCGCCCTGGTTTTATGCTAAAACCAAGCTTGTCATGATCTTTGGTAGCTTGACGCAGAGCGTAATCAAGGACGATTATAAAGATGTAGAGTGCCAGAGTGTCTCCTTGCAGCACACCAGCTAGGAGCTCGAACACTGCTGTTTCTCCATCTGGTGATACAACTTTTGAAGAATGAACTCTCTAAAAACTCCATAACGCTCTTACTTTTCTGTAATTCCCCCTGTTGGCACCCTAATCCACACCTATGTTAGAACAACTCTTGACAGATAAAATAAATTGTACTGAAGTCTTTCCAAATCAAAGACCTGAGAATATTCGTGATGAAGATTCCAAATCGGCAGGACGATGGATGGTCAGGATGGCGCCACTGGTAAAACACGCCGGTGTTTAAGTGAGGTTGTATCAACCTCTTAAAGATAACTGTAATCTATTTTCAATGGAAGAGTGCTGGGGGCCATATAACACGTGAAGCATTGTAAAATGTAGAGAGAGCACGGTTATACATTGTCAACGCTTAATCAGGTTTCAGTACTCTTACAAAAAAGACTTGGAGTACTAACTTCATGAAGTATTTTACCAAAACAAACATTCACACAAACCTATCAATATAAACGTCAATCTAAAATGATTTGTTTAAAACCTAATAGATCCATGTAGATCCCTGACTTATTCTCACTGAGGTACTATTGTTACAGTAAATAGTGTTTGTAGAAATTTCACAAGCCCCACTCAACATTCTGAGACATGACAACATCTGGGTGTTCGGATTAATGCTTACTGCCAAGAACAGCGGTGAAGACAGATCTTTCCAGGGCACGAATCCACAAAACTCTATCGTAACAAAAACAAGTACAAGTACTATTAGGAGCGACTGGTGTGCGGACTTCCAAGACTGAATTGCTGTGGCTAACATACAAGCGATGCTTTTTGGCTTGAGGGCGATAGATTGAACGAAGACTATCAGGCAACATCGTGGCAGTAAAATGGTGTGGATAAAATGGAATGAGTGTAAGTGTAGTAAAATTGGGTATTTGATGATCAGCATGGACTTGATGGGCTGAATGGCCTGTTCTATGACCACAGTCAAGACAACAACTTCTTTCATTGGATTTACAGTGTATCAAAATGAAGCGCTGTTGGCTTTCAAGATGAACGTGCAAATAGTTTACATTTGAATTTTTGTTATTAGAAACCTCGTGAACTTGTATAAACAACTTGTTTGGCTGCACTCCAACTCTGAGTTCTAATTGGAATACAGTGGTCCATGAGAGAGGGGTAGGAGGACATTAGATGAAGAAAGGTTGAAAGACTTGCAAATTAGGACTGTGTGAGAAATAGTTTTAAATGCTCGTTTTGGGACCATGGGATACATAAGAGATCATTGTATATACTCTTGATTAAATACATTTGCAAGTGGAGTAGGAAGACTGGAATGGAAAATAAAAATACTCTTGAAAGTTTGTGAAGATGGAATAATCACAAGGGTTTAACCATTCTATGAATTAATCCTGGTAATGATTGCAATGAAGTTTGCTGGATTTAAATGAAACAGTGTAATTATTAAATCCCTCCTGAAATTTAAATACTAGGAATTTATAGTTACAGCTGTTGGCACGTGGCCAAGTGGTTAAGGCATCGGTCTAGTGATCTGAAGGTCGCTAGTTCGAGCCTCAGCTGAGGCGGCGTGTTGTGTCCTTGAGCAAGGAACTTAAACACACATTGCTCTGCGACGACACCAGTGCCAAGCTATATCGACCCTAGTACCCTTCCCTTGGGCAACATCAGTGGCATGGAGAGGGGAGACTTACCAGTCTTCCATACAACCTTGCCCAGGCCTGCACCCTGGAAACCTTCCAAGGTGCAAATCCATGGTCTCACGAGACTAACGGATGCCTATATAGTTACAGCTGAAAGGAGATGTCCCTCTTGTGCATCAGTTGTTCCTTGGATATGAGCATGCACTTATTGACAATGTTTCAATGATTTGGATACCAGTGAACAGTAGAACAGGCATGTTTGAAACACATTGAAGTATATCTAGCATTAACTTGTCTAAAATACCTTGGAGAAAAAATGTTTCTAAACATGAACATGTTTTAGTCTGTTCACCCTACACAGAATGATTAATTTGCACACTTTATCAGTGTAAGAATGGCTAATTATTTTAAGTAGGAACAGCTCAACATTTTCCAAAAGCTGATTCTAAGCTACTGGCATCCATAGTGAAACATCCCATTTCAAAAGAGGCTACTAAGATATAACCCTAATTAATTGAATATTTTAAAGCCCTGTAAAAATTCTGAAACGATGAGTGAAGTTAATTTACATTTGTTGAGGCCTACTGAATCATTTTAAATATGAAATGCAGACCGTTTTATGGCTTTGTTATCAATATTTGTATTCTTCAGGGTGTTGGGTGTTGAGGGCTAGATCTGGGATGTTCAAGTCTGGCGACCCAGGTCTGTACAAGAAAACCAGGTACGACTTGCCGAGACACGAGGAAATCTGCAGATGCTGGAAATTTAAGCAACACACACACAAAATGCTGGTGGAACCAGACAAAATATTTGCCTGGCCTGCTGCGTTCCACCAGCATTTTGTGTATATGACTTGCGGAGGGCTATTTCAAGAGCCAAGAAACAACTCCGGGAGAGGTTGGAGGCGACAGCGGATATACATCAACTCTGGCAGGATTTGCAGGTTGTTGCTTCCATGAATGGCAGCGATGCTTCTACCAGATGAACTCAATGCCTTCTACGTCCGCTTTGGAAGGGAGAGTATAACTGCAGCTGTGAAGATCCCTGCTGCACCCGGTGACCCTGTGATCTCTGTCTCAGAGGCCGATGACGGGCTGCCTGTCAGGAGGGTGAACCCTCGTAATGTGGCAGGGCCGGATGGAGTACCCGGTAAGGCTCTGAAGACCTGTGCTCCTGTGCTTACCGACTGGCGGGGGTACTCAAAGGCATCTTTAATCTCTCACTGCTATGGTCGGAAGTTTCCACCTGCTTCAAAAGGGCAACAATTAGACCAGTGCCCAAGAAGAGCAGCGTGAACTGCCTTAACGACTATTGTCCAGTAGCACTCACATCTATGGTGATGAAATGCTTTGCTCATGGTGAGAATCAATATCTGTCTCAGGAAGGATCTGGAACAACTGCAATTTGTCTAACACCACAATAGGTCTATAGCAGATGCGATTTCAATGGCTCTCCACGCAGCCTTGGATCACCTAGACAGTGCAAATACCTATGCCAGGATGCTGTTTATTGACAACAGCTCAGCGTTGAAAACCATCATTCCTACAGTCCTGATTGGAAAACTACCAGAACCTGGGCCTCTGTACCTCCCTCTGCAACCGGATCCTTGACTTCCTAACTGGAAAGCCACAATCTGTGTGGTTTGGAAATAACATTTCCACCCCTCTGACAATCAACACTGGCGGATCACAGGGGTGTGTGCTTAGCCCACTGCTCTCTTTCTCTACACCCATGAATGTGTGGCTAGGCATGGCTCAAATGCCTTCTGTAAATTTGCTGGTGATACAACCATTGTTGGCAGAATCTCAGATGGAGGCGAGAAGGCCTAAAGGAGTGAAATGTACCAACTAGTTGAGTGGTGTCGCAGCAACAACCTTACACTCAATGTCAGCAAGACCGAAGAGATGGTTGTGGACTTCAGGAAAGGGTAAAATGAGGGAACACAAACCAATCTTCAGAGGGATCAAAAGAGGAGAGATTGAGCATTTTCAAGTTGCTGGGTGTCAATATCTTGAGGACCTAACCTGTATGCAACATATTGATGCAGCTGGAAAGAAGGCAAGACTGCAGCTATATTTCATTAGGAGCTTGAGGAGATTTGGTTAGTCAATTAAAACACTTGAAAACTTCTACAGATATATCGGGGAGAGTATCCTTACAGGCTGCATCACTGTCTGGTATGGGAGGTGGGGTTGTGGGCCACTGCACAGGATTGAAGTAAGCTGCAGAGAGGTTGTAAAATTAGTCAGCTCCATCTTGGGTACTAGCCTCCATAGTATCCAAGACATCTTTAAGGAGCGGGGTCTTAGGAAGGCAGCGTCCATCATTAAGGATCCCCACCACCCAAAACATGCCCTCTTCCCATTGTTACCATCGGGAAGGAGGTACAGAAACCTGAAGGCACACAATCAGTGATTCAGCAACAGCTTCTCCCCCCTGCCATCTGATTTCTAAATGGACATTGAATGGACATTGAACCCATGAACAGAACCTCACTTCCTTTCTTTAGCACTACTTATTCAATTTAACTGTTTGATATATATATATATACACACATACACACACACACACAAATATACCACAACTCACAACTTTTTTTCTCTATTATCGTATATTGCATTGTACTACTGCCCCAAAGTTAACAAATTTCACAACACATGCTGGTGATATTAAACCTGATTCTGATTCTTCTCCAGAACATATTGAGAATTTGGAAATTAATTGAAAGATGGACTGAACTGGCTGATAGAAAGTGCCCCTTTATATCTGTAATTCAGTCAGCACCTCCTGCAACAGTGCAATTATTAGATCATAGATAAACATTGTATTTGACAAAACGAAGCCAAGGACTATTTGATGGTTAACACAAAGCTGTCAGTCAGAGAAATGAGCAGATAAACATTAAATTTGGAGGTATAAAAGTCAAATAACCAATATGTACAAACAGCAGATCTATGAGTTAATCAGGGATGTGAGCAAGGATATCATGTGGCTGGTCTGTCTCGGTGGCGGCAATGCTTTGAGTAAAAAAATACATGCAGTATATATACAACATATAAATATATAAATGTTATTCTTACCCAGTGGAATGGAGGGTCTAATTAGGAAAGTGAGCTCAGAAAAATAGAGGGCTATGGGTAACCCGAGGTAATTTCTAAAGTAAGCACATGTTCAGCACAGCATTGTGGGCTGAAGGGCCTGTATTGTGCTTTAGGTTTTCTGTGTTTTATGTTCATAAGATGAATAAGATTTTAAGACTTATTATTCAAAATTGCTTACATTTTGTACTCTAATTTTAAGAATGATTGCATTCTTTATTCTTTTACAGACACCGTTTATTCTGTTTCTCTTCCCTCAACTTTATCCTCTCTACTTGAGAAATACAGCATTGTAAGGACCAAGTTCAGCTTACCAATCTCTTACATGTGGCATCGGTCAACAGTATATTTAACAATATATGGAGAATACAATGCGCTTTATTACTCGCTCGGGTTCCGTGTTATCAGGTCTATAATTGCAGACACTTTTCCAGCATTCTTAAGAAAATCTCCATTAAAAAAGTAAGCTGGGAAAGTCCTTGGTGTAGGGAAAATTAAAGGAAATGTTGTTTAAGACAGAGTTTGGAGAAACTTGTTGAAAGCAGATGTTGGTAATAGGAAGACAGCAGATTTAAAGTAATTCTCAACAGAATCAGAGACTTTGATGACACAACACTTCATTTCAATATGTTGCAATTTATTCGAAATGTAATATCTGTATTAAAAAATATGGTGGAAATAAGTTCATTAGTACTTTGTCAAAGAGCATCATTCAAAGTTCAGAGTAAATTTATTATCAAAGTAAATGTCACCATAAATAACCTGAAGTTCAATATTTTTGCAGGCATTCAGAGCAAATCCAAATAACACAATAGAATCAATGAAAGACTGCACACAGCGCATTTATGAGTACTTGAAAGAAAGTTAATATTCTAGGACATATTGGCTCCAATATTGTTTCAAATAATCTCCTGTATAAATGCAATCAACTATGCACAGCGAAGTTTCACTCTGTCATAGGTGTACTTTTTAAACAAAAACAAATTAAGTAACAGGACTACAGCGTCATCGTCTGTAACTCTGCTCCGCACCTCGGACAAAAAGAGAAGGACCATGCAAAGCAGATCTCAAAGGAGCATTGCAGTCTTGTCCAGCTACCCCCCTGGTCTCCGGGAGTGGCCAGAGATGTTCCAGGTTACAATTCCACATTTTGGAAATTATGTGAATAAAACTAGTGGACATAGATTTAGGGTAAGGGACAAGAGATGTTATCCCCCATAGAGTGGTGAGTAACCGGAATATACTGGAAGGAGCAGCTGCTGACAGCATTTTAGAGGCATCATGATGAGCAGCAGATACCGCCGAGGATTTGAAGACTGTGGGCCAGGTGCTGGAAAATGGGATTAATGCAAGTGGGTACCCACTAGTCACGATGGGCTGAATGGCCCGTACCCATGATCATTGACTCAGTCCATGTTGTGGCATTGATGTGTTTAAAGAGCAAAGGAATTTTATGAACTAATATGTGAATACTGGAGCATTTATTTCTCAACTCATGGGAAACAAGTGTGAACCTTGTTAGGGAGCATTCTGGCGTTATGTGAATGTAGTAGATAATAATTCAAACAAGGCAGCTTCAGTTCTTATTGTAAATATAAATAAGTTTAGGAAGCTTGCAACTAACCTTCAGTTTTCTTTTTTTGCAATTGCAAGCTGTAAGTGGAAATTAAAAGCACAGGCCGCTTCACAGATTAAGAAATTGCATGTGCAGCTGACACAATTAACACAATTAGATTGTGTTAATCAGCTTGCATCAAACCATGCAACCAGATGGATTTAGTCATATGGCATATCAAACATGGTCATATATTGTATACTCAGACACAGCCCTGACAGCATTAACTTTGGGTATCTGGCTGTCTGCTGACAAAAGGTTTTATAATATTTGTGTTAATTAGTTTCTCCCAAAGGTGTTTAGACCTGCGGAGGTGTCTTATCAATTACAATGTGCTTCCACGACATATCTCAAAGAAATCACTCGTCAACACAAAGCATAGAAGTAAACAATGTCATTGTAACTACCGAAATTGTATTGAATCACCTTCTGTTGCATTTGATCTGAAGGGTATCTTTGGGTTTGTGAGCCTCTACTGAGAGTGTCTCCAGAATGATGGCTGCTTGTTGTGCAGAATAAGGACTTCTACAGTACAGACACACACACACATATATCATACACATAGATAAAGATGCATCCATACACATACATTCTGTACATAGATAAGCTAGAGTGCCTAAGACTTTTCCACAGTACTGTAGTAATATCATGTATTGTACTGTACTATTGCCACAAAAATTAACATATGTGAGTGATGATAAACCTGATTCTGATATGGGTCTCTGTTGTTGTGGGCTGAGAATGGGAAGGGGGCAGGGAGAGGGGAGTATGACTGGGAAAAGGGGAAGGGAGAAGGGAGGGAGTAGAAACACCAGAGAGACATTCTGTAATGATCAATAAATCAATTGCTTGGAATCAAATGATCCTGCCTGATGTCTCAGTGCAGGGTGTGTCTGCAACCATGCCACCCCCTGCCCCTGGCTCTGCTTCTCTGTCACACCCGTCCCGTGGCACTCTCCCCTCACCACTCCCAACACCCTTTGCTCCCACCAGATTTACAAACTTGCTCTCTATTCCACATTGACAAATACGGTACTGTGAAAATGTCTTAGGTACCCAAGCTATATATTTATATATATATATATCTCTGTGCCTAAAACTTTTGCACAGTACTGTATATCACCAACTTCAGTGTCTCTTTGGTGACTTCAGTCACAGTCACAACGCACCCATGTCCCATTAGACCATTGCCCTTGTTACATCAGTGAATAACTACACGCATACTCAGCACTACTTGGTGCTTGGATAATTTAAACGCTGGCCTAGATAGACCGGAAAGCCCGAGTGCAGAAGCCAGGTTTGGGCCAATTTCACTCGCTCTCCTGCAAAGTTCATTCCTCTCTCCGGTCGGTGGCTGTCATCTCTGCAAGTTTTGCAGCATTTTTGCCACGCTGATATGATGAATGAGATCGAAGCTTGGGCCTACTACTCCACCTGCTCCAGGAAGTGGATTTAAGGACTCAATCTGGTTCAGAATGCTGTTGTTTGCATAATGTGTGGTTTTGTTTAACCCCTCTTTCTCTGTGCAGTGGTTATGGTCTTTTTTTTAAATTGGGTTCTTCGGGTTTCAGGCTTTGTGACTGCCTGTAAGCAAACAAATCTCAAGGTTTATAATTTACATTTTCTTTGATAATAAATGTACTTCGATTGATTGAAACTAAACAAAAATGTTATTCTCAAACTCCATCATCACTAATCAGAATATCCCAGAATTGCAATGCAGTGACTGAGCTAGAGCTGTCAAAAAGTCACTTGATAAAACACTTTACATAAAAGCCACTTTATAATAACACTTTACCTGCATATTCAGAGTGTTGTAGACTACCAAAATGGTTGAGTTTGAAGTAGTAACAGATCAAGCTGACTCTTTCGATTTGAAATACCTTATTTACAAAAAGCCAGAATTGAATTGTCACTGAAATCAGTCAATAAAATAAAAAGGATTTTTTTTAAAACTACGAAATTTTCCACAGACCTCCATCTGTTCTTGTTCTAATTTCTGTAGATCTTTTCTTAGTTCATCATTTTCATTTTGGATTACATCCAGAGCACTGCAAGTGCTATCTCTAAATTTATTACAGCTTTTTCTGTGTTGACTAAAGAATGCAATGGTTTCCATTTCATAACTTCCATCTGAATCAAATGAAAACAAATAGGATCCAAAATGGTCAACATACACAAAATTAGACCACAGTTAAAAGCAGCATTTCATCAGGATGCTCTTTATCGACTACAGCTCAGCATTCAATAACATCATCCCCTCAAAACTATTCAATAAACTCCAAGTCCTGGACCGCAATACCTCCCTGTGCAATTAGATCCTGGATTTCCTCCCTTGCAGACCCCAGTCAGTTCAGATTGATAACAACATTTCCTCCACAATCACCGTCAGCACAGGCGCACCACAAGGCTCCGTGCCTCATCCCTTGCTCTACTCACTTTACACTTATAACTGTGTGGCTAAGCACAGCTCCTATACCATATTCAAGCTTGCTGATGATACCACAGCCATAGGCTGAATCGAAGGTGGTGACGAATCAGCATACAGGAGGGAGATTGAAAATCTGGCTGAGTAATGTCATTACAATAACCTCTTACTCAATGTTAGCAAGACCAAGGAGCTGATTATTGGACTTCAGGAGAAGGAAACTGGAGGTCCATGAGCCAGTCCTGATTGGAGGATCAGAGATGGAGAAGGTTAGCAAATTTGAGTTCCTTGGTGTTGTTCTTTCAGAGGACCTGTCCTGGTCCCAGCACGCAAGTGCAATTATGAAGAAAGCACAGCAGTGTCTCTACTTCCTTAGGAGTTTGCAGAGATTCATCATGACATCTAAAACCTTGTCAAACTTCTATAGATGTGTTAAAAGTTAGAGTTAAAGTCTGTCCCATGCCTTATAGGCTCATCAGGCCAGTGCTCATGCCGGTTTCCGTAGCGTGAAGTGACTGAGAGTACGAGACTCCCCACCTTCCTCCACCCCCCCGGATAGGACACCAGTCTAGCACTGGATGGACTGGAGCAATGTGTGGTTAAGTGCCTTGCTCAAGGACACAACACGCTGCTTCGGCTGAGGCTCGAACTCACAACCTTCAGATCGCTAGTCCAACGCCCCAATCACTTGGCCATGCGCCACAAAAGCTGTGTAGTGGAGAGTATATTAACTGGCTGCATCACAGCCTGGAATGGAAACACTAATGTCCTTGACCAGAAAATTCTACAAAAAGTAGTGGATACAGCTCAGTCCATCACCGGTAAAGCCCTCACTTCCATTGAGCTCATCTACATGAAACACTGTCGCAGGAAACCAGCATCCATCATCAAGGAACCCAGCATCCAGGACATAGTTTCTTCACGCTGCTGCCATCAGGGAGAAGATTCAAGAGCCTCAGGACTCACATCACCAGGTTCAGGAACAGTTACTACACTTCAGCCATCAGGCTCTTGAAACGAAGGGAATAAATAACTTCACTTGCCCCATTATTGAAATGTCCCTACAACCAATGGACTCATATTCAAGGACTCTTCATCTCATGTTCTTGAGATTTATCATTTATTTATTTATTGTTATTTCTTCTTTTTGTATTTGCATAGTTTGTTGCCTTCTGCATTCTGGTTGAAGTTGGTGCGGTCTTTCATTGATTTTGTTATGGCTATTATTCCATAGATTTATTGAGTATACCCACAAGAAAATAAATCTCAGGGTTGTGTATGGTGATAGATGCGTACTTCGATAAAGAATTTAATTTGAACTTTGTAGCAGAAAAAGAAAATAAACTCAGTGGCATGATCTGGCTTCATTTTGGTTTTGGTTTGTATTAACATTCAACTCTGGTAAATTAACCAGAACAACATGAAGCTGTAATGTTACATTGAATCTTAATCCACCAGCTCAAAAGGTGTCCTGCTAAATGCTAATTTTATAGCAAGTAACTGATTATTAATATCATGTACTCTAACATGTACTTTACAACTCATGTTCTCAGTACGATATGTATTTTGCACATTGGTTTTTTGTCAATGTGTTGCCCTTAAGGCATTTATTTGACTTTGTTGGGTCTACGCTTTAAATGATTTGTTTGTAACTATTTTCTAGTTAAAGTTAAAGGTTGATAATTAAGTTACAGTATAACAAAGGTAAATTCATTGTCTATGGTATATCGTGGCATGTGATGACGTCGCCTCTGGTTTCACTGCGCCTTACGTGTAACCTCCTGTTCGGGAAGGTGTAAAGGTGGGTGCCATGCATGCAGCATGATTGTGAAGAGCTCCGTTTCTATCCACAAAGAAACATTATAGAAGCAATGCCGTAAGTTCACAAGAAAGTATTTGAAGTAAAAATATTAACGCGGTTTCTGTTAAGGGAAGTGGCGCGCGTGTCGGCTTTTCAATTTCAAACGTGGGGTGGGCTCGGGCCTGGCGGCGGTTTGACGGGACCCCCCTTCGCTTGCTACTCGGGGCAGCTGGAGACACTCGCTAAAAGAAGACAGCGCGCGTGGTATCCAGAATGAAACAGACGCTGTATATGTTTGTGTTTTTTTATCAATAGTTTTCACCATACGATGTTAATGTGGAAGAGTGAACAGTAAATGGTTAACCTTACTATGACTCTGTCTCCATTGGCTCAGGTTTAACTTGGTGTTTCAGAGTTTCAACACACTGCACGAGAACACTACAGTCAATCTTAAGGTATAGTTTTCATACATTTTATTGTATTTCTTTATTTTCCTGTAAACTCCTGCAAGATCATGAATCTCAAGGTGGTCTATGATGACATGTATGTACTTAGATAATAAATTTACCTTGACTTTGACATGTGAGTCAGCAGCCAGTATACTTCCAAAATGGGAAGCTTACTTTCAGCACCTGCAATCTCATTTCAATAAACAGATGCAGAACAAAATATTAGTCACCTTCTTTGCTATTCCAGAATATGACTTAAAGTTCAGTTTGAGACAATTGTTCAGTTCTAAAATACTGGCAGTCATGGGCTGTAAATTAGGCTTGAACTTCTTTTCCATTCCTTCCTTGTGGTCAGCCTGAAAACAGAGATTTAAAAAGCTCTTATGAACCAGTACTCACAGTTCCATTGACTACTCATCCCACATGCAGCAGCCATAGATTGAAAAAAGAGTAATAATTACCAAAAATGTGTGTATTCAGAGATATGGCTTGCACTGCTGAGCCAAGTAAAACCATTGTTATGTAACTGGCAACAATGAATGTCAACCGAGACAGGTTATATAAAAACAACCAAACATTTATTAAACACGGATAAATGATTTTTAAAAAATGAAAACCTTAACCGGAAGTTAACCGTTATGCAGCCGTTCAACAAATTGTCACTCGGCACTGGTTCTTAAAGCGTTAAATGCAAAAACAGTTCTTATAGCGGTAAAGTCAGATATAGTTCTTAAAATGGTAAATTCGAAAGTCCAACAGATTTATATGTTCAATTGGGAGAGACTTCTCTGGAGAAGGATTTCTTCATAGGCGCGACTTTCCTGCTGGTTCTGTCCAAAGGATTCACGATGCAGGAAATAAAACAGTTTAAAACAACTGACCTTAAATTCTTCTAGAGAGCAAACCTTGCATGAACTCTTTGCTCTTTTGGCAAGAGTTATCTTCAATGCAGGTCACTACTCCTTCAACGAAGACTCAATAAGATCGATCCTTTGTTAAACTGCCGAACGATACCGACTCCTCTCATTCCTTCGGGTCCTGTACTTCGATAAAGTCTTCACTCTCCCTTCTACTGCTGGAATAAGGTACATCAGCACATCTAGCAAAAACCTCCAGTCCAGAAATATTGTACTTTGCAACAGAACGCAACACTCCGTTGTAAAAATGAAACTGCGTCATAAAAACAAATACACAACAGAAACGGAGACACAGTACGTTCCAGCTGGAAATCTAAAATCTAAAAAACTAACTGCATCATCTGGGGTCTGCCCTTATATACCTGTGGTGCACATGTCATCACGTGATCTCACATTGGTGAGAAAATTACATCAGGTGACTCCAAAAGACCATTACATCATTCTCACAAAAAAAAATCACAGATCTCCTTGAGGTATGTAACACCATTCAGACAAATCTGCAGGGCAACTGAGTTACAAACACAGCACCATCATTCTACTGCCTGCATTCTGCAACAACGCAAATTCGTTCATTGTAGCAAAAAGAAGAAAAGATGGAATTTGGTTTCAGGTGAAAGCAGTCCCACAACATTCTGGGCAATATAGGCAGCATATTTCTTACGCAAAAGAAAGACAGTTGAAGGAAAATATTTAAATAGAACTTAAATTAACTTACACCAATGTATGGCAACTCGAACTAAAGAAAGCTTGGAACAAGAGCAGCATATTTAGTTGATAACTACTGTCATAGATACCCACAAGCCCTGGTAAACTAATCTCAGCCTGGAAACTTCAGGCCACTGTTGCCCAAACATCCTTATTCAGCAAATGTGTACCTTGAATTTTCCAGGTCTAGTGACATGAAAAAGACTGCATTTAGTACCTTTGTATAATAGCAAATCTAATTATGTGCAAGGATACAATCCTTGGATAACCCCGATTTAGAGTGCTCAGACAGGACAGAATCAAGTTTCAGGCACCTGAAACCTTCTAAACAGTGAGATGACTGGGGAAAAAACCTTGTTTGCGTCTTAAAGTATTGGAAAGAGGACTGCAACTCCAACGGTCTTTTTATACCAAAAACAGATGCTTACATTCTCTCAGTGATTTGGTGCTCTCCCATCTATAGGTGGCTCAGACATTGATCACTATCTCATAACAATCTGTGGAACTTCATTAAAGAGGCTGGTGAAACCAGAACTACACTTTACATGATGATATGATTGAATGGTCAGCCAATGCTGTTAGACCCATGTACAGGAGGCATTTGAATGAAACAAAGGTTCGCCAGACATTCTGGGACAAAAAGTCTGCTCTGGAGAAAAGTGGAAAGGAGGTTCAGAAAAGGTATAAAAGGGAGGATTGTTAAACAAACTCTGCCACATTGTAACTACTACTTCCTTCCTCCACTCTTCGTAGGAACTTACCAGTGCCTTCTGTATGCAATTTAGTGACTGCTCAGTCATACTCTCTTGTTTTAACAACTCCTGAGGACTGTGTGTTACTTCAGAAGATATCACATCCTTCATTGCTGAATATGCAGCTGCTGTTAATGACATGGCAGAATTTAATGCACAGACATTTGCACCCACGAGGTCACCTGAAGAATAAAAAAAACTTAAGCAAAGAAGTCCAATCATTGACCAGAAATTGCAACCTGACACCTACAGAAGGATGCCACAAACATCAATGTGATTATGACCATAGAAGTTATTTTAGCTGGATAACTGAAGAATAAATGGGCTTGGCAGTACTCTTGGTGGTGCAATAGTAAGCCTTCTAAAAACTGACACTCCCACACAATTAAAAGATTTACTTGGTCAAGACAAGAGTGGGAACTCAAATGCATAATATGCTAACTCACGCATTCCCACACGAGCATGTCGGTGTACTGAAATTTACAGTGTTGCCACTTGCAAAATAAAATTCCACAAGGACTAGAAAGGCGTGGGGAGTGGAACTCTGAACAGGTGCAAGTCCTGGTTTAAAGCAGCTGCCAGTGAGAGCAAGTCTGGTATAAGGATAGCCAGGGGCACAGTAAAGGCAGGAAAACAAATACCCAGCAAAGCTGCACAAGCTTTAACAGGTAAGGTCAACAAACTCAGAGTGTGGCTTGGCACTGAGGATGGGGATGTTATAGCCGTAAATGAAACATGGCCAAGAAGAGGGCAGGACTGGCAACTCAATATTGCAGGGTACGGGTGGGACAGAGCTACAGATAAGTGAGGAAGGGGTGTTGACTTTCTGATAAGGATGGACGTAACAGTACTATTTGAAGGTGACATTCTTGGGGAAATATTAATCAAACCAAACAACCACAAGCAATCTTCCACCGGAAAAAACGAACTCCTCAAATCTGTAGTCCAACAACTGAATAAGTTCAGTGAAGCCACACATAGAAACATGAAGGGGATGGTCACTCCAGCGAGGCTATATAAAAGACCTCCCAATTATCAGTGGGAATTTGAGGCGCAGATGTATAGATAAATTGCTCATAGTTGTAAGATTAATAGGGTTGGATTCGTGAGAGATTTTGATTTCCCTGGTTTTGACTGGGCCACTCAGAGTGTTAAGAGACTGGATGGGTAGAATGTGTGAAATGCATCCAGTAAAGTTTACTGAGTCAACATGCAGGGTGCCCTACTCAGGAGAGCGTTGTGTTGTCCTGCTAGGAATTGTAGACATAGTATGTTGGCAAGATCTATGGGCTGTGCCCCAGCATGTCCATAGGTGTGTTGGTTGTTAATGCAAACGATGCATTTCACTGTACGTTAACATGTACATGTGATAAATAAACTGAATCTGAATCTGAGTTGGACTTTATACTGCAGTTGTACAAGTAATTGGTGAGGCACACTAGGAGGACAGTTTTGGCCACCCTGATATAGGAAAGATGTGGTTAAACTGGAAGGAGTACAGAAAAGATTTATGAGGACGTTGCCAGGACCAGAGGACGTGAGTTATAGGAAGATGTTAGTTAGGTCTTCATTCCCTGGAGTGTAGCAGATAATCTTAAAGAGGTTTTTTAAAACCACGTGGGGCATAGATTAAGAAGATGGTAGCAGCCGTTTCTCCAGGCGAGGGAGTCCAAAAATGGGAGGATAGATTTCGGTGAGAGGAGAACGATTTTAGAAAGAGACTTGAGGGGCGACTTTTTCATGCATAGAGTGGCAAGCATATAGCGTAGGCTGCAAAGGGAAGTGGTTGAGCCAGGTACAATGGTATCAATTAGGGGCACGTGTACTTAGAGGGATACGAGCTGAACACATGAAATTGGCACTAAATGTGGAGGGGGAGGGTTGTTCCACAGCCAAGGCAGGCTAGTTGTGTTGAAGGGCCTGTTTTGCTGTATGACTCTAAAAAGGAATAAAAAGGCTACATAAAAATCCTATTAGCTACAAAGTGAATTTGCAAATTAATTATTACAAAACTTACCTGCTGACTTTGCATAGAAATCTAGCATTCCACACTGCCTAACATGGGTTTTAGTCACTTTTTTGTCCATATTTCAGAGAACAGGTCATTTGTCTGAGTAGGAGCCCTGAGTTTATGGTTATGAAATTTGACGTTCCTTTTATCACAAAGACCAGACACATCTCTTCTACTCACTTCAACCACCTACAGCAGCTGATGGAAATGAATAAATTTCAAAAGCACATTATAATAATAATGAAACACCTGGGGGAGGAAAATGAAAGTGAATTAGGTAACAAAAACACACATTGTACTTATAAAGCATTTCACATTAAGCTTGTTTCACAGTACTTAACCAGATTCGAAATCAGACAAAGAAATGACCGACGCAAGATGAAGATGATATCAGGGCCGGCAATTAAAAGTTTAAAAGGATTTAAGATGAGTCCTGAGAGAAAGGTTAGATTTAATGACAGAAATCCAGTGCCTGAGGAAAATGGATAAAACATAAATGTCTTTAGATTTTAATATCAAATTGCAACTCCCTCAATATGGCAAACAGTAATATACTTTAAAATTGTTATTAAAATGTATGCCAACTTAATCAATGAATTTAGTATAATGATAAAATACTCAAGGCCTTGCACAGTTAGTGGAGTAGTAAGCCTCTGTGTTATCAAATTAATTCTGTTCATTGAACTACCAACCAGAATGATACAAGGACAGATATCAGAGGAGAAAATCTGAACCCCAAACACAGCACCTGGAAGTTATTGTGATACATTATCTGGTCATTCTCTTGTCATTGAAATCCAGATCATATAAACATACACGATAAGATTGAGGTCAGATGTCAACCTGTCATGCTGAGGGAGAGAATGTAGAGAACAGAAAGAGTGAATCACAGTGAACAGTGAAGTGCACGTTTCACTTCTCCCTATACCGAATTTAAAACAGAATCTTACTGCTGACTCTGTGGGACATTCCAGTTCCAGGCAGGATGTCAGCATCTCCAACAATCAGCACACCATTTCAAAGGCTGAACCCCGCAGGAATAAAAGCTAAAGCTGGTTATTAACTGACAGGTAAAAGGTATCATATCAATTATTTGAGGATATCTTCATAATGTCAAAAGAGCACACACATCCCCAATGCCATTTGCAGCATAGTCTTTGTATGGTATGGATTTAGCAATGCTAAATAGATTCTTATTTTACAAAATGGTGAATGGGATTCTGATAAAACATCACCACTTTGAAAGAAATTATTTCATGGACTTCTGAACCTTCTGACCTGCAGAACTTGTAAAACTGCGTACTTTTAAGTAAGTTGACATCTTGGTCTTTCCATTCTAAGTACATTTTACATATTGAGAACTTCTGGCTCTTCCACCCTTTCAGATATTTAGCTCCAGACCCTAACAAGCAACAGTCCCTCTTCCTCTATCACATCTCCAAGTCTCTCTTATTCATGCACCAATTGCTTAAACATTATCCCTCTGCTTATTTGCTTCTCTGCTTGGTCTTCCCTACCTGAACTGTCCATAATAGTATATGCCTCATTTAAATCTTCCCTCATCTTCCTGTCTTCTAAAGAAACTAATGCAGCTTACCCAATCCTTGATCACCTGCTATCCTGGTAACAATCTTGGAAATCTTCCCTTGTATTTTCATATTACTTATAAATAGTAACTAGAACTTTGAACATCAACTCCAAAATCTTTGTCCTTCTTTTAAGATCATAAGACCATAAGATATAGGAACAGAAGTAGGCCATTTGGCCAATCAAGTCTGCTCCACCATTCAATTCTCAGCTGATCCAATTTTTCCAGTCATCCCCACTCCCCTGCTTTCACCCCCTACCCTTTGATGCCCTGTCTAATCAAGAACCTACCCATCTCTGCCTTAAATACACCCAATGACTTGGCCTCCACAGCTGCTTATTGCAACAAATTCCACAGATTTACCACCCTCTGACTAAAGTAATTTCTCTGCATCTCTGTTCTAAATAGACATCCTTCAATCCTGAAGTCGTACACTCTTGTCCTAGACTCCCCTACCATGAGAAATAACTTTGCCGTATCTAATCTGTTCATGCCTTTTAACATTCAGAATGTTTCTGTGAGATCCCCCCTCATTCTCCTGAACTCCAGGGAATACAGCCCAAGAGCTGCCAGATGTTCCTCATATGGCAACCCTTTCATTCCTGGAATCATTCTCGTGAATCTTCTCTGAACCCTCTCCAATGTCAGTATATCCTTTCTGAAATAAGGAGCCCAAAACTGCACACAATACTCTAAGTGTGGACTCACAAGTGCCTTATTGAGCCTCAACATCACATCCCGGCTCTTATATTCTATACCTCTAGAAATGAATGCCAACATTGCATTTGCCTTCTTCACTACTGACTCAGCCTGGAGGTTAACCTTTAGGGTATCCTGCACAAGGACCCCCAAGTCCCTTTGCATCTCTGCATTTTGAATTCTCTCCCCATCTAAATAACAGTCTGCCCGTTTATTTCTTCCACCAAAATGCATGACCATACACTTTCCAACATTGTATTTCATTTGCCGCTTCTTTGCCCATTACCCTAAACCATCTAAGTCTCTCTGCAGGCGCTCTGTTTTCTCAACACTACCCGCTCCTCAACCTATCTTTGTATCATCGACAAATTTAGCCATAAATCCATTAATTCCATAGTCCAAATCATTGACATACATTGTAAAAAGCAGCAGTCCCAACACCGACCTCTGTGGAACTCCACTGGTAACTGACAGCCAGCCAGAATAGGCTCCCTTTATTCCCAATCTCTGTTTTCTGACGATCAGCTAATGCTCCACCCATGCTAGTAACTCCCCTGTAATTCCATGGGCTCTTATCTTGCAAAGCAGCCTCATATGCAGCACCTTGTCAAAGGCCTTCTGAAAATCCAAGTACACCATTTCTACTGCATCTGCTTTGTCTACCCTGCTTGTAATTTCCTCAAAAAATTTCCTTTCTGGAAACCATGCTGGCTTTAGCCTATCTTGTCATGTGCCTCCAGGTACTCTGTAATCTCATCCCTAACAATCGATTCCAACAACTTCCCAGACACTGATGTCAGGCTAACAGGTCTATAGTTTCCTTTCTGCTGCCTCCCACCCTTCTTAAATAGTGGAGTAACATTTGCAATTTTCCAGTCATCTGGAACAAGGCCAGAATCTATCAATTCTTGAAAGATCACTTTTAATGCCTCTGCAATCTCTCCAGCTACATCAGAACCCGAGGGTGCATTCCATCAGGTCCAGGAGATCTATCCATCCTCAGACCATTAAGCTTCCTGAGCACCACGTCATTCATAATTTCACTGCACATACTTCACTTCCCTGACACTCTTGAATGTCCGGTATACTGCAGATGTCTTCCATTGTGAAGACTGATGCAAAATATGCATTCAGTTCCTCTGCCATCTCTGCATCTCTCATTACAATATCTCCAGGGTCATTTTCTATTGGTCTTATATCTACCCTCAAATCTCTTTTACCCTTTATACACTTAAAATTTTTTTTAGTATTTTCTTTGATATTAGTTGCCAGCTTCCTTTCATAATTCATCTTTGCCTTCCTAATGACCTTCCAAGTTCCTTCTACAAGTTTTTAAAAGCTTCCCAATCTTCTATCTTCCCACTAGCTTTGGCTTCCTTGTATGCCCTCTCTTTTGCTTTTACCTTGGCTCTAACTTCACTTGTCAGCCACAGAAGTGACCTTCTCCCATTTGAAAATTTCTTCTTCTTTGGAATATATCTGTCTTGTACTTCCCTCACTTTTCGTAGAAACTCCAGCTATTGCTGCACTGCTGTCCTTCCTGCTAGTGTCTCTTTCCAGTCAAAGTTCCCCTCTCACGTCATTGTAATTTCTTTTATTCCACTGAAATACCAAAACATTGGAATTTAGTTTCTTCTCAAATTTCAAAGTGAACTCGATAATATTGTGATCACTGTTCCCTAAGGGTTCCTTAACCATAAGCTCTCTTATCACCTCCGGATCATTGCACAACATCCAATCCAGCACAGCCAATCCCCTAGTGGGCTTGCCAGCAAGCTGTTCTACAAAGCCATCCCGCTTAGACATTCTACAAATTCTCTCGAGGTCCAGTACTCAAAACTTTTCACTGTGTATCCTTTTGTCTTGTTTGCTCGAACAACTCTCCCACATCACCCGTATGTTCATCTCAATCTAAACTCTGCTGCACACCTGAGAAATCAATTGAAATGTTCCTATTGTCTATAGCTTCCATCACTTTCAACCACATGGAAAGCATTTACATTACCTGCAAACTCAAACTTTTCAGAACATAGAACATTACAGCACAGTATTGGCCCTTCAGCCAACAATGTTGTACCAAACTTTCAACCTACTCTGAGATTAATGTAACCGTTCCCTCCAACATAGCCCTCCAATTTTCTAACATCCACATGCCTTTCTTAAAAGACCCTAATGTATCTGTGTCTACCACCATCCCTGGCAGGGCTTTTCATTCCCTGTGTTTTGAAAAAAAATTACCTCTGACACACCCCCATACTTTCCTCTAATCACCTTGAAATTATGCCTCCTCGAATTAGCCATTTCCACCCTGGGAAAAAGTCTCTTGCTTTGCCCCCGATCCATGCTTCTTACATCTTGTACATCTCTATCAAATCACTTCTTATTCTCCTTGTCTCCAAAGAGAAAAGCCCTAGTTCACTAACCATTTCCTCATAAGACAATATACTTGCCTTAATAAATGATACACAAGATAGCTAGTAATTTAATAAATAGTATACTCTTGACATAGAAGTAATAGATTTTAAACCAGAGGCTTCTGTGAGAGTAAAAACATAAGTCCAGTGGGTTTGATTCAAAAATTGATAAAAGCAGTGAAGGAAATCAGTACAAGAAACCATCAGAAACAAGCAGAATCAATGATCTCAAACAAGATTATTTCTACATGTTCTGCATTGTTAATTAAGAGCAGGATATGTAGATATGATAAAGAAGGATACATCCTAGACAGTCAGAAAAGAGGCACTGTAGTGTGGTGATTAGCACATTTGATAGTATCAGCGACCTGGGTTCAATTCCCGCTACTGCCTGTAGGGAGTTTATACGTTTTCCCTGTGACCGTGTGGGTTTCCACTGGGTGCTCTGGTTTCCTCCCATAGTCCAAAGATGTATTGGTTGGTAGGTTAATTCATCATTGTAAATTGTCCGGTGATTAGACTTGGGTTAAACTGGGTGATTATTGGGCTCGAAGGGCCAGAAGGGTCGGACTGTCTGTCTCTTTCGTCTTTCTCTCTCTCAACCACCTGCATCTATGTCTCTCTCAATAAATAATCAATCAATCAAGCAGCTTCCTACATCATTGGCTGTACTGTAGAGCTTTTGTTCAGTGTGAGCGTGGGCATCACAGACAAATTCTTCTTCAGACAGCTTTCCTCTGGTCAGCTCCAAATCTTGCCAAGTCTCCTGGAGTGCCTGCTCTCGCTGTTGCAGTTCAGACACACTCTGTTCAAGCTCTTTCTTGCCATCCAGAAATAGCTTATTAACCTGAAGGTAAGCAGGGAGAAACAAAAAGGGGAATTGTCTGGATTCCACTTAGGATCAATTAAAATGGTTAAATAAACATCTAACACTATGATACTACAGTCAGCCCCAGAGATGGTGACTAATCAGCCATTTGCTATCAGTACTTGGCATTTTGATTTCAGATTTCAATTTCTGTGGAATTTTACTCTAGTCAGATCGATGTAGCACAGATACAGGCTCCTGGGTTCAACCAATCCATGCCAGCCCAGCTAGACCCAATGTCCAGCATTCGGTCCATATCGCACTAAACCTCACCCATCAAAGGATACAGTGGCATGCAAAGTTTGGGCACCCCTGCTCAAAATTTCCATTACTGTGAATAGCCAAGTGAGTAAAAGATGAACTGATTTCCAAAAGGCATAAAGTTAAAGATGACACATTTCCTTAATATTTTAAGCGAGAAAACTTTTTTATTTCCATCTTTTACAGTTTCAAAATAACAAAAAAGATAAAGGGCCCGAAGCAAAAGTTTGGGCACCCTGCATGGCAGTACTTAGTAACACCCCCTTTGGGGGAGGGGTGCTGGGAAGTCGATTGATGAAAAAGGTAAAGGCTGGAGAAGGGGGAATCTGATAGGAGAGTACAGAAGGCCCTGGTAGAAGGGGAAGGGGGAGGATTCAATAGGTATATTTAATGTCAGAAACGTGTACAAATATACATCCTGAAATTCTTTTTCTTCACAAACATCCATGAAAACAGAGGAGCACCCAAAGAATGAATGACATTTAAATGTTAGAACCCCAAACCCCGCCCCCAGCTTCCTTCTCCCATGCATAAGCAGCAGCAAGCATCAACCTCCCCTCCCCCATCAGCGAAAAAGCATCAGTACCCCCCCCCACCAAGCACTCAAAAGCGTGCAGCAAAGCATCAATATAGACACAAATTTGCAGTACCCCAAAGACTACTCGTTCACCCGGTATTCAACATACCACAGGCTCGCCTTCTCTCGAATAAGGGAAAAAGAGATGTCCCTGTTTCACAGCGAGAGCGAAGACATAACAAAGCAACTCATTGATTTATGGCTTTAAAAGCACCAGAGGGAGGTGGTGGCATCCATTAGTCTCACGAGACCATGGATCTGCGCCTGGCAAGTCCTGTGGAGTGTCCTCTCCAGGGCATAGGCCTGGGCAAGGTTGTATGGAAGACCGGCAGTTGCCCACGCAACAAGTCTCTCCTCTCCACAACACCGATGTTGTCTAAGGGAAGGGCAAGGGCCGATACAGCTTGGCACCAGTATTGTCACAGGAGTTGCCAGAAGGAGGTTGAAGGCAACATCGGACTGCCTTAGGGACTCCAGCTCCGGATTTGTCCTCAGGGTTTACTCCCGCAGCCTTTCCCTTCAGTGGGTATAGCCGCAAGGCAGCGGCGGTTTGAAATCAGAGTTTTCCCTCTCTTAGATGGACTGTCTTCCCAGGCTGACAAGCTCCATCTACCCGAAGCACTGGTTTTAAGGCGCCAGGACCCACCTCCATCCCTTCTCCTGTCAGTAGAAACATTTCCGCCGGGCTTAGAGGCTAAGCCACACGAGAAGGCCAGGAGTTGGACTTGGTTGTCAGAGGCTATTTGAGGTGCAGGCCGTGAGGAGCACTTTCAGGTAGTGGGAGCTTGTCCCCACTCCCATTCCTCGGTTTGACAACCTTGGAGCCACCAGAGGGAGGTAATGTGCAGAGAATGTGATAAGGTGAGAGAGGAAAATCGGAAAGGGGAATCGTGAAAGGGCAGGGGGGCATTATCGGAAGTTCGAGAAATCGATGTTTATGCCATCAGGTTGGAGGCCACCCAGATGGAATATAAGGTGTTGTTACTCCAACCTGAGTGTGGCCTCATCGCGACAGTAGAGGAGGCCACGTACTGACACATCAGAATGGGAATGGGAAGTGGAATTAAAATGGGTGGTCACTGAGAGATCCCGCTTTTTCTGGCAGACAGATCATAGGTGCTCGGCAAAGCGGTCTCCCAATCTATGTCGGGTCTCACTACGTTCTCATATACAGGAAGCTAAACTGCGAGAATCCGAGACAGGAGATGGGCCCAAGAGATTCACAGGTGAAGTGATGCCTCACCTGGAAGGACTGTTTGGGTGCTGAATGGTGGTGAAGGAGGTGGTGTTGGGACAGGTGTATTGGGTAGGAAAACTGGCCCCTCCCATTAGTGCTTTCCTCCAGTGTTCACTCCATGGAAGAACAAGCCAGACCAGGACAAGATCCCATGCACTATCGATCACCAGGGCCATACCACTCAGGGACTTAGGCTATATATTTTTTTTGTGACTGTATGACTTTCTGCTACTATAAACATATGTACTATTAGCTGTGTGCTCTATGTAATGTGTTTTACAGTTCACCACGGATCGCTCCAAGCACAGTATAATGTCTAATGGCCACGCAAGCGCATGCAGCTGTAGAGAGCTAGAAACTGTTCGGCAACAGTTTCCTGCCCCAGTTAGAGGCATATTGTCCCAAATCAATAAAGGGAATCCCAGCTATTTTCTCGATTTAATTTTTATTCTTTAAGAATTGTCCTAAATAAATGTTTGCCCCGATTAACCAATGGCCCAGCTAACCAGAATCCTTGTTAGGGGAAGAAAATTTTCTCAGTACATGTGGATGACTGTAGACTGATGCCATTAACACAACTGAACATGTATCACACAAGCTAGCTTATTACTGCAGGCTTGCAAAGGTTTGGGATGCTTAATGCTTCATGAATCATTGAAAATCATCATTCAGAATCAGAATCAGGTTTATTATCACCAGCATGTGATGTGAAATTTGTTAATTTAGCAGCAGCATTTCAATGCAATACATAATATAGAAGAAAAAAAATAATAATAAGTAAATCAATTCCAGTATACATTATTGAATAGATTAAAAATCGTGCAAAAACAGAAATAATACATATTTGAAAAGTGAGGCAGTGTTCATGGGTTCAATGTCCATTTAGGAATCAGATGGCGGAGGGGAAGAAGCTCTTCCTGAATCGCTGAGTGTGTGCCTTCAGGCTTCTGTATCTCCTACCTGATGGAAACAGTGAGAAAAGGGCATGCCCTGGGTGCCGGAGGTCCTTAATAATGGACGCTACTTTTCTGAGACACCGCTCCTTGAAGATGTCCTGGGTACTTTTTAGGCTAGTGCCCAAGATGGAGCTGACTAAATTTACAACCCTCTGCAGCTTCTTTCAGTTCTGTGCAGTAGCCTCTCCATACCAGACAGTGATGCAGCTCTGTCAGAATGCTCTCCACAGTACATCTATAGAAGTTTTTAAGTGTATTTGTTGACATACCAAATCTCTTCAAACTCCTAATGAGCATAACACATTACAGATATAAAAAAAACTTAGTAAAAGGTGAGGATTGTTAAAAACTGAACTTCACATGGCTTAGGGATGTAATCGTTGTTTGAGGGCAAAGGATTTTTAAAAAATGGAACAAGTTGACAAAAGGTAAGATTTTAAATGGAAAGTACAATTATGGAAATTAGCAATAACTATACTAAATATTACTTCTTGCACATGTGGATATTATACTTGAGTTACTACTCATAGGAAGTGTTAAAATTGCTGGATTTTAGTGAGCTGCATGATGTTATATTCCTGATCAAATGAGAAATTGCTTTTTCCCTCCAGGTCTGACAAGAAGCTCAGAGACCTTGGCCTTCACCCTGCTTTGTGTAGCTGGATCCTGGACTTCCTGTCAGATCACCAGCAAGTGGTAAGAGTGGGCTCCCTCACCTCTGCCCCTCAACACAGGTGCCCCTCATGTCTGTGTACTAAGCCCCCTCCTTTACTCTCTGTACACCCATAACTGTGTCACTAACCACAGATCCAATTTGCTAATTAAATTTGCTGACAACACTACACTGATTGGCCAAATCTCAAATAATAACGAGGCAGCCGACAGAGAGTAAGTCATCACCCTGACACAGTGGTGTCAAGAAAACAACCTCTCCCTCAACGTCACAAAAACAAAGGAGCTGGTTGTGGACTATAAGAGGAATGGAGACAGGCTAATCTCTATAGACATCAATAGATCTGGGGTTAAGGGGGTGAACAGCTTTAAGTTCCTCAGCATAAACCTCACCGAGGATCTCACGTGGTTTGTACATACCAGCTCTGTGGTGAAAAAGGCACAGCAATGCCTCTTTCACCTCAGACGGTTGAAGAAGTTTGGTATGCCCCCCCCCCCATTCTAAGAATTTTCTATAGGGGCATGATTGAGAGCATCCTGACTGGCTGCATCACTGCTTGGTATGGGAACTGTACCTCCCTCAATCGCAGGATCTGCAGAGAGTGGTGTGGACAGCCCAGTGCATCGGTAGATGTGAACTTCCCACTATTCAGGACATTTACAAAGACAGGTGTGTAAAAAAAGAGCCCGAAGGATCATTAGAGACCCGAGTCACCCCAACCACAAACTGTTCCAGCTGCTACCATCTGGGAAATGGTACCACAGCATACAAGCCGGGACCGACAGGCTCCGGGACAGCTTCTTCCATCAGGACATCAGACCACTTAATTCATGCTGATGTACATAATATTTATGAAAAATTACTATAATTGCACATTGCACATTTGAACGGAGACGTAACGTAAAAATTTTTACTCCTCGTGTTTATGAAGAATGTAAGTAATAACGTCAAATCAGTTCAACTGGAACCCAGACATGGTCTTCAAAAATTACTCTGTTGGCAAAAAATAAACCTTTTTCATTTGTGCCTGCTCCACCATTGGGACCAAATGAGACTAGGGTACCTGTGATGACTTCTTGTGCTTTAGCCAAAGGACGACCTTGCATGATATGGTACCAATATCTTAAATTGTTTATGCTTCAGTTTAACAGTAAATAAAAAGGGTGAATGCGCAATTTACATTAGCCTGCTGCAAAGAAACAGCTGCTGTCAGTGTTACTGAAAGAGGATGTAGTAAAGAAATTGGACAAGATAAAAACTGATGGAGAGTAGATAATAAAACGTACTGATGGAGCTGAAAAGTAGAAAAAAAATCGCTCATTCTGAATTGAAATTATAGGCTCCCTATATCAAAAAGTTTACGCACCATGGAAGCAATGCAATGAAGATTGATTCCTGGGATGAGTGGATTGACATGAACAGAATAGGTCCATATTTTGGAGTTCACAGAACGAAACTAGCTCCTAACGAATCATGGCATTAAGATGTTTGCCTTGTCTGGACAGACACAATATCATTCCAAAAGGTTGAAAATAAGTTGATAATTTTCCTTACTCAGGGTTATTGTAATTTCTTGACCCAGAACAATATGCATGCTCATGTGTTGAGTACATTCAAGACTGAGAATGATGTGGTCCAGGGAATGTAGGGGAAAATAAATAGCAGGTGGAAAATGAAAACTGTGATTCACAACTTTGTGGAATCACATAATTACCTAATCTCCTGTGTTTATTACCCACAAGAAAGAGGAGTGAATTCAATTTAACAATCCTATTTCTTGTATTTTTTGGTCATTGAAAAATCACCATTGAGCACATCTACAAGGAGTGCTACCACAACGAAGCAGCATCCATCATCAAAGACCCCCACCACATAGACCATGCTCTTTTCTCACTGTTACTATCAGGAAGGAGATACAGGAGTCTTCGGTCCCACACAACATTCCCTCTATTTTTTTTTAAACAGTTGCACAAACAAACCATTGCTCTGAGCAAGAATTTATTTATGCATTTATTTACATGGCCTGAAACCTGCAAAGCACTTTAATAAAACATGATATAAAAGAAAATTCCAGTTACACAGCTACAAAAGTTACGTGCGCGGGACCATTACAGTTACTGCGTGGATGCACACCCATGCAGCTTAGAAGAAACACCACCAGGTTCCGGGATAGCTATTACCCCTCAGCCATCAGGCTCTTGAACCAGTGTGGGTAACTTCACTCACCTCCACACTGATCTGATCACTGTACAACACCAATGGATTCATTTTCAAGGACTCCACAACTCACCTTCTCAGTATTATTTATTTATTACTTATTATTTCTTTTTTTTTATATTTGCAGTTTGTCTTTGTTTGCACATTACGTGCTTGTCAGCCTTTGTGTGTAGTTGTTCATTGATTCTATTGTATTTCTCTATTCTAATGTCAATGCCTGCAGAACATGAATCTCGGTAGTACATGGTGACCTATATCTGCTTTGATAATAAACTTACTTTGAACTTACTGCTTCTCCTTGACTGATTAGACTGAACTTTCGACTTTGAATGTATGAAGATGTGACTCAGACTCAGAGTATACCCTTGAAAGCACCTTGAGAATGAAGAGTTGTAAAACGTGGATTCCTAAGATAATGGCCAGCACAAATTTCGACCATAAGACATAGGAGCAGAATTAGGCCATTTGGCCCATTGAGTTCTGTTCCGCCATTCAATCATGGCTGATCCTTTTTTTCTCCTCCTCAACCCCAGTTCCCAGCCTCCTCCCTGTAACCTTTGATGCCATGTCCAATCAAGAACCTATCAATCTCTGCCTTAAATACACCCAATGACCTGGCCTCCACAGCTGCACATGGCAACAAATTCCACAAATTCACCACCCTCTGAGCTAAAGAAACTTCTCCGCATCTCCATTTTGAATGGACGCACCTCTATCCTGAGGCAGTGCCCTCTTGTCCTTTACTCTCTCACCATGGGAAACATCGTTTCCACATCTACTCTGTCTAGGCCTTTCAACATTTGAAAGGTTTCAATGAGATCCCTCCTAATCCTTCTACATTTCAGTGAGTTCAGACCCACAGCCATTAAACGTTCCTTGTATGATAACCCTTTCATTCCTGGAATCATCTTTGTGAATCCCTTCTGAACCCTCTAAGATGAGGAGCCCAAAACTGTACACAATACTCAAGGTGAGGCCTCACTAGTGCCTTATAAAGCCTCAGCATCACATCCTTGCTCTTGTATTCTAGACCTCTTGAAATGAATGCTAACATTGTATTTGCCTTCCTCACGACCGACTCAACCTGCAAGTTAACCTTTAGGTGTTCTGCACAAAGACTCCTAAGTCCCTTTGCATCTCAGATTTTTGGATTCTCTCCCCATTTAAAAAAATAGTCCACACATTTATTTCTATTACCAAAGTGCATGACCATGCTTTTTCCAACATTATATTTCCATTTGCTACTTTCTTGCCTACTCTCCTAATCTGTTGAAATCCTTCTGCATCCTACCTGGTTCCTCAACACTACCTGCCCTTCCAGCAATCTTTGTGTCATCTGCAAACTTGGCAAAAAAGCCATCTATTTCATCATCTAAATCATTTATATACAGCATAAAAAGAAGTGGTCCCAACACCAACCCCTGCAGAACACGACTAGTTATTGGCACCAACCAGAAAAGGATTCTTTTATTCCCACTCGCTGCCTTCTTCCAATCAGCCAAAGCTCTAACCATGCCAGTAACTTTCCTGTAATACCATGGGCTCTTAACTTGGTAAGCAGCTTTATGTGTGGCACCTTGTCAAAGGCCAAATATACAACATCTACTGCATCCCCTTTATCCATCCTACTTGTATTTTCCTCATAGAATTCCAACAGGTTCATCAGAGGATTTTCCCTTAAGGAAACCCTGCCGATTTTGTACTACCTTGTCCTGTGCCACCAAGTACCCCATCACCTTGTCCTTAAGAATTGACTCCAACATCTCCCCAACCACTGAGGTCAGGCTAACTAGTCTATAATTTCCTTTCAGCTGCCTTCCTCCTTTCTTAAGCAGTGGAGTGAAATTTGAAATTTCCTCTGACACCAGAGTCCAATGATATTTGAAAGATCATTTCTAATGCCGCCACCATCTCTAACACTACCTCTTTCAGAACCCTAGGGTGCAGTTCATTTGGTCTGGGTGACTTACCTACTTTTAAGTCTTTCAGCTTTTTGAGCACCTTCTCCCTTGTAATAGTAACTGCACTCACTTCTCTTTGTTCACACACTACAACATCTGGCACACTACTAGTGTCTTCCACAGTGAAGACTGATGCCAAATACACATTTATTTCATCTGTTGTCCCCTTGTCCTCTGTTATTATTTCTCCTGCCTCACTTTCTAGCAGTCCTATATTCACTCTCATCTCTCTTTTTTTTACTTGAAAAAGCTTTTACTATCCACTTTGATATTATTTGCTAGCTTGCTTTCATATTTCATCTTTTCCCTTCTAATGATTCTTTTAGTTGTTCTCTGTAGGTTTTTAAAAACTTCCCAATTCTCTATCTTCCCACTAATTTTTGCCTTGTTGTATGCCCTCTCTTTTGTTTTTACATGAGCTTTAACTTCCCTTGTCAGCCACGGTTGTATTATTTTGCTATTTATGTCTTCCCTTTTGGAATACACGTGTCTTGCACCTTTCTCATTTTTCCCAGAAACACATGCCATTGCTGCTCTGCTTACATCCCTGCCAGCAGCTTCTTCCAATTTACTTTGGCCAACTACTGTCTCATACCACTGTAATTTACCTTACTCCACTGAAATACTGCTATTTCAGAATTTACTTTCTCCCCATCAAATTTCAAGTTGAACTCAATCACATTGTGATCACTGGCTCCTAAGGGTTCTTTTACCTTGAGCTTCCTAATCACCTCTGGTTCATTACATGACACCCAATCCAGTATAGCTGATCTCCCAGTAGGCTCAACAACAAACTGCTCTAAAAAGCCATCTCTTAGGCATTCAACAAACTCACTTTCTTCAGATCCATTACCAACCTGATTTTCCCCAATTGACCTGCACGTTAAAATCTCCCATGGCTATCATAACATTGCCCTTTTGACACGCCTTTTCTATTTCCTGTTGTAATCTGTGGTCCACCTCCGAGCCACTATTGGGAGGCCTGTATATAACTGCCATCAGGGTTCTTTTACCCTTTCACTTTCTTAACTCAACTCACAAGGATTCAACATCTTCTGATCCTATGTCACATCTTTCTACGGATTTGATGCCATTCTACACCAGTAAAGCCATGCCCCCCCACCCCGCCTACCTTCCTTTCCATTCAATACAACGTATAACCTTGGACATTCAGCTCCCAACTACAACCATCCTTCAGCCATGATTCAGTGATGGCCACATAATTCTTGGCAATCTGTAGTAGTGCAACAAAATCATCCGCCTTATTTCTTACACTCCGCGCATTGAGATATAACACCTTGAGTACCATATTTGATACCTTTTTTGATTCTGCATCCCTAATGTACTGATACTCACCCTGTTGGCTGCGACTATGTCCCATCACCTGCCTGCCCTTCCTGACACTCTGACTGCATGCTATCTTTACTTCTTCACCATCCATCCTATCCTGAGTCCCACCACTTCGGTTCCCACCCACCCCCCAAGTGCCAAATTAGTTTAAACCCTCCCCAACAGCCCCAACAAACCTGCCCGCAAGAATATTGGTCCCCCTCAGGTTCAGGTGCAACCCGTCACTTTTGAACAGGTCATACCTCCCCCAGAAGAGATCCTAGTAATCCAAGAATCTGAAGCCCTGCCCACTGCACCAGCTTTTTAGCCACACATTTATCTGCCAAATCATCCTGTTTCTACCCTCACTGGCGCGTGACACAGGCAGTAATCCAGAAATTACTACCCTGGACATCCTGTTTCTCAGCTTTCTACCTAGCTCTCTAAATTCCCAGGGCTCCAACATCTGGCATGAAGAACACACACTGCCATTTACTATACCAGGTACAGTCAGAGAAAAACAAAAATAAAACCTTAACAGAAGCGGACGCAGAGCCAACGCCTCCTTTGAGCCAAAGCCTGACGCTTCCACTCTCGCCACTGGCCTACTCCCAACAATGGCCCACTGTTGTCCCTCCTGCTCTGCTGCTACCGCTGATAGGGCCTCTGCAATGACCAAACGCCTGCGAAGCTCGCTTTTTAAATAAGCGTCGCCAACCTGTGAGAAATCTCTTCACAATGCTCTGCTCCCGCCGCCGCTGACAGGGCCTCTGCAATCTGACAGGTGGAAAGTTGCGGTTGAACAATAAATAAATATATCTCAAACCCTCGGTGAGATAGGGAGTTGTCTATCCCAGCATGTGAAGACAGGCTCCGGCGGATTGAGCGGACGAGACCAATGGAAGGTCCAACGGTCAAGAAGGCAGTCTCTGCAAGCATCGTGGAACGTGTAGAGCAGGACAAGACACAGAAGATGTCCTGGTCATCCACGGCGCCTAGTCCCATCTCCAGCCGTCTAGACTCTGTCTTGCCACTGGATCTAGATGGGAATTGGGAAGAGAGAGTGAGGCTGACGCTGCGCAACTCTCCCTCACTTAAATCCAAATCACGTGCTAGTCTCGACACCATCAATAATGGTGTCGAGGTCCTCATCGACGTACGATGGACGAACAACAACAATATGCAAATACTGTATTGAAAATCTTATAAAACAGAAAATGCCGGAAATGTTCGGTAAACCATGCTCAGCCTCTGCGTGAGAAAAAGCTAATGCTTCAGGATGACTTTCTTCAGAACAAGGCGGTGAGAACCAGAACATTTCAACACAAGAAGCAGTGGACGCTGGAGTAATTGAATCAAGAAATATGGGGGAAGGGGCCAGCCATGTTCCGGTCAAAACCTTGCATCAGTTCTAAGCAAGGGTTTAAACTGTAAAAATGTTTACAATTACTCCCCCAAGGATAAATATCAAGTTCAAAGTCAGAAAACAATTTATTGTCAAAGTATGTATACGTCACCATAAACTACCCTCACATACAAGTGGCCATGACTTAAAAGTAAAATGCAGAAACATTCTAAATAATGACATTGGCATCGCAGAAAATGTGCTTATTTTCAGATGTCCACCAACCACTAGAAACTGTTTAAGGATTACGTTTAGCCCTATTTTTAAAAAAACTTTTGCTAGTCACTTGACCAGTGCATTCATAAAGTAACATATTAAAACTAAAAGGTCGATTGAAAGGAGCGATGTACTTGTCAAATACAGGAACCAGACGATTTACATTAAAATCTTGTTTAATTTTTTGGACTAGATTTAAATGTAGATTTTATATTACGTGGGCACTCTGTACATTTAGGCAGCAAAGAGCAGAGCATAAGCTAAATGAGTCGCAAGCTGCCAAGAAAGGCATTTAACACCTCAAAGTGGCGTCGTTTTTTGAAATGAACTTTAATAAATTTTACCAAATAGTGAAGTTACGAATGAAATAATTAAAATCCTTTGATTTCAGTTCTAGATCTATGTATTATGCTGACTTTTTCAACCACTGCAAATGCTACCAACTGATAGAAGTTGTAGTTCACAAATCTGAGCTATAATTTTAAAAAAAAAGCAAAGGCCGTGTCATATACTAGTCGGGTTTTATTAAACATTTGCTTTCTCTCCCAAAATGAGACTTAAAAAATGAACTGTACATTAAAAAAGTTGAAGAAACCTGCACAATATTGTCACATTATCTTAACATGAGGAGGAGGGTAGGACAGAGACCATCTTACAACATATGAAAATCACTCCGTTGGTCTCAGACTCTGTACAAGTTCCCCAAAATCTTAAACACAAAAAGACGGTCATAAACTCGCTATATCCAGTCAGACCGAGAGGCTCCCTACCGGCTAGTTTAAGAATGTAATCAGAGCCTTATTAAAACAAAACTCTTTTAAAGAAAATTAAACTCTCAGCCACCGAAAATTCCCACGAAGATTTTCCAGCCTATCGATCATCGCTGGACAACGGAAGCCTCACATTCAAAAATCGCGCTTTACCGATGAAAATTCGTTCGGCCGCATGGCATGCCGGGAGGTTTCAGCGTTGCAGCCAAGCAAAGAGAATGAGGACCGGCTCTTCAGGTGGCCATGTTGATAAGGGCGTATTTACCCGGAAATGCCTTTAAACGCACCTACAATTTATATAGATTTTTGTCATGAAGAACAACCTGTCTAAATAATGCCGCTGGATTATGAAGTGCGGTAATTTACTTTGTCTTTTTTTTTTGCTGTTGTGCAACTTTTATTTCCTTTTGGGGCAACATTATACAAACAACACTTTTATTCTATTGTAAAGGAAGATTGTGGTTATATCTGCATTCACTTGAGGTTTGTGCGGGGAAAATGCTTTTTAAACTTTACAAACTCATCCGTATGATATTTATCCATGTTAGGACATCAGTAAAGAGTAAACATCACACACGGAGCACAGAACATTTTTTTTTAATTGAAAATATTGCAAGATTTAAGGTCTCAAAGCATTAGGTAATGCGTGTTAGTTTAAAAGTATTGTTAGTGGTCGGCTTGGTCTTAAATGAGAAAGAAGAGGTTGCTCTCAAGGACTAAACTGGGTAACATAAATGGCAATGACATCACTTCCAGGTGAGCTCAATGCTATTTACGCACCTTTTAAGGGGGAGAACAATGACATTCCTACCCAGGACCCAACAGTTCCTCATGACCCTGTGATCTCAGTCTCCAGGACTGACTTAAAGTATCTTTCAAGAGGCTGAACCCTCGAAAAAGTCTCTGGTACAGACAGTGTACCTGGCCAAGTGCTGGAAATTTGTGCAGAGCAACTGGGAATTGTATACAAGGACACTTTAAATATTTTGCTTCCGCAGTCTTGAGGTTCCAGGCTGCTTCAGCAGTGCATCAAAAGTATATATCCCAGAAAAGCATGGTGACCTGACTCAATGACTATTACTGGGTACCACTCACACCCACCATTTTGAAGTGCTTTGTGAGACTGGCTAATGGCATGGATGATCTCCTGCCTCAGAAATTACCTGGATCCCCTTCAAGTTGCATGTCGCCACACAGGTCAACCATATCTACTCTGTTTCACAGACTCTCCACTCAGTTCTGGACAACAATAATGCATAGACCTGTTCATAAACTACAGGTCAGCCTTCCACACAATCATCCCTATCAAAACTTTTCACCAAGCTCCAATACATGGGTCTCTGTACCTTCCTTTGCAACTCGATCCATGACGTTCTCATTGATGTATGGATTGGTAACAACATCTCCTTCTCACTGATCATCAACAGATATGCACCCAGGCCTCTGCTCTACTCTTTACACCTGTGACTATGTAGCTTAGAACAGCTACGATAACATCTACAAATTCGCTGGTGACACTGCTATGGTTGGTTGAATCATGAGTGGTGATGAGTGAGAGAGAGCAGCCGGTTAGAATCAGAATCAGGCTTCATATCACCAAAATATAACATGAAATTTAACTTTACCGTAAGAGTAAAATGAAATACATGATAAACAAATATAGAGAAAAAACTGAATTATATATATGTCTATTACATAGTTAAGTAAAACAAAATAAGTTAAATTAAAATAGAGCCCCACTCACCATTGCAAGTATTTACAGGAGAAGCTGCTTCAAGATTGTGGTGTCTGTCATCAAAGTACCCCACCCATCCAGGTCTGTCCCCTCTTCTTGCTGCTACCATCAGACAGGAGGTGCAAAAGCCTGAAGTCCTCCACCATGAGGTTAAGGAACAGCTCTATTTTCCTACAACCATCAAGCTCTTGAATAACCTTAACCCATTCTCAGCAACAGAACACTTTGGATTTCCTCTTGGACTACTATGGACGTCTGTGCTGTTTTGTTTTGCACAAATGTCTTGTTTTGCACAGTCTTTTTTTTTCATTATCTGGTATAAGACCATAAGACAAAGGAGCAGGATCAGGCCATATGGCCCATCGAGTCTGCTCTGCCATTTAATCATGGCTGATCCTTTTTTGCCCCTGCTCCGCCCTACTCCCCAGCCTTGTCCCTATAACTTTGGATGCCATATCCAATCAAGAACAGATCAAGCTCTGCCTTAAATACATCCAATGAACTGGCCTCCACAGCTGCCTGTCACCACCCTCTAGCTAAAGAAATTTATCCGCATCATTTTATATTGATGGCCCTCTATCCTGAAGCTGTGCCCTCCTGTCCTAGACTCCCCCACCATGGGAAACATCCTCTTTCCACATCTACCCTGTCTAGGCCCTTCAACATTTGAAAGGTTTCAATGAGATCCTTCCTAATCCTTCTAAATTTCAGTGAGTACAAACCCAGAGCTATCAAACCTTCCTCATATGATAACCCTTTCATTCCCAGAATCATCCTTGTGAACCTTCTTTGAACCCTCTCCAATGCCAGCACATCTTTTCTGAGATGAGGAGCCCAAAACTGTTCAAAATACTCAAGGTGAGGCCTCGCGAGTGCCTTTTAAAGCCTCAGCATCACATCCTTGCTCTTGAATTCTAGACCTCTTGAAATGAATGCTAACATGACATTTGCCTTCCTCACCACTGACTCAACCTACAAGTTGATCTTTAGGGTGTTCTGCACAGGGACACCCAAGTCCCTTTGCATTTCAGATTTTTGGATTTTCTCCCCATTTAGGAAATAGCCTGCACATTTATTTCTACTATCAAAGTGCATGACCATACATTTTCCAACATTGTATTTCATTTGTCATTCTCCTAATCTGTTTAAGTCCTTCTGTAGCCTACCTGTTTCCTCAACACTACCTGCCCCTCCACCAATCTTTGTATCATCTGCAAACTTGGCAACAAAGCCATCTATTCCATCGTCTAAATTGTTGATATACAGCTTAAAAAAAAGCAGTCCGAACACCGACCCCTGTGGAACACGACTACTCACTAGCAGCCAACCAGAAAAAGATCCTTATATGCCCATTCACTACCTCCTACCAATCAGTCAATGTTCTAACCATGCCAGTATCTTTCCTGTAATACCATGGGCTCTTAACTTGGTAAGCAGCTTCATGTGTGGCATTTTGTCAAAGGCTTTCTGAAAGTCCAAATATACAACTTCCACTGTATCTCTTTTATTTACCCTATGTGTAATCAATAGGTTTCAATAGGTACATTTAACGTCAGAGAAATGTTTACAATATACATCCTGAAATTCTTTTTTTTCGCAAACATCCATGAAAACAGAGTGCCCCAAAGAATGAATGACAGTTAAATATTAGAACCCCAAAGCCCCCCAACTCCCCCCTCCCACACATAAGCAGCAGCAAAGCAACAATCCCCCCTCCCCCACCAGCAAAAAAGCATCGACACCCCCCACTGGGCACTCAAGCGTGCTGCAAAGCATCAATAAAGACACAGGTTTGCAGTACCCCAAAGGCTACTCGTTCACCCGGTATTGGACATAGCACGGGCTCTCCCTCTCTCCCTAATGAGGGAAAAAGGTGTCCCCGTTTCACAGTGAGAGGGGAGACGTAACAAAACAACTTATGGTGTTAATAATCTGTTGTGTCGCCTTTTCCAAGCTCTGTGCCCAAAGAACTCGGGTCCCTGGGCACACAGCCAGCAGCCAGTTCGCTGCTTTCGATCCTCCACATACTCCCATGACACATCAGGCAGCAGTACTGCCTTGAATCAGCCCATCTCCAGAGCCATGAAAATCTGGCACCCTAAAGGCGTGCTAGTCTTCCAGGCCACATCCTTGGAAACTTCTCAAAGAATTCCAATAGGTTCATCAGGCAGGATTTTCCCGAAAGGAAACCATGCTGACTTTGTCCTATCTTAGCCTGTGTCACCAAGTACTCCATAACCTCATCCTTAACAATTGACTCTGACATCTTCCCAACCACTGAGATCAGGCAACTGGTCTATAATTCCCTTTCTGTTGCCTTCCTCCTTTCTTAAAGAGTGGAGTGACATTTGCAATTTTCCAGTCCTCTGGCACCATGCCAGAGTCCAATAATTTTTGAAAGATCATTGCTAGTGCCTCCATAATCTTTACCGCTACTTCTTTCAGAACCCTAGGGTGCAGTTCATCTGATCTGGGTGACTTAGGTACCCTTGGGTCTTTCAGCTTTTTGAGCACTTTCTCCTTTGTAATAGTAACTGCACTCACTTCTCTTCCCTCGCACCCTTCAAGACTGCTAGTGTCTTCCACAGTGAAGAATGATGCAAGATACTCATTTAGTTCATCTGCCACCTCCTTGTCCCCCATTATTATTTCTCCAGTCTCATTTTCCAGCGGTTCTATATCCACTCTCATCTCTCTTTTTTGTTTAGATGCATCCTCACATGCTGCGTTTTAGTCTCCAGACATTATCAGAGTATAAAGGTAGCTCAAGGGCCTTGAGCATTGTCAATGTTCCCTCCCATCTGTCACCCAATGTCGTTAACCCGCGCCCCCCACAATCTGGCAGGAGGTACCACCGCATTAGGACAAGGACTGGTTCCAAACAGGTTACTCCCACAGGCCATGGGACTGTTGACCTTCCTGTCACCACCAAGTCTCATCACCTTATTGAGTTGCAGTGCTGAACAGGCCTTTTCAGCCCCTTGAGCTGTGCTGCCCAGCACTCCTGACTAACCCTAGCATAATCACAGGACCATTAACAATGACCAATTAACATAGTAGGTCTTCGACCTGTGGGAGGGAACCAGATGACCTACGGAAAACCCATGGTTTCCACAGGGACGATATACAGAGGATGCTGGATTTGAACTCCCCACTCTCACACCCCGCACTATAATAGCATTGTGCTACTGTGGTGCCTCACAAAGCAGGGACTAGTTTAGTCAGCAGCCAGCGCAGTAAAAGTCAGCTGGAACTGAACCGACCCTTTCTTCCTCACCAGATTTCCTGTCTGCATCGCCTGGAGGTGATGGAGCTCACCAAGTCAGGCATTGTAGACCAGAACAGGACCATGGGACATCAGAGACTGAAGATGCCGTAATCCGGAGCAAGACAAGATGCTAGAGTAGAGAGAGTCAGTGGGTTACGCAGCATCTATACAAGGAAGTATTTTGTGTTTAGACCCTTCACCTGAACCCTTGCAACAATTGTCATTCATGGGCCTGAATAAATTAGGGTGTGGTCTGTGGAAGGGTTTCTCTAGTTATAACTGGGCATGCAGGCAAATCAAACTATTAAAAGGTAAATGTATGGGATTTATTTTTATGGGATCCCACCCTGGTACTAAGCGAGGACTCACTAGGTCTCCCAACAATGACCACCCCACAATAAAAGATAACACCATCCCAGAGATGCAAAGGAAACAACTTAATTTGAAGCAATTCTGACAAGTCTGTTCTGCTGTCGGCCTGTTTAGATTATTGTTGAAGGGATGCTGAGGAATGCGTGTCATCCAATTAGGAAGGTGGAAATGGGAGGTTTTGTGAGAGACACCAAGGCTGGTCTTGGGTTTTTTTTTTGTTCGGCGGGAGATGAAGAGAGAAGACGCTGGAGAGAACCGGTCGTAGGATTCGACCGGGTAGGGGGACCATGATTCGATGGAGCAAGGTGCCAGGGTCTACTGAGGATCGGTGACTATGACTTTTGGAAGAGCTGAGCTCCAACTTGTGCATATTTAGCTGTTTAATTATAATGGGTCCTTTTAGTTTTTTTCTTTCTTTTCTTTACTAACCCTTTAAGTGAAGATTCATAAATAGAATTCCTTTAATCGTACACAGTGTGCTGTCTGTTATTTCTGGGCGCTGAGTTGTAACAGGGTAGCAAATTACACCGCATCCACACAAACCGGGGTTTGGGCTGGGAGAGCCGTCTCAATTTCACGGGTTTGGCGGGACCAGAGTGTGTATTCCCTAGACTACGCAGCCAAGGAAACCAGCGGGGTTTCATGTAAAAATACGTTACTTGCATATGTCATCCCGCTACCATATGATACGCATGTACTTCGCTGAAAGTAAACATGAAGTTACAACCGCACTCCTGGATTCTTGTGTCTTCCTAGGAATTAATTTAGTGTTTGAAGTTACAAAACATAACAAGTAACTTCAGTCACCTAGCCTCCACAACTCTCTGGGCCAGAGAAGCACCACACTCCACAAGAAGAAATTCTAAGAACCCCAGTTTCAAATGACTATTCCCATACATTTAAACATGTCCTCTTGTCCGAGTCTCCTTCATTCTCGGTATGTTTTGAATCACATGATATTGAAACCAATGGAGCCGCGTGATCCCTTGAATTGGCTTCATTTTCCCTGACATATAAAATCTTAATGATCTACAAGTTGCAAACTGCACAGCTGGAGGGAATGTTTTTGTATTGAAGGCAGCCAATTGTAAAATACACATTGCACCCATCCTCCCCAATCCTATTCAAATACTGTATCAAGTTTGCAATGTTACAGTATAATTTATGTTCTGTGTTTTATCTGCACTTTGTGTTGATGATACCACTGAAAACAAGTTTTTTATTGTACCTGTACCTCACTGTATTTGTGCGAATTACTTGACTTTAGCCTGGGGGAGGTGACAAAGAGCAGAAGTATTCAGGGTATTTTGATCCTTGTTTCCTTTTCACACAGCAAAACAAGCCCTTTTGCTGGGAGGTGAAAGCTTTAGACCATCTCCTTACAAATATGCACTGGGTAAATGCAAATCAATTGAATGTCTAAGTTTGCAAGTGCGGGTGGTGATCTATACTCTGTAAATCCAGGCTATTGTAGTTCACTAAGGTATAAAATGATGAATGACCAGGGCTTGCATACAAGGATACAAAGAATAATAATTTTGAAATGAGGACAGTTAAGAGGACATTTAATTGTTTTGAAATTCTGAAGGCAGTTTACATTAGTTGCCATTAATGATAAGGACTTATCAATTTTAAATTAGTTACTGAGGAAAGAGATGAGGAACAGCTTCCTTATTCAAGGGTGAAAACTGTGGTAGATAAAGTGAACTGTCTAGTTTTTCCAGTCTTTTTTTTTAACTCTTTGAAAAATGCTGACTCAAATGTAAGGCACTTTGCATATCCTATTGTACAGTGATTAACAAGGAACAACTTTGTCCATTCCTTGTAAGATTTTTTTGAATGATACTTAATGTACACTCAGAAATGTTGTGTTTTTACAGCATGAAAATGGACAGTAATCATGAATATCTCCTGGATTCTGATTTAACTTGTTTGGAATTTTTTCCCCCGATTTTATGCATAAGCTCATTTTGGTGTCCAATCTGATGCCCCATTTCTGTCCAGTGAAGCCACTGCTATGGAAAATCTTCCCAATGTCTTCCTCAAATTTCATGAGTAGAAGACTAGTGAAGTTAAAACCCCTTTTCATTTGCAAGATTTTCCTTTGATTGATCATTCGTGACCGCATATTGTAACTGGGTTTTATTCTTGTTTATGATCCTTTTCACGCTTTTTTTTAGCGGTAATTTGGGAGTCCAAATGATATGCTGCCCCCAGCTTGGTACGAACAAAACCAGCAGTGATGTTTCTTCTTGACTGAGGAATCCTTGCTAATCTACAGTACTAGGCAAAACTCTTAGGCACATATGTACTGTATAGCTAGGGTGCCTAAGACTTTTGTGCTGTACTGTATTTGTCAACATTGAGCAGAGAGTGAGTTTGTAAATCTGGTAGGAGCAAAGGGTGTTGCAGATTGTGAGGGTGGGGTGCCGCGAATGGGCATGGGACAGGTGGTAGAGAAGATTGTCAGGGGCGGTGGGTAGCGTGGGTGCAGACTCGCACTGCTCTGAGACACCAGACAAAGTTAATTGATTCTGAACAATTGGTTTATTGATCATTACAGAATGTTTTTATGGTAATTTCTGCTTCCTCTCCTCTCCCTTCCCCTTTTCCTAACCATGATTCCTCTCTCCTTGCCCCCTTGCCTCTCTCAGTTCTCAATAGAGATTCATATCAGGATCAGGTTCATCATCACTCATATATGTCATGACTTTTTTTTATTGCAGTAGTAGAGTGCAGTACATAAAATTACTCCAGTACTATGCAAAAGTCTTAGGCACCCTAGTTACATACAGTGCCTTGAAAAAGTATTCGCCCCCCCCACCCACAATTATTTTCACATTTTACTGTCTCATTTTCTAAATTTAAAATATATTGAAGTAGGATTTTTGAGCTAATCTACAAAATATAGTGCAAAATGTCAAATCAAAAGAAAAATTCCAAGCCTGTTAACAATTTACTAAAAATTAAAAACCAAAATTGTGAGGCTAAAAAAGTATTCATCCCCTTTGTAATGACTATGCTAACTTTACTCAGTTGCAAAATATTCTCTTACCAACTCACCCAGTGTGTTGATGTAGAAAATTGGAGGATCACCTATGTTCAAAGAATTCAAAAGAACAAATGTCCCCTCTCTCTGGAAGGTCCAACACTATGGTAGATTTTCAACAGACCAAACCAAAATGAGGACAAAAAAGCGTTCAAGACAAGTCAGGGAAATGATAATAGAGAAGCACAATCCTGGGGAAAGGTCGAGACCATCTCAAAGGCATTGAATATACCTCAGCTCAGTGCAGTTTATTGTGAAAAAGTGGAAAAATATGAAAAGCTGCCTAGGTCAGGCTGCCCCTCTAAACTTAGTTGCCGGAGAAGAATGGCACTTGTAAGTCACACCAACAGGTCACTCTGAGTAGGCTACAACTGCCGATGGAGTTCATGACTCCACAATCTCTAAGGCCTTGCACAAAAAAGGCTATTTATGGAAGAGTGGCAAGGAAGAAGCCCTGGCTACAAAATAAAATAGTATATCCTTGCCTGTAAAGACTATGCAAAATGTCATTTAGAAGATAATGTAAAGGTGTAGAAGAAGGTCTTGTGGTTGGATGAGACTAAAGTGAAACTTTTTAGCCTGAACACTAAGTGGTAGGTGTGATGTAAATCTAATATTGCGTATCAGCTTAGTAACACCATTCCTAGCCTAAAGTAAGGTGGGGGTAGCATCATGCTATGGGGTTACTTTTCAGCAGCATGGACTGGAAATCTGGTCAGTGTTGACAGGAAAATGAGTGCTGCTAAATACAGAGATATCCTGGACAAAAACCTGCTAGCCTCTCTCAGAAAGCTTAAACCTGGGAGGAAGTTTGTCGTTCAATAAGGCAATGACCCAAAGCACATTGCCAGAACAACCATGGCTTCAAATGAAGAAAATTCATGTCCTTGAGTGGCTCAGTCAGAGTCCTGACCTTAGCCCGATGAAACATCCCTGGCAAGATCACCAGATTGCTGTTCACTATTGCTTCCCAAATAACTTGGCACAGCTTGAGCAATTTTGCAAGGAGGAATAGGTAAAACTTGCTCCATCATGTTGTGCAAACCTAATAGAGACTTATCCAAAAAGGCTACTGGTTGTAATAACTTGAGAGGTGATTCAACTAAGTACAGAGTACTTAGACATTCCAGTTTTTGAATTTTTAGTTTTCCATGCTTTACAATTTTTCCTTTTTTTTTTGGGCTCTACTGTGAAAAAAAGAAGCAAATGATTCACAAATAAAAATTTGTGACCACCCATTTTAATTCCACTTCCCACTCTGACATGTCAGTCCGTGGCCACACTCAGGGTGGAGGAACAACACTTTATATTCCGTATGGGTAGCCTCCAGCCTGATGGCATGAACATTGATTACTCAAACTTCCCGTAATGCCCCCACCCCCTTCACCATTCCCCATTCCCATTTCCCTTATCACCATATCACCTCCCTCCGATGCTCATCCCCCTTACCTTTCTCCCATGGTCTTCTATCCTCTCCTATCAAATTTTCCTTCCTCCAGCCCTTTATCTCTTTCACCAATCAACTTCCCAGCTCTATCCTTCACCCCTCCCGCTCTCCCAGTTTCACCTATCATCTACCTACCATCTTGTACTTCTTCCTCCCCTCCCCTCACCTTCTTGCTCTAACTTCTCATCTTTTTATGAAGTGTCTCAGCCTGAAATGTTGACTGTTTACTCTTTTCTATAGATGTTGTTTGGCCTGTTGAGTTCCTCCAGCATTTTGTGTGTGTACATAACTCCACATATGTAGTTTTAATTTCCAGAAAATTTACATGGTCATAATTAGCTTTATTGCACATTAATAAAATCAAAGCACATCTGAGTATTTCAATCTTGTTGAGTGGCTCTCAGGTGGGTATGAGCAGCACTTCAGCTATTTAAGTAGTGTTTGAATGAACCGGTTAACTTGTACCATCTCAATGATTTCCCTGTTGTACCTGTGCCAATGCTGGAAGCTCTATAAGAATGTATAGAGTGGGCCATTTGGACCCATGTACCTGCTGCTCCATTATATAAGGCCATTACTGATCAGTTACCTCCACTAATCCTGTATCATTTGATTCCCTTAAATTCCGAAAATCTGTTGATCTTTAGATAGAGAATTCCAAAGATTCGCTACACTGGGAGTGAAGAGATAGCTACAACAGCAATACCTACATCAAGCGGCAGTTTATTGATTACAGCTCAGCGTTCAACACCATCGTCTCCTCAGTACTAATCAACAAACTTCGAAGCCTGGACCTCTGTACCTCCCTCTGCAACTGGATCCTTGACTTCTCATCAGAGACCACAGACAGTGCTGATTGGAAATAACATCTCCTCCTCGCTGACAATTGAAATAGGCACAGCTCAAGGATGTGTGCTTAGCCCACTGCTCTGTTCTCTCAACACCCATGACAGTGTAGCTGAGTATACAGCTCAAACTCTGTCTTTAAATTCACTGATGACACAACTGTTGTTAGCAGAATCGCAATGGTGGTGAAGTGGCATGCAGGAGTGTATAGATTGGCAGGTTGAGTGGTGTCGCAACAACAACCTTGTACTCAACGTCAGTAAGATCAAGGAATTGATTGTGGACTTCAAAAGGGGAAGTCAGGAGAAGTTGCAATAATTGTCCATCTTACCTTTTGATCAAAAGCCGCTCCCCAGCTAGGGATTGGTATGTTTAAGCAGCATTGCAACCCTCCCACTGGCTGATATTTGGTGCCTGCATTGTCTGTTGATGTCACAGTGCAGGTAGAATATAAACCTAGGGTATTTAAAGCACCTGGTCTCTTTTTCTATCTGGATCACCATGGACCAGGTCGTGGAGGGTGCCGTGGAAAGTGTCTTGCAGTGAGAGAGGGACCAGATGCATGCTTTAGGTAAATTTTGATAACTGAGTGTAACTTGCATTGTTACTGAGTGCTTAGTGTTTGTCTTATCCTATAAACAAATGGATAACTTACTTCCCGGTAGTGAGTGTCTTTCATCCCCACTCACCGAACCCGTGGACCTGATTTCACACAACAATTGGCACCGCAGGCAGGGCTCAGTGATTGAACAGATTAATATGTGTAAAGGCAAAAATAAGAGAGTGAAACTCCTCCCCCTCCCCTTGTGTGAGGAGTGCTGAGTTCTGGATGGGCCAACGACAGTGTGGGATTTGGGAATCTCTCCAACCTACTGTGGGGCCACGGGATGCCAGTAGACTGTTCAGACTAGTTGGACTCCTGTAGGGTGAAAATGGGACACCACATCATATCTGTACTTAATGAGGTAGTGGAGCCTGTGGGATGCCTTCTGGCTGCTGGCAGCAGTGTCAAACAATTTCACAGGAGGAAAAAGAGATAGATAGCTTGAGAAATAAAGTGAAAATTAAGAAATAAAGGGGAATGAAGGGTTATGGGGAAAAGGAAGGTAGACAGAGATGAGTCCATGCCCAGATCAGCCATGATCTTATTGAATGACGGAGCAGGCTCGATGGGCCAGATGGCCGACTCCTGCTTCTATTTCTTGTGTTCTTACGTAAAGGCTAAACCAGTGATCCGTTACCATGGGTGAGGCTGCCCGGTCAGTGCAGACTCAAAGTTCAAAGTAAATTTTATTGACAAAGCTCATAGATGCCACTATATACGACCTTGAGATTTATTTTCTTGAGGATATACTCAACAAATCTGCTAGAATAATAGCTATAACAGAACCAATGAAAGAACGCCCTACTGGGGGCATTCAACCAGAGTGCCGAAGACAACAAACTGTACAAACGCAGAAAGAAGAAACAATAATACAAATAAATAAGCATCGAGAACATGAGATGAAGAGTCCTTGAAAGTGAGTCCATTGGCTGTGGGAACATTTCAATGTTGAGGCAAGTGAAGTTGAGTGTGGTTATCCCATTTGGTTCAAGAGCCTGATGGCTGAGGGGTTCCTGAAGCTGGTGATAGTCCCAAAAGCTCTTGTTCCTTCTTCCTGTTGGCAGCAGTGAGAAGAGACCATGACCTGGTTGGTGGGGGTCCCTGATAGTGGGTACTGCTTTCCTGCATTAGTGCTCCCTATAGAATTGCTCGATGGTGGGCAGGGCTTGACCCATAACAGAATGAGCTGTTTTTGAAGGATTTTCTGCTCAAGGTCATTGCTGTTTCCATACCAGGCTGTGACACAACCAGTTAATAATACTCTCCATTACTCATCTACAGAAGTTTGTACAAGTTTTAGATGTCATGCTGAATCTTTGCAAACTTCTTGGGAAGTAGAGGCAATGCTGTACCTTCTTTTTAATGGCACTTATGCTGGTCCCAGGAGAGATCCTCTGAAATGATAACGCCGAGGAATTTAAAGTTGCTGACCCTCTCCACCCCTGACCCCCTTCCCCAGTGAGAACTGGCTCATGGACAACCGTTTTTCTCCTATTGATCAGTTCCTTGGTCTTGCTAACACTAAGTGAGAGGTTGTTATTGTGATACCACTCAGCCAGGCTTTCAATCTCCCTCCTATATGCTGATTCCTCATCACCTTTGATTTCCCTAAAGACTGGTGTCATCAGCAAACTTGAATATGGCATTGAAGCTGTGCTTAACCATAGTCATAAATGTAAAGCAAGTGAGGGGTGGGGGGAAGGAGCACAGCTTTGTGGTGCACCTGTACTGATGGAGGTTATGTTATTGCCAATCTGAACTGACTGGGGTCTGCAAGTGAGGAAATTCAGGATCTAATTGCACAGGGAGGTATAGAGGCCAATGTCTTGAAGCTTTTTGATTAGTTTTGAGGGGATGATAGTATTGAATGCTGAGCTGTAGTCGATAAAGAGCATTGTGATGTATGCATTGTATGCACCTTCGCTGTCCAGGTGTTCCAGGGTTGAGTGAAGAGCCAATGAAATGGCATCAGATATGAACCTATTGCACCAGTAGACAAATTGGAGTGGATCGAAGCAACACACACAAAATGCCGGAGGAACTCAGCAGGTCAGGCAGCATCTAGGAAAAGAGTACAGTCGACCTTTCGAGCCAAAACCCTTCAGCATGTCCATGAGCCAGTCCTCACTGGGATATCAGAAGTGGAGAGGATCAGCAACTTTAAATTCCTCGGTGTTATCATTTCAGAGGATCTCTCCTAGGACCAGCATGTAAGTGCAATTACAAAGAAAGCACAGCATTGCCTCTACTTCCTTAGAAGTTTGCAAAGATTCAGCATGACATCTAAAACTTATACAAACTTCTATAGATAAGTGATAGAGAGTATACTTTTTTCCTAGATGCTGCCTGGCCTGCTGAGTTCCTCCAGCATTTTGTGTGTGTTGCTCGGATTTCCAGCATCTACAGATTTTCTCTTGTTTGTGATTGAAGTGGTTCCAAGTCGCTTCTCAGTCAGGAGTTGACATGTTTCATCATCAACTTCTCAAAGCACTTCATCACAGTGGATGTAAGTGCCACTGGACATTAGTCATTGAGTCAGAATACCATGTTCTTCTTAGGCATGGCTGTGATTGAGGCTGGTGGAGCTTGAAGCTGATGGGTACCTCGGATCTCAGTTTTATAGATCAGAATAGAAAGAGACTGGGAAAATAGTTGGGAGGGATCCAGGTTATGGCGGGACATCAGGTTCCAACCCTAGGTGGCAAGGCAGACTGAGAAAGAGAAGAAATTGCACCGTGTTTGAAGGTAGCCACCTAGTCTGAATGGTGGGTTGGGGGGAACGGTGAACACCAATGAGCTGGGACCCTTCAGTGGTTAGGCCAGCAATCGAAGTGACGGTCTGGGAGTGGGTGCCACCGGGGCCAGGTTTTTGTGGCTATTTGAATAGAGACCACCACAATCACAACTCCTTCTGTAGATCAATCAAAGATTCTGAGAGACTGGTCGTCAGATCATTCCGATAGTCTTCTGTCAAGACATGGAAGGTGAACTACTGCATGTGAACCTGAGCCAAAGTCACCTTGCTCTGACCCTACCCACCGAGAAACTACTGACACCCGCTACTGATAGTTTTAGCCATCAGAGATTGAAGGGGCAAAGATAAGCATGTGATCAAAGTGTAATAGGCCAGTGGGGAAGGAGGCAACACACAAATGACAAAAATACTGTTTAAAGACTGGTTGAAATCAGGAAGACAAATGTGACCGAGAAGAGGATGTGATCAAATTTCTGGAACATTTTATTGCCCTCTCTGCTCAGTCTCATAGAAAGCTATTTAGGGTGTTAGATAATGTAGACGTAAGTACACACAGGGACATAAAACCATAAGTCATTGGAGTAGAATTTAGCCCATTGAGTCTGCCATTCAATTAGGCTGATTTACTCTCCCCCTCAAACCCATTCTCCTGCCTTCTCCCGACAACCTTTGACATTCTTACTAATCAACAGCCTGTCAACCTCTGCTTTAAATATACCCAGTGACTTGGCCTCCACAGCTATCTGTGGCATTGAATTCCACAGATTCTCCACCCTCAAGCTAAAGCAATTCCTGACATGATAGGTTAGTAATTCGGGAAGGGATCTGAAGTGAAGGGCATTTTCTCTGCTGTTTTTTTTTCATGATTTAAATTTTATTGAATTCTTTTACAAAGTTTTTCCCCAAACCCTTGAGTCAGTGTTGAAATTATGTAAATCATAGCTTACAAAACATAAAATTATCCATAAAATCAGAAACAAACATGGCAGAAATAAATATCAATATAATAACCTTGTGTGTCTATTTAGACCTCTAATAATGTAGAAGACTGCAATTCAGCAATATGCTTCATCACTACATTCACCACTATTCCCCACCAGGAAACCTAAATATTTGCCCTATTTTTGTGTACAGATATCCAGTCTATCAAACTGTTTGTAAGACACGCATTCTAAAGCTGCCACTTTGGCTATTTCTGTGGCCCACTCCTGAAATGATGGTCCCCCCAAATTCCTCCAACCTCTAAGTCTAATTTGTCTTCCTACCACTATACCTGTCTGGATCCAATTTTGAGAGTGTTTATCCCGAAGTAACGCAAGTGTGTCTCCCAAGACAACAAGTCAGGGGCAGAAAGGGAGTTGAATACCCAAAACTTCACCAATATACTTAAGTATCATAATCTAAAATTCTTGAATTCTGGGACAGGACCAGAGAGCATGTACTAAGTCCCCTTTATCTGCCTCACAGCGGCAGCATTCAGGGGTGGTTTTCAACCCTAATCTATATCACCTTGCAGGAGTCCAATAGAAATGGTGTAGGATCTTAAACTGAATAAGGCACACCCTCAGGTCTCTTGACATTGTTTTGACATTTTTGCAAATTTTGTCCCACTCCTTTGTCTCAAAAGTCACACTCAGTTCTCTTTCCCATGCTCTTTTAAGACCCAACAGAAATTTCTCCCTGGAGATTTGTGTTAAAGCTGAATAATAAGTTGAGGCTTTGTGACTTTTACCATATGCAGCCAGTACAGTAGATAGTATCGTAGCAACTTGTGGGGATTGCTGTGTAGAACCAGAAGTTGTATGTAGCAAATGACGCAGTTGAAGATATCTCCAAAATTGTGACATAGAGATATCATACTGTTGGGTTAATTGATTAAAAGATTTTAAACTGTCACGATTATAAAGGTCTCTCAATTTAATTATGCCTTTCCCTTGCCATTCCATCCAGGTGAAAGGGGACTTAACAATACACAACTTTGGATTCGTCCAGATACTTGAGGCTTCAATCAAATATGGATTAAATTTAAGTAAGCTGGCTATCTAACTCCAAAACAAATGCATATGTGATATAATTGGGTGAGGCCTTGCCTCAAGAGGTAACTTGATCGAGAAACATTGTAATGGAGGGATGGGAGGAAGAGCAGAACACTCAATACGATACCAAGGAAGTGCTCTCTCCGGAGGGAGAGACCAATGTGCTAAATGTTTAAGAGTAAAGGCATAGTAATAATATATTAACTTTGGCAAACCTAAGCACCCCCTTTCAACTGGCAATTGTAATTTGTTAAAATTTAAGCGTGGGCGTTTACCATTCCAAATAAAAGCCTTAATTATTTTATCAAATTGCTTAAAATATGTTAATGGGATTTGAACTGGTAACGATTGGAACAGATAATTAATCTTTGGAATGCTATTCATCTTCAAGGCATTCACTTTTCCCAACATTGGCAAATACAATGACGACCATCTGTCTACATCACATGAAATTCTCTGCAATAATGGATCAAAATTTACCTTTACTAAATCCTTCAGTTGAGGGGGAAAATTAATACTTAAATATCATATACCCATCTTTGGCCAGTGAAATTGGCCTGGGTAAAAAGCAGATTCAGGGCAATATGCAGTCAACGGTAGTGTTTCCAATTTTGTCCAATTAACCTTATAACCTGAGAATCTAGAGTAAGACTTTATAATGTTAAAAAGAAATGGCACTGATCGACTAGGGTCCGACACGAATAATAAAATATCATCCACATAAAGCATCAGTCTATGAACCTGTCCTCCCACAGATATCCCTATAAAGTTCTCATTCTCTCTGATGGCTGCTGCCAGGGGCTCCAAAGCTAGACAGAGCAACATTGGAGAAAGTGGGGAACCCTTTTGGGAAGTAAGGTGAAATGTAACCACTAGTTTAAACTGCTGCTTCATGGTTATTATATAACAGTCTAATCCATTTTAAAAAGATGGGTCCAAATCCAAAAAACTGAAGAATCTTAAACAGATAGCCCCATTCCACTCGATCAAATGTTTTTTCAGCATCAAATGAGATAGCTGCTGTAGGTGACTGATTATCGGCCACCGACCACATAAGGACGCCGTATGTTGTCAGATGAGCTGTGGCCCTGATAAATCCCACCTGATCACTATGTATCAACCATGTTATTACTATGTCTAAACGGTTTGCAAGGATCTTTGATAAAATTTTCATATCTATTGGGATTAGGAAAATTGGTCTATAATTCTTACATTCACATGGGTCTTTACGCTCTTTCACAATCAATGTAATTAGCACCTGTGATAAAGTAGGGGGTAAATTACCCCTCTCTATAGACTCATCGTACATATTCTGCAGTAATGGAGCTAGCTCCTCCGCAAAGTGTTTAAAAAATTCCGCTGTTAATCCATCTGGGCCAGGAGCTTTCCCAATAGGTAAGGTCTTATTCACTGATATAATTTCTTCCAGTGTTATAGTGGAATCAAGGTATTGTTGTTGTTCTTTCGTCAACTTAGGTAACTCTAATGGCCTCAGAAAGCTATCAATTTCTTCCACACTAGAGTTGGAGGTTGATGAATATAGGTCCTTATAAAACTCTAGGAATGCATCATTAATATCTTTAGGGGTCATCAAAGTATCACCTGTTGCTGATCTAATAGCTGGGATGATAGATATTGATTCTCTCTGTTTTATACACTTTGCCATAAGCTTGCCAGCTTTCTCCCCTGATTCAAATTGCCTTTGTCTTGCCCTGAAAAGCCAAAATTCTACTTTCTGGTATAATATTAGATTGTATTGATATTTCAGCCATGTTAGTTCTCTCAGATCTTTGGATGACATCCGCTGCTTCAATTTTGTCTCAATCTCTTTGATTTTATTTTCTAAATTTGTAATTTTCTGATTATTCTGTTTTTTAATATAAGAAGTATGTTGAATAGTATATCTCCTCAAAACTGCCTTCAGGGCTTCCCAGTTAATCCCTGCTAAGGAGGCCGTAGGTGTATTTATCTCTAAATACTCCTTGATTTGTTGTCCCATAGCTTGCCTAAACATTGAATCTTGTAACATGGATGAATTAAATCTTCTTCTATGTGACTGCATTCTCTTATACTGAGGTATTGTCTCTAGACAAACCCAAGCATGATCTGATATTATAATATTACCAATTGCACATTGAAACACAGACTGAATAAGTGACTTGGATATAAGGAAGAAATCAATCCTTGTTTATATTCTATGAACTGCAGAAAAAAATGTGTAATCCCTCCCATTGGGATTTATAAGGTGTCAAACATCCACAAGCCCGAGAGCTTTACACATTTTTTGCACCATCACAGTGAGTTTTGAAGTTCTGTATGACAACATCTTACTACGGTTGATGATTGGATCCATTACCAAATTTAAATCTCCCCCAAGTATGATATCGTAAGCTCCAACAGAATGTAACTTTCCTTCAAGATCAACAAAATTCCTGCATCTTCTATATTAGGTGCATATTTGTTTGCTAAAATAATATTTTGCTTCTGTACTTCTGCCAAAATAATAAGAATTCTCCCTGCTTCATCTTTGATCTGCTTCTCACATCTAAACTGCAGCCGCCTATTGATAATTGTTACAACACCCCTGCTCTTAGTTGACCCTGCACTATAAAAAACATGATCTGTAAAACCTCCCAGTAGCTTTACTGATTCCTCTGTTGGTAAATGTGTTTCCTGTAGAAATACCACATCCCATTTTTGTCTCTTAAGGTTATTCATTACTTTTCTCCTTTTTATAGGATTCCCCAGACCATTAACATTCCATGTGGTGAAACATATTTTATCTGAATTAAGAGAAGTCATAGTTAGGACAAACAAACAAATGCACTACAATATTTTGACACTGACTTATAAACCCCTGTTTAAACTGAAAAGTAACAAACTGATGCGTAAAACTCTCCCACGCGCAACAGTGGCCACAGAACACGGCCAAACATCCCTTCAACAAAGGATTACAGTCCATGAAATGCCCAGACCAGCTTTAACTGCTCAGAAGCAACGCCGGTGCAATTTCACAACATAGCACACTTAACAGTATGTCAGCCCTAGTGAGATTAAGGTAGCTTCAGTACAATAAAATCCGGCAAGATTTAAAAAAATAACGAACATAACCCGACTCACATCTTGCTCAATTTAACTAGCGTAGTTAAACTCCCCCATCTCCTCAATAAATTTTCTTGCTTTACGTGGGCACTCAAAAAACTTGAAACCATTCTTAGTCTCTATTCTTAGCTTGGCTGGGTAAAGCAGCGCAAAGCTCACATCCCGCCCCCGAAGCATCTTCTTACATTCTTTAAACTTTCCTCGTTTTATTTACGTGGGTCTGGAAAAGTCCAGGAAGATCATAACATGATTGTTCTCCCAGGAAAACTTGACCTTGACCCTCGCCGCTCGCAGCACAAAATCTCAATCCTTTGACCTGAGGAACCTTGCGAGGATAGGCCAAGGCCTATCTCCGGTACTGGGTCTAGGGCCCAGCGCTCTGTGTGCGCGTTCTATTTCAAGCTTTTCCTCCCTATCGCCGACAAGCTCCGAGACTAGTTTATCCATGAACGATGATTTCCTGCCCCTCTTTTCCCTCTGGAATGCAGATGAACTGGAGATTGTTGTGCCGATTACGGTTCTCCATGTCCACCAGTTTATCTGTTAGCTGGTCAATATCTGCTTTGGTAGCCAATGGGTTGACTTCTCGTTCCCTATCTGCCGTTTCTAGATAGTCAACTGGCTTCTCGACATCTGCAAGCCTGGTTACCAGCCATGACAGCTTTGACTCCTCTAACGATACAGACCAGCATATATCTTCAAGGCCTACCAGGCTGTCTGAGATTTTTTTCAAAGCCGCATATATGTCAGCCAAGTCATAACTCGCCTCATGTTGGTCTCCCTCAGACGATGGTCCTCCGCCATTTTGATCAGAGGCTGTCTGCCCGGAGCACTGCGACCTCAAATGCCTCTTAATATCTCCAGGAGCCTTCATTTTAAGTTGTTTTGGTATCTTACACGGACAGTAACACTTTAGAGCTGCAACAGTGATAAAATATTCTGTGAAGGCGAATTTTTAAAGGAGCACTGTTCTAAGCAGCCGTCTCTGTCATTGCATCATGTGACTCCTTCACTGCTGTTCTTAATCAAACCCTCTTTAACGTTTGGCCTTCCTAGGACAGATTTCTGTTCAGGGAACAAGAGGAGGATATATAAGGAGTATTCTGGAGTTGTGTGAACATAGCAGATATTAATTCAAGCAAGATCTAGTCTTCAGTTCTTAATGTATATTGTAAATTAAAAGCAGCAAATTGAAGTTAAAAGCACATCTTTGTGAGATGGTGGTCATGAGACATTCGCATATGCATCATCCAAACATAAAGGCAATGGGGCCTGGAGGCACATGACAAGATAGGCCAAAGCCAGCATGGTTTCCTGAAAGGAAAATTCTGGCTGGCTAACCTACTGCAATTTTTGAGGAAATTACAAGCAGGGCAGACAGAGGAGATGTAGTAGATGTAATATACTTGGATTTTCAGAAGGCGTTTGACAAGGTGCCAGACATGAGGCTGCTTAGCAAGATAAGGGCCCATGGAATTACAGGGAATTTACTAGCATGGGTGGAACATTGGCTGATCGGCAGAAAACAGAGATTGGGAATAAAGGGATCCTATTCTGGCTGGCTGCTGGTTACCAGTGGAGTTCCACAGGGGTCGGTGTTGGGACCACTGCTTTTTACAATGTATGTCAATGATTTGGACTATGGGATTAATGGATTTGTGGCTAAATTTTCCAATGATACAAAGATAGGTGGAAGAGCGGAGGAAACAGAAAGCCTGCCGAGAGATTTAGATAGTTTAGGGGAATGGGCAAAGAAGTGGCAAATGAAATACAATGTTGGAAAGTGTATGGTCATGCACTTTGGTGGAAGAAATAAATGGCCAGGCTATTATTTAGATGGGGAGAGAATTCAAAATTCAGAGCTGCAAAGGGACTTGGGAGTCCTTGTACAGGATACCTTAAAGGTTAACTTCCAGGTTGAGTTGGTGCTGAAGAAGGTGAATGCAATCTTGGCATTCATTTCTAGAGGTACTGTATAGAATATAAGAGCAGAGATGTGATGTTGAGGTTCTATAAGGCACTCATGATGCCACACTTGGAGTATTGTGTGCAGTTTTGGGCTCCTTATTTTAAAAAGGATGTACTGACATTGGAGAGGGTTCAGAGAATGATTCCAGGAATGATATGGTTACCGTATGAGGAACATCTGGCAGCTCTTGGGCTGTATTCCCTGGAGTTCAGGAGAATGAGGGGGGATCAGATGGAAACATTCCGAATGTTAAAAGGCCTGAACAGATTAGATGTGGCAAAGTAATTTCCCCTGGTAGGGTAGTCTAGGACAAGAAGGCACAACTTCAGGATTGAAGGATATCTATTTAGAACAGAGCTGCAGAGAAATTACTTTAGTCAGAGGGTGGTAAATCTGTGGAATTTGTTTCCACAAGCGGCTGTGGATGCCAAGTCATTGGGTGTATTTAAGGGTGTATAGATAGGTTTTCGATTAGCCAGGCCATCAAAGGGTATGGAGTGAAAGCAGGGGAGTGGGGATGATTGGAAGAATTGGATCATCCCATGATTGAATGCCAGACATGAGGCTGCTTAGCAAGATAAGGGCCCATGGAATTACAGGGAATTTACTAGCATGGGTGGAACATTGGCTGATCGGCAGAAAACAGAGATTGGGAATAAAGGGACCCTATTCTGGCTGGCTGCTGGTTACCAGTGCAGACAGAGCAGACTCGATGGGCTGAATGACCTACTTCTGCTCCTATATCTTATGGTCTTATATGTTAATAGATTACAGTAGTACACTGGGTAGCAATTGATGGGCTGATAATTCCAGTATCAGAGTGTTAAGTTTTGCACGTAGCATAGTGGGTGTCCATGGGGATTACAGTCCACCAGCCTGTGGACTTATTGTCATGGTGTCATGTCTTTTGAGGGATGGAAAGTTGCAGTCCATTTTTCCTGTTTTTTTGAAAGTTGCTCCCCTGTGCTTGCTAGAGATTGGCCTGTCTTGAGAGTATTACAGCCCACTCACTGGCCACCAATCAGTGCTTGTGACTGCTGATGATGTCGTGGTGCAGGTAGAATATAAATCTAGTGTGTTGAGAGCACCTGGTCTCTTTTGCTCTCTAGGTCACTGTGGACCAGGTCACAGGTGGTGCCATGGAAACAGTGGAAATGTGCAGCAGTAAGAGAGGGCCCGGGTGCATGCTTTAAAAAAGTATTTGTAACTAAGTGTAGCTTGAGTAGTTTACTAAATGTTTAGTGTTTGTCTGGTCCTATAAGTACAAGGATAACTTACAGTACCAGACTTCCTGTCCCTACTCACTGAACCCGTGAACGTGATTTCACACAGCAGAACACACACCATTCCTCGTCAAACGGTGGGCAGTGGTGAGTAGCTTCAAGTTCCTATGAATCAACTTCTCTGCAGATCTATCCTGGGCCTAAAATATTGCTGCAATTACAATGAAGGCATATCAGTGGCTATATTTCATTAGGAGTTTGAGGAGTTGGTGTAGGAGCAAGGGCATAAGATCTTTGGATCATTGGGCTCTCTTCCAGGAAAGGTGGGACCTCTACAAAAAGGACAGTTTGCACATGAACTGGAGGGGCACTAATACCCCAGCAGGAAGGTTTATTAATGCTGCACAGTGGTGTTTAAACTAGAGTTTGCAGGAGAGTGGAGAGGCCGAACTCAGACAAAGTTACGAATCAAAAGGTTACAAGGATGGTGTGACAAAATCGAAAAGGGTGAATGCAGGATTGAAGATGTTGTATCCGAATGTGTGCAGTGCACAGAATAAGGTAGATGAACTTGCAGCACAGTTGCAGATTGGGTATCAGTATCACAGTGGAGTAAAGGGAATTACAGAGGCATAGCCAGAACTGATTGTTAAAGAACACTGGTAGGGATGACAACAGAGCAGCAATGGCTGGAATCTCTGGAAGCAATCTAGAAGGTACAGGATATATACAGTACTTCCCAAAGAGGAAGAAGTATTCTAAAGACAAGATGATATAACCATGGCTAACAAGAGAAGGTAAAGTAAACATAAAAGCCAAAGAGGAATGTAGGAAAGATTAGTGGGAAGTTAGAGGATTAGGAAGCTTTAAAAACCAACAGAAGGCAACAAAAAAAAATCATTAAGATGGAATATGAAAGTAGGCAAGCCAATAATATTAAAGAAGATGCCAAAAGTTTCTTCAGATCCATAAAGTGTAAAAGAGAGGCAAGAGTGATACTGGACCATTGGAAAACAATGCTGGAGAGGTAGTAATGGGGAACAACGAAATGGCGGATGAACCGAATAAGTATTTTGCATCGGTCTTCTCTGTGGAAGACACTAGAAGTATGGTGGAAGTTCAGGGGTTATGAAGTGTATGAAGTTTCCATAACTAGAGAGAAGGTTCCTGGGAAACTGAAAGATCTGAAGGTAGATAAGTCACCTGGACCAGATGGTGTACACCCCAGAGTTCTGAAAGAGGTAACTGACGAGATCATGGAGGCATTTGTAATGATCTTTCAAGAATCATTGCAATGGTTCTGGAAAACTGGAAAATTGCAAATGTCACTCCACTCTTCAAGAAGGGAGAGAGGCAGAAGAAAGGCAATTATAGGCCAGTTAGTCTGACCTCAGTGGCTGGGAAGATGTTGGAGTTGATTATTCAGGATGAGCTCTCAGCTAACTTAGAGGCATATCATAAAATAGGCGGTAGTCAGCATGGATTCCTCAAGGGAAAATCTCGCCTGACAGATCTGTTGCAATTCTTTGAAGAAATAACATGCAGGATAGACGGAGGAGAATCGGTTGATATTGAATACTAGAATTTTCAGAAGGCCTTTGACAAGGTGTCACACGAGGCTGCTTAACAAGCAAAGAGCCTATGGTATTACAGGAAAGATTCTAGCATGGATAAAGCAGTGGCTGATTGGCAGGAAGCACAGAGTGGGAGTAAAGGAAACCTTTTCTGGTTGGGTGCTGGTAACTAGTGGTATTCCACAGGGGTCTGTGTTGGGACCGATCCTTTTTATCTTATATGTTGATGAATTGGAATGATGGAATTGATGGCTTTGTTGCTAAGTTTGCAGATGATGTGAAGATAGGTGAAGGGGCAGGTAGTTTTGAGGAAGTAGAGAGGCTACAGGAGGATTTAGACAGATTAAGAGAATGGGCAAAGAAATGGCAGATGGATTACAGTGTCAGTAAGTGTATGGTTATGCACTTTGGTAGAAGAAATGAAAGGATTGACTGTTTTCTGAATGGAGAGAAGATACAAAAATCTGAGATGCAAAAGGACTTTGGAGTCCTTGTGCAGGATTCCTTAGAAGTTAATTTGCTATTGAGTGTGTGGTGATGAAGGCAAATGCAATGTTATCATTCATTTCCAGAGGACTACAAATTAAAAGAAAGGATGTAATGTTGTAAGTTTATAAAGCATTGGTGAGGAGGCTTGGGTACGTTATATTAGAAAGGATATGCTGAAACTGGAGAGGGATCAAAGTGACACGGAAATGATTTGAGGATTGAATCATATGAAGAGCATTTGATGGCTCTTGGCCTGTATTCACTGGAATTCAGAAGAATGAGGGGTGACCTCATTGAAACCTATCAAATGGTGAAAGGCCTTGATAGAGTGGATGAGGAGAAGATATTTTCTATGGTAGGAGAGTCTAAGACCAGAGGACATAGCCTCAGGATAGAGGGGCGTCCTTTTGGAATGGAGATGAGGAGGAATTTCTTCAGCCAGAGAGTGGGGAATCTGTGAAATTCTTTGCCATAGGCAGCTGTGTAGGCCAAGTCTTTATGTATGTTTAAGGCAGAGGTTGATAAATTCTTGATTGGTCGGGGCATGAATGGATATGGGGAGAAGGCAGGAGATTGGGGCTGAGAGGAAAATTGGATCAGCCATTTTTAAATTGTGGAGCAGATTCGATGGACTAATTGGCTTAATTCTACTCCTGTATCTTATGGTCTTATGTCACCATAGACTTTAGGAAATTTCTACAGATGTACTGTGGAGAGCATTGTGACTGGTTTCATCGCTGTTTGGTGTAGAGGCGCCAATGCACAGGTAGTAGAATACTACAGGGGGTTACGTGCCTAGGAAGCTCCATCATGGGCACTATCTTCCCCACCATCGAGGAGATATTCAAAAGGCAATACCTCAAGAAGGCGGCATCCATCAATAATGACCCTCGGAATCCAGGGCATGCCCTCTTCATTACTGCCATCAGGAAGGAGGTACAGGAGTCTGAAGACACACTCAATATTTTAGGAATGCTTCTTCCTCCTCCATGAACACTACCTCATTATTTTTGCACTTATAAAAATATTTCTTATTGTAACTTACAGTAATATTTTACATATTGGACTGTACTTCTGCCGCAAAACAACAAATTTCAACAGTTCAATACTTCCATTTAATATTAGAAATGTATACAATATACAACCTGAAATTGTTGATCTTTGCAGACATCTATGAAAACAGAAGAGTGCCCCAAAGAATGAGTCACAGTTAAATCGTTAGAACCCCAAAGACCCCCTGCTCCCTCCTCCCACACACAAGCAGCAGTGAAGCAACAACCACCCCTCCCCAACTTCAGCAAAAAAAATTAGCACCAGCACCTTCCACAAGCAATCAATAGCAAAGTCCCAAAGAAAGATCATGCAGTACAACAAAAACTAATTGTTCACCCAACAATTCGACATACCACAGGCTCTTTCTCTCTCCCAAGGGACAGAAAGGTGTCACCCTTTCACAGCAAAAGGCGAGACATAAAGAGAACAACTTGCTGATTTACAGGGTTAAAGTCTGCTGTGTCACTTTTTTCCCCAAGATCTCTGACTCGAGAATCAACGAGATAGAGAGGGAGAGGGAGGGGGCAAAGAGAGAGAGAGAGAGAGAGAGTCGCTGAGTACAGAGCCCTGACGAAGGGTTCCGGCCTGAAACATTGACTCATCGTTTCCACGGATGCTGCCCGACCTGCTGAGTTCCTCCAGCATGTTGTGAGTGTTGCTTTGCCCCCGACAGCTGATCCGCTGTTCCCAATATTCTGTTTTCTCACGCGAGGCTTCGGTTGGTGGCACTGGCATAGAATCGGCTCACCCCCTGGGCCACAAAACCTCAGAACCCCAAAGGCATGTTTTCTTGGTTGCATCCTTCGGATACCAAAATACGGCCACAAAGCACAGAATTTTGAGTGTAGCTCTGGGACAGGGTCTTTGACAGAACCCCATCCACCTTGAAAAGGAAAAAGAGATATTAAAGGCAGGTTAAGCTGTTTCCGCAGATGAGCTTGAAGAAGTTGCTGTTGGGAGCCATTGTAGCTCCAGCCACAGATATGTCAATGATATTATTGTCACGACATGTTGATGATAGTAAACTGGATTCTGATTTTTTTCTTGAGTCCTTAATGGCCTTACTTTGAGGTAACAACCTAGGTTCCGGATGCGAGCCAGAGAAAACGACATCCCTGAATCTACCTTTTTAAGCCTTATAAAAGCTTTATATCTTTCGATGAAACCAACTCTTACTCTTCAGAATATTTTAAAAATTCATTTTCTGGGATCTGGCCCAAGTGGTTAAGTCAACATTACCTGCCTTTTTGAATGGCTGGCGTCTCCCTGGTGATGTTACTCCGACGATGCTGTTGGTAAGGAGTCCAGGATTTAGATCCGGTGATGCTGAAAGATTGGCCACATATTTACAACTATGTAATTTAAAGAAGAATCTTCAGGCGGTGGTGATCCCTTCTACCTCGTGCTTTTTCTTTGATGGCAGAGATCTTAGGTGTAGGAAATGTTGTCATGGTAACTTGGACAAACAAAACAATACAGCTACTTCATGCCACACACACTAAACCTACTGTGCACCAGCAATGGCAGGACTGAACATTTAGGATTGAAAGGGCGTCTATCAAGTGGGCTGGATTGTCCAGGGTAGTGTACAACTTCAAGTTGTTGAAGCTGTACTTGTCCAAACAAAAGGAGAATATTCCAACATGCTCCTGAGTTGTGATTCATAGATGTTGGGAAGCCTTTAGGGTGTTGAAAGGAAAGCTGCTTATTGCAGGATATGCAACCTATGATCTAATTTAGTGGTTACAATATTTGTTTAGAACATAGAACAGTACAGGACAGGAATAGGCTCTTCAGCCCACAATGTTGTGCCATACCAGCCAAAATGTAAATCAAAATCCCACAGGAACTAATCCCTACTACCTACACAATGTCCATCTTCCTCATACTCATGTGCCTATCTAAAAGGCTCTTAAAAGCCTCTGATGTATTTGCCTCCACCACTATACCAGGCAGTGTATTAAAGGCATCCACCACTCTCTGAATAGAAAACTTAACCCTCACATCCCCTTTAACCCTACCCGCTCTCACCTTCAATCCTTCAACACATGCCCTTTGGTACTAGACATTTCTACACTGAGGAAAAGATACTCCCTGTCTACTCTATATATGCCTCTCATTATCTTATAGACATCTATCAGATCTTCCCTCAGCCTCCACCGCTCCAAAGAAAACAACCCAAATTTGTCCAGCCTCTCATGAGAGTACATGCCCTCTAATTCAGGTAGCCACCCTGGTAAACCTCTTCTGTGCCCTCCCCAAAGCCTCAACATCCTCTCTATAGTCGGGCGATTAGAACTATACGCAATACTCCAGAGTTTTATAAAGTTGCAACATGATTTTTGAACTCAAGGCCTTGACTAATGAAAACAAGCATTTCATAAGCCTTCTTAACCACCCTATCAACCTGTGTAGCCACTTTCATGGAGCTATGAACTTGGACTCCAAGATCTCTCTGCTTAGCAACATTGTTAAGGGTCTTGTCCTACCAAGGTGCAACATCTCAAATTTATCTGGGTTAAATCCCATCTGTCATTTCTCTGCTTGTATCTACAACTGATTGATATCACACTGTATTCTTTGCCGGTCTTCTACACTATCCACAACTCCACCAATCTTGGTATCATCTACAAATTTACTAACCCACCCATCTACATTTTCATTCAGGTCATTTATATACATCTCAAACAGCAGAGATCCCAGCACAGATCCCTGCAGTACACCATGGATTTCCAAATGCTAATATATCCTGCTCCTAAGAATTTCTCCAGCAATTTCCCTACAACTTTATTTGGTTGGTCCAATTGAACTTCTGGCCAGTAGTGGCCTACAGGATGTTGATGATGAGAAACTGGGCAATAGTAATGCTGTTGAATGTTGGGGCTTGGTGGCCCGACATTATTTTGGTGGAAATGATCCTTGCATGGAGATGGTAAGACATTGTCTTGTTAGAGATGGTCCTTGCAAGGTGCTTTCTGACAGTGTTTTTCCCACTTATTGGCCCACGACTGAATGTTATCTAGTTCTCCCTGCATGCAAGCATAGTCTGCTTTATTTGTGAGGGAGATGTGAATGAAATTGAATCTTGTGCAACCATCAGTAAACATCCCACTTCGACCAAATGAATGGAAGAAAGGTCATTGAAGAAGTAGTTGAAGATGGTCAGGCCTAAAATACTGTCCTGAGGAACCCCTGCAATGATGATCTGGGGCTGAATAATTGATTCCAATGACAGCTAAGTTCCTTTACATGAGGTACAGCATATTTTCTCTTGCCATATTTTCTCTTGTTGCCGATTAACTGCACTTTCACCAGAGTTCCTTGTTTCTACACTCAGTCAAATGCTACCTTCATTTAGAAGTGAGTCATCCTAATCCTATTACTCAGTTCTGCCTTTTGGTCCATGCTTAACAATATTTTTAGAAGAATGGATCTAAAATTGCACTAGAGATTTATTTTGGATGTTGCACCATTGTTCTTGTATATGAGGGTGATTTCCACCAGAAAAAGAAGTTAGCGTAAATGAGAATTCCACCGCAAAGTCAACTGGCAAATTTTCTTACAAGTAGTAAGGGCAGTATGTAAAATATGGTTTTAACTGGGCTAATTTGAATTTCAATGCAGAGCATTATGGTTCCAAGGTTTTGCAAAGAAATACTTGGGCACAGTTGCACAACCTGACATCTCGTGTTGTCCATATGAAATGTACATTTTCTCCCTAAAGTCACACGTTGCTTTGATTTCATACAGCATAATACAGCACTGGACAGCCTATTCAACCCACAATGTTGTGCCAATCTTAACACCAATTTGTACTAAATGTCCTCCTCCTGTGTATAATTCACATCCCTCCATTCCCTTAATACTCACCTGTTGATCTAAGTGCCTCAAACTCCAACCTAACTACTTGCTTCCACTACTATCCCTGGTAAACAGTGTTTAAAAAAAAGCTTGCCTCACATGTCACCTCCATACATCTTGCTTGCAGAGTGTAAGAAACTGTGCTGGCGGAAGTTGTGGTAAACCATATATATGTTGTAACTGGGTTACCTGTCTGGACACGCCCCTCTGCTGACTGCCCCTGTGGCTCCTCCCACAGAATCCTGTATAAAGGTGTTTCACCTTGCCCCTCCCCCTCAGTCCGGGGGCAGACACTCACCATGGAGGTCATATTGTACAGCAAATAAAAGCCTTTCAGTATTTTACCTAACCTCAGTCTTTTGGAGTTATTGAAGGAGCTTCAGAAGTATTCTTCCTTTCCTCTTTCTACAGTCCCTTCTGGTCAATATGTCCCTTATCTAGGCATTCTTCCCTCTGACTTTGTCCCCCTCCCTTTTTGCTTTCAACTGTCCAAGCGAGCATAGCACCAGTAAGCAATGCTTAAGGGACTTGGTCATGCTTGATAATCTCACATGTGGTCACGGACAATATTTAGGTCTCAGATACAATCTCTTCACAGGTTGAGGTGAATCTTTTGAGTTCTCTTTTGTGGAAGTTCCGCCAAAACAGAAACTGACGATTTACGAATATTAAAGATTTATGGGGATAATGAAGCAGGGACAGATCAGCCATGACCTTGATAAATGACAGAGTAGGTTTGAAGGCCCAAATGGACTAGTTCTGCACCTAGTTGTGTTGTAATTCCTGGTCCAGAATGTATTTTAATGTCATGGCCAACAAACACTATTTTCTGCAAATGTTCCAACATGGGTGGCACAGTAGTGTAGTGGTTAGCAGCGCGCTTTACAGTACAGGTGCCCCAGTTCAATTCCCGCCACTGCCTGTTTCTCCCTGTGACCATGTGGGTTTCCCCTGGATGCTCCTGTTTCCTCCCACGTTCCAAAGACGTACTGGTTGGCAGGTTAATTGTCCCGTGATTAGGCTCGAATTAAATTGGGGGATTGCTGGGCGGCATAGCTCAAAGTGTTGGAAGGGCCTATTTTGCACTATCTCAATAAATAGAGGATCCCAGATTGATCTAGATTCTAGCATATGCAGTTTGTGTCTCTATTTTGCATAGGTACTACTGGATGTCTACACCAAACAAAATCTGTAGTGCATGAGAATGTTACTATCGCAATAAAACCATAAGACATTAGTGTAGAATTAGGCCATTCGGCCCATTGAGTCTGCTGCACCATTCCATCATGGCTGAATTTTTTTCTCTTTCAACCCCATTCTCCTCCCTTCTCCCCATAACCTTTCTTGCCCTTACTAATCAAGAATCTAACAACCTTTGCTTTAAATATATTCAATGACTTGGGCTCCACAGCTGTCCGTAGTAATGATCCACAGACTCACCACCCTCTGGCTAAAGAAATTCCTCCTCATCTTTGTTCTAAAGGAACATCCTTCTAGTCTGAAGCTGTGTCCTCTTGTCCTAGACTCCCACTATTAGAAGCATCCTCTATATGTCCACTCTATTTAGGCCTTTCAATATTTGGTAGATTTCAATGAGATATACAGCAAGAAAAAACTCTCCTCATATATTCACCCTTTCATTCTCAGGATTAGTCTCTGTACCCTCTCCAATGCCAGCAAACTTTCTTAGATATGCAGCTCAAAACTGGTAACAATACTCCAAATGTCACCTGACCAATGCCTTATAATGCCGCAGCATTAGATCCTTGGTTTTATATTCTACTCCTCTGGAAATTAATACTAACTTGCATTTCCCTTCCCTACTAAAAACTCAACCTGCAAGTTAACTTTTAGGGAATCCTATACCAGGATCTCAAGTGCCTTTGTTCCACTGATTTCTGAATTTGCTCCCCATTTAGAAAATAGTCCACTCCTTTATTCCTTCGACCAAAGTGTACAACCATTCATATCCCTACATTGTATTCTATCTGCCACTTCTTTGCCCCTTCTCCTAATCTGTCCAAGTTCATGTTGTTGATGCAGCATAGTCCATTAGCATTGGAAAAGTCTTCATCACATGGAGCACATCTACGAGGAGCACTATCACAAGAAAGCAGCATTGATCATCAAGGACACCCACCATATAGGCTATGCTCTCTTCTCACTGCTGCAACCGGGCAGGAGGTACAGGAGCCTTAAGTCCCACACCATCGGGTTCAATTTCAGTTTGTACTCTTCAACCATTAGGCTCCTGAACCAGTGTGGATAACTCAACTTACCCCAACACCGCACTGATTCCGCAATTTATGAACTCACTTTCAAGGACTCTATGACTCATTTCCTTAGCATTATTTATTAATTATTACTATTACTAATAATATTTTTTGGATTTGCAAAGTTTGTCTTCCTTTCCACATTGAGTGTTTGTCAGTCTCATTTGTGTGTAGTTTTTCATTGATTCTGTTGTGTTTCTTAGTTCTTCTGTCAATGCCTGCAAGAAAATGAATCTTAGGGTCGTATATGGTGACATATAGATAGATACTTTATTGATCCCAATGTAAATTGCAGTGTCACAGTAGCATAACATGTGCACAGATAGAAATATTAGAAGAGAAGTAGAAAGAATAAAAAATAAGTTACCATAGTCTATCAGGAGGGGATCATCACTTCCCCGGCTATAGGTTGACTCATTATAGAGTCTAATGGCTGAGGGTAAGAATGACCTCATATAGCGCTCTTTGGAGCAGCGCAGTTGTCTTAGTCTATTACTAAAAGTGCTCCTCTGTTCAGTCAAGATGGCACGCAGAGGGTGAGAAACATTGTGCAGAATTGCCAGGATTTTCCGTAGGGTCCTTTGTTCTACCACAGCCTCCAGTGTATATGCACTTTGATAATAAATGTGCTTTGAACTTTGAAGTAATTTTGCAGACTCCCTGCTTCGACACTGCCTCTCCTTCTATCTACCTTTGTATCATGTACAAACTTGGACATGATCTAGATCATTAACATAGAATGTGAAAAGTAGCAGACCCAATGTCAACCTTCGTGGAACACCACTAGTCACTGGCCTACCACTCTACACCCACAACCACCTTTACTTTATAATTTGCTGTCAGTCACCTTATGCCTAGCATCACTTTATGGACATACAAACAATCTATGTGTATCAGCCATCAACATAGCTAGAAGAACAGGCATACTAGCTCCAGCATCCTGGAGGAAGCTAACATTAACTCCGTAGCTACAATCGTGACTCAACACCAATTGCAATGGGTCAGCCACATCATCCGTATGCCAGATTCCCACCTCCCTAAACAACTCCTGTTTGGCCAACTCAAGGAGAACAGAAAAAGCAGTTCAAGGGCAATATCAAGACCCACCTGAGGAAGTGCCACATCAATTTGAATGGATGGGAGAAATTATTACAGGATAGGAGACGCTGGAGAAAGACTGTCTATGAGGGGACTCCGTAGCTGAAGAATACCTCCACTGTGCCGCTGATACTAAGTGGCTTCACTGTCAGGAGAGACTGGGGTAGGCCCAACCAGCTACATCCACCACCACTTCAATGACCTACACCTGCCAACACTGCGATAGGTCTTGAGGATCATGGATCAGCCTCTTCAGTCATCTCAAGACCCACAAGTGACCAGATCAATGACCTGGAGAAGAATCATAATCAAAAATCATGAGTGGTTGCTGCTGCTGATGATGATGATTATGATAAGCTATCTTATGTATTTACTGTATATTTATTGTTTTTTATTATTATTGTTATTTATTGTGTTTTAAATTCTTTTTATGGTTTTTTTGTGCTGCATCTGATCTGGAGTAACAACAATTTTGTTCTCCTTTAAACAATCTTGAAGGATTAGATAGGGTGTTTATACTATCACGGAACAGAGACTGTTGTTACTGTAATTCTCCTCCCCAGATTTTATCCCTGCCTCATTCTTCAATCTGTATCTGGTTTGCAACGTCCCAGGCCCTGTCCTTAATTGTTAGCTACTTTCAACTGTCCAGGGCAATGGTTTGAAAAGAACCAGGAGACAGCAGGGGTTGGCTCAAGTGCAAAGTTTTGCTTTCCCTTCGGGTACATGGACAATCACTATGAGGCCAATGCCAAGCGGGGTGGTGGGGAAGGAACCTGCACTGGCAATGCTGACCGTGAACTCCCTGGGAGTGGAACAAAGGTTCCATGGAAATGACATCAGCGCGGGCAGTGTGGTATTAAACTGTGATGTCACACACGAGGTGATAAATCGCCCCTAGGCCGGTTCTACTCCAACGCGGCAGTACTTGGAAGCCCGGCCAGGCCTGGCCCGCTCCGCTCCGGTCCGGTCTACACTCGAGCCGCGAGGCCAGCGCGCCCCGGACTGCTGCGGCTGTCGTCTGGGCCGCGCGCGCTGTGCTCGCTCACTCGCTGGCGGTGGGGAACCGCGGACGGAAGGAGGGCCGCTGCGCTCGGCAGGACGCTCGCCGGCGGGGTTGAAGTGAGTAGATTGCGGCGACGGTATCTTCCCCTCGCCGGGTCCCGGTGATCCGCCCGCTCACTCGCTCGGTCGGGGGGGGGGAGGGTTGGGGCGGTGTTGAAATAGCGGTTGCGGCGGTCATGCAGCTGGTGCGGCGCCTCTTGCAGCTCTTCTGCCGGCCTCGACGGTAAGTGCGGGCTGCAGGCCCCTTTTGGCTTGTGTGAGAAGTGTGGCGGAGGGTGAAGAGGAGAACGGCCGCCCGAGCTTGGCTGTCCCGCAATCCAATACCTCGACGGCCGGTACAGAGTAAAAGATGTTTCGAGGCCGCGGTCCACCATGTAGCGACGAGCTGAGGGGTGAAGGTCATCCTTTGGGTCGCGTATGTTGAACGGCTCGGCAGCGCCGTGCGGCCGGTAACCGTGAACCCAGGCACCGTCATTAATATGTTACCAGCCTCTGGGGGCCTATAGCGGGGAAGTGCCTGGTCACCGGGTCATATCAGGGTTGGCTGCAGATGGAATAAGGGTCTTCCGAGGGCAACATGAGCTGAACTTGTAACAGGTTAGAATGGTAGTGATTGTTCTCTCTGGAGAGGGGTACTTCCAGAAGTCTGAACTAAGAGTGTACAAATCTTTCCGAGGAAGTGTTTTTAAATCACCTTTGTTTTCTTGCATCTCTGATAAATTTTATAGTGTTAAAGTGCATCCTTTGCGCCGGACTGTTTCAGTGTAACTGAGCTACGTGAGAAAGAACAGTAGTTCACTACCACCAAGTCTACACGCAAATGCTCTTACTTCTACATTGTAGCGACGGGATCAAATGACACGTGGCCAACGGAGGTGAAACATGCAGTTTGCAGAAAAGGAATTCAATGGCATATTGCACCTGTCAGTCCTTCGCAAGGCTAATTAATCATAGTGTACTGAAGGCGAGCCATGGTCGTCGCTTAACATGTTTATCCGTAATTCCATTATGATAAGACCGTCTCTGCATTATCTGTTTCATGTGATAAAAGCTTGTGTACTTTATCAATATTGTTTTGAGAAGTTTCTATTAATCAGACTTAAATTGAGAGTCCAAATGAGAAACTCTGCAGATGCTGGAAATCCAAAGCAACATATACAAAATGCTAGAGGAACTCAGCAGGCCAGGCAGCATCTATGGAAAAGAGTAAACAGTCGACATTTCAGGCCGAGACCCTTCATCAGGACTGGAAAGAAAGGGGTCAGAATAAGAAGGGGGAGGGGAGGAAGAAGTACAAGGTAGTAGGTGATATGTGAAACTGGGAGAAGGGGAGTGGGTTATGTCTGTACAACTACATATCAAATAAATAAGGACACAGAGAAGAAATGTATTTTCACTTCGCAGAGAAAGCAACAAATTAATGTGCACGTGTAAGTTATTAGTCAGTAATTAGTGCTGACAAGTCATTGCACCAAAAGAAATAGATCCATACATTACCCTTCCTCCCCGGTAGATTAATGTAACAAACATACAATTTCCCTTAAACAGACCATGTTCAAATAAACATGCTTTCACAATAACAGTCCATAACTAACTTCATTATACTAAAGATTCAGTCTTTTGGGTGGCACTGTGTTCCTTTCAGGATAGCGCCTCTGGACCTGTGGAGTGGCATCAGGTTTGGCAGGTGTCTTGTCAAAGGCAGCTTTCTCTGTTGCAGGTCTCATGTTGCTGTTGGTGACATGTTCATCACTGAGAGGTAAGTCCGGTGGCTGTAGTGTGTCCCTCTTGTCGGATGCAGTTGACTCTGGTGTGTTCTTTGGCTGAGCATCCAGTAGCTGGTCCACATGATGCCTCCATGTATGATCTCCAACATCTGTGTATATCAGTGGTCCAGTTCTTGTAGCTATCCTACCAGGTGCCCACTTGTCTTCTCGGTAATCATGTGCTAGGACTTCCTGTCCAACCTCAAAGCTCCTTGCCGATTTACTTGACAACTATTTATTCTACACTTCCCTCCGTAGATCTGGTTTCAGAAGGTCTATGCGGGATCTCAGATTCCTGCTCATAAACAACATTGCGGGTGTTTGATTTGTCATCGCATGAACAGAGTTCCAATACACAAAAAGGAAGTTGTCCACCTTGTGCTGTAGAGAAATTTCTATCTTGTCCATAGCTTTAATGGACTCCTTGAAGGTTTGGATAAACCTTTCACTTAACCCATTCATTTCTGGGTGGTGAGGAGTTGACTTGAAATGTTTGATGGCATTTTTTTCTTCCTGAATAGTCTGAACTCTTCTGATGTGTATTGTGGTCTGTTGTCACTCACAATTTGTTCTGGTAAGCAATTTCTGGAGAAGATAGTCCTCTGAGCAGGAACAGTTTTCTGATGTGATTGCCTTCATTGGTATAACTTCAGGCCACTTTGAATGAGCATCCACAGCAATCAGAAACATGAAGTTCATGAATGGCCCAGCGAAGTCAATATGCATTCTTTGCCATGGTGAAGATGGCCACTCCCATGGGTGTAATGGTGCCTGTGGGGATGCATTTTGAACTTTTTTGGCATCCCAAACAGCTTTTGGTCAAGTCTTCATTCTGTCTGTCTATTCTCAGCTACCACGTGTAGCCAGGAGAGAAGACTTTAGTAAGGATTCTGTCATTTAAATTTGCTCTAGTTTTTTGATTCTTTGTTGACTTAGTTAACACTATTTTGCCTTTGACTACCATTTCTTTTGTTTAGTCAATTTTGCCTTCCATCCTGTGATTGAAATAATTTTTTGTTCTTTCCTTGCTTCATCTTATTTCCTTACATCTGTACTTGTTTGAAACATTAAATTTGTAATACATTGCACTTTTGGCACAAGTTCATTGATCGTGAATACAAAGCATTTTCTTATTGAATTATGATGAAAATTAGATTCAAATAGTTTATTCTCATCGGTGCAATGAACTTCATTGCAATTTTTCACCACTCTGAGGCCAAAAAGAGCAATATCTGGGAACCGTCAGGGATCAGGAGTGGAGAGGGTCAAGAATTTTAACTTCCATGATGTTGTCGTCTCAGAGATTTGTCATGGCACCACTACATAAGTGCCATTATAAAGAAGGCACGGCAGCGCCTCTACTTTCTTAAAAGTTTGCCTAGATTCAGCAAATCTTCTAAAACTTTGACAAACTTCTGTAGATGCACAGTGGAGATCATCCTGACTGGTTGCATCATGGTTTGGAATGGAAACACCATTATTCCAATACCTATGAACATAAAACCCGACAGAAAGTAGTGAATGCAGTGCAGTCCATCACAAGAAAAGCCCTCCCCACAATTAAGCACATCTCTAGGGAATGCTGCCATAAGAAAGCAATGGCCTTCATCGAGAATCTCCATCATCCAGGCTATGCTTTCTTCTTGCCGCTGCTGTTGGGAAGGAGGTACAGGAATCTTAGGCCCCACGCTTCCAAGTTCAGGAACAAATATTACCCTTCAGTCATCAGGCTCCTGAACCATAGTGGATAACTTCACTCATTTCAAAACTGAACTATTCCACAATCTATGGACTCACTTTCAAGGACTCTACAGATCGTGCTCTTAATATTATTTATTTACTTTATTATAATAAATATTATTGCTATTATTTTGCAATTGCGTAGTTTGTGTTATGCACTTTGGTTGTGTATCTGTGTATGTTTTTCATTGATTTTACTTTTTCTTTGTGAATACCTGTAAAAAAATGTCACCATATACAACCACTTAGGGTTAGCTCCCCTCTGGGTGGTATATGGTGACATATATGTATGTATTTTGATCATAAATGTAGTTTGAATTTTGAATCAATTAGTCTGTTGGGTATCTTAAACTAGTTTGTGTCAGAGATATTGATAGTCATGGGTATGTGATCCACGAGCAGAGATCTAATCCTGATACAAAATCAATTTAGACATAGGTGTCAGGAGTTATTCGGAATGGCAGTATTGCACCTAATTGGATACTACCTCACTTGAACCCTGTACATTGGAAATAGACCATTTGGGCCCCTGTGCCTGCTCTGCTATTTAATAAATTCGTGATTGATCTTTTATCTGAGCTTCATTTTTATTCTGCAATTACTTCAAGGTTGACTTCAAATTTCAAGCTAAATTTATTATTGATTAATACATTACCATATACTACCTTGAAATTAACTTTCCTAAAGGCATTTGCAAAAAAGAATTACAGCAGAATTTTATGAAAAGCTACATAAAGACTGAGAAGCATGAATGTACAAAAGACTGGGAACTTGAGTTGTTAAAGGTCCTTGAAAGTAAGAGTGTAGATTGTGGAATCAGTTCAGTGTAATGATGAATAAAGTTTTCCATGTTGGCTTAGGAGCCTTATGGTTGAAGGGTAATGCCTGTTCGTAAACTTGTGGTGTTGGACCTAAGTTCTTAATCAATTGTAGTAGTGAGAATGAGGCATGGCCTGGATGGTTGGGTGCCTTTGATAAATGTTGCTTTCTTATGACAGTGCACCATGTAAATGTACTCAATTGTCGGGAGGGCTTCAGATGTGATGGACTGGGCTGTATCCACCATCTTCTGTACCCTTTTCCATCTATGGGCATTGGTGTTTCCATGCAAGGCCAGTTAGGTTACTTTCCCCTCTGTATCTGTAGGTTTGCCAAAGTTTTTACTGTCATGCCAAATCTGCACAAATCTGTAAGAATGTAGAGGCATTGTTGTGGCTTCTTCATGCCTCTGCATGGTTCGATATTATTGTTTGTTCAGAGATGCTTGTCTGCACACCACTGTTGTAATGTGTGGTTATCTGTGAATTGAGAGCATGGGACTTGATCTTATTTACCGCTGTGATAACAGTATTTAATGATTTGTACAGCCGATCACTTAGGTTTTTGTGTGTCAAGATGTCTGTGAACTACACAGTAAATAGTAAGTACAGCTTTTTTAAATAAAGTAATAACCCCTGTCAATGATGCTTGATCTGTTGCACAAGCAAGAGTGTTGGTGAGCAGAATGTCCATCTGTTTGAAAAATTGCTCAACAACCCAAATATTGACTCCCCTTTTGTTTCTGTTTCTCGTTCCCTTGCAAATAACAACTTTTGAACTATGCTATCATCTTTTATAAAGTAAACATAACCAAGAAGCAAAGATTAATTGCCTGGCAAACTACAGAGGAAATTCTTTTGACCTAACTATGTTATACAATGTGCCTTCCACATTTTCAGACATTTCATCTATTTGTCTTTGAACAGAGTTGATGCTGAGCGGGATCACTTTAATTATTTGGTCTAATGACTTATGCAAAGCTATATTCTGAACCTCCCTGACTGCTGGCAGTTCTTCTCCAATTGTATGGGGCTTTCAAGATTTAGCAATAAGCATTGAAATGTTGTATGAAGCACACAGGCACCACTGTTTTGTTGTGAACTGCTGGCAAACATGTTTTTGAAGTGTTTTCAGTTTCTGAAAGTTTTCACAAAGTGACTGAAAATAAACCAAGTTCTTGTTTGATTTATCAGTGTATTCTGTTCATATGTTCAAGGAGCCTGAATGGTTTCGTTGTCTGATTTGTGAAAATTTTTTTCACACAACAGATACTTTGGCTGCATGGTTCTGGTATTTCAGATACTCCACACTATGCTGTCTACACTTTTTTTCATTTGGTCTGCTTCTGCCATTTTCATTATGGAACCACTGTCAATCGCATTTTAAATCCAACTGCAAACACTGATCAATAAAAAGGAAAATTATGATGCCGTCATAGTTTAGGGAAAACCTGACTCTCTGTCTGAAAGTACATAAAGTGGGGCAGCAATATCTCGATTGGCTCGTGGACTAGAGAAATGAGGTCAAGACCATTCAAAAGGCAGATTCTGTCCTTTGAGTTCCATTCCCTAATTCCCAGGATTTGCTTCGTTGCTTGATTGCAGTATGGGAATCCTACTAGCTAACACTACTACAGTAGTGAACAGCAATAATGTGCGGGCTGGGCCCAGAAATAACATGATTTCTTCAGTCAGGATTTCTCATGATATGCTAAGTACAGAAGAGTCACATTGCTTTTCATCACCACTAATGTGCTTTGAGCAAAGTCTAAGAGAGTGGTGGGTTAGCAAGATCATTGTAATCAATTATGAGGCATTGAGGATCAAATGCTTATAATAAGTAATTCATTTCTTAAATTAAGCCTGTAATCCTTCAGTTGCTCTCCTTGCTATTGAGCCCCCCCCCACCAACACTGTCCCCTTTATCTTTATCTCTCCCTCTTAAAAACTCAGCACACCCGGGGGGTGGGGAGGGGGAGATTGGTATTACCCATTTTGGGAACCACTGCTCTAGACACTGTTGTGCATGAAAATCCCAGGAGATCAGCAGTTTCTGAGATATTCAAACCGCCCTGTCTGGCACCAACAATCATTCCACTACCAAAGTCACTTAGATGACATTTCTTCCCCATTCTGATGTTTGGCCTGAACAACAACGGAACCTCTTGACCATATCTGTATGTTTTTATGCAATGAGTGGCTGATTAGATATTTGCATTAATTAGCAAGTGTACCTAACAAAGTTGCCTTCAGTATATATCGCTGTTCCTTCATCATTGTTAGTCAAAAGCAAGAACTCTTCTCCATAACAGCAACTCACATATCCAGGATTGCAGCAGTTTAAGAAGGCAGCTCAGCACCACCACCTTTGGGCAATTATGGATGATCAATTAAGGGTTGGCTTAGCCTGGAAAGCCCATGTTTCTTGAGTGAATTAAAAAAAACCTTCCCTGATTATCTTTAATATCATCAACTCTTTTCATTTTAGTATATGCAGTGACTAAGCTTCCACAGCCCTCTTAAGTAGAAAATTCCAAAGATTTATTATCCTCTAGATGGAGAAATTTCTTTACATTTTCTGGCTCAAATGGCTGACACACTAAATAAGATTAAAGTTCTAGACAACGTAACCAATGGAAACTTCACTCCAATTCTAAATGAAGGATCTTGAACCAAAACAGTCCATTTCATTGCATTGATGCCTGACCTGGTGGATTCCTCCAGCTTTTTGTGTGTTGCTCCAGATTTCCAGCATCTGCTGTCACTTGTATCTGCACAGAAATGATGTTTGTTTTGTTGCAATAGTCCTCAGTCTTGTGCACCAGCAGAATATAGCCCAATCTGCTTAACCTCTCTATCTCAGGAATCAATTTGGTGAATAGGTCTGGGACCTCGAAGTTTGTAATGTTAAATTGCATATTGCTTTCACAAACTTGAATTGATTGTTTCAGATCATGCTGTCTGATTGGATTGGGTCCTCCCTTTGAACTTGGAAAAAGAAAGTTAGTTTATAGGTAGTTCTTTCACGGTGGTCTTTCATTATTGGACCAATGTATTGATCGATATATGTTTCAGATTGGTGTGGTTTGTTATTTCGGTAAAGTTGCCATAGAATGAAAAATCTTTGTAATTAAATAGAAATTGTCCTGGAGGGAATGCATCAAATAATCTGTCTGCTGATGATGATATTTTTATTGTGATACACTATTCGTGATATATCTATGTTTGCCTTTCTTTAAGTACTATTTCTGCAGTTAACAATGCAGTAATTCAGTATTTGTGATGAACTGTTTCCTGTTTGCAGCCTGCAGCCAACAAGAAACTTGAGAATGACTAACACTGCCATCAAGAGAATAGTGACCAATGTTGTGAAATCACCAGAGGATAAACGTGAATATCGTGGATTAGAACTCACCAATGGCATCCGTGTATTACTTATTCATGATCCCACCACTGACAAATCCTCTGCGGCTCTGGATGTTCACATTGGTATTAAAGAGTTTTTTTTATTCTGTATTAAATGAAAACATTAATTAGTTTTATTTTTGTGCTTTCCATTTTGCTAAACATGGTATTGTCAACCAAACTAAACTCCTTATAACAATCAAATTGCATTTGTGTTCCTTATTCTTTATATTTATTATCTCCATGGTAATTATTGATGGTGATTACATTATTTCTGGAGTTCAAGCAGTAGTAAATCAAGGCAACTGGACTTGCTGTGTTGTCTAGAAGATGTTTTGCCCCTCATCCGTGAGACTTTTACAGTTCTGATCTATGGTGGGAAGTTTTCCAGCTTATAAACTCTGAGTTGTTTAAAGGTACAGCAATCACATGAGGGTTGTTAAGAATCGTAGAAGTAATGAGAGAGTCATTAGACTTTGCATGAATGGAGGTGTGAACTGTTGTGGGGATGAGAGTAGAGATGTTAGGACTGCACTCTTAAGTAGCTGATAGGTGGTGTCGACCCCACCCCCTCTGTTCAGGAATGGGTTTTCCAGTTTGATAAAGATGGCTTCTTTCAAGTCGTCTTTCAAACCACCTGTCCTCGCTGTCCAAAATGTACATTGTTATCATCAAAGGAGTGTCGCTTGTCCTTTAAGTGTAGATATACAGCTGAAGCTTTTCCCGAGGTGTTTGCCCTTCTATGCTGGGCCATCTGATTGTGAAGTGGTTGTTTTGAGTTACCGATAGACAGATCTGTGTAGTTCCCATTGTATCGGATAGCATATATAGTATTGCTCTGTTTATGTTTGGCTGTAGGATCCTTGGGGTGGACGAGTTTCTGTCTGACTGTGTTTGTAGATTTGAAAAACAGGGATTTGATGTTTATTGAAACTTCAGCTACATATGGGATGACTGTTTTTCTGTCTGCCCCACCCAAGGATTCACAAGGGTCCTACACCAAAGCATAAACAGAGCAATATTGTATAAACACAGTATTTTTTTCTCCATAGATACTGCTTAAGCTGCAATGTATTTCTCGCATTTTTCATTTATTTTACAAAAATACAATTTGTTTTGTATTTCATGGGCAACAAGTTATTTTATTTTGAGTTGAGCCCTGTCTTGTTAGCATTGTTTCACTTTTAAAATGGCGCAGTAGAGTAATTTTGGGCTGTAATACCTTGTTCTCTTTTAACCCAACCAGGGGCACTGAACGTAATTGTACAACCTGACAATGCCAATTTCAAATCAAATGGTCATTGAAAATTACAGTATAGAAATAGGCCATTCAGCCCATCTAGTATGTGCCAAGCCATTTAAACTGCCTACTCCCATTGACCTGCACCCAGACCATAGCCCTCTATCCCACTACCATCCATGTACCTATCCAAATTTCTCGGAAACTTTGAACTCGAGCTTGCATGCGCCACTTGCGCTGGCAGCTTGTTCCACACTCTCACGACCCTGTGAGTAAGAAGTTTCTCTTCATGTTCCCCTAAATCTTTCACCTTTCATCCTTAAACCATGACCTCTAGTTGTAGTTCCACCTAACCTCAATGGAAAAAGCTTGCTTGCATTTACCCTAATTACTCATAATTTTGTATACCTCTATCAAATTTCCCATCAATCTTCTATGTTCCAAGGTATAAAGTTCTAACCTTTTCAATCTTTCCTGTAACTCAGGTCCTCCAGTCCCAGCAGCATCCTTGTAAATTTTCTCTGTACTCTTTCAACCTTATTTTCATCTTTCCTGTAGGTAGGTGATAAACTGCACACAATACTCCAAATTAGGCCTCACCAATGTCTTATACAACTTCAACATAACATCCCAGCTCCTGTGCTTAGTACGTTGATTTATGAAGTCCAATGTGCCATAAGCTTTCTTTATGACTCCATCTACCTGTGCCTTCACTTTCAATGAATTATGGACCTTTTCTATCACACTCCACAGTGCCCTACCATTCACTGTGTAAGACCTACAATGTTTGCGCCTACTGAAGTGCAACAGGTTGCACTTGTCTACATTAAATCTAATCTAATCTAAATTTGATTTTCCATTTTTTCAGCCCATTTTTCATATTGGTTCAGATCCACTGCAAGCTCTGATAGCCTTCCTTGCTGTCCACTGCACCCCCAATTTTGGTGTCACCCACAAATTTGCTGATCCAGTTAACTACATTATCATCCTGATCATTGATATGGATAACAACAACAACAGACCCTGCACCAATCCCTGTGGCACTCCACTAGTCTCGGGCCTCCAGTCAGCGAGGCAATCATCTACTACCACTCTCTGGCTTCTCCCACAAAGCCATCGTCTAATTCAGTTTACTACCTCATCTTGAATGCCGAGCAACTAAACTTTCTTGACCAACTTCCCATGGGGGACCTTGTCATAAACCTTGCTAAAGTCCACATAGGCAACATCTGCTGCCTTGGCTTCATCAACTTTCCTGGTAACTTCCTCGAAAAACTCTATAAAGTTGGTTAGTCATGACCTATCTGTGCAAAGCCATGCTGACTATCTCTAATCCGTCCATGTCTATGCAAAAACTCATATGTCCAGTCCCTTAGAATTCCTTTCAAAAACTTTCCCATTACTGATGTCAGGTTAACTAGCCTCAAATTTCCTTGTTAATTTTTAGAGCCTTTTTTAAACAGCAAAACACCATTAGCTATCCTACAATCCTCCAGTATCTCACCAATCGCTGAAAATGATCAAAATATCTTTGTTAGGTCCCCTGCAGTTTCTGCACTTGCCTTCCACAATGTTTGAGGGAGCACCTTGTTTGGTCCTGGGGATTTATCCACCCTCGTTTTGCCCCAAGACAGCAAAGACCTCCTCCTCTATAATCTGTATAGGGTCCATGACCTAGCTGTTGCTTTGCCTCACTTCTGTAGATTCTGCATCTGTCTCCTGAGTAAATACAGATGAAAAAATTTAATTTAATACCTTCCCCACTCCCCGCATCTTTTTTGGATCCATGCATCGATTACCATTCTGACCTTGCAGAGGACCAATTCTGTCCCTTGCGATCTTTAACATATCTGTAGATTCCCTAAGGAATCTCCTTCACCTGCCTGCTAGGACAACCTCATAACTTCTTTTAGCCCTCCTGATATTCTTCTTGCGTGTTCTCTTGCATTTCTTGTATTCTGTAATTACCTCATTTGTTCTTACCTGCCTATACCTGCTATGCACCTTTTTCTTCTTAACCTGGGTCTGAACATCTCATGAAAACCAAGGTTCCCTAAATCTGTTAAATGTACTTTTTATTCTGGCAGGCACAGATAAGCTTTGTATCCTCAACATTTCACTTTTGAAAACAAATACACCTTTGCAGGAAAACAGCCTGTCCCAATCCACATTTGCCAGATCTTTTCTGATACCATCACAATTGGCATCTCTCCAATTTAGAATCTCAACGTGAGGATTAGACCTATCCTTTTCCATATTTACTTTGGATCTAGTGATCATAATGCCGTTAGTTTCTAAGTGTTCTCTTACACAAACTTCTGCCTCCTACCCTGTCTCATTCCATAACAGGAGATAAAGTATCACGCGCTCTCACATTGGGACTTGGAGATGCTGATTTAGGAAACTTTCCTGAACACATTTGATGAACTCTATCCCATCTAGTCCTATTACAGTATGGCAGTCCTGGTCAATATGCAGAAAGTTAAAATCATCTACTATTGCAACCTCAAACACGAGGAAAGCTGCAGATGCTGGAAATTCAGACAACACACACAAAAAATGCTGGTGAACGCAGCAGGCCAGGCAGCATCTATAGGAAGAGGTACAGTTGACGTTTTGGGCCGAGACCCTTTGTCAGGACTAACTGAAAGAAGAGATAGTAAGAGATTTGAGAGGGGGAGGGGGAGATCCAAAATGATAAGAAAAGACAGGCGGGGAAGGGATGGAGCTAAGAGCTGGAAAGTTGATTGGCAAAAGGGAATTTGAGGCTGGAGAAGGGAGAGGATCTTGGGACGGGAGGCCTAGGGAGAAAGAAAGGGGAGGGGAGCCCAGAGGATGGGCAAGGAGTTATAGTGAGAGAGACAGAGGGAGAAAAAAGAGAGAGAAAAAGAATAAATAAGGGATGGGGTACGAAGGGGAGGTGGGGCATTAACAGAAGTTAGAGAAGTCAATGTTCATGCCATCAGGTTGGAGGCTACCCAGATGGAATATAAGGTGTTGTTCCTCCTCACTCTGTCCCTCTCACTATAACTCCTTGCCCATCCTCTGGGCTCCCCTCCCCCTTTCTTTCTCTAGGCCTCCCGTCCCATGATCTTCTCCCTTCTCCAGCCTCATATCCCTTTTGCCAATCAACTTTCCAGCTCTTAGCTTCATCTCTCCCCCTCCTGTCTTCTCTTATTATTTCGGATCTCCCCCTCTCCCTCCCACCTTCAAATCTTACTATCTCTTCTTTCGGTTAGTCCTGACGAAGGGTCTCGGCCTGGAACATCGACTGTACCTCTTCCTATAAACGCTGCCTGGCTTGCTGCGTTCACCAGCATTTTTTGTGTGTGTTACTATTGCAACCTTATGTTTCTTGCAACAGTGATCTCTCTACAAGTTTGTTACTCTAAATCCTGTGGGGCTGTTGGATGGTCTGTAATGCAGCCCCATTAATGTGGTCATGCCTTTCTTATTTCTCAGTTCCACCCATAAAGCCACACTAGATGAGTTCTTCAGTCTGTCCTGACTGAGCACTGCCATGACATTTTCCCTGACGAGTACTGCCATCCCTTTCCTTTTAATTCCTCCTGCTCTGTCACATCTAAAACAGCAGAACTTGGTATATTGAGCTGCAAGTCCTTCCCATCCTGCAACCAAGTCTCACTAATGGCTACAATGTCATAATTCCAAGTATTGATCCATGTCCCTGAGTTGATCTGACTTTCCTACAATACTTGCATTGAAATATACGCAACTCAGGACATTGGTCACACCTTGCTCAACCTTTTGATTCCTGAATAATAATTTCCTTAATTTCCTTAAATAGTTGAAAGGAACAAATAATCTTTTAGATCCACTTTTTAAATAATGCATTCTTTGTGTGATCATTATTTTGCAGATGTATAAAGAATGAGCTCATCTTGTATTTCCTACAAAGTGACAGGATTTGAATTTTTCACCTGCACTTGAGTTAGCATGGGTAGTTTGATCTCCACAGAATAAACCCCATGATGCCTTTTCTACTATTCAACATATATTGTTGATAACCTCTCTATATTTTAAACTGCTGCAATTTATTGTTTTGAGGACATTCTGTTGTTATACTAAAAGGTCTAGGGATGATGGGGCTTGGGGAGAGTGAGGTGGAAATTATATTTTGTAAAATATTGATTAAGCTTATCATTGTTTGAGTTTACTCATTTAATCTTTTTTAAAACAAAGATCACAAGCTATTCAGCTGATGTGACTTTTCTGTAACTTTGAAGAGAAATATTGTTAGCGCAGCAAATTTGCTACAGATCAGTAGTTTATGTTCTAATGTTCGTGAAATTTCTATTATATATTTCTTTAAGAGAAGCAGCAACTTGTTAACTAGTAATGGCATCCCATATGCATGTTTCTTACTGTGTGTTTATTTTGGAAAGAAAATAGATTATAATTTTTTTTAATAGGGTGAGGGAAAATTTATTAGGATTATGCAGACGTTTCAACATATTTTCACTTTCCATTTTAATTTGCAGGCTCTTTGGCAGATCCCAAAGAAATACCAGGCCTAGCCCACTTCTGTGAACATATGCTTTTTTTGGGAACAGAAAAGTATCCAAAGGAGAATGAATATAATCAATTTCTCAGTGAACATGCAGGGAGCTCTAATGCATTCACCAGTGGAGAACATACCAATTTCTATTTTGATGTATCAAATGAGCATTTGGAGGGTGCACTTAACAGGTAAATAATGGTATAATAATGAATTTAAAGCTGCTTTATTTCTATTCATTATTCTCATGCATTGTGTCCCAGGTTTTTTGCATTACGATGCCAGAAAGCTTTAGAAGAGGCGATCTGTTTCTGTATGGGATCGCTTGCAGGATGGGCATATATTTATAAACCTGGAGTTAGCTTCACCTTGTATACTCACATTCCAAGCTTCAGTTTTGCCAGGATTTCCTGGTTCTATTTTTGTGTAGTTTTGTGTAAAGAGCTGAGTTCCCTACAGAGATGAGAAGAAAATGACTATTCTTGGTATCAAGACAACATTTGATCCAGTAAAGCATGAAGTAAGTCAGTATAAATAAATGCAAATTGGGGATAAAATCCTTCTGGATATTACCATACTTGCATGAATCCCTCAAAGTCAATCAGGTTTGATTGTTTCATTGATGACTGTCCTTCCATCATGTCGTGAGAAATAGTGATGGCTGTTGGCATGGCCTCTGCTATTTGCCATTATCCAATAAAAGTACCCATCTCTCCTTTACTTTTAAGGACAGTGCCAGCTTTTAGATATTTACCACCACCCTTATCCATTAAGGTTTTGGTCATTAAAACCCAATTAACATCTTGAGTAATGTGGTTGGAAAAACAAAGAATTCTGGCAGGTAAACTTAAAAGCTTTTCCACATTCTTAGCCAAGCGTAGATAGGAGTATTTTGTGCTTCTTGTGGTTGAGTTCTGACCAACAGACTCAAGAAATCCAACATCAACCATGACAAAGCAGTTTTGCATCATAACTCCACTCCTTTTACTGCTATGGCAGTCTGAGATTTTTGAAATGGGGTTGATGCAAAATGATTTTGTGCAAGCTACGAAGTGCCATTTGGCCCCCAGCTTTGTACTTGTTGCTTTATTAAGCAGCGTTCCCATGTTGGTAGAGGAGCAAAATAACACAAGGTAAACCTGATGGTTAATAAACTTCAAAATATCATAAATCAATTTCTAAATATGTTGTATAATATTCTAATGAATTTGAAGTATTGCTCTTTTTACTCTAATTATTTTATTTTAGGTTTGCCCAATTTTTCCTTTGCCCTTTATTTGACGCAAGCTGTAAAGACAGAGAAGTCAATGCTGTTGACTCAGAGCATGAGAAAAATCTAATGAATGATGCCTGGAGGCTGTTCCAGTTGGAGAAATCTACAGGCAACCCAGAACATCGATTTAATTCTTTTGGAACAGGTCAGTGTGTTTATAGCCTCCTTCTTGAATAATATGTATTGCCCTGAAGTTGTTGGATAACATCACGTGAGCAAAATTGTGCAGTTGCACAGTATAAGGAAAAAAAAACATGAGAGCCAGGCATTATCCAAAGATAGAAGTTCATTATCCAGTTCATGACTCATTATGTTGTATCAAAATTATGTTTTAAAAACTTCATTGAGTGGTGAATGGTAATAACTTTTAAAAAATGAGTTCCCAACAGCTCTTTTTTTTAAAAAAAAAGCATTCAGTGCAGTGGAAATGGGCAATATTGGTAATTGATTTCTACTGCAGTGATTTTGCAATAATGTCACTTATCTGGGGGGAAAAGCTATGGTTTTATTTCCATTATTCAATAATTATTGCATTAAATACCTGTATATGTCCTTATGTTAGCTGATGACAACTCATGGCAAGAATGTGATGTCCTAAGCATTCATTTTTTGCTAATTATTTCTGTCACAGGACAAGAATGGCTGCTGCACTGAGGTACAGTGACATGCGAAAGTTTGGGCACCCCAGTCAAAATTTCTGTTACTGTGAATAGCTAAGCGAGTAAAAGATGACCTGATTTCCAAAAGGCATAAAGTTAAAGATGACGCATTTCTTTAATATTTTAAGCAAGATTACTTTTTTATTTCCATCTTTTACAGTTTCAAAATAACAAAAAAGGAAAAGGGCCTGAAGCAAAAGTTTGAGCACCCTGCATGGTCAGTACTTAATAACACCCCCTTTGGCAAGTATCATAGCTTGTAAACGCTTTCTGTAGCCAGCTAAGAGTCTTTCAATTCTTGTTTGGGGGATTTTCGCCCATTCTTCCTTGCAAAAGGCTTCTAGTTCTGTGAGACTCTTGGGCTGTCTTGCATCCACTGCCCTTCTGAGGTCTATCCACAGATTTTTGATGATCTTTAGGTCGGGGGATTGTGAGGGCCATGGCAAAACCTTCAGCTTGTGCCTCTTGATTTTGAGGTGTGTTTAGGATCATTATCCTGTTGCAGAAGCCATCCTCTTTTCATCCTCAGCTTTTTTACAGACGGTGTGATGTTTGCCTCCAGAATTTGCTGGTATTAAATTGAATTCATTCTTCCCTCTACCGGTGAAATGTTCCCCATGCCACTGGCTGCAACACAAGCCCAAAGCGTGATCGATCCACCCCCGTGCTTAACAGTTGGAGAGGTGTTCTTTTCATGAAATTCTGCACCCATTTTTCTCCAAACATACTTTTGCTCATTGCGGCCAAAAAGTTCTGTTTTAATTTCATCAGTCCATGGGACTTGTTTCCAAAATGCATCAGGCTTGTTTAGGTGTTCCTTTGCAAACTTCTGATGCTAAATTTTGTGGTGAGGACGCAGGAAAGGTTTTCTTCTGATGACTCTACCATGAAGGTCATATTTGTGTAGGTGTCACTGCACAGTAGAACAATGCACCACCACTCCAGAATCTGCTAAATCTTCCTGAAGGTCTTTTGCAGTCAAATAGGGGTTTTGATTTGCCTTTCTAGCAATCCTATGAACAGTTCTCTCGGAAAGTTTTCTTGGTCTTCCAGACCTCAGCTTGACCTTCACCGTTCCTGTTAACTGCCATTTCTTAATTACATTGGGAACTGAGGAAACGGCTACCTGAAAACACTTCGTTATCTTCTTATAGCCTTCTCCTGCTTTGTGGGCTTTATTTATTTTAATTTTCAGAGTGCTAGGCAGCTGCTTAGAGGAGCCCATGGCTGCTGATTGTTGGGACAAGGTTTGAGGAGTCAGAGTATTTATAAAGCTTTGAAATTTGCATCACCTGCCCTTTCCTAACGGTGACTGTGAACAAGCATGCTAACATGCTGATTAAGGTCTGAGACCTTGGTAAAAGTCATCTGAGAGCTCAAATCTCTTAGGGTGCCCAAACTTTTGCATGGTGCTCCTTTCCTTTTTTTCACTCTAAAATTGTACAAAACAAAAATAATACACTAATCGTGCTTAAAATGTTGAAAAGAATGTTTCATCTTTAACTTTATGACTTTCGGAGATCAGTTCATCTTCTACTCCTTAACTATTCACAGTAACAGAAATTTTGACCAGGGTTGCCCAAACTTTTGCATGCCACTGTATGCAGAAGCTTTTTAAGTTGTCCTGTTAAGTTCAACACAATCTGCTTATGTAATTAATTTGAAAGTTCTTATTAAAATCTGCGAAGAGTGTAAGGAACATAAGAAAGTAATTTGGGAGTACTCTAATTCCCTGAACTTGCTGGTCTGTTCAGTAAGATTAGTGATTTTTCTTGGGAGTATGACAAATATTGCTTACCATACGTCAATCACGTTCATCCCTTATAATTGATCGGCCACGTGACCAAATCACAGGAAAGCAACTCTGCTACTAAAATAAAACTTGCATATTTTAAAATTTATATGTTATGAGTTATTTGCCTTCTGCTTGTGTCTAATGATGAAACCAATTGCTGTTGTATTTTAGTTTGAATTAATAAGAGCTGCATTCAAGATCAAAATTAGTAATACCTCATTTACAATATTAGTAATATACTTAACCACTTATTCGGAAGTCCTGATTGTGTGCCGTTTGAGTCATCGCTATGGGTGATGCAGTTTGATTTGTATTTGACACTTGTCTGAGATGTAATCCAGTTTAAAATAAATTCACCTGAATAATGTTTTCTTTTGAGCCTTTATGCAGCAGATAATTTCAAAATAACATGAATGGGTTTAAGCTCTCATCCAGGTGTTTAATGAATATGATATGATTTAATTTAGAATGGCTAATCCACTGAGTCAGCATGTGTAGTTTATTTGCTGGTAATTTGAACTCTCTTCATAACTGGTCCATTCTAGGCAACATCCACTGCACCATCTCCAATGCTATCATGTCCTTCCATGGTGACTGGCTGAGTTATGACTAATATTTTATAAAGTTGGAGCTCCTTGTTCTTCTAGTCAATGCCCTGACCAGTGAAGGCCAATATCCCATCTGCCGCTTCGTCATGTTATCTATCAAACAAATAACATGGGTAATACAGAAATTAGTTTTTTAATTTCTAAAAGTAGACCTATAAAATGTCTTTTGCTGCATTAGCTTTTTCCTAATCAAAATAGGTTGTACACTGGCCCTTGGAAGAAAGCTCAGATAACTGCTAGGAGTGAACGAACATTACTTTTGAACAAAAATCACATTTCAAAGTTCATTTATTATCAAAGCGCATCACCAAATAGTGCTCTGAGATTTATTTTCTTGCAGACATTCACTGTAGAACAAAATACAATAGACTCAATGGAAAACTACACACAAAAACTGACAAGTCACGCAAATAGAAAAAGAAACAGGTAATAATAAAGAAATAAGAGAAATAAATAAAATTGGGAATATGAGTTCTAGGGCCCTTGAAAGTGAGACAAAAGTTTGTGTTCAATGACCAGTTCAGTGTTGTGAGTAAAGATGTCCATGCTGGTTCAGTATTCTGATGATTGTAGATTATTGTTTCTGAACCTGGTGGTATGAGACCGAAAGCTCCTGTACCTCGTTCATGATGGTAGGAGCAAGAAGAGAGCATGGCATGGCCTGGATGGTGGGGGTCCTTGATGCTGCTTTTTTAAGGCAGTGCTCTTTGTAGGTGTGCTCAATGGTGTGGAGGGCTTTTCCTGTATCCGTCACTTTTTATAGGCTTTTCTATCTTGGGCCCTGGTGTTTCCATACCAGATTGTGATGCAACCAGACAGGATACTCTCTACTATGCGTCAGAGATTTAGATGACATGCTTAAACTGTGCAAACACTAAGAAAGTAGAGGAGCTGCTGTGCTTTCTTTGAAATGGCATTTTATGTGCTTGTCTCAGGATGGATCCTCTGATAGGATAACGTCCAGGAATTTAAAGTTACTGACTGTCTTCACCCCTCGAATGAACAATGGCTGATGGACTACAGACTTCTTCCTCCTACAGTCAATAATCAGCTCTTTGTTTTGCTGGTGTTAAGTGAGAGTTTGTTGTGTGGATTTTCAATCCATATAACCATATAACAATTACAGCATGGAAACAGGCCATCTCAGCCCTTCTAGTCCATGCCGAACTCTTATTCTCACCTAGTCCCACTGACCTGCACTCACCCCATAACCCTCCATTCCTTTCCTGTCCATATAGTTGTCCAATTTAACTTTAAACGACAACTTTCCTATTGACTTATTCGTCACCATCTTGTTTTGTTCAACAACAGTGTTGTTGTCAGCAAAGTTGAATATGGCATTGGAGCTGTACTTAGCCTCACAGTTATAAGTTTAAAGCAAGTGGAACAGGTGCATCACAGGTGCCTTGTGGTGCACCTGTGATTGTGGAGGAGATGTTTCCAATCCTCACTGACTGGAATCTGCATCTGGGGAAAATGAGAATCCAATTGCACAAGTAGGTATAGTGGCCAAGGTCTTGGAGTTTATTAACTAGTTTTGAGGGGATGATAGTGTTAAATTCTGTTGTCAATGAAGAGTATCCTGATGTATGTGTCTTCACTGAGAAGATGTTTCTGAGATTCACTGAGATGTTTCTGAACTGAGTGGAGATCCATTAAAATGGCATTTGCTGATGACCTTTTGTGACAGTAGTCAAATTGGAGTGGATCCAGGTCAGTCCTCAGGCAGGAGTTGATATGCTTCATAACAACCTCTGAAAGCACTTCATCACTAAGGTTACTGAGGCAGGTTGCCACTTTCTTGGGCACCGATATGACTGAAACCTGTTTAAGTCAGGTGGGTACCTCAGACTGCTGAAGTGAGAGGTCAGTAAACACTCCACTCCAGCCAGTTGATTAGCACAGGTCTTCAGTACTCAGCTAGCTACACCATCTTGGCCAGATGTTTTGGTGGGTTCACACTCCTGAAGGGTGCTCTGACGATGGCCTCAGAGACTGAAATCAAAGTTGTTGAGGGCTGTGGTAGTTTGTGAAGATGTCTCCATGTTTTTATCGGTCAAAATGAGCATAAAAGGCAGAGGTCATCTGGGAGTAAAACCATATTGTTACTTATGTCACCTAGGTTTGCTTTGTTGGAGGTGACAGCATTCAAGCCCTGCCACAGCTGTCGAGCATCCGTTTAGTCATCAGCTGAGCAAGTTAACTGGCAAATAGTAAATTATACAAGCAATGTTCCCTCTAATGTTTAGTCAACAGTGTACGCAAAAATCTTGTTATGCAAATTTTTTTCCTGTAACAAAAGTATATGTGAACTGAATGCACACATGGCACAGTTTATGTAGGTTTACAAAATATTTGACATAAAACTGCACAGAATAACAACAAAATAACATACATATTTAAGTCCGCAGACACGAGGAAATCTGCAGAAGCTGGAAATTCAAGCAACACACACAAAAAATGCTGGTGGAACGCAGCAGGCCAGGCAGCATCTATAGGAAGAGGTGCAGTTGATGTTTTGGGCCGAGACCCTTCGGTTCAGTTGCTTTCAGTTGACGAAGGGTCTCGGCCCGAAACGTCGACTGTACCTCTTCCTATAGGTGCTGCCTGGCCTGCTGCGTTCCAGAAGCATTTTTTGTGTGTGTTACGTATTTAAGTCACTCAGCTATTTTTTTCTCTCTCCTGTCTTTGGCATTTACCCATTCTTTGTAAACTCTGTCTAGACTAATAGAACTTCCATCCAATTGATAGCTTTTAATTCTCATTAACATATCCAAATGACATTCACCTAAACGGTTTCTTAGCTTGTTCTTGAGTTGATTCATTAGGCTAAAACCTCGCTCACAGTCCGCACTAGACGCAAGAGAGGTTCCCCCAATGTCCATCAACTGTGCAAGGTCGCAGTACTGTTCATTTTGAAGTACAAATGCCACCATTTGAGCAAAGTTTGAAATCAGTTTGGATTTAATTTTTTCTTGCACGGAAAAATTGAAATCATTAAACTATTACAGTATTTTCAGCTAGAAAATCATGATATTTTAGACATAAGACATTAATACTATCATGATGAAATAATAATTACCTGACACATGCAAATTCACAAGCGCAATTGCTATATCTACTGCGCTGCCGAATCTGTGGTTGTGACAGAGGAGATGAGTCCATAGCCAGATCACCCATGATCTTATCGAATGGTGGAGCAAACTCGATGGGCCAGATGGCCGACTCCTGCTCCTTTTTCTTATGCTCTTATAACTTGTTCATTGCCAAATGTGAAGTCACAATCTGCAGTTGCAGAGAAATCAAAAGCTGACCATTCTTGTACCTCATCTTCAGGAAACCTTTCTTCTCCTCTTAGAACTTCGATCTCCTCTGGGTTTGATCGTTTTCACTCTTGCTCATCTGCACTCAACCATAACATGCTTAGCAATCCTGTAACGGGTAATGATGGGTTCTGTTGCCTGAGCTTTTGTACACCGTCCAAATACGAATTACTTTGCCAAATGACGCTTCAAAAAGTCAAGTTTCCAAATATCATCCCACTTCTTTCCACTAGCAAATTCTCCAGCAACTTTCGCATCACGACAATACAAACAGGTAACTCCAGTTTCTGTATCATATATAAGTATTTCTTGTAGCTGAACATTCATGACCTCAGGAGCTTGTGGTGTAGCAGTTTCTACTATTATGTTAAGCCATTAAACTTTAAACAAATTTGCAGTTCTTTTGCACTTCACGCCCTTTGCTTCTTTTGAATTCGACGTAATGAATCAATATTTTTTTCAATAAAAACTTAGTACGCTATCTACAGGATTTGAAACAGATCTTTGTAAACTTTACGATATGAACACTGTCCGCCAAACATGGCTGCCGCCGTGATGCAGCTGTACAAACCGGAACAGGAAAGGTGAGGTGACGTAAATTAGTGACGTGCATTGTGGTATTTGAAAAACCGACTAACTAGTTAACAGAAACAGTTAGCTAAAGGATTATTTTCAATAAGTATAATTATTAATTACTACATTACTTTAGGTAACTAACCCTTTGTGCGCACATTAACTGCCTTTGTGCACTGGTTGAAAAACGTGTGCGCAGGGAACATAGTATACAAGTACTAAATTAAGCTCGTTGTAGAATGATTTATTGATTCTGAAATTAAAAACAAAAAAAAATGCTGCAGATGCTCAATTTGTCACATCTTGCCTAATCTGAGTTTCTTCATTAATTTCAGTTTTTATTTCAGATTTCTGGCATCAGCTGTGTTTTGCTCTACAAGTTGTCATTGCAGATGATTCTTCATAGAGAAATAAGTAACGTTATCTTGCAACAAACAGGCTATGAGAAATTATTTATATCCCAATGAGTAATCAACATTATAAAGACAATAGTTTGCACAACAGTCAGAAATAGTTGTGGCAGGGCTTGAATAATATCACCTCTTATAAAGTTATATCAAGTGACATGAGTTCCAGATGAACTCAGTGCCTTCTGTGCTCTCTTTGACTGTCAAGACATGGACAATCCATCGCAAACTCTCTTACATCCCCCGATGATTTTATGATTTCAGTCTCCGAGGCCGACGTGTGAGTAACCTTTGGGAAGGTGAACCCACGAAAAGCATCCAGCCCAGATAGGGTACCTGACCAATTACCGAGGGTCAATGCTGAAATGTTCTGTGAGATCTTTAACCTCTCACTTCAGCAGTCTGAGATGTTCACCTTCTTCAATTAGATTGGTGCCTAAGAAGAATGTGGTAACTTGCCTTAATGATTATCATCCAGTAGCACTTTCATCCATAGTGATTAAGTGTTTCAACCCCTGCCCTGCCTGCAACTTGAATCCACTCCAATTTGCCAACTGGAGCAGCAGGTCGCCAACAGGTACAGTTCCACTCAACCTTGGAACATCTGGACAGCAAACATGCATACATCAGAATGCTGTTTATCGACTACAGTTCAGCATTCAATACCATTATCCGCTCAAAACTAATCAATGAGCTTCAAGACCTCAGCCTCAATATCTCCTTGTGCAATTCGATCCTCGATTTTTCTCACTTGCAGACCCCAGTCAGTTTGGATTGGCACCAAAATCTCCATGTTCTCCATCAGCGTAAGTGCACCATAAGGCTGTGTGCTTAGCCCTCTGCTCTACTTGCTGTACACTTATGACTGTATGGCTAAGCACAACGCTAATGCCACATCAAAGGTGGTATCATCAGCATATAGGAGGAAGATTGAAAATCTTGCTGAGGTGTGCCATAACAAGCTCAGGCAATACCAGCAAGATCAAGGAGCTGGTTATTGACTTCAGGAAGAGATCCATGAGCCAGTCCTCAGAGGTGGAGAGGGTCAGCAACTTTAAATTCCTCAGTGTTAATATTTCAGAGGGCCTGCCCTGTGCCCAGCAAGTAAGTGCAATTATGAAAAAAAACATGGCTGTGCCTCTACTTTGTTAGGAGATTGCAAAGATTTGGCATGACATCTAAAACTTTGACAAACTTCTATAGGTGTGTAATGGAGAGTTTCTTGACTGGCTGCATCACGGCCTGGTATGGAAACACCAATGGTCTTAAATGGAAAATCCTATAAAAAGTAGTTGGTATGGCCCAGTCCATCACAGGTAAAGCCCTTTCCACCATTGAGCACATCTACACAAATCATTATCAGGGGAAAGCAGCATCCATCATCAGGGACACCCACCACCCAGGATATACTGTCTTTGTACTCAACTTCACTTGGCCCGTCATTGGAAATGTTCCCACAACCAATGAACTCACTTTCAAGGACTCTTTATTATTATTATTTCTTTTCATATTCGTACATTTTGTCTTTTGCACACTTTGGTGTGGTCTTTCATTGATTCTATTAGTGGGTATGCCTGCAAGAAAATAAATCACTGGGTTATGTATGGTGACATATGTACTTAGAGAAATTTACATTGAACTTCTAAACTTTGAAATAGGTGATGTAAATTGAACAATGAAAAATTCATTCATAAGTTACATATTTTCACAGGGTCAAAATGGAATTCCCTCCCTAATAGTAGTGTAGGTGTACTTACACCTCAGGAACTGCAGTGATTCATGAAAGCAGCTCATCACCACCTTAAGGGCAACTACGGATGGGCAACAAATGCTGGCTTAGCTGATGACAGCCACATCCCATCTCTGCTTCTAAGATTCAGTCCCTTGCTTATCCTTTGGTCACGTCACAATTGGCTGTGACTAGAGCAAGTTAACCCCATACTTGGGAATTTCCAGTCTAAACCTTGGCACTTCCTTCCTCCTACTAAAATGTCATTTAAATCTTGTCTCTTTTTGAGACATCAGTTTTAATTTGTTTACCCTTGTTTGGCTTTGCATCAGATTTTCTGTGAATATACTGGAAATTGCTGTAGTTAACTTACTATTTTGAAGGTACAGAATAAGGTGATGACTGATTCACGATATGTAAACTCTAATTTTTATGTTTCTAGCACAGAATTGTTCCGTTGCTAATGTTCTAATGCTTGTAACAGAAATCACTGGTTTCTTTTATTAAAACTGTTTATAATCTACAGTGTTACATCAATAAAACAAAATGTATATTGGCTCTAAATTCTTAATTGAACAATGTGGCATGCAAAACTAAAGGTGTCATTTATACTGAGTTTTACTTATGTAAAATTACTTCCACAAAATTACAAATATTTGGCTTCTTACTTTATCATGGTCACTACATTTGAAATGTATTTTTAATTTTAATTTTAACTTTTATTCATAGTTGCCAATGTGGAATAATATTCTGCATGAGAAATAAAATATTCTTCACTTTTAAGAAACCAAACTAAATCAAGCCCCATTGGAAAGAAACTTCACCTACTTTGGTAAATTATCTCAGGGAATAAAAGAGATGTAATGTCTTGATGTAAAGACAAGTAAAGAAACATTAAGAACAGCTTCTGTGTTACTAGGTTTCTTAAGCTGCAATTTCTTTTTTCAGTATTTCACATGAATTTATTCATTGGTTCAATTTGGGATCATTGACTGAGCCAATAATTTTGCCGTTACTTAACTGCCTTTGAATGGAGAGGTTTTGCTATTGCACGTCAGAGGTTTTGCTATTGCAGAGTTTGTATGTTCCTGTCAGGGTTAAAGGCAAATTGAATAGGAATAAGGAACCTTGGTTCTCAAGGGATATTGCAACTCTGATAAAGAAGAAGAGGGAGTTGTATGAAATGAATAGGAAACGGGGTAAATCAGGTGCTTGAGGAGTATAAGAAGTGCAAGAAAATGCTTAAGAAGGAAATCGGGAGGGCAAAAAGAAGAGCAACATACATCAAAGTTGCTGGTGCACGCAGCAGGCCAAGCAGCATCTATAGGAAGAGGCGCAGTCGACGTTTCAGGCCGAGACCCTTCGTCAGGACTAACTGAAGGAAGAGTGATTAAGGGATTTGAAAGCTGGAGGGGGAGGGGGAGATGCAAAATGATAGGAGAAGACAGGAGGGGGAGGGATAGAGCCGAGAGCTGGACAGGTGATAGGCAAAAGGGGATACGAGAGGATCATGGGACAGGAGGTCCGGGAAGAAAGACGGGGGGGGGGGTGACCCAGAGGATGGGCAAGAGGTATATTCAGAGGGACAGAGGGAGAAAAAGGAGAGTGAGAGAAAGAATGTGTGCATAAAAATGAGTAACAGATGGGGTACGAGGGGGAGGTGGGGCCTTAGCGGAAGTTAGAGAAGTCGATGTTCATGCCATCAGGTTGGAGGCTACCCAGACGGAATATAAGGTGTTGTTCCTCCAACCTGAGTGTGGCTTCATCTTTACAGTAGAGGAGGCCGTGGATAGACATGTCAGAATGGGAATGGGATGTGGAATTAAAATGTGTGGCCACTGGGAGATCCTGCTTTCTCTGGCGGACAGAGCGTAGATGTTCAGCAAAGCGGTCTCCCAGTCTGCGTCGGGTCTCACCAATATATAAAAGGCCACATCGGGAGCACCGGACACAGTATATCACCCCAGTCGACTCACAGGTGAAGTGATGCCTCACCTGGAAGGACTGTTTGGAGCCCTGAATGGTGGTAAGGGAGGAAGTGTAAGGGCATGTGTAGCACTTGTTCCGCTTACACGGATAAGTGCCAGGAGGGAGATCAGTGGGGAGGGATGGGGGGGACGAATGGACAAGGGAGTTGTGTAGGGAGCGATCCCTGCGGAATGCAGAGAGAGGGGGGGAGGGAAAGATGTGCTTTGTGGTGGGATCCCGTTGGAGGTGGCGGAAGTTACGGAGAATAATATGTTGGACCCGGAGGCTGGTGGGGTGGTAGGTGAGGACCAGGGGAACCCTATTCCTAGTGGGGTGGTGGGAGGATGGAGTGAGAGCAGATGTACGTGAAATGGGGGAGATGCGTTTAAGAGCAGAGTTGATAGTGGAGGAAGGGAAGCCCCTTTCTTTAAAAAATGAAGACATCTCCCTCGTCCTAGAATGAAAAGCCTCATCCTGAGAGCAGATGCGGCGGAGACGGAGGAATTGTGAGAAGGGGATGGCGTTTTTGCAAGAGACAGGGTGAGAAGAGGAATAGTCCAGATAGCTGTGAGAGTCAGTAGGCTTATAGTAGACATCAGTGGATAAGCTGTCTCCAGAGACAGAGACAGAAAGATCTAGAAAGGGGAGGGAGGTGTCGGAAATGGACCAGGTAAACTTGAGGGCAGGGTGAAAGTTGGAGGCAAAGTTAATAAAGTCAACGAGTTCTGCATGCGTGCAGGAAGCAGCGCCAATGCAGTCGTTGATGTAGCGAAGGAAAAGTGGGGGACAGATACCAGAATAGGCACGGAACATAGATTGTTCCACAAACCCAACAAAAAGGCAGGCATAGCTAGGACCCATACGGGTGCCCATAGCTACACCTTTAGTTTGGAGGAAATGGGAGGAGCAAAAGGAGAAATTATTAAGAGTAAGGACTAATTCCGCTAGACGGAGCAGAGTGGTGGTAGAGGGGAACTGATTAGGTCTGGAATCCAAAAAGAAGCGTAGAGCTTTGAGACCTTCCTGATGGGGGATGGAAGTATATAAGGACTGGACATCCATGGTGAAAATAAAGCGGTGGGGGCCAGGGAACTTAAAATCATCGAAAAGTTTAAGAGTGTGAGAAGTGTCACGAACATAGGTCGGAAGGGATTGAACAAGGGGTGATAAAACAGTGTCGAGGTATGCAGAAACGAGTTCGGTGGGGCAGGAGCAAGCTGAAACAATAGGTCGGCCAGGACAGGCAGGTTTGTGGATCTTGGGTAGGAGGTAGAAACGGGAAGTGCGGGGTGTGGGAACTATAAGGTTGGTAGCAGTGGATGGGAGATGAGGTTGCCTTGGCAGTCAAAGTGAAGGATAATCCAAAGAGCTTTTACAAGTATATTAAGAGCAAAAGGATTGTAAGGGATAAAATTGGTCCTCTTGAAGATCAGAGTGGTCGGCTTTGTGCGGAACCGAAGGAAATGGGGGAGATCTTAAATAGGTTTTTTGCGTCTGTATTTACTAAGGAAGCTGGCATGAAATCTATGGAATTGAGGGAATCAAGTAGTGAGACCATGGCAACTGTACAAATTGAAAAGGAGGAGGTGCTTGCTGTCTTGAGGAAAATTAAAGTGGATAAATCCCCGGGACCTGACAGGGTGTTCCCTTGGACCTTGAAGGTGACTAGTGTTGAAATTGCGGGGGCCCTGGCAGAAATATTTAAAATGTCACTGTCTATGGGTGAAGTGCCGGAGGATTGGAGAGTGGCTCATGTTGTTCCGTTGTTTAAAAAAGGATCGAGAAGTAATCCGGGAAATTATAGGCCAGTGAGTTTAACGTCAGTAGTAGGTAAGTTATTGGAGGGAGTACTAAGAGACAGAATCTACAAGCATTTGGATACACAGGGACTTATTAGGGAGAGTCAACATGGCTTTGTGCGTGGTAGGTCATGTTTGACCAATCTGTTGGAGTTTTTCGAGGAGGTTACCAGGAAAGTGGATGAAGGGAAGGCAGTGGATATTGTCTACATGGATTTCAGTAAGGCCTTTGACAAGGTCCCGCATGGGAGGTTAGTTAGGAAAATTCAGTCGCTAGGTATGCATGGAGAGGTGGTAAATTGGAGTGGACATTGGCTCGATGGAAGAAACCAGAGAGTGATGGTAGAAAATTGCTTCTCTGAGTGGAGGCCTGTGACTCGTGGTGTGCCACAGGGATCAGTGCTGGGTCCATTGTTATTTGTCATCTATATCAATGATCTGGATGATAATGTGGTAAATTGGATCAGCAAGTTTGCTGATGATACAAAGATTGGAGGTGTAGTAGACAGTGAGGAAGGTTTTCAGAGCCTGCAGAGGGACTTGACCAGCTGGAAAAATGGGCTGAAAAGTGGCAGATGGAGTTTAGTACTGACAAGTGTGACGTATTGCACGTTGGAAGGACAAACCAACGTAGAACACACAGGGTTAATGGTAAGGCACTGAGGAGTGCAGTGGAACAGAGGGATCTGGGAATACAGATACAAAATTCCCTAAAAGTGTCGTCACAGGTAGATAGGGTCGTAAAGAGAGCTTTTGGTACATTGGCCTTTATTAATCGTAGTATTGAGTATAAGAGCTGGAATGTTATGATGAGGTTGTATAAGGCATTGGTGAGGCCGAATCTGGAGTATTGTGTTCAGTTTTGGTCACCAAATTACAGGAAGGATATAAATAAGGTTGAAAGAGTGCAGAGAAGGTTTACAAGGATGTTGCCAGAACTTGAGAAACTCAGTTACAGAGAAAGGTTGAATAGGTTAGGACTTTATTCCCAGGAGCGTAGAAGAATGAGGGGAGATTTGATAGAAGTATATAACGTTATGATGGGTATAGAGAGAGTGAATGCAAGCAGGCTTTTTCCACTGAGGCAAGGGGAGAAAAAAACCAGAGGACATGGGTTAAGGGTGAGGGGGGAAAAGTTTAAAGGGAACATTAGGGGGGGCTTCTTCACACAGAGAGTGGTGGGAGTATGGAATGAGCTGCCAGACAAGGTGGTAAATGTGGGTTCTTTTTTTAACATTTAAGAATAAATTGGACAGATACATGGATGGGAGGTGTATGGAGGGATATGGTCCGTGTGCAGGTCAGTGGGACTAGGCAGAAAATGGTTCGGCACAGCCAAGAAGGGCCAAAGGGCCTGTTTCTGTGCTGTAGTTTCTATGGTTCTATGGCATTTGAGATCCAATCACATCGGTAGACCTAGAGTCACATACAAATCAGGCTGGGTGAGAATTACAGTTTTTCTTCTCTGAAAGGCATTATCAAACTCATTTCCATTCTTATGACAATCCAGTGGTTTCATGGACTCCATTGTGAAGACTTCACTGTTATTCCAGAATTATTTAATTTTCTGCACTTAATTTTTTTGAGATGATCCATAGTGGGGCTTGAATTTGTGTCTCAATCTGGTAATTTAACCAAGGTGCTGCTCCTTTTGAAATATAAGCCAGTGCAAACTGTATGGTGTGATGTAAAGTACAGAAAACAGCAATTGTATTATTAAAAATGCAGTGCAGATTAAGCTATGATCCACTTTATCATCTGGTTAAAACTAACTTTATTTTCAATATTAGGCAACAAGTTGACCTTGGAAACTAGGCCAGCTGAGATGGGTATTGATGTACGACAAGAGCTCCTGAAATTCCACTCAGCAAACTATTCATCAAACTTGATGGCTCTCTGTGTGCTGGGGCGAGGCAAGTCTAATATTGAGTAATACTTAAGCTAATATATAATTTTTCATTTTCCAATGCATTGCTTATTAGCTGCTTTACTGAAAATCTTGAAATACCTAACTGTCTTGGACTTAAGTTGCTCAGTATAATTGTCAACAACAAATGTATTTGGGTAACCCAGTTATTTTAATTGCTTGATCATTCCTAGTTCCTAAATCTGCAAAGTGAGTTTCTATTTTTGTCTAGAGCCAGGGTTGAAAATTGTTTTTTTTTTGTCTGATAAACTGATTTTGGCAAATTTTCTATGAACAGATAAGTTGCATTAACTGTAAAATCTGTATGGTAGATGAATGCAGATTTACATTTGTCAGAGTAGATGGAGGTGGGGAAGGAAATACAGGGATGGTTGGCCTGAATTATTCACATTTTAGCCCATTTACAGATGCTTCTTTGGCTGATGTCCCTTCTGCCCTTCATAAATAAACGTTCCTCTATCCAGACCCATTGCCCGTTTCCAAATTTGTGACAAGTCCTCGTTCATCAGCTCGGTAGTTCTAGATCTATATGGTTGTTGCTCGAACGTGTTAACTTTTAAATTCTTATATTTGTTTTCAAAGGCCTTAATGACTTTACTGCACCTTGTTATCTACCCCCTGAGGTTTGTGTTTTTCACTGTCTGGTACATACTTGATTCTTAATCCTCCTACGTTTGGCATTTATGCCTTCAGTTGCTTGTGCTTTGTGTTGTAAATTCATCACCATATTCCGAGACTTGGGAGTCAACATCTCCCTCTGCAATTGATTCCTGAACTTCTTGGACCAAAAGATCACAATTAGTAAAGATAACTTGCAACACCTCTGCCATGATTATTCTCAGCACTGGCACCCTGCAAGGCTGTCTCCTCATCCCCTGCTCAAATCCTTGCACACATGATTGTGTGGCCAGATTCTGGTCAAACTTGCAGATGATACCACTGTAATGGGCTGTATCTCAAATAACTGAGTTAGAGTACAGAAAGCAGAAAAGCTGGTCATTTATGAAAAGGAAGAGGGTAGTGCACATGCTGTTGTCTACATCAATGGTGCTGAAACTGAGAGCTTCAATAACTCATGTTTAAATAATCATGAAGAAGGCTCGGCCAAGAAAGCTCACCAATGCATCTACTTCCTCAGGAAGCTTAAGAAATTTGGCATGTTCCCATTGGCCATTACCAATTTTTATCAATGCAGCATTGAAAGCATCCTGTCTGAATGCATAATGGATTAGAATATCAACTGCTCTGTCCATGACCACAGGAAATTGCAGAGAATTGTGGACACGGTTCAGTACGTTGTGAAAACCAGCCTACCTCTGTGGACTCTCTATACTTTGCGCTGCCTTGGTAAAGGACCCCATCCACCCCAGACTTTCTCTCTTCTCACCTCTCCCATTGGGCAGAACATATAAAAGCCTGGAAGCATGTACCTCACGGCTTAACTGTAGCTGCTCTCTGTTGTATCATTATTGAATGCTTCATAGTACAATAACATGGTCTTTTGCCCTTGCAGTCAACCTCATTATGAACTTGCACCTCATTATCTACATACATTGCATTTTATTCTGCATTCTGTTACTGTCTTGTAGCGCCTCAATGCACCATGTAATGAATTGATCTGTATGAACAGTATACAAGACAAGCTTTTCACTGTACGTTGGTACTTGTGACAATAATAAAACAATTCTAATTCTAATTCCAAAGCTTTCTTGGTTTATTCTTTTTTGCCGTTTAAGGTTTGTAATCTACCTCCTTCACTGGGTGCTTGGTCCATTGTCCTAATCTCTTCAGTGTCTTGTGTTCAGGTTTTGTTGGATAATTCTGTTTAATAGTTTCTGGTTGATTTTACAGATTTAAAATATAATATCAATGCTAGATATTAGAAGCATGGCATGTTTTGCTGTGGAACTGGTTCATATGTGGGATAGTGTAAACTATTTGAAATGGGAGTTTCAGCAGGGAATGGATTTTACTTTGAAGTGCTCACAGGGTAATGCGTAAAATAACCTACTTTTTTCTGCTGTATAAGGTGGATTCCCAAAATGTGCTTCTGCTCTGGAACATTATTTCTGCATGCATGTGTCATGTATCCGTACGCGCGCATGCGCGCACACACACACACACACACACACACACACACACACATACATACAGTATCAAGATTGTGATCATAATGAGATTTTGTTATCAATCAGTAGCATGTTATTGTAAGTTCATTGTTTGATGGGGAGCACACAGTGAACTAATTTAGGGTAGCCAGGATCAAGTGGACATCCTGTATGTGACATGGCAAAATTTCAAATTTCACAATTTTTTTTCTTAGATGCTTTAGTTAATTTTGATTAATTGGTTTCTGAACAGAAAGTTGGATGCTTTAGTACATGAAGTATTGGGTTACATTGTCTTTAACACTGCAACCAATTTGAACAAATGGATAAAAGTTTATATTTCTTCTATTTGTGCTCACGACTTTTGATTAATGACAAACATTTGATCAATGTTTTGAGCATTGTAAGAAGAGGGTTACTTGTAGGTCAGTTTAACAAAGTAATTATTGTCCTTGCAATATTTGAATTAGAATTTTAGTGCATTGGTATTTACAGTTGATTCTTAGAAATAATATAAATTAAGTTTTTAAGCAATTTTGTTCTTGAAAATGGACTGAGTTTGAAATCAAAATTTATTTTTTACATATCGATGATATTCTAACCTAGTTACTTACCTGACCGTAGAAAGCAACAAAATTAAGAATAATTTGTTTTTAGAGTTCATTACAACAGAATAGAGAGAAATTCTTTCTCTTCATATCCATCTCTATTCTTCCCCTGTCAAAAAATAAAACTGAAAATGTAATAATGACTGCAATAATGTATTCCTGTGGTCTGCTTGGTGGGGAGCTGGTAGAACATGCATCATAGAGCAAAACGAAATTTGCACAGATACTTGTATGCTGTATGGGTATGAAGATTGATGTTGCACTGCTTTTGAAGACTTTATTTGCTTAATCAGCACAATTTAGAACCACAGATTTGTGCTGTAGAAAAATAAAGATTTTTCCCAAATAAAAATGTTGATATTTATCACCAATTGGGGGAAAAAGCTGAGGAAGAGTACCTTTTGTTCAGAGCACTACTCCCTTGCTTACGTTAAAGTAGCACCAAAGCAGATTTTTTTCAGGTTTTTGCATAAAATTTCAAATCTTAAATATACTCGATCAAATTATGTTCCCTGCTAGATACCCTGATGATGTCTCTTGGAATATATGTTAGAGTAACTACGCAGTAATTACTGAGGACTATAATTTTCGACAAGTTTATTGAAGAGATACTAGGAAATTAAAATAAGTTAAGGTTACTTTTTTAAAGAAGTCTCTCTTGCTCAGGGATTTACTTATGCTGCTAATTATAGATAACCTTCAAAATAGAGTATGCCAGTAGTTGACCTGGATTTGTGCATGATATTACTTTGAGCTTAAAAATAACAATTATGATTTATTGTGTTTCAAATGATCTACATTGGTTCCAGAATCCCTGGATGAGATGACTGACCTGGTGGTAAAATTGTTTGCCGAGGTGGAGAACAAATCTGTACCTGTACCTGAATATACCGAACATCCATTCGAGGAAGAGCACTTGAAGGTATTTGCACTATTCCAGTTGGATTGTGTTTTATGGTTTTTATTGTCCCCATTACGAAATCAAAAAAAAGTACAATTAAGAAAAAAGAAGTCCTGATGAAGGGTCTTGGCCTAAAATTTCAACTGTTTACTCTTTTCCATAGATGTTGCCTGGCCTAGAGTTCCTCCAGCATTTTATGTGTTGCTCAGGTTTCCAACATCTGCAAATTTTTTCTTGTTTGTGATTATGAAAATCTGTTTGTTCAATTTAGCAAATTTTGAACATAGGCTTCCCTCAGTGATTAAAATTCTAACCATTTCTCATAGGTTGAAGCTAAGAGTCTTGAGTTTGATTTGAACACTAGTTTAAACATTAGTCTTTTCTGTAGCAACACATAAAGCACTGGAGGAATTCAGTGGGGTCAGGCACCTAAGAGTGAAATAGGTGGTTGACATTTTAGTTCGAGACTCTTCATCTGCCTGGGAAGAGGGGAGATATCCAGCAAAAAAAACTACTACTACGTCGACTCAGGCCTAGAGGGCCGGCGTCGGGCATGATGATGGACTCTCCACTTCTCCCTCTCCCTCATCAGTGTGTTCAGTTCACCTACATTAGTCGCGCCACTGTCTTCTAGGAGCATGTTGACCATAGTCTTGGGAGGGCACCCAGGGTTCATCCTCCCATGCTTGGGCTCCCATATGATGATCAGGCTGGCAGGTAGCTCGGGGTGGCATAGACAGTGCCCCGCTAGTTGCAGTCTTCTCACCTCGATTTTAGTGGTGAGTATCGGTAGGTCGTCATAGAGCTCGACGTTCGTCATGTGCTGTTGCCAACTCACATCAGGAGCCAAAATTAAAAGGAGAGGGGAAGAGTGGAGTAAGAGCAGGTAGGTGATAGGTACATTCACATGAGGGAGAGGGTGATAGGCTGATGGAGGGGGAGAGTGGAAATGATCTGGATGATTTGAAAAGCAAAGCCTCCAGGGTAGTAATCTCTGCCATGCAGTAGTGTGGGATAGGATAGGATGATTTGACAGATGAATGCGTGGCTGAGGAACTGGTGGTGGGGGCAGGGCTTAAGATTTCTGACTTACTGGATGTCTTCTGGAGAAGGTATGACCCTCATGAAAGGGAGGGGTTACACCTAAACCCGAGGGGGACCAATATCCTTGCTGGCAGGTTTGCTAGAGCCGTTGAGGTGAGTTTAAACTGAATTGGTATTGGGATGGGAGTCATTATGATAGTGCTGAGATTGGGGAGTTAGCATACAACTAGATGCAGTGAGACAGTTAGGAAGGACAGGCAGATGTTAGGGCAAAATTGTAGTCCGTGATGTGAGTTGCAATGTAACATGGGAACAGAATCTAAAAGGGTGACAAATATAGGACTGAAGGTGCTATATTTGAATTCTTGCAGTACGTGGAATAAGTTAGATGATTTTGTAGCGTCATTAGAGATTGGTAGGTATGCCTGTGTGGGAATCACTGAGTTGTGGCTGAAAGAAAATAATTGAAAATTGTGTCACAGGTAGATAGGGTCATAAAGAAAGCTTTTGGTACATTGGCCTTCATAAGTATTGAATACAGAAGGGGGGATGTTGCAGACATTGCAGAGGCCTAATTTGGAGTATTCTGTGCAGTTGCCTATCTACAGGAAAGATGTAAATAAGTTTGAAAGAGTACAGAGGAAATTTACAAGGATGTTAACAGGCCTGGAGGACCTGAGTTGTAAGGAAAGATTTAATAGGTTAGGACTTTATTCCATAGATTGAGAAGAGATTTGATAGAGATGTACAAAATGGAGAGGGGTATAGATCGGTTAAATGTAAACAGGTTTTTTCCACCAAGGTTGGGTGGGAATACGAAGAGAGGTCATGGGTTAAGGGTGAAAGGTGAAAAGTTTAAGGGGAACATGAGGGGAAACTTCACTCAGAATGTTGTGAGAGTGTGGAATGAGCTGCCAGTACAAGTAGTGCATGCGAGCTTGATTTCAATGTTTAAGCAAAGTTTGAATAGATATTTGGATGGTAACGGTACGGAGGGCTACAGTCCGGGTGCAGGTCGATGGAAGTAGGCAGTTTAAATAGCTCGGCACGGACTTAATGGACTGAAGGCCCTGTTTAGGAAAATTGTGTGTGCATTCTTGACTTGGTTTTTCCACATGCTTTGCAGAAAATATATAGAATCAGTGCCTTTTTGAAAAACATTGTCAACAAAGTATATTAAAATTATATATACATTGATCATATAAATTCAAACAGAATTTTTTTTAACTTTGTAATAAAACCACTTAATTGTTTTTCAGCAACTATATAAGGTGGTCCCTATCAAGGATATCCGAAATCTTTATGTTACTTTTCCAATACCGGATCTACAGAAATATTACAAGTCAAATCCAGGTCATTATCTAGGACATTTGATTGGTCATGAAGGACCAGGGAGTCTTCTATCAGAACTCAAGTCTAAAGGTGATGATTGTGAAACTCTTCTTACTTTTCTGTTTTCTTAGATTTACATTAGTGAGTGAAGTTCTTTGTCAGCTCCACTGGGTCATTTGATTAATGTTCAGTAGCTTGTGAGAGAGATTTGGAGTGTCCAATACTCATTTCTCCTTTTTTTTCTTATCTTTTCCCGTCTTTCCCATTCGCAAGAAGACAAATGACCTCAAGATGGCATTTTGCGTATGTTGAAAATGCTCATTTCCTTTGGTAAATGTCCAACTAAATGTCATTATGATAATCTCCAAGTCTCTAATATTTTAAAGATTTGTTTCTCTCCGGTTCCTTTTATCTGTGCTTACTTTTCACTTCCAGCATCCCAAAACCAAATTGGTACATTGCAATTCTTGTTGCTGAAATCTATTCTTACCTGGCTATTTGTTGCTGTACAGATGAGTCTGGAAGCTTTGCTCTTTATTCCTTTTATTTTTTTGAAGCTTTGGTGAAATCAAGAACTAGCCATGTGACTGGAACTGTGTACAAACCCCATTTTATTGTACTGTAACATATTAGCATCTTTGAATATATTCTTTTGTGTAATAATATTTGTGAGCTATAATGTTGCTGTGAACCATAACTTGATACTTGAGAGTACTGTCAATACTCCACACTGTAACATCATTGTGTATTTAATGAAGCATGGCGTATGGTAGTGCTTTGGCATTTTGTTCCATTACATAATATTGTTATTAGTTTCTAAACACTGAAGCCAACTGCTAATTTTTCAGTTCTTCTAATAGCCAGGATATTTAAAATTATTATCAGTCCATAAATAATAACTATATTTTAAAAACATTTTAGAAATTATTAGTTTTTCAAAATCAAATTGCTCAACCAAACACTTTCTGTATTTGTTATTAGGTTGGGTGAATACACTTGTTGGTGGACAAAAAGAAGGAGCGAAAGGGTTTATGTTTTTCATCATTAATGTAGATCTTACTGAAGAAGGACTAGGTAAGTATGGTAAAATATTTTGTGAAGACATTGGTTTTATGCTATATAAATTTGTATTGAGCTGGGCAATATCTATTACAATACATGTCAAAGTTTTAGCAGAAAGGTGTTCCAGACTTTTTAAATATTGTAGGAAAGCAAAGCATGTTGTAAGGCAAGAATGTTACAAAGATATAATTGCTGGATTAAGGTGAAGCCTGAAATTAAAACAAAGTAATGAAATTGCTTAAAGCGAGAAAGCATTAATGGAAAAAGAAAAGGTTAATCTTTATGGTGGAAAACCCTTTGTCATTTCTACTGGACTTGATGAAAGTTTCTACATTTACTGTACTTGCAAATACTGGAAATCCGAAGTAGTTTCTTCATTGTACCTTTTGTCCAATTTGTACTTCAGAGTTTTCCACATGCTACACATATGCTCATTTATTGGTTTACAATGTAAATAGGTCATTTTTGCTGGACTTACATTTCCAGGACATTTTACAAAAGCAAATGCTAATTTACCAGAAGTAAAATCATGAGTGAGTTAATATTCCATGCTGGAAGGTCTGTTTATTAACTGCTGAGAAAGTAATTAATTCCATGTTTCTTTATTCATCCTTTGCAAATGATGTATACATTACTTCTTTCCCCGTCCCCTTTTTTACAGTGCATGTTGAAGATATAATTCTACACATGTTCCAATATATTGCCAAACTACGAATTGAAGGACCTCAAGAATGGGTTTTCCAAGAATGTAAGGTATGTATGAAATATGACTTTGATCCTTGAATTTTTTTCGGAATTATACTTTACTTTTATTTTTTATTTAGTGATACTGTGTGGAGCAGGCCCCTTCTAATCCTTTGAGCAACCCCAGTACTCTGATTAACCCTAATCTAAATTACAATGACCATTTATCCTACCAGGTATGTGATTGGACTGTGGGAGGAAATTGGAGCCTCCAAGGAAGACCTGCACATTCCGTGTTGGTGGGAATGTACAGAGACTCCTTACAGAATGGCACTAGAATTGAACTGGAACACTCCAAGCTGTAAAGTGTAGCACTAACCTGCCATGCTACTGCCTAACCTCTTTCGTAAACTAGGTTAATAATTGATCTGTAAACTTCTGCAGAAATTAACTTGAAATGGTTTCTGCAGAATTTCTGCAATAATTTCTGCAGAAATTAACTTGAAATTAATTGAACTGGAACACTCCAAGCTGGAACACTCCAACACTCCACAATTTCTGCAATAATTTCTGCAGAAATTAACTTGAAATTAATTGAACTGGAACTGGAACACTCCAAGCTGTAAAGTGTAGCACTAACCTGCCATGCTACTGCCTAAGCTCTTTCGTAAACTAGGTTAATAATTGATCTGTAAACTTCTGCAGAAATTAACTTGAAATGGTGTAGATTCACATTTTACATTTGAATTTTCTTTGTGTTCTTTGTATTGTCATTATGTTATTTAGTTTTTTTTAGATTTGTGAACAAGTTTAGCCAAGTTTAAAGGCCTCTGCACAGATTTAGGGATATGCATTTATTGTACTGTTGTTGGTTCATCTGTTGCTCGGACTTTAAGGTTTCAAAACCTTGAGTTAATGAGGTATGATTATAATTCGATGTATATTCAAGAAATAAGATTTTGAAACTATATGTTCAGCATTTCATAGTTTTGAAAGTATGGAAATACATTACATATTACTGAATGGTCAAGCAAAGTGCTCCCAGACTTCTAGTAAGATTGAGATTAAATGGTAAAGAAATATATACGTAATGTAATATTTATATAATATATAATATTTGCTGCATTTGGAAGGCAGGTTTGCATTGATTTAATTTGATTTGCAATGTTTCCCCACAATTCATGAAGACCTTTTGCTGCAGTATGGTTCCAAAGTTGCAGGTTGCCTTGTTACTTCCATGGGTTGAGGCAATGAATATTGATGGGCTATTCTACATTGGGATTTTACATTTAGCCTGCCGCCATCTAATTTATTTCTAGATGGGATTGCTCAGAGGCTGTAGTAATGCAAAACGTGTGAGATTTTGTTTCTTCTCTCATGTGATGCTTGCCTCAGGACCCTTCTGTTATCCCACTCAAGATCAGATAGTTTCACATAGATTTGTTTAGTTTTTCCTGGGTGATCGGACATATTGTTAAATTTGGCCATTGGAACTTAAGCCTGAATTTTTATTATTTGGAATGCTCAAATCTAGATCTTTGAAGTGGCATCATCTGTTGTACGGTGTCTTATTTTGATGCTTGCAGCAACTCGAGAGCCAAGGATTTCTTTCTGGAAACTGGAACAATAGCAACTCATGAATAACTTATTATTTTTTTTTTAGCATGCAATTAGTAAAAGCCTTCCATTGTTTTAAATATAGGATTTGAATGCTATGGCATTCAGGTTCAAAGATAAAGAGCGACCAAGAGGATACACTTCAAAACTTGCTGGATCATTACATGTATGTAAATATGTTTTTAAATTTACTCTAATTGTATTCCCTTCATTATTATGTAAAAGTTGCATGCAAGCAAATGACATAAAAAGCAATGCGAAGGGAAATAGCATTATAAAAGATGGCAAGGAAAGCAAAAGCCATCTGCAAAGTGCAAAACGAATCTTGCTACATATTGAATGGCAGAACAGATTGAAGTAAATTCAAGTCTTGTTAATGAAAGTGTTTTCAGAATGAGTTGGTATTTAGCACTGAGTATTTTAGTTTTACTTTCAATGTAACATTTCAGAACTGTGTAATGTAATTTTGCCTTGAATTGCACGTACAATAAAACTAAATTTTACTCTTAAGAAACTAAGTTATTGTGATCATAATATTAAAAACTCAAATGATTAGTAGGGAAGTATGTTGTCTAGTCCTCATACTCCCTTGTCCAAATGGATATTTGTTGTGGTCAGCATGTGAATTGTGTCGAGAATAGTCTATTTGGGAATTCAGAAGAGCACCTTCATTCGCTCATTTGAATGTAATTCACAGTGTCTTAATATTTCTACTAATTGCATTGTAGTATTTGCTGGAAATTCTTTATATAATTTTATTCTGACCTGGAAATTTTTGTAATTTCTCATTATCACTGAATATAAATTCTGAAACCCTTTAACCAAGGTGCAAGTACTCTTATCATCTCAACTGCTGCTGTTCAGGAATTCAGCTTCTTGTTACTCTGAAAAGCTATTAAGGGGGAGCAATAATACGAAGGGAAGAGGAATAGAGAAAAATTAAAGCTGATGTTGCATCTGTTCCTTTTAAAGCAGATGTGGTTGAATGAATTCTCGTGTGCAGTCAAAGTTTCCCACTTTGAGCAGCCAAAGAACAGAAGCTGGGTACTGCACCCAATAAGTATAGTCATGTGCGGGACCTAAATTCTTTAGGGACTTGACAGTGCAAATGCTGGAGTAGTGTTTTCCTGACTGGAGTTTCTGAAACGGGAACCTTGTTTCAAAATAAGGAATAGGGCATTCTGGACTGAGATGAAAAGATGGGGAGTGAATCTGTAGAATTCTCAACTGAAGAGGTTAGAGGAGATTGATAGATCTGTAGACGCTAATCCAATATCCCTTGATTTCATTAATGGAGGAAAACTGATAACCCTGATCCTATTGAATGGAAGAGTAGACCTGGCAGAGGAGGAGGGAGGCAAATGTTCTTACGCCAACAAAACCTCTTCCACATACAGGATGAAGAGAAGACGTTAAGATGGAAAAATTAAGAGATCATTTATTTTCTCATTCAGTTCATATTAATGTGTTCACAACTGAAAACTGAATTCTAAACATTAAAGTTAATTGAACAGCATACTCTTTTAAGGTACCACATGGAACCTGATAAGACCATAAGACCATTAGATATAGGAGCAGGGGTATGCTATTTGGCCCATCATAACACTATGATACTCAGAATTATCAGCCCATCAATTGCTACCCAGTGTACTACTGTAATCTATCAACCTATAAAGACCATAAGTTAGAAGCAGTAGGCCATTGAGCCCATTGAGTCTGCTCCGCTATTCAATCATGGGCTGATCCAATTCTTCCGGTCAACCCCACTTCCCTGCCTGATACCCTGGCTAATCAAGAACCTATCTATCTCTGCCTTAAATACACCTAATGATTTGGCCTCCACAGCCGCCCTTGGCAACAAATTCCACAAATTTACCACTCTCTGACTAAAGTAATTTCTCTGCATCTCTGTTCTAAATGGACGTCCTTCAATCCTGAAGGCATGCTCTCTTGTCCTAGACTCCCCTACCATGGGAAATAGCTTTTCCATATCTAATCTGTTCAGGCCTTTTAACATTCGGAATGTTTCTATGAGATCTCCCCCCCCGCCCCCCCCATTCTCCTGAACTCCAGGCAATATAGCCCAAGAGCTGCCAGACATTCCTCATACGATAACCCTTTCATTCCTGCAATAATTCTTGTGAATCTTCTCTGAACCCTCTCCAATGTCAGTATATCCTTTCTAAAATAAGGAGCCTAAAACTGCACATAATACTCCAAGTGTGGACTCACAAGTGCCTTATAGAGCCTCAACATCACATGCCTGCTCTTATATTCTATACCTGTAGGAATGAATGCCAACATTGCATTCGCCTTCTTCACCACCAACTTAACTTGGAGGTTAACTTTTAGGGTATCCTGCACAAGGACTCCCAAGTCCCTTAGCATCTCTGCACTTTGAATTCTCTCCCATCTAAATAATAGTCTGTCCATTTATTTCTTCCCCCAAAGTGCATAACCATACACTTTCCAACATTGTATTTCATTTGCCACTTCTTTGCCCATTCCCTTAAACTATCTAAGTGTCTCTGCAGGCTCTCTGTTTCGTCAACACTACCCGCTCCTCCACCTTTGTATCATCGGCAAATTTAGCCACAAATCCATGAATCCCGTAGTCCAACTCATTGACATACATTGTAAAAAGCAGAGGTCCCCACACCGACCCCTGTGGAACTCCAACGGTAACTGGCAGCCAGCCAGAATAGGATCCCTTTAGTCCCAATTTCTGTTTTCTGCCAATTAGCCAGTGCTGTCCCCTGTAATTCCAAGGGCTCTTATCTTGCTAAGCAGCCTCATGTGTGGCACCTTGTCAAGGGCCTTCTGAAAATCCAAGTACACCACATCTACTGCATCTCCTTTGTCTACCCTGCTTGTGATTTCCTCAAAAAACTGCAGTAGGTTAGTCAGGTAGGATTTTCCTTTCAGGAAACCATGCTAGCTTTGGTCTATCTTTTCATGTGCCTCCAGGTACTCTGTAATCTCATCCCTAACAATCGATTCCAACAACTTCCCAAGCACTGATATCAGGCGAACAGGTCTATAGTTTCTTTTCTGCTGCCTCCCACCCTTCTTAAATAGCGGAGTAATATTTGCAATTTTCCACTCATCTGGTACAATGCCAGAATCTTTCGATTCTTGAAAGATCATAGTTTATGCCCTCGTAATCTCTCCAGCTACTTCCTTCAGAACCCAATGGTGCATTCCATCAGGTCTAGGAGATTTATCCACCCTCAGACCATTAAGCTTCCTGATTTCCTTCTCAGTCGTAATTTTCACTGCACATACTTCACTTCCCTGACTATTGAATGTCTGCGTCTCTCATTACAATATCTCCAGTGTCATTTTCTATTGGTCCTATATCTACCCGCAACTCTCTTTTACCCTTTATATACTTAAAAAAGCTTTTAGTATCTTCTTTGATATTAGTCGCCAATTTCCTTTCATAATTCCTCTTTTCCTTCCTAATGAACTTCTTAGTTTCCTTCTGCAACTTTCTAAAAGCTTCCCAATCCTCTGTCTTCCCACTCACTTTGGCTTCCTTGTATGCCCTCTCTTTTGCTTTTACTTTGGCTCTGACTTCACTTGTCAGCCACAGTAGTGTCCTCCTTCCATTCAAAAATTTCTTCATATTTGGAATATACCTGTCTTGCACTTCCTTCATTTTTCGCTGAAACTCCAGCTGTTGCTGCTCTGCTGTCCTTCCTGCTAGTGTCTCTTTCATGTCAACCTTGGCCAGTTCCCCTCTCATGCCATTGTAATTTCCTTTATCCCACTGAAATACCGACACATTGGAATTTAGTTTCTCCTTCTCAGATTTCAAAGTGAACTCGATCATATTGTGATCACTGTTCCCCGAGGGTTCCTTAACCATAAGCTCTCTTATCACCTCCGGATTATTGCACAATACCCAATCCAGCACAGCCTATCCCCTAGTGGGCTCAACAGCAACACTTTCAGTACACTGGATGAACTCAGCAGGTCAGGCAGCATCAGTTTGAAACGATGAGTCGACGCTTCTGGCTGGAACCCTTCGTCAGGACTGAAGAATGAAAGATGGGGAAGGATTTGAAGAATGCTTGTAGCATTCTCTCCCCTTTCTCGATGTCTTGGTCTCCATCTCTGGAGACAAACTATCCACTGGCATCTTCTACAAGCCCACTGACTCTCATAACTACCTCAACTATACCTCTTCCCACCCACCACATGCAAAAATGCCATTCCCTATTCCCACTTCCTCCGTCTCCGCCGCATCTGCTCCGAGGATGAGGCTTTCTGTTCCAGGACATCTCAAATATCCTCTTTCTTTAAGGATCGTGGTTTCCCTTCTACCATCATCAATGATGCCCTCAGCCGCATCTCCTCCATTTCCCACACTTCGGCCCTCACCCCATCCTCCCGCAACCACAACGGGGACAGAGTTCCCCTTGTCCTTACCTACCACTCCACCAGCCTCCAGATCCAGCACATTATCCTCCGCAACTTCTGCCACCTTCAACAGGACCCCACCACTAAGCACATCTTTCCCTCTCCACCCCTCTCCGCTTTCCACAGGGATTGGTCGCTCTGCGACTCCCTTATCCGCACGTCCATCCCCACTGATCTCCCACCCGGCACTTCCCCTGTAAGCGTAAGTACTACACCTGTCCCTACACCTCATCTCTTTCAATCATTCAGGGCCCCAAACAGTCCTTCCAGGTGAGACAACACTTCACTTGTGAGTCTGTTGGGGTCATCTATTGCATCCAGTGCAGCCTCCTCTACATCGGTGAAACCCGCCGCAGATCGGGGGATCGCTTCGTCGAGCACCTCCACTCCATCTGCCACAACGGACAGGATCTCCCGGTATCCACCCACTTCAACTCTGCTTCGCATTCCCATTCAGATATGTCCATACATGGCCTCCTCTACTGCCATGATGAGGCTAAACTCAGGTTAGAGGAGCAACACCTCATATACCGTCTAGGTAGTCTCCAGCCCCTTGGTATGAACATAGAATTCTCCAACTTCCGGTAATTCCCTCCCCCTCCCTTCCTCTATCCCTATTTCACTCTACCCCCTCCCCCCAGCTCCCTCATGGTTCCGCCTCCTTCTACTACTACCCATTGTTTTTAGGGCTATGACGTCAAAGCTTCCCCTCCCTCACCCCTTTGTCTTTCAAATTACTGGTCTTTCAACTGAAGCTACAAGCATTCTTCAAATCCTTCCCCATCTTTCATTCTTCAGTCCTGACGAAGGGTTCCGGCCCGAAACGTCAACTCATCGTTTCTAACTGATGCTGCCCGACCTGCTGAGTTCATCCAGCATACTGAAAGTGTTGCTTTGATCACAGCATCTGCAGATCATTTTGTGTTTAGGGCTCAACAGCAAGCTGTTCTAAAAATTTCCTTTAGACATGCAAAAAAAATTCTCTATCTTGAGGTCCTGGCTTTCCCAATCAACTTTCATGTTAAAATCCCCAACAGTTATCATGACTTTGCCCTTCTGACATGCCTTTTCTATCTCCTGCTGTAATTTGTAATCCACATCCCTGCTGCTGTTTGGAGGCCTGTATACAACTGCCATTGGGGTCCTTTTAACTTTGCTATTTCTTAACTTGACCCATAGAGACTCTACACCTTCTGATCCTATGTCATCCCTCTCTAATGATTTAGTATTTCTTATACACAGGGCCACACCACCTGTGCCTACTAACCTATCCTTCTGATACACCGTATATCCTTGGACGTTCAACCCCCAATGGCAGCCGTCCTTTAGCCAAGTTTCAGAGATGGCCACAATGTCATACTTGTCAATTTGTAGCTGAATTTCAAGATCGAATATTTTATTTCTTATGCTGCGTACATTCAAATATAACACTTTCAGTGCAGTATTTGTTGCTTTCTGTTTTAACTGCATCGTGTCTACTGCCCTGGCTGTGATTGTGCCTCATCTCCTGCCTGTCCTTTCTATCATCTCAGTTGCACGCTATCTTTGATTTATTTCTGTTTCCCCTTCCTCAGCCCTATCACTCTGGTTCCCATCCCCCTGCCAAATTAGTTTAAACCGCTCCCCCCCCCCAACAGCTCTGTTAAACCTACCTGCTAGGATATTGGACCCCTTTGGGTTCAGGTGTAACCCATCCTTTTTGAACAGGTCATACTGCCCCCAGAAGAGGCCCCAATGATCCAGGAACCCGCCTGCCCCTACACCAGTCTCTCAGCCATGTATTAATATGCCTGATCATGCTATTCTTGCATTTGTTAGCACATGGCACAGGCAGAAATCCTGAGATTACTACCCTGGAGGTCCTGTTTTTCAGCTTCCTACCCAACTCTCCGATTTCTCTCTCCTTTATTTGGTGTATCAGAAATTTTCTGTTAAAACAGTTGCATCAGAATACCAATGCTGTCTAATACTAATCAAAATGTTGAATATAAACCTTATCAAAAGAATGTTGAAAAGAATTAAACAGCATGGAGTGGTCTACATGTGTTAGATAAATCGTAATCTGGAATTTTTAGAGATCACTTTGTTTTCTTGGTGCTGTTTAAAGTGCAATTTACTGTCTTAGAACATGCTGCATGTTCATTGCTTTTTTTTATTATTTATTCCCAGTACTATCCCATTGAAGAAGTTTTGGCAGCTGAATATCTACTAGAGGAATTTAGGGCAGACCTAATAGAGATGGTGCTGGAAAAACTGACACCGGAGACTGTGCGGTAAGTTATTTTTGTATGATTAGTGGCTTATTTTCAATTTTACTTTGTTTTGAAATGTGAAATTGCCTATTTATTTATAGTGAATCATCCAATCATGGTTGTTCGTAGTGATTCAGGGAGAGTTAAAGATGTTTTGTTAGTTTTCAATTCATTTATTAATAGTTACAGATTTAGATTTTATTGGTCGAGGTGTCAAATGAATGCTACGAACTATTCATTATGCTTGCACTGTCCAATAGAAATTGAAGTACTTTGCATTGTATGTTTGTATTAGCTAACCATTTAGAAAGCATATAGAACCTGGTAGGGAAATGTGTAATGGGAATTGAACCTCATTTAGACCAGACTAGGAGTACAGCATAAATACTGTGACTGCAAGAGTCAAAAGCTAGGTTTCCTGCGGTAAATGATCCATCCCATAGTGCTCAAGTATTTTCACTGTCTATAAGACACGCGGCAGGACTATGATGGAATATACTCCATTTCTGCTGTGCACCCCTCAAGAGCTCACTACCATCCAGCACAAAGCAACCTGCTTGACTGGTACCCCATCAACTACCCTGAATATTCATCCCCTCCAACTTTGGCACATAAAGGCACCAGTACATGCCAACCATATCATGCACAGCAATTATTCACCTTAGCAGCACCTCTGAAACAGATTATCTCTACCATGAACCTGGCACATGGAATGGGCATCACTTGAAGTTTCTCCTACAAGTGCACACCAACCTGACATGGAAATGTTATCACTGTTCCTCCATTGTCACTGGATTCAAATCTTGTAACTCCTTACACAACAGCACTGTATAGGTGTGCATCCACCAGAATGGCTGCAGTAATTCACGGTGGTGGCTTACCAGGGACTTTGGAGCAATTGGAGCTAGCCAACAATTAATGGCCTTGCCAGTTCTGTATAGATCCTGAAAAATGAATAAATGTGGAAAAAATGTTCTGGTCAGCATTATAGGAAAAAGGACAGAGGAGACAGCAGAAAACGCAGAGAAGATTGCAAGCACAATAACAAAAATACCAATAGTGAGGGATGAACATTGTGTCTTTACTTTTGAGAGATGGTGACTTTGTTGCTTAAAATTATTAGGGGTTTAGCTAGTAGATGTAGAAGAAAAATATATCCAGGAATATATAAAAGACAATCTCCAAAAATCTTTAAGGAAATTGAGAGGAAACTTTTCACTAAGGGTGTTGAAGAGGTACAGGTGTCTCCCACTTTTCCAACGTTCGCTTTATGACACCTCGCTATTATGAAAGACCTACATTAGTTTCCTGTTTTCGCTAACAGAAGATGTTTGCACTGTTATGAAAAAAGGCAGAATATAGAACATAGAATAGTACAGCACAGTACAGGCCCTTTGGCCCACAATGTTGTGCCGACCCTCAAACCCTGCCTCCCATATAAGCCCCCATCTTAAATTCCTCCATATACCTGTCTAGTAGTCTCTTAAACTTCACTAGTGTATCTGCCTCCACCACTGACTCAGGCAGTGCATTCCACGCACCAATCACTCTCTGAGTAAAAAACCTTCCTCTAATATCCCCCTTGAACTTCCCACCCCTTACCTTAAAGCCATATCCTCTTGTATTGAGCAGTGGTGCCCTGGGGAAGAGGCGCTGGCTATCCACTCTATCTATTCCTCTTATTATCTTGTACACCTCTATCATGTCTCCTCTCATCCTCCTTCTCTCCGAAGAATAAAGCCCTAGCTCCCTTAATCTCTGATCATAATGCATACTTTCTAAACCAGGCAGCATCCTGGTAAATCTCCTCTGTACCCTTTCTAATGCTTCCACATCCTTCCTCTAGTGAGGTGACCAGAAATGGACACAGTACTCCAAGTGTGGCCTAACCAGAGTTTTATAGAGCTGCATCATTACATCGCGACTCTTAAACTCTGTCCCTCGACTTATGAAAGCTAATACTCCATAAGCTTTCTTAACTACCCTATCCACCTGTGAGGCAACTTTCAGGGATCTGTGGACATGTACCCCGAGATCCCTCTGCTCCTCCACACTACCAAGTATCCTGCCATTTACTTTGTACTCTGCCTTGGAGTTTGTCCTTCCAAAGTGTATCACCTCACACTTCTCTGGGTTGAACTTCATCTGCCACTTCTCAGCCCACTCCTGCATCCTATCAATGTCTCTCCGCAATCTTTGACAATCCTCTACACTATCTACAACACCACCAACCTCTGTGTCATCTGCAAACTTGCCAACCCACCCTTCTACCCCCACATCCAGGTCGTTAATAAAAATCACGAAAAGTAGAGGTCCCAGAACAGATCCTTGTGGGACACCATTAGTCACAATCCTCCAATCTGAATGTACTCCCTCCACCACGACCCTCTGCCTTCTGCAGGCAAGCAATTCTGAATCCACCTGGCCAAACTTCCCTGGATCCCATGCCTTCTAACTTTCTGAATAAGCCTACTGTGTGGAACCTTGTCAAATGCCTTACTAAAATCCATATAGATCACATCCACTGCACTATCCTCATCTATATGCCTGGTCACCTCCTCAAGGAACTCTATCAGGCTTGTTAGACACGATCTGCCCTTCACAAAGCCATGCTGACTGTCCCTGATCAGACCATGATTCTCTAAATGCCTATAGATCCTATCTCTAAGAATCTTTTCCAACAGCTTTCCCACCACAAACGTAAGGCTCACTGTTCTATAATTACCCAGACTATCCCTACTACCTTTTTTGAACAAGGAGACAACATTCGCCTCCCTCCAATCCTCCGGTACCATTCCCGTGGACAACGAGGACATAAAGATCCTAGCCAGAGGCTCAGCAATCTCTTCCCTCGCCTCGTGGAGCAGCCTGGGGAATATTCCGTCAGGCCCTGGGGACTTATCTGTCCTAATGTATTTTAACAACTCCAGCACCTCCTCTCCCTTAATCTCAACATGCTCCAGAACATCAACCTCACTCATATTGTCCTCACCATCATCAAGTTCCCTCTCATTGGTGAATACCGAAGAGAAGTATTCATTGAGGACCTCGCTCACTTCCACAGCCTCCAGGCACATCTTCCCACCTTTATCTCTAATCAGTCCTTCCTTCACTCCTGTCCTCCTTTTTTTCACATAATTGAAGAATGCCTTGGGGTTTTCCTTTACCCTGCTCACCAAGGCCTTTTCGTGCCCCCTTCTTGCTCTTCTCAGCCCCTTCTTAAGCTCCTTTCTTGCTTCCCTATATTCCTCAATAGACCCATCTGATCCTTGTTTCCTAAACCTCATGTATGCTGCCTTCTTCCACCTGACTAGATTTTCCACCTCACTTGTCACCCATGGTTCCTTCACCCTACCATTCTTTATCTTCCTCACCGGGACAAATTTATCCCTAGCATCCCGCAAGAGATCTCTAAACATCGACCACATGTCCGTAGTACATTTCCCTGCAAAAACATCATCCCAATTCACACCCGCAAGTTCTAGCCTTATAGCCTCATAATTTGCCTTTCCCCAATTAAAAATTTTCCTGTCCCCTCTGATTCTATTCTTTTCCATGATAATGCTAAAGGCCAGCGAGCGGTGGTCACTGTCCCCCAGATGCTCACCCACTGAGAGATCTGTGACCTGACCCGGTTCATTACCTAGTACTAGATCTAGTATGGCATTCCCCCGGTCGGCCTGGCCACATACTGTGACCGGGTATGTGCGCAGCGCACGCCCCGAGCAGCCAAGCTCCTCCCCCGGAACTGCATTCTAGCCGGCATTGCTTAAACACGTGCCTGTGAGCATCTGTACTTTATGTCGACTTATTTTGGGCATCCATTTGCAAGATGAGTTCTAAGGTATCGGAAAAGCCTAAAAGAGCTTGTAAGGGTGTTACACTTAGTGTAAAACTAGACATAATTAAGCATTTCGGTCGTGGTGAACGCAAAGTGAGTTTGGCTTGTGGAAGTTGACGAAGATGATGTTGAAGAGGTTTTGGCATCCCATGACCAAGAACTGATAGATGAAGAGCTGATGCAGTTGGAAGAGGAAAGGATAGCATTCGAAACCGAATGCAGTAGTGAACGGACCGAAAGTGAAGTTGTCCAGGAACTGAACGTGAAGCAACTGTGTGAGATTTTCCCTACAACTTTAATTTTGAAAGGGTACGTAGGTTTAGGGCACATTTGCAGGATGGTTTGAGTGCTTACAAAGAACTGTATGATAAAAAAATGCGCGAGGCTAAGCAGTCAAGCATACTGTCGTTTTTCAAGCCTTCCACATCAGCCACAGCAGACAACGAACCTCCACCTTCGACATCGAGGCAGGCAGACATAGAAGAAGATGACCTGCCTGCCCTGATGGAAACAGACGACGATGAGCTAACACCTCAGTGTCCCACCACCCCAGTGGTCCCAACCTCTGGGCTGCGGACCGATACATTGCCGCGAAGCGTGCAGTGGTAGCCAGGACGTACCCAGCACATCTTTAAGATAAGCTTGTTTATTTCGGCTTTTTTCTTAAAGATGTGCTGGGTGCATCCCGGCCACCGCTGCACCACTGCATGCTTCGCGGATCGGTATCGGTCCGCGGCCTGGAGGTTGGGGACCACTGCACCACCCCAACCTCCAACGACTCAGCCTAACGCACCATCATCAGTGTGCTCGGCGCTGTCTTCGCAATTCCGTTAAGTGATACTACACTGTACATACATTATTACTACTTTCTATAGGCTGTGTATTTTTATGTGTTATTTGGTATGACTTGGCAGAGAATGTTTTTGCCGAGAGCTCTTGCACCGTGTTTCTGCCAAGAGCGCTTGCGTGAGATTTTCGCTATGGTGGACAGTGCGGCAATGATTGTAGAAAAGTAGTTCTACTTTATATAGGCTGTGTATTTATCATATCATTCCTGCTTTTACTATATGTTACTGTTATTTTAGGTTTTATATGTTAATTGGCATGATTTGGTAGGTTTTTTTGGGTCTGCAAACGCTCACAATTTTTTCCCATATAAATAAATGGTAGTTGCTTCTTCACTTTACAACATTCCGGCTTACGAACTGTTTCATAGGAACGCTCTACCTTCGGATGGCGGGGAAAACTGTACAACTTGTTCCTAGGGTTGATGAATGGGAAGATTATAGATGCAGTTAAGGGGGTACTGGACAAATACGTAATGGAGAATGGAACAGTGGGTTATGCTGAATTTCAATAAGGAAAGGCCAAAGGAGATTTGAGCAGAATTGAAAGAGAAGTATGAACTAGTTAGACCAAATGGTCTGTTCTCAGTTATTAATAGTACATTTTGAAACTATTTTTGAGCATATCAAATAAGGTGTGTTGGATTTGTGAAAAGTAAAGGAATAATATAAATTCTTTAAAAACAATACAAATATCAAGTTGTGTCTTGTGGTCTTCATAGAATTATATACCCTGGAGGAGATTATAGAAACATAGAAAACCTACAGCACAATACAGGCCCTTTGGCCCATAAAGTTGTGCCAAACGTGTCCCTGCCTTAAAAATTACTAGGCTTACCTATAGCCCTCTATTTTTCTAAGCTCCGTGTACCTGTCCACATGTCTCTTAAAAGACCCTATCCTATCCGCCTCCACCACCGTTGCCGGTAGTCCATTCCATGCACTCACCACTCTGCATAATAAAAAACTTGCCCCGACATCTCCTCTGTATCTACTCCCCAGCACCTTAACCCTGTGTCCTCTTGTGGCAGCCATTTCAGCCCCGGGAAAAAGCCTCTGACTATCCACATGATCAATGCCTCTCATCATCTTATACACCTCTATCAGATCACCTCTCATCCTCCGTCGCTCCAAGGAGAAAAGGCCAAGTTCACTCAACCTGTTTTCATAAGGCATGCTCCCCAATCCAGGCAACATCCTTGTAAATCTTCTCTGCACCCTTTCTATGGTTTCCACATCGTTCTTGTAGTGAGGCGACTAGAGCTGAGCACAGTACTCCAAGTGGGGTCTGACCAGGGTCCTATATTATGTTACACCTTGAATCTGTTCTGCTCCAAGTAAAGCAGTCTTTCAGTCACATTCCTCTGCTCTTTTGCCTCTGGTCCTACAGATTACTCCATCCTGGGTAATTGTCCAATTCCCTTTTGAAGACACTGATACTATTTCCATCAGTTCTTCCTACTGGCAGTGCTAAGATGCTAAATGTCCATTCTTTGAAGACCAAACTTTTTCTTTTTTCGACAATTTCAACTTTTGGATAGACCAAGAACTTAACTAAGCTAGCTGATATAAGCACTGTGAATGCAAAAGTGGGTTAGAAGCTGTTTTTGTTTTGTAATGCGATTTGCCTCCCCACATGTGAGATATAGTTTTGACTTAACTACAGCTCCAATAGCAATGAAGAAGTTCCATGTCATTCACAAAAAACATTCATGTCCTCTCACTTACTCTCCTAACACTTAAAGCTGTCACAAACCTGCAATCTTCATCTTCTGCACCAAGAATGATCACCAGCATTTGCAAAGTTTGCACAGTATTCTACATGGATGTATAAAAATATACATGAAGATTATTGGAAAGGACAGTTATATAAGGAATACAGAAAAAAATAGTCGATCATATGAAAATAAGAGAGCTATAGTCAAGAGGGAAATTTGAATTGCCAAAAGGCAGATTGAGAATGATATTGCTGCTAATGCTAAGATTGACCCTAAGAGCTTTTCTTTTAATAGTGAAAGAAAAGTTGAGGAGGAAGTTAAGTTTATTAGAATATAAAAGTGGAGTATTAAATTATGTAGAGAAGGACATAGTGGACACTCTGAACTCATATTTTGCTAAAGTATTCACCTGTGAAGATGCAAACACATGCAAACAGATGCTGGAATTTCAAGCACACACATAAAAATTGCTGGTGAACGCAGCAGGCCAGGCAGCATCTATAGGAAGAGGTACAGTCGACGTTTCGAGCCAAGACCCTTTGTCAGGACTAACTGAAAGAAGAGATAGTAAGAATCATATGAAAGGATAACACCTGTGAAGATGTTAGCAGTATGTCAGTAAGTGTAGAGAAAAATAAGTTTGTTTTAAGTGATTTAAGTTTGTTTAGAGATCTTGGAAAGTGAAATCCTGCTTCTGCTGAAAAGGCTGAAAGTTAATAAATCTCCAAGGCCGGACAACATGTATCTGAGGGTACTTAAAGAGATCTGTGATTATATATACAAATCCCTAACATGTATTTTTCAAAAGACATTGAAGACTGATGAAATCTGTAAGGACTGGAAATGGGTTAACGCTTATCGCAGGCAAGATAATGGAAGCAATAATAAGTAAGATGAAAAAGCAACTGATAAGAACAGGCATGTTAGCAGAAGGCCAGCATGGGTTCAGAAAGGGGAAATCATGTTATACTAAAATGCTGGAGTTGTATAAAGAGGCAACTAAAATTTATGATAACAATAGTGGTTGATGTCATTTACTTGGACATTCAGAAGGCTTTTGACAAGCTACACCACAAGACGTTAATAATCAAATTATAGGAGGTAGGGATTCAGGGTAAGGTGTGCGAATGAGTACAGAAGTAGCTCAAACACAGAAAACAACAAGCTATTGTGAGAGGATCTTCACACCTAGAAGATGTTAAAAGTGGAGTTTCGAAGGATCGGTTTTAGGGCCACTGCTGTTTTTAATCTAATTTACATTAATGATTTGGATAAGCACATAATAATTAAACTAGTAAAGTTTGCCTATGACATAAAATTAAGGGGATGGGCTAATAGCTTTCAGGCAGCAAAATCAATACAGTTAGATCAAAACAAAATCCAGATGTGGGCAGATAAATGACAGATGAAATTTATTGTAAGTAAATTTAAAGTATTACATATAGGAAGTAGAAATATTAGATATAAGTATACAAAGGGGGGTCTTGAGTTGGTATGTGCACTTTGTGAGAAGGATTTGGACGCCCTGGTAGACTCATCACTATCAACATCTAGCCAATGCACAGAAATGATTAGGAAGGTCGATGGAATTTTGGGCTATATAATGCGCTCAGTGGAGTTCAAGTCAAGAGACGTTCTCCTTGAGCTTTATAATGCGCTTGTGAGGCCACACCTTGAATGCTGTGTACTATTTTGTTCTTCATATTGTGTTAGGAATACGAAGGTACTAGAGAGAGTCCAGAGAGGGGTGACTAGACTTAGTCCGGGTCTGCAGGGTATGAGCTATGTAGAAAGATAGAAAGTATTAAATCTTTTTGGCCTAAGTAGACGTAGAATGACAAGGATACCTGATAGAAATTTTCAAAATCATTAAAGGTTTAAATAAAATGGATGCCAGCTGCCACTTCAAAATTAATTCATCATCAGGGACACAGGGTAATAGGTGGAGATTGGTTAGCCAGAGATTTCAGACTGGCATCAGGAAGAATTTCGTTACATGGCGAGTTGTGGACACATGGAACAAACTACCTAGTTGTGTAGTTGCGAGTAGTTCTTTCAAATCTAAGCTGGATAGTTATTTCAACAGACTAGATGAATTGCGATTTAGCAAGCTTTCTTGGGCTGAACAGCCTGTTCTTGTCAAAAACGTCCTGATGGTCTAAATTTGACATTTTCTTATCTGCTGTGGCATAAAAAGCTGATGTTCACTGTTGCTGTTACATGGGTTGTCTTCATCATGAGCACTACACTGGTTCAAGGTGACATTCACCAGCAACTTTCTTAAAAGCAGTTGTAAATGATTATGTGTTAGGAGATAAAAGTATGTGTATCCTATCCATGAATCTTAAGTGATATCTTAAGAAATATTGTGCAAGTCAGGAGCTACAGAAGTAATTTAAGTAAAGGCACAGGTTTAACACAGATATTTCAGTGGAGTAAAGGAAACTACAGTGGCATGAGAGAGGAACTGGCCAAAGTTGACTGGAAAGGGACACTGGCGGGAAGGATGGCAGAACAGCAGTGGCTGGACTTTATGCGAGAAATGAGGAAGGTGCAAGACAGATATATTCCAAAAAAGAAGAAATTTTCAAATGGAAAAAGGATGCAACCCGTGGCTGACGAGAAGTCAAAGCCAAACTTAAAGCAAAGGAGAGGGCATACAAGGAAGCAAAAATTAGTGGGAAGACAGAGGATTGGGAAGTTTTTAAAAGCGTACAAAAGGAAACTAAGAAGATCATTAAGAGGGAAAAGATAAACTATGAAAAGAAACTAGCAAATGATATCAAAGAGGATACTAAAAGCTTTTTCAAGTATATAAAGAGTAAAAGACAGTTGAGAGTAGATATAGGACCTATAGAAAATGATGCTGGAGAAATTGTAATGGAGATAAGGAGGTGGCGGAGGAACTGAACAAGTATTTCGCATCAGTCTTCACTGAGGAAGACATCAGCAGTATGCCGGATACTCAGGGGTGTCAGGGAAGAGAAGTGTGCGCAGTCACAATTACGACAGAGAAAGTACTCAGGAAACTGAATAGTCTAAGGGTAGATAAATCTCCCGGACCAGATGGAATGCACTCTCGTGTTCTGAAGGATGTAGCTGTGGAGATTGCGGAGGCATTAGCAATGATCTTTCAAAAGTCAATAGATTCTGGCATGGTTCCGGAGGACTGGAAGATTGCAAATGTCACTCCGCTATTTAAGAAGGGGGCAAGGAAGCAAAAGGGAAATTATGGACCGGTTAGCATGACATCGGTGGTTGAAAAGTTGTTGGAGTCGATTGTCAAGGATGAGGTTACGGAGTACCTGGAGGCATATGACACGACAGGCAGAACTCAGCATGGTTTCCTTAAAGGAAAATCCTGCCTGACAAACCTATTGCAATTTTTTGAGGAAATTACAAGTAGGCTAGACAAGAGAGATGCAGTGGATGTTGTATATTTGGATTTTCAGAAGGCCTTTGACAAGGTGCCACACATGAGGCTGCTAAACAAGATGAGAGCCCATGGAATTATGGGAAAGTTGCATACGTGGATAGAGCGTTGGCTGACTGGCAGGAAACAGAGAGTGGGAATAAAGGGATCCTATTCTGGTTGGCTGCTGGTTACCAGTGGTGTTCCACAGGGGTCCGTGTTAGGGCCGCTTCTTTTTACGTTGCATATCAACGATTTGGATTATGGAATATATGGCTTTATGACTAAGTTTGCTGATGATTCAAAGATAGGTGGAGGGGCTCGTAGTGCTGAGGAAACAGAGTCTGCAGAGAGACTTGGATAGATTGGGAGAATGGACAAAGAAGTGGCAAATGAAATACAATGTTGGAAAGTGTGTGGTTGGCAGAAGAAATAAAAGGGCAGACTATTATTTAAATGGGGAGAGAATTCAAAGTTCTGAGATGTAACGGGACTTGGGAGTCCTCGTGCAGGGATACCCTTAAGGTTAACCTCCAGGTTGAGTCGGTGGTGAAGAAGGCACTTGTAAGACCTCACGGAGTACTGTGGGCAGTTCTGGGCTCCTTATTTAAGAAAGGATGTGCTGACATTGGAGAGGGTTCAGAGAAGATTCACTAGAATGATTCCGGCAATGAGAGGGTTAACATGAGGAACGTTTGTCTGCTCTTGGACTGTATTCCTTGGAGCTTAGGAGAATGAGGAGGGACCTCATAGAAACATTTCGAATGTTGAAGGGCATGGACAGAGTGGATGTGGCAAAATTGTTTCCCATGGTGGAGGAGTCTAGTACGAGAGGGCATGACTTAAGGATTGAAGGGTGCCCGTTCAGAACAGAGATGCAAAGAAATTTTTTTAGCCAGAGGGTGGTGAATCTGTGGAATTTGTTGCCACGGGCAGCAGTGGGGGCCAAGTCATTGGGTGTATTTAAGGCAGAGATTGATAGGTATCTGAGCAGCCAGGGCATCAAGGTGAGAAGGCAGGGGAGTGGGACTAAATGGGAGAATGGATCAGCTCATGATAAAATGGTGGAGCAGACTCAATGGGCCGAATGGCCGACTTCTGCTCCTTTGTCTTATGGTCTTATATGTTAACAGCTGAAAGTATTGGCTTCTGGATTTTTTTTCTTTTATTCTGTATGTATTTTAGCAATTGAAAAAATAGAAATAATAGTAAGGAATTTTGATTATTTAAATTCTACATTTCTTTGTTGGTTGACATGATACTTAGTAATAGAGAATGAGTTTGGATGAACTTTTAAATTGTTAAAATGCTGTAACATGGAATTTGGCACATGAATTTAATTTTCCCCCAGGCTTTAACTTCAGATATGTTATTTTAGGGAAGTATCTTGGACCAACTTGGTACAGGAATTTGGGAATGAAAAGAATCAGAACATGTGCAGAGTAATTAGAAATTTTTCATAAGCAGTTTTATCTTGCAAGCAAGAGAGGACCTTCCTTAAGTAATCTGGGTTAAGAATATCTGTAACTGCAGCTCTTCCTCTTGGTATTCAAACCTTTTGGCCATCAATATCAATATTTTAAAATGACTTGTATACATTGATTTAACTGTGGTGTTAAATTAATATTACATAACCAATCCTCATAGAGGGATCAGAAGTGGAGAGAATGAGCAATTTCAAGTTCCTGGGTGTCAAGATCTCTGAGGACCAAACCTGGCCCCAACATATTGATGCAGCTATAAAGAAGGGAAGACAGCGGCTATATTTAATTAGGAGTTTGAAGAGATTTGGTTTGTCAACTGAAACACTGAACTGCTGCTAAGTTAACAAATTTCACAATACATGCCGGTGATAATAAACCTGATTCTGATTCATTGGTGCCCTCACCAACATGATTAACAGTACAACTCCCCACCAGTGTACATGCATACAACTTGGGGATAAATTTTCCTAATTCATCAATCTGCCTTGGTCCAGACTTTAGTGCAATAATAAAAATGTCTATTTAATATCACAGTTAATTTTGGATAAATTTAACAACAGTTGGCATCCCACACTGTTAACTGCAGAGATCAAGTTCTTTTGATGTTGACTCAACTTTGAAATGTTTGGAATGGTGTAGGCTAACTTTATTTCTACTTGGTTCCCATTAAAAACCAGCTGAGTAATAATTACTTTGAGAATATTCTTCAGCTCTTGAAAATGGTTTTACAGCTGTCAAATCTCAATCATTCAAAGAAAACAAATGCTGAAAATTTAGAATTTTTTTCTCCCTTAAATTTTTATACTATCTTCTATCTCACATCCTCATCCCTTCTGTTTTTATACAATTTTGTTTCTGTATGCTTGTGAAGAATCTTCAGACTAATTGAAGAATTTCAGTTGGTCATTCTCATAGTCCTGAATCTATTTTAGTACACATCACAGATCTTTTGTAGTATACTGAAGTGGACTCGGGGTTAGAAAACTGCACTGAAAAGTGCAGAAATAAGTGAGAATGCATTAAGATTTAATTATTTTGTCTACTTCCTTGTGTATCTTTGTATGCTTACCCCAGGGGTATCTGTTTGGAATGTAGTAGACTATCATTTAAATATCATTCAAAAGTATATATTTGCCATGTCCATTGCTGAATTTTGATGATATAGAAATTTCTCACCTCTGACACTTAATTAGTTTGTACAGAGGGAAGTAAAGCCATTGATCACAGTCAGTAAGCACATAAAGAAATGGTTTAATTAAATTACAGTGTCCAGTGCTTCAACATTGTTCAGTGCATGGGTGGTTTTATATCAGAGACATTGATTGGTATTCTCAGATGTCAAGGTATATAATATTCACAATCAATGATGCTATTTACAAGCCCCTTAATTTCCTTTGTGCTTTTCTTTTGTAGGGTAGCTGTGGTTTCTAAATCATTTGAAGGACAAACAGACAGAACTGAAAAATGGTATGGCACACAGTACATGCAGGAAGCCATTAGTGCTGATGTCATCCAGGTGGGCAAAATGTCTCCTACAACTGCATTAACAAAAACTGTTTCAATTAAACTCTGATTCCTTTATAAGAAATTGTTTTGCATGCTCTGACTTCAGCTATTTACTTTGCATTGCCCATTTGTTGCAAATGAAATTGGTACAATAAAGGCCAATATTAGAACAATAACTTGGTAGAAAGGTGGAATATTGTAATATACTGAATGCAGTTTTTTTAGTTGTGAATAGCTTGTAAATATATTAGTACACAAAAAAACAAATGAAGAACTTATTTTGTGCTCTTTCGAACTATAAATTTGATGTTATGAAAGTGATTTACTTATTAGCAACCTAAGACAGTTTTATCATTTGCTATTAGATGTGGTGCATTCGGGCAACTCTCAGAATGTACAGTTCTTGGAAGAAAAGCCAGATGTTTTAATTTAAACTGTCATCTTGAAGAATTATTTAATGATAATTGCAAATCACTCTTGATGTGGGGTGTCAGCCTGAATTGTCTTGCACCTTTTGCCTCCACACCAGCTGCTTGACCTGCTGAATTCTTCCAGCGCTCTGTGTTTGTTCTAGTTGTAATATCTGCAGCCAGTTACTTTATTAGATTCTATCATTTCAAGAAAAATTAAAGAGCCCATTATATTTAGCACTTGTACAGGATTCCCCCGCTATCCGAAGGTAGAGCGTTCCTATGAAACTGTTCGTAAGCCGAAATGGCGTAAAGCAAAGAAGCAATTACCATTAATTTATATGGGAAAAATCTTTGCGCGTTCCCATACCCAAAAAATAACCTACCAAATCATACCAAATAGCACATAAAACCTAAAATAACACTAACATATAGTAAAAGCAGGAATGTGATAAATGCACTACCAAAATAAAGTAGAAATAATGTATGTCCAGTGTAGTTTCACTTAACAGAATCGAGAAGATTTAGCCAAAGCCAATTTGTAGAAAAAAATCAGCACGTACATGCATGAGCACACACCTGCCCGCGCAAGGCTTCATGGTCATGGTAGTCTTTCTCAGGGTAAACACAAGTTTAAAGCGGGTGTTTTTTTTCGTGAAAGCGAAAATCCTCTTTCAGTTAGCGAAAACAGGCATTAATGTAGTCTTTCGTAAAAGCGAAGTGGCATAAAGCGAATGTTCATAAAGCACGGGACACTTGTAATGTGAGTTTTGCATTGCTTTAACTTTAAACCATCTTATGATGTTGTGGGACCTGTTGAGTTCTGGCAGGAGCAGTGTGCTAAATCAGTGAGGTGGTACCAGAGAATGGTCCTATATTATGTTTTTATTTCTTCTTCTAAAATGATACTGGAGTTTCCATTATGTTTATCCCACTAGTATCCTAATCTTCAAGATTAGCTCTTCATAAATGTTAGAGATTGCTAATTCACTGAAATCTTGCTTAACAAAAAGAATGGCATTTGTATGCAGGATGAAACTAGAAAAATTATGATACATGATAAAGCCTCTAAACCTGGTCTTCCAGCATTTTGTGCATTCCTCTCTACCTCCCTCTGCATCTGGATCCTTGACTTTCTCTTCTAGAGACCACAGTCAGTATGGATCGGTAGCAATATCTCTCCTCGCTGGCAGTTAACACCTCAAGGATGCGTGCTGAGCTCATTGCTCTGCCTTCTCTGCATTCATGACTCAGTAGTTAAGCACAACTCAAATGTCATTTATAAATTCACAGTTGACACCACTATTGGTATAATCTCAGGTGGCAACATGGAGACATACTCGAGTGAGAGAGATCAGCTGTTGAATGGTATGGCAGCAATAACCTTGCATCCAGTGTTAGCAAGGTCAAGAAATTGATAATGGACATAAGGGGAAGTCGGGAGAACAGACCGCAATCACGAAGAAGGCATGCCATTGCCTCTACTTGGAGTTTGAGGAGATTTGCTATATTATATTTCCATAGGAGTAAGCTGGTGAGCAATTTGTCTGGTTGCATCACAATCTGGAATGGAAGCTCCAATGCACATGATCACAACAGGTTGCAAAAGGTTGTAGCCAGCTCCTTTAGGGGCACAGGAATTGATGGTGGACTTTAGGAAGATGAAGTTGAGAGAACACGCAGCAGTTCTTAATAAGGAGTCAACTGTGGAAAAGGTGTGCAGTTTCTAGCTCCTGAGTGTCAACACCCAGTTAGCCAGTAACTGTGTAGATGTCCACTGTTAATACAGCGGTTAGTGTGACATTATTACACACCAGGGCGTTCCGGAGTTGAATTCCAGCACCGCTCTGTAAGAAGTCTCTGTAGGTCCTCCCTGTGAAATGTGTGTTTCCTCAGAGTGCTCAGATTTCCTCCCACAGTCCAAAGGCATACAGGGTAGGTTAATTGGTCATTGTAAATTGTCCTGTGATTAGGTTAGGTTAATCAGGATTGTGGGGTTGCTGGGGCCAGGTGGCTCGAAGGGCCAGAAGGTGCCGTATTGCTAAATAAACAAACAAATAAATAAAACATCTCAGAAGGTCTATCCTGAAACCAATATGTATACTGATGCAGCTATGTAGAAGAAACACCAAAAACTATATTTTATTAGGAGTTTTCAGAGAATTGGTATGTCACCAAAGACTAGCAAATTTCTGAAGGTGTACTGTTGAGAGCATTCTGACTGGTTGCATCACAGCCTGGTATGGAGGTTCCAATGCACAGATCAAAAAAAGCAGCAAAAGGTTGGAGACACAGCTAGCTCCATCATGGGCACTAACCTCCCCACCATTGAGGAGGTGTTCAATAGTTAAAGCCCCAGGAAGGTGCCATCCATCGTTAAGGACCCTCACTTCATTCTCCTCTTTGAGAAGGAGAAACAGGAACCTGAAAACCACATCAACGATCAAGAAACAGCTTGTCCCCCTTGCCATCAGATTTCTGAAAGGTCCATGAACACCAGCTTGTTATTCCATTTTTTGCACCACTAATTTATTTTATAATTATAGTAATTTTATGTCTTTGCACTGTATTGCTGCTGCAAAACAACAAATTTCATGTTATATAAGACAGTGATAATAAATCTGATTCTGAAAATAATAATAATGCCTGCCCATATGTTATGTTTGCCCATGCAAAAATGAGCTGTGAAATCCAATATGCGATATAATATTCTGAAATAGGCAAGAATCCAAGATCATTTAGCAACAGGAACTCTTGTAAGCCTACACCTGACTGTAATCATCTTAGTTTTCTGTTTCTGGGGCCAAATCACAATTAAACAATTTGGGTCTGTCTGAAGCAAGCATTTACAAAACACATTGTACTTTGATTCATTTTTCACAGATGGGTATTTGAATAATAACTCCATGTATGCACTTGGCAAATCACTGGAAGTTTGCATGCAGGTTACTTCCCATCTGTGGAGACTTAAATTCAGATACTGGGAGATGGAGAGATTCTAAAGTGTCATTTTCAATTTCATAATCTAGCTCCTGTCATTTCAGATGCCAAGAAAGCAAGGCAGTTAGGTGCTTTCATTCTCCTTTGTAACAATTTGTTTTTGTTTTTTTTTTGCTAACCTAATATTGAAGTTCTAGATTACCTTGAGAAAAAATAAAGAATGTAGTGTGAATTGTGTGTGGCTTCTAGCTGGAAGAGTATGCGAAGTTCTAATAAGATCATGGCAGATCATATTGTTACCTGAACTCCACATTCCCATATCACATGGTTACCTTTCATCCTTTTGCCTCTGTTAAAAACATTTATACTCTGCAAAAAGTAAGATACAAGCTGAAATAGGCAAAGAACAATGTGGTTTTGTGAAAGACAAAGGTGAAAGAAACACAATATTGATGTTAAGGATACTATCAGAACGAGCTATTCAAATGCAAAGAGATTTGTTTGTTTTTTTATCGACTACACAAAAGCATTTGATAAAGTGAAGCACAATAAGTTATTTTAAATATTACAGAAAACTCTAGATCTAGATTCGAAAGACCTCCGCCTAATCAGAAATCTGTACTGGGAACAAACTGCCGCTGTAAGAATAGATGAAGAAGTGAGTCAGTTTATGAAAATCAAGAGAGGCGTTAGACAAGGGTGTGTTTGCTCCCTTGATTTATTTAATGTGTACAGTTAAACAATATTACAAAAAATAAGAGCCATCTTGGGAATCAAAGTTGGTGGTGAAAACATCCATAATTTCAGATATGCAGATGACACTGTGTTAATTGTGTTACGTACCCCGTAACTGGGTTGCCAAACCAGCAGAAATGGATCACTCAGTTGGAGTCTGGAGTACTAGAACTAAGAAAGTTTTATTAAAGAAACAAGCAACACATTAATCGAAAGGATAATAAATGCAACAGTTCAGCGATGATAAACGCACATGTGCGCAGAATTAAGATAACAGCATCAATCAAGCTCTATCGTTGTCTAGGGGTAAATGACCAATTTCAAAATGACTCAAAGTTCAGTCCAGTTAGTAGTTCAGTTCGCAGTAATCGTTGCCATGGCGGTGGACAACGTGGGGGAAGAGAGACATAGAATAGGAACAACTCATCATTCAGCACAGCTTCACTCACAGACCAGCGAGATAGCTCACGAGCAACTTTTGGGCGGGTCCTTGGTGATGTCACCTGAGGTCACCGACTGTGACCCCTCCTCCAGATGCGGTCGATCCTCTGCAGTGAACCCGGCACCCAGGCAAGGGCGGACACACACCGGGTTCCCGCTGATCGTACCTTTCCACCCTGGTCGTTGTCTGGTACTTCTCACCCACTCGTGAGAAGCGTACCGCTTCCAGGGTCTCGTTACCTCGGGTGGCGTGTGTGTCTGTCTTAGCGAACCTGTCCCATTTTATCCCCCTGCTGGGGTATCGCCTGTCCATCACTTCAAACAGTTCAGGGTTCAAAGGGGGGGGAGCCGCTCCAGACAGCTCTCTCTCCCACATCCCTTCATTACACATCTCCAGACGCTGCTCCATTGTTCCTTATCTCTCCTTCCCCTGAGGGCAGGTGGCAGACCAACTGCTGATGCCACTGATGCTAGCCCAGGCCAGCAAACATCTTAATTTTATGTGTATTCTCGTAACAATTGCAAGGACGGAGGAAGAACTACAAAACTTAATTGATATAATTGTTGAAGAAAGTGCAAAAATGGATCTCTCTATCAATAGCAAAAAGACAGAATATATAGTGATATCCAAAAAGAAGGAGAATCCTATCTGCAGGCTGAGAATAAATGGGGAAGACATAAAACAAGTAAAGAACTTTTGCTACTTAGGAAGCTGGGTGACATCAAATGGCAGGTGCGACTTGGACATCAAAAGAAGAATAGGGATGGCAAAAGACACCTTTACGAGAATAAAGAGTATACTGACCAATACTAAACTAGGCATGACAACCCGCCTCAGATTACTGAAATATTAGGTTTATCCAGTTATGTTATATGACTCAGAATGTTGGACAGTATCTAGTAATTGAAGGAAATGAATTGTGGCAGCACAGATGTGGTTTTTGAGGAGGATGCAAAGGATATCATGGATGAAACAAATATCTAACGAGGATGTCATGAACAGAGCAAACACAAAAAGAGAAATAATGTATGAGATCACGAAAAGGCAACGTAACTTCATTGGACATGTGATTAGGAAAGAGGAGTTAGAATGCATGGTAATTATGAGAAAGATTGAAGGGAAGAAAGCAAGAAGAAGACAAATGATGATGGAGACAGCAACCAGAGAATTGGAAATGAATAGCAATGAATTGATCCACTTGACCCAAAACAGGAGTGTGTGGGCCATGGCAGTCAAAGCTCAAACTGGGCACGGCACCTGATGATGATGATACTCTACTTCCACCACCATTTGAGAAAGAGTTCTGAAAGCTAAACTCCTTTAGATAAAAACTTAAGCTGCATCTCAAAATTAAAGGAACCACTCTTTATTTTTGAACGATGGCGTCTATATTTTAGATTCTATTTTTGCCCATAAGAATCAGTGTCATAACCCCTTTAGAACTGTGATTCCCAACAGGGGTTGGTTATGTGTCCTAAGGGGGCGCTAAGGGAAGTCGTCGCGGGGTGTTCAAGGTTCTTGGGGGTGAGGAGGAAAGCAGCACCCTAACTATAGCACTATAATTATGAGACCTTGTGTTATTGGTCAACCGCGCTAACTGGAATAGTATAAAGGTAGCTTACCGAACACCAACTCTATCCCTACTGACATTCAGATTCCAATCTGAATTCTTTGTCAACGTAATTTTTGCTATTGTGAGCATCTTCTTTCTTTTTCAATATTTTTATTAATTTCTTGCGTAAAAGAATATAGAGTACAGTAGGATATATAATATCGATTACAATATATTGAAATCACAGATGATGTGTAATTATCCCATATCCATATAAATTAAAATATTGAAAAGAGATAATTTTATTATACAAAAAAATCTAAACCCACTACCAGAAAAAAAAATGGCTATTTGGTTAAAAAATAGGAAAGGAAAAAATCCTTAACATATAGTAAAACATATCATTAGCCAACATCTGTGCTTAATAGCAAATCAAAGATTTTGAAAATAATTCAAGAAAGGTCCCCACAATGTTCAGCGAATCTTCTCTAAATTTAAGCAAGACATAACATCGTGTAACCAATGAGTATGAGTAGGCAGAGTTGCATCCTTCCACTTAAGCAACAATGACCTCCTGGCTATAAGAGAGAAAAAAAGGCCAAAATATGCAGAAAATGTGTCTCCAAAATAATATCATTTCCTCCAGCAATACCAAATAAGGCAGCCAAAGGATTAGGTTTAAAATTTACTTTAAAAAGCACCGAAAAAGTTTGAAACACTTCCTTCCAATATTTTTCAAGACGCTGACAAGTCCAAAACATAGGGATTAGTGAAGCTTCTCCATTATTACATCTATCACAATAGGGAGATATCTCCGAATAAAAATGAGACAGCTTACCTTTAAGACATATGGGCTCTATGAGCCACTTTAAATTGTAGAAGGGAATGACGGGCACATAACGATGAGGTATTAACCAATTTAAAAATTTCATTCCAAGTGTCCTCAGAAATTGAAATCTGTAAATCTTGTTCCCAAAGATTTTTAATTTTATCTAAAGGAATATTTCTCATTCCCAACAACATACCATAAATATTAGACATAGATGCATTGTGGAAGAGTTTCAAATTAAAAATTATGTCAAGTAAATTTTTATCTGGACTTTTAGGAAATGTATGTACTTGAGAACGCAAAAAGTCTCTAATTTGTAAATATCGAAAAAAGTGAGTTCTTGGTAGGCTATATTTAACTGACAGTTGTTCAAATGAAGAGACCATCTCCAACAAACAAAAAATGAATACATTTAATACCCAATCTATTCCACTCTTTAAAAACTACATCAGACATAGAAGGTTTAAAAAAAATAGTTAGAAAAAATGGGACTGGACAGTGAATGAGCATCTTCATCTTTGTCCCGCTGTTCCTTTGCGTGCCGCTACCATCGTTCCATCTGTGTCAGCTTGCTGCTGTCATCAACATCCGATAGGCATTTCCAATTTCTGTTCCTTTTTAATTTTAATTTAGCCTTGTTAATGATGGATAATTATGTATGGTGCGATCTCTGAATCTGAAGGCGGTGAAACCTTGAATTCTAATCCTGCTAAAATAACAGAAACTACAGAAAGTGAGTCAATACAATGCTACATACCTGGAGTATGGTTTTATTCTGTTCCTGTCAGATCAATGACACCCATGTGTCTTGTTTGTAATATTGTACAGCGTAATGTAGCTGTGAAACCATCAAGGTTGCAGGAACACTACCGTAAAAGACACCCTGCAAAGGCTATTTATGGTATTACTCAGTTCCAGAAGATGAAAAAAGCATTTGAAAAGTATTGCACACTCAAATTATTTGCTAAAAAAGCTAAAAATGACCTTGGTGATCTCATTGCTTCTTCCAACATTTCCTAAATGACAGCAAAGTGTGGAAAATCTCATTACAATTGGTGGAAGATTAATAATGCCTGCTGTATCAGAAGTGTTCACCACTGTTCTCAAAATGGATACCTGTATTTTAAAATCAAGTCCTCTGAGTAATAACTCTGTAGCCCGTAGTATTGAACAAAATGACTGAAGATATTGAGTATCAGTTATGCACAGAGCTACAAAAAAACAGAATTTGGGATGCAACTGGATGAGTCAACTGTGCAAGACAACGAGGCATTGCCTTTGGCATATATACAGTTTATCAAAAGTGGAAAAGCATATGAAGAGATTCTCTTCATAAATTTGTTAAAAACAAATATCAAAGGGAAATCAATCTACGACAAGTATATTGAGGATAACAGTATTCCAATTAGAGACATGATTTCTTGTGCAACAGATGGAGCACCATATGGTTTAGTGGCATTTATGAAAAAAGACATTCCAAGTCTGTTTACAATCTATTGTGTAACTCATTGTCAGCATCTTGCAGCTAAAAACCTCAGCCTGCAACTTTTTTCAAGTAAGACTCCTTGTAATATCTGCTATCAACAAAATTAAAGCTCATCCAGTAAATAGCAGAATATTTCACTAGTTATGCCGAGGTAACGATGAAGAGTATGAATGCTTCTTCACACTGAAGTGTGTTGTCTGTCAAAAGGCTACTGCTTAAAACACTTTGATCTTTTTGACACTGTGGTTGAATTTTTGCTTAAAGTCAACAAGAACTGGGGAAACAAGATTGAACTACATGGAGATGTGGTATATCTAGCTGATCTGTATGACAAACTGAACATTCTAAATATAAAACTGCAGGGTGAGAGTTTAAATTTAATCCATGCAAAAAGTGCAGTGTCCACTGTTCTTGGAAAACTGGAAAAATATAAGCAAAACAATGGGAGACGGATGTTCTGAAATTTCCCTGCATGGAAAGTACGGCACTCTCTTTCATAGAAGGTGATTTGCAAGAGTACTGCTTACACCTGCAATCACTGAAGAAAGATTTTCAGAATCGGTTCAAGGATTTGAACAACCTGGAAATTTAGGACTGGGTAATTAACCCATTTCTTTGCAAGGTGGAAGAACAGGAAGAGAGCTTGCAAGAAGAAATTATCAAAATTCAGAACGATGAAGAAGCAAAAATGCTTTTCAAAAATGTCGGCTTTTGTGGTATGTGGCTACACTGTCATACAAAGTTTTCTGGTATTTGGGGAAGAGCCAAACTGCTCTGCATTATGTTTCTATCCTCCTGCCTTGTTGAAAGAAGCTTCAGTGCAGTGAACCACATACTCACAAAAAAACAGAAACTGCTTGGACATTGAAAATGGGGACTTGGAACTTGTGCTGTCACAGCTTAAACCAGATATTTCAACTCTTGCTAAAAAAAAACCCATCAAGCTCAAGGAATACATTGATACCGAAGCTGCTATACAGCACACAGGTATTCTGTAAGCTAGGTTTAAAGACAAATAAAAAATTAAAAGGGAATAATTTTTCTTATGTTAGCTTATGGTAGACATGTTTTTACACTATGCAGACACCAAAGGGATTGTGCCTAAGAGGGTCGTTAGGCTAAAAAAGGTTGGGAAACACTGCCTTAGAGTCTTGCTCAAAGTGGTGAATAGGCGAATATTTGTTCTTGCATAGATTTTCAGAAAATGTTATATACTTCACCTTGTGAGGTGGTTAGCTGAATTTAAAGCTTATCAAACCATTGATCTTTCAAAATATTTTCCAAGTTGCAACAGCAGATTAAAAATAATATACAGGTACTCAAGTTAGTATAATTGGTAGTATGACATTCCTGCAGGATCAGTGTTGATGTGGCTACCGTTTATAATGAGAGATTTAAGTATGAGCAATCTACATCAAATTACAAATGTATTAATAGATTAAATTGAAAGAACTGTTGTAAATAAATATCAGTGAGTTAAGTGCAAAATCATCTACATTTGACCCAAAGATATTTAGTCTGGCATATTTTCAAAATTGTAAAAAGCTGAAGCAAGAGAGTTTGTCAGAAATTTGGAAGACCATATTTGAAGACAAATAAATTTTTAAAAATATACATGATAAAAATAGTTCATGTTTATCTTTTATCAAGGACTCGAATTTGGAAGGGGGTGTGGTAGAAGTTATGCTATTTAGCTGTGTTTATCTCTCACTTTGATTAGTATAAGCAGGTCTGGGCACTGTACTTGGAAAGGGGAAGTATAGCATAGATTTACAAAAGGGTTATTGTGGGATTAATATGTAGGGAGAAATTCAAAATATTTTTAAATTCCATTATATTTGAGCATATAGTCTAAAAGTTAGAGCCAGGCTTTTAGAATATGTAGGAAAAATATTAAAACACAAAATTAGCTGAATGTTTAGAACTCTATTCTGAAAGGAGATGAATAGTGTGTATGACTAGTAAAAAAAGTCTATTAAGTAGAAGACAAAGTTAATACCTATTAAATACTGTAGTCTCTTATAAAGCGGAGACAAGTTACAGTAATCTCTCCCAATTGAAGCAAGGTAATAAAGCATATGAATGAAAGATAGCTACAGAATCTGTCTGCAGAATTGTGTATATTGAGCTTGATAGCTAGGAGTTGCGCCATTATCTCCACTCTAGCTGCTTATAGTATTGTCACCAAATTGGTCTAAATTTAAATAAGAAATTGGTTTAGTGTATGATAGCCAAAGTTATTAAAAGAACAATGGCAAATATGTGGAAATAGGTCACAGATGAGCCATGCTGTCACTGCATCATAAAACAAGCTTGAGGGGATAGATAGTTTATTCATGTCTTTTTTAATGTTCCCAATTTCAGGTTTTATTTCTGTCATCCTGGAGCTATCTCAGTTTATCCAATTACATATTTTGTCGTTGTTAGAAAGTAAATGATAGATTAAGTATTATGCCTGTTTTGTTGCTGCTATACTTCGGCCAACAAAGGTAGGGTTTCCAGATCACCACCATTGTTATTTTCTTGACCAATTGAACAGCTTGGTTGTGAATTTAGGAGTGGTGAGAGGGGACATTTGATAATTATTATGAAATTTGTAGAAACATTCTAATATATTTTAATTGATATTTTGTAGAAGAACGATTCCTTCACTGCAGAGAATGGCAAAATCCTACTCTATGTTCAAAGCAATATCAGGATTTTTCTGTTTATTTTTACAGAAATGGCTGAATGCAGACTTAAATGGGAAGTTCAAATTGCCTGTTAAAAATGAATTCATTCCTACGAATTTTGAGATTTTCCCTTTGGAAAATAATACTACAACTTTTCCAGCTCTCATTAAGGTAAACTACTCAGTCTCCAGATATGTGAATGGGCGATTAGAGTTGAAAAAAATCACATTAATGTGATAATGCATTTTTCATTTATATAAATATAGTTGATATTATTTTAAAATCCACCTTTCCAAACGGTGCTGTAATAGCTGATGATTGTTATAATTTAAATTTGCTTAGCCTTTCATTAGAAAGATGCAATTAGATCAATAATGGTTAATAAAACATTGATATTAAAATGTACTCATTTGGTGGATTCATTTGGAATTAAAATGTTTTTTTTGTTGGAGGGGTGGAAGTTGAATGCTTTTATTAAATTAATGCTGATGTGAATGAATACAATATTTTGCTTTAAAGTTTGTGGCTATGTTTGTAAGGTACTTTAAATTTCCTGCACTGCACTAATGCCAATTGAACAAAGGATTATTTTTTTAAAAAGTATCTGCAATACTCAAGTAACGTACTTAAAACTTTGTCTTGCCTCTTCTGATGGTGTTGTAGCAATGTATACATGAGCCCACCATAGATGTATGAATTGCTTAATTAGTATACATGACACTAAGGATAAATTAATAACTATAATTAATTTGTCTAAGATGGCATATTTTTTTAAAAATCAAGTGTGTGACAACATATCACAGGACATATTCCAGCTGGTGGTGTAGTGACATTTGCACTGGACTTTGAGGCGAATGTTCCTGGGTTTGAATCTGGCCAGCTTTCCATCCATGCTGGGTTGAGCATCAAGCTAGCAACTCGGCCTTGTATAATAATTAAAAAAGCGCCAAAATGCTAAAGAAACAGCAAGGTTGCTGCCCAGTGTGTCACAAGGCACGCAAAGGAACAATAATATTCAAGATTTGTATTTATTCTTCATTGCGTGGAAAATATATAGCTATCAATTATGTAAGACTTTATAAATAGGTGCAACAGTAGACTCTTTTGCCCTTTGAGCCTGTTTTACAATCACCAAGGATGTGCTTCTTCCTGTACCCTTTTTAAGAAACTATCTCTGTATCAATTGATTTCCTTAATTTCCACTAACCTATTGATATGTATTTTAAAGAACTTGAAGACTGCCATAGCTCTCCAAAGTAGAGAATTCCGAAGACTCTTCAGCATCTGAAGAAATTTCTACTCATCCTGATTGATTTCAGATTTATTTATCACATCTGCACAAAACATTCAGTGAAATGCATTAATTAAATTAACAACCAACACATCCCAAGGATGTGCTGGGGGCAGTTTTCAAGTGTTGCTACATGTTGCTGAGCAGTGACTGCATTGCTTGTTCCAGCTACCCAACACTAGCACTCAGTCATCGTCATGGAAAAGTATAGCACAGAAACGGCCTTTGGACCATCTAGTACATGCTGAACCTTTTAAACTGCCTAGTCCCATCGACCTGCACCCGGACCATAGCCCTCCAAACCCTGCCATCCATGTACTTATCCAAACTTCTCTTAAACATTGAAATTGAGCTTGCATGCACCACTTGTGCTGGCAGTTGATTCCACACTCTCACAACCCTCTGAGTGGAGAAGATTCGTTCATGTTTGCCTTAAACTTTTCACCTTTCACCCTTAATTCATGACCTTTAGTTGTAGTCCCACCCAACCACAGTGAAAAAGCTTGCTTGCATTTATCCTATCTATACTCCTCATAATTTTGTAAACTTTTATCAAATTTTCCCTCAATCTTCTACATTCCAAGGAGTAAAATCCTAACCTATTCAATTCTTTCATTATAACTCGGGTACTCCAATCCTGGCAAACTGTCCTTGTAGGTTTTCTCTGTACTCTTTCTACCTTGTTTACATCTTTCCTGTGGGTAGATGACCAAGACTGCACACAATACTCCAAATTTGACCTCACCAATGTCTTACACAACTTCAACATAACATCAATTCTTTGATTTATGAAGGCTAATATGCCAAAAGCTTTCTTTATGACCCTGTCTACCTATGTTGCCATTTTCAATGAATAATAGACCTGTATTCCCAGATCCCTTTTTTCTTCCGCACTCCTCAGTGCCCCACCATCACTGTGTAAGACCTACCCTGGTTGGTCCTACTGAAAAGCCACACCTCACACTTGTCTGCATTAAATTTTATTTGCCTTTCTTCAGCCCATTTTTCCAGTTGATCCAGGTCCACTGCAAGTTCTTATAGCCTTCCTCGCTGTCCATTACACCCTCAATTTTGGTGTCATCCGCAAATTTCCTGATCCAGTTACCCACATTATCATCCAGATGATTGATATAAATGACAAACTGCAATGGTTGTAGCACCAATTCCTCTGGCACACTGCTAATCACAGGCCTCCAGTCAGAGAGGTAACTCATTGCTCTGTTGCACCAATAGAGGGCAGGGATTCACATCAGGTTCCTGGCACAATACACTCCATAAAACTTCTCACATAATGTCATAATTACCTTAGCTGTGTTGATTTCTTTACTATTGTTTCTAAATTTGCATCCTGTGCACTAAACAAGATACTACATATTGGAGACCGTTTTGCTGAACACCTACGCTGTGTCCGCCAGGTAAAGCAGGATCTCCCAGCGGCCACACATTTTAATTCCACGTCCCATTCCCATTCTGATATGTCTATCCACAGCCTCCTCTACTGTAAAGATGAAACCACACTCAGGTTGGAGGAACAACACCTTATATTCCTTTTGGGTAGCCTCCAACCTGATGGCATGAACATTGACATCTCTAACTTCCGTTAATGCCCCACCTCCCCCTCCTGTCTTCTATCATTTTGGATCTCCCCCTCCCCCTCCCACTTTCAAATCTCTTACTAGCTCTTCTTTCAGTTAGTCCTGACGAAGGGTCTTGACCCAAAACGTCGACTGTACCTTTTCCTATAGATGCTGCCTGGCCTGCTGCATTCACCAGCAACTTTTATGTGTGTTGCTACATATTATGTGTAATGAAAATGTCTTTGAAATTCAGATTTACTTCATATGGTGATTTTGAGATCTTTAGTTAGAATCACAGTAATTATTTTGTGTTTACCTCATCACGTCCCCTCAAAATTTCAAGCACTCAATCTCTCTTTTAATATCTTTTGTCTAATTTTTCCTGATGTGTTTTCACTGAGTCTCTGTTTGTACCCAAGCCCTCTCATTCCTAAATTATGTGTGAGTCTTTTCTGCACTTCTTCAAATATGTTCCAAAATAAAGAACCAAATGTTTTAGTTCTGTTCCACTTTCCAAGGATTCTACCTGTCTGTTGACCATCTCCAGCATTCTCTGTTTTCAGATTTCCAGAACCTGCAACGTTTTGCATTTACATTAAATACACCCAACATTTGGCACAATATTTTAGCATTAGCCCAAATGATGCTTGCAAAAAGTTTAATGTTAATTTCAGAGGACAACTAAATTTGTCAGTATGTCTGTTAAGTTTATTTCCTACTGACTGGTTCCATTTTGTAAGTGGCTCTTCCATGATCCAACAAAGACTGGCAGAATAATATCTATAACTCATTTGATCATCTGTTCATTTGACATTTTAAATTTCATTACATTTTTGTTAGGTGTTTTGGCAGGTGAGTCTGTATACCAGAAGTTAGGATGCTTATTTTTAATAATGAAGTTGCAGTGCTCTATTTTCTGATTTGATCTTTTTATTGCAGGATACTGCCATGAGCAAAGTGTGGTTCAAACAAGATGACAAGTTCTTTTTGCCAAAAGCATGCTTAAACTTTGAATTTTTTAGGTATGCTCTTCAAATGGTGATAAATTCCAGCAGTAGAAATAATAATGTTGTGTAATTTTAAAATATCAGTAAAGAAACTGTTGAAATTATACTTCAGTTATTTGCTGAGAAAATAGATTGTATATTTATGTAACACTGATCATTTATAGATATTTGTCAATGAATGTTAGTTTTATTTGTTGTTTAGCATACTTGAGCCAAAAACCTTGTGATACAGTGCACATACAGTATTCCAGGGCATATTGTGCACTTTAAAGAATGTGTATACTATCTGGAAGATGAGTTTTTAAAATATGTGTGCTTCATTGAGTGCCTCAAAATAAGCAGAACTCTAAATCACAGATGTGTATTTATTCAAAAATGAATAATATGTGCATTGGTAAAGTGTCAGCTTCCATACCAACTCCACTGACAAGAATTCAGTTACTATACCTTGATTTTTAAAAATTCATTCCGATATCAAATTGATAACAGGCATATCTAAGGAAGGAACAGAAAAATAAAATTTCTCAGATGGCAGACTTATTGGCTACAAATTTCATATCCTATAGGAGCATAGGATAGTTCATAGGTCTTGGAGACCAGGAATGTAAGAAATAACTGAGCTTAAGCCAGGATTTCTGAGCTTGAGGGCATCTGGATTCATTATGGAATATAATGAAGTCAAAGAAATTCCTGGATCATGGGTTCCAAGAACAGGCCACCTGCACTGGGACCAGTTTTGGATTAATGGGTTGTATTTCTGTGGAATGGGGCCAGATATCCTAATGAGATTGAGGATGGTTTCAATAGAATGAAAGGTCATACCAGATAGAAGAATAAGAGCTACCGAGGAGTTAAAAATTGGATTTGGAATCAATGTATATAGTCAAAGAGTAATGAAATACATGTGTTATTGACCATGTGGAACATGACACAGTCATATTAATTGATACAAGATTCACGACAAACTACTAAAAGAACTTACAGGTCAGGTATCATCTGAGGAGAGAAACAGGCGTTTTGGGTTGAGACTCTTTATCTGGACAGATGTGGGGTTTCAACCTGAAATGTCCACAGATGTTGGAACTTGTTTAATTTCAGCATTTGATTCAAGTAGGATGGTAATTGTGATCCCACTGTACATCTAACAGTAGTCAAAAATGAATGACTAAATCGCATATTTTATCTTTCACAAGTTCAAAACATCCCGAGTGGTTTTCAGATAGTGAAATGCTGATAAAGTATAGCTTACTGATGTAATGCTAGAAGCCTAATGAACTGAGAAACAAATTGTTTAAGAAGTCTTACTTAAGGACATCACAGGAAAAGACTAACAAAGCACAAAATGTTGATATGGAGGCTTAAAGATCTTTAGTAATCTTTAGTAAAATATAATAGAATATAAGAGAGGCTAAGAATCTTTTTGCTTTTTAGAATAGGTGAGCTTAATTTGCAAACATTGAGAGAATACTTGAATAAATGTGACAGTCGCAATTATATATAATTCTATCATGTGAATGAATTAATAGATTGTATGAAATACTTTGACATGTTTTTCACATTTATTCATTTCATTGCCCGTCATTGATGTGCTTCCTATTGCTCTTTATTGTAGAGTTTAAGCAACTCGTTCTGTATTTTTCATCTGTAATCAACTTTATTGTGCCTACCACGATTCATTGAACAGCTTGCTTCATTGTGGTCACATAATTGATGGCATGTGTTCTAAAACAATTAAATCTGCCCTCTATTGCTGTCCAACTTAGAGCAGATTCTTGAGCCTGTGTGCTTAAAGTGAATTTTCATCGCTGACTACAAAGGAAGAGAGAAATAAATGATAAGTAGGTCGTCTACAACCAGATACGTCCAGCAGAGGCTGTAACTTTTGAGGAGAACTGTGGAGGCATTACACAAAGATTTAAAGCCATAAAGGAATTTATTAGTGAAGCATGATTTCAGTGATTTAAAAAATTTTCGCAGGACAGCATTGTATACTCAGTGGCCACTTTATTAGGTACACTTGTTAATGCAAATATCTAATCAGCCAATCTGTCACAGCAACTTAATACATAAAAACATCCAGCCATGGTCAAGAGGTTCAGTTGTTGTTCATACCAAACATCAGAATAGTAAAGAAATATAATCCAAATGACTTTAATTATGGAATGATTGTTGGTGCCAGACCAGGTGATTTGAGTATCTCAGAAACTGCTGATCTCCTGGGATTTTCACACACAACAATCTCCTAAGTTTATAGAGAATGGCATGAAAAACACAAAAGCATCCAGTGAGTGGTAGTTCTGTGGACAAAAACCCTTTGTAAATGAGAGAAATCAGAGGAGAATAGCCAGATTTGTTCAAGCTGACAGGAAGGGGTCAGTAACTCAAATAACCACAGGTTACAACAGTGGTGGGCAGAAGAACATTTCTGAATCCACAACACGTTGAACCATGAAGTGGATGGGCTACAGCAACGGAAGATCACAAACATGCACTCAATGGCCATTTTATTAGGTACAGGTGGTACTTTATAAAGTGGCCACTGAGCATATAAACCAATTATCCCCTACTTTAAGTATTATATTACACAAAATGAGATGTTGCAATTTAAAATCCAAGGTTATTGAAATGATGAAAATTGGAACATCCTTTCTTTAATTATGCTATTGTCCACATTTTTGTTGCGAGTTGGAAAAAATCATGCTTTGAAACTGTTATCAGTTAAATATGTAATACAGTTAATCCTTTGCATAACACAAAGATTTATCTAATTGGCGGAATGGAGGAAGATCCAAAATCTTCACTCATCATCTATCTACATGACTATATTTTCAGGTGATGGTAAATTTGATTGACTTGCAATATTTAAATTTTTAGAAAGGGATTTTAATATCTGGCATATTCTCTTTCAGCCCATTTGCTTATGTGGATCCATTACATTGTAATATGGCCTATTTGTATCTTGAACTGCTGAAAGATTCCCTCAATGAGTATGCATATGCAGCAGAGCTTGCTGGCTTGAACTATGACCTACAAAATACAATCTATGGAATGTATGTAAGTACCCAAATTCAGTGAAACAGCAAAGCTCTCTATCATCCTTAAATTTTTATTTTTGTGTGCACTTTTTTTGTTACCTCACTTCAACCTTGCCCTCCCCACTATTGATAATTACTCTTCCATCAAGTAAACATTGTATAGCCATGCGGCTGCATATACATACTCTACAGTCATTTTGCTTGAATTGTTGTAATGTCACTGTTGAATATTGGCTGCTAACAGGGAGACTGTTGCCACATTTATCATTTTTGTTTTCTTCTCGTTAGTCCCTACATTTATGCTGACCCTCTTCATTGCAACCTGACATTCCTCTATATCAGGTTATTGAGGGATGATTTAAAAGAGTATACATATGCAGCACGCCTCACTGGCTTGGTATATACGCTAGTTCCAGCAATGAAATCAATTCTTGTAAGTAGAGCGGGAAGAGGTTCCTGCTTCAGATTAACCAAGCTGCTTGCAGTTTATGCGTGAGTTTTTAATTGCATGTTTAAATTTAATTACCATGCATGAAAGTTGGTTTTGTGGTGGATCCACAAATATCCAGCGTGTGGCAAAAATGGAATTTATTAAAATAATTCATGTCACAAACTGCTTTGTTAATTCAACCGTCTTTGCATGTAATTTTATATTCTTGGCAAATATTGATATTCTAAATTATTTTTGTATTTTAAATGGTTTTAATTTGCATTAGTCTACAACAGTATAATATCTTTTTATCTACACCTGCATTAGTGTATTAAGCGACTGAGAAACATGCGAAAACTGTAAGTCAGTTTGCAAATTCAGCATGACCATATTTAGCTCCCTAGTTGTCTGGCTTTATTCTAACTCACATCCAGATTTCAACAGATTGGTAGGTATGTTTCCATGGGTTGAAGTGCCTAGGTTCTGCTCTCCAGATCATCTTTTAAAGAGAAATGTGCCTCGTATTTGTATCTTCAGCTACAATGGGATATATCGAACTACACACAACAGTAGTGGGTAGTAATGTTAGCATTCAGCCTTCACCTCTGCTCTTCCAGCTTTATATAATTTGAACTGTCTCGCGGTATTTCTTACATGAAGACATGAACTGTCTCAACATTTAAATCCTGATATACTGTAGAAATGAATCACTCTGGCTATGGATGGTTATCATCATATTGTCTAGTTTCCATGCACTTTTATTTTCACTAATTGAAATTACTAGGATACTTGGATCTCTTTAAACTCTTTTTATTTAAAACAGCCTTGTATTATTTCTTGATGTCTGTGCTCCTCTGCATATTATAGTGTTTTTTTAAATTTATGCCTCTGTTCTTGTGGTTCTTCCCAAAATGCTATAGCTAGCCCTTATCACATTGACTTGCCACTGTTTACAGTTGTCATTGTTTTCTGTGCTTCTTTCTTCAGTATCTTAAACAAATTTTGATTTATCCTCTAGATCTATTTGTCAAAAAATATAGCTGGGGAAACAGGATACTGTACTAATACTTGACACGCCACTTTCAGCATTTATAAATACTAATTCTCCATTTTTTGCTCCATTTCTTCTCATCAACTCAGTTGAAAAGTATTTTAAAAAGAAAAGTAAAATATACAACTTCAGAAAATCCATATAGGCCATCCATGTTCATCCCATATCCTTTACCCTTGTTTTGTCATATTAAAACTAATTGCTCCGTAAATACTTGGTTCACTGCTTTCTTCCATCTTGAAGCTGTGGTATCACAATAAGGTGAACGGTAGGTAGTCATGGTTTACCTCCATCATCTGATGATGCGCATTGTTTGTCTTCGCTGTTCTGTATTGTTATTCAAATTGACCATTTAAAGCTTTTGCTGCTATGTAACATTTTGTCATTCACAAAATGGCTAACAAAATGTTAATAGTGTTGTCCTGATGGATATTTTTGTATTCAAGTTGTTTTCGAAGTTCAAAGTAAATTTATTATTAAAGTACAGTTGCAAGAAAAAGTTTATGAACCATTTTGTAATTACCTGATTTTCTGCATTAATTACTCATAAATGTTGTCCGATCTTCATTCAAATCACAATAATAGACAAACACAATCTTCCTAAACTAATAACACACAAATAATTGTACTATTACTCATCAATATTGAGTACACCATTTAAGCAATCACACTGCTATGCTTGGAGGAAAAAGGGCACTGTGCACCAACACGAAAATCTCATCGCAGTTGTGAAGCTTGGTGGAAGGAGCAGTATGGTTTGGGGCTGCTTTGCTGCCTCAGGGCCTGGACAGTTTGCAATCGTTGAGGGAACAATGAATTCAAAATTGTATGGAGGAATGGTCTAAAATTCCTCCTCACCATTGTGCAATGCTGATACAGGAAACTTTTGGTGGAGGTTATTACTGCTGAAGGACTTTCTACAATTTATTAAATACAAAGGTTCACATACTTTTTCCAGCCTAGACTGTGAATGATTAAACAATGTGTTCAACAAAGACATGAGAAGTGCAATTGCTTGTGTGTTATTAGTTTAGGCAGATTCTGTTTGTCTATCATTGTGACTTAGGTGAAGATCAGAACGCTTTTTATGAGTAATTAATGCAGAAAGCCAATGCAGAAGGCTAATTGCAAAAGGTTCACAAACTTTTTCTTGTAACTGTACATATACGTATATATCACTATATATAACTCTGAGGTTCGTTGATTTCTTGAGTGGAGTAAACTCGAAGAAGGAATTATTTTTGTTTAATTACTCTTAGAATTTTTAAAAGTAAAGAAAACCTCACTTGATCATTCATTATATTTCTGTTCAGATCCTATTTTTCCAAGAATCTACAGTTTCATCAACCACATTAGGGGCTTTAATAAGCTGTTGAGTGTTGACAAATAAGGGTTTTAACAGCACTGTAATAGTACTCTGCCCACCTTTTCAATCTTGGGTTGAAAGCTGCTACAGTCATATCAAAGAGAAATTTTTCTGTGTTTAGTAAAGAAATGTAGTTGAATTTCCCAACTCCATAGAGAAATTGCAGGTAGTATTTCCATGCCACTCTTATCCAAGTGAGGAGATCATGGGTTGATGCTAAAGAAACTGGGGAATTGCTAGAATGCACCTTATAGATAGAACATCAAAGATGAAATCATTGTGTAGGGTGCACTTGTACAGTCTGCTTTATACACAATAACATGGAGCTGTTTCTTGCAAATGGACAATACTCCACAAATTCCTTTTTTGTGCATCAAAGGTGATCTTGGAAATTGTAGGGAAAATTATATCTTACAAAATTGCCAGTACATTATAATTTTTAGTCAGTTGTTATTCAAAATATATTGCTAATGGAGAATTTCAGATGTTTCTTTTATTCGGATTATGAGATTATGGCATCTCTGGTAGGGCCTGCGTAAATTGTCATTTTTAATTGATTTTTGTAAAGATGATGAGGAGCCATGGAAGTTCGTGGTTCTCTTTCATTAATTGTTGCATCGGGAGTTCCAGGACTTTAACCTATCGTGAGGGAACTGTAATATATTTCTAACTGGGGATTGTGTTTGACATCGAGAATCTGCATGCCGTGGTACTCTTGCCTTTTGTGCCTTGTAGATGTTGTCTTTGTGAAGCACTTGTCAGCTCATGCATAGATCTTGTTGCGTATAAGCATGGATTACTTAATTTCTAAGGAATTACCTGTGGACCTGAACATGATTTCTATGTCTATGCCAATGAGATAAAAAAGTTGAAATGGTTGAGCCTTTGACACTACCCTAAGGATAATTGTTGAGTGAATGAGAGTAGATTGATCTTGTAGTCAGATTATTTAGACCAGATGAATCCTTAATTTTTTGTATAGGATGTATCAGCACAGTTTGCTGTGTTGCTGGGTAGTTGCCATTACTGCATCTTGGCTGGAGATGTGGCTATATTTACTGCAGAAGCCTTCAGCACTACAAATGTAATGTTGTCCAGTAGTCCAAGATGTATATACAGAACTGTACAAAAGTCTTAAACACTATATATTGTCTTAAACACTGGAGGCCAGCGTATTGATGTTAGCAATCCCGAGGAAAGCTGAGCTTGATTATCCTCTCCATCATTCTGGCTGAAGCTGGCTGCAAATCTTCAGCCCTGCCTTTGGCAGTTGTGTGCTTTCCCATTAAATTAAGGCTGATAAGCCTTCTTGGATCCTATTTTTCTCATTAGCTATTACCTGTTTGTTGCCATTGTGATTGTAAAGATGAAATTTTGATATGAGCAGTCGCTTCTGGGTTGTTTACATGCATCCCTCAAGATGAAAATGATCATCAATGGCCAATTGATGTGAACATTTCTTTCCTTTTTATAGTCAAGTCGGGATGTCAGCCAGGTTTTGTTGTGTACGTCACTGAAACTGGTTAATCTGAGGAATTAAAGATGGGATTAGCATTTCATATTTATTTGTGAACTTCCTCATTTTTGACCTTTTGATGGGACATGGGTAATTAATGAAGCAGCTTAAAATGTATGGTTTTAAATCATTACCTTGGGGAACCTTGAATTTCAGAAACAATTATTGTAGATCCTTTCTGGAACAAACAACTAAGGATTATAATGAAGGATACCAATATATTGGCTGAATAGCATGATTTTGTGTGTGTATTTATTCAAGGAATCTGTGTCATAGTTCTCCCAACATAAGCATGTCTTTATCAGTTAGAGGTGAAATTTTTGAAGCTGTCTACACAAATATTGTTTGTTGATTTTGAGTCCGCTGTCTAGGTCAGTGCTAGATAGTTTAAAATGTTTGGTATTATTGAGAGAATTGATGGATCACTTTAGAGGGCATTTGAAAATCAATCACATTGCTCAAGGTCTAAAGTCTGAAAACAGAAATCAGACTGGTTAAATAGGAAATAGCTTCCCTGTTTTATTTCTGAAACAAACTAATTGTTTGACACCCCTGTAGTGACTAGAATTTGTATTAATATAAATGGAGGGAATTCAGAATGCATGGTTTGAATTCTTAACAACAGTGTATTTCAGCCTCACTGGTTATTTCTAAGAAGCCCATTCAAAAAGGGTCTTTGAATAACATTGTTTATGGTTTAAATACTGCCTTTTCACCTGAAATGAATAAAGTTTCTGATTTTCTTGGATACTTTGTGATTTAGAATTACCAATTGTTTTTCCTCGGCTTTGAATAAAAGCTTTACTCACTTCATTATTTTGTGCAATTTGACGAACTTCAGACACGTTCATCTAATTTGATTTTATGATGTTTTCAGTTTTTCTAGAGAGATAATCCTAATGTAATTCTGTGACTCATTTATTTTAAGAGGAAATTTTAAGTAAGATTAGAAAACAACATTTGTGTTGCAATTCTCTTGTACTGTAGGAGCTGAAGAAATTGGGTAGGTTATAATCAGTTGACATTTGTAATACTGATAACAAAAATCTGCTTGGAGAATTTGTTATTCAAGGGATCAGGAAAAGCAAAAGGGGTAAAGGAAGCTAGCATTGTTTGATGTGATTATTTGAACATACCCTACAAATATGACTTTTGTTATAGACTTTGAGGTGAGATGCTATGTGCCATAGAGTCACATTCTGGTAGAGATGCTGCCTTGCGTCACCAGCATCCCTGATCATTATATCTTGTAACATCTCTGTGATGTTTGCATGTTCCATCTGTGACTGTGCGGGATTCTTTTTGGTTGCTGCTATTTCCTCTTACATTTCAAGGATGTGGAGGTTGGTAGTGGTGGAGGTTGGAGGTTCAAGTGATGTGGAGGTAATTGTCATCTGTAAATTACCTTAAGTTTGAGGTGAGTGATAGAATCAAGAGAAATTCATTTAGAATAAAGAGAAAATAAAATAATGTCAGGGTAAATGGTTGACACAGACTCAATGTGCTGAAGGGCCTGTTCCTGTTGTTTCAACTCTATCAAAAGAAAGCAAAGCTTCTGTTCCATTTAGTTTGGTCACATGAATTTTATGCTTTTTTAGTAGAATTTAAAATCTAACATGGTTACAGATACATTGCAGTCCATAATTTATAACCTTCAAAATGTCTTCTAATTATATAAATGGGAATAGATTTAAATGTTTTGCACAAATAACTGGAAAAACTGCTGGGTATATATACTGAGTTTAATGTAGAGCTTTTAGAATGTTTTTGAATGTTAGCTGTTTGTCATTTATTGCATGAAAAATCTCAATTCTGTACTTGCCAACAGCTGTCTGTGAAAGGGTATAATGACAAGCAGCACATAATTCTTAAGAAGATAATAGAGAAGATGGCTACCTTTGAAATTGATGAGAAGCGATTCGAAATAATCAAAGAGGCAGTAAGTTGGCATTCATCACATTATCTTGTCGTTATTGTGAACAATCGTTTATTTGTAATACTTGTCTAAAAAATTAAATTTAAAATTATGTCACTGACAAATTAGGAGATTCTCAGTCTTGTATTTAAAATGATACAGAACAGCCAAAGGGGAGTATGCATGAGAGATTTACTTAAAGCAGGTGTTCCCAATTTTTTATATGCTATGGACCCCCTATCATTAACCGGGGGCGGTGGGAGGGGGTGTCTGTGGACATCGGCTTTGGGTGCTGTGTATTTTAGGATGAATTGAAAGAGTAATAGAGCATTTGTGTCATGAAATTTAAATTCAGCCCAGAGGAAAGGAATGCACAGAAACTAAATATGAGATTCCATTTATTGATAGATATGCGGTTATTTTATAAGAAATGTGAACTATAATGTACAAACTGCAGAAGAGTATAATCTGTGCTGACATCTAAGTTTATAAGTTGTCAAAAAAAAGTTTAGTCGAAAGCAACCAGGTATATAATGATACTTGTAATGAGTGTCTTCTAATTTCTCTTTCGTAAATCAAAGTTGGGATATGCAAAATTTCAGCACAGGGACCTGCCCAATGTCTGCCTCAAAGTGCTAGAGACCTGGATTCAATCTCCTATAAATATTTTCTGTATTATTTTCTAAGTGATACAATAGGATTCTGTGCAGATAATTAAGCAAAAATGAGAATGTACAAAATTGGAGGCTCCCTTGTGATTTGATTTGTACATGCTGATTGGTTTTAAGAAACAGATGCATAAGCATTCTTGTCTTAACACAATAATGAGAGACTGTAAGTAGGATGAAATAGGAATATATTAAGAGGTATACTTAATTAAGTGAGTGGAGAAAACATGAGGTCATCTGCTTTGGACCCAAAGAGGAAATGAATTTTTGAATAATTAGGAATCGCTGAGGAACAAAGTTCGTGGGTCGACATAAGGCTGAAAGATCTGTACTATGTTGTACTGTTTTATGTTCTAAAGATGTCCAGCAGCCTAAGAGCATCAATCATTATAATCTTAAAAACATTTACCAAAAAAAAGATTTTATTGAACGATTTGATCTTCATTATAATGTGATGGAGCGATGGTAAAGGATGTCAAGCATTTTTTAAAAAAAAATATCGTTTCATTGGGCCTATATTTCTGAGAATCACATCTTACAATATATTAGCATTAGATAATAAGCAGTGCAAATTTACCAAGATGACAATTGTTTGTGATTTTTAACTTTCCCTATTGCATTTATTGTGGAATTCAGCTTCATCTGCAATTGTTGCCTCCTTAAATAGAAAAAAAACTTTTGACTTTGTCTTGTCAAATACAGATCTATGTCCATCTCGCAGACTCAATAATTTAATAATATTTGTAAACTGGTTAGATGGAGTTAAGATAAATCAAAGTTAATTTGTTTAAATGCTAGTCTAGTATTGTTTAATATTGTAACTTGTTTGATTGATTTTATTACTTTGTGTAGCTGTTAAACTCTCTGTACTTCCAAGTTCTAGTGACAGTATAACATGTAGTATCTGAAAGTATGCTCTACCCCCACTTGTACAACATACTATTTATTTGAACTGTGTTTTCACAATTTTGATAACACAGTATTTCAAATATGAAGTTCTGCTCAGTAAATGAAGACCATATTAAAACTTGAATCTCTTTAGAGATAGTCAGCAATACTGGGTTGGCTGGGGATTAATGACTGTTCTTTATTTCTTTTAGTATATGCGATCTCTGAATAATTTTAGAGCAGAGCAGCCTCACCAGCATGCAATGTATTATCTCAGACTGCTAATGACTGAGGTGGCATGGACCAAAGAGGAGCTTAAGGAAGCATTGGAAGGTAGGTTCTTGGTAATGTGAATATTATACATAAATGAGAAACAAAAGATCAACTTTTGGAATTAAGTTCATTTTAAAGCAGTATTGTGCAACATAACTAAGGGGTAGCCATGGTAATTATGGTTATATGCTCATCGGGATAAAACACCTGCACCTATTGTAGTACGCAGGATCTGCATGCAAGGACTGTGGCTTTGTGTAATGGGCCAAATTCACAGTAAAGTTGTACTTTGTTTCAACAACATACCTTAACAGCAATTTCAGAAGCATGCTCTTTGTTGCATTTTATGACTTCCCTTCCACCCCACGCAAACACTTATCTACCTGTCCACTATGGGATATGCATAAGGTGATCAAATTTCTCAGTGTTGCCTACTTGGTGGGAATTTTCAGCCAACAACTTAAAATCCAATCTTGGGTAAACATCACAATCAGGTGCCTGTTACTTTGCTGATATTTAGGGCAGCAATGAAGGTCCTCCATGCAAGTGGAACAAGTGCCGTCCCTGCCCCTATACCTCCTCCCTCACTAACATTCAAGGCCCCAAACTATCCTTCCAGGTGAGGCGTCACTTCACCTGTGAGTCCGTTGGGGTCATCTACTGTATCTGGTGCTTCCAGTGTGGCCTCCTGTACATCAGTAAGACTTGACGTAGGTTGGGAGGCTGCTTCGCCAAGCACCTACACTCCATCCGCCAGAAAAAGCAGGATCTCACGGTGGCCACCCACTTCAATTCTACTTCCCATTTCCATTCCGACAAGCCAGTCCACGGCCTGCTATACTGCTCTGATGGAGCCGCATTCAGGTTGGAGGAGCAACAGCTTGGATAGCCTCTAACCTGATGGCATGAGCATCGATTTTTCAAACTTCCGGTAATGCATTCCCCATCCCCTTTTCCCTCTGTCACCTTATCTCCTTGCCTGCCCATCACATCCCTCCGGTGCTCCTCCTCCTTCCCTTTCTTCGATGGTCTTCTACCATCTCTGGTAGAAGATTCCCCCTTCTCCGGTTCTTCATCTCTTTCATCTATCAGCTTCCCAGCTCTTTACTTCACCCCCCTCCCCTTCCCGGTTTCACCTATCACTAACTATCTTGTACTTCTTTCTTCCCTCTCCCCACCTTCTTGATCTAAATTCTCATCTTTTTTTCCAGACCCTTGATGAAGGATCTCAACCTGAAACGTCGACTGTTTACTCTTTTCCATAGATGCTGCCTAGTTTGTTGAGTTCCTCTAGCATTTTTGTGTTTGTTCCTCTATCTCTGTCTGTCCTAGCTATCTTCTCTGTTGTGCTCCAGGTGTGGTTCAGGATCCTCATTTCTGCCTCAGTGGTATGGCACCAAGTTGGCTTTGGCATCCTGTGTTTCCTCCGTCCTTCAGGAGTTCAGTGAACTGCTGTCACGATGATGGAGATGGCCTTTCTTTTCATTACAGTCCCGCTCCAAAGTTTCCTCATGATTGTGGCCATGTCCTCTTGGTGACACTGAAGGAATAGGGCGTGGTTGGAGATCTTTCTTGGCCAGAAAATAAGGAGGATCTTCCAGAGGCTCATGGTGTGGAATGACGTCAGCTTGGCAAGGTGCTCTCTGTCGTGCACCAGTGTTCTGACCTGTACAAGAGTGTAGACAGAACGCAGCTCTGGTACAGCTTCACTTGGGTGTGGACGCTGTACTTGATTAATCTCCATATATTGAAGGACTTCTCAATGCTTTTCTTTAAAATGATAGCTACACCATCATGATGCTGATCATCTTCCCTTCCTGAGTATAAAACTGCTTCACCAGTTGCTGCCTTTAGTCTGCCAGACCCTGTCCATCTTTTTTTTACTGACACCCAGTATATTTCTGCAGTTATTTGTGCTTGCTTGCCAATGTTGTACTTGGATTCAGGACCCCGTCACAGCTACTGTCATGCAAATCCCGGATGAAGACTCAGTCACACACGCTTGGGGATTCATTGCTGTTTCCATAACAAAATTTTTTTTGAGCAGTCAGGGCTGTTAGCCCGAGCTGAATCCCCAAACCTGGAGAACCTGTGGAGCATTCTTAGTCTGACCTCTACCCTTTGACTTGTTTGGCATGAGTGACTCTACCAATAGTCAAAGCACAAGGCCCTGGCTCCAGGCACACAAACCTCAAAATCCTACGGCAGGATTGTGGTCCACTTGGAGGATTTAATTTTGAGTGAAGGAGGTGAAATACCAATCTCGTGCTGTTCCATTCCCCAGTTATGCAGTACTTAACAACAGTTAGAAATCAATGCCATTTCCCATGCAGACGGCAAACACAAAGGGACTTGTGAACCCCTAATCTGTCTTAAAATTATACGCCTGTCCCAAGGTAAAACACATGAGCAATACTCCAATGAACCAGGTCTCTCTAAAATGAATGCTGATGAAAAAGCTCCTTTTAAGTGAAAAATATATTAAGAAATTGTGCTTGGACTTCATTGCAGCAATATTCCTGACCCTTTAGCGGAGGGAATATTGTTGCTGAAGTAGTTGGGTATGATTTGATCCTGGACCAGCAACCATGGACTTAACCATTTTATTTGACATTCTTGACATCTACAAGTTGGCAGAGTTTACTATTTTTGAGTTCTACAAGTAAACAACTAGTTAAATTACCATGTCCTACAATATGTTTCTCCAATTGTCCTTTTGTGATCACTGATCCCCATCTGCCTTAGTGCATATTATACATTTTTACAGATATTCAAGCATAATTGTACTTTTTGATATACTTTGCCATGAGTCTCTGATAAGTTTGTGCTCTTGAAGCAATAACTGAATCACTAGCTTAAACCACTTAATTTCTGATTAAAGTAAATCACCATTTATTTAGTTCTGCTTTTGTTTGAGAACTTTGGTACCAATGCCACAGTATTATTACAGATTTTGTTACTTGCGTTGTTTCTTTCTGTGAAATTCCATAAAATGCTTTTACTTTTGCTGGTTGGGCTTGATGTTCTGTGCTACCCCTGAATCTGGGTGAAGTGATGTATGAATCCAAGAGCTTGCGAATAAAAGACAAAAGTCAAGTAAATCTGACTAAAGTAAATTCACCTAGATTCACAATATTTACCTATTCTCACTTTCCTGGTAGAGCACTTAAAGGCATTCTAGTATGCTACTTTAGTACTCTGCAGCAGTAATGTAATTTTTTAATAATGAAAATTGATTTATTTATAATTCTGTTCTAGATGTTACACTCCTTCGTCTCAAGGCATTTATACCTCAACTATTATCAAGACTGCACATTGAAGCTCTTCTCCATGGCAACATTACCAAACAGGTTATTCAGTCACTTTGTCAAGTGTACTAAAAATGCAACTAGTTGTTGCTAAGTTATTAATGCTCTTGGATCTAATTGGAAAAAGTTGTCAGTGAAGTCGCCAGCTTTTTCATTATTTTGAATATTTGCAGTCTTAGATCAAAAGATACATCTGCTGAATATTTAATAGTAAGAGAATTACAGTCCTCGATTAAACAAAATTTAAATATGCAAGGATAAAATTAATAAAGTTATGCAATACTTTGGTTTATTTCAAGAATCTGTAATTTTTAGGAAAAAATCTTTCACTGAAACTTACTAAAATAAAACCTGCACAAACTTGATAATCCATACTCTGCAGATTTTGTATTTAATTTAACATTTAATATTCTCTCCTCATTCCAGACTTCTCTGAGTATTATACAGATGGTCGAAGACACACTGATTCAGCATGCTCATACTAAGCCTCTTCTTCCAAGTCAACTTACCCGATACAGAGAAGTGCAGCTTCCTGACCGTACGTTAAACTAGTAATCTGTTCATACCTTTTCGCTTGATCATTTGTATGTCCTGAGATTCTCTCCTATGTTTATTTATTTGTGGTAGTTGGATTCAAAATTGCATTGATTGCAATGCCTTTAGGATAGCAAGTCAGGCTTCAGAATAATAATTAAAAGGACTTTTTCAGGATAAGGTTTTTAAATAACCTTGTGCTAGCCACACCAGCAGAATCATAACCAGCACAATTTCAAGCCAGTTTTCATTCTTTTATTCATTTTTAATATAGGTAGTAATTATGAAGGTTATACTAAAAACTTGTGTTTGGGTTGCATACACTATATTCAGCAATATGCTTCCTATAATTTCTTCAAGTAATTTTTGAATTGGCATTTCTTACTCTTTCAGGGAGGTGAGGCAGGGGTGGGAACCAGAGCAGTAGGTCAGTGAGTGGAGAGGTTGAAGAGAAGGTAGAGGTCATAGATCTGAAAGCAAGAATCGACGGGCCTAGATTAGTCATAGTCATACTTTATTGATCCCGGGGAAAATTGGTTTTCGTTACAATTGCACCATAAATAATAAATAGTAATAGAACCATAAATAGTTAAATAGTAATATGTAAATTACGCCAGTAAATTATGAAATAAGTCCAGGACCAGCCTATCGGCTCAGGGTGTCTGACCCTCCAAGGGACTAGTTGTAAAGTTTGATGGCCACAGGCAGGAATGACTTCCTATGATGCTCTGTCCTGCATCTCGGTGGAATGAGTCTCTGGCTGAATGTACTCCTGTGCCCACCCAGTACATTATGTAGTGGATGGGAGACATTGACCAAGATGGCATGCAACTTAGATAGCATCCTCTTTTCAGACACCACCGTGAGAGAGTCCAGTTCCATCCCCACAACATCACTGGCCTTACGGATGAGTTTGTTGATTCTGTTGATGTTTGCTACCCTCAGCCTGCTGTCAATGAACAAGGTGGGGCTGATGGGCTGGCGTGCATTTATTTCAATGTGAGGATTATTACAGGTAAAGCAGACAAACCTAGGGCCTAATTAGTACATTGAACTATGAAGCTGCAGCCATTACGGAGACATAGCCAAAGGAAGGGCAGGACTGGCAACTCAGCATTCCTGAATTGATTGCCAAGGGAGAATTGCTTATTTGGGAATCCTGTGATTTACTAACTGCAACACTTTTTAAAAAATGAAATGTTTAAAATTTGAACACTTCAACATGATAAACTATCAAATGATGTTTAAGAAGTTAAATTTCTTGTCTATCACTTTTAAGGACAGAAAGATGGGCTTTGCTGTGATGGAATCCATTTTGATATGTGTATTCCCCCTGTAAATGTTAAGAAATCTGGATGTGTTCGTTTGAAATTAAGACGGAACAAAGGGTTATATGACCTAATTGGCCGGTTTAATGACCTCTGAATGCCCTCATGCACTCTTTTTCCCAATGAAGTACTTTTGAAATTTAGTCGCTGTAATAATGTAAGCAACATATCAGCAATGTCCCACAATTAGCAATGTGATAACGACCTGATAAAATGTATTAGTGATGTTATTGACAGATTAATATTGACCAGCTGATTGAGGTGACACCTTTGCCCTTCAGAATAGTACCATGAGATCTTTTTTGTCTATGAAAGCCACAAGTAAGACCTTGGATTTAGCACCTCACTGGACATATGACACCTCTGATACTGCGGGAATGTTGTACATATGCATTAATTCATCAAGCTAGATTTTTGTACTCTGTTTCTGGAGAGGTAATTGAACCAAAACCTATTGACGTGTTGAATGAAATGATAATTTAGTTTCAGGTAACTAGAGTTTGGACTTCAATACTTCACTAACCACAAACTGTATGAAGATCTTAGTATTTAAGCCCATGTGATATTGTTGACGATGTAAATTCAGTTTTGTGCATTGATGTACAAGACTGAGCCAAATGCAGAGTATTTTTAAGGCTGTTTCAGATATCTTAAGACTTTATACAAAGTAAACAAGACCATCTGAGATTATTTTTGGCTTTTCGAATCCAGTTTGTAGAACTATTCTTTTTTTCTTATAGTTAAGCATATTAATGTTAAGTGTTTTTGCTGCTACTGGCTTTTTGGAAAAATGAAGCTTGCAATTCAATTCTTACTTTAATGCTAAAAATTCTTTTGTATAATTAAGAATGTTATAAGTACGATTTCCTTAAAAACAAGCTTTCAGATGTTGTTAAAAACGTAATTACTCTGTTTTTAAAAGACAGTTTATAAAAGAGAAGCATTGTACCAGTATGTTGCTAATTGGTGGAACTTGAAAGATTGCTAATGTCAGTTTGAATTAGGTGTGGGTCTATTCATCAGGGTTGTAATGAAGTAATATGAACTAGGATGCTAAGGGAATAGTCTGCTGACTAACTCCAAGATTGCTTTTGTCGTATGCACCTTGTATAGGGGGATGGTTTGTGTACCAGCAGAGAAATGAGGTCCACAACAACTGTGGGATTGAAATCTACTACCAGACAGACATGCAAAACACCCATGAAAATATGCTGTTGGAGCTTTTCTGTCAAATTATATCAGAGCCATGTTTCAACACACTACGAACCAAAGAACAGTTGGGTGAGTCAAATAACTTGAATATAAGATGAAACTCATGACTGGCTCAATAAGCATGATGATAATGTTGTAGGAGTTTATCTGCCTGACTATATATTACACATTTTATATGTTAAAGATCAAAGGTAACAGCAGGACAATTGTAGCGTCACAGTGTATCTACAATACTTCCTTTGAATTGATTATAATTTTGAAACACCTTCATCTTCACACCCACACTCCAGACACCCAAGATAAATGTTAATTCCCACAGACTCTGGGCCATATTCATGCATATGCAGGCATCTGGGCTCACATAGGGTGTTTCATTGTTTGCAACCAACCCTAAAATGCAGCTACAGGAAGACCATTGTTCAGAGCTGCATGTTAAATTCAATCTACAATCACATTCAGATCTGAAAATTGGTTGCTGTTGAAATTAATGTTTGCTACATACCCTAACTTCAGAGTGCACCCTAACAGACATTATATTGGAATGAAAAAGGATCTAGTGCTTTCCCGGCATATATGACGAATAAACTTTTCTTGGGCTTCTAGCTGTGTACAGGTATCGATTATAACTGATGTTTCGATGACAAACTCTGCCATCTTCATCAAGAGATGATACCTGGGCATGTATAGTCCAGTGACATTTATGCCCTCATATTCCATCCCTCCTGATTGGTTAGTCCTCATCCAATCAATTTTCTGATCTCCCACCTTGTTTATAATCGAATTCCAGTTCTTTCTTGGAGTGAGACCTTTTTCTTCAGTAAAATTCTTTTCCTTTAGTTTTATTTCCATGGCTTCCTTTACCAGGTAGTCCCAAAAGCCATTGGTGCGGCACAGTAGCTTTATGTCATTAAAGTCAGTCCAATGGCCAGAATGAATACAGTGTTTTGCTCCCTCCAGTTTCTCCAGGTAACCCAAATGGATACGCCTCCTGGCTCCTTGATGCGGGTTTCCACCATGTGTCCCATCTGCCGAAATTCACTGCTCTGCATTCACAGGGAATCCTGTAAACGCCAGCCGACCTGAGGCCTAGGTCATCTTTGACCTGCATAAGCTGTGACTTGAGCTTCCTTGCGGGTGTGTGGATGGTATTCGGTATTTCTTCGGGATCCTGGTGATCCTTCCGAAACCATGGAAGTAAAGGGGAGTCAGGCGGTAGCGACAGGTTCCTCCTCATTGTTAGGTTTCCAGGCCTTTTTGTGTCAGCCCTTTTAAGGACCCAATTAATTTCCTTCACCTTGTAGCCATTCTGTAGGAATGTCATACATAATCGTGCATAGTCCAAGGCTACCGTCCAGTTTCTGTCGTATGAGAATGTCCGGGAACGGGAGGCAACCATTCTTCTCCATCTCCATTGTGAATTGAATGTTTCAATGTATGCTGTTCAGATGGTTGTGGAACTGTTGGAGTGCCTGGAGTCCATGAGGCCACACTACGAAGGTGTCATTGTCGTTTCTGAAGAAGCATTTGGAGTGTAAGAACCCTCTCCTCAAATTCCTCCATGCAGAAATTAGGAATAGCCAGTGACAAGGGTGGTCCCATGGCCACTCCATCCATTTGTTCATAGTAGTCCCCCTTACAGAGGATGTACATTAATGTAAGACTGTGTTCAAAAAGGTCATTGGTACCCTTAGCAAGCCTTGACCGTAGGGAGAGCCAAGCCCTCCTTAATGGGAACTCTCATGAATAGAGACACCACATCAAAACTGACCATTATGTCCTCCAGGTTCAGCTGGATGTTGGTTATCATTTTAACAAAGTTGGTGGAATTCCTAATGTGATGCTCCCAACCCCCAACAAAGCGAGACAGCATGGTCGTTAAATGCTTAGCAAGATAGTAAGTCGGAGAATCTAGCCCTCTGGTAATAGGCTTCGTGGGTACCCTCCTTAGGGAGTCTTGGTGGTACAGTCACCCGAGGTCTGCTGGCAGTCCGGATTTTTTCAGTAAAGCGCATATTCCTAATTTCTGCATGGAGGACTTTGAAAAGGAATAGACCTAAAGAAGTTTAATATTTTTCCTAGCTCAGAAATTCCAGCTTTATTGCCGAGAAACTATAAAAGATCTCTTCATCTGTAGGTTGTGACATTTTTACTTCTTTGACTTCAGAACTGGTGAACAATTTGGCAGGGTGTTCAGAACAGTTGTTCTCTCAAGGAAGCCAATAGGCATGGAAGAAGAAAATGGTGTGAGCATTAGTACTGGATGTTCTCCCTTTGGCTTCATTGTAACCTCCAAAAATTTGGAAAAGCAGGAACACTCTCAAAAATGATATATCAGCCTTTGGTAAGCCACATCAGGGCTCTTCCAAAGTGTGATCAAGGCTTTGATCCTTTGTGGATTGAAGGGTACATGAGGAAAAAAATAGTGGTGTATGCCACAAATGTATTCCTCGAAATGGTAAGTTGCTATAGATTCCTCCCTGTACCCTTTATTATAACTTGCAGGCAAATTCCCTGTTTACAGTTTTTTAAAAAATACACATCTATTTTGTTTCAACTTTTCCAATTCATTTGACAGTCACCACTGGCATTCACAAAACTTTCAATTATCAATTTTGTACTGTAACTGAAAACTCTTAATAATTTCAGTATCTCAGAAATTTTGTCAGATTTCCAAGTAGTTCTGTCCAGGTGTTGTAAGCACAAAGTGTGTGGATCCTGCCCATCCATAGGCATGCCAATGTTAACACAGTCCCTCACCTTCATTTACCAAGCATGATGCTAATATTTTAAATGGTAATCATAAGCATCACAATGCAATGCAGATGAAAGGTAGCACTTTCAATAAATTAGTTACATTTTCACAGAAGAAAAGTTTTGTGTGAGGTGTGCATTCATGAGAAGGCAAAGATTTATCATCCACACTTAATTGTCCTTGAAAAGACATTGAGTTGCCATCTGGAGCTATTGCCGCGTCTGTTTCCACACTACTCCATGTAGGAATTGTACTAGTAATGGGATTTGGAGAGGAATTTGCACAAGATACTACTCCTATGCACATGCTGCCCTTGTTTCAATTGAATTTGCAAGATGCAGGCAATGATTCTGTGAAATTTTTGCATACTTCAGTGCTTCAAGGAGGGGTTGTAATATCAATTAATGGCATACCTTTATCCTAGCTGAAGTCAAGTTACTCCAGTGTAATTGGAGCTGTAGTCATCCATGAAAGTAGATGGTATTCCGTCCCAACACATACCTAGTAGATTATAGAAATGTACCAAGTAGCACAAGTGGGAGCAGGAAGTTGAAAGGGTAGGAAGAAAAGGCAGGATGCATTCTGTAGGCAACATATCTGAGAAAGCTTCTGATATGTTAATCAGACCACTACTTGCAAAATATGGCTTGATTTTAAGCAGGGAGAGAATCCAAGGTGCTTCAGGAAAGTTGCAAGCATTTGGCTTTTGTGAGTATAAAGTCCCTGAATCTAGAAATGGGAAACACTTGGACAGACTGTACAAGTGGTCAAACTGGGAAGTAGTGGCCAATATGAGAGAAGAGTGATGTTATCCATTTTTGGTCCAAGAAACAAGAGTTTTCTTTTAATGACACAAAATCAGGAGCAAAATAATTGTCCAGGAAGAGAAATCATCAAAACCTACGAGGCAAGTCTATAAAATAATCATGTACAAAAGCAATAAATAATGGAACATTGAAATATTGGTTTGATTCCTCTGTTCAGATCCATTGAGTGTTGGGATAACCACAATTTGACTAAAATGCTCAGTATTCGGCAGTGCACCTGCGAAAGGAAATACTGATCTTAGACAAACTGCAGTATAAATTTGCCAGTATGCTACCAGGTTTTAATGCACTGCATTTTGAAGACAAGTTGCATAAAGCTGACTTACATTCAGTTGAGTTTAGAAGACTGAGAAGTGATTTTTAAACTTGTCAGATTAAAGTGGTGGTAGGACTTTGATAGGGTAGTGAAAATACTTGCTGTGGACAACTTACGAGTAATATCAGAATTATTTGTTTTAGTTATAGTGTTTAGTAGTCACCTGAAACAGTGCCAAAATGCTGTAGATGTAAGGTCAATTGAAATTTTCAAGACAGAGGTTGAAGCATGTCTATCAAATTGAGTAATAATTAAGGTGTGGTTCAGCCAGTTTATTAGGATAATTAGGACTGAGGGACTGAATGGCCAGCTTTTATTCCCTTTGTAATCTAGTTCACAACAGACTTTGCAGCTACATCTAGATTGTGCTCTCTGGAAACAAGTATTTAAGTTTACAAATGCAACTACATTGGACTGTTTCAGCAATTCTGCTGATATGCAAAAAATTTTATAGTTGTGCAACCTACAGTGTTAATCTGTGCAAGTTTTTACATTATATAAACATTAATTAATTGCAATTAGATCCATATAAATTATTTTTACAATTATGCTTACTTGAATTTATCTTTCCTTTGTGGCAGGTTATATTGTGTTCAGCGGTCCTCGACGAGCAAATGGTGTTCAAGGACTGCGTTTTATTATCCAGTCGGAGAAACCTCCTAACTACCTGGAAAGTAGAGTCGAGGCTTTCCTAAAGACTATGGAAAGACATATTGAGGAGATGACAGAGGAAGCTTTTCAGAAACACGTTCAGGCTCTGGCTATAAGGCGTCTTGATAAACCAAAGAAACTCTCAGCTGAATGCGCTAAGCACTGGAGTGAAATAATTTCTCAACAATATAACTTTGACCGAGGTATTATAAAATAAATATTGCTAATGACATTGCCAGAAGTAAAATATGTGGTTTATAGGACTCAACCGATTACAGAATATAAAACTGGTTTTCACAAATAGGAGCAACAAACACAAAATGCTGGAGGAACTCAGCAGGCCAGGCAGCACTTATGGAAAAGAGTAGGCTGTTGATGTTTCGGTGCACAAATAGGAAGTTACTGTCATTATTTGTTTAAATGGTGGATTGGGGTTGCAGTTTTTTTCCCATTTCTTCCCTGCAGACAAGGGAGAAGGGAGATATCCTTTCCCCTCAAGCCTTTGGTAATACTTTGTAACTGGCCAATGGCAAATAAACATGTTAGGATGTCACCAGCACAGGTTTGTTTTGATTTGGTGGTAGTGATGCTCTTTTTGGGGGGATGGGGAAAAGTGATAGTTAACAGTATTGGGAAAATGTTGCAACATTGGAGCAAGTTGTAATAATACTGCCGATACACAGCTGTTGCTGAATTCATACAAACTTGAGCCATGGTTCCTCCAGTTGACTTCTCAGTTCTGGACTACAGCTGTATGGCTATACTTGTTTTTTGTAACAAAACATATTTAAACTAAACAACAAACAACCGCTTTGCTGAACACCTACGCTCTGTCCGCCAGAGAAAGCAGGATCTCCCAGTGGCCACACATTTTAATTCCACATCCCATTCCCATTCTGACATGTCTATCCACGGCCTCCTCTACTGTAAAGATGAAGCCACACTCAGGTTGGAGGAACAACACCTTATATTCCGTCTGTGTAGCCTCCAACCTGATGGCATGAACATTGACTTCTCTAACTTCCACTAATGCCCCACCTCCCCCTCGTACCCCATCCGTTACTTATTTTTTACACACACATTCTTTCTCTCACTTTCCTTTTTCTCCCTCTGTCCCTCTGACTATACCCCTTGCCTATCCTCTAGGTCCCCCCGTCCCCACCCCCCGTCTTTCTCCCTGGGCCTTCCGTCCCATGATCCTCTCATATCCCCTTTGCCAATCACCTGTCCAGCTCTTGGCTCCATCCCTCCCCCTCCTGTCTTCTCCTATCATTTTGGATCTCCCCCTCCCCCTCCCACTTTTATATCTCTTACTAACTCTTCCTTCAGTTAGTCCTGACGAAGGGTCTCAGCCTGAAACGTCGACTGTACCTCTTCCTATAGATGCTGCCTGGCCTGCTGCGTTCACCAGCAACTTTGATGTGAGTTGCCTAACTTAGATTAGAATGAGAATCCTAACTTGTAATATGATTCCAGATAATATTGAAGTAGCACATCTGAAGACGCTGACTAAAGAGGACATAATAAATTTCTGCAAGGTAAGCTGCCATTCTTTTCTCACCATATGATAGCAGAAATCTGAGGAATTGTACATTTTGCTTTTCTCACAGGTCACATGAATTTGTCTTGTGTCCAATGAATTACAAGGTCCATTTGAAGTTCTTTTATAACATCTGTGCAGATGTGTGTCTTCTGCATCTTCTGTAAAAAGTCCTCATCAACCTTGGATGTTTGTTGACTTACCCTGCGATAGCTGGTGTTGAAAAAGTAATCACACGAATAGTACACCAAGCTATAAATACGGATGTATAATTTTGCTTCTTTTCTTGGTCATAGAGTAGTAGTGCACTACAGCACAGAAGTAGGCCTTTCAAGCCATCTAATCCGTGCCAAGCTGTTATCCTGCCTAGTCCCGTTAACTTGCACTTGGACCATAGCTCTCCTTAACCCTCTCCATGTACTAAATGTTGCAATTGAACCCATGTCCACCATTTCTGCTGGCAGTTTGTTCCACACTCGCTCCACCCTCTGAGTGAAGAAGTTCTCCTCCGGTTCCCCTCAACTATTTTTACCTATGATCCTGAACCTATACCTTTGTTCTAGTCGCACCTGACCTTAATGGAAAAAAGCCTGCTTGCATTTACCTATCTATACCCCTCATAATTTTGCATACTTATATCAAATCTCCCCTCATTCTCCTGTGCTCCAGGGAATAAAGTGCTAACCTATTCAACCTTTATCTATAACTCAGGCCCTCGAGTCTCAGCAACATCCTTGTGATTTTTCTCTGTATACTTTCAATCTTATTGATATTTTTCCTGTAAGTAGGTGACCAGAACTGCACACAACACTCCAAATTTGGCCTCACCAGCGATATATACAACTTCAACATAACATCATAACTCTTATACTCACTCTGATTTACAGAAGTCAATGTGCCAAAAGCTCTCTGTGACCCCATCTACCTGTTAGCCACATTCAAGGAGTTATGGATTTGTATTCCCAGATTTCTCTATTCTACCACACTCCTCAATGCCCCACCATTTACTGTGTAAATCCTACCCTGGTTTGTGCTTCATCTCATTTGGTATGCATTAAATTTCATCTGCCATTTTTCTAGCTGGTCCAGGATCCCGCTGCAAGTTTTGATAGCCTTCCTCACTGTTCACTACATGTACAATCTTGGTGTCATCTGCAAATTTGCTGATCCAGTTTACCACATTAGCATCCAGATCATTGATGTAGATCTCAAACAACAATGGACTCAGCTCTATGCCTGCAGTACACCACTAGTCAAAGGCCTCCTGTCAGAGAGGCCACTGTCTCGTTTCTCCAATGAAGCCAGTGTCGAATCTGATTTACTATCTTATCCTGAATGCTAAGTGACTGAACCTTCTTGACTGGCCCACCATACGGGACCTTTTCAAAGACCTTGCTTAAAAGTCCATGTAGGCAACACCCACTGTCTTTTTTGCTTCCATCAACTTTCCTGGTAACCACCTCAAAAAACTCCTCAGTCTTTTTTTCAGCATGAAAGCTTAAAAAGATGAAGGTATTATATGATATATTATAAATATGTTCCTATTTATTCCTAATGCAATAATTGGGCAAAAAGGTTGCAATAGCCACAGGACAGCACAGTGGCACAGCTAGTACAGCCACAGCTTTGCAACCTCAGATGCCTAGGTTCAATCCTGACCTTGGATGCTCTCTGGTCAGACTTTGCATGAATTCCATGTGACTGCATGGGTTTTGCCAGGTACTCCTCCCACATCCTAAAGGTTGGTAGGTTAATTGGGCACTGCAATTTTCCCTTTGTATATAGACGTGTTGCAGAATCTGGGAAGAGTTGATGAGAATAAAAAAAATAAGATTGATATAAAGATCAGTGTAAATGGCGATGGTCAATTTGGACTCAGTTGGCTAAGGAGCCTGTTTCTTGGCTGTAAACTATAACTGTAAGTATGCATTCCTTGAAAGGTAATCTAATAATAAGATAAGCAAGGTAATAGGAATATTTGAGAGTTACTAAGCTAAAAGCAAATTACTTCAGATGCTTCTGAAATAACAGCAAAAGATGTTGTAAGTACTTGGGAGATGAGACATAGATTCTGTAAAGAGCCAGTGGTTTTTTTTATCAGAACAAGGAAAATTGATAGAATTAGTTTTAGAGTTGCAGAGTGAAGGAGGTAGGTGAAGAGAGCAAAAGAGGACACTTGCGATAGCAATTAAATGCAAATTATTCGCTATTAGAATTGTTACATCATCTTTAAAAGTGGGTTGCTTCTTCCCGGTAATGTTTTGAATTTATAGACCATATCTTGAGGTGTAAAGGGAATAATTTTAGTTCAGAGAACACAATCTATACAAAATATCAGATGATTGTTTATGAAAAATAGATTTATTTTATATTTTCCCATTGCATAGACGGTCTTTTTGAAAAATCATCCTTGAATGCAATCTGGCAACAGGAAACAATATCAATTCTTGCATTAGACAGTATCTATGGAGATTTTTGCAATAGTAAAAACATTGCATAAAACGTGTTTTTTTTTGCTCAGTGTATTTTCTTTTTAGCTTCAAATTTACTCAAACTATTTTCTCAAGTGCTTCCAGACTAGTAATTTACTGAAAGACATTAAAGGGCATCATTCTCATTAATTTTTTTCTTTCCCAGAGTTTCATGTATAGCAGGAACTTAATGCCCATTTTCTCTCTCCACCCAGGACATCTGTGTTAGTGCTATGCCTCATCACCACTCTCCTAGTGCTTCCATATCTTACAAATCCCCTTTCAACACTATCCAATCATTCTATCCCATTTTCATTCTCTAACCTCACATGTTCATGTTATTTTTATTTCTGCTATAAATCTGCAGTTTGAAATCACTTTTGAGTGGCTAGAGCTTTGAAAGAAAAAGGTAAATACAATTAAAAATGTAGTTCAACAGGGTAATTGTAACTAGGTTGTGATAATACTCTTAATATATTAAATTTCCTCAAAGCAATGATCTGTTGATTATTTTGTCTCATTGTGAGGTCCATTTTGCATTTTAAAACGTTACTGCAAGTGAAGCCACTATGTATAGGTTACCCTATACCAATTTGAAGTTTTCAAAAATAAACTCTGATTTCATTTCATAATTGTGCTTGGTGTGATTGAAAGGCCTTCATAAAATAAAATGTGAATCACTTGTAATGTTTCAAATGGTGAATTAGGTCTGCCATTTTAAATCATGTCTATATTAAAGTTCAAAGTTCAACTGTAACACCTGATATTTAAGAATTCCCAGTTCAAAAAAGCCTCAGCAATTATTAATTCAGGAAGTAACCTTTGGAGTATATTTTCGATACCTAAGCTAGATATAGTTATCATGTAATTTTTTTTGTACATTGTGCAGCACAGCAGTATTTTGCCCAAACGATATAATCGTTTCCAATTTATTCCTAGCAGGAAATAGTTTAATATGTATTCAGTATTCATATGCAAATGTAACATATTGCACATTAAAGAAAGATGAAAATATAAATGTGATTCAAGCTGTTACCTAGCAACAGCAGGGATCCTTGATGCAAATTGTTCTAATGTACATGTTCACATGGAGCTCATTATCCCCAGTGAGAAATAAGGTTGTCCTTGAATGTAATTGTTTGCCTGTGTCATCAGTGAATAGTATCAAATTGTTTTGGTCACTTATTTTGAAGGCTTTAGATTCCACAGTATCTTGTAGAAAATGCATCCAGGCTGAGTAATTGCAATTCTGAATCTGGGAATGTTATTGTTCTTTTAATTTATGTACCATATTTTCATTCTAAATGCAGCATCTTTTCTTTCCTCTCCAAATGTGATTCACCTCCAATCTAGAGATAATGCTGCTGTTTGGTAGAACACTGCAGAAACCCACCCATACAGCTGTTCTCCTTTGGGCATTGACCAGAATTATAGAAGAAATACTAACTTAATGCTTGCTGTTTAGAGATTCATGGCACTGCTCTGGCATAGTTCAGTAGTTCATATGCATCCTTAGTGATCGTTGCCAGATCTCGTCACTGCAGCATAACTGCTGCCATAAGCAAGGTTTCAGAATCTGGTGTTGGCCACATTCACAGTAGTTGTCATTTTGAATCTTGGCCAATGCTCCCTGTAATTTTTTTTTATAGCCACATAGACCAACCATTGCTCTGAGCAGGAAATTTTTGCCCGAAAACTGCAAAGCACTTTAATAAAACATTATATAAAAGGAAATTCCAGCTACATGGCAGCAAAGGCTATGTGAGCGAGAGCACTTAATTACTGTGCAGCCATGCACCTGCGCAACTTAGAGGGAACAGTGATCTTGGCTTTCACAGAAGTCCTATAGTTTTCTTTAAATCATTGCCAGTTTTGTTTAGTTGAAGGCACCGGAAGCTAAGGCATTTTCTAAATAATCCTTGAGTGCAATAATAGAGGTGAAGACTTTGGAGGCAGATAAAAAGCAGTTAATTGTAATTTGAGGAAATTACAATGAAAAGGTACTGACAGATTCGTAAGTAGTCGATTCTGCAAGGACGATTCACACAATAATAGAAGTCTGAAATGAAAACAAGAATTCTAGAAATAGCCAGGCAAGGGAACATCTGTTGAAACTTTTCAGAATGATGATCTTTGGTCAGAAATGGGATAAAGTATGTATGTTTTAAGAGAAGGGAAAGGGGTGGAGAAAATTTAGGAAATATCTATGATGCGGAAACCACAGCAGATATGGCACAAAAAATGGAAAAGTAACTCACCTGATTAACAAAATAAGTCTTGTAAGGTTGTGAGACAAAGTACTGAAAAGCAGATTAAGAACAGCGTAGATTTCAGCAAAGGATAATAAAATTGAAAAAGAAGTAGAGTAGAGAAAGAAAAAGGCATACAGGAGTGAGATATACCAACTAGTGGAGTGGTGCCGCAGCAACAACCTGGCACTCAACGTCAGTAAGACGAAAGAGCTGATTGTGGACTTCAGGAAGGGTAAGACTAAGGAACACATCCTTATTGAGGGATCACAAGTGGAGAGAGTGAGCAGTTTTAAGTTCCTGAATGTCAAGATCTCTGAGGATCTAACTTGGTCCCAACATATCGATGTAGTTATAAAGAAGGCAAGACAGCAGCTATATTTCCTTAGGAGTTTGAAGAGATTTGGCATGTCAACAAATCACTCAAAAACTTCTGTAGATGTACCATGGAGGGCATTCTGACAGGCTGCATCACTGTCTGGTATTGGGGGGGGGGGTGCTACTGCACAGGACTGAAAGAAGCTGCAGAGGGTTGTAAATGTAGTCAGCTCTATCTTGGGTACTAGCCTACCAAGTACCCAAGACATCTTCCGGGAGTACTGTCTCAGAAAGGCAGTATTCATTATTAAGGACCTCCAGCACCTAGGGCATGCCCTTTTCTTACTGTTACCATCAGGTATGAGATACAGAAGCCTGAAAGCACACACTCAGCGATTCAGGAACAGCATCTTCCCCTCTGCCATCCGATACCTAAATGGTCATTGAACCCTTGGACACTACCTCACTTTTTTAATATATAGTATTTCTGTTTTTTGCATGTTTTTTAATCTGTTCAATGTACATATATTGTAATTGATTTATTTTTTATTATTTTTTTTCTCTTATATTATGTGTTGCATTGAACTGCTGCTGCTAAATTAACAAATTTCACATCACATGCCAGTGATAATACTGTAAACCTAATTCTGATTCTGAAACTAACCATAAAAATGGACATAAAAGCTTTTAAAAATAGATGAAAAAAAGAAGACTGGATCAAAGACTAGACTTATACAGGACCTTTGTGAGACCAACGGAGTACACAAGTTCACCAGACTTGGTGGAATTGTCTCATGAAGAATAATAGAGGATCTAATTGAAACTTTAAAAATTTTGACAGGAATAGACAGACTAAAAGAGCAAAGGATGTTTTCCCTGGCGAGAGGGTCCATAAGGAAGATTCACAATCTTCGGATGTGCAGCAGGACGATTGGGACTCAAATGAGAAGCAATTTCATAACTCAGAGTGAATCTGGAATTAGCTACTGCAGAAGGCTGTGGAGGAAATGGATGTTTTTATATATGTAAAAGCCATAAAGGGGTAAGGGGAAAATGTGGAAATGTGGTACTGATCAACCAGGATCATATTGTATGGTAGAGCAAGTTCAAGTGTCTGAATACCTGTACAACTGGTATTATTTCATTTTCCCAGTGTCAGAATCAGAATCAAGTTTATTATCACTGACATAAGTTGTAAAATTTGTTGTTTTGCAGCAGCAGTACAGTGTAAAAAAAATAGTTATTACTAATTTACAATATAAATAGTGTTGAAGACAAATATCAAGGTGGTGTTCGTGGGTTTTTTGGACTATTCAGAAATCTGATTGTGTGGAATATTGAATATGCATCTTCAGGCTCCTATATCTCATCCTTGATGTAGTAATGAGAAGTGGGCATGAGGATCCTTAAAGATGGATGCTGCCTTCTTGAAGCACCACCTTTTGAAGATATCCTTGAAGGTGTCTTTATCCTTCCAAATCTAATGTACACTTTTGTCCCCAAGTTGTAAATGTGTTTTACTCCTTTCATTGTTATTGATATTCTTTTCTTGCTTCCTCTTATCACACTGAATGCTGTGCACACTCAATATTTTAAAGCACTGCCTACCACATTTGATTCTATTTGTCAGGATAGTGGTGTCTTCCTGATTTAAATGAAATTTGTTAGTGGAAGCAACTCCCTTTGACGTGTACTGATGCCAGCCCATCTTTCTCCCCCTCCCAGGAAATGAAACCCTCTACCTCCCACTGAATTAGCTGTAAAATTAGTGTTATGATGTCCCTTGCTTGGTTTAAGTACCAATCTGACAGTTTTCTGTATTATTCTTTTAATTTCAACACCATATTTTCAAACACTCTTGGCAGAACCTTATTCATGGATATAAGGTCCTATGTGAACACTGGTAACTTTATCCTTGCCCTCTAACTTCAAAGACTCCAACTTTGACAATCCTTGTTGTTTCCAGGTCCCAGCTGCAGCTAGCATCATTTCCATAGGAGCAGAATTAGGCTATTCAGCCCATTGAGTCTGTTCCATTATTTCATCATGGCTGATTTATTATCCTTCTCAACTCCATTCTCCTGCCTTCTCCCCCATAACCTTTGACATCCTGACTAATCAAGAACCTATCAACCTCCACTTTAAGTATATCCTATATCTTCCTCTCCACAGCCATCTCTGGCACTGAGTTCCACAGATACACCACACTCTGGCTCAATAAGTTCCACACTTCTATTTTAAATGGATGCCCACTATTCCATGGGTTCCCAACCTGGGGTCCAAGGACTCCTTGCATAATGGTAAGGGCCCATGGATTAAAAAATGTTGGGAACCTTTGCTCTATTCTGATGCTGAGGTCTCTGGTCCCAGACTCCCCAACTATAGGAAACATCCTCTCCACATGCACTCTTGTCAAGGCCTTTCAATATTGGATAGGTTATAATGAGATCCCACTTATTTTTCTAAACTCCAGTGGGTACATCCCCTTTTTATTCCTGGATTAATTCTTGTGAACCTGCTCTGGTCCCTCACCAATGTCAGCACACAATACTCCAAGTGTGGTCTGACCAATGCCTTGTAAAGCCTAAGCATTACATCCCTGCTCTTAAATTTTACTTCTCTTCTTGAAATGAATGCTGACATTGCTTTAACCTTCCTTAGCACTGACTCAATCTGCAAGTTAACCTTTAGGAAATCCTGCACAAGGACTCCCAAGTCCCTTTGCACCTCTTTTTTAATTTTCACCCCGTTTAGAAAATAGTCTCTGCCTTTGTCCCTTCTACCAAAGTGCATGACCATACACTTCCCTATACTATATTCCATCTGCCACTTCTTTACCATTTCTTCTAATCTAAGTTCTTCTGCAGATTCCCTGCTTCTTCACCACTACCTGCCCCTTTGCCTGTCTTCATATAGTCCACAAAGTTGGCCAAAAGTTCCACCATCTACATCATTTACACATATTGTGAAAAGAAGCAGTCCCATACACATACTGCTTTGTCCATCCACCTGATTGGGCTTTCTAGCTTGTTGCTATGGTCAGTTTGACTTTCACTTTGTACACTGCTGTGTCAGCTAAGACTACAAAGAAAACAACTGAGATTCTCCAGCAATGCACAAGTGGCTTACATATTGCTTGCCTTGGAGTCCTATCCTGGCTGCTAATCAGATTACAACCCAACCTAATGCATGTCTGTCTACTAGATCAAAGTATTCTAGTAACACTCACACTCCCCAACATTCTGTAACATCTGTATTTCAGACATCACCTCAATTACTCTCAGATGGCCCAATGCTTTTCACAAACTTCCATAGGCCTTCACCTGTCTTTTCCCCCCTATAGTACTTGTTAAGTTATCTTTAATGGACCTATTATTATTAAATAGTACTTTTCCCAAAAAAAACCCAAATCCTTGAATTATTTAAACATAAAATGTATGAAATTAAATATATTCTTGCAACTTACTCCCACCACCTCCGCTGTGTGCTATAATGTCACTGTGATTTACATCATTTCTTTCTTTTCGATAATATTTCTCTAAGTCCTCCTTTTTAAAACCTTTGCTATTCAGGTTTTCCATTTTTGTGTATTCTAAAATTTGCCATAAAACTAAAATTCCTTTTATGCCCTCTCACCTTCTGCTGGTATTTGCAGATTCTTGTTCCAGGACCATAATTCTTTCTTTTCTCCAAAAAATAGATGATACATCAACTAAGTTTTTCATTGCACCAGTGCCTCCATGTAATTGTGGATATGACAATAAACTTGACTTTGACAGGAGGGATCTGGAACCCAAACAAATGTCATAAGTCGGGGAGGCGACTGCATTCTGAGTTCCACTTGGCAGAAGATGCTTACAAGCTCCATGGCAACCAGCAAATCATCACACTAGTCTCCAAATGCTTATTCATATATACAGGCTGTACATAAGTTGAGTGTTCATACTTTCTCATGTTTAGCCCAGTGAATCTATAACCATCTCTCAAACCATCAGCCCTATTTTTCCACTTATTTTCCTCTTGTCTATTCTGTTTTGCTTTCTTTTCCCCACAAGTCCTGACCCTCTTCAGTTCACATATCACTAGGTACTTATAGCACCTTGTTAACTTATGAACACATCTTTAGGATGTTGGAGGTAAATGGGGGGTGGTGGTGGGGGGGGGGCGCAGAATCAAATCCAGGTCACTGGAGCTATGAGGCTGCAGCACACACTATAGCGCTACTGTGCTACCTCAAATTAATGTGATCCCCACGGACCAGAATTCATGTAAGGGTAAATTTAAAACCAGTGGGTAAATTGCTGTTTTTATATTATTTCATTTAACCACTTTGGTCCATACAATCTAATTTATAATTCCTAAAGCAAAAGTTTAAAATAAAATCTCTGTTTCTACCAATGCTCATTTCCCCAGACTGCAACTTCTTGTGGCTTCTTTGGAGATTAGTAAGAGATGCAGCATCAGATTTTGCCAGTGGAAGCCACAGTTGTGAATGAATAAATTACACAGTTGTGTAATTTGGTGTTAGGAGTTGTTTACAGGGCACTTGCAAGCAAGCAGTGTCGGCAAAAATCTTGTTAGAAAGTCATATATAAATGAAGACCGAAAACTAAATAATTGAAGCGCAAAATCCTTTTGACGAAATAAATTCTAGTTTACTGCAATATAACAGGCAGTTGTTCTTCAATTACAGGAGCTCCTGTCAGTCGATGGTTCCAGGAGGCGCAAGGTCTCCGTGCATGTTCTGTCCCGAGACATGGATTCCTGTGAGTATTTGTGACTCTTTTATTAACTGACTCCATAAAAAAACTATCACAAATATAAGAATTTAATGTAATTATTTATAGCATTCAGATTTGTGTTCAGTAATATCCAGCAGCAAAATGCATAGCTGTGTTTTTTTTTGTCTATTTTTGGCAATGTTATGAGAATGCTTAACACAGGGACTACTTAGCAAATACAAAGTGTTTCATCTGCTAGTGCTGCATTATGCTGAAGAAATTATTAAAGAAAGTTAAACTAAAAGAAAATTCCCATGAACGTTTAGTTGGTCTGATGGCCTCTAAAGAAATCAGTTAACATTGAAAGAAGATATTCAATTGGTTTTATGTTGTCAATGCTATTCCATAATTTCTAATCTGCTTTCAATTAATGATCTAACTAGTTCAGAAAATTGTCACTTTATTTTCTTCCAAAAAGAATATGAAAAATAAGCGTTTAAGACGGATGTCAACTTAGTTCCTATTTGTCCTATGTTATCAAACACTAACACAAAAATGAGTATGTTCATGTATGAAATTCCATCTTGTGCACGTAGCTCACTTACGGTTGCTGGTTTTAATCACATTCCAAATAAGAAAATCTGTACAGTAAGTGACATTAAGTAATATTATTGTCTAATTCACTAATCATATTTTGGTTTGACTCAGGTTGTGATATTTTAATCCTTTTTAAATGCCTGGAAAGAATATTTGCCTTTCTATTATGTTATAAATAAAAAATGAATCAGTTCACAGAAGAGGTTTAACTGTGAGATTCCAGCTCTCTGAGTTGTGAATAGAATCACCTGCCAAATTACTGTTTTTTCGAGAACCTTATCGGCTTAAGACAAAGGATGTATATAACATATCCTAAAAATGTTTACTACTTCAATAAATTTCGCAGTACACAGCAAAGGCCAAATCAATGTTTTATATTTGGTGCTCTTGAAAACAGTATCTCTTTGATTCTTTTTTCTACCCACATTTTGAAGAATTTGAAGAGTTTGCATACCTAAATCCCTGTTTTGCTGCTGCACTATCTTGAGGAATGTTACTGTTTAATGTATACTTGCCTTTTTTATGTTTGCAAATTGTTCAAGGCATTTCTATAATTGCACATACTCCAGTAGACTGATCAACCTCCTGAAGTCTGTTATCTTCCACTAGAAAAATGTTACAAAACCTTCAAACTCTTTGGTAAACAAAACCCATTCTGGCATAATTCATAGGGGAATAAAACATGTGCATCATTCCCTGCTTACTAACTTCTGTCTGCGGAATATATTAATCTCATAGCTTTGTTTTATTTTTTGCCAGTTAACTTGCCCAGGAAAAGTATTGGTAACTAAACTTCAATTTTTCATAATTCCAATGGTGAAAAATACTTAAACAAAATTTTTCTGACCAGTCCAAATCCTCTTCCAGTTTTCATTTTAAAATAAAGTGCTGTTAATGTGGAATTTTTCTCATCAAATTAAAATCAATTCCAAATGAAAGACAATAAATGTTTTCAGTCATTGAGTGTTTATGAATTGAAAGCTATATATTGTTAATCGTAGAATATACTGCTTTCCTATTGCTTCGAAACATATAATTTTGACTAAACGTTCATTAAATGTAACTATATCTTAGGCAATTGATTAGTTTATAAAATAAAAAAACAATCATTCTCTTGTATATTTTAAAATCATCTAAACACTGGTTATTTACATATGATAACAAATGTAATTCTAGGCCCTGTTATTGAACATACTCACTGTCAAAATGATGTCAACTTGACTCCTGCACCACCTTTGCCTCAGGTGAGTAATTTTTTTGATTTCATTTATCTTTTTCCCTACAATATCGTCATTGAAAATACCTTGAAGGTTTTAGCAACAACAGGTACAAGCTTGGTAACTGCCATCTTATGAGTCTAACATTAGTGATAGAGAGGATATTGGAAAAAGATCCTGAAGGTCAGAATTAATCTACACTTGAAAGGTAGGGATTAGTGAAAGATGAGCCCCTTTTTAGGGAGATCCTGTCCATTCTATTAGATTGAATTTTTGAAGATGTAACAAAATGTGTTGATGAGAGCTGTACATTGAAGTAGTATACAAGTTCTGTAAGGTCCCACTTGAGAGAATGGACCAAAAAGTTCAGTAGGTACTTTTAATGTCAGAGAGATGTATACAATATACATTTTGTATACTACCCCCCTCCCCCCCACCGTACAGCAAAGCACCAATAAAGACACATACTTGCAGTACCCCAAAGATTACTTGTTCACCCGGTAATTCGACATACCATAGTGTCTGTGTCTGTCTGTCTGTCTCTGTCTCTGTCTCTGTCTCTGTCTCTCTCTCTCTCTCTCCCTTCCCTTCCCTTCTCTTCTCTTCTCTTCTCTTCCCTTCCCTTCCCTTCCCTTCCCTTCCCTTCCCTTCCCTTCCCTTCCCTTCCCTTCCCTTCCCTTCCCTTCCTTTCCCTTCCCTTCCCTTCCCTTCCCTTCTCTTCTCTCTCTCTTCCCCCCCCCCAATAAGGGAAAAAGAGATGGCCCCATTTCACAGCGAGAGGGGAAACATAACAAAACAACTCGACGATTTATGCTGTTAAAAGTCTGTTGCATCGCTTTTTCTGACTCTGTGCCCAAAGAATTCGGGTCTCTGGGCACGTAACCAGCAGCCAGCTTGCTGCTTTCAATCTTCCGTGTACTCCCACGACACATCAGGTGGCGGCACTAACCTCAAATCCACCTGCCTCCAGAGCCACAAAAATCCGGCACCCTGAAGGCTAGTCTTCCAGGCCTGGTCTTTGTCATATCGAAAAGCGGCCAGCTGTGAAGCCCTGAGAGCAGGTCCCATTTCCGCAAAGAACCGATGTCAGCATGTAACTCCAGGTCGGGGTCTTCAAAAGAACCCTGAGAAGGGAAAAAAAGAGATACTGAAGATAGAAATAGAGCTGTTTCCGAAGCAAAGGAGTTGTCGTTAGGCGCTATCATCCTAAGCTCCACCCACCCGTCTAAATCAGAGTCCATTAGCTGTTTTTGTGACTATTTGTGTACCACAAGCAAAGGTTCTGGGATGCTTGCTGTTTGTATACTGCATTCATTAATGATTTGGATATGATTAGTAAGTTTGCAGGTGACTCAGAAGTTGTTGGTGGTTATTGATAGGGAGGACATTAGTCTTATTCTAATTAGTTTGCAAAATGGTCAGAGGAAAGGCAGGTTAAATTTAATCCTGATAAGTGTGACATATTGCACTTTGGAATGACTATCAAGGATAGGACTATGCATTAAATGATAGAGGAACAGAGACTTCAGTGTACAAGTCCAAGGATCCTTGAAGATAATAGGACAGGTGGATCAAGAAGTGAAGAAAGTGAACAGCATGTTGTGTCTTTGTTAGTCAGGGTATGGAATATAGGAGGAGGGAAATTATGGTACAGCTTTATAAAAGAACATGTATAAGGGCAGTGGTCCCCAACCTCTGGGCCGTGGACGATACATTGCCGCGAAGAATGCAGGGGTGCAGCAGTGGTTGGAACGCACCCAGCACATCTTTAAGAAAAAAGCCGAAATAAACAAGCTAATTAATTAGGTGCTGCCTGGCACGTAAATGTTGGCCCAGAACAGGGGCGACGCAATCAATCTGTACCTCAGCTTTAACTTTCCTATTTTCTAAATCTCCAAATCTTTGCAAAACAAAACTTATCAATCAAAAATTTTAATTCACTTGGCATCCACAGTTGATTGGAAGGGAAAGCTTTGAAATTTCTGTTTGTGGAAAATTCACTTGCTTATTTCTACTCTCGCTGCAATTTTATGCGTCCTTGTTCTAACTTCTCTTCATCAGTAGTTATACAGCATGTAAACAGACCATTTGGCCCACTGCACCCACACTCAGTGGACCAGTGGCCACCCGTCTATGTCAATCCCATGTTGCAACGCTTGAACTAAAGTCTTCAATGTCTAGGCAATAAAAATAGTTATCTGGATCCTTCTTAAATGCCATCAGTGACTGTTTAGCCATCACTCTCTTGGGCAATCATTTCAGGAACTCAACCCTCTGGTTGAAACTATGCCCTCAGATTCCCCTAAATTTCTTAGCATTGGCCCTAAATCCTTGTCATCTAATTTTATTCACCTCTGAGAGAAAAATGTTTCCTGAAGTCTACCTTATCCAAACCCCCAATTATTTTATGTATTTCAAATTTATCCTTTTTTAACCTCCTCTTCTCCAAGGAGGACCTGGCTGGTGGCATAGTGGCATCAGCGTCGGACTTCGAGACAAGAGGTCCCGAGTTCGAATCCAGCCGGCTCCCCTGCACGCTTTCCATCCGTGCAGGGTTACGAGCTGGTGATCTCTTTGGAAACTCACCCGGCAGAAGGCAAAACTTGCCTCGTACACGGTTCCCCACTATGTCAGAGAGGTGTGGAGGGAAATCGCCGGCTAACCAGAGAAACTCCGGATGCGACGTACCTTTCCTTTCCTTTTCTCCAAGGAAAACAGACTAGCCTCTTCAGTTTCCCTTCATAATTGAAAGGTTCCATTCCAGGCAACATCCTGCTGAATCTTCTCTGCACCTTGTCCAGAACTATCACATCTTTCCACTAGTATCTAATATTGACCAGTGGGTGCAGTGTTCCAGCTGATGTTCGACCAATGTTTCATGACGTTGTAGCACTTGCTTTACAAGCTGTTGTGAAGGATACATACTAGTACAATTATCAACTGCTGCTGGAAGACCTGTCAGTTTATTGAAACAAAAACCCTTGGGTCTGCTGAAACACCTCCAGCTGTTACCCGATCTCAAGTTGTTATCTGCTTTCTAAACTTGTGTTAGTGCTCCTTATTTGGCTCATGCCTTTCTACATGATTGCTCTCCAGGTCCTCAATACATCTCCTTTTATTTATGTACCACTCACTAATTCAAGAGCTCATGTTGCTTTCTTTATTAAGTTAGTGACATTTGCTATCCATTTTATTGAATTTTCCTTAACTGCAATTTGCTTTGAAAAGTATCAAGAAGATATTTAATCCTCTTGATCGACTCGACTAGTACACTTGACCAAGGCATTCAACTTCGTTTTAACCCCCCTTGAGCTCCTCTATTATATAGGTACCCATCACTGTCCTCCACAAATCCCCACTACTCCTTCTCACATTCATGTGATTTAGAGCCAAATTCTTATCTATGTTCTTTGCTCTGACGTATTTAAGTAAGTAATGGGCTCTCAATTTTTTAAATTTTTTGCTTATATGTAGGTCAAAATTCTTCCTGCTGTTTGCAAGTTTTTTGATCTTTGCCTGTTCTGACAGTTGTCTATTTCGTCTTTCCTATGCATTTTATTTTACCCTCTCCCTGCTATTTTTATCGTATCAGTTTCATTATTAAATTATTTTGAAATTATCTGGTTTTTAAAAATGTGTAACTATTCTGTTTTATTTGTAAATACTTCTTTAATAAGTCTTAAATGATGCACAAATGAAATAATATAATTTCCACCAAATTCTAACCCCCTAAAATGCACTTTTTAATTCTCAGTGTAGCTTCTTCCCAAATGTTATTTAATTTGGTTAGCTGTTGCCACATTTCCCTTGTGTGTGGACAGTTTTGATGTTGCATTCCCTTTGATTACAGCATTCAAGCAATTTTGATCTGTAGAATCTCATGTAAGATAGTAAGTGTAACAACCTATTTTTGCATATGTGCTTTTGTCATGTTCAGTGACAGATAAATATCAACTGTGCACTGGAGTTAATGGCCACTCTCTTTGAAATTGTATCATAGCATCCTTTTCAAAAAAAACTTCTGAAGCAGATGGTGCTTCAGGTTAACGTCTCATATGAGACCTTTGACAATACAGCAATCCATCACCACTTTTTGGCCTGTACTTTTCCGATTGGGGCCTGTTCCCAACATTTGCCACGTGCCTAGCTCTCCCCTACTTGCTTTCTCCTGCTTTGTGAGGCCAGTCTTGTGGGTTGAGATTACCCTGGAGCTGAGTGGAAAAACGAAGGGAAAGACCCTAGACAATGTATTTTCATGACATCAGAGAGTGAAAACAAACCATGACTACAGTTACATGTTGGAACAGTTATCTTTTTTTAACACCTTTTTGTCCTTGATGTTTAAGAACAATAAAAAAAATTAAAATAATTTTAAAACAAATTAAATAACTTTAAAAATAATGCATCTCAAGTTGTGACCCCTTTTAAATAATTAAAGATGTTAATAAAGGTAATTTGCCTTTATACTTAATGCCTTGCTATCCCTATTCAAATAAGAGTTCATGAATTCTGCACCAATATTCATGTGACTGACACGAGATCCAAGAGATCTCCCACTGTATCAGCAGGGGAGTCTTGAGATGCTGTTGTTCAGTTTTGGACTTGTGTACCAAGTCTATCAGCAGAATGTAGCTGGGGATTTGCCAGAAGAATGTGGCCATAGTTTCGGATCCTAAAACCTACTGTCACTTCTTAGAAACAAGAAAAAGAGAATGATTAGGAGTAAGATGAACCCTTTGAAAATTAGTAACAATGGTATTGATATTGAAAATTAGGAAATAAACTTATTAACTAATTGCTTGCCACCAGTATTTACAAAAGGAAAATTATGAAATACTGGAAAATTACAAATTAGACTAATGTTTATTCTCTGGAAATTTCTAATCTATATAATTGAAATAGGTACAGCAATAGAAGATGTAGCCTCATGAACCAATGTTTGCGAAACCTTTTTTTTGTGTTTTGGTCAAAAACATGCATATTCCACCTACTTCCTCACTGTGGTAAGAATTAAATAGCCGTATAAACTGCAGATTGTTTGAAAGACATTTGTTTTGCCTCATTCAAAACAAATTTATTAACCTGAGCTATTTTCGAGGTTGAGGATATTCTGAGAAAAGAAAGCTCATGTTGATGGTTGGTATAGCTTGTAATGCTCCAGCTCAGCAGTTGAAGTAGGGATCATCATGACTTTTAAGAGAAAATCTGATAAGTCAAAGGAAATGAAGATAGACTCCGGGTTATATAGAAAAGGCAAGACATTTTAGGATTGGTTTTGACTTACTGCAGCTATTGAAACCGCACAGACATCCTCGTGGTGGACTTAACTCTTTTAATTATTAACCTAATAAACTATATTTTGTCTTCTAGCCAAGCATAATTGAGGATATGACCACATTCAAACGCAATTTACCACTCTTTCCATTGGCAAAGCCTCACATCAATTTCATGGCTGCAAAACTCTGAGAAATGGAATACTGATCCAAAGGAAGGAAGATGTGACCGAAAAACATAAGTGACCGTATTCGTTCTGCTGGGAATTGGAGAAACTTTCATAAGAGATCATTTTTTTTAAATGAACTCTTTGTGATTAGGAGAGTACAAAGCTATATAGTTGTTCTACATATTTCTGCCTGTTAAAGGTTCAGCTACCTAAGTGGTGTTTTAAATATTGTCCATAGACACTTCACACACAAGATTGGAAATCTACAAGACACTAATGTACAAAACAGTGAAATAACACTGTATAATATGAATCAAATTTCTTTTGTGATAGAGCCTTATAATTGAAATCCGTACCATGTTTTTACCTTGTACACAAATTTTGTAGTTTTGAATTTTTGTGCTCATACATCTGGTAGTAAAATGATGGAAACTTTTTTTTTGGTCTCAAACTACTCTGTAATGTTGATATGCCAACCTGCAGTGAATTCATTTATTAAATCTTGTAGAAGTGACTTTGAGTGAATTTGGTTCTGTAGTTACCTGAAACAATGACTTGTGCAGTTAAGCATGTTTTCAAAATTCCGATGAGTATGTTTGCACAGCGCTGCTAAATCAGAGCAGATAGAGAAACCATTGATAGGATGAAAGACCAGATGATGCATTTATTCAGAGAACTTGTGGAAAGCCTGATTGTAAAATAGTCTGAAAGAAAGCAAGAGTTTGAGTTTATCCAGAAAAACTGTAAAATTTTATAAAACATTCCTTTGCACTACTAAATTCTATTAGAGCAATTAATGCTTATAGATATTTTTGTTAAAGTAATAAAGGAATTGTGAAGAAAAAGCACAAAAATTTGACCCTATTAAAAAGATTTTCTGTTTGCCCTCTTTTGTGAGCATATATAACTTAAATATTTCGCATCTAAGGACCGCATAATTCAAAAGCATTAGAAGATCTGAGTTCTGATGAAAAATTATTGACTTGATAATTCTTTATCTCTGCAGATGTGCTGGGCATTTTTAGCTTTAATTTACTTGATTTCCAGAATCTGCAAATGTTTTGCTTTTATAGTGTTAGACCTGTTCTGTGTACCAGTTTTTAAATCTTAATTAAGTGACAATTGAAGACACAGTAGCAAATATAGAATTATCAGTAAGAGGGCATTAAAGACAAGAACTAGAGATTTAGCCACCAGCTTAAGGCAGAACAGTGACAGTAAAGGTTACATAAATGCATCATTTGAATATAATCGGAGTATCAGGATGGTTGTAATCACTTGCATATATGATAGTACTGCATTAGCATCTCTGTGCTGTCAACAAGGGTATCAACCATGAGATCAACAAAAGAGATTTACAGTAAGACTTTTTAGTAGAATGACTGATTATGCCTATTAAATATTGCATGATATTGAGTAGCGTACCAGGAATCAAAAGCAGAGTTCATGAAGCAAAAAATAAACAAGGTAACAGACCATTTTAGCCAAATGAAATTGCACTGAAGGGCAAGTAGAAATGATTGTTGCTACATTGTGTGGTTTTGGGAGCAGTCAATAACTATGAAGTCTCCTCTTTAACATTTGGCGATATTTACTCATGAAGTCCTGTCAGTTATTTCCAATTTTACTTGTGAAGATCATTTGATCAAGTTTGTAAGATCACAGTTCCTAAATAAATTTGTGTTGCTGTGAACCTGACATTCAGTGCAAAGTCAGTTTTATACAAGGTGCCCTTGTTCAAAATTATGTAAAGACCTTTTAACAAGCTTTTCCTGTCATTTCAACTTTGCTGCTACACTGAGCTGACTCTTATTCTTCCTTGTCACCCAGTTTCACACCTTACCATGTAATAGTACAATTATTTGAAGAGATTTAAACATCTATTTGTACCAAGAATCTAGTTAGCAAAAAAAAGGTTGTCCGTGGTAGCACTGGGAGGCTTAAACACAATGTGGTGCAACTAATAATATCATATAGTCATTGATTTTTACAAAATACTTTCAGGATGGATGTCTTTGATTATAACTATTTATCTGAACATCCACCCACTCGTCCTCTGCTATTGCAAGTAATTTCCTGAAATGTTTTGGTTTACCGAGAATAGTGATGCAGTATTTCAGAACTGGATATCACCTTGGAGTTGTGATCCTGCAGAATTTCAAAAGGTGTTTAGGAAATAGATGTTTTTTTTCCTGTGAGATCATGGCTGACAGACTGGGGAAATACTTTTAAATTAGACTGTATGTTTGAATCACCTTCAGTCTAGCAGCAATCCCAAGCTACAGAATGTAGTTTGACATTTCAAGTTTACAATATTAGATAAAGTTAGTAATAATAACCCTGGTTTTTAAATAATTTAAAAATATATTAGCATACAAACGTGTACAATTCTTTCACAAATTTCATTCTGCTGGTGAGCTAAATGAAATATATATCCTATTTTCTGACGATACAACATAGTTGTACATAGGCAGCATTCTTGAGGCCAGTGATAATTTTTGCATTGTGGTACAAACTGAATATCTATTATAAAGTCAGATTTGGAATTAATATGGTGCAATATATAGACCAGAAAATTAGATTAAAAGCTAATACTTGAAAGAGAATTTATTTTGGTGTGACACATGTTTTCTAGTGGGCTCAGATCCTTTGCTGCAGTGATAGTGTTCTCTATTGTGTTTCCAACATTTTACTGACTTGTGTAGCAGTGCAGATTGACTCAGGCATATCCATGGATATCCATTTAGAGGAATCCAAAGATGCAGCTTTTTCCAAGCAATAACAGCCAACAGAGCATCTACAAATATTCACTCTGTTTTTATGGCTTGTGAATAGTTGATCAATTTTTGTTGAATGTGACATTAATTACTCAAAACAAGTTGAATTTGAGTATTTTGGAACATTTGTTGTGGAACTGGATGTAAAAAAAAGTATAGCTACTGTACTGGAAAGGATGTTACTGTTCACAATAAAATAAACTCATGATCCTTCTCTGTCATCATTTGTTAATTGTCCAGTTTCCCAACTAGAAAGACCTGGTACACAATCAAATTTAAGTTTGAGCATGCTATTTTTTGGCACTATTTTGATCCTTTGTTCATGGTATTTCAAAGTTGTATATTTGAAAAAAAGACCCCTACCAATGCAAATGCTACATTCACCATCCCAGTAAGTAAATACCAATTATTTGCCATTATAAAGTGATTGGTATATCCAAATTGAATTGTACGTTGGAAGCCAAGGTGCTGAGAACTGCCAACTGCCAATCAGAAGGAAATTATCTGCCAACTTCAAAATAGTTTTCCACCCAACTCCATTCAGGTGTATTTTGAAAATGCATCTGTAAATTCTTAAATGTGTTAACAATAAGAGTTTGTCAGCTTTGCCTCTCATTGCACCCTCATTTTAAATCTGAGTATTATGACTTTGAGATTGGATCACACAGCACTGCCATTCCAAATGCCATGTTTTGTCTAGAAAATCTTGAATACCCAGCCATTGCTTGATATGTTATGTTTTTCTTTCAAATGTGGTCATTAATAAAAAAGCAAACATTTGATGTCCATGCTTTACTCCCCTGGAAGACAGAGGCATTCCACTACCATTTATGAACCACTGCAGTCTTGTGAAGGGACTCGGTTATTAAACATAGTTCCAAGATCTAAACACAATGGCAATATGCTTTCAAGTCAGGTCAAAAGGTGGCTTGGAGAGATGGGTGGTGTCCCCACGTGCTTGCTTCCCTCATCCGCCATGGTGCTGATGGTTTTGGGGTGAACTGTTTTAAAAAGGACGTAAGTGTGAGGAGTGGCACAGTAGCAGCACTCTCCCCATAACGACAGGTGTTTCCTCCCATATTCCAAAAATATACAGGTCAGTAGTTAATTTGTCACGAGTCTAATTGAGCAGCACGGGCTCATTGCACTAGAAGGGCCTGTTATTTTGCTCAATAAAATAAAAAGTAACAAGCATATTTTGTATTTGTTCTGGTCTGTCATTGGAAGAGAGTAAATATATGGGGTGTCAGGCAAAATCTGGTTACTTTCACTTAACATGATGCACGCCAGTGCATATCAAATGTGATGTATGATATATACTGTGATATCATTGTCACACTGTTCTTATTTAAATTATTGCCAAGAGTAAATGGGTCATGTCTGATAAATTGCCTATCCCTGGAAAGCATGATTTCAGTCTTCTGTTTATTACAGCTTTGCTATTTAGCGTGTCTCTGGCATTAATCATGTACTCAGCTGCAGGGTATTCTCGAGGCTGCCTGCCCATGTGGCAGGCTGCTACAGTTAACCATCTCCTAAGAACCAAGCTTTCAATTCGTTCTCCAAAAGGCAATATATCCAGAAGCTGGCAGCAGTCAGAAATCCTGTGAGCACAGTTATTGGTAAATACCCATGCCTAGACTACATTGGCACAAAGCTCTAGGTCATAGCCTCCCTGGACTTGCTAGCAGACAAACGTTTGATTTCTGCTATATTCCACAGCCTGCTCTACACTACAACATTAAACTGGTACCTGTTACTTACTGGAAAGTAAATGCTCAGGCTAAAGAGCATGTCAATCTATGGGCTTTGCTCCTGGGTTCAGAGGATTATAGACTGCACTCACGTCGCCTGGAATACTGCTTGAGAACTTTCAACTCCCCCTGAATAGTAAAGACCATCACAGCTTGAATATTCAACTCATAGTTAACCAGAAAATAAAATTTCATGTGGTGAATTCAGTGTCCCTGAAGTTTCTGCAAATTTCTTAAGCAGTCCATGTTAAATGCTATATCGCAGCGAGATAGCAAGTGCTATTCCTTCCTGCTGCCTCCCCTCGAACCTGGACTTTTGGGGCAGGGAGGAATACTCTCTTTTCTCAGTGGGAGGAAGTCTGATGGAGAATGTCAATAGGCTCTTTGGGGTATAACTAGTGTTTGCTCACTGGAGTTTTCAATTAATGCTCATTCTGATAGAGTTTCACATTTGGTTATTCTGTGCAAACATCAGAGCCCAGGATTTAGAAATCTACTCCAGTGTTTATGCTCAAATTTCACAAGGGATTTAACTTGGTTTAGAGTCCAGGTGAAATTAAGAATTAACTGGGCAATTAGATGCACTATTTATGTTAGTACGTCTGAGTATTTTCCTCATTGACTGTAGACTGAGTAACAGCACTACTTATGGAGTGCGGACTTTTCCCCCCTACTAGAATAAATAGGTTTAGGTGCAAAGTTGAAATATTTGTCACTCAGAGGGATGATCTGCTGATATCAGGAGATTTAACTGGGTAGTTTCAAAACCAATTGCAGACTGTTCAAACATCTTCCAAATTTCAGAGAGGGCCATAACCAGTGGTATTTCCTCCCCAGTTTAGTTGCTGAAACAATCAATGGGTCCTGAGTACTGACACCACTGGTAGAAGTCATTACTGTAGACCTGCCCATGGCAGTGATTGACCACACATAGTGGTTTGTGATAGCAAAAGGCAAAGGGGTGCCCATTTTCAAAGAGCATTCTCCCACAGAGAAGCCACGTCGTACCTAGATTTCTCTGAAGATGAATTTGCAGGCACAGGTTTCTAAGGCTGAAATATGTGAAATGTTAGAGGAAACTCAGTGGACATACTGTCCTAACCCCTGCTCAATACATGGGGTCAAAGTCATGCAAGCACTCAACTTCCTCACCTCAAGATCTTTCCAAGCAGCCACAGCATATCCCTACCACAAATTGCTGCTCACCACTGCATCAAGAAGCTCACCTTGTCCCTACAGCCACAGAGTCACACTTTCATCTGTTTTGCTTTCAGCGATGAACCAAGCTGGCATCTGGGGCACTGGGGATGGACCTCACTTGTCAACTTCCCATTAGTACAAGTTATCCCCATCTTCTCCTCAGCCCTAAAGGTGTTCAGTCTCTTGGCGCTTGGTTGATTATGGGTCATCATGAGGGCTTCCTGATGATCAATGACATATTTCATGAAAGCATACATGTCACCTTTGTCACCTCAGAGATTAAAATAATGGCCAGCCATTTTTCCCATAACAGTAATGCTTAGAAGGATAAATTGTTCAAGAGAAGGGCAATGCACTAATTCCCTAGCACTGCTAACTTAGCAGATTTACTACAACAGCTGAGGACTCATACAAGGACTTTGCAAATGGAAGAATTATAGTAAAGGTGGCTAGTCTTCTAAAAATGAGATTTTAGTTCATTCCTGCAGTAGGTGCTCAGCAGGAGACTTCATTGAGGTGTGTGTATATTGCGCAACATCGCCAACCAACTAATCAGCTGAGCTGGGCAAAGAGCAGTAGATAGGCCCAGAGCCTGAAGAACACAAGAGGATGAGGAAGGCTACTGGGTCAAATCCCAGCAGAGCTGAGAGGGGAGGCATTGACTGGATAGGCTAATAGCAGTGAAAATCTTTTCATAGGGAACCAGCTACATCAATGTTCTCAATGCAGATACCCCATTAGAATGCTTAGCACTAATACAGTTCACCAATAACAAGTCATTGGAGTCCAGATAGCATAGAATAATCCCACGCATCCTCCTTTACACATAATTATTTGTTTATGTTTCTGGAGATACACCAAGGGACCCATTTGCTCATCTAAATAGAAGTTGTCATATTATTGCCCCAGATTTGAGAATCTCTCATGTGTTTGAACAACGTAGCAATATATTTCACGTCCTTACAGGATGATAAGCTGCTGACCACCAAAACCATTCATGGTGAATCATTTCAGTAAATGGATTATGATCACAACACATCAGTAAGTGTATCCCTAATCCAATTATTGAAGTGGCTCACCATGAATGACTGGAGTGGCAATATGGCAGACTCTATTTATATGGGCAAATGTGTGTCTTGGTGTATCTTCTGAAACATAAGCAGATAATTCCCACTTGACTCTGTTCTAAGGACTCCCATATCCTTTTGACTGAATCTCAGATCTGTCTGCCTCTCCCCTACAGTCTCCTTTCATGACATCCAGAAATATGTCAGGAGCTGGAGTCTGGTTGCCATGGGACGTGTATCTGTCGAACATTAATGTGCAGCAAATTGTTGTAAGTTAGACCCCACCTGGAGTACTGTGCTCAGGTCTGGTCTCCCCACTACAGGAAGGGTGTGGATACTATCGAGAGAGTGCTGAGGAGATTCACAAGGATGTTGCCTGGATTGGAGAGCATGCCTTATGAGAATAGGTTGACTGAACTTGGCCTTTTCTCCTTGGAGCGACGGAGAGGTGCATAAGAATGATGAGAGGTATTGACTGCATGGATAACCAGAGGCTTTTTCCCCGGGCTGAAATGGCTAACACGAGGGGGCACAGTTTTAAGGTGCTTGGATGTAGATACAAGGGGGATGTCAGAGGTAAGTTTTTCATACAGTGTGGTGGGTGTGTGGAATGCATTGTCAGTGATGGTGGTAGAGGTGGATACAATAGGACATTTAAGAGACTCTTAGGTAGGTACATGGAGCTTAGAAAACTAGAGGGCTATGCGCTAGGGTAATTCAAGGCAGTTTCTAGAGTAGGTTACTTGGTTGGCACAACATTGTGGGCCAAAGGGCCTGTAATGTGCTGTAAATTTCTATGTTCTAGGTTCTATATTATGTTCATTTTAGTCTTCCTCCATTTGGGAGTGGAACAGTTCCTACTTAGCACATATTTCTGATTGTAAACCACCATCCTGATAACATTTTGGCCAAGGTCGTGTTTTTTGTGTGTGTGGGGTCTCTGCCTGGGGGCAAGTGCATGCAGCAAACATACAACTTTTAGCCTTTGCTTGGGACTGTCCAGAAGAAGGAGCAGAGAATAATAGACAGCAAAGGTAGAGAGTCGAGGCAGGTGGAGAGAACAGAGACTAGCTCTGGATGTACTGTCTGGGCTAACCTGGTTTCCGGGAGATTCCTCTGAGCAGCAATCCAGAGGGTCGAGACTCAGGCATGAAACAACTGTGGAAAGGATGGGTAATCCCCACAGCACGGACTTTTAATATTCAGTTGTCGAGGTTCTGATTGGGAGAGTTTACTGGCTGACGTTCAGTCTGAAGGACAGAATGTTCCTCTGTCACCTACACACAGTGTGAATTAATGTATTTAATACATTTCTGATTTCCAGCCAAACAACAAGTCATTTCCACCAGCTCATTGTTACAAAGAAATTCAGTTCCAATAGAAGGATTTGTACTCATAATAATTTCTTAACAAACAAAAAGACATTCATAGAGATCTTAACAGAAAAGAATAATAATCTTTAAGTTTAAGTGCAGCGCGGCAGATTTAAAAGGAACAGAGCCTCATAGAGCGGGCAGCGTAGTTTGCGGGCGGCGGAGTGAGCCGGGAGCAGAGTGAAGACTTAAGGGCTTTGGCTCACTGGGCTTAGGCGGAAGTGGGCGAGGCGAGGAAGGTTTGACATTCATTTTCTGTTGCTATTTGAGGAGAGGGGCATTATGACTGTGAGGGCAGTTTGCTGTTCTCGGTGTCGGATGTGGGAGGCCCTGGAGTCTCCAAGCCTCCCGGACGTCTACATCTGCACCAAGTGCATCGAGATGCAGCTCCTAAGGGACCGCGTTACGGAACTGGAGCTGCAGCTCGATGACCTTCGTCTGGTCAGGGAGAGCGAGGAGGTGATAGAGAGGAGTGGAAGGCAGGTGGTCACGCCGGGGCCACGGGAGGCAGACAAGTGGGTCACGGTTAGGAGGGGGAAGGGGAAAAGGCAGGTGATGGGGAGTACCCCGGTGGCTGTGCCCCTTAACAACAGGTACTCCTGTTTGAGTACTGTTGGAGGGGACAGCTTACCCGGGGGAAGTGACAGTGGCCCTGCCTCTGGCACAGAGTCTGGCCCTGTAGCTCAGAAGGGTAGGGCAAGGAAGAGGAGGGCAGTTGTGATAGGGGACTCGATAGTAAGGGGGTCAGATAGGCGATTCTGTGGATGCAGTCCAGAGACCCGGATGGTAGTTTGCCTCCCTGGTGCCAGGGTCCGGGATATTTCTGATCGTGTCCAAGATATCCTGAAGTGGGAGGGTGAGGAGCCAGAGGTCGTGGTACATATAGGTACCAATGACATAGGTAGGAAAAGGGATGAGGTCCTGAAAGAAGAATATAGGGAGCTAGGAAGGGAGTTGAGAAAAAGGACCGCAAAGGTAGTAATCTCGGGATTACTGCCTGTGCCACGCGACAGTGAGAGTAGGAATGCGATGAGGTGGAGGATAAATGCGTGGCTGAGGGATTGGAGCAGGGGGCAGGGATTCAAGTTTTTGGATCATTGGGACCTCTTTTGGTGCAGGCGTGACCTGTACAAAAAGGACGGGTTACACTTGAATCCTAGGGGGACCAATATCCTGGCAGGGAGATTAGCGGGGGCTACCGAGGTGACTTTAAACTAGAATGGTTGGGGGGTGGGAATCAAATTAAAGAGGCTAGGCGTGAGGAGGTTAGTTCACAACAGAGGGATGGGAACCAGTGCAGAGAGACAGAGGGGTGTAAAGTGAGCGTAGAAGCAAAAAGTACAAAGGAGAAAAGTAAAAGTGGCAGGCCGACAAATCCAGGGCAAGCATTAAAAAGGGCTAAGAGAGTTGTAAAAGAGCGCCTGAAGGCTTTATGTGTCAATGCAAGGAGCATTCGTGATAAGGTGGATGAATTGAAAGTGCAGATTGTTATTAATGATTATGATATAGTTGGGATCACAGAGACATGGCTCCAGGGTGACCAGGGATGGGAGCTCAACGTTCAGGGATATTCAATATTCAGGAGGGATAGACATGAAGGAAGGGGAGGTGGGGTAGCGTTGCTGGTTAAAAAAGAGATTAACGCAATAGAAAGCGAGGACATAAGCCGGGAAGATGTGGAATCGATATGGGTAGAGCTGCGTAACACTAAGGGGCAGAAGACGCTGGTGGGAGTTGTGTACAGGCCACCTAACAGTAGTAGTGAGGTCGGAGATGGTATTAAACAGGAAATTAGAAATGTGTGCAATAAAGGAACAGCAGTTATAATGGGTGACTTCTATCTACATGTAGACTGGGTGAACCAAATTGGTAAAGGTGCTGAGGAAGAGGATTTCTTGGAATATATGCGGGATGGTTTTTTGAACCAACATGTCGAGGAACCAACTAGAGAGCAGGCTATTCTGGACTGGGTTTTGAGCAATGAGGAAGGGTTAATTAGCGATCTTGTCGTGAGAGGCCCCTTGGGTAAGAGTGACCATAATAAGGTGGAATTCTTCATTAACATGGAGAGTGACATAGTTAATTCAGAAACAAAGGTTCTGAACTTAAAGAGGGGTAACTTTGAAGGTATGAGACGTGAATTAGCTAAGATAGACTGGCAAATGACACTTAAAGGATTGACGGTGGATATGCAATGGCAAGCATTTAAAGGTTGCATGGATGAACTACAACAATTGTTCATCCCAGTTTGGCAAAAGAATAAATCAAGGAAGGTAGTGCACCCGTGGCTGACAAGAGAAATTAGGGATAGTATCAATTCCAAAGAAGTAGCATACAAATTAGCCAGAGAAAGTGGCTCACCTGAGGACTGGGAGAAATTCAGAGTTCAGCAGAGGAGGACAAAGGGCTTAATTAGGAAGGGGAAAAAAGATTATGAGAGAAAACTGGCAGAGAACATAAAAACGGACTGTAAAAGCTTTTATAGATATGTAAAAAGGAAAAGACTGATAAAGACAAATGTAGGTCCCCTGCAGACAGAAACAGGTGAATTGATTATGGGCAGCAAGGACATGGCAGACCAATTGAATAATTACTTTGGTTCTGTCTTCACTAAGGAGGACATAAATAATCTTCCAGAAATAGTAAGGGACAGAGGGTCCAGTGAGATGGAGGAACTGAGTGAAATACATGTTAGTAGGGAAGTGGTGTTAGGTAAATTGAAGGGATTGAAGGCAGATAAATCCCCAGGGCCAGATGGTCTGCATCCCAGAGTGCTTAAGGAAGTAGCCCAAGAAATAGTGGATGCATTAGTGATAATTTTTCAAAACTCGTTAGATTCTGGACTAGTTCCTGAGGATTGGAGGGTGGCTAATGTAACCCCACTTTTTAAAAAAGGAGAGAGAGAGAAACCGGGGAATTATAGGCCAGTTAGCCTAACGTCGGTGGTGGGGAAACTGCTGGAGCCAGTTATCAAGGATGTGATAACAGCACATTTGGAAAGCGGTGAAATGATCGGACAAAGTCAGCATGGATTTGTGAAAGGAAAATCATGTCTGACGAATCTCATAGAATTTTTTGAGGATGTAACTAGTAGAGTGGATAGGGGAGAACCAGTGGATGTGGTATATTTGGATTTTCAAAAGGCTTTTGACAAGGTCCCACACAGGAGATTAGTGTGCAAACTTAAAGCACACGGTATTGGGGGTAAGGTATTGGTGTGGGTGGAGAATTGGTTAGCAGACAGGAAGCAAAGAGTGGGAATAAACGGGACCTTTTCAGAATGGCAGGCGGTGACTAGTGGGGTACCGCAAGGCTCAGTGCTGGGACCCCAGTTGTTTACAATATATATTAATGACTTGGATGAGGGAATTAAATGCAGCATCTCCAAGTTTGCGGATGACACGAAGTTGGGTGGCAGTGTTAGCAGTGAGGAGGATGCTAAGAGGATGCAGGGTGACTTGGATAGGTTGGGTGAGTGGGCAAACTCATGGCAGATGCAATTTAATGTGGATAAATGTGAAGTTATCCACTTTGGTGGCAAAAATAGGAAAACAGATTATTATCTGAATGGTGGCCGATTAGGAAAAGGGGAGGTGCAACGAGACCTGGGTGTCATTATACACCAGTCATTGAAAGTGGGCATGCAGGTACAGCAGGCGGTGAAAAAGGCGAACGGTATGCTGGCATTTATAGCGAGAGGATTCGAGTACAGGAGCAGGGAGGTACTACTGCAGTTGTACAAGCCCTTGGTGAGACCACACCTGGAGTATTGTGTGCAGTTTTGGTCCCCTAATCTGAGGAAAGACATCTTTGCCATAGAGGGAGTACAAAGAAGGTTCACCAAATTGATTCCTGGGATGGCAGGTCTTTCATATGAAGAAAGACTGGATGAACTGGGCTTGTACTCGTTGGAATTTAGAAGATTGAGGGGGGATCTGATTGAAACGTATAAGATCCTAAAGGGATTGGACAGGCTAGATGCGGGAAGATTGTTCCCGATGTTGGGGAGGTCCAGAACGAGGGGTCACAGTTTGAGGATAGAGGGGAAGCCTTTTAGGACCGAGATTAGGAAAAACTTCTTCACACAGAGGGTGGTGAATCTGTGGAATTCTCTGCCACAGCAAACTGTTGAGGCCAGTTCATTGGCTATATTTAAGAGGGAGTTAGATATGGCCCTTGTGGCTACAGGGGTCAGGGGGTATGGAGGGAAGGCTGGGTTCTGAGTTGGATGATCAGCCATGATCATAATAAATGGCGGTGCAGGCTCGAAGGGCCGAATGGCCTACTCCTGCACCTATTTTCTATGTTTCTATGTTTCTATGTTTCTACGGCCGAGAATTCTGTAAGTGAAAGAGAATTGCCAACATTGGTATTGAAACTTAGAAGGCAATGGTTAAGTGATGCTTGGTTCCATCATGACAGACTATTACAGCACGTAAAACCTCATCAGATTGTCACATGGGGCCCCATACACTAAAACCATTTAAATATCTTTTTAAATTATTAGTAACGTTAAAACAAAAATGACAAGGGAATTTATTGACATGAAGTAAACACGGGACTGGCACACATTGTGAATGGCTTACAACTAAGGCTTGCTGTACTTTACGTGCAAGTCTTCTGGGGTCGTCTGCTGCTCCTACTTTGTTGGGCACATTTACTGTCTGCCATGAAAGGTGGGTTTCCATTTCAATTTGACTTCCCATTGCCATTCTGACATGTTATTCCACGGCCTCTTCTACTGCCACAATGAGGTAACACTCAGGTTGGAGGAGCAATACCTCATATTCCATCAGAGTACCTAGCCTCCAACCTGATGGCGTGAACATCAATTTCTTCAACTTCCGTTAATTTCTGGCTTCTTCCCCTTTTCCCTTCAGTCCTGACAAGGGGTCTCTGACAGAGGCATTGACTGTTTAATCCTCGCTGCCTGACTGGCCGAACTCCTCCAGAACTTTGTGAGTGCGGCAGGCCTACAACTGCTCCGTGGTGCCCCCACTATAGCTGTTTCCAGGCTGGAGAAAAGCTGGCATTGGTGCCAGCTGGAATGGGAGCTAGAATGATTATGTCCTAAGGAAGAACAGAACTTCCCTGGGACAAGGCAGGCAGAGCTGCTGTGATACAATCCATAGAATTTGTACCAAGATAGATAATCAACAAAATTAAATCAAAACCTATTGAATATTGAAAGGCCTAGATAGAGTGGACATGCAGAGGATGTTTCCTATAGAGGGAGAGTCTAGAATCAGAGGGACATCCCTACAGAGATTGAGGAATTTTAGTCAGAGGCAGGTGAATCTGTGGAATTCATTATCACAGACATTTGTGGAGCCCAAGACACTGAGTATACTTAAAGTGGAGGTTAATAAGGCATTTAATTAGTAATGGTGTCAAAGGTTATGGGAGAAGACGAGAGAATGGGTTTGAGAAGGATAACAAATCACCCATGATCGAATGGCAAAGCAGACTCGATGGGCCAAATGGCCTAATTCTGCTCTTATATCTTATAGTCTTATGGTCAACTTCCGCATGCAGCCACCAGCTCCTAATAATCAGCTCCCTGCCTTTGTAGAGTGGTAAAACATAAAAATCCTGGGAGGCAGGTTCTGTGGGGAGCACTTGAGGATCCACTCAGATACAATGATTCTGTACTCCATGGAAACAGGCAACTCTACTGCACAACAGCAGCTGGGAGTGAGATTGCCAGCATGCTCAGACTGTAAAGGATATTCTCTTGGCTTTCCATAAACTCTTGCAGAGTCGGGGACTGATCCTCCATGTTCCTTACCACCCAATGCATTGTGTCTGGTAGGTCAGTGTACCAGGTATTTTGACATGCCTCTGCATCAGGCTTTCCATGTCTCCCCCTCCATCACAGGCTTCATTAGATCCTCTGGAGCAGTACTGATGAGCAATAGTACACGTGGTCTTTATATGGCATTGGCCTCACTGCAGCCCATCAAAATGTGGTGTCTCTCCATAAAGTGCACAGGTCTCCGAGGAGGTTTGGCTCCTGCAGTGCCAGAATCTGAGAGTGTGTTAGGTGATAAGTGGAATGAGACAGCGTCTTCCTAATTTTCACCCACCTCCTCATTCCGCAGAATGATGCTCCTGCATCAAGGTGAGAAAGCACCTCCTGAAAATCTGCAATAATTAAAGATAATAATGGTGCATGCAGTGGGATACAAAGGGGTCATTTGTGCAGAGACATATACCCGTTTATTGCTGCGAGGGAAGGATGTATGACAAAGATCAAGCAGATATTTCCTATTCACAGGCAAGCCCTCCCCATCACTGAGCAAAGAAGCAAAATCCATCATCAAGGACCCCCACCATCCAGGCCTTGCTGTCTTCTCACTGCTGCCATCAGGAAGGAGGTACAGGAGCCTTAGATATTACACCACCAGGTTCAGGAACATTTATTACCCTTCACCCATCAGACTCCTGAACCAGCGTGGATAACTTCAGCCCCTCAACTCTGAGTTGTTTCCACAACCTACGGACTCATTTTCAAGGACTCTGAAACTCATGTTCTTGGCATTATTTACTTACTTCAATGGGTTTATTTGAAAGGTTTGTCTTCGTTTGCACAATGTTTGTCAGTCTCTGTTCTAAGATTGAAAGTACATTTATTATCAAATTATGTATGCAGTACAAAATCCTGAGATTCATCTTCCCCACAGGCAGCCTTCTCCCATAATCTTTGACATCCTTACTAATTAAATACCTTATCAATCTCTGCCTTAAGTGTATCCAATGACTTGGCCTCGACAGCTGTTTGTGGCAATGAATTCCATAAATTCACCACCCTCTGCGTAGATTTTCATTAATTTTACAATATTGTATTTCTTTGTTCTACTGTGAATGCCTGCAAGAAAATGAATCTCAGGGTAGTACGTGATGACATATATGTTCTTTGATAATAAATTTACTTTGAACTTTGGAACCTAGGACATATGTGTGTGACAACCTCAGCTGTGCCTTTGGCTAGTGTGTTATTAGAAGGTCAGGTCTCACCTTAAGTCACTACCATGATTCAATTTAAAGTGCTTTTAAAATTAATAAATTATTTGATTTTTTTGGCACGGCCAAACAGAAGGAAAAATAGAATGTAAAATCTTAAAAGGAGATTGCAAATGCACAAAGTTAAATCCTCCTTTATAGCTTGTATCTGGAGCTTAGGTTATTTGGCTTTATAGTGTTAGAATTAAAAAATAGTGAGGGCATGGCAAATTATGCAATTGAATGAAATATCTGTATAAAATCCAGGTCTGAGGTACACTGGACAGAGGAATTTGTAGTAGGGCTTGTGATAGCCTGACGTCAATTAAATAATTGCCCACTTGGCATGTATCAACTGAAGCCAACAATTAATGTAAGAAGGTGGTTTATTCTTGGTACCTCCTATGCTGCTGTTTGCAAGGAAGGAACTTAACCCCATGGCATGGGACCATGGGACTTTTATATCATCTATGTCTGTCTACTATCTTTGGTGTGTGAATGCTTATCAAATTTCTTGCTTCAACATGAGATTTTAACTTTGAGATTTGTACCAGATTACTATTTTCTGTTAAATGCTCACCTACATAGATATTGTGCCCCTCTCTTGAATGTATGATATAATTCAAAGATATTGGATCTAATGTCAGTTTCAATAATTGGAGACTAATGCTTTGACCACTGTAGCTGCAAGAGCTGACAGAGAACGAGAGATTGGTAGTGAAAGATATTGTCATCAGGATGAAGGCAAGTTTGTCTCTTTGTGTTTGGAGTGAGGCCAAGGATCCAAAGTACGAGTAGTTAACATCTTCAAAGTCAAAGTTGAGTTTATTGTCATATGCTTGTATTAGGTGCAATGAAAAACTTACCTGCAGCGGCCTCACGAGCACATAGTGCCATAAGTTAACATTGGTATACAATCTCTGGAAATGTGGAGATTCTGAACATTTTCATGACTTCTACATGTGCCGATTGATATCTGCACACAAACCTGGAAACACTGTTAACAATGAAATTCTCCTTTCAATGATAGGTTGCAGTGGTTCTTGATTGGTCAGGGTGTGAAAGGTTAAAGGGAGACGGCAGGAGAATGGGTCTGAGAGGGGAATGGGTCAGCCATGATGAAGTGACAGAGCAGACTCGATGGGCCAAATGGCTTCCTCAAGATGGTGGTGCATTCAGAAGCAGCGACCACTCCGTCTCCAGGTGTAATCGGTCACCCTGGTTCAGAGAAACATTGTCTCATTTGACAGTATACATATATATATATAGATAAATGACAGTAAACTTGACTTGACTTAACACTAATTCTGCTCCTATGTCTTATAGTCTTATGTTCTTGTATTTATAGACTTCATACTGGAAGTACACAATTTGCTGAATGAAAACGTTTGAGAGACTCCAAAATATGTTTTCAAGATTAGTGAAGACAACACATTGAAGAGTTAAAGATTTTGTCGTGGTGGATTTAGATTTCCAGTTATCTCTAACAGAGGGGAAACAGAAACCCTTCTTCTCATTCTAGTGTTCTGGATAATGAGACAGTTGGATAACATTTCTTTACCTGGTATCTTTGCCAGATCAGATTCCTCCATGAAGATCATATTTCAAGCAGTCTATTTTTTTCACAGTCAATAGTAGTAACAAACCTAGTTTAGAGGAGTTACGTGGGCTTTGTTCATAGGAGATCTATCTCATATATTTTGAAATAGAAATTGGACAAAATTCACAATCAATTGTGATTGTCATAACCAAATTCTAACACAATCATTCACCTATGGAGAATGGTATAAATTCATAGAAAATATCCAATAAATGCAAAGTTCTTTTTATCATTATCAAAGGCTTTATGTTAGATTAGGCCATAAGAGTTTTATAAAGTACTACAGACTTGCAAGTGAAATTATTTTGTTTGGATAATCTGCTAGGATGTATTTCTCAACTATTGAAATTATTTACCTGCTAATATATTCATTAGTAGGTTGCGAGTTCCATTGTTTTAAATTAATGGGGCATAAATCTAAATCTCACTTTGATCTAAGTTACCTTCTTCTGTTTAAATGAACATAGCCATTTAGTTATGGTATCTACACAGATCTCTAAAGTTAGAATCTATAAAATTGAGTGATTCCATTATAGTTTCCTGCATCAACAGCAAATTTGGCATAGAATTAACTTTACATTTTACATTATTAGAATACAAAGGGAATTACTCATAGTTCATATAAAACACATTAAACCTGTAGTAATTGTTGTTCTACTGGGTGCTATGATTTTTCTCAATATTTGATTCTACATATATAAGGTCTGCTAATGGTTCATTAAATTCACTGAAGCTCATTCAGAACTAATAGAAATACAAGAGTGGGTGGGGTGGGGGTGGGGGAGAAACAGTCCAGTTGTTATAACAGGTCATTATTTGACATAGCCAAGAGGTTATGTAATTAAAATTAGTCTTGACGGAAATCATAGTTTTTGTTTGAGACCACAAAAAATGGATGGGACCATATTAGAGAATTACTGGATTTATATGAGCATTAATTGTTAAGACTCAGACATTCGTGGCAAATGGAAAATGCTGGAGATATTCAGGAGGCCATGCAGCCTCCGTAGAGAGAGCAGCAGAGTTAGTGATTCAAAGTTCAAGGTAAATTTATTATCAAAGTATGTATATGTCACCATATACTACCCTGAGATTCATTTTCTTGCAGATACTCACAGTGGAATAGAGAAATACTGTACAATAGAATCAGTTAAAAGTTACACACAAAGGAAGATCAGCAAACAACCAATGTGCAAAAGAAGACAAACTGTTCAAAAATATAAAAATAAATAATCCTGAGAACATGAGTTGTAGGGTCCTTGAAAGTGAGGTAAATTATTTTTATCAATGACAGATCATTGACTTGAAAGGTCACTATTTCTCATCAAGCCCTTGGCAATATAGGCTAACTTATTGATTCTAGTCAACTTTGATTCAATTTCAAAGTAACCCAATACTTACTAGCCGAAGACCCTTCTAAAAATTTCTTTTACATTCAGATATGCTGCCTTACCCTCCAGCAATTCTGATTTATAGTTAAGATTTCCACGATTTGTGTTTTTTTTTCTTTTTGATTAGGGGTGAATGGTCTGGATTCAATCCTTAGCAAATTTCAAAATATTACTAACTTTAAAGGTTATGCAGTACCCTGGAGAGACCCTCAAAGTCAACAGGACGCTTATTTTATTTTCAACTACTATATATTCCAGGATCAGTCTATTGCAAGAAAATAGCTGAGACAGAGGCTACAGTATAGAAAGCAAAAAGTCAGTCAAAATTGGGTTTATTGCCAAATGCACAAGTACACGCATGCACAGGTGCAATGAAAATCTTACTGGCACTTAGCATCATATAAGCAGCATTCACAAGAAAAGCATAAATTAGACACAATTTTTACAAGAAACAACACAATTAGAACAATGTTCTTCATCAGTGTTGTTAAGAATAAACATTTATTAAGGATCAGCAGGGACTGGGTACAAACAGGATGAATGTAAAAGATAGACTGTGATTCAGATGAATCTTAGAATTGGCTGCAGGTAATATACGGTTTACAAGGGCCCTAGTGCTTATGCACTGAGTCCGGTCTTGTTTTTAGCCAGCAACCACATTTCCCAGCTATTGTGACTTGGCAACAAGCAAGAATGAGAAGGGCAGCTAAACTTTTTGCCCTCCAAATCAAAGGGAGCAGAATACAACTATAATAGCTTGCTTGCTTCCTCTATAAAATAGAGAGTATCAATGCACGCAGGCTGCCAATGGAACCTGGTCTTAGCTTTGCTTTCATTTAGAAATATATTTCCACATCAATGCATTTTTAATATTCATAGAAACATAGAAAACCTACAGCACAATACAGGCCCTTCGGCCCACAAAGTTGTGCCGAACATGTCCCTACCTTAGAAATTACTAGGCTTACCCATAGCCCTCTATTTTTCTAAGCTCCATGTACCTATCCAAAAGTCTCTCAAAAGACCCTATCGTATCCGCCTCCACCATCGTTGCCAGCAGCCCATTCCACGCACTCACCACTCTCTGCGTAGAAAACTTACCCCTGACATCTCCTCTGTACCTACTCCCCAGCAACTTAAACCTGAGTCCTCTTGTGGCAACCATTTCAGCCCTGGGAAAAAGCCTCTGACTATCCACACGATCAATGCCTGTCATTGATCATTGATATTGTTGGTAAAATTTGAAAACTTGGGTGTATTATTTTCATTATAAAATATGGAAATTGACTCTTTTGAAGAAAGTTACTGACCACTTAGACTTAAATCACACTACCAATTCATTACGAAGTTAACTAATACAATTAGTGACCACACTATCAGGCACATCCTGTACCTAATAAAGTGGCCACTGAGCTACAGTACTGTGCAAAAGTCTTAGGTACATGTAACAAATTCTGTAAAGCGAAGATGCTTTCAAAAATAATGAAATGAAAAGTTTGTAAAAATCAAAAAACTTACTATAACAAGCAGTAAACAGTAAAAAACTGAACTTTATTACTTTATGTGACCACCCTTCTTTGCCTTTAATTCTCTTGGGTACACTGTCTTGCAGTTTTATAAGAAAATCATCTGGTAGGTTTCAAGCATCTTGGAGAACTTGCCACAGTTCTGCAGACTTTGGCTGTCTCACTTGCTTCTGTCTCAAAAGGTAATTCTAGACCGCCTCGATAATGAAGAGATCAGGCATCTGTGCTGGCCATACCATATGAAACCATTATAAAAGATTGTGGGTGTCTAAGACTTCTGTACAGTACTGTATGTTTATGGTCTACTGCTGCCGTAGCCTATCCACTTCAAGCTTTGACATGTTGTACCTTTAGAGATGCTCTTCTGCACACCACTATTGTAACTCATAGTTAATGGAGTTACTGTCGTCTTCCTGTCAGCCATTCTTCTCTGACTTCTCTCATTAACAACACATTTTCACCTGCAGAACTGCTGCTCACTGGATACCTTTTGCTTTTTGCAACATTCTCTTTAGACTGTTGCGTGTAACAATCCCAGGAGACCAGCGGTTTTTGAGATACTCAAACCACTCCATTTGGCACCAACAATCATTCCACAGTTAAAGTCACTTAGATCGCATTTCTTCCCCAGTCTGATGTTTACTTTGAACAACAACTGACTCTCTCGTTTGCATGCTTTTATGCATTGAGTTGCTACCATGTGATTGGCTGATTACATATTTGCATCAGCGAGCAGGTGTACAGGTGTATCAAATAAAGTAGCTACTGAGTGTATACTAAACCACAATAGTTACAATAATTATTACAATGCTTTAACTTCACTTAATTACTGATAATTATGATAAATTCTGCTTGAGCACATCATTGCTGCATGTTTACCTTAGTTTAAACTGCCTTTAAATAATATGTTATGTGTCCGTAATATCTTGAGGCAGCACAAAAGGATATAAAACTCAGAATCAATATCACCGGCATATATCGTGAAATCTGTTAAATTTACGGCAGCAGTACAATGAAATATATGACAAATAAATATGGAGAAAAAGACTGAATTACAGCAAATATATACATTAAATATATACAGCAAATATATACATTGTGTGTCTATTAAATATTTAAGCTAAAATAAGCAGTGAAAAATAACAGAAATAAAAAATTACTGAGGTCGTGTTCATGGGTTCAATGTCCACTCGGAAATCGGATGGCAGAGGGGAAGAAGGTGTTCATGATTCCCTGAGTGTGTGCCTTCAGGCTTCTGTACCTCCTTCTTGCTGGTAACAGTGAGAAGAGGGCATGTCCTGGGTGACGGGGATCCTTCATGATGGACACTGCATTCCTATGGCACTGTTCCTTGAAGGTATCTTGTGGATTACAGAGGCCACAGTGGAACTGACTAATTTTACAAGTTTCTGCGACTTACTTCGATCCTGTGCAGTAGTTTCCCACCATACCAGACAGTGATGCAGCCAGTCAGAATGCTCTCCACAGTACATTAGTAGAAGATTTTGACTGTTTTTTGTTGCCAAACCAAATCTCCTCAAATTCCTAATGAAGTATAGCCCTTGTCTTGCCTTCTTTGAAACTGCATCAATATATTGTGTCCAGGTCAGTTCTTCAGAGATCTTGACAGCCAGGAACTTGAAATTGCTCACTCTCTCCACTTCTGATCCCTCTATAGGGACTGGTGTGTGTTCCCTCGTCTTACCCTTACTGAAGTCCACAATCAACTCTTTGGTCTTGCTGATGCTGAGTGTAAGTTTGTTGCTGTGGCAGCACTTAACTAACTGGTATAACTCGTTCCTGTACTCCCTTTCATCACCATCTGAAATTCTGCCAACAATCCAGCATATTTATAGATGGCATTTCAGCTATGCCTAGCCACACAGTCATGGGTGTAGAGAGAGTAGAGCAGTGGGCTAAGCCAGTGTTGATTGTCAGCGAGGTGGAGATGTTATTTCCAATCTGCACAGATTGTGGTTTTCCGGTTAGGAAGTCGAGGATCCAGCTGCAGAGAGAGGTACAGAGGCCCAAGTTTTGGAGTTTTTCAATCAGGACTGCAGGAATGATGGTGTTAAATGCTGAGCTATTGTCAATAAATGGCATCCTGACACAGCCATTTGCATTGTCCAGGTGACCTAGGCTGTGTGGAGAGCCACTGAGATCACGTCTGCTGTAGATCTATTGTGGCGTTAGACAAATTGCCGTGGGTCCAGATCCTTCCTGAGACAGATGTTGATTCTAGCCATGGCCAACCTCTTAAAGCATTTCATCACCATAGATGTGAGTGCTACTGTATGATAGTTGTTAAGGCAGCTTATGCTGCTCTTGGGCACTGGTATAATTGTTCCCCTTTGAAGCAGGTGGGAACTTCCAACTATAGGAGGTAGATTGAAAATGTCTTTGGGTTTGGGAATGTACAGCAAGTTTTCATAGGCATACATTAATACATGCAAGTTTTAATGAAGTCAGTGACAACTGTGCAAAATAAGCACCATTTTAGAGATTTTGAATTAATTTGGCTATGCTTAAATTATAAAAAATATTTAATAGAAATAATAAGCTGGGTGAATCCAGAAGGTAAGTATTTTACTGGCCAAGTTGAGAACCAGTTAAAGATGATTGAAACAAAAGAAATCCATCCAATAATGTAGAAAGCTGATTAGTAATTCAGCTTGATTCTAGAGTGACAATGGATCATGTTTCGTTTGCTTATATAATATGTATGAAGATGGAAAAGTTTGACATACTAAACATTCGCTTGGAACGGTTTTCAAAAATAATGATCAAAAGAAGTTTTAAAGATACCTTCCTTGTGCAGTGGACTCTGGGTTGCTAGAAAGTTGCCTGACCTGCAGAAATATACACAGACATTTACTGTTGAAGTGCTTTCATGTTGGATTATATTAGTGAATTAAAAACAGTAAGGCTGCCTTTCTTTTCATCTCTGACTTTTCGCAGATTAAATGAGATGTCATTGGGGCTGCATGGTAGCATAGTGGTTAGCACAATGCTTTACAGTGCAGGTGACCTGGGTTCAAATCCCGTCACTGACTGTATGGAGTTTGTACGTTCTTCCGTGACCGCAAGGGTTTTCTCCAGGTGCTCTAGTTTCCTCCCACATTCCAAAGACGTACCTGTTGATAGGTTAATTGTCATTGTAAATTGTCCCGTGATTAGGCTAGGGTTAAGTAGGGGGTTGCCTGGCGACGCTGTTTGAAGGGTCGAAAGGGCCAATCCCGCGCTGTATCCCAATAATAAAAAATAAAAGCATTTGCAGCAATTTCTGTTTTCAATTCATTCAGAATTTCAACAGTTGCAGTATTTTGCTCTACAAGGCAACAGAACTTGCTTCTAATATTTATCCTTCTTGCTTTCTTCAGTTACTGGAGCAATTCAAGTGCAGGCTGCCAATTTTGTAAAGTTGTTCACAATTCAGTGGAACTACATGGACACATTCCAGAACATATTGAAAATTGTTAACTGTTACACAGTTGTTACGATCCTGCTGAAGTCAGTTTTTTTCCAATGATAATTTACTTTCAAGCATAGGTATGAATAGGAAAGGTTCAGGATTACTGAGTGCTTCGCTCAGAATAAGAGCAGAGAATTGAAGGAAAATTATACTTGTAATTACTGTTACTTTAATCAAATAAAATTGGCATTAAATTAATATAAATGCTAAAATGTATTTGCTGAATGGAGCACAGGAGACTATTACAAAAATATATTGATTGAAATAGATAAATTTTACATACTTTCCAGTCTCAACACAAATTCAGTGAATAACTATGGAAAATTAAGAATATCAAAAGATAAAAGTTGATGCAAGAACATATTTAAAAACTAACTTTGAGAAGATGTGTTCAGTCTGTTTAAAGTTGATAACACTTCATGATATAGCAAGGAAAATGTTCTACAGTACACACTGTTTGTAAAATGGAAATATCTTTATATGTAAGGTCAGTGTAATTATTCTGGAATTTGCCTTCTTCACAAAAAGTAATTTGATTTAATCTGAGGATTTGGAAGTTTAAAACGTAGGTTACAAATCCTGAATCACTTTCATGATCAAAACATCAAATGTACCTGCCACTTCACCTGATCTTAAAATAAAGACACATTTAAATAGAAGACTCCTGGTGACCATCTTCTTGCTGTATTTTACGAGGAGTGATTGATAAGTTAGTAGCCTAAGGTAGAAGGAGTCGATTTTAGGAAACCTAGCACATTTATTTTTCAACATAGTCCCCTCCTACATTTACACACTTGGTCCAGCGGTCGTGGAGCATACGGATCTTGGACCTCCAGAAAGTGTCCACAGCAGGGGTGATTGATAAATTAATGGCTTATGGTATGAGGAGATGAGTTATACAGCTCTCGTTACATGCACATGCAGTTCAGCCCTTTGAGTGATTATGCAGAAAGTTTGAAGTTAATAACTCATCTCCTTCTACCTTAGGCCACAAACTTATCAATCACTCCTCGTATGTAAATATTTAAAGTGCACTTTAAATTATAAAAGAGGGTTTACACAACTTCACGCAACTCCATAATCAACATGTTGCAGCTGCTGATTCAGTCAGGAGTTTATAGCTCAGATTTTGCTGTATGACTACAACATAGTATTTACTGCCAACACATGGTAAAAGTGACAGCAACTTTGGGATTTCACTGGAAACACAGTTTAGCACAGAAATCCAATACCCAGCTGATGCCCCTCACCCCCGCGCCCCCCCCCCAACATTTCTATCCTGGCTTCTGCCTTTCCTTTCCAGTCCTGACGAAGGGTCCCGTCCCAAAACGTTGACTCTTCCTTTCCCTCCAGAGATGCCGCCTAACCCACGGTGTTCCTGCAGCGTTTGTGTTTGTCGCTCCAGAACTGCAGCAGGTTGTACTTTTGTCTGTTGTCCTCTGAGCTTGCATTGTGCTTCATTGTATCAACGCTGGAGAACGCATTCAGAAAGGTCAGTGGGAGTGACGTGGACAATGAGAGTTTCTGTGGCACTGCAGCATTTTATAACAACGCCCTGTAGACAATGTAGTGAACACCAAAAGCATTCGACCCACAAAAGTGCAAGTGAATTACTACTACCCCTGGAAAGGCCCACTGACCCAAACATTGTCTTTGTAACTTATTACACTTCTTTGTTGCCCTCTAATATCCTCATTAACAATCCCATCTCTGCTTTAGGGTTATTTCCTCTGCCCTGTTCATTCCTCCTCCATTTCTCTGCATCTTCAAACTACATTTTTTCCCCTCTTTCTCAGTTCTGGAACCTCAAACATTAGCTGTGTCTTGCCATAGGTGCTGCCGGATATGCCCAGTGATTCCAGAACCTCCATCATCCCATTTTTAAAAGTTTTGATAATTTCTAAAGTAAAGATAGTAGGATTTCCCGTTATGAGATTGTACATAGGATGTGTTAATTCACTTCAGTAAGAAGTCATTCTTTTTAAAAGTGATTTATTTAAAAGTCCCTTGTTTCAGGGGTTGTATTCTAATCTCATCTCCTTTCAGTGTTGATCATTAGATAAAACTCTTTAACTTAAGTAATTTAAGTTACCCTGACCTTTATTCTTTTGCACCTTCTTGTTCAGCTCAGTCTCAGACAGAGCCAGAGACCCCATTCTTTCCTGGGCTCACATTGGGTTGAGGTAGAGGTCGGGGGGGGGCGCGGTTGTGGGAGAGGGATGTGAAGACTTGCTGGACTTCTCAGCATTCAGTGGTTCTGCAAATTCTTGGTGAGTTTGTGGAATAGGACACCACCTGCTAAAGCAAGGGCAGCAGTTTTAGTTCCCAGTGCTGTGGTGAGTGACAACCTTCTGAGGTGAAATGGTAGCCTCCCCAGCATTGAGGGTACTTTCAAAATGCGGTGCCTCAGAAAGCCGACATCGATCATTAAGGGCCCCTATCATCCAGGACATGCCCTCTTCTCATTGCTAGCATCAAGGAGGAGGTACAGGAGCTGGAAGATACATGCTCAACGTTTCAGGAACAGCTTCGTCCCCTCTGACATCAGATTTCTGAATGGATAATGAACCCTTGATCCCATAACTGGAGCTGCAGCTCGATGGCCTTCGATTCATATGGGAGAATAGAAACATAGAAACATAGAAAATAGGTGCAGGAGTAGGCCATTCGGCCCTTCGAGCCTGCACTGCCATTTATTATGATCATGGCCTGATCATCCAACTCAGAACCCCGCCCCAGCCTTCCCTCCATACCCCCTGACCCATATAGCCACAAGGGCCATATCTAACTCCCTCTTAAATATAGCCAATGAACTGGCCTCAACTGTTTCCTGTGGCAGAGAATTCCACAGATTCACCACTCTCTGTGTGAAGAAGTTTTTCCTAATCTCGGTCCTAAAAGGCTTCCCCTCTATCCTCAAACTGTGGCCCCTCGTTCTGGACTTCCCCAACATCGGGAACAATCTTCCTGCATCTAGCCTGTCCAATCCCTTTAGGATTTTATACGTTTCAATCAGATCCCCCCTCAATCTTCTAAATTCCAACGAGTACAAGCCCAGTTCATCCAGTCTTTCTTCATATGAAAGTCCTGCCATCCCAGGAATCAATCTGGTGAACCTTCTTTGTACTCCCTCTAAGGCAAGGATGTCTTTCCTCAGATTAGGGGACCAAAACTGCACACAATACTCCAGGTGTGGTCTCACCAAGGGCTTGTACAACTGCAGTAGTACCTCCCTGCTCCTGTACTCGAATCCTCTCGCTATAAATGCCAGCATACCATTCGCCTTTTTCACCGCCTGCTGTACCTGCATGCCCACTTTCAATGACTGGTGTATAATGACACCCAGGTCGCGTTGCACCTCCCCTTTTCCTAATCGGCCACCATTCAGATAATAATCTGTTTTCCTATTTTTGCCACCAAAGTGGATAACTTCACATTTATCCACATTAAATTGCATCTGCCATGAATTTGCCCACTCACCCAACCTATCCAAGTCACCCTGCATCCTCTTAGCATCCTCCTCACTGCTAACACTGCCACCCAGCTTCGTGTCATCCGCAAACTTGGAGATGCTGCATTTAATTCCCTCATCCAAGTCATTAATATATATTGTAAACAACTGGGGTCCCAGCACTGAGCCTTGCGGTACCCCACTAGTCACCGCCTGCCATTCTGAAAAGGTCCCATTTATTCCCACTCTTTGCTTCCTGTCTGCTAACCAATTCTCCACCCACACCAATACCTTACCCCCAATACCGTGTGCTTTAAGTTTGCACACTAATCTCCTGTGTGGGACCTTGTCAAAAGCCTTTTGAAAATCCAAATATACCACATCCACTGGTTCTCCCCTATCCACTCTACTAGTTACATCCTCAAAAAATTCTATGAGATTCGTCAGACATGATTTTCCTTTCACAAATCCATGCTGACTTTGTCCGATCATTTCACCGCTTTCCAAATGTGCTGTTATCACATCCTTGATAACTGACTCCAGCAGTTTCCCCACCACCGACGTTAGGCTAACCGGTCTATAATTCCCCGGTTTCTCTCTCCCTCCTTTTTTAAAAAGTGGGGTTACATTAGCCACCCTCCAATCCTCAGGAACTAGTCCAGAATCTAACGAGTTTTGAAAAATTATCACTAATGCATCCACTATTTCTTGGGCTACTTCCTTAAGCACTCTAGGATGCAGACCATCTGGCCCTGGGGATTCTGCCTTCAATCCCTTCAATCTACCTAACACCACTTCCCTACTAACATGTATTTCGCTCAGTTCCTCCATCTCACTGGACCCTCTGTCCCCTACTATTTCTGGAAGATTATTTATGTCCTTCTTAGTGAAGACAGAACCAAAGTAATTATTCAATTGGTCTGCCATGTCCTTGCTCCCCATAATCAATTCACCTGTTTATGTTTGCAGGGGACCTACATTTGTCTTTACCAGTCTTTTCCTTTTTACATATCTATAAAAGCTTTTACAGTCCGTTTTTATGTTCCCTGCCAGTTTTCTCTCATAATCTTTTTTCCCCTTCCTAATTAAGCCCTTTGTCCTCCTCTGCTGAACACTGAATTTCTCCCAGTCCTCAGGTGAGCCACTTTCTCTGGCTAATTTGTATGCTTCTTCTTTGGAATTGATACTATCCCTAATTTCTCTTGTCAGCCACGGGTGCGCTACCTTCCTTGATTTATTCTTTTGCCAAACTGGGATGAACAATTGTTGTAGTTCATCCATGCAACCTTTAAATGCTTGCCATTGCATATCCACCGTCAATCCTTTAAGTGTCATTTGCCAGTCTATCTTAGCTAATTCACGTCTCATACCTTCAAAGTTACCCCTCTTTAAGTTCAGAACCTTTGTTTCTGAATTAACTATGTCACTCTCCATCTTAGTGAAGAATTCCACCATATTATGGTCACTCTTACCCAAGGGGCCTCTCACGACAAGATTGCTAATTAACCCTTCCTCATTGCTCAAAACCCAGTCCAGAATAGCCTGCTCTCTAGTTGGTTCCTCGACATGTTGGTTCAAAAAACCATCCCGCATACATTCCAAGAAATCCTCTTCCTCAGCACCTTTACCAATTTAGTTCACCCAATCTACATGTAGATTGAAGTCACCCATTATAACTGCTGTTCCTTTATTGCACACATTTCTAATTTCCTGTTTAATACCATCTCCGACCTCACTACTACTGTTAGGTGGCCTGTACACAACTCCCACCAGCGTCTTCTGCCCCTTAGTGTTACGCAGCTCTACCCATATCGATTCCACATCTTCCTGGCTTATGTCCTTGCTTTCTATTGCGTTAATCTCTTCTTTAACCAGCAACACCACCCCACCTCCCCTTCCTTCATGTCTATCCCTCCTGAATATTGAATATCTCTGAACGTTGAGCTCCCATCCCTGGTCACCCTGGAGCCATGTCTCTGTGATCCCAACTATATCATAATCATTAATAACAATCTGCACTTTCAATTCATCCACCTTATTACGAATGCTCCTTGCATTGACACACAAAGCCTTCAGGCGCTCTTTTACAACTCTCTTAGCCCTTATACAATTATGTTGAAAAGTGGCCCTTTTTAATGCTTGCCCTGGATTTGTCGGCCTGCCACTTTTACTTTTCTCCTTAGTACTTTTTGCTTCTACCCTCACTTTACACCCCTCTGTCTCTCTGCACTGGTTCCCATCCCTCTGTTGTGAACTAACCTCCTCACGCCTAGCCTCTTTAGTTTGATTCCCACCCCCCAACCATTCTAGTTTAAAGTCACCTCAGGTGATATAAGGTGATAGACAGAAGCTACAGAGAGGTAGTTACTCCTAGGTTGTAGAAGACAGGTAACTGGGTGACTGTCAGGAGAAGGAGGGGAAATGCACAGCCAGTGCAGACTACACCTGTGACCGTTCCCCTCAATAATAAGTGTATAACTTTAGATACTATTGAGGAGGACAACCTGCCTGGGGGAGCCACAGTGACCAGGTCCCTGGCACTGACTCTGGTGCTGTGGCTCAGTAGAGCAGAGGGGTGAAGAGGACTGCAGTGTTGATAGGAGATTCCTTAGTCAGAGGAACAGAGATGAGGTTCTGTGGACACAATAGAGACACCCGGATGGTATGTTCCCTCCCTGGTGCCAAGATCAGGGACGTTCGGGGATGTCTCAGATTGTGTCCATGGCATTCTCAGGGGCAAGGGTGAGCAGCCAGATATCTTGGTACGTATTGGCACTAATGACACAGGTAGACTAGGTGAGGAGGTCCAGAAGAGATATTTTTGAGAGGTAGGTAGAAAGCTGAGAAACAGGACCTCCAGGGTAATAATATCTGGATTGCTGCCTGTGCCACATACCAGTGAGGGTAAGAATAGAATGATTTGGCATTTCAGAAGGAGAAGCTGAAGTCAGATGTATCAGTATTACAGTGGAGTAAAGGGAATTACAGAGGCATGAGAGAGGAGTTGGCTATAATTGATTGGAAAAGAAAACTGGCAGAGATGACAGCAGTCCAGCAGTGGCTGGAATTTCTGGAAGCAATTCAGAAGGCACAGGAGAAATAAAAGAGAAATAAGTATTCTAAAGACAAGATGATACAACCATGGCTAACAGGAGAAGTCAAAGCCAAATAGAGGGCATATAATAGAGCAAAAATTAATGGGGTTAGAGGATTGGGAAGCTTTCAAAAACCACCAGAAGGCAACTAAAAAGTCATTAAAAAGGTAAAGATGGAATACGAAAGTAAGCTAGCCAATAATATTAAAGAGGATACCAAAAGTTTCTTCAGATATATAAAGTGTAAAAGAGAGGTGAGAGTGGATATTGGACCACTGGAAAACGATGATGGAGTGGTAGTAATGGGGACAAGGAAATTGCAGGTGAACTGAATAAATATTTTGCAACAGTCTTCACTGTGGAAGTATGGTGGAAGTTCCAGGTGTCGGGATTATGAAGTGTGTGAAGTTACTATTACTAGAGAGAGGTTGTTTGGGAAGCTGAAAAGTCTGAAGGTAGTTAAGTCATCTGGACAAGATGGTATATACCCCAGAGTTCTATAAGAGGTGACTGAAGAGATTATGGAGGCATTAGTAATGATCTTTCATAAATCACAAGATTCTGGAATGGTTTCAGAAGACTGGAAAATTGCAAATGTCACACCACTCTTCAAGGAGGGAGAGAAGCAGAAAAAATGAAATTATAGGCCATTTAGTCTGACTTCAGTGATTGGGAAGATGTTGTATTCGATCATTAAGGATGAGGTCTCAGGGTACTTGGAGGAACATCATAAAATAGGCCATAGTCAGCATGGTTTCCGCAAGGGAAAATCTTGCCTGTGCAATCTGATGGAATTCTTTGAAAAAATAACAAGCAGGATAGACGAAAGAGATTCAGTTGATGTTGTGTATTTGGATTTTTAGAAGGCTTTTGACAAGATACCACACATGAGGCTGCTTAACGAGCTACAAACTCATGGTATTACAGGAAAGATTCTAACATGGACCTATCAGTGGCTGATTGGCAGGAGGCAAACAGTGGGATTAAAGGGAGCCTTTTCTGTTTGGCTGCTGGTGACTAGTGTTGTTCTGCAGACGTCGGTGTTGGGACCAATACTTTTTTGTACTAAACGCCAATGATTTGGATGATGGAGTTTATAGCTTTATTACAAAGTTGGCAGATGATACGAAGATAGGAGAAGGGGCAGGTGGTTTTGAGGAAATAGAGAGGGTGTAGAAGGACTTAGACAGATTTAAAAGAATGGACAAAGAAGTGGTAGATGGAATACAGTGTCGGGAAGTGTATGGTCATGCACTTTGGTAGAAGAAATGAAATAGTTGACTATTTTCTAAATGGAGGGAAAATACAAAAACCTGAGGCACAAAGGAATTTGGGAGTCTTTGTGCAGGATTCCCTAAGGGTTAATTTGCAGGTTGTGTCTGTGGTGAGGAAGGGAAATGTGATGTTAGCATTCGTTTCAAGAGTACTAAAACATAAAAGTAGGGATGTAATGTTGAGGCTTTATAAAGCACTGGTAGGGCCTCGCTTGGAGTATCGTGAGCAGTTTTGGGCCCTTTACCTTAGAAAGGATGTGCCAAAACTGGAGAAGGTTCAAACAGCTGGTCACAAGATTTGATAGCACTAGGCTTGTATTCACTGGAATTCGGAAGAATGAGGGGTGACCTAATTGAAACGTATTGAATGGTGAAAGGTTTTGATAGAGTGGATGTGGAGAGGATGTTTCAATGGTTAGAGTCTAAGCCCAGAGGACACAGTCTCAGGAGAGACCATAAGGCATAGGAGTAGAATGAGGCCATTCAGCCCAACAAGTGTGCTCCATCATTCCATCTTGGTTGATCCTGGATCACACTCAAGCCCACACACCTGCCTTCTTGTCATATCCTTTGATGCCCTGACAGATCAGGAAATGATCAACTTCCGCCTTAAACATACGCACGGACTTGGCCTCCTCCGCAGACTGTTACAGAGCACTCCACAGATTCCCTACTCTCTGGCTAAAAAAATTCCCCCTTACCTCTCTTCTAAAGGGTTGCCTCTCAATTTTGAGGCTGTGCCCTCTAATTCTGAACACCCCCACCGTAGGAAACATTCTCTCCACATCCACCCTATCTAGTCCTTTCAACATTCGGTAGTTTCAAAGAGATCCCCCCTCATACTTCTAAATTCCAATGAATACAGGCCCAAAGCTGCCAAATGCTCCTCATATATTAACCCCTCCATTCCTGGAATCATCTTTGTGAACCTCCTCTGAACTGTCTAATGACAACACATCTTTTCTGATATATGGGGCCCAAAACAGTTGACAATACTCTGAGTGCAGCCTGACTAGTGTCTTATAAAGGCTCAGCAGTATGTGCTTGCTTTATATTTTATTCCCCTTGAAATAAATGCCAACATTTCACTTGCCTTCTTTACCATAAACTGAACCTGTAAATTAACTTCTAGGAGTCTTGCACAAGGACTCCTAAGTTCCTCTGCACCTCTGATATTTGAATCTTATACTTATACTTCATACTTTATTGTCCCCAAACAATTGATACTAGAATGTACAATCACCACAGCGATATTTGATTCTGCACTTCCCACTCCCTGGATTACAAATCGATAATAAATATAAAAAATTTAAATTATAAATCATAAATAGAAAATATAAAAATGGAAAGTAAGGTAGTGCAAAAAAAAAGAGAGGCAGGTCCGGATATTTGGAGGGTACGGCCCAGATCCGGAGCAGGATCCGTTCATCAGTCTTATCACAGTTGGAAAGAATCTTCTTCCCATTTAGACAACAGTCTGCACTATTGTTCCTTTTACCAAAGTACAATATCGTAAATTTCCCAACCCTGTATTCCAACTGCCACTTTTTTTGCCCATTCTTCCAATTTGCCTAAGTCCTGCTGCAATTGCATTGATTCCTCAGCCCTGCCTACTCCTCCACCTATGGCCCTCAATTCCATTATCTAAATGATTGACAAACAATGTGAAAAGTAGAGGTCCTGAAGAACACCACTAGTCACCAACAGTCAACCAGAAAAGGCTCCTTTTAGTCCCACTCACTGCCTCCTGCCTGTCAACCATTCCACTATCCATGCCAGTATCTTTCCTGGAAAGCCACAGGATTTTATCTTGTTAAGCAGCCTCATGTGTGACACCTTATCAAACGCTTTCTGAAAATCCAAGAAAATGACATCCACTGCCTCTCCTTTGTCCACCCTGCTTTTTACTTCCTTGAAGAATTCTAACAGTCTTGTCAGGCAAGATTTCCCATTACAGAAACCATACTGACTTTGACTTATTTTATCATTAGTCTCCAATTACCTTGAAACCTCATCCTTAATAATAGACTCCAACTTTCAGCAACCTCTCTCAAGACTCTGGGATGTAGTCCATCTGGTCCTGGCGACTTATACACCTTAAGACCTTTGAGTTTGCCTATCACTTTTTCCTTTGTAATAGCAATGGCACTCACTCCTGCTCCCTGACACTCACAGACCTCTGGCACACTGCTAGTGTCTTTCAGGTGAAGACAGATGCAAAATACCCATTAAGTTCATCTGCCATTTCTTTGTCCCTCATTACTACATCACCAGCCTCATTTTCCAGTGGTCCAATATCAACTCTCTCCTCCCTTTTACGCTTTATATAACTGAAAATAGAAGTGCATCCTTTCAGAACGGAGATGAGGAGGAATTTCTTTAGCCAGAGTAGTGAATCTATGGAACTCGTTGCCACAGGCAGCTATGGAGGTTAAGTCTTTATGTATACTTAAGGCAGAGGTTGATAGATTCTTGAATGGTCAGGGCATGAAGGGGTACAGGAAGAAGGCAGGAGATAGGGGCCGAGAATTAAAATGGATGAAATGGCTGAGCAGACTCAATGGGCCAGTGGCCTAATTCTCCTCCTGCAGGTTATGTTCTTAATACCTCACTTTTTCACTCCCTTTTTACACTACATATGTAATTTATTCTTCTATATACCTCTATACTTAGTGTAATTTATAGTTATTATTATGTATTGTAGTGTACTGCTGCGCTAAACAACATTTCACGACATATGCCAGTGATATTAAAACTGATTCTGATTCCAACCAAACTCTAATCAACAGTGATGACTCAGTAAAGCCACTGACAACCTGCATGAGAATTGGATAATCTTAACTGTTAAAATTTGTTATACAAAATGGAAGTAGGGTGTTACGTACATACAATGCCATAATTACAGCTTGGAAAATCAAACCCAAAATAAATAAAGGTACAATAATTTAAAATATTTTGTATTTTGCTTGTTTTAAGATTGTTTTGCTTCACCATAGTCATGCGTGCTTGACGTACTCCTTATTTTGCACTTTATAAAATATCAACCAATTGCTAAAACCTTGGCTCTTTCATTCCTGTTTTGCTCTTGTAAGATTTCATACATGATTAGTTGTGCTAGGTCGATAACATCACTACAAGAGATTCTTTGTTGAACGCTTAGGAATTGAAGACTTTCAGGAACTGGCACAGAACAAGAGGCCTGGGGGAAATCAGTCATAATTGAATGACAGGGCAAGCCTGAATAGTCTACTCCTGTTCCTGTTTCCTTATGTTAACCTCTCTCCTAAATCCTGAAGCCCAGACCTGGGCATAATACTCCAGTGATTGATTTGCAAAGACTTTTTATGGCTTCCTTTACCAAGGTGCTGCTGGGATTTACAACGTCAAATATTTCACATAAAAATAGTTTGTATTGTAGGGTGCACTCTTGACTTACAAAGTAAACAACACAGATACAGTATAGACTGTCTGGACATTAAGTAGAGTAAATTTTGAACATTTTAAGACTCTTTTATATTTTGCAACTGCCTGTAGGAGAGATGGATACCATAGTTAAGATGCACATGTGTGAAATACTGAACAAAAATACATTAATAGCTCTAGCATCTTGAAAAATGGATACATCACCAGGACAACACATACACAAGAATGTCATAGAGGATCTCATCTCTTTTCAACTCTTATAGGACAGTCCCAGAAGACTGAAGGACGGCTAACTTATGTCAGTTAAAAAGAAGTAAAAAAGGATGAACCAAGCAAGTAGTTGTAGGCCAGTTAGTTTAACTGGTAATACCAAATTTTTGAAATTCATTCCAAAGGACAGTCTAAACCTTCACTTAAAAAGGCACCTATCAACATAGAATAGTACTGAACTGGAACAGGCCCCTCTGTCAACAATATTGTGCCAAGCTAATGACATACCCACTAAACTAATCCCTCCTGGCTACACATGTCCATATCCTTCCATTTCATGCCTGTCAAAGAGTCCCTAAAGGGTTTGCCTCCACCATCACCCCACACAGCACATTCCAGGCACCCACCACATTCTGTATAAACAAACTTACCCTGTTGCCATAAATGCACGCCCTTTGGCACAAGGCATTTCAAACCTGGGAAAAAGATACTGGCTGTCTACTCTATCCATGGCTCTCATGATCTTATAAACCTCTATCAGATCGCCACTCCCACAACCCCCCCCCCCACCCCCAGCCTCTGCCATTCTGGAGCAAACAACCCAAATTTGTCTAAACTCTGCATATAGCACACGTCCTCTAATCCCAGCAGCACCTTGGTAAAACTCTTCTGCAATTTCTCCAAGGTCTCCACATACTTCCTATAATGGGACAACCAGAGCTGAATGCAATACTTCAGATGCAGCCTTACTAGTTTTATAAAAATGCAACATAACTTCCTGTACCTTGAACTCAGTTCCTCAACTATTAAAATTAGCATGCATTGTGCCTTTCTTTACCATCCATCAACTGGAGTGAACTTGGACCCCAAGATCCTTCTACTCGTCAATGCTATTTAGAGTCTTGCTATTAACAGTGTAATGTTGCTTTACATCTGAACCAGGGTTAGCATGGACACAATAAATAGAAAGTCAATACTAACTAATCATTGATGTTTTAGGAGTTAATAAAGAGGATCATCATGGGTAGAATGTTTTGTGTCATCTACTTTGATTTTTAGCAAGCACAAGTCCCCAGTCAGTTTGTATTAGCAGCAACATCTCCTCCACAATTTCCATCAGCACAGGTGCACCTCAAGATGTGTACTTAGCCCCCTGCTCTACTCGCTTTACACTTATGACTGAGGCTAAGCACAGCTTCAGTACCGTATTCAAGTTTGCTGAGGACACCACTGACATAGATCAATCAAAGGTGCTGATGAATCAACCAGTGTGCAAAAGGCAACTGCGAAAATACAAAAATAATAATAAATAAATAATCAATTAATATTGAGAACATGAGTCCTTGAAAGTGAGTCCGTAGTTTGTGGGAACGACTCATTGATGGGGCAATTGAAGTTATCCCCTTTGGTTCAAGAGAGTGATGGTTGAGGTGGATTTAGAATCTGGATGAATGGGGCCACAGCAACAACTTCTTACTCAATGTCAGCAAGACCAAGGAGCTGATTATTGACTTCAGAAGGATGAAGTCAATAGTCAGCTCCATGAGCCTGTCCTGATCAGAGGATCAGAGGCAAGGCTCAGCAACTCCAAATTTCTCGGTGTTATTATTTTGGAGGACCTGTTCTGGGTCCTACACGTAAGTGCAATTACGAAGAGATCATGGCAGTACCTTACTTCCTCAGGAGTTTGCAAAGATTCAGCATGACATCCAAAACTCTGAAACTTCTATAGATGTGTGGTGGAGACTGGCTGCATCACAACCTGGCATGGAAACACCAATGTCCTTGAATGGAAAATCCTACAAAAAGTAGTGGATATAGCCCAGTCCATCATGGGTAAAGCCCTCCCCACCATTGATTATATCTACATGAAGCATTGTTGCAGAAAAGCAGCATCCATCATCAGTGACCTGCTAGGACAATTATTGGGTTTAGCACATTTACATTTAGCAAATGACTTTGGCTACCAGTCTTTACATCTGAATATGTATTGTGGATTCAATTTGGAGTGCAGCTCTGAACAATGGGTTCCTGAAAGCTGTGAATCCCGGACCTGACAATACTGATTAAAATTCATTTGGAAGCCTGTGGTGTGCTTGCGAATCAGAAGGTGTGAAGTTTCTGTGTAGTTTCAAAGAAAGCATTGTCCATACTTTGTAAATATGGATGTGTTCTTTGATGTTTTGCACATAAAATACCGAGCCCCACGTTGGGCCAGCAGACCTTTTGACCAAAATTGTCTGCATATGATGCCTGCTATCCCTTGTTTTGTTGAACAAAGAAGCTGCTTTGTGTCTACTAGTACTTTTCTCCAGTAGCTTCATTCACACAACAAGCCCCACCAACCAGGACATTTAAAAACGCAGACACGAGGAAATCTACAGATGCTGGAATTTCAAGCAACACACACAAAAATTGCTGGTGGAATGCAGCAGGCCAGGCAGCATCTATAGGAAGAGGTACAGTCGATGTTTCGGGCCGGAACCCTTTGTCGGGCCCGAAACGTCGACTGTACCTCTTCCTATAGATGCTGCCTGGTCTGCTGCGTTCCACCAGCACTTTTTGTGTGTGTCGTCTCCCAGGGCCTGCTCTCTTCTTGCCGCTGCCATCAGGAAGGTGGTACGGGAGCCTCAGGACTCACACCACCAGGTTCAAGAACAGTTATTACCCTTCAAGCATCAATCTGTTCAACTAAAGGGAATAACTTCACTTGCCCAATCATCAAAATATTCCCACAACCTATGGCCTCACTTTCAAGGACTGTTCAGCTCATGTTCTCAATATTAATTGCTTATTTATTTATTATTCTTTCTTTTTATATTTTTAGTTTGTTGCCTTTTGCACACTGATTGATCATCCAAGTTGGTGTGGACTTTCAGTGATTCTTTTATGGATTTATTGAGTATGCCTACAAGAAAATGAAATGAATCTCAGGGTTGTATATGGTGACAATAAATTTACTCTGAACTTCGACATCATCAACTCAGATGTAACCAGAACTGAAAGTGGCAATTGGCTTTATAACAGGGAGCAAAGGGTAATGATTGATAGGTGTTTTGGTGGCCAGAAAGGTTTTATCATTACGGTCTCATGGTGTCCAGTATTCAGTCTTTCACCTGGGTCTAGAGGGAGAGGACAAACTAAACAAGTTTGAGGATTGTACAATAATTTGCTGTATCATTGGCAAAGTGGAGGAAAGCTTTACACAACAAGAAGGTATAGATGATCCAGACAATTCAGTATTAAATCCAACATTTGGAATTCAATGCAGTGAAGTATAAGATAATGCAAGAAGGCACAAGGCAGCAGGAAAATATACAATATTTATTGCTAGGGAAGAACAAAAATAGATATCCTGCAGATCTTTAAAAAGAAAAGCCAAGTAGATGCTAAGAATGTTTTACAGGATACTTCACTTTATCAGCCAAGCAAAATAATACAAGGGTAAGGATATTATACTTCAACCATTTACACACAGCTCACTTACTATACATACAGACTGTAGTGAAAAGGTGTGACTGCATTAGTGAAGCTGCATTAAATCCCAACAACAGTATGTAGCTTTGAGAAAATAGTGGATATAGACCTGTTATCTTTGGAACAGAAAAATCTTATAAAATTTCGAAGAACCAACACAATTGGAAAAGACTTTTCCCTTTAGCAAGGGAGCAAAGATATAAAGTAATTGGCAGAAGGATCAGAGGAGAAAGAAGAGTGGAGGCCAAGAATTCCTGTTAGTCAAAAATCAACAGCCTGCAGGGCTGCAGACCCACCACCACAAGTTGATCTCTGATTGGGAAGTTCCTTTTTGACCAAGGGATCTAATGGCTTGCTTTTAAGTAATACATTTCTATGACTTCAAAGGTTTCAAAGGTACATTTAATGTCAGAGAAATGTATGCAATAAACATCCCGAAATTCTTTTCCTTCGCAAACATCCATGAAAACAGAGGAGTACCCCAAAGAATGAATGACAGTTGAACGCTGGAACCCCAAAAGTCCCCCCAGCTCCTCCCACCCACACATAAGCAGCAGCAAAGCAACAATACGCGCCCCCCCCCCCACCAGCAAAAAAGCATCGATTTGTAACAAGAAAGTGTAAATCAGCAGTTACTAAAGTTGGAGCAATAATTTACATCAAGATTAAGGTACCTTTTATCTTAAAGGGAACTGATGTGAAGTTCTTCCGTGAGGTCAAATGGCTTATATATTGTGAAATTACTCTTTCATAAACAGGGACAAATAAAGCAGTTCAGTACCATGTTTTATTACATCAAATAGCTCTACATCAAGAAACCAAATTAAAATTTGCAACTAGTAATTGATACTATACAGGCATTAATACACTGGCAGTTGAACACAACAATCTCTTAGTAATATATTAGATCACCAAAAAAAAGGAATCACTTTTACACTCAAATATAGGAGACGACCATCTTAGATCATGAACGTGCATTAACAGCATTTTTTGTGAACTTACTCTTAAATGATTCCAATGTCTTGGAATAATTACTAGCTTTAATCCCCAAAATACAAGTCTATTTCTTGTAACACAGCCACTGTTGGACTTGTACCCTTCTCCTCCACAAGTTGCATGGATTTCTCTTAAAGACACAATTCTTCTAGATTTTAAAACCTAAATTTGATTTCTAATTGCTACTGGATTTCACCTCTTTCTTTAAGCTGCTTCATCTTTCTGCTCCACTGACTGATGCATAAATCTTTATCTCCTTCATTATCCCAAACTCATCATTGAGCTCACTTGCATAGACGATGTTAAATAATTTCACCTTATAAAGAACTTGACACTATCAATTTGTCTTATACTAAATCCCATTCCTCTATCCCTGAGTTAATCATTCATAGCGCCTCAGCACTTGGGAATTGCTTTTCTGTCTTGTATAAGTTTAACTTTGATTTTGTATCCACCATCTTTAACTGTTGTCTCCTTATTTGAAAATCAGTTCCAGAGAACCTTTATTGTATTACAATTATTTATTCCTGAACTCTTCTTCCTTATAATATCTCCCCATCTTAAAATTTCTTAGAACTATTCTTTCACTTTGCCTTTTCCCAAATCCTATATCAAAATATTGGAACTATTCAGCAGGTCTGGAGACATCGGTAGAGAGAGAAATAGGGTGAAGTCTTCAGTTCAATTACCTTTCATCAACTCTCAACTTTTTAATAATTTCTGAAGATCAGTGGTGGGGGGGGGAGAGAATGGACTTGGGTTCAGTTGTTTATGTAAAACAGATGCACACAGACTGAAATGAACGATTTCTGTGCTGTATTATTATACTTCAATGCCTGTTCCTGTCTAGTCCTCAACTGTGAATCATGATATTAAAACCCCAAATAAAATTTATATTGAAACAAAAATGTGATCCATAAAACTGTACATTATCATGGAAAAGAAAACAAGTATTTTTAATATAAATGGTTTATTTGTTATATGTTTTGGCCAATGAAATCTACAGATTAATAGGGAATACTGTACAATCAATACATGTTCAAACAACATCACTGATATGGTAAGCTTACAAACAGATTTTTACTGTTTTGCCACAATTGAAGACAGTAAAAGAAAATGTTGAAAGATGCAGCATATTGTTGGTGGTAGCAGTTGAAACTAGGGAGAAAGGTTTGGAGCAAACAGTTAGAATCCTATTTAACTTGTTTCATCAATAATATGCAAAGGAAAAAAAGTCTTGGACATTTTCAACAAAGATTCAAAAGTAACAATACAAAACATTAAGGAGATCATGTCTAGAACCAGAGACTACCTTAAAAATTGTCCTCATCTGGTACAAAGTTGAATAAATTATTTGTCAACCATGAAAATGCCATCAAATAATGGTGCATGTAGGATGTAGTGTAATTACTATATAAAATAAGAGAAACATTATTTAGCTGGGGTTTAATGAAAGGAAAGATTGTAAAAAATGTACAGCAATGGTTTATTAAAAGGAAATAAAGCAGAACGGATACAATAGACATCTTACAATTTTTGAAAATAAACTGTACAGTCAGCAAAAAGTTAAAATGCACAGGTCTGAAAACTAACATTTGCTGCTTGGCCAAAAAGGTTATTCTAGATACAATACTAATTAAATATTTATGTCGCTAATGCATTCTCGGTTTCAATGATCACTGATAGTACTTGCTGCCAGTTTTAACCAAATGAAAGTGCTTTATTTTGCTCCTAAAAATGTGTAATTAGTCTGCACCAGCAGCATACCCACAATACCATAAAACGAAAGAATGGAACTGATAATGCTCAACTGCTAGGTAAGAATGATAGCACGTTAATCATACTGCAGTCAGACATCTCATGCTTCCTCTTCTGGAAAATTTAATATCTTGCGGTGGGCCTGACGCAAATACTGTTGCTGCTTGAAGTACACTTTAAAAGCCCCTTTGATAGCTACAAAGGCAATACCACCCTGTTAAATGAACAGACAAGAATAGTCAAAGTATTATCATGTTCCAAATAAGCTTTCTCTCTATTTCTGATGCTTTATAATTTAGTTAGTAATCTGCAAAAGCAAGAGGAGCATGTTCCTTCTGACTTTTCATTCTTTAGATGATAGTTTAAAGTTCTGCATGCAACAAAAAGATCAGAATAAGTTGAGGAACAAGTAGTTCCAAATCCCTAATTTAAAAAAAACACATATTAGTGAGTCCATATTTTGATATAAGAATTCTAAATTCTGAACAAGATGATCTTTTCATCTGTGAATTTTCATCTGTGACTGTGGATTTGGTGTTAGCCAAATAGTTAATTTGGTGTTTGTATTCTTGGTGACTCAGAACACCATTTATAACATGCAAATGCAGGTTTTTGATTTTGTTTTGGGGAGTTTTATGCTAATCAAAAGGGAAGCACGCAAACATTAGAGAACAGACTTCCTCCTTCAACCCAATTCTTACAGAGATTCATGTTCTCAAGTCAAATATTTCCTGACCTAACATTTCTTGCTTTCAACAGACTACCACCAGCAGAGCATCATTTTGAATACTCCACCCATCTGCACCAATCTGGGATATTTATAATGCATCAGTTCCAGAGTAGGAGCACATCTGTGCCTGTGAAGGCTGAAGCTGAACTTGACTAAGTTCCACCCATACGTAAAAAATGTTCAAGTCCATGGAACACTGAGGTCTATGGACTTCAATCTATTTAATCTCCAAACAAGATCACACACAAACTTTCAGGAGCAACATATCTTTGGACCACCCCCCCCCACTTAACTGATGAGAACTCTTAAGAGTGAGTAGCATGGTGGCACTATAGATAATGCAGTTGTCTCACAGTTCCAGCAATATGTATTCACTTCTAGCTTTCAGCGCTGCCTATGTCAAGTTTACACATTTTCCCTTGTCAACACATAGGTCTCCCTCAGATGCTCCAATATCCTAGATACCAAAGGTGTGCTGGGTGGTTAACTTAAATGCTTAATTTAAATTAGCCCCAGTGTAGGAAGTGGGAAGTTAATTGGGGAGGAAGTATAGCAAAATAATGGGGGAAATGGGATATTCCAAGAATGGCACAGGTTTGTTATCCTGAAGGATTCCTCCTATGGTGTAAGGAAGCATGAACTTGGAAGCATTAGTTTTAACATTTCAAGTCAAGGTGTTCATTGTTATCCTGGTTTAATCCAAAGCTGGAATCTCTGGTGCCAATCAGGACACCAAGCAACAGAATATAGGTATATACTCAATATAAATCTTAATTCTATTTGAAACAAGATACTTGTTCATAATTTTTAAATTAATAAACACTCCATCAATTCATTCAAAAGATAAGAGAAAATATAATCCATAATCACTTTGAAATACATCTCTGGAGTTGTTAAATCTCTTCCTGTGCAAAATGAAGCCATTTATTCCATACCATGAATAAATGGCTTCTCTCCCAAGGAAGAGCCATTTATTCAATGTATAATCTATACTCATTAACCTATTAAAATTAATATGGACATACCTTATTTAATCCGTACAATATATCTGCATTCCTTTCATTTATACTGGTCATCTTACCTGGATGCTTGGCTAGGTTTAATCTGAAAACTATCACATAAAGTTCATTTTTCTATGATATTCATGAATAGTGCAAATAGCAAGACATCTAGAACACACTACAGTAGATGTCAAAGGTCTCTCAAGGACAAAACCTTGCACATTTACAAGTAATTTTGGCTTTAACTGCCCAAGACCCTTTTCAGTGTAATTTTCTATTACACAATTTATTTCACGAGCTGGATTCTTCTTTAAAAGTCTGCAAAATATTAGCAAATAAATCCACATTAAATCTTCAACTTTACCCAACTCGTTTTTTTAAAGTCAGGGTTGTAAATAAGAATCATGTACAGTAGATTAGCATCCTGTTCTCATTGTAGATCCGTAATGATTAAATAGCAATTTAGTTATCATATAATGATATTGTATGATGTTATCCTCTCTTATTTCTTCTTAAAGGAAGGTAGTAACTCCAATATTCCTTAAGGTTGTTATAGCCGGAGGTGGTAATGGGGACAAACTGCCACTACCTATTAAATGCTCCCAACAGCCTGCATGTAAAATAGCCAAGTCCAGCTCCTGGCCTTCATGTGTGGCTTAGCTACTAAGCCGGGCAGAGGGGTAAAGCTGGGCTACTGGCACCTTTAAACCCGTCGCTTTGGGTAGATGGGGCTCGTCAGCCGTGGTTGGCAGCTCATCTTGAAGCAGGAAAACTCTTGATCTCAAAGCTCCCGTCATGCTACTATACCCAGTCAAGGGGAAGGCTTTGGAAGTAAACCCCCAGGAAAAATCTGGACCTGGAGTCCCTAAGGCAGCCCTGCTTTGAGTTCAATGCAGAATGGCAACTCCAGTGATGCCACTGGTGCCAAACCGTATCAGTTTCTGTTGTTCCTTTGGATTTTTTAGCTGATTGGAGAGGGGAGCTTACTACATGGGCAATAGCTTGCTCTCCATATCCTACTGCACTGGCATGCATATCAACTAAGACAGCTGAAACACAACATCCATGGCTGACCCCAAATGATGGAGGGCTTTAACTCTAATATGTTTAAATGTTCATAATCTTGATGATGCAACTTGAAAATTGGTGTTTCCTTTTTGATAGATGTGATATGTGCATTTAACTGAATACACACAGCCCATAAAAATCGCTACCTCCTTCCATATGTATCAACATTGAATTGAGAATATTTTAAAATAAAATTTATAATACAAATGATCAGGACTTTATTCTGGTTAGTAATAAAGTATTTGCCATCCTGGATTGAACTATGGTATAAAATGATGTACATCCAGGAAATAAAACTGGGGTCATAAAACTACTTGCTTGAATCTAAACAAATTAATTTGTGCTTCAACCATTACTGCTGCACTAAATATTGGATTTGGGGTCAACTGAATTTACCACACTTTGGACTATTTGACCTCACTGGCTTTCCTTTGGTCACCGGAGAACATTCATATTGCCTCTGAGTAATTTTGTGCACCCATTTGACTGACAAAAATGTTAGTTAGATACAAATTTCACATCAATCAAAAAGGAAACATTAATTTTCAAGTGGCCTATGAATATATGATCTCAGGACATCCCAAAGTGCTTTAATGGTCATGCAGTGGATTTAAAAATTAATCACAATGCAGATAAATGAAGCTGCCAATTTGCATGCTGTAGAATCCAAAGAAAAGCAACAAGATAATCAAGTACTCTGCTTTAGTTATATAGTGATAAATGCATATCAGGATACTAGAAGGGCCACGTTGCTTTCCTTCTAGTAAACCACCTTGTTGCCTACATCCACCTGTGAAGACAGATATGGCCTAAATTTAATGTTTCATTGAGAAGTTCGCTTCTTTTCCAGTGCTGGACTTCCTTAGAATAGCCCTGAACCATCAGTCCATATATTCCAGACACACCTCCAAAGAGGAAATGCATCCAGTTTTCTGACCCTGAGCTGGCCACCAACCCAAATATAGATAATAGTATGTTTCGAAACATACATATATCCTTTTTCTGATAATGTTCATGTTAACAACTGAAGTCACTCCAGTAAAAATATCTGCAAGAGCTTTGAGCAGATAACGACAAACATATATGGTTTAAAACTTATGCTAACATGTGAGAATATGCTTCAAAACAAGCTTAAACTGTTTAATACTGCTCACCAAAATTGTCCTTTGCAAATTTGAGTTGACACTGCTGAACATTAATTTACCAACTATCGTAGCAATTGTAGGGAAAACCAAAGCACCACAAAGTATGCGAGTAGCTGACACGTGGTCCGCTAGGGGGCTGGCCTCAGCTGGAACACGAGGAACTGGACAACCTATTCCTGAGAGAATAAAGAAGGAAAAGGATCAACAAAGGAAAGTTACAAAACACAGTCAACATTTCCTTTTTCTTTTGACAGGAGGACTGAAAGTGTGCTACATTACTGGAATATTACTAAATATCACTATTATACACTAGACTAAAACGTATGATACAAAGCAAAAGGGCTTCACTGTAAGAAAGCCATGCTATACTATTCTGATATACTAAGTTCCACAGTCAAAATACTCAGTTATCACAGATGCAAACAGCACAGAAGCAGACCCATCAGCCCATCATCCACACCAACGATTAACTACCTTAGTCATCTTTCTTTTTTTAAGTCTGCAACATTCCTATCAACAATCCCACAGATTTTATTACTCACCTACACAACAGTCACAATTTACAAAAGCCAACTGAACTACCAACCAACATCTTTAGGAAGTGGGAAGAAACTAGAACACCTAGAGGAAGCTCATGTGGCCAAAGAGAGAATGTGCAAACTCCTAGAAAATCAGGGTTGAGTCCGGGTTCCTTGGGTAGTGAAGCAGTGGGCCTGCTAGCAGTGTCACTGTATCTGCAGTCCACTTATTAGATATTTTTCTTTAAGTCTGCAAATGATGCTGATTCCACAATGTGACTAATGTTTCCACGAAAGCTCCAAATTGCACACTTTCTAAAAAAATTAGTCTATTTTTACTCAATGCAGTTTGGGGTAAAGGTAACCATGTGAAGTGAAGCTAAAACCATCATCGAGATGGCCACTGTTTTAAAGGACTTGTGCAGCATGAGCAGACTCAAAGCCTTTGACAGGCAGGATCTGTAAAGTGGCCATAAGCCACATGGGGTTCAGTTCATCTTGGTTCTGCTCATCATCAGCCTTTACTTCTTTACTGTATTGCCATTCAACCAATAGCTTAAAAGGAAAGCACATTGATCAGATTATTATACACAAGTGAAATTAATTCAACATTTAATGTACTTAAGTAAGATCCATCATTTGGCATTAGTGGCTATATGAGATTATTTCAATTTTGCACTAATTAGGCAACAAGACAAAAGGTTACTGCCAATTGCAATTCTCTACTGTGGAGTTACTAAAGAATACATTTATTTGTAATTTTAAAAAGGTTCTTCACAAATAAATATATACACACACATGTACACGTGCGCGCGTGTGTGTATGTGTGTATATATGAAAAATGACTGCATTTCTCAGGGTGTTCATATTCCACTGAAGACGACATGACAATTCTCCAACTTCCTTCATCTCTATTGTGCTGGAGGCTGCCTACCTAATCACTACATCCCAAATATTAAGAGATAAATACTTACACGCCTTTAAAAAAAATTATCAAAACTTGATCCTAGGCTTCAATACACATAATGCTATACTTCATGGAACTTAGAAAATTTTAAGAAATGATTTGAAAAAAAAAAATCAGGATATTAAAAGGGAACCAAGAGGGAGCTAGAAGAAACTATATTTGTTAGTTGGGAATCCTAGGACTAAATGGGAGAGGGTCAAAAAATTAGGGACAGGCCTTTTAATGGCAAACTTTGGATAAACCTCTAACTTCTGTTAACAAAAATCTAAACCAACCTGAAGCAAAGCTAAGAATTCAATATACGAATGAGCTACACTGAATAATGAAATAAGCTACAGAGGCTAAATAGAATCTACTTCGTTTCCAGAATCCATGCTAAAAGGAAGGGAGGAAAAAAAAAACACTTGTATAGGTCTTAAATATCATAAAGACTTAAGAGAATAATAGTTAACCAGAGGACAGTCTCAGAATAGAGGGGTGTCTTTTTAAAACGGAGACGAGGAGGAATTTCTTTAGCCAGAGGGTGGTGAATCTGTGGAATTCTTTGCCACAGGCAGCTGTGGAAGCCAAGTCGGTATAAATATTTAAGGCAAAGGTTGATAGATTCTTGATTGGTCAGGGTATGAAGGGATACGGTGGGGGGGAAGGTAGGGGACTGGAGCTGAGAGGAAAATTGGATCAGCCACGATGAAATGGCAGAGCAGACTTGATGGGCCAAATGGCCTAATTCCGCTTCTAAGTCTATGGTCTTAACCTTTGAAACCTACTTACTATTATTGTGAAAATAATGTTGCAGATATGGCATTAATAGGTAATATGGAGTAGCAAAGCAATAGCAGAAAATAACATGCTCCTATGCCCTTTTCAACAACACTGACAGGACGTAGATGCATATTATTTTCTGCTAGCGTTTTAAATTCCTTCAGTTTCTACATTTATTAGATGCATCTGGAGTGCCTGGATATACAAAATTAGGAATGGAATAGCAACAGAGCGGCTGATTTCCCGTGTTTATTAATCCTCCTTGTATGGTGATGCACTGTAACAGCAGTGAGAATCAAATAATAGTAGCCTATCAATTTTTCTTTCATACCAAATGATGCAAAGTAATTCTGTCAAATAGTAAATATATAAACTTAAGTAGTTGGATAACACTCTCTCCACTGAGAAGTCTGTGATTTGAACACTGGTAACCCAGCAGTCTTTCACCCAGCCTTGTGAATCAAATATTTACCATGTTAAATGATTCACAAGACATGGCTTCACTCATTAGAGGCTGACTGCAGCTGAATGTTTGGGATCATATTGAGGACCATGCACAAAGGTGCTGTGCAAGAGCAATATGAGTGGACCACCTCACAAACTACCCACAGCTCACCCTTTCAAGCCACTCACACTATCTCAGAACTCACGCAAGCTGAGTGGCTCTAAATCATCCCTTTGATCCCAAGGACTGTCTAAGAAATACCTTGTTGACATTTCACCTTCAGTGGAAAATACTTGTGGCCAGACAGAACAATTTCATTAATTGTGATGAAGCACCTAAACATTTATTTAATGTGAATGAGAATTCTTTTATTTTACTGCTTAAAGATCAGTCACGCTTTCTAATAATGGAGGCACACAATGCTACACAAAAGAATAGACAGTAAATAAATATATAAAAAAGTTCTTTTTGCACATATTCGTGAAGCACATCATGATGCACAGGAATATTGTGCATTCAGTTCAAAATTGTATTAATTTAGGAACTGGTTTTCTAGATGTAATTATCCCCACAAGAATCAGAGGAAAATAGAATGAGAGGTTAGTGCTCATATCCGTAACAAATAGGCAATATTGGAAACTTATGTTAATATTTTTAAGTAAGATTTGATGAGAATTTTTAATAACTAGGAGAGATGAGTAATTTTTGATTTAGGTGGTTACAAAGCTTAATCACATTGCTTGGAAACACACTGCCAAATGCTTTTAAATTACCTGGAAATATACTATTTAAAATCTGCAACTTATTGGAGTACTTTCGCCAGAGTCTCAGAACGTAGTCTTCCCAACGAATCATCTTGCCCAAAATAAGCATAACTGGAATGGTTGGAAGTCCAATTAGGAGGAATAGTGGGTCAGCTCTCTCCATGACATCTAGGCCTTCTTTATGTCCTACAACCTGAACATAAAAGCCCACAGCAGCCATTATGACAATTCAGTTGGTAATTACAAACACTGAGAGTGCTGACATTGACTATGTGACAATAATTCAAAGGTCTACAACAGTAATCCTTACTTAGATATCACTTTATGTTTCACAAGTCCACTGAAACAGTTTCAATGTTACATATGTATAACTGTATCCACGAGAATAAAAGTAAAAGCACGAGTTAAACAACTGACAAAATGCGTAAGTGACTTATTTGCTCCTGGTGCAATCTCTGTATTGGTGAGACGTGATGTAGATTGGGGGACCAGTTCGTCAAGCACCTTTGCTTTGCCTGCCACAAAAGGTGACATTTTCCATCGGCCACCAATTTTAATTTGACTTCCCATTCCATTCAGACAGGTCTCTTCTACTGACATGATGAGGCGACGCTCAGGTTGGAGGAACACCATCACATTTTCAGTATGGGCAGCCTCAAACCTGATGACACAAACATCAATTTCTCTAAACTAGTAATTTCATCCCTCCCCCCTCCCCCCCCCATTTCTCATTTTGCTTCCTCTTTCATCCCTTTTCTCCTCACCTCCCTCTGGTGCCCCTTTTTCTTCCCCTTTTCCCATTGCCCACTTTCTCCTGTCAGATTCCTTCTTCAGCTCTTTATCTCTTCCAACTATCACTTCCCAGCTTCTTACTTCACCCCCTCTTCCCCACCCACCCTCTTTCCCTCTCCGCCGTTTTTATATACCACCTGCCAGTTTGTACTCCTTCCCTTCCCCACACCTCCTTATTCTAGTTTCTGCCCCCTACCAATGAAGGGTCTCATCCCAAAATATTGACTGTTTATGTCCCTCCAGAGATGCAGCCTGACCTGCTGAGCTCTTCCAGCATTTTATCTGAGTAACACCAACAGTGACCTTTTCTCAACATTTAGAACTTCTGGAAAACACTGCAATTTGCCATACAGATGGCAAAGCTGTATCTATCATGTGTATTAATACAGAATGAGATGAAACTTTTGCAGACAATAACAGTGCCCAGAAGATTGATTTACCTTGAGTTCAAACTTAATTTGCAATCAGATATCAACAACTATTGACATGCAATTAACCAAAGGGCTTTCTTAGTTACTTGCAACTGACTCCATTTTACCTGCATAACAGTCACAGCTCCGTAGGTAACCGCAGTCCAGTAGATAGAACCCACCATGATTCCAGCTGCTGCAAATGGGCATGCTTTTGAGATTAGACGGTCTGCAAGATCCAATACATAAACAACAGGACCTAAAAAAAGTTAAAAAAAAAACAAAAGTTTGAGAAAGTATACAAGAATTTTAATTTGAATTAAACAGTTAATAAAATCTTTGATCCTAAATTATCAGGATTAATATCACGGACATATGTCATGAAATTTGTTGATTGTGGCAGCAGTACAATGCAATACATAATAGAGAAAACATGAAGTAGTGAGATAGTGTTTATGGGGGGAGGGGTCAATGTCCATTCAGAAACTGGATGGCAGCAGGGGAGAAGCGGCTCCTGAATTGTGTGCCTTCAGGCTTCTGTACTTCACCAACTCAAAGCAGTCCTACAAGTGCCCCTGTGCCTTCCTTGTCAATACTTCCGTGGTCATCACTATTGGTGCTACAGTCTTCAGTCTCTGCCTGTACTCAGTAGAAGTATAGCCAGGTGATCAGACTTTCCAAAGTATGGGTGTGGGATAGCACTGTAAGCGCTCTTGATGGTGGTGTAACAGTGCTCCAGTGTGTTTGGCTCCTTTGGTACAAAAGTAATTTGTTGGTAATAATTATTTAGAGATTTTTTTCACCAAGCTGGTCTGGTTCAAATCCATCAAAATGATAAGAAGGCATCAGGATGCCCTGTATCAAGCCTGTTTATTATGTTGCTCAGTTCGACTAGAGTCTGTTTGACACTGGCCTGAAGTAGCATGTACACCACTACCAAGATGATCGCTGAAATCTCCCGTGGCAGATAAAATGGCTGGCACTTGATTGTAAAATATTCCAGCTTGGATAAGCAGGGCAGGGACAGCACTGCAACACTTCAACACAAGAAGCTGATCATAAAACATACTCCACCTCCTCTGCCTTTGAAAGACTCAGCAGTTATATCTTTGTGGTGTATTGTGATTCTGTCATACTGCATTGCTACATCTGGAACGGCGGGGGATATGCAAGTCTCCATAAAACTAAAAATGCAAAAGCTTTTAATATCCCTCTGGTACAACAATCTAGCTGAGATCTTCAATTTTATTTACCATAGACCGTACATTTGCCAGCAAGATGGTTGGTATTGGGAGTCGAAAGCTACACTTCCATAGATGAACTTTTAAACCACAGGCGGCATCCTCTTTTCTGCTGTCTTAAAAGGGGAAGTATGCCAGCGACCAGAGTCCATTCGGATTCTGTTGACTTTGAGTAGCAACAGATATTTTTTTAAAAATTGCCTTAAAACAATGTTTCCTTTACTTCAGACATTCTGGCCAAATGAGAAGACAATTATTCTAAGTGTACTAATTTTAGCCCAACTGTTAAGGACACAGCTGCTGATAATTAATAAACATTGAATAGGCTTGTAGAAAATTTCCACTGTAATCAAAGACGATTTGCCTTGACTTGATTGGCAAAGAGTAATAATTGAAAGAGCAATGATTCAACTACAGAGGCAGGCTTGTAAACAGATTTTGTGGTTGTAATAACAGCATGACGATCAGTATTTGTCATCACTACATTGTGAGCCTGACAGTAACCTCCAGATTTCCACACAAATATTGTTTAACACGGAAACCTTGAAGCTGTTTGTGAGTCAGTGCTCCTTCACTTGCTGTACTCAATGCGACATCAGCCAACAGAATCAAGAAAGGTCACCAAAATAGATGTAAATTATTTTAATTAGACCTGCTTTATTCTCACTTCAATTATCTCAAAATAAGGCACATGTATTTTTTAAAAAATATCTTTCAGCTTCTGCCCAAATCATTGTGTAAAGTTAGCAGAAGTCAAGATAAAGGTTCTCAACCACCAACTGCCCATTTCCCCTCCTTTTTTAAGCTATTTCACCTCCAAAAGCCAATTGCAACAGAGTACATTCCACAACAGCAATAACAGAAAGCGATTTCAGAACAGGCATATTATCAACCAAATTTATTTCCCCTTCCCAATATGGTACAGTGCCTGACTAGAGATTCAACTGGGAACTGCTTCTGTATTTGGAAAGGGTGAGTGCACAAGGACAGGCTCCTGCAACAGGGCCTACCTCTGAAAGTACACAAATAAAGAGATGGGCCAGAAGCAGTACTTTAAACAGGTGGGGTCCATGCTGAGGATCAAGGCTCAAGAGTCGAATCGGAAGTCAGGAAATTAAGGCCCGTGGCCAGAGCCCCAAATCTACGAACCACCTCAAGTCTGCTGGAGAAATCGAAGCCCGATAGTCTATTGAGCCCAAGTTCAAGTCCACTAAAGGCTGGAGGCCAAAAAATGACTGCCTGCATATGTGGGGGTGGGAGGGAGGAACATGGCTTATTTTGCTGCTGTTGTTTTGTTGCTTGTTGTGTTCTGTGTTGTTCTGCCAAGCAGTGTGGGCATGCTAGATTGGTGCCAGGATGCATGGTGGCAGTTGCAGGCTATCCCCAGCACACCCTCAGGTCAGAATCAGAATCAGGTTTATTATCAGCGGCATGTGACGTGAAATTTGTTAACTTAGCAGCAGCAGTTCAATGTGATGCATAATCTAGCAGAGAGAGAAAATAATAATAATAAATAAAATTAAACATAAATAAAGTAAACCAATTATGTATATTGAATAGATATTAAAAAATGTGTAAAAACAGAAGTACGTATATTTTAAAAAGTGAGGTAGTGTCCAAAGTTTCAATGTCAATTTAGGAATCAAATGGCAGTGGGGAAGAAACTGTTCCTGAATCAGCGAGTGTGTGCCTTCAGGCTTCTGTACCTCCTACCCGATGGTAACAGTGAGAAAAGGAAATGCCCTGGGTACTGGAGGTCCTTAATAATGGAAACTGCCTTTCTGAGACACCGCTCCCTAAAGATGTCCTGGGTACTTTGTAGGCTAGAACCCAAGATGGAGCTGACTAGATTTACAATCTTCTGTGGCTTCTTTCGGTCCTGTGCAGTAGCTCCTCCATACCAGACAGTGATGCAGCCTGTCAGAATGCTCTCCACGGTACAACTATAGAAGTTTTTGAGTGTATTTGTTCACATGCCAAATCTCTTCACAACTCCTAATAAATATAGCCACTGTCTTGCCTTCTTTATGACTACATCAATATGTTGGGACCAGGTTAGATCCTCAGAGATCTTGACACCCAGGAACTTGAAGCTGCTCACTCTCTCCACTGAGGATTGGTATGTGTACCTTCGTCTTACCCTTCCTGAAGTCCACAATCAGCTCATTCATCTTACTGACTTTGAGAGCCAGGTTGTTGCTGCGGTACCATTCTACTAGTTGGCATAGAAACATAGAAAATAGGTGCAGGAGTAGGCCATTCAGCCCTTCGAGCCTGCACCGCCATTTATTATGATCATGGCTGATCATCCAACTCAGAACCCAGCCTTCCCTCCATACCCCCTGACCCCTGTAGCCACAAGGGCCATATCTAACTCCCTCTTAAACATAGCCAATGAACTGGCCTCAACAGTTTGCTGTGGCAGAGAATTCCACAGATTCACCACCCTCTGTGTGAAGAAGTTTTTCCTAATCTCGGTCCTAAAAGGCTTCCCCTCTATCCTCAAACTGTGACCCCTCGTTCTGGACCTCCCCAACATCGGGAACAATCTTCCCGCATCTAGCCTGTCCAATCCCTTTAGGATCTTATATGTTTCAATCAGATCCCCCCTCAATCTTCTAAATTCCAACGAGTACAAGCCCAGTTCATCCAGTCTTTCTTCATATGAAAGACCTGCCATCCCAGGAATCAATCTGGTGAACCTTCTTTGTACTCCCTCTATGGCAAAGATGTCTTTCCTCAGATTAGGGGACCAAAACTGCACACAATACTCCAGGTGTGGTCTCACCAAGGCCTTGTACAACTGCAGTAGTACCTCCCTGCTCCTGTACTCGAATCCTCTCGCTATAAATGCCAGCATACCGTTCGCCTTTTTCACCGCCTGCTGTACCTGCATGCCCACTTTCAATGACTGGTGTATAATGACACCCAGGTCTCGTTGCACCTCCCCTTTTCCTAATCGGCCACCATTCAGATAATAATCTGTTTTCCTATTTTTGCCACCAAAGTGGATAACTTCACATTTATCCACATTAAATTGCATCTGCCATGAGTTTGCCCACTCACCCAACCTATCCAAGTCACCCTGCATCCTCTTAGCATCCTCCTCACTGCTAACACTGCCACCCAGCTTCGTGTCATCCGCAAACTTGGAGATGCTGCATTTAATTCCCTCATCCAAGTCATTAATATATATTGTAAACAACTGGGGTCCCAGCACTGAGCCTTGCGGTACCCCACTAGTCACCGCCTGCCATTCTGAAAAGGTCCTGTTTATTCCCACTCTTTGCTTCCTGTCTGCTAACCAATTCTCCACCCACACCAATACCTTACCCCCAATACCGTGTGCTTTAAGTTTGCACACTAATCTCCTGTGTGGGACCTTGTCAAAAGCCTTTTGAAAATCCAAATATACCACATCCACTGGTTCTCCCCTATCCACTCTACTAGTTACATCCTGAAAAAATTCTATGAGATTCGTCAGACATGATTTTCCTTTCACAAATCCATGCTGACTTTGTCCGATCATTTCACCGCTTTCCAAATGTGCTGTTATCACATCCTTGATAACTGACTCCAGCAGTTTCCCCACCACCGACGTTAGGCTAACCAGCCTATAATTCCCCGGTTTCTCTCTCCCTCCTTTTTTAAAAAGTGGGGTTACATTAGCCACCCTCCAATCCTCAGGAACTAGTCCAGAATCTAACGAGTTTTGAAAAATTATCACTAATGCATCCACTATTTCTTGGGCTACTTCCTTAAGCACTCTGGGATGCAGACCATCTGGCCCTGGGGATTTATCTGCCTTCAATCCCTTCAATTTACCTAACACCACTTCCCTACTAACATGTATTTCACTCAGTTCCTCCATCTCACTGGACCCTCTGTCCCTTACTATTTCTGGAAGATTATTTATGTCCTCCTTAGTGAAGACAGAACCAAAGTAATTATTCAATTGGTCTCACTCCTGTACACCCTCTCGTCACCACCTGAGATTCTACCAACAATGGTTGTATCTTCAGCAAATTTGCAGATGGTATTTGAGCTATGCCTAGCCACACAGTCACATGTATACAGAGTAGAGCAGTGGGCTAAGCACACACCCGAGGTGCGCCGGTGTTGATCGTCACAGAGGAGGATATGTTATCACCAATCTGCACAGACTGTGGTCTTCCGTTTAGGAAGTCAAGGATCCATTGTTAACACAACAATGCATTTCACTGTATGTTTCAATGTACATGTGATAAATAAACTTGAGTTTTGAACATATCATTGACTGTACAAATTTACTAGTTCTGTTTTCCCCCCTATAAAATAATAAAAGACATTTTATAATACCTCATTAGAAAAATATTTATTGAGATACAGCGTGGAATAAGCCTTGGAGCTATGCCACCCCGCAATCTCCCAACTTAATCTGAGCCTAACCACAGGACAATTTACAATGACCAATTACCCTATCAACTGTTAGGTCTTTGGTCTGTGAGAGAAAACAGGAGCACCCGGAGGAAACCCACAATGTCATGGGGAGAATGTACAAACTCCTTACAGGCAATGGCGGGAATAGAACCTGGGTCGCCTGTATTGTAAAGCATTGTGCTAACTACTTCGTTACCACGCCGGAAAAGAACAAGCAAACTTGCTCAATGATATTTGCAAGATTCAAGTTTATTTATCACATGTACAGATAATAAAGTATTATTTTTATATGGTAAAATAGAATTAGTCACAAAACATACTATTAAGTACATTATGGATAATTAAAAGAAATCTAGTTAGCTTTAGTACCCACAATATTCTACAACCCAACTTTCTGGTAAATTTAACTAATTTGCAAGACCTGAAACAGTGTTGAACATGAGAACTACAACGGAAGCGATGCAAGAAAACCGTTGAAGGCAGGATGGTAGATGCAATTTACACTGATTTTGGCAAAGGCTCTGAATAAGTTCTGCATGCCAGGCAGGTCCAGAAGATTAGGGCACCTGGCTGAAAAAAATTGGCTTGATGACCAGAGCCAGAGGACAGTGAACTAAAAGTTGTTCTTTTCCTCACTGGAAGTCTGTAACCAGTGGTACATTGCAGGAACTAGTGCTGAGACCACTCCTGTTTGTCATGCAAGGGGGACTTGTTAGCTGGTTTTCTGGTTGGAGTAGAAGTCAGTGAAGGTGGTTGTGAAAGGATACAAAGGGGTATAAATCAACTGGGAAGTTGGGTGGAGTGGTGGCAGATGGAATTTAATCCAGACAAGTGAGACAGATATATTTTAGTATGTCAAATACTAAAAGGACAAATGCGATAAATGCCACTTGGTATGCTTGCCGTCAAAGATCAAGGTCATGAATATAACAGAATGTCATGTTGCAGCCTGACCAGTGTTTTGTATAGTTGCACTTGGAGTGACATATTCAGCATCATGACATATGGCAGAGATAATAAACCTGATTCTGACAGTTCTGGTCATCACACTACAGCAGGGCTTCCTAACCTGGGGTTCACGGACCACTTGCTTAATGGCATTGGTCCACGGCACAAAAAAGGTTGGGAACCCCTGCACCGCAGGAAGGAGGTGGTAGCACTAAAAAAAAGAGTACAGAAGATATTTACCAGCATGTTACTTAGAATAGACGTCTTTACTGAAAAGCAGATATCAGATAATCTGGATTTGTTCTCATTGGGACATAGAAAGCTGATGGTAAAATTATGAGGGCACAGATGGTCAGAGTTGCTTTCCTTAAGTAGGACAGGAAGCTGGAGGGTGCAAGTTTAAGAGAAGGAAGAAATTTACAGACACACACAGAGGGTAGTGGTTATATGGTAAAACTGCCAGAGGAAGAGGTAGAGACAGAAACAACTACATTTATCTACTTGGATAAGAAAGGAGGGATATGGACCTCAAGTTGGGCCAGAGGGCCCGTTTCTGTGCTGTACAACTACTTCATTTCAGTACACTCAAAGAAAACAAACTGATGAGATTCATAAAAGGAATTAACTTCCCAGATAGCTAAAAAGAGCACTGAAATAGTTCTGAATGTAAAAAGGCTAAAACTTCACAAAATGAGAGACTGGGTGGAGTTCGAAGGGATCTAGGTCACTGAAATCCAACATGCAAGTGCACCAAGTGAATAGGAAGGCAAGTAGTTTGTTGGCCTTTATTTCAATATTCCCCTGCAACACAGATTCACTCATCTGGTTCCAGGGATTGTGGGGTTCCTACATGAAGAAAGATCGAATAAATGAGGCCTGTAGTCTCTTGAGTTTATAAGAATGAGAACAGATACCATTAAAACTTACCAAGTTCTCAGAAGGATCAACAGGCTAGGATGTTACCCCTGGCTAAGGAGTGTAGAGTCTGAAAATGTGACTCCAAACAAGTAGGCAATGAAAGACTACACCAAGGAATTATGTAGCATGTGAACTTTTGAATTCCTCTAGCTTGAGATCTGTGAAAGCTCAGTTGTTGAGCGCAAAACAGAGATTAATGAATTTTTAAGTAATTAGGGATTCAAAGGATAACTGGAATAGTGTAGAAAAACAGCAAGGGATACAACAATCTGGATCAACAGCCGAAAGGATAGGTGGCTTACCTTTGTTCCCATTTCTTGTTCTTTAAAAAAATCATGTTTTTGCAGAATCATACCGAGTATCAGCCTGGAACATTGACTCTTATTTGCTTGCCACAGATACTGTATGACCTGTTGAGATCCCCCCCAGCATTTTGTGAATTTGTACTATTTGTTGACAAACGTTGTCTATTGCACACAAAAAAAACACGTGTGTTTACTGTTGTGTCCTATCACATATTTGCTAACTATTTTGTTATGTTGAGCCTTCAGGTCTAAATTTGAAACTTGTGAAGCTGCCTAAGCCAGATTCAGTAGCAGGATGAAAGAACTGCATTAAATTAGAACTAAAAAGTAACTGGCAAAGTAAATATTATTATTCATGCATTAAGAAAAACAATTTCTCAGCAGACTAATACTCAACACATTGGAGAAATTCTGAAACTGCTGTACATAGGGAAAAAGTCCTTCCCCAGCCAAGCTTCAGACCATGTCCCTTAACCAGGTTTCATTAAATGCTTCTATCAAAATCATGCAAGTTCTGTAATTTGTATTAACTAAATACAACAAAAGAAAATATGCATGAGGTTATGTGTAGGAATTGGAGAATCATATTAACTTTTAAGACGAAGGAGCATCTAAACTCAATGATTAAATAATCGACTGCCCAATTGACTAAAATGTGCCAAAGTGCTAAAAACTATTACAGATTCATGCACTGCAGGTCTTCTTGAGCAAGATGCATGCACATTTTTGAAAGCGCCATTTGTTATTTTAAGGAGAAGGCAACCAGGATAGACAGTAAATGGAAATTTTCCCATATGGATTTCATTCTAAAAATAAGTATGAAAATACAGCTGGGCAAGTACTCAAGTTTGGACAAAACCTTAAAAGCAAAGCAGTAACATAGAAGTTCACAACTTTTGCTAACAGCTGATCGAAACACCCAAGCTCAATCTTGGTAACCTGACCTCCGCTTTCAATGCCAAGGACATTTAATAGCACTGAAGTTATTTGCCTAATTTTTGCATCTAAGTATATTCAGCTAAAAAAAAATACATTCTGCGGAACAATCAAAAGGTGAGGAAGAAAAATCTATTTTGCTTAAGACAGGCATATGGCACCAGATTTAAGCGCACTAACAAGTTATGCAACAGAAGTGCTAACACTGAGCTTTTGATCTCAGCAGAGCCCTTTGGAGTCAGCTGCTATTTTCCACATAGGGAAAAATATCAGAAGGCAAGTCAAACCATCTACTGGCAAATGGTTAGGACCTGACTGGCTAGCTATCTTCTGAGTATGGAATGATAAACACCATGTCAGCTGAAAGCTCACAGAATGTTGGATTAAAATAAACATGTTATACTGAAGATTCATTCCCTAAGCAATGATTATACAGGCAGAAGTAATAACATATTGAAAACACAACTGATCGTATTAAGTGCATATTCCACGTGTCTCAAAAATCAAGCTAGCTCTGGAGGAACATTAACAGCTCAATGGCACTTAAACTGGTTAAGGTCACATTTCCCGCATTTGTTGTTTCAGTAGAAGTTAATTATTCTTTAAAAAGCAAATAAATAAAGAATGACAGGTCAGCTCACAGTGATTGCTTCTGGACAGTCAGTACACTAATATTCATTTACTTAGGAAAATTTGGTCAGGTCATAAATTTGGTTGGTATTTCTCGGGCGAGTTAAGAGCAAGTGGGGAAGAGAAAAACAAAAAGCTACAAAGAAACACAAAATTAAGAAGCTGACAATTCTTGTTCCATTGGATGTTACACTGACTTTCCAGCACATCCAAGTCACATGTGCATTTGAACTTTAAGGAGCTAAAAATAACCTTGCTCCATACAAAAAGGGCATTTTGAAATTACATGCCGTGTTAATGATTTAGCTCAGTCCAGCAGGGGTCAAAAAGTGCAGCCCAAGCTAATATTGAATGTTTTCTGCTTTTCAGCATCCTGAAATGTATGTAAACATTTCAAAAGGTATAGCATAAATGCTACAAACAGCAACATTGTAAATACATTCTGACCATTAAGTTCTCATTAGAAACATAATATGCAGAGAAAGATAGAATCACATTTATGGCACCATACAACAGAACTGTACAAGTTTTTTCCCCCAGAAGTTGCAAATATAAGATAATGCTTTAAGAATATGGGTATTAATTTTCTTCATAGATATTTTTGTACAAACAGATTATTGCAGGTAGATGGATATTGGAAATAAACATTGTGTATAGGAATCCAATTTTATCTTTATATATGTTGCTTCATTATACCATCAAAGAGACTACCCACCTGGAGTCCATCCAATTTGTTGCCTTTTCTTCAACAAGAATAAAAATTCCTGACATACATTTCCTTTGACCAACCTGAACTGGTGTCCCATGCTCCATTTTAATGGCATGTCTGAGATTTATGTGATCAATGTCACTTAATACTTTACACAGGTCTATGAAAGTTTATTTTCAGTTAATTCCTTACAAAGATGAATGGACAACTTTTCCCAAGCATTTTTCATTTTAAAAAAATTGCAAGTACTAACAGTGACGCGGTAGCATGCTGATTGCCTTGACTGTGAAAATGCCATTAGGTTAAATTTAATCGTTGCTGTTAAGGCTCCTGCCATTAACTGTATACTTTTCCCTTACATTTGACCTCTCAAAGTGCAGTACCTCACACTCACAGAAGAATGCACGTTTTGGGAATCTGATGTTGAGCAGGTAGTAACATAGGTAGCTTATGTCTATTAAAGTACAAAGTACATATATGTAATTATATGCAACCGTAAGATTCATTTTCTTGCAGGCATACACAGTAAATAGAGGAAATACAATAGAATCTATGAAAGAACACACCCCAGAGGACAAACAACCAATGTGGAAAAGACAATAAATTGTACAAATACAAAAGATAATAGTAATCAAAACCAAACAATAAACCTTTGCAAGAACATGAATGAAGAGCCCTTAAAAGTGAGTCCATAGGTTGTGGGAACAGTTCAGTGATGGGGTAAGTGAAGTTGAAAGATGTTATCCCCTCCGATTCAAGAGCCTGATGGTTGAGGGGTAATAAGTGTCCATGAAACTGATGGTGCGGGTCCCGAGACTCCTGTACTTTCTTCCTGATGGCAGCAGCGAGAAGAGAGCATGGCCTGGATGGTAGGGTCTTCTATAAGCCATCAATCTCCCTCCTACATGTTGATTTTTCACCACCTTTGATTCAGCCAACAAATGTGGTACTGGAGCTGTGCTTAGCCTCACAGACAAGTAAAAAGCAAGTAGAGCAGGGGGCTAAACACACATTCTTGTAGTGTACCCGTGTTGATGGAGTTTGTGGAGCAGATGATTTTGCCAATCTGAACTGACTGGGGTCTGCAAGTGAAGAAAATGAGAATCCAACTGCACAAGGAGATACTGAAGCCAAGTTCTTGAAGCTTATTGATTAGTTTTGAGGGGATGATAGTATTGAGTGATGAGCTATAGTCAATGAAAAATATTCTGATGTATGCTTTTTTGCTGTCCAGATGTCCAGGATTGAGTTTACCATGCTCTTCTTAGGCACCAGAATAACTGAAGCCCATATGAAGCAGGTGGATACCTCAACCACAGCTCATCACTCAACACTATCAAGACTACCAAGGTGAGAGGTTCAGGATATTGGAGAGCACTCCAGACAGTTGATCAGCACAGGTCTTTAGTACTCATCCAGGTACCCCATCTGGACTGGATGCTTTCTGTGGATTCACCCTCCTGAAGGAGACCCTCTCTGGTCGGTCCCAGAGTCTGAAATCGCAGGGTCATTGGGGGGCGTGGGTGGTTTGTGAAGGTTGCTCCATGTTTTGACGGCCAAGGCGAGCATAAAAGGCATTGAGTTCATCTGGGAGCAAAGCCTATTGTCAGCTATGTTGCTTGGCTTCACTTTGTAACAGCTAATAGCATTCAAGCCATACTACAGCTGTCAAAAATCATTCAAGTCAAGTCACTTTTAATTGTCATTTCAACCATAACTGCTGGTACAGAACATAGTAAAAATAAGACGACGTTTTCTAGGACCATAGTGCTACATGAAACAATACAAAAACTACACTGAACTACGTAAGAAAAAAAAACACAAAAACTACACTAGACTACAGACCTATCCAGGAGTACATAAAGTGCACAAAACAGTGCAGGAACTACAATGAATAATAATAAATAATAAACAAGACTGTAGGCACAGTAGAGGGTATAGTAGGTTGGTGTCAAGCCAGGCTCTGGGTATTGAGGAGTCTGATAGCTTGGGGGAAGAAACTGTTACATAGTCTGGATGTGAGAGCCCAAATGTTTCAGTGCCTTTTTCCAGATGGCAGGAGGGAGAAGAGTTTGTATGAGGGGTGCGTGGAGTCCTTCATAATGCTGTTTGCTTTGCTGATGCAGCCTGTGGTGTAAATGTCTGTGATGGCCGGAAGAGAGACCCCGATGATCTTCTCAGCTGACCTCACTATCCGCTGCAGGATCTTGTGATCCGAGATGGTACAATTTCCGAACCAGGCAGTGATGCAGCTGCTCAAGATGCTCTCAATATAACCTCTGTAGAATGTAGTGAAGATGGGGGGGTGGGAGATGGACTTTTCTCAGCCTTCGCAGAAAGTAGAGACGCTGCTGGGCTTTCTTTGCTATGGAGCTGGTGTTGAGGGACCAGGTGAGATTCTCTGCCAGGTGAACACCAAGAAATTTGGTGCTCTTAAATGATCTCTACAGAGGAGTCATCGATGTTCAGCGGAGAGTGGTCGCTCCACATCCTCCTGAATTCACTGATTCATGTTTGGTCCAGAATTGCTACCTCACATGAAATGGGTTTCTGGCGACTGTAACTGGACCTTTTCTATCTTACTCGGTTGTCAGACCTGAACACCACTGATCTGGCCCTCAGCAGATTGCAGATGTGATGTTTCATCCAGGGCTTCTGGTTGGGGAAGACTGGATGATCTTGTGAAGACATACTCATTTACAACTGTTTTTACAAAGCTAGTGACAACCATGGTTGTATTTGTTCAGATCCTCTGATTAGCCCTTAAACACAGCCCAGTCTATTGACTGATGCAATCCTGTAGCCACTCCTCTGCCTCTCACGACCACCTCTTTGCTGTCCTCATCTCTGGAGCCTTGCTCTTTAGCCTCTGCCCATATGTGGAAGAGGAGGACAGCCAAGTGATCAAAATGTGCTCAAGGCATGGAATGGTAGGAATGCCTAATTGTAGTGCAACATTGATCAAGTGTGTTGGGATCGCTGATGCTGCAGGCTATATTTTGATGATAATTGGACAGAGATTTCTCCAAACAAGCCTGATTCAAGTCCCTGACAATGATTTGAAAGCTATCAGAATAAGCTGCTTCTTGTTTGCTGATGGCAGCATTTGATACTTTGAGTGCCTGTTTAACATCTGCTTTTGGCTGTATATAAACTGAGGTGGATAATGAAGGAGAGCTCTCTTTGTTAAGTAGAAAATGGTTGGCACTTAAATGCTAGATGTTCCATCCAGAGCAGGGGAACAAAACTGGGAGAACACTGCTGCATCCAAATGCCCACAAAGAGTTTATGAAACACAGGTCCCCATCTTTTGACTTCTTCGAATCAGTAGTCCGGTCCATCCTGTGTATCGAGAAGCCCTCAAGTCTTACTGATGCAGTTGGGGAGTCTGGAATGAGCCATGTCTTCATGAAACACAGATTTCTCAATAATTTTTCACTTCCCTCTGACACAGCAATCTTGCCCTTAAGTCCTCAGTCTTGCTCTGTAGTGACTCTACATTTGCTAACAAGATCCAAGATCTCTTAAGTATATGGAAGGATAGAAATAATTGTTTACCTAGCAGAATCCATCTCTCAGAGGTTTGAAATCTTAGATTTTCAATATCTTTCCTCATAGTAGGAGGCCTCTTTGCAAAACACTGAAAATCAGATTTGCCTCCCTTCTTGAAGATGGTTGTGATTATGGGGCTTCTGAGCTCCCTTGGCGTAACTTCCTACCAGAAGTCCAAGTCATGACTGTGAATTTTTGTCATGTCTTTTCAAGCAAATTTTAGAATTTCAGTACGAATCAGCTCCTTGCGGCCCTGCTCTTTTTCATCTATTACGAGGTCTTGTCAACTTCATGTTGATCTTGGGATGCAGGGAGACCAGAACCAATCCTGCATTGTGAAGTGGAGTCAAGGAGATTTAATGTCAAAGGTTGGGTTTTGGCTAAAGTGATCACTGAGTAGGTACTGAGGGCCTCTCAGTCTGTGACAAGCTTTTTGCCAATCTTGGTTTTCAAGATGTGGGTCCATATGCGTCTGTGCCCTAGATAGTTTTGACAGATGTTGAAGAGTTGACATATTATGTAGCTGCCATATCTCCTCTGTTCTATCTATCTGCCATCTATCTTTAGATTAGGTCTTAACATGCTGTAGAATTTTCTTCACTTCCTTGAAGCACAATGAAATTTCCAAACTACAAACATTCATGTTTGAAATTAATTATAGTTCATTCTCATCAAACTAGTCCTGTATTCTCTAATAGAGATGCTGAGTCCCTTTATAGGTGTTAAGTATGTAGCCTTCAGGACCCTTTGTGGCCCCAGTTGCTTTGGAGGTGTTAGATGTTTCTGTAGTACTGACCGAGAAGAACATCCTATTGGGTCCAAGACTTTCATTATTGATTTTCAAGCTGCAGTGTTTCTGTTGACATGTATGGGCCCCTTGGTGTTTTGCAAAACTATAATTATTTTATTCCCAGTTGACACATCACAACCTCACTTTCAGGGACATACACCAATCTTAACTCACTGTGTACACATTTAACAGGATTTCTGCAAGTAGTGACATAAATGTTCCGAAGGATATCTGTAGCTATGCAGACAACCAAATTGAAAATGAACACTTTGCAATTTCTAACCGACAATTATGCTTTCAAAATGGCACCTACAGGGAGTATTTCAATTCCTTGGGCAAGCTATTTATTCATCACGAGGCAGAGATCAGGGAATATGCCAACACTTATTGCACACCAACTGTGAGACTACTTGGCTGGAAGAGTGTTGCTTGTACGTGCCATGAAGGCTGGCTGCAGTGATAACACCTGCAAGGCTAAATGTCAGCAACTGCAAGAAACTGCAATAACTTAATGCAGAATATCACAAAGAAACTGACATGGATAGGTTTAGTGTGGCATTACACAGGAAACCAACAGCAGTTCCATTTTAAAAAAGCTGCACAGGGTTGTAGACTCAGTCAGCTCCATGACGGCCCCAGCTTTCCTTACCATCAAGGACATCTTCAAAGTACAGAGCCGCAAGAAGGTGGCATCTATAATTAAGGACCCTCACCATGCCATTGAATTGGAAATATAAATACTGTATATACAATGGATAATAACAATCAACTATTTAGAATGGTCATTTGAGTGGAAACACAATATGCATTATTCAAAAGACGATGACAGAAATTACTAGTTATCATTTCCTAATAGCGACCCAATATCATTTGATCTAATTATACAATAGCAAGAGTCATTTCTGCACGAATATTCTGTGGATACAGTAACAGTAATTACGTTTTTCCAAATGAAGCATAGTCCTGAAAATGCATACCTGAAGTACTGTAACTACAACAAATAATGTATCCAAATACACAAACTTTTCCTAAATAAATTAAACTGCAGATCCCAGCTTTATGGTGTTAGTCTCCAGGATAATACACATGGAGAGTAATAAATTCAATGACCCCAAATTACATGCATCTAGTTGCTTAAAGAAATTCATCACATATGGGTAGAGGAATTTTTTTTTCTGTATTATTTAGTCTTTATAAATCTGAAGCATTGGCTTAATCATAATAATCATAGCATCTATTCTTTGTTAACATTACTTTTCAATTTAGCAATGCAAGGACTCCTAAGTTTAGCACAAACTAAATGCAGAGCAGTCTGTCCATCGTTGCAATATTTTTTTCCTATTTTTTTTTATCCACCACAGCCACTCAGGATAAAATCAGTAAGTGATTGGTAACTTTTGCAATGTGGAATGCCAATTATTAGGCAACAGTACCATGAAGACAAATCTCCAGATTAAAAAATATCCTATTCATTGACTTGAATGGAGCATCAACAGAGAGTTTGTGTACAAGGGTCAGAGTCGCCACTACTTCCTGAGGAGACTGAGGTCCTTTGGGGTATGCAGGTGTCTCTTTCACATGTTCTACCAATCTGCTGTCGCCAGTACAATCTTCTATGTGATGGTGTTGTGGGGCAATGGCATCAACACGGGTAATGTCAACAGGCTCAATAAACCAATTAGAAAAGCTGGCTCTGTTATAGGGGTCAAACTGGACACACTGGAGGCTGTGGTAGAACAAAGGACCCTACAGAAAATCCTGGCAATTCTGTACAATGTTCCTCACTCTCTGCATGCCACCTTGGCTGAACAGAGGAGCACTTTTAGTAATACTTATAGACAACTGCACTGCCCAAAGATTGCTAGATTAAGTCATTCTTAACCTCGGCCATTAGGCTCTATAATGAGTCAACATATAGCCGGGGAAGCGATGACCCCTCCTGTTAGGCTGTTTGAGATAACTTTTTTTATTCTTTCTTACTTCTCTTCTAATACTTGTATATCTATGCACTTGTAATGCTACGGTAACACTGTAATGTCCTTTGGGATCAATGAAGTACTTAGCTATCTAAAGCTTGAGAATGAATAAGGATCCTATAGCAAAAAAAAATGAACATGCATTCTTTTGTTATAGGAACAAGTGAGGAATGCTAACCTTATTTCACTGCATAACTGCAACATATTAAAATTGTATTAAAAAGAACTTTACTCATACTTCAGACACCAACAATAAAACAGTATCTTATCTTTACATGCAAAAACATTGCAAATGTAAGTTAAATGGGAGAAACTCCACATAGGGAGAACGGAGAAAGCTGACTCCATTGTTGGCTTTTCTTCAAATGTTGTCCAGTTTCAGGAAGCTAAAAGACATGAATAACTTTCCAGTCATTCAGCTGAAAGATTACACAAAAGATGTGTGGAAAAATAAGTTGCCAGAAGTCAAGTTTCTCTGGGTTTTGAAAAGAAAAATCAGGCTAAGGATCAAATTACATTATAGAATTTTTTGAACTCTAAATGGAAAGTTGGATTTTGCAGATTATAAGGCATGTAACCGATATACTTGTCTAGTGAGTTGCCGATTCCAGTCAGGCCAGTCCGAGGAGAAGCAAAAATCAATGGGTGCATATCCAAGACGTACTTTGCTCTTGCTAGGCACCCCAGGCATTTACAACACGGAGTATTTAGGGCAAAGCCACTTGCATACTTTCCATTGATACATACTTAATCCAGGACACAAAGTGATTAAAATCATTTATTAGAATATATTCTGTAAGGGAACAGCAAAAAGAACCTTGTTATTGGATCTGACGTGAACAGTCTAAATATTGTTGCTATTTCAGACTGATTCATAACAATTTTAGAAAGTAGAATGCAGTACAGTTGCACTGGCCCACGATATTATGCTGACCTTTCAACTCTAAGATTAATCTAACCTGTTATTCCTACACAGCCCTTCATTTTTCTACTGTCCATGTGGGAGTTTCATAAATGCCCATAATCTATCTGCCTCTACCATCATCACACTCACCATTGTGTAAAAAAAAAACTTAGCTTCGACACTCCCCTATAATTTCCTCCAATCACTTCAAAATTATGCCCCCTGGAATTAGCCAATTCTGCCCTGGGAAAAAGTCTCTGGCTATCCACTCAATGTATGACTCTTATCATCACACAATGTATGTGGTCCAAGTTAAGTCAGGACCAGCCTTGTCAGCACCTTTACCACATGAGATGTGTGGGCAATTAATCTGCAGTCATTAAATCCAGATGGAGCCACCTTCATGGGTATAGGAACCAAGCAGTAAGTCTTCCATAGCACCAGTGGCTTCTCCTGACTTGGACTCAGATTTTAAAGGTGCTGCAAAATACCAGACAGCTGGCTCACACAGGCCTTTACTACCCTGGGGCTGTTACCATCTGGGCCAACAGCCTCGCCTTGATGTAGTCTCTTTAGCTATCCCCTAATCTAAACTGCAGTCACAGTCAGACAAGGGAGGGTGGTCATCCTCATGGAGGCAGGGGACAGGGAGAATGTGTGGTCTGGGTAACAGGGGGAGGGGAGAGCAGGAGATCCAATTGAAAAACAAGTTCAATTCATTTGCCCTATCCAGGCAGCCCTCGGTCTTCCCTTGCTTGACCTTGAAGCCAGTAATCTGCTTCATGCCTGAGCACATTGTGCCATTCTGTTGGAGATTATACTCCAGCTTTCTCTTGTTGGAGTCATCCTCCTTCACTCCAAAGAGAAGTCTCCTAGCTCACTCAATCTAACATCACAAGATATGTTCTCTAATCCACACAACATCCTGGTAAATCTTCTCTATACCCTCGCTAAGTGTTTACATCCTACCTATGATGAAATGGTCAGAAATGAACAGAATATTCCAAGGGTGGTCTAACCTGAGTTTTATTGAGCTGCAACATCGCTCCGCGGCTATTGAACTCAAACGTAAGCCAACAAAATTAATTTTTATCATTCTAACCATGATCTATTATCAACTTCTTCCTCCTGTACTCAATAACCAGCTCTTTGGTTTTGCTGGCATTGAGTAAGAGATTGCTTTTGCACAATTCACCAAGGTTTTCAATCTCCCTCCCATATGCCGATTTCAGGCCATCTTTGGATTGTCAGCAAACTTAAAAATGGTATTGGAGCTGTAACTAGTTTCATAGTCATAGATATCAAGTGAGTAGAGCAGAGGGCTAAGCACACAGCTTGTGGTGCACCTGCATTGATGGTGATGGTGAAGGAAATGTTGTCAATCCATACTGACTGGGGTCTGCAAGTGAGGAAATCGATGATCCATTTGCACAAGGAGGTATAGAGGCCTAGGTCTTAGAGCTTCATGATTAGTTTCGAGGGGATGGTAAGTGTTGAATGCTGAGCTACAAAGAGCCATCTTGATGTATGCATCTTCATTGTCCAGCTGTTTCAGAGCTGACTGAAGAGCCACTAAAATGGCATCTGCTGTTGACCTGTTGTGCCGATAGGCAAATTGGAGCAGATCCAGGTCAATACTCAGGCAGGAGTTGATATCCTTCCTGACCAACCTATCAAAGCATTTGATCATAGTGAATACAAGTGCTCTTGGATGATAGTCTTTGAGGCAGGTCACCATGTTCTTCGTCGTATGATTAAAGCCTGCTTGAAGCAGGAGGGTACATCAGACTGTCAAAACAGGAGGTTGAAGATGTCAATAAGAACTCCAGGTAGTGAACTAGTCCACAGTACTCGGCCAGGTACACTATCTATACAAATGCATTCTGTGTGTTCATCTTCCTGAAAGAAGCGTTCACTCTGGCCTAAGAAACTACAATAAAAGGGTTGTCAGGGGCTGTCGTAGTTTGTGAAGGCGCTTCCCTGTTTTGTCAAAGTGAGCATTAAAGGCATTAAATTCATCTGAGAGTGAAACAATGTTGTCAATGGCTGAAGTGCCCAGAAGCAAGGGCCATAAACTCATTATACAGGATAACCATTTAAAAATGAAATCAGGAAGAATTTCATCACCTAGTAGAGCATCAATGAATTTTTCTACCATAGACGACAGGGTAGGTTAAGTCTCCATACCAAAGGGCCATGGAGTATGGGAAAAGGAATAGAATACTGAAGTGGATGATGACTCATTATCATTATGAATAGTGGAACATGTCTGAAAGACTGAATGGACTACTAATACTGTTTTTTTTGTGCCTATTTATTTATTTAGATACAGCATGGAATAGGCTCTTCCAGCCCTCCAAGCCAAGCCACCCAGCAACCCCGCCCCCCCAATTTAACCCTAGCTTAATCGCATGACAGTTTATAATGACCACTTAACCTACTAATCCCAGTTACATCTTTGGACTGTGAAAGGAACCTGGAGTACCTCGAGAAAATACACACATTCCATGGGGAGGACATGCAGACTCCTTAATGACGATGTCAGAATTGAACTCTGAAGCTTTCACCAGTGTTTCACTAACTGGTACACTACCGCACCATGTTCTAGTGATGCACTAGGGTAAACAAAATTTGGAATTGTTTAAATATTTTTTAAAAGTTTGTTTTTGGATTCTTTCTAGATTAAATATCTTGTATGAGCCCCCAAAAGTATTTTCAATTGCCCCAATACCTTGTTAAATTTAGAGCAAGGTGAACAATGAATGAAAAAAATCTTATTATGTCTGTGATAAAAAAAACATAAGCTTTCAAACAGAACTTCATGGCAGAGAATCAAAACTTCATCTAGTACTACTGTCAGCAATGTGCTCCCACTAGATATCCTGGCTTAACTCAGATCCAGAGAGAGATACAACAGGCCTTCTGTTAGTTGGTGAGTCTAGCGTCCAAGGGCACAGCCTCAGAATAAAGGAACACCCCTTTAGAAGGGAGGAGAGGAGGAATTTGTTCAGCCAGATTGCGGTGAATCTGTGGGGTTCATCGCCACAGTCAGCTATGGAGGCCAAGTAATTGGGTGTATCGGAAAGGTTCTTGGCTGTTAAGGTTTGCGGAACAAGATGTGAAAATGAGGATCAAAGAGAGAAAGAGAAATCACTAATGACTGAATGGCAGAGCAGACTCAATGGCTGATTAGCCCAATTCAGTTCCTACACCCGACGCTCTTGTACTATGGCATTCATGTCACTGGGAAGCAATTTCTGTGTGCTGTCAAATTTAAGTTGGGTGTTCCATGGGCCTTCTCAAATGACAGAATCAAAAGCTTTTAGTGAGTTTGAAAAAGGACATCTATAGTGGCTGGTGTGCTTCCTACATCTTTGAATTAAAGGTCACATCCACTGTGCCTCTATATAACATTACATCTAAAAATACGACCCATCTAATGACAGGCATGCTATATCATACATTGCATAGCATTTCATTTTGAATAATTACAGGAAGTTGTTTAAACTGACCAATATTTAATTTCACATGCGAAAACAGACCAACATCTACAGTGTTTAATCAATCTTTTTCAAAGAGACTTGAACATTGGGAAGTGCATTTATATTTTAATTATGCTGGGGGGGGGAGGTTTACACACAGATAATATCCTATTTCTTAATATCTTGATCCAATATTTGGAAACTGAGTACATGTTAATTATTAGATGGGATTTGTAAACAAATTACATTGAAGATTCTAAGATACACAGAGATAGACCGATTGTCTTACAGAAACACAAGTTAAAACATTAACACAGTAACCCCACCCATTTGATAACACAGCTTAGATTTTGTAGTCAACAGCAAAGGAAGTTTTTAGCAGTTTACTGCAAAGAAAGCTGCCCACAAGGTCATTGTGATGGAGGTACAGGAGCCTGAAAACCTACACTCACTTTATCTGAACAGTCCATGACCATTCCCTCACCATTTCTCTGTTGGGTTAATACCTTAACTTGCAGTAATTTTTATGTTTTGCACTTTATTGCTGCTGCAAAACAACAAATTTCACAACATATATGAATGATAATAAACCTGATTCTAATTTAAAGCCTCACGTTGCTCAGGACACTTGGCAAATTTGTGAATGACACAAGGACTGGGGGAAGCAAGGAACTAAATCAAAGCTTTCAGCAGGATCTGGAACAGTGGGAAAAATGGGCTAAAAATGATAGAAGGAATTTAATGCAGACAAAGTGTAGGGTGTTGCACTTTTGGAGAACTAACCAAAGTAGGACTTACACAGTGAACAACAGGCAGTGAAGAGTACAGTAGGACAGAGGGATCAAGTCATAGAGTTACAGAATACAGTCCACAATCCTTGTAAGTGTTGTTATAGGTAGATTGTGTACAGCTTTTGGCACATTGGCCTTCATAAATCAAAGTACTGTGTACAGGAGTTGGGATGTTATGTTGAAGTTGTACAAGTCATTGGTGAGGCAAATTTGGAGTACTGTGTGTAATTCAGGTCCTACAGGAAAGTTATCAATATAAAGTATGGAGAAAATTACAAGGATGTTGCCAGGACTTGAGGACCGGAGTTATAGGAAAGGTTGAATAGGTTTGGACTTTATTCCCTGGAGTGTAGGAGAATTATGGAAGATTTAATAGAGGTATACAAAAAAAAAGGTATTGAAAAGGATAACGTAGGCTAGCTTCTTCCATTGAGGTGAGGTGAGACTAGAAGTGGCAGTGACGGATGCAGATTCATTTGCAATTTTTAAGAGAAGCTTGATTAAGTACATGAATAGGAGGGCTATGCTGGGCTGTGGTCCCAGTGAGCATTGATGGACTTGGCAGACTAATAGCTTGGCATGGACTAGATCGGTTGAGGTGCTTGTTTTTGTGGTGCAGTGTAATTCAAATTATTGGATAGATACCTCCAGTGATGTGTATACAAAATCCTCCAAATCCACTGGTGAGTTTGACAAACCAAGAGGAAGCCAAAATCCCTAGCACTGAAACCCAAATTATACTCAGTCAGCTCTTATAGGTAAGCAGTGCCACTTCTATGCATCATCGTGAAATAGAAACTCTAGTCTCAGTTCAGTCACAGCAAGAAATAAGATACAGAATGGAAAAGATTGAAAAGAGTTCTGAGCCTCATAACAATAGGTACAATATCTCCAGAAACTCATGATACTCACAATGGAGGAAAATTGAAAATAGAGTTCTTGAAGATGAACATTTGGATCAATTTATAGCAACCAACCAACTTAATTTAAAAAATAGTATTGTTATTCTTATTTTGTCATGTATGAATAATTTGTTTGTTATAATTGTAATGTACAGTGCTGCTGCTGCAGAAGTTTAAGTATGCCTACAACAATAAACTTGAACATAACCTGACCTAATGTATGTAGCTAATCTGGGATGATCAATAGATAGCAAGGATAGCAGGCGGGAAAAGACATTTGCGACTACAAGTTTCATTGGTACACACATAATACTGGAATATTAACTCGAGCAAAAATGAGGTACAAGAATATTTATACCTGCTAAGTCATTACCAGCTTAATTGAAAGACTTCTGGCATGAAATTGGAGATACAGTACATAGAAATAATTTGGTAATTTTTGTGGAGTTACAACAATACAAGTTTGCTTCCTTTTTAAACTATCAAATCAGCAAAAGACGAACATAAAGTGAAGCTAAGTTTGCACATAATTTTTTTGTGTTGCAATGTTACTGGAAGAAACCCAACTGAAAACTACATCATCATTATTTTATCTAAGATGCACTAGCTTCTTTATGTTTTTAATTGGCTTAACCGTTATAACAGTTACACACTTATAACAGTTATAAGTGTGTAACACCAATTTGATAACTACTATAAAATACCAAGAACAAACTTTTGCCAAAATATGGCATAGAAATTGAGTTCTCATTCCATGCAGCATACTGTCTGGCTTTCTTTACCCCGCTAGAGGATTTATTATTCTGCCTTCAGGAATAATGAGTGTATGTGAATGTATTTTATAAATTACAACATGCAATACGCTCCACTGCAATGCCCCTAGATTACAACATCAAAGGGCTTCAAGCCTCATTGTTAACTTCAAACAGCAAGCAGAATCCAGTTATAAGTGTGTAACACCAATTTGATAACTACTATAAAATACCAAGAACAAACTTTTGCCAAAATATGGCATAGAAATTGAGTTCTCATTCCATGCAGCATACTGTCTGGCTTTCTTTACCCCGCTCTTTCCCCCTCCTCACAAAGGAGCATTTGTGTAATATAACAGGTCAGAAAAACATAATTGAACATCAGAAGGCCCAAAATATCAGAATATGTAGGCAAACTGTTGTAACTGGAAAAGTACAGCACATAAAATCTCCCTTTAAAATGGTTTAGCCAACTTCTTCATCAGGCCTCCAGACAGCCTTAATTTTATAGATGAGGTCATGCTAATATATTGTAATTAATGCAATGTTACTCTACCCAAATATCTCAATGACAAAAATTCGCTGGAAAAAAAAGATAGCTAAGGATCTACACATGTTAAACCATAGCATAGTTATAATGACCTTCAGCTTCAATAAAGCTCCAAAGTTATTTTTAATCAAAATACCGCACATTTAGTATGAAGACGAGAGAAACAATCAATGTTCCACTCTTCAGTCAAGAATGAAGATGGGAAAGAATGAAATCACGGGTAAATATAGCCTGTTTATGGTTTCTTAAGTGAATCTTGTACTGCATTACTCTTCAGCTGGTAATTTTATTTGCAATATATATCAGAAAGATTAGCCAAGATTGAAATGACCTTTGGTAGCATGGAAGGTGATCCTTTGTCTCAAACACAGTGCCTATTACTATCTCCTTTAGTAATGCAGCATGACTCCTGAAAAGCTGAAAATAATTTTCACAGTTCTGCTAATCTTTTTCATCATTACACTCACCTACTAATGATGCATAATAATGGCAAACCTCCTAGTAACAGAGAGCAAGACATCACATTTCATGGTCCAAATCATATAAAGCCTACAAAATGCTAGAGGAACTCAGCAGGTCAGGCAGCAGCTATGGAATAGAATAAACAGTAGATGTTTCAGGCTGAGATCCTTCATCAAGACTGGGAAGAAAGGGGGAAGAAACCAGAATAAGAAAGAATAAGAACAAGAAGAGTGGAGAATCACCATTTGCAACTTCTGCCATCTTCAACAGGATCATACCACCAAACACATTGTTAACTCTTCCCCCTCCCCCATTTTCTATAGAGAATCACTCCCTCTGTGAGTCTCTTGTCCATTTGTCCCTCCCCACTAATCTCCAGTGAGGTACTGACCCCTGAAAGCAGAAAACGTGCTACCCCCTCCTCTCTCATCTCCATTCATGGCCCCAAATAGTCCTTGCAGCTGAGGCAACACTGCACCAGCAAATTTAACCGACAAACACCCAACATGCTGAGTTTCTCCGGCATTTTGTATGCGTTACTCTGGTTTCCAGCATCTTGGTTTTTTTTTGTTCCAAAATGTTTCTAGGCAGTATATGCATCCTGGCATAAAACCCCTTTGGGTTTGCTGCCTGTTTACATATCTCTACAATGAGCTCAAAATCAATTCCCAATTAAGCAGAAGAATTATTAAAACTATTTTCTAGCAAAGCAAGGGATATTAAAGGTCATTTCAATCTTGGCTAATCTTTCTGATAAATTACCAAGTATAATTAACTGTTGATAAATGATGCAAGGAAATTAGAAATTCAAATTAGACTGCTTAGGTATTAGAATTCTTTAGCAGATGTTTTAGCTTTACGTTTCTTACTCTATTTTGACTCCATGATTAATGGAGTCAAAATGGCTCACTCACCCTATTACAACTTGACCAGAAAAATAGTACAGGTGTTTATAGAGCAGTGCCCTAGTTTTCAGCAGAACAAAGATAATTTTGTTCTAACTAGTATATCTTTAGTTACATTGCTCGAGAATTCAAGGATGCATCCTTGTCTTCATTTGTGGAAAGTCAGAAGTTAGAACAATTTAACCAAATAATACCATAAAAACAATTCATCTATTTCAAAACCCACTCTCAATTACAGAAAATCTAGTACCATTGCCACCACGCCAGTTTGAAGGAAGTAAATTCAGAATCTATTATATTTCCATTAAATTTAGGTACTTTATTAAAAATACACAATGTGGTGATTATTTTACATGAGAATTGACATCAATGTAATGAATTTAGGAGCAATACTTAATGTTTCTTTGGCTAATTTGATAATACCTTCTGGAATATACAAGTGTCTTTGGGCAACAATACCTTGGATTCAACTGTAATGAAGCCCATATGATCAGCTAAGTGCATGGATAACACAGCACTAAAACACCAACCATTGATGTCTATAGATATACACACCTGGAAGAGCAGGAGGCAAAAAAATGCTGCAGAGTACATAGGGTTAACTCAAGTGATGGTGCATGAAGAATTTTTATATTAATTGACCAAATTAGAATGAAGATATACTGAAAGATGTTACGAATAGATGCAAAATTAACATCCAAGAATGTATACAGAAGATTCAGTAATTGGTTAGAAAATAAATTATTACTCATGTTGCCTCTACACAGGGAAATTAAACATGTAATGTTGCCTCTATACATGTAAATTAAGCATGCATTTCCTTGTTTTTTTTTATAAAAAAAATCAAAAATCGCCAAATTATTTTTATATTTCCCCCTGCTTTCTCAGAGAAAATCAACTTATCCTTTCCACTTTGCAAATTAATTGATTTGTACAGTTCTTCATTCCGGACACTCTCAGACTGGCTATGACATTTGGCTAGAAACATGCAAATACATTGCCTTCAGAACATCCCCAGCAAATGTACTGATGGAACAGAGGTCTTATTGGCCTCAGTGAAATCAACCAGGAATAAGCATTACAAATAACAGGTCTTCCAGGCCATCAATGCTAGGAAGATATTGGCCAAGTACATCTTATAAAATATAGAACAGTCCAATGTAGGAACACCCCTTCTGGTCTAATAAACAAATTCTATCTGCTTGGAAATGATCCATATATACCCTTCCATTCCCTGGATTTTCATGTGTTTGTCCAAATGCCTCTTGAACATCATTGTAAGTTTCTCCACCTCCTCTGCTAGCAGTGTGTTCTGGACACCTACAATGCCATGTTTTAAAAAAATTGCCTTGCACAACTGTTTTCACCTCACCTTAAAGTTATGCTTGACATTTCCACCACTGGGAAAAATCCCTATCAACCCTATCACTACCTCTCACTTTTTATATACTTCTATTAGGTCTCCCTTCTGCCTCCAAGATGGAAGAGAAAACAAGTCAAGTTTGGGTAACCTCTTTTGACAGCTAAATATTCTCTAATCCAGGCAACATCCAAGTGAACCTCTTCTTCAGGCACTCCAAAATCTCTACATCTTCCCGTAATGTGGCAACCGGAACTGCACAGAACTCCAAATATAGCCCAACCAAAGTTGCAACAGCTGCAGTATAACTTAGAAACATAGAAAACCTACAGCATAATACAGGCCCTACAACCCACAATGCTGTGCCAAACATGTATTTACCTTAGAAATTACCTAGGGTTACCCATAGCTTTTCTAAGCTCCAAGTACCTATCCAGGAGTCTGTTAAAACAGCAGTCCCAATCACCAGGCTGCGGACCAGTACCAGGCCACAAAGCATGAGCTACCGGGCCGCGAGGAAACGATACAAGTCAGCTGCACCTTTCCTCAATCCCTGTCATGCACTGTTGTACTTGAACATAGGGTTGCCAACTGTCCTGTATTTGCCCAGACATCCTGTATATTGGGCTAAATTGGTTTGTCCTGTATTTCCCCCGCTAAGGTAGAGCATTCCTATGAAACCTTTCGTGCCAAAATGGCGTGAAGCGAAGAAGCAATTACCATTAATTTATATGGGAAAAATTTTTGAGCGTTCCCAGACCCAAAAAATAACCTAACAAATCATACCAAATAACACATAAAACTGAAAATAAATAACAGTAACGTATAGTAAAAGCAGGAATGATATGATAAATACACAGCCTATATAAAGTAGAAATAATGTATGTATAGTATAGTCAGGAAGATTAAGTCAAAACCGATTTGTGGGAAAAAATCGGCACGTATGCGCATGCGCACACAGGTGCCCATGCAAGGCTTCATGGTCATGGTAGTCTTTCCTGGGGTAAAGTGTCCTGGGATTTGACTGCTACTTTTGTCCCTTATTTGGGAGTGAGAAAGTTGGCAATCCTAACTGTAAAAGACATGTTGAGGTGAGTTTAACCCTACTTGAACACCCCCCGCCCCCCCAGGTCGGCCGGTCCACAAGAATATTGTCAATATTAAACCAGTCCGAGGTGCAAAACAGGTTGGGGACCCCTGTCTTAAAAGACCCTACCATATCGGCCTCCACCACCACCGCTGGCAGCATATTCCATGCACACACCACTCTGCGTAAAAAACTTACCCCTGACATCTCCTCTGTACCTACTCCCAAGCACCTTAAAACTGTGTCCTCTCATGTTAACCATTTCAGCCCTGGGAAAAAAGCCTCTGAGTATCCACATGATCAATGCCTCTCATCATCTTATACACCTCTATTGGCTAACGAGAGCATCTTGGACCTCCAGGTGGTCCACAGCAGGGGTGATTGATAAGTTCGTGGCCTTGGGTAGAATGAGATGAGTTATACAGCTTGTTACATGCAGGTGCAGTTCAACTCTGAGTAAAAATACAGAAAGTTTGAAGTTAATAACTCATCTCCGTCTACCTTATCAATCACCCCTGCTGTGGACCACTTTCTGGAGGTCCAAGACACCAACTTCTACAAAGAAGGGATCTGTATGCTCCACGACCGCTGGACTAAGTGTGTAAATGTAGGAAAAATAAATGTGCTAGGTTTTCTAAAATTAACTCCGTCTACCTTAGGCCACGAACTTATCAATCACCCTTCCTATATCCTGCTGAGTCCTTAGACAAATGGGGCAGAGCGAAGGGATGATGGCGCTGAATGGTGACTCCTTTCTTTTGAAGACCCTGACCTGGAGTTACATGCTGACTATGGTTCTTTGCGGGAATGGGACCTGCTCTCGGGGTTTCACAACTGCCTATTTTTCGGCATGCCAAGGACTCAGCCTGGAGCTCAGCTTGCCTTTGGAGCCTTAGGGTCTCAGGGCTCTGGACACAGGTGAATTGAAGGTCAGTGTCATGGCAGGAGATCCGTGTGTCATCGGTGGAGGTGAAAGATCTATGGCTGTGTGCCCAGAGTCCTGAGATCTTTGGGCACAGAGGTTGAATAAAGTGATGCAACAGACTTTTAACATCGTAAACCAGTGAGTTGTTTGTTATGTCTCCCCTCTCACTGTGAAATGGAGACACCTCTTTCTCCCTATTAGGGAGCGAGAGAGAGCCTGTGGTATGTTGAATGCCGGGTGAACCATGTAGTCTATGTCTTTACTGTTGCTTTGCTCACGCTTGAGTGCTCAGTGGTGGGTGCCAATGCTTTCTTTTGCCAGCAGGTGGGGGGGGGGGTTGTTGCTTGCTGGCGCTTACATATGGGAGGGAAGGGAGCTGGGGGTGACTTTGGGGTTCTAACATTTAACTGTTGTTCATTCTTTGGGGCACTCCTGTTTTTGTGGATGGTTGCAAAGAAAAAGCATTTCAGGATGTATATTGTATACATTTCTCTGACATTAAATGTATCTTTGAAACCTTCCTCACTGGCCACAACTCTGCCAATACTTGCGTTGTCTGACCATTTCCATTTTCATCCAAATCATTATATACATCATAAACAACAGAGGTCTCTGTGGAACACAACTAGCCACCGAACATCAGTGGCCACAGACCTCCAGTCAGAGAAACACTCCTCCACCATTATCCTCCTCTTTTAAAAAAAAACACATGGCCAAGCCAATTTTGAATCAACTCAACCAAGTCTCCATGATTCCCATATGACGCAATCCGTTGGTTCAGCCTACCATGAGGGACCCTGACAAATGCCATAACAAAGTATATAACATACGCCGCCCAACCCTCAATCATCTCAAAAAAAAAACTCAATCAGGTTCGTAAGACATAATTTGCTCCACACATATCCATGTCGACTGCCCTTAATAAGCCCATGATTTTATAAATCCAAGTAAACCTTACCTCTACAAATCCCCTCCAACTGCTTCCCTACCACTGATGCAAGGTTCAGTAGCCTGTAATTTGCTGAATTATCTGACTGTTATCTGATGGGATAGTTCCCATCAGGACCTGGGGAATTATCCACCTTAAGATTTTTCAAAAGACTCAACACTTGTTCAGAGCCAACTACAGCATGCAGTTATTGCGCATTCATTATTCCTTTCCAATTTAGATCGTAAATTGGGTATGTCAGCACGCACACCAGGAAAACAACGCTGATATCCTCCTCAACCCTCCACTGATTTTTCTTAGTCGTTCTCTGGAAACTCTTGCAAGCAATTTCAATTATAACACCATTCTGATTCTGCTCTGCACCCAAATTTGGAGTTGGTTGCTGAATCATTTAGTCGGAAGCTTGACAGAAAAGCAGCAATTCAAAGCTACTATTCTAAATTGTCCCTTTGAATCTAGCTTCAGGCAAAGATCAACAGGAAGGGACATTCCAGTATGGAACTGTTTGGGGAACTCCAGCGACAACAAAGAGGAAAAAAGAAAAAATCAAACAGCTGACAGATAGCAGCTTCTAGGACCTTAAAAATCTTGCAACACAAATTTCGAAAATGGGAAAAAGGGAGGGGGCTTAACTGTGTTAGCCTCATTTAAATATTTAAGGAACTGAATTTATGAATTCATAAATACATACCATATTATTTTTAAAACCCTTGAATAAGTATAAACATTTTGCTAAATCAGATGAGATACACGAGATCATGGAAGAGATCTCTTCTGCCGTTCCATTAATGAGGAAAATCCAACAAGACCAGAGACTCCGGGGATGCTGAAAATCTTAAGCAACACAAAATGCTGGAGGAACTCAACAAGTCAAGGAGTATTATGAACAAAGGGGATAGCTTAGTACTTGGAGCTATGATGTTGTGGCCATTACAGAGACTTGGATGGCTTGGGGGCTGGAATGGTTATTTTCAGTGCCAGGCTTTAGGTGTTTCAGAAAGGACAGGGAGGGAGGCAAAAGAGGTGGGGGCGTGGCACTGTTGATCAGAGATAGTGTCATGGCTGCAGAAAAGCAGGAAGGCAGGGAAGGATTATCTATGGAGTCTCTGTGGGTGGAAGTTAGGAACAGAAAGGGGTCAATAACTCTACTGGGTGTTTTTTATATACCACCCAATAGTAACAGGGACATCAAGGAGCAGATAGGGAGACAGATTCTGGAAAGGTGTAATAATAACAGGGTTGCTGTGGTGGGAGATTATAATTTCCCAAATATTGATTGGCATCTCCCTAGACCAAGGGGTTTAGATGGGGTGGAGTTTGTTAGGTGTGTTTAGGAAGGTTTCTTGACACAATATGTAGATAAGCCTACAAGAGGAGAGGATGTACTTGATCTGGTATTGGGAAATGAACCTGCTCAGGTGTCAGGTCTCTCAGTGGGAGAACATTTTGGAGATAGTTATCACAATTCTATCCCCTTTACCATAGCATTGGAGAGGGAAAGGAACAGACAAGTTAGGAAAGCGTTTAACTGGCGTAAGGGGAATTATAAGGCTATCAGGCAGGAACTTGGAAGCATAAATTGGGAACAGATGCTCTCAGGGAAATGTACGGAAGAAATGTGGCAAATGTTCAGGGGATATTTGCGTGGAGTTCTGCATAGGTACCTTCCAATGAGACAGGGAGAGGATGGTAGGGTACAGGAACCTTTGTGTACAAAGGCTGTTGTAAATCCAGTCAAGAAGAAAAGAAGAGCTTACGAAAGGTTCAAAAAACTAGGTAATGATAGAGATCTAGAAGATTATAAGGCTAGCAGGAAGGAGCTTAAGAAAGAAATTAGGAGAGCCAGAAGGGGCCATGAGAAGGCCCTGGTCGACAGGATTAAGGAAAACCCCAAGGCATTCTACAAGTATGTGATCAGCAAGAGGATAAGACATGAGAGAATAGGACCAATCAAGTGTGACAGTGGAAAAGCATATATGGAACCGGAGGAGATAGCAGAGGTACTTAATGAGTACTTTGCTTCAGTATTCACTATAGAAAAGGATCTTGGCGATTGTAGGGATGACTTACAGCAGACTGATAAGCTTGAGCATGTAGACTTAAGAAAGAGGATGTGCTGGAGCTTTTGGGAAGCATCAAGTTGGATAAGTCACTGGGACTGGACGAGATGCACCCCAGGCTACTATGGGAGGTGAGGAAAGAGATTGCTGAGCCTCTGGCGATGATCTTTGCATCATCAATGGGGATGGGAGAGGCTCCGGATATTGTTTCATTCTTGAAGAAAGGAAGTAGAGGTAGCCCAGGAAATTATAGTCCAGTGAGTCTTACTTCAGTGGTTGGTAAATTGATGGAGAAGATCCTGGGAGGCAGGATTTATGAATATTTGGAGAGGAATAATATGATTAGGAATAGTCAGCATGGCTTTGTCAAAGGCAGGTCATGACTTATGAGCCTGATTGAATTTTTTGAGGATGTGACTAAACACTTTGATGAAGGTAGAGCAGTAGATGTAGTGTATATGGATTTCAGTAAGACATTTGATAAGGTACCCCATGCAAGGCTTATGAGAAAGTAAGGAGGCGTGAGATCCAAGGGGACATTGCTTTGTGGTTCCAGAACAGGCTTGCCCACAGAAAGCAAAGAGTGGTTGTAGATGGGTCATATTCTGCATAGAAGTCGGTGACCAGAGGTGTGCTTCAGGAATCTGTTCTGGGACCCCTACTCTTCGTGATTTTTATAAATGACCTGGATGAGGAAATGGAAGAATGGGTTAGTAAATTTGCTGATGACACAAAGGTTGAGGGTGTTGTGGATAGTGTGAAGGGCTGTCAGAGGTTACAGCGGGACACTGTTAGGATACAAAACTGGGCTGAGAAGTGGCAGATGGAGTTCAAACCAGGTAAGTGTGAGGTGGTTCATTTTGGTAGCTGAAGTATGATGGCAGAATATAATATTAGTGGTAAGACTCTTGACAGTGTGGAGGGATCTTGAAATCCGAGTCCATAGGACACTCAAAGCTGACGTGCAGGTTGGCTCTGTGGTTAAGAAAGCATACAGCGCATTGGCCTTCATCAATCGTGGGACTGAGTTTAGGAGCCTAGAGTTAATGTTGTAGCTATATAGGACCCTGGTCAGGCCCCCCCTGGAGTACTGTATTCAGTTCTGGTCGCCTCACTACAGGAAGGATGTGGAAACTATAGAAAGGGTGCAGAGATTTACAAGGATGTTGCCTGGATTGAGGAGCATGCCTATGAGGATAGGTTGAGAGATGACCTGATAGAGGTGTATAAGATTATGCGAGGCATTGATCAGGTGGATATTCAGAGGCTTTTTCTCAGGGCTGAAATGGTTGGCACGAGAGGGCACAGTTTTAAGGTGGTTGGAAGGAGGTACAGAGGAGATGTCAGGGATAAGTTTTTTCATGCAGAGAGTGGTGAGTGCATGGAATACGCTGCCGGTGACAGTGGTGGAGGCAGATATGACAGGGTCTTTTAAGAGACTTCTGGACAGGTACATGGAACTCAGAAAAATAGAGGGCTATGGGTAACCCTAGGTAATTTCTAAGGTAAGGAAATATTCGGCACAGCTTCGTGGCCTGAAGGGCCTATATTGTACTGTAGGTTTTCTATGTTTCTATGTTAAGTCAGGCAGCATATATGAACAGTTGATGTTTCAGGGAGAGACCCTTCATGAATACTAGAGAGCCAGGAGGAAAAACCAGAATAACAAGTTGAGAGAGGGGAAGTACAAGCTGGGAGGTGATGGTTCAGGGGGGAAAAGATATGTGGGTGGGGAAAGGGGTTTGATGCAAGAGGCTAGGATGTGTTAGGTGGAGAGGCAAAGGGCTGAAGGAATCTGACAGGAGAGGAGAATGCATCAAGGAAGAAAGTGAAGGAGGTGGGGAACCAGAAAGGCAATAGACAGGTGAGGAGAAGAGAAAGGGTGTGAAGGTAAACAAGAGGAATGGAAGAAGAGAAGACAGAATGGGGAGAAAATACTGAAAGCTGGAGAAATCTTTTTTCATGTCATCGGGTTGGAGGCTACCCAGACATAATATGGTGTTGTTCTTCCAACCTGAGTTTGACCTCATCATTGCAGTAGAGGAGGCAATGGACAAGCATGTCAGCATAGAAATCAGAAATTGAACTGAAATGAGAAGCCGTCAAGAGATACTGTCTTCTGCAGCGGACAGAGAGAAGATGCTTGACAAGGCAGTCCCCAATCTGCGTAGTCTCTCACCAATGTACAGTAGGTCACACCGGATAAAATAAATGACCCTGATAAACTCACAGTGCCACCTGACTTCAGGTCCTGATGAAAGAGTTTGGTGTTGCCAAAACCTTTCATCAGGGTCTCGGTCTGAAATGTCGAATCTTTATTCCTTTCCACAGATACTGCCTGATCTGCTGAGTTCCTCCAGCATTTTGTGTGTGTTGCTCTGGATCTCTAGCATTTACAGAATGTCTTCTGGTTATGATCTCACATCAAAATTTATTTTCCAAATTTTATCCATATTCTTAATCTATTTTCCAAATTTTATCCATATTCTTAATCTATTAGAGTTATACAGTGTAGAAGCAAGCCCTTTGGCCCATTGCATCTTTGCTGATCATCCTTCAATATACACTAACCCCATTTGTATACATTAAATCCATATCCCCCTTTTCCTTGCTCTTTCGAATACCTGTCCAGATCCCCCTTAAAATGTTTGTGCTTTCCTGCCTCCACCTTCCCTGACAAATAAAAATTTACTCCTCAGATCCCCTTTAAGCTTCTTCTCTCACCTTAATCCTATGCTTTCTAATTTTAGACATCTCTACCATGAGAAACAGTTGGCTTTCTACCAACTGTCCCATAATTTTATATTACATCACTTCTCTGCTTCCTTTGCTTCGGAGAAATGATATAACCTATTCAAACTCTCCTCATAACTTAAGCCTTCCAATCTTAATATATTTTTGCTTTAGTCTACACCAACTAAAATGGTGACCATCTTTTAACACTAACAATAACACACCCACACACTCTTCTTCTCCCCCCAGAGACTTTTTTGCAGACAGTGCAATTAGTAGCAACTGTAAACCCAAGGATTACAAGGTTAAGTTAGGTTTTAAAAAAAGTAGTGTCCAAAGAGGACAAAATCCATTCTCAGGAATAGCTGTGATATTGTTAGAGGAATGTTAAGAATGCAACACTGCAATATAGTTGATCTTTAAAGCACACACCAACCTACTAGATGTAATTTAAATATACTAAATTTACTTGAAACACGCATTTTAAGTTTACTTCACACACACTGGCTTCCCTCTACTTGGAGAGAAGGTTGTGGGCTCTGCTTGCATACATGAACCTAAAGGCTTTCAAATTACCAAGTAAATAACCTCAGTCAAGCCAAATCCAAAACAGAGTCAACTCTTTCACAGAAGTGTGAACACAAACGGAACAGGATTCAGTTACACAAGCTCAAAAAAGCACCAATATTTAAAAAAGCATTTCTGGCCTAAGTTTCTAAAATATCAGAAACAATCTAATTTTGTCCCAAAGTATCTACAATACACCCTCAATTTACATGACTTTACAGTTAGTGGAATATCTGCTGTTATATAAAAAAAGCATTTCACTTTATTATTAAAAATTGCAGAAAAACTTGAATTCATTATTTTCTTAAGTTACGAGGGCTGATTGATAAGCTCCTGGCCTAAGGTAGAAGGAGTCAATTTTAGAAAACCTAGCACATTTTTTTTAAACATAGTCCCCTCCTACATTTACACACTTAGTCCAGCGGTCATGGAGGATACAGATCCCTTCTTCGTAGGAGTCGGCATCTTGTACTTCCAGAAATTGGTCCACAGCAGGGGTGATTGATAAGTTCGTGGCCTAAGGTAGAAGAAGATGAGTTGTACAGCTCTCATTACATACACGTGCAGTTCAACTCTGAGTGATTATGCAGAAAGCTTGAAGTTAATAACTCATCTCCGTCTACCTTAGGCCACAAACCCCTGCTGTGGACCACAATCTGGAGGTCCAAGACACCAACTTCTACAAAGGAGGGATCCGTATGCTTCACGACCACTGGACTAAGTATGCAAATGTAGGAGGGGACTATGTTGAAAAATAAGTGTGCTAGGTTTTCTAAAATTGACTCCTTCTACCTTAGGCCACGAACTTATCAATCACCCCTCGTATTTAATGGAGCAAGTATAATCATCATTTTTTAAAGTCACAATGATTTGCCTGCAGCGGATACTACCGAAGTATTTATAGAACAAAGCTCTGCATCTTTGACCTTGAAAATTATGTGACTGACAAGCTGGTTTGGAACAGAATAAACCAGAAAAGACCTTTTATGTTCTTTAAAGTACAACTGAACAAAACCTTTGAATATTATACATAAATTATATTCAGGTTTACACCAATACCTTTAAAAGCAAAATTTATCAGAATGCAAAGCAGTTTCAGAGATCTCCACATCAACATTGACTATGATGCTGCAGAGGCCAGGTGCAAACTCTCGGACCCATCCTCTTACTTACCCCGTGAAAAGGACCTACTCTGAACCATGAGAAAATTGTCTCTGACACCATCGCTAACCTCTGACTCCGGAGGACTCCCAACCACTTCCACCAAACTTATAGTTACCTTACCCTGCTCTGAATGTTTCTACCTTCAACCCAAGATCGACAAACCCGACTGTCCAGGTAGACCCACTGCCTGCATACCCCGACTCCATTCTATCCCCATTGGATCATCCCACCGACATCTGCGACACGTCACATGATCTCTAGCTCCTCCACACCTTTCGTTCCCTGGCCCTGACTGACTCATTTTCAGTCCCTATATACTTCTATTCCCCCATCAAGTAGGCCTTAAAGCTCTCTGCTTCTTTCTCAACAGAAGACCTGACTACTCCCCCTACACTGTCTGGCAGCACTGGTCCTCACAACAATTTCTTTTTCAGCTCCTCTCAATTTCTCAAAACTCAAGGGTTAGCCACGGGCACCCGTATGGCCCCCAGCTATGCCCACCTTTTCACTGACTACATAGAACAGTTCATGTTTCAAGCCTTTCCTGGCAATGCTCCCCAACTCCGTCTGCTATACTGACGACTGCAATGGTGCTGCTTCATGCATCCATATGGAGATTGTCAATTTCCTCACCTTTGCATCCAACCTCCACCCTGCCGTTCAATTCACTTGGTCCATTTCTGACACCTCTCTCCCCTTTCTCAATTCCTGTCTCCATTTCTAGAAACAAACTGTTTTCCAATCTATTTTATAAACAACCAATCACCATGGCAATCTTGACTACACCACTTCCCACCATCTCCTATAAAAGCGCCATTCCTTTTTCTCAATTTCTTTTTCTCTGCTGCATTTGTTCCTAGAAGAGACTGTCCTCCTTCAAAGAACAGTGTTTCCCTTCCTCCACCATTGATGCTTTCCTCACCCACATCTCCTCCATTTCCTGGATATCCACACTCACTTCATCATCTTCCTACCACCTAAACAGGGATAAAGTTCCTCTCGTCCTCACTTACCACCCCACGAGTCTCTGCACCCAACACACCATTCTCTGCAACTTCTGCCATCTTCAACAGGATCCTACCACATTTACCTATCCCCCCACTCTCCACTTCTCACAGGGATCGCTCCCTCTGTGATTCCCTTGTCCATTTGTCCCTCACCAATAATGTCCCACCAGACACATATCCCTGTAAGAAAAAGAAATGCTACACCTGCCGATTCAACTTCTCCCTTACCTCCAGTAGGGGCCCCAAACAGTCCTTCCAGATGATGCAATACTTCACCAGCTAATTAGTTGGGGTTGTCTATTGTATCCAGTGCTCCCGATGCAGTTTCTTCTACACCAGTGAGACTCGATGTAAATTGGCTAATCTCTACATCAAGCACCTCCACTCCAGCCTGGTGGCCAACCATTTAAATTCCTATTCCTATTCCCAATCCTTCTGGTAATTTTCCTCCCCCCGCCCCACTCCCTCCTTCACTCTTCTATTTCTCACTCTGGCCTCTCCTCAATTGCCTAATCATACTGCGCACACCACCGCCTCCCCACCCCCGTTCCTCCTCCTTCCTTTTCTCTCAAGGTCCATTATCTCCTCCTGTCAGATTCCTCCTTCTCCAACCCTTTATCGTTCCCACCCACCTGGCTTCAACTATCACATTCTAGCTAATCCTCCTTTCCCTCCCCCCATCCACCTTTTTAATTCTGTCTTTCCTCTTCCTTTCCAAGTCCTGAAGAAGGGCATCAGCTCAAAACATCGACTATTTATTAATTTTCATAGATGCTGCCTAACTTATTGAGTTCTTCCAGCATTCTATGTATATAGCTCTGGATTTCCAGCGTCCACAGAGTCTCTTGTGTGTTTGACTATGATATTGCTTGCCATTGTTAAAAAAGTCATGTCTGCTATAATGAGAAGGAAGGAAGGTATTTGAACAGTGCTGTCAAGAATAAAATCAACTTTTCTTTTCACCTTTTGGCTACTGTGCAAAAACAGAACTATTCTGTAGAAATAGTTGCTTACAGCTACTCATTACGTGACATATCATGTCCTTTAACCATTTCAGATGGAGCAAATCTTACCAAGTACAAAGACAAGCAGCACAAAAACTACATTTAATCAGATAGTAAAATGCAATTTACAATAAATATGACTGACCTTCTATAGGATGTTGCTGGGACTTGAGGATGTTACTGAGATTTGAGGACCTAAGTTTATAGGGAAAGGTTGAATAGGTTAGAACTTTATTCCTTGGAGCGTAGGAGGATGAGGGGGAAATCTTATGGAAGTATATTAAATTATGAGGGATAGAAATAGGGTAAATTAGGGTAAATAGGGCAAGTTTTTTGCCCCCCTGAATTTAGGCGAGACTAGAACTAGAGGTGATAGGTTTAGGATGAAAAATGAAATATGTAATGGGAACCTGAGGGGGAGCTTCCTCACTGACAGGGTGGTGTGCGTATGGAACGAGCTGCCAGTGGTAGCAGTGGGTGCAAGTTCAATTGCAATATTTAAGAGAAGAGTTGATAAGGACGTGGATGATGGGAGTATAGAAAGTTATGATCCAGGTATGGGTGGATGGCACTAAGCAGAAAAACAAGTTGAAATAACCCAGGTGGACTAAAGGGCCTATTTTTGTGCTGTAGCATTCATGACTCCATGATTACATCAAAAATGTTTGAAAACTAAAAGGAAACTGAAATTACCCACACGATAAGTGTATTATGGTAGTGTACACTTGAATAGCAAAAATAAATGACTAAAAATTGTATTCCAGCTTTAATAGAAACAGCTGGAGTAAAATACATAAATAACTTGGAGGTTGCTTATTAATAAAAAAATTTGTTAAACAGGTACTTCAAGGTCAAGAAACTGCTTGGTATCTGAATAGGTACATACAGTAGAGAAAATTTTTAAATTGTAAAAGTTCAAACTATGAAAGTTTAGGAAGGTCCCACCTTGCATTTAACTAGTCTGGTCATAAACTGACAAAGTGAGAAATAATGGAGATTGCTGATGAAAGGATCATCGTGCAGAAAAAGAACCCAATTAATGGTAATATCTGAATGGGTGGGTTAAATACCCTGGTTTAAATACAGATTGCCCTTGGTTGGCCTAAATTCTTGACAGTCAGCTGCATTTCTGACTTGTGAACTGTTCAGGTTATGAACAGTTCTCAGGAATGGAATCTTGCTGCAACCAGGGGAGCGTGTGTCCTACAACTGTAAAATCAAGCTAACAATAAAGAAAGAAAATATCCAGGTACTAGGTTACAGAAGGGCTGCTGAGGCTGAACTTTTGATGATCAGTAACTACTGCATCTACTAAGTAATAAATAAATAAATAAAATTTGGGAATCGAAAAGGACAGGAGAACAAGAATGGTGGGACGGGTTTTGCATTGCTCTATCAGATGAACAATGGGCTGCTGGATAAAATTCTGTGTAAATCTGTATAATATGGAAATAAATACTTATCTGATGATCAAAGACCTGACAGATAAAGCAAAAGTTAAACATAGACAGTTACAAAAATTTTAAAAATGTGAAGACTTCATCCAATTGTAAAATCTACCAAGTCATCACTAGGCTTCTGGATTACTAGACTATTAACATAATTATTCCTCTACCAAATATACAATTCCCTTCCTTGATTCATAATTTCTAACTCATAATCTATTTTTTTTTAAGAATGGATCTAGTGGAGTAGAAGCACATTACCGTGATCTTCAGAAGTTATTCTGCAAGATGCCACACAAACCACTGCTACACAAAATAAAGGTACAAGTACCTTCATTAAACATGAGCAAAAGAACATAAAACAGTACTATAAATAAATGAATTTTCAGGTTAGTAGATGCTATACATAGGCCATAATTAACCTATTTGTAGACACTGCGAATCTAAGAATGTGCAAGGGGAGATAGGCAGGTTAAATGAGTGGGGAAAGCAGGGCAGATAGACTATAATAATTTGGAAAAATTATAGTCTAGCTGCCAAGCCCAACTGTAACATAGCAATATCTGACTAGCATAGCAGAGCATAGCAATAGCATGACACTATCACAGTGTGGAATGTTCCAGAGTTTGGAGTTTAATTCTGGCACCATTCTGCAAGAGTCTGCACATCCTCACATAGGTTTTCTCTGGACCCTCCAATTTCCTCCCACAGTCCAATGGCGTACCAGGTGGGTTAAATGGTCATTATAAATTGTCCTGTGATGTTGGTCAGGGTTAAACGGGATTGAGTAGTTGCTGGGGTGATGCAGCTCAAAGGGTTGGAAGGGCCCACTCTGTGGCGTATCGCTAAATAAAATGAAGTTATTTAGCTGGACAAAAATAAAGCAGAGCTATTTTGTAATTTAAAATAAAGTTGAGTGATTTGGGTGTGATTTACATGAAATTTAGAAAGCTACTACTGAAGTTATGCAAGACATTAGGAAGACAAGTGTCTGGTGATCTTTATTTCCTTAGCAGTCAGAAGATTCCGCAAGACATTGAAAACTTCGACAAACTTCTAAAGATGTGTAGTGGAGAATGTGTAGTGGCTGACTGCATCATAGCCTGGTTGGGAACACCAATGCCTTTGAATGGAATATCATGGGTAAAGCCCTCCCCACTGAGCTCATTAACATGAAACACTGTTGCTGGAAAGCGACATCCTTCTAAGATCCTCACTGCCCAGGCCATGCTCTTTTCTCGCTGCTGCCATCAGGTAAAAGGCAGTAGAGCCTCAGGGCTCACACCACCAGCTTCAAGAACAGTTACTACCCTCAACCATCAGACTCTTGAACAAAAGAGGCTAATTACACTCATCTGTTGTTCCCACAATCAATGATCTCACTTTAAGGATTCATTATCTTGTTATTTCATGCTCTCGTTATTTTTTGCTATTTATTTGTATTTGCACAGTTTGGTGTCCTCTGTGCTCTACTTGATCTTTCATTGATCCTGTTGAAGTTACTATTCAATAGATTTGCTGAGTATGCCTGCAGGAAAAAGAATCACAGGGGTGTATGAGGTGACATACATGTATTCTGATAATAAAAATTACTTTTCACCATATAGGAGTCAGAAAGTTTTACTTGAATTGAACAGTGCTTTGCTGAGATCACATCTTGAGTGTCATACACAGTTTTGGTTTTCTTACACAGAAGTATATGACCAAATAGGTGTCCACCGTAAATTCACTAAATGTTTAAATGAAAACTAATGTACAGAAGAGATTGTAAATGTGTAGTATACCAAACTAAAGAACTCCAATAATAGCTAACATTAACTTGCTAACTCCAAAATAGTAACATTAACTGTCTGATAAAAGCAACAGATAATTAAACCATATGTTATAGAGAGATTATTACATTACAGTAAATAACATGAGCAACAATGGCTCATTCAAGCAGACTGATACCCAAGAATTGGGAAGTACATGCAATAGTCACAAATGTAATTTGGACACAAACCACATAATCCAATATTATGTCTAGCTTTCTTATTATAGTCAGCTAGGAGATGGATGAACTTTAGTCTGAAAAGGCATTAAAAACATCCAAGGGATATTAAAAGACTGTTTATCTATCAAAGAGCACTTGCAGACTCCAGGACAAATCTAGTGGCATTTCTTATTTAGTCTGTGCATCATGGTTAAATAAAGATGATCACAGAGAGATTGCCAAATGCCAACTCAAGCCCTCAAACCACATTCAATTTTAATTGTGGAAATGGAAGGTTTAATTCTTACAGTGGAAAACCCACTGCTGAATTTAGTTGATGCAAGAAGATGAGTAGCAGATCTTTTTGTCCCCATAATTTGTTTTGGTAATTTCCTGATTTACCAGAGAATTCTTTGCAATTCTCCATTTTAAAGCTCTGTGGATTCCCTCTCTGAGCATATTGAAAGGTGAGCTGAGAAACCACAGCCCTCTGAGATGGAGGTGAGAAAACAGATGAGACACAGGTGCAAAGGTAATCTAACAGGTGGCAGAACAAGTTTGAGGAACTATACAACTCCTCCTGCTCATATTTATGAGCTTGCACCAACTTTGGACTGCGACAAAATTTAGAGTTGAGAACCTTCAGAGGAATGCTGAAGCTTACTGAGTAATTTTAGTAACACACATCAAAGTTGCTGGTGAACACAGCAGGCCAGGCAGCATCTATAGGAAGAGGCGCAGTTGACGTTTCAGGCCGAGACCCTTCGTCAGGACTAACTGAAGGAAGAGTGAGTAAGGGATTTGAAAGCTGGAGGGGGAGGGGGAGATGCAAAATGATAGGAGAAGACAGGAGGGGGAGGGATAGAGCCGAGAGCTGGACAGGTGATAGGCAGAAGGGGATACGAGAGGATCATGGGACAGGAGGTCCGGGAAGAAAGACGGGGGGGGGGGGTGACCCAGAGGATAATGACCCATCCTCTGGGTCACCCCCCCCCCCCCGTCTTTCTTCCCGGACCTCCTGTCCCATGATCCTCTCGTATCCCCTTCTGCCTATCACCTGTCCAGCTCTCGGCTCCATCCCTCCCCCTCCTGTCTTCTGCTATCATTTTGCATCTCCCCCTCCCCCTCCCCCTCCAGCTTTCAAATCCCTTACTCACTCTTCCTTCAGTTAGTCCTGACGAAGGGTCTCGGCCTGAAACGTCGACTGCGCCTCTTCCTATAGATGCTGCCTGGCCTGCTGCGTTCACCAGCAACTTTGATGTGTGTTGCTTGAATTTCCAGCATCTGCAGAATTCCTGTTGTTTGAGTAATTTTAGTGTCCGTGATGATAGATTTTCAACCATGGAATCAAAGGATCGACTGACAGTAGTTGACAAGTTGCAAGGAAAGTTGAAAATCAGCTACAATGGTACGTTGCCTCCTAGATGCCAGGTTTAGGGACGTCTGGGGCCACAGCATCCTAAGGGGGAAGGTGACAAGCTAAAAGTCTTGGCAGCAATGACATTGGTAGGAAAAGCAAGGTTCTGAAGAAAGAATGTCGGGAGCTAGGCAGAAAGCTGAAAAACAGGACCTCCAAGGTAGAAAATTATAGTTGGGGGCTTAACATCCAAGGATACACATTGAATCAAAAGGATAAGCAGGTAGGCAGAGGGGGAGGGGTGGCTCTGTTGGTAAAAAATTAAATTAAATTTTAAGGAAGAGGTGACATGGTTTTGGAAGATGTAGAATCACTGTAGGTAGAATTAAGAGACTGCATGGGTAAAGAGAACCAGATGGGAATTATAAATAGATCTCCGAACAGTAGCCAGGATGTGGGCTACAAAGTAGAACGGGAGTTAGAAAAGGCATGTCAAAAAGGCAATGTTGCAAGAATCATGGGGGATTTCAATAAGCGGGTAGATTGGGGAAAATCAGGTTAGTGCTGGATCCCAAGAGGAGGAATTTGTAGAATGTCTATGAGATGACTTTTTTAAGAGCAGCTCATGGTTGAGCCCACCAGGGGGATCAGCTATTCTGGATTAGGTGTTGTGTAATGAAACTGATTTGATAAGGAAACTTAAGGTAAAGAAACCCTTAGAAAGCAGTGATCATAATATGACAGAATTCACCCTGCAGTTTGAGGGGCAGAAGCAAAAGTCAGATGTATCAGTATTATAGTGGAGTAAAGGGAATTACAAGAGGCATGAGAGAAGAGCTGACCAAAGTAGATTGCAAGGGGACACTGGCAATGATGACTGCAGAGTAGCAATGGCTGGAGTTTCTGGGAGCAATTTGGAAAATGCAGGGTAGATACATCCCAAAGATGAATTAGTCATTCTGCTTTAGAATACACAACAGCGGCTATCAAGGGAAGTCAAATCCAACATAAAACCAAAAGAGAGGGCATATAATAGAGTAAAAATTAGCAGGAAGTTAGAGGATAAGGAAGCTTTTAAAAATAAGGAAGGCAGCTAAAAAAGCTAAAAGGAGCAAAAACGTGAAAACTGAAGGTAAGCTGGTCAATAATAAAGAAGATACCAAAAGTTTTTCAGATGTATAAAGAGTAAAAGAGAGGCAGGAGCAGATATTAGACCACTGGAAAATGAAGCTGGAGAGGTAGTAATGGAGGACAAGGAAATGGTGGACAAACTGAAAGACATTCGCGGTATGCCGGAACTGTGAGCACTTTTGGGCCCCTTGTCTAAGAAAGGATTCGAGAATTGAAAGGCTTATAATATGAGGAGAGTTTGATGGCTCTGGGTCTGTACTCGCTGGCATTTAGAAGAATGGGTGGGGGGGGGGGTCCTCATTGAAACTGAAAGACCTAGATAGAGTGGGTGCGTGAAGAATGTTTCTTATAGTGAGGTTGTCTGGGACCAGAGAGCACAACCTAGAATAGAGGGACTTCCATTTAGAATAGAGGTGAGGAGAAATATTTTTAGGCCGAGGGGGAGATGAATCTGTGAAATTTGTTGCCACAGGCGACTGTGGAGAGCAGGTCATCAAGTGTATTTAAGGCAGAGGTTGATAGATTCTTGAGAAGTCAAAGGGTCAAAGGTTACAGGAAGGCAGCAAGAAAATGGGGTTGAAAGGGAAATGGATCAGCCATGATCAAAAGGTGAGGCAGACTAGACAGGTCAAATGGCCTAATTCTGCTCCTATGTCTTATGGTCTTATGATCAGTGACCGGAAACGTTAACCTTATCTCTTGCCACTGATGCTACCTGAGTTTTACCAGCATTATTTTTATTTTAATTTTGGAATATGCTCACTGGGAAGAGCAGGTAGTTTTACATGTTGCTTAAGTGGCATTGGTTTGAAAACTGTTTAGAATCGAATCTCCTAAAGTTCAAACAAATTGGGTAGCTATATTTACATTACCATGCAAATAGCAAGTTAATAATTCTTATTTATGCAGAGGTTGGAAGATGATGAAGGTTAGCAGAGCAGCAGTTAATTTTTTACATAAAAATGGTAATGAAGGCTCTCTTTTAATTAAATCTAAACTTTTCCATTATCACCTTGAAGTTTTATTCATGCATGTTGCAGATAATGATGCATATAACAAAAATATCAAATTTATGATTACTCTGCCATGGGGATTTATTGTCTTTATTTACCTTACCTAGTTTTGTAAAGACAATTAAATATTCAGCATTGCACTGTGGACAAGCCACTCTGGCTGTACTGTTGCCCCTTTGCTTCTCATCTACCCATCGTTGTAGACAAGCTTGATGAACCCATTTAGTGGAGCCCCTGCACTTGCAGGGTCTCACCCATTCTGCTGTCCGATCATCTTCATCTGTGGCAAAACACACCCAACAACTCCTAAAATGAAAACAAAAATTCCAGTGTCACCAAACTGAGCCAAAGATAGTTTTCTAACAGCAACAGTCTGAAATTATAAAGATGATCAAGAAGTAAAACTACAAACTTCAAAATCAGAGTACTACAACACAGAAATAGTCCTTTCAGCCCATCTTGTCCATGCTCACTTGATCTTCTGCCTTGACCCATTTACCTGCACCCAGATCATAGCCCTTCATACACCTCTCATCCACGTACATATCAAATGTAACAACTTAACTTGCATCTACCATTTCTGCTGGCAGGTCATTTCACACACACACACACACACACACACACACAAGCAAGCCTGTAACTTCTAGTTCTAGTCTCAATCTCAGAGTGAGAAAGCCTGCAAGCATTCAGCTTATCTACACCCCTCGTAATTTTTTGTACCTCAATAAAGATGCATTCCACCCCCACCACCCCAACTGACTAAAGTCCTAATCTTTTCAATCTTTCTCTATAACTCTGGTCTTGAAGACCTTTTAAAGCTTCTTTTAAAACTTCTCAGTGTTCTTTCGATAATTGATATCTTTTCTGTAGGTAGGCGACCAGAACTGCATACAATACCCCAAATTCGGCCTCACCACCATTAACATAACATCCTAAAGTACACAATACTCTGATTTATGAAGACCAATGTGCCAAAAGTGCTCTTTATAACCTTATCTTTCTGTGACACCACTTTCAAGGAATTATGGATTTGTATCCCCAAGTCCCTTTGTTCTATCTCACACTTCAGTGCCCTTCAATGTTCAAGTCTTACCCTGGTTTAGTCTCCCCAAGTGCAACATCGCACACTTGTCTGCATTAAATTCCATCTGCTATTTTTCAGCCCATTTTCCCAGTTAGTCCAAATCACTTTCCAGGTTTTCACAGCCTTTCTCGACATCCACTATACCCCTAATATTGGAGTCATCTGCAAATTTAATGATCCAGTTTACCACATTATCATGCAAATTATTAATATAGATTATAAAAAAACAATGGACCCAGCAGCAATCCCTGTGGCACACCACTAGACGCAGGATTCCAGTCAGAGAGACAACCACACTCTGGCTTCTCCTACTAATCAAAGTTAATTCTAACTGACTACTCCGTCCTGAATGCCAAGAGGCTTAACTTTCTGGATCAGCGTCCCATGTGGGACTTTTGTAAAAGGTCATGATGACGTTCACATCGACAATGCCCACCACCTTTCCTTTATGAACCTTTTTGGTAATCTCCTTGAAAAATTCTAAGGTTGGTTAGACATGACCTGCCACATATGGAGCCCTGTCTACCCAAATATTTAAATACTCTGTACAGTACCTTTATTTTTTTAAAAAAGCATAATAATCTTGATTTCTATTTTTTTCTCCTACATATAAAGTGGATTATTGCTCATCACTTGGTTCACAGGTTTACCTATGGACAACTATACATAAGACTTTAAACAAGCTGCACAAAATGTTCATATCACAAAAAAATAAACTGCTCGAGGAAGCCAGTGGATCTGGCAGCAAAGGGACAAAGGTGAGGCAGGTGATGGGGGAGAAGATCGGAGAACCAAGTATAGTGTGGTGGTGATATGCGGATGGGACCAGGTGGAGGGAACAAAACTAGATGACATGGAGAAGTGATGGGAAAATGAAGGAGACACCAAGGAATACAGAGAATGTAAGAGTTTAGTCTTCATAACCGTGGGAGACTACCGAAGTGGAATATGCGGTGGTCTCCCTTTCCAATTGGCTCCATCTACCATCCTTTCCTCCCTTATCAGTTTCCATCTATCTTCCCTACATATTAAATTCTACCATCTCCAGCCTCATGTTTCTACACATCATTTATCAGCTTCTGTCTCTACCTCTACCCCCCCCCACCCAACTCCATTTGCCCCCTTTGGTCTCTCCCAATCTGTCTTCCAACTCCAAGGTGCCTTCTCCCACAATTGGCTCAAGCTGCCCATCATCTCCCTAAGCAGGTTCCACTTATTGCCTACCAGCCCACCTCAGTCATCCGACTCATTCTTCTCTTAAGGGCTATTTCTTCTTTATACTCTCAAGCCAAAACTTCAACTATCATTTTTGCCTCCATAGATGTTACTTAATCAACTGATATCCCCCAACACCTGCAGTCTCTTTCATCTCTCTGTTCATTAAACCTACTAAATTAGAAATTCATAATTCTGAATGTTCTTAAGGAAATGTGTGATAAAAAGTTCCAATTAACTCCCATTGTGCCTCAAGTAAAACTGACTCCAGTAAGATCTAAGTAGTGAAACATACTGTGATAATGCTTCACCGTGGTCATCTCCCACTTTCAGAGTCTGGGAATGGTGTAGAATTAAAAAGAAATCACTTGCATATGGACTACGTGATGCCATTTCAACCCAAGAGTTCTGCTTCTTGCAGAATTTTCTATTTTCTTGTATTGAATACAATATGACCTTGATAAAACAGTGAATTAGATCAGTAGGCAGATAAACTGAAACAGGAAAAACCCTGCTAGGTAAAGCCTCTTGTGAAAACAGAACTTAATATTTCATGGTAACTTGAGCCTCTTTTCTAGACAGGTTCACAAGTAGCAATCAATATTGCTAATGTATTTTTCTCTGCCGTATATTCACATGCATGGAGAACAAAAGACAGTGTTCATACAGTCTGTCCAGGTTTTATTTTTGCAGGATGCCTTGTGCAAAACTTAAATATATGGTAGATATTTCCCAATCATCCTAAAGCAGATCCTTATGTCTGTTTTCATGAGAAATAGACATGAAAATTGTTCAGATACAGGAAATATTACTACATCTCTGACCTTGACAAAATAATGGGAATTTCAATAAAATATTTGATGTCATTGCCAACACATAATATTGGCATAATATTAACATACCTAAATATAATGTGTTTGCTAAGGAACTGCTCCCTCATGCATGTTGAGGAATCATACAGAAGGAGAAACAACTAGCTAATGACCGTTGGAGTTACAGAGCTGTAGGCAATAGAAACTTCCAAAATTTACTGTTTGTTACAATACCAGACATAATGGCAATGCAGTTTCTCAACAATTACAATGGTACTATTTGCAGACTACAGTAATACAAATTTCAATTCTCCATGAAAGAATGTTTTTTTTTTGGCATCCAGAAAGCTCTGATGCTTAAGTACTCACTGGCTACACAATAATCTTAAAATGTGAGCGCGAACCTTGAGGAAAGAAACGAAGATGGGGCACCAGCCAATGCTCGACTCAGTTTCGTCGATTATAGCTTTTAATATTCACTGATTAACGAGGAAGGTTGAAACATCGAGAAAAATGTGGAGGACGAGAACTGATGGCCTTCTGATTGCTGATGGGATTGCTCTGCTGCCGAAGAGGAAGCCTGTGTGGCCTATTGCTGTGCCTGAAGTCTCGCCCTTTCGATAATGCCTGTGAATATTACTGGGGTTTCTGAGCAACACACATAAAAGTTGCTGGTGAACGCAGCAGGCCAGGCAGCATCTCTAGGAAGAGGTGCAGTCGACGTTTCAGGCCGAGACCCTTCGTCAGGACTAACTGAAGGAAGAGTGAGTAAGGGATTTGAAAGTTGGAGGGGGAGGGGGAGATCCAAAATGATAGGAGAAGACAGGAGGGGGAGGGATGGAGCCAAGAGCTGGACAGGTGATTGGCAAAGGGGATATGAGAGGATCATGGGACAGGAGGTCCGGGAAGAAAGACAAGGAGGTGGGGGGGGGGGGACCCAGAGGATGGGCAAGGGGTATATTCAGAGGGACAGAGGGAGAAAAAGGAGTGAGAGAAAGAATGTGTGTATAAAGATAAGTAACAGATGGGGTACAAGGGGGAGGTGGGGCATTAGCGTAAGTTAGAGAAGTCGATGTTCATGCCATCAGGTTGGAGGCTACCCAGACGGAATATAAGGTGTTGTTCCTCCAACCTGAGTGTGGCTTCATCTTTACAGTAGAGGAGGCCGTGGATAGACATGTCAGAATGGGAATGGGATGTGGAATTAAAATGTGTGGCCACTGGGAGATCCTGCTTTCTCTGGCGGACAGAGCGTAGATGTTCAGCAAAGCGGTCTCCTAGTCTGCGTTGGGTCTCGCCAATATATAAAAGGCCACATCGAGAGCACCGGACGCAGTATATCACCCCAGCCGACTCACAGGTGAAGTGATGCCTGACCTGGAAGGACTGTTTGGGGCCCTGAATGGTGGTAAGGGAGGAAGTGTAAGGGCATGTGTAGCACTTGTTCCGCTTACACGGATAAGTGCCAGGAGGGAGATCAGTGGGGAGGGATGGGGGGGACGAATGGACAAGGGAGTGGCATAGGGAGCGATCCCTGCGGAATGCAGAGAGTGGGGGAGGGAAAGATGTGCTTAGTGGTGGGATCCCGTTGGAGGTGGCGAAGTTACGGAGAATAATATGTTGGACCCAGAGGCTGGTGGAGTGGTAGGCGAGGACCAGGGGAACCCTATTCCTAGTGGGGTGGCGGGAGGATGGAGTGAGAGCAGATGTACGTGAAATGGGGGAGATGCGTTTAAGAGCAGAGTTGATAGTGGAGGAAGGGAAGCCCCTTTCTTTAAAAAAGGAAGACATCTCCCTCGTCCTAGAATGAAAAACCTCATCCTGAGAGCAGATGCGGCGGAGACGGAGGAATTGCGAGAAGGGGATGGCGTTTTTGCAAGAGACAGGGTGAGAAGAGGAATAGTCCAGATAGCTGTGAGAGTCAGTAGGTTTATAGTAGACATCAGTGGATAAGCTGTCTCCAGAGATAGAGACAGAAAGATCTAGAAAGGGGAGGGAGGTGTCGGAAATGGACCAGGTAAACTTGAGGGCAGGGTGAAAGTTAGAGGCAAAGTTAATAAAGTCAACGAGTTCTGCATGCGTGCAGGAAGCAGCGCCAATGCAGTCGTCAATGTAGCGAAGGAAAAGTGGGGGACAGATACCAGAATAGGCATGGAACATAGATTGTTCCACAAAGCCAACAAAAAGGCAGGCATAGCTAGGACCCATACGGGTGCCCATAGCTACACCTTTAGTTTGGAGGAAGTGGGAGGAGCCAAAGGAGAAATTATTAAGAGTAAGGACTAATTCCGCTAGACGAAGCAGAGTGGTGGTGGAGGGGAACTGATTAAGTCTGGAATCCAAAAAGAAGCGTAGAGCTTTGAGACCTTCCTGATGGGGGATAGAAGTATATAGGGACTGGACATCCATGGTGAAAATAAAGTGGTGGGGGCCAGGGAACTTAAAATCATCGAAAAGTTTAGAGCGTGAGAAGTGTCACGAACATAGGTCAGAAGGGATTGAACAAGGGGGGATAAAACCGTGTCGAGGTATGCAGAAACGAGTTCGGTGGGGCAGGAGCAAGCTGAGACAATAGGTCGGCCAGGACAGGCAGGTTTGTGGATCTTGGGTAGGAGGTAGAAACGGGAAGTGCGAGGTGTGGGAACTATAAGGTTGGTAGCAGTGGATGGGAGATCCCCTGAGCAGATAAAGTCGGTGATGGTGTGGGAGACAATGGCCTGGTGCTCCTTAGTGGGGTCATGATCGAGGGATAAATAAGAGGAGGTATCCGCGAGTTGTCACTGTGCCTCGGCAAGGTAGAGGTCAGTACGCCAGACCACAACAGCACCCCCCTTATCGGCGGGTTTCTGAGTATGGTTTTGGACTACAGATTCCACCCCCACCCCAATCTTATGGTTTTATATTCTGTGTTTTCGCCACTCTTTCTCATTTTATGTGTGGGGGGAGGGGATATGGGGGTCAATGTTCTTGTTGGGTTTCTTGTGGAGGGAGTGGGTTTAGGAGTCAATGTTTTTGTTGTGTTTCATACAGGGGAAGGGAGATTAATGTCATGTTGGTGGGGTGCTGTTTCTCTCTGAACTGTAGCATGTTGTTTCTTTGTTTTGCGGCTATACTGCATACATACTTTAAAATGAACACCTGCAATTTCAATGACAAAATAAATCAGGAGAACCACTGAAAAAATTAGTTGTACCATTTTTGGTCTCTGGATGCTCTCAACCTCTAAAATATTATCAGTGGTTTCTGATGTATAAGACAGTGAAAATATGACAATATAATAAGGACAAATACTATCCAGAATACAAGGGAAAGCTTCTCTCCATACTTGCACGCAATCCTTTATATTTACTTGAGGGTACGGATGGAGCATTGGCTTAACATCTCATCTGAAAATCATCTTCAATCACTGTCAACTTCAACTTTGTACCTGTCCATCTCACTCGCATCAGGGAGGAGGCCGCATAGCATCCACACCAGGAGCACCAGATTCAAAAACAGTTACTTTCCCCAAATATCAACATCTTCACTCACTAACTAGGCACCAAGGTAGCGTACTGGTTAGCACGACACTATTACAGCTCTCGGGGCATGGGAGTTCGGAGTTCAATTCCGATGTCATCTGTAAGGAGCCCGCACATCCCTGTGGAAAGTATTGGTTTCCTCCCACAATCTAAAGACGTACAACGGTTAGTAAGTTGATTGGTCATTATGAACTGTGCTGTGATTTAGCGAAGGTTATATCATGGTTAATATGAATCAATGTATCTTATGCATTTATATTTTGCATGTTTAATTCTATCTTTTGTGTTTTTTGTGCTGCATCTGATTTGGAGCAACAATTATTTAATTCTTCTTACACTTGTGTACAGGAAATGACATTAAACAATCTTTAATCGTGAAGATTCATGAATGGGATTTGAACCCATAACCTTACTATTTTGCATTCAGACTGCAATGCAAAAGTCTATTTAAATACCTGCTGATTAATAAAATTAAACTACTTGAAGTTACTCATCTCTAAATTTATACATTAGAAAGCATTATTTATCACATTAAAGTAACAAAACCAATATACCAAATTTGACAATTAAGAGCAGAGAAATAGAGCAAGAACAATGGGATGAATAAAGAGCTTTGTTAAATTACCTTGATGGCAAAAAGTAAACTCATTTACCAATTACATTTCCTGGGTAAAAGCATTAAATTAGATTATTTTCTTCCTTAATGTGATGAAGATTGTAACAAACTCCAATATTTATTGCAAACATTGTAATGATCTAAGACTTTTTAAGCTTGTTATCAATTACCAATTTTACTTGGCTCTTGATCAACACACAATTTTCATAATCTTACTGCAAAGAAGTGGGTATTGGGGTGGAGACAAGTGTCTATCAAAGGAGGTGCAAGGTGCTCCTTGGGCAAGGTGTAGCACCCACTTAGAAACCCCCCCCCCACACCCGATCAGAGTCACATGAAGCCAAAGGAGCAGGCGGTGGATGGTTGTATGAGCAGCTGGTGCACATCACAAGCCCTAGTAATGCGACCACTGACTCCAGGCAGACAATCTCTGAAGAGTACTGATAATAGCTGGGGTCATCCATCTTGTAAAGACATTGCTCAATAGAAGGCAATGGGAAAACAATTCTGTAGAAAAATTTGCCAAGAACAATCATGGTCATGGAAAGACTATGATTGCCACGTAATATGACACAGCACATAATAAAAAACAAATACAAAGAAAGATATCCCATCCTGATCCACCATGGCTTGGTACAATTGCTCTGCCCACGACTGCAAGAATCTGCCAAGTTGTGGACACAGCTCAGCTCATCACAGAAAGCAGCCACCTCTCCATGGACTCTGCTTATGTTGACTGCTTTACTAAAGTGGAGATAAGAACAAACAAAGACTGCACCCACCCCAGATATTCTCTCTTCTTCCTTCCTCCCACTGGGTGGAAGATACACCAGCCTGAAAGCACATACTACCAGTCTCAAAGACAACATCTTTTAAACAGTCCCCTAGTACGAAAAGATGGACTCAAGCTCACAATCTACCCTGTTATGACCTTGCACTTTATTATCTACCTGCACCGCACCTTCGCTGCAACTATAACATTTCATTCTGTGTTCTGTTCTTGATTTTCCTTGAACTACCTCAATGCACTGCTCTAATGATCTGCATGAACAGCATGCAAGGCAAGTTTTTCCACCACACCTCTGTAAACGTGACTATAATAAACCAATTTAAAATGTCGCTGTTAATGGTTTTAAAATAATAAAATTAATTATAAATGGCTTTGAAGATTACCAAGTTTCCAAACAAAACGATGACCATACAATTCATCACATCCCATGGGCAACATCAAAAAAGCAACCATGAAGAGGAATAAAAAGCTGATGTTTCAGGCGGAGACCCTTGATTCTGAGTCGCTCCAGCATTTTGTGTGTTACTCTTCATTTTCAGCATCTGCAGAACTTCACATGTTTATTAAAAAGTCTGTTTTCACAAAGTGCTCACATATTGGAGCAGCAGTTTGCTAAATATTAGTATTAAATTTAGCTATCATCACGTTCCTAATCAAATCATATAATCATCCAACTTCAATTCTTATGATTGAGAGGATATCAGGCAACAGTTTGCAAGATCATTGGACAAACAAAATCTGATGGGAAATGAAGGGTTCAAGTACTAATAGATACAGATTCAAAGTGATGGGGAAATGACAATAAATGGTGGGAAGGGGGATTATATTTTTGCTTTAGAACATGCAGTGATAATGGTTTGAAACCTACTGTCCATAATGCTAACAAATAGGAGAATTGCAAAAGGCTTTTTGGAGAGAATTGAATATAAACTCGAAGGAAATTCAGCTGCAAGGCTATGGGATACAGCTAAATAGCCACAGGAGAGCAGGCACGGACTTACTGAGTGATCTGCTGCCATGTCAGAGCAATTCTATGATTGTGATTACGCAGGTTATTGAGTTTTAGTCTTTAAAGATATAATTGCTATGGGGGGAGGGGGAAGAGAAACATATGTTCTCTATATTATTGTTAATGGAGACTTCAATGTCATACCTCCTGCATTTCTCTGGTTCATTTATGTACTAGTACAATCCCCTTCTGATCAACAGAAGTACTTCCTTTTGCTGATGTGAACTATTTTTGCTCTTATTTTAAAATAACTCCAAAAATTGATACCCTAACAGGAATGATTGCCACACTTTCCATTGAAACAAAAGTAAGTAATATTCTCTGGAAATGTTTATTCCTCTTGTATACAACTAATTTTACTATTGTTTCCTATTTACAAGGATATTATCAAAACCAGTCACTAGTTGGGCTGAAAATTTGTTTTCCCTCTCTCTCCCCACCAACCCGATAATTGCCCATTTGGCAAAAAACAGGTACATTTTCAGGCAAACAATTCAAACTTTTTGCTTTGATAATAAACTGACAACTAAAGAGGTAGTGACTGTAAATAATGAATTCAACTCCATTCATTGTCACTTGCACTTCCACTAATCCAAGCTGCAACCTCTGTTCCTAGCCCTGTCACATTACTGAATGGAATTTTATATTACACACACTATGCATTATATCCACATTCTGAAAGCTACATTCTTAAAGCAAATTCACAGCTAACACCAGAAGATGAATAGCCAAAGTATTTTTTTAAAATATGAGCTCTAAGCAGTGCAATTCAAAACTGTTCACCCCCACAATGGTATCATGAGTTTTGTGGAAACTAATTTACATTACCAAATTTCTCAAGAGTTAGATCAAACAAAAATTTGACAGAAACTTAAGAGATGTGTGAGATGATCAAATGCTAGATTAAAGAGTTCTATTGTAATGAGCATCTTAAAACAGAGTGAGTTTGGTAGGGTGATAGTAAGGGAGAGAAGGAAAGATTTCAGATCTTAGTGCCAAAGGAGCTAAAAGCACAGATTCATCAAAAGGAGCATAATACAAACCAGATCTGAAAGAGCATATACAGAGCTACAAAAAGTGAAAGGATCCAAAAGATTGCAGGCAGGGAAAGGTGGAATGATGAGGTTTAAAATGGGATGGTGAAGTCATTCTTGAAAATAAAGCCAAGACAGATTTCAAAAAAGTGAAATACTGTCAAAGCAAATGTATAAATGCACGATAGATAAGACAGAACAAATTAAAAATCTGAGCATAGATTTAAGATGACAATTTAAAGTTGAGTAGAAGATTGGACATGGGAAGTTTTAGGGGTGGGATTAGGTGGGAAAGAAAAAAAAGGGGTTAAGAAAGGATGCAAGGGGAACCAGAAGAGCCTTGCATTTGGAAAAAAAGTAAAAAGGTACAAACCAAGGTTTCATCTGCTCTAACAGATAGAAGAGTTCATACTTATACCTCAGACATACCTTACCAAGATCTTCCAAATTCATCCTCAGGATAAGCAAATCAAATAGTGCACCTCTCCCAATTCAACATCCTCAGCACTGAGGTCCTAATCAGACATAGCCTGTTTCAATGGGCAGGTTATATTACCAGACATCTAAAACACCACTCTTTTCCAAACTATACCACGACGAGATTACAAGGTGAAGAAAAGAAGACAATTCATGGGATTATCGATGCCTTGCTAGGAAAGATAAACAGCATAATCACATTGAAAACCCTGGCCCATTGTTATGTCAGACTCTGGATTGAGTTGTCAGGAGCAAATGTAAACAGTGAGGTGAGCAATTGTCTCCAAAAATTTGCCTACCATCAAGCATCTTCTGCTCCAGCTGTGGCAGAATCTGCAGGCACCTCAAAATTGGAATGGAAGCAATTCATCTTCAACCAAGGGGAAGGATAAATTATTAGCAAATGCTCATCTCTTAAGTCAAATATGACACCAAGGTTCTCAGCTTCACACAATTTAGGACCACTGTTTAATTGTGTGAGGACTCCATTAATAGAATAAATGCTATATTCAATGGCCTTCCAACAATGACAATTAAATGATAATTAATCAATGATATATTGTGATTTTATGGCCCTATCTATACCTTACAATAATCAATCTACTGCATCATCAATTATCTTTCTATAGATATATAGTAAATAATCGAGTCAATTTTGAAAATCCAAGTATACAAAATGCACTAACTCTCTTTTGTCTATTGGCTTCTTATTTCCTTAAAGAATTCCAACAGGTTTGTCAGGCAACATTTCCCCTTAAGGAAACATGCTGACTTTGGCTTATTTTATCACGTACTTCCAAGTAGCCTGAAATATTTTTAATATTCAACTCTCATCTTGCAAACCATTGAAGTCAGGCTAACTGGCCTACAACTTCCAGTCCTTTGCCTCACTTTCTCCTTAAAGATTGGAGTGACAGTCGGTCCTCGGGAACCACCCCAGAAGTTGCGATTCTTGGAAGATCACTATTAATGCCCCCACTATCTCTTCAACTACCCCTTTCTAAACCCTGGAGTGCAAGTCCATCTGGTCAAGGTGGCTTATCTACCTCCAGACCATTCAGACTCCCAAGTACCTTCTCTTTCGTAACAGCAACGACATTCACTTCTGCCCTGACATTCAAATTTCTGGCATGCATAGTGAAGGCTGACCCACAAAAAAAAAGCTCGCCCCAATTTCTTTGTTCCCCATTCACTTCTCCAGTGTTATTTTCGTGGTCTAGCATCCACTCTCACTTCTCTTTTACTCTTTAGATATCTGAAAAAATTTGGGTATCTTATATAATTAACCAGCTTACCTTTATATTTCATCTTATCATTTCTTATTGCTTTTTAGTTGTTTTCTGTTGGGTTTTGCTAAAGTGTACATCCTCTCTTTTGCTTTCATGCTGTCTCTCACTTCCCTTGTCAGCCAAGGTTGCCTCATCCTCCCTTTAAGATGCTTCTCCTTCGGGATGAACAGATCTGCTGAATTACTCTCAGAAACTCCAGCCATTGCTGTTCTACTGTCATCCCTCTAGTGTCCTTTCCTCATCAGCTTTGGCCAACTCTTTCTCATGCCTTTGTAGTTTCTTTACTCAATTGTATCTTTAATGTATTAATTGTGTTATCAATTTAACTTCTCCCTCTCAAACTACAGGGTGAGTTCTAATCATATTAGGATCAGTGCCTAAGGGCTCCTTAACTTAAGAACCCTAATCAAATATGGTTCATTACACAACATGCAATCCAGAATTCCCATTTCCCTAGTGGGCTCAACCACAAGATCCTCCAAAAGGCCATCTCATAGGCACTTTACAAATTACTTCTCTTCGCACGCAGCACAAACCTGACTTCCCACCCAATCTACCTGCACTTTAAAATTCCTATAACCACTACCCTTTTTGCATGCCTTTTCTATCTCCCACCGTAATTTGTACCCTTCAGCCTGCCTACTATTCGGAGGCCTGTATATAACTCCCATCACAGTCTTTTTTTTTAAAACTATGCAGTTCTCCAATTCTATCCTCAAGGATTGTACATTTTCTAATCCTATGTCACCTCTTTCTAAAGATATTATTTCATTTTTTTAAACCACCAAAGCCACCTCACCCCCTTAGTCCAACTGTCTGAACTTGAGGTTCTGTGTTCCTTTCTAAGTGTTTTCTTCCAATTTTGAGTGGTAAAGGAGATAGCAATTCTCATGTGTTGATGGGGATGTAACACTCTCCCCAATACCCCACAGTCCGCCAAGAGGCTTTGAGAATATAATTAATTTCTTCCACTGCACACCTGTAACATCTTCAGTTTGCAGACCAGAGGGCACAGATTCAAGGTGAGAAGGGGAATATTTAAAAGGGATTCAAGGGACAAAACTATAAAGAAGGTGGTGGGTATGTCGCAAAAGCTGACACAGGAACTGGTAAAGGTAGGTTCAACTGTAATGTTTAAAATGCATTTAGACAGGTACATGGATAGGAAAGGCTTGGAGAGATCTGGACCAAATATGGGAAACTACGACTAGCTAAAATAGACAAGTTAGTATGGATAAGTAAGGCCTGCTTTTCTGCTGCAAAACTAGGACTACCCAAGAGTCATTATATTTACATAGAGAGGTAGTATGCTACAATCTAACAGAATATTGTTTTTCCCCCCAGTCTGTTTCATCTAGAATTATCTAGAAAATACAAAGTTCAAAATAAATTTATTATTAAAGTATGTATATGTCACCACATAATATCCTGAGATTTATTTTCTTGCAGGCATTCACAAATGGAACAAAGGAATACAGCAGAATCAAAGAAAAACTATGCACAAGGCCATCAAACAACCAATGGGCTAAAGATGACAAACTGTCCAAATACAGACAAAATAACTGAGAACATGAGTTGCACAGTCCTTGAAAGTTGAGGATGAATTTTGAAAATTCAGACGCAAACTGATATTGAAGATGAGTATATGACACAAAATGTTCGGAATAAACACAGTACTATACAAGAACAGGAGCAGAAAATACTGTCAAGAGATTCAAAAATTCAAAGTATGTATGCAGTATACAACCCTGAGATTCTTCTTCCCAGTCAGCCATGAAACAAAGAAACATCATGGAACCTGTTTAAAGAACGCATCAAACACCCAATGCACTAAAAAAAATTATGTAAACAAAAAAAAACAAGCAAAAAGACAGAATATTAAATATCAAACCACAGTACTTGAAAGAGTCTAGAAATATCCAGTTTAATTCTGTTAAAACTGTGCCACGTGAATGGCTAATCTCAGATTCCAAAATCACCATTCACTCTCCTAATTTCTACAATATTCTTCCTCAATTCTATTTGTGCCCACTGACACTTATAAATGTGTCATCCTCTGCATAATATTATGCTAATAATAACTCTCAGGTTGGAAGTGTGTCAGCACCACATTAGGAAGCTGACTATCTTCCTTGAGCTTTCATTTAAAAAAAACTTCAACTTCTAAATGCCTCATAATGGAGAAACTGCTTGGTCACTCTTAGTATTCCAAATATGATGTCACTAGTATCTTAAGCAGATTAATTAATTCATAGCTTCTGGGAACGAAAGCACAAACAGCTAACTTACTCCACTAGTAGATACTTAAGGAAATACTCCACCAGTAAATACTTTGTGTTCAGGAAATTCACATTGGCCAATAAAAAAACACCACATTTGCAGGAAAGTGAAGGAGATGAGCAGTAGGTATTCTGTGTAGTGTTATCTGATCTGTATTTTAGAAAATACAATGCTGATTACTTGGAATAGTGACAAACATGGAAATTGAACTTTCAGTGTGAACAGCAGATACACTATACTCCACAACTTCACCTGGTGAAATTACTGTTGATATATTTATTTGTTGACTGATCAGTAATGATAACGCTCACAAAACTAAAAAAATCACTTATATCAGGAATAAGCTCCAGACCAAGTTCCATTAATGGGATAACCACTATCACAATAAATATTTACATTATCCTACAATTCACCATTTATGAGCAAACTATAAACTAACAAAAAATAAAATAGTATTTTAATAAATCAGCCCCACCCAGAAAAATTCAAGACATACATCAGGCTGTAGCTTACTGATTACAGCTTAGCAGTCAATGCCATCATTCTGTCAATCCTGATAACCAGCCTTCAAAACCTAGGCCTCTGTACCTTCCTTTGCAACAAGATTCTCGACTTTGTTATTAGGAAACCACAGTGAGTGCAAATCTATAATATTTTCTCACTATCAACACAGGTGCACCTCAAGGTTACGTGCTTAGCCCACTGCTCTACTCTCTCTACACTCATGAACCTGTGGCTAAGCACAACTCAAATGCCATCTAGAAATTCATTATTGCTGTTGGCAGAATCTCAGATGGTAGTGAAGTGAGACAGGTTGGCTGGCAGGGTGCTCTCACAACAAACTCGTACTCAATGTCAGCAAGACTGAGGAACGGATTGTAGAAGGGGGAGTTTGGAGAATGTGCACCACTCTTCAATGAGGGCCCAGCAGTGGAAATCATATAAAACTAAATTCTTGGGTATTAACATCTCAAAGGATATATCGTGGACCCAATACATTAATGCAATCACAAAGCAGGCTTGGCAGCAGATCTAATTCGCTTGGAGCTTGAGGAGATTTGGCACGTCACCAAAGAATCTTACAAATTTGTATGGATGTACAGTGGAGAGCATAATAACTGGTTACATCATAACCTGATCTGGAGCCTCCAGTGCACTGGATTGCAAGAGGATCCAGAGGGTTAGCTGTTCAGCCAGCGCCATTCCCCACACCACTGATGATATTTTCGAGTAGCATTGCCTCGAAGTCAGCATTCACCATTAAGGACCTGCACCATCCAGGACATGCCCTCTTGTACCTACTGTCATGGAAGAGGAACAGGAGCCTGAAGCTTAATGAATCAAGAACAGCTCCTTTCCCTCACCATCAGATTTCTGAAAAATCACTATCTTGTGATTCCTTTTGTTTTGAACTATTTATTTTTGTGACCTATAGATTTCTGTGTCTTTGCACTGTAGTGCTGCTACAGAAAAACAGATTTCACATCATAGGTCAGTAATAATAAATCTGATTCTGATCTAGCTGCAAGTTGCTGACAACTTTGGAATGATCAGTTATTTCAGGCAGGATGTGAAGTATTCAGGGGCAACTGTTTTTAGAAACACACTCACTAGGCCAGTCCAATGCCATCAGAAGAAATACAGCACTTCAGCTTCTTACTTTAGGGGGGTGGTCACCAATGGTGTAAATTTCCCAACATACAGATACTCAAAAGTTCCTACACTGAAATCTGGTTTCAGTTCTGTGATGTTAATCAATCGCAAAGAACTTCAGAAGTTCCCAAGCCTTCTGCAATCGAATTACAAGGTGACCAGAATACATAGGCTGCACAATGAGTAGTAAGATGATTGGTGCAGCCTTATACATGGATTCTTCAGATTGTGAACATATGAGCAGAGGTAGTACAGATCAAAGATCACTATGAGATGAACTAAATTTAACCAGTAGTCATGGAGTAAAATACTGAGTGAGGTACTATGTGACTTTTGAGGCTGTAAAGAAATCTGCACAATAATTTTCCAAGCTGCAGAATACACATGTGCTACCCAGTTATCCATAAAGCAACTCAGAAAGACATGCACAGTCTTCTGTGATTAGTTTTTCTAAAACCATTGGACACATTCCTCTTCACCACTTAGCAAGATATTTCACCATGTAACTAGAAAAGGAAGGAAAGAAAAAAAAGAAAGAAAAAACGCAGATGGGACAAAGAATTATTTAGCTTGATTATTTGAGCAACCCCAAGTTACTCTGCGTTGTAAAATAAAGTTTTGGAGGAAAGCTGCAAAGTATTTTCTAGAAGTTTTCAGAAATTTTTACCTTCAAATACTGGCAAATACTCTAGCACAGTGGTCCCCAACCACCGGGCCGCGAGCAAACGACATGATTTGGCAATATGAACCAATATGAGTCAGCTGTACCTTTCTTCATTCCCTGTCATGCCCACTGTTGAACTTGAACGCACGTGAGGTCCGCAAGAATATTGTCAATATTAAACCGGTCTGCGGTGCGCAAAAGGTTGGGGACCCCCTGCTCTAGCACAATGCCCAGTTGTAAAAATTCACTTCATTAAACTTGCTCTCAAAAATATCTTGTATAGCTTTCTGTAACATTAAGTTTCTACTAAATACCATTCCAAAATTCTTGTTCAAACAATAAATCATATAGCCATTCAAGAATCTGTCAATGTTTATAATAATTATTTAAATAGAGAGGTCAAGATCATAGCATGAAAAGAAGACATTTGACCCATGGCCATATTCTGATTCTTTGAAAGACCTATTAGTGTATCCTATTCTCAACTCTTCCCAATATGCATCTTTTGAGTCTGCCCCTTCACTTGTTGAATATTCCAAACATCACAAAAAGTCTAATTTTTCCTTTTTGTACTTATTACCTTAAAATCAATGCCTCAAATAGAAAGGCTATTGGTGAAGAACTAGCAATTAAAAATATGAATAACTTCTTAACATATTGCCTATACAAACATACAGGCTTAACAAACCTGTTGTGTGAAAATTTACAGATGTAAGAAACTGTAAACTATTCCTAGATACCAGTTATCATAGATGTCAGAAGCTGAATCCATCTCCTCCCAGAAAGAATGCAGTAAATCAAAACCGAAAGACCTTTGTGTTTTAGCAAACCGAAACTTACAAGTCATTCACGTAATCACCATTATTGTCAGATGAAAGAGGGGTGCTCAAGAAAATTCCCCGACACTCACCCCCATTATAAATAGCCTCTTTATTTCACTCCCTCTCAATAACTTGATCAAAAAAAAATCAAAAACTCAGAATTGGCTTCCCCAATACCGTGTTTCAAAGGCATGTTACCAAGATCCACACCAGGCATTCTACACTCTCCCACTGGGCAGAAGATACAAAAGCCTGGAAGTGTGTACCCCCAGGCTCATGAATAGCTTCTATCTCGCTGTTATTAGAGTCTTGAATGGACCTCTTGCGGAAGACAAACTCTTCAATTCACTACCTACTTCATTACGGTCTTGCATTTGGTCTATCTGCATTGCACTCCGTCACTTTTACATTTTATTCTGCATTATTGATTTACTTTGTTCCACTTCAATGCACTGTTTAATGATTTCATCTGTATGAATAGCGTGCAAGACAAGCTTTTCACTTAATACATGACAATAATAAACCAATACCCTTCATTGTCACAAACAAAACCAGTAATCCACAAGTTAAATAACACACTTTGAAGATTTTTTAAAAAGTTAATGTTTGCTCATGATGGGAGACCTGTTGAATGAGGGGTGTCATGCAATACATCTACTTTGCGACAATAAGAGGAACAGTCAGTCAATGTTGGGAGTTTATAGACAATAGGTGCGGGAGTAGGCCATTCGGCCCTTCGAGCCAGCACCGCCATTCACTGTGATCATGGCTGATCATCCACTATCAGTATCCAGTTCCTGCCTTATCCCCATAACCTTTGATTCCACCATCTTTAAGAGCTCTAGACATCTCTTTTTTGAAAGCATCCAGAGACTTGGCCTCCACAGCCTTCTGGGGCAGAGCATTCCATATATCCACCACTCTCTGGGTGAAAAAGTTTTCCCTCAACTCCGTTCTAAATGGCCTACCCCTAATTCTTAAACTGTGGCCTCTGGTTCTGGACTCCCCGATCAGCGAGAACATACTTCCTGCCTGCAACGTGTCCAATCCCTTAATAATCTTATATGTTTCAATAAGATCCCCTCTCAGCCTTCTAAATTCCAGAGTATACAAGCCCAGTCGCTCCAATCTTTCGACATATGACAGTCCCGCCATCCCAGGAATTAACCTTGTGAACCTACGATGCACTCCCTCAATAGCAAGAATGTCCTTCCTCAAATTTGGAGACCAAAACTGCACACAGTACTCCAGGTGTGGTCTCACCAGGGCCCTGTACAGCTGCAGAAGGACCTCTTTGCTCTTATACTCAATTCCCCTTGTTATGAAGGCCAGCATGCCATTAGCTTTCTTCACTGCCTGCTGTACTTGCATGCTTGCTTTCAGTGACTGATGTACAAGAACACCTAGATCTCGTTGTGCTTCCCCTTTTCCTAACTTGACTCCATTTAGATAATAGTCTGCCTTCCCGTTCTTACCACCAAAGTGGATAACCTCACATTTATCCACTTTTGTTAGAACAATGTGCACATAATTTCACTGTTAATTCTTCAGCATTGTTAATAAATCATTTCAGTATTGATATTCATTGTGCCCACTTGCAAGCATTAATTCTGTATACCAAAGACATTGGTGGCAATAATCAACTGTGGAGTTACAAACTTTCTGACTAAAAGGAGGGTAGTTCTGTTTTGTAATTCCAAGTGAAGCCCTGGCTTCCTTTGAGGAGTTTGCATGTTCTGCCCATGACCATGAGGGTTTCCTCTGGGTGTTCCGATTTCCTGCCACACTCCAAAGACGTACCAGTTGATAGGTTAACTGGGATAGGTAAACTGTCCCGTGATTAGGCTAGTATTAAATCGGAGGTTGCTGGGTGGCGTGGCTCGAAGGGCCAGTTCCGCACGGTATCTCAATAATAAATAAAAACTGACACCAATGGTGTGAGATAATCTTTCGTACCTTTTCTTTTCCTACCTGCATTCAGGCAGAGACCAAAGAGGAAGTCTCGACAGATAAGGACAACAAAGAAGTGGTTGTGGGAGGCAGAGGAATGGCTACACATTGCTTCAAGATATTCAAGGACTCAGACGATGTTTATAAAGTCAGTCGTGGGCAAGTGTGTCCCTACAAAATCATTCAGTCTTCCTCAACCATAAGCCATGGATGAAAAGAGACCCGCAATCTGTTGCGGGACAGATCAGTGGCATTCAGGTCTGGCAACCATGTAAAATACAAGAGGTGCAGGTAACTCACATGCAAAGTGCCAATTCTGGACCAAACATGAATCACAGAAGGATGCCTGACAGCTGTGGCAAAGGTTGAATACTATGACCTTCTACAAAGTAAATCCAAGCTCACAGATGAGCTCAATGCATTTCACGCCTGCTTCGACTAAGAAAACAGACAGGTGTCTTCACAAGTTTCCACAGCCAACAACCCTGTGGTTTCAGTTGGAGGCCGACACAAAAAGGTGAACCCATGGAAAGCATCTGGGCCAGATGGTGCACCTGGCGAGTACTGAAGACCTGTGCTGATCATGGCTAGAGTGCTTACTGATATCTTCAACCTCTCACTTTGGCAGTCTGTGGTACCCATTTGCTTCAAGCAGGCTTCAATCTACCCAAGCCCAAGAAGAACATGGCAACCTGTCTCAATGACTATTGTCCAGTGACACTTACATCCACAGTGATCGAATGCTTTGAAAGGTTGGTGATGAAGCACATCAGTTCCTGCCCAAGGAGTGATTTGGGTCTACTCTAATTTGCCTACCATCACAACAGGTCAAGAGCAGATGTCAGTTCCTTGGCTCTTCATCCAGGCCATGCTCTCTTCTCACTGCTGGCATCAGGAAGGTCTCACATCACAAGGTTGAGGTACAGTTATAACCCTCACCGTTAAGCTCTTCAACCAGAGGGAATAACTTCACTCCCCCACCATTAAACTGCTTCCACACAATATGGACTCATTTCATGGACTCTCATTTTGTTCTTTTTCCCCCTTTTAGTATTTGCACAATTTATTGTCTTTTGTACACTGGCTGTTTGTCTGCCTTTGCATGCAGTTTTATATCAATTCCAACGTGGTTCTCTCTATTCACTGTGAATGTCTGCTAGAAAATGAATCTAAGGGTAGTATATGGTGACATACATGTAGTTTGGTGTTGGCACTTGGCCAAGTGGTTAAGGCGTTCATCTAGTGCTTTGAAGGTCGCTAGTTCGAGCCTTGGCTGAGGCAGCGTGTGTCCTTGAGTAAGGCACTTAACCACACATTGCTCTGCGACGACACCGGTGCCAAGCTGTATGGGTCCTAATCCCCTTCCCTTGAACAAAATCGGTGGCGTGGAGTGGGGAGACTTGCAGCATGGGCAACTGCCAGTCTTCCATACAACCTTGCCCAGGCCTGCCCCCTGGAAACTTTCCAAGGCGCAAATCCATGGTCTCATGAGACTAACTGATACCTCTTAGAATATGTAGTTTGATCTTCACTGGTCAGATTATTAACAAAAACCAGAAAGCAGGATTTAACATTTTGGATACAAAGAGAAACAGCAATATGAAACTGATATAGTAAATATATAGTAAAACATATTTTAATATACCCACACATTTTCTGTGTAATATAAAAATATTAAAACATAAAAATATAAACTACCAGGGCTCAACAATGGCTTGTTAAAACTGTCCAACGCATCAATGGCACCAGCCTCCCTGCCAACGAGAGCATGTATACTGAATGGTGCTGGGAAAAGGCTACCAATATCATGAAGGATCGTACCCTCCCTGCTAACGGACTGTTTGTCCCACTCCCATCAGGGAAGAGGCTACACTGCATCCATGCCAGGACCACTAGTCTCAAGACCAGTTACTTCCCCAAGCTGTTTGGATGATCAAGACCTCTATCCATTAACCCCTCCCACCACCATATCCACAACAGCCACTCTTCCATAACTCCTTAGCACCACGCACTGCCCTTTTACAGTTACTTGTACATAAAGTTTTATAAGACTATTTTTATATTTATAATACTATTTGTACTATTTATATTTTTATGCATACTGCATTTTTTATTGCTGCATCGGATGTGGAATAATCTTTTTGTTCCCTTCACACTAGTGCCCTGAAGAATAGCATAAACTATCTTCAATAGAAATACATAGCGCTTTTCTCAAAAAAATCCCAAAACACTTTACAACCTTTTAATTCTGATGTATACCCTTAAGTTGGAAACACTGCAATGGACTGACAAACAAGATTTCATGAACAATTTAATACTTCTGGTCAACTTAAAGTTAAATTTCTTTCCTGTTTAGTTTCTAACCAATCAACTAGCAAGATGTCCTTGCTCTCAAAAACCTTTGGAGTCAGAAAACTATAAATGAAATGCAAAAATTTCTTCAGTACAACCTCACATAATTAGCATTAAGCCAAAGTATATTCATATGAGAATAATTTAAAAAACTGCAGATACTATATCAAAAATAAAAACTGAAAATGCCAAAAACATTTAGCAAATCAAACAGTGCAAGTGAAAAGAGAAACCTCTAGAAACTACACTTCCGAAATATTTTAATTGGATATTGCTCAATAATCTATACTCAATGAAAACCAGTATGAACAAATCAGTGATAACTTATTACTCAAATTTACCTAAAGAAATTGGCATTATTTCATAAACATGATACCAACACTAAATGTTAAATGATCTTATGGAATTGTACACATTCCTTAGTGCCATCATACTAATAAGAAAAGCAATTCTCTATATTTAAAAACGTCACCTCTAATTTACTTTTAAACGTAAATAATATACAACATATTGGATAATAAAAGGCTATCAAAATAAATAGGTTTATGAAATTTGACAAGATCCTTCATTTTAACTTCTTCCATTGACTATATAAGGATTACTTTAAAAATTGTTCGTTAAAATTGGATATGATGCTGATGTTAGTAGAAGTTTATATACTCTTAAAGATTTTACCCCCCCCACATACAAGGACCCAATACTTGAGCGAATAAAATATTTGAAATACAACAAAATTTAAAGTTTTACTGCTATAGTAAAACTAGAAATGAGCACCAACATTTTAAATGCAAATAATAACAAGCTTCTCCATCAAGATATTCTGTTTATAACCCGTGAGCAAGGCCACGGGCGATCAAGTGGCAACATAAATGCACCTTTCCTAGACTAAAGAGATGCTTCAACTTGTTTTCTTAACACAGTCAAACTACACAGCCACCTTTTCGAATACAAGACCGACCATCGGGAGAAACCGGGATGAAAAGGCTCTCTGAAACGAAGTCGGCGGGCCACAAGTGCCAGAACTGCTCACCTATCAAGCGGCTGCGACGGGGCCGTTGTTAGATCCCGGCCATCCGACATTTTCCAGGAATTCGCGACTGTTGCTGGCGTTTCCCCTTCTCCCTTATCCGAGGAGATTCATGTGAATGCTTTGCAGTAGGCCTCAACCTCACCGCGATCCGCTGGGAATGGTTTCAGACGAACAACAACAAAAAATCCCTCGTTCCCAACAAACCTGGATGGGAGGAGAGGGGCAGATGAACAGCAGCCTCGGCCGCCACGCTCACGACTACAGCCTCAAGGCCTGACGCACACCAGTCTAGTTTTAAAGCTCCTTCGTACGAAATGTGCCGATCGTTTTACACAAACGACTGTTATTTTCTAAACAGAAAGTGCGACTTCCAAACCACGGCCTCCATTCACTGAGTGTGAGGAAATAATAGCGTTGAGCCAAGCGGAAATGCGCGCTGTGCCACTCACCAAGCGGAGGCGACCGTGTCGCCGCGCATGCTGGGAAATGTAGTTCCACACTCTCCCGGCCGCAGTACGCCGCCGCTCGAGTCTGGCGGGACGAGAACTGCATTTGCCGCAATGCATTGCTTCGCCCATTCAGGCGTACGAATGGGTTCCGACAGTCTGGGTTTGTTGGGTCCACGGTTAGTTGGGTAAACCATCTGGAAGTTTGCGCTGCGCACCAGAACAGAATTGGCACAATTTTTCTTACAAACTAGTTCAAAGGTTCATACTAAGGTAACTCGTATTAGTTGTCACGAGAAGAATGGAAATCTACAGAAATTAACTGCGAAATTCAGAATTACTTTTAAGGATGTAACATAAAATATAAGCATGCTATAACTAAATGTTAATTATAGTATAGAGCAATGGTTATGCTATCGTTTGTTAGTTGTCCATTATCCAAACAATAAATCCAATCATGTGTTTTAATGATAAGATACGTTTCTTGTGACCTTGACCATTACAAGCGTCCAAATCGGCCTTTTGAATTACAAAGCAACGCTGCATTACAGGCTGTGAATCGGATAAATAAGGGAATCTATTAGTGTCATATTTTTCTTATGCATTACTGTTTTACATCGTCAGTTATCTGGGATCAATATTTTATTTGTAAAGCTGACCCTTTGTCGTTAGAATTTAAACATTGCCCATGTTTAAGAGAACATTTTATTTACAAAAGCGCTTGTCATTACGCCCTGCTGGAGATAACTCATTTTTATTCTTCTCGCGTTTGGTATTTAGAACAATAAACGTATCTAACGCTCAATTTCTGGGGAAATGCCATCTTCGCTTCTTTTTGATAAACTCTGTGCGTCATCAATTAAAACGAAACTAGTAACATTAAACATGAATGTTGATACGAGTTGACAATGACCTTGAGGGTTTGGCTTTGCTGACGATAAATAATTATTCTGATTAAAAATGCACGTGCATGTTAATTTGGCGACGTTTTGATTTGATTGCTGATTTGCATAGTACTCAGATTAAAATTTTCGTTTGAATAAAATGCCGAAGATCATATTTTACAGATCGTCACTTTGATATCAGTCTTTTTTTGTATATAATTTGTCCTTCAGAAAGTAGAATTAAGAGTTGTCCAATCGTCGCTTGGCGTGCAATAACATGTAAACCAAGGAGCCATTTTATATATTTAAAAAAATTAGTGTGGGTAAATATACTGTACGAGAAACGACAATACGCAGGAGATTTTGAGACATTGTAAAATCTCATCGCGCTTGGGGTTGGAAATCTAATTCGTGTCAATACAGTAATATGTAGAAATGAATAAAATGGACAAGGTCATAAGTTACGTGTCAAATGAGGTTTTGCTGTTTTAAGAGCGGATTGTTCCATTTATTTTGTTGTGAATTTGTATTTTCAACGGGCAGCTTATTCTTTTAACGTTCCGAGATAATTTTGGTGCAAAACAGGCTGTTGTTTACCCGATTTAGGCAGGTTTTTCTTTCGGCATCTCTTCTTCCCCACCCCCTTCCAGTTGGTCAGGGAGTTTAAATAAAATGCAGTATAGTGCCCACAGCTGTAACTTCGGATATTTATTTTAGATTGCCTATGCGCCAGTGACAAAAATACACCCACTGGATTTTGCTGGATCGTAAATTTAATGTTAGATCTTGAAAGCGATCGGGCGATTTAAATTTTAAAATGCATTTTAACCTTCTGAAGGACGCAGTACTATTTATTGACGTATGTAAATTAGCAAAGGGCTTTGAAAGCTCTTGAACAGGAACAAGAATCAGTTTCACATTGCGGGTGAGAGCTGAAGTTCCGGTGTAAAGAAAGACGTGGCGAAATTGGTGAATATCTGTGCCCGCATCCCAAATCTCTCATTCCGAGGGCAATCCAGAATACGAAAGGGTGAAGCCGCTCCTCCTTCTTTCAAAAAGAGAACTATTAATATTGTCCCCACCCCCACCACCCCTCTGCTAAATGGGGGATTACAGATTTGCTTTACAGTCACCTAGCAATAATACAGGATTTTCGCCGGCGCTGGAGTACCAGAACACAGCTAATAATAACGCGTCTTTGTTTTTTCCTGTTTCAGCTCCGCAAACCATGCAGGATGATTTACTGATGGACAAAAGCAAACCCCAACAGCTTTCACCAAGGTCAGAGCAAAGCACCGAAGCCGCAGAAACCCCCAAATCAGAAGAGAGCCCCGTGAGTATAAACGTCCCGGTTTCTGCCCAGAATAAAGAGAAGGCGCAGATGGAATCGCCAATTTTGCCCGGCTTGAGCTTTCAACCGCAAGAACCTGGTAACTCCTTGTCCCCTTCGTTCAGTACATGGTCCACCGGCACCACCAACACCGTAGATGACAGCTTTTTCCAAGGGATCCCGCCAGTGAACGGGACGATGCTGTTCCAAAATTTCACTCACGTCAACCCGGTTTTCGGTGGCACTTTCTCGCCGCAGATCGGTCTGGCTCAACAGACACAGCACCACCAAGCCGCCCAACAGCAGCAGCAGCAGAGGAGGTCGCCGGTCAGTCCGCAGGCTCCCTTCGCCCAACGCAGCGCCTACAGCCACCAGCCCATCATGACAAGCAAACCTTCTTCGGCTTGGAACAACCATCAGAACACTACCTGGAGCACTGCCCCCAACCCCTGGAGCGGGCTACAAGCCAGAGATCCCCGGCGAGCCGTTGGGGTGCCATCCCCACTTAATCCCATCTCTCCGCTCAAAAAACCCTTTTCCAGCAACGTGATCGCCCCTCCTAAGTTCCCTCGAACTGCACCCACACTGAACCCCAAGTCTTGGATGGACGACAACGCCTTTAGGACGGACAACAACAACGGCATGTTGCAATTTCAGGTACTGTAATGCGTCCTCGAATATTTTCTTCATTACCAGATGTACAAAAGACGCGTTAGGACATGACCTTCACAGCCATATTGTCGTGTCATCTTTAATGGGACATGGCATTGCAGTGAAAATACCGCATCTGTTCTTTTCAGCTATTCAGTTACACAGATCAGCTCATATACACCCTCAGTTCATATGATCATGCTCTTGTCACTGTCTAACACCGGGGTTCTTTGTGAACCCATATTGCCCCCCCAAAAATTGGGTGAAAAGCAATGGGCCCGCTTTCAGCACTTGTTTTAATTATGTAGCGTTTTCATGGTTGCCAACATCTTTTGATTCGTATATAAAATTGAGATTATCATTGTTCACTGGCTGTCTAAAGTATAAGAAATAAATTTTATAGTAGAATATGTTAATTCTGGACAAATCTAACAATCGGCTGTTTGCAAGAATTAACACTGGCCAAGACTGTCATCCGGTAGGCCCCTGTTGCGGTCAGTGAAGATTACATTTATTGAAGAATCCCGAACGCGTTTATTTTTTTCTAATTCATTATGGTATTATGGCGACAGATGACCCTTTTTCTTTAAAGGCCGCTTTGTTTGGACAATTGTTTTGACGTCAAACATTTGGGGGCGGAGCAAAATCCCTGACCATAAAGTATTCCAATTGTTATAAAGCAAAGGGACACTCGTTTACAGCTTCTCACGTATTTGCTGTAGTGTTTGTAGCATGCAAAGAGAATGCTGAATATTAATTACACATTATAAAAATTTAAAAAACAAATGCTTTCTTTTTATCCTATATTACTGTGGTTAGACTTCTTGTGTCCTTATGTCCTTAGTTGGATATATATATACATACACACACAAACACACACATCTATCTACATATTTGCACACTTTAAAAGAAGGGGGCACAATAATTGGGTCAGAAGTTTGACATTTTGCTGAGAGGATATCCTTTATTGTTAGAGTAGAAATTAATTACCATATGGAAGAGAATGACACTATTGCGCAGAATGTGAACAAATATGTCAGATTTGACATAGCATTTACATGTTAATGGAGCATTCAGAAGGCAAAGGGCCTGAAGAATGTAATGTTGTATGCTATTGGAGATAGCAGCTATTGCTTATTATGTTGCTGTGTGATAAAGTATTATCTGGTGACAAGATGCATCCAATTCCTAGCTGCTGGTGTATGTTTCATAGCTTGGATATGATCTTTGTGAGCCGACAATGACAAACCCATTATTTTCATTGATTTCAAATTATAATGTTTTTTCCCTCATATTTTAAATGAGTCCAAAACCTTCAGTTAGAGGTTTACGAGTGTGCAGTTTCGGAATAGCAAGCTGACCCTAACAAAATGACATTACAGATTGTAGTAATGGAGTTTGCTGTATGCCCGACCTCAATAAATTATTTCTGATGATTTTCAGCACTTTTATTGTATTTCGTCAGGGTAATCTGAAATGTTTTTGCATAGTTACTGAAAACGGTGTGCCCAGCAAGTGGTGTTATATTGTATGTATTGATATACAAAGCCAGTTCTGCTCAGTGATGTGAAATGGAGGCTGAGGGAATGGAAATGGAGACCATGTATCGGTGTTACAGTTGCATAGAAGTTTACCACATGCTGATTAATTTTTATAATTAAATGTAGTGCAGGGTCTAGTTTACTGTTTTTTTAATTCATCTATGGTAACCCATGCTCAATTTAAAAGCCTAGCTAATCGAACGTTATATGCATTGAAATACATGCATTGTGTGCAAGATTAAGATAATTTCTAGACAAGTTTTTGTGGAATTCATTCATTAATGAGACAAACAAAAATGCATATTTGTTAAGATATACAACTTGATTTGTTTAGTATATTACATGTAGAAATAATTTAAAGTGAGGTTATTTTTAAGTCAATACATAACATTTTTACTCATAGGATTGTATAATTCAGGGTGTTGACTGTAACCATTTTTCTGTTGGAGGAGGACTGAAATAGTAAGATGAAATCCAGTATTTTTGCTCTAATGCACTGATCTGATGCAGTAAATGCTTATCTTTGGTATATCTGATAACTTACGAAAGCATTGAGGTTAGCAATCAGACACAAGTTATGAATACTTTGTTTTGTAATAATGTGCTTGTGCATCCAAGGAAAATGTAAGTGTTATGAAAACTTCAACTAATATACACTGAGAGTGTATGGATATCTTTTGTCAACATATATAAATGTAAATTGAGTGAAAGATGGTGTGTGTACGCTCAGTTAATTCACTGTAAAGGTTTATAATAAGCTTGATTCAAAAGCCTGCTCCATTGATCCAGTTAGCAGCTATAGATTGGAGCAACATTAGGGCAGATAGCAGTGAAATTTTAATGTATATTGCAATGTCAGAATTTCCCAATATAAAGCCGTTGTCATTGAATTATGAACAAAGCAGGTGACTATAACAAGATGAGAAATGTACGCCCTAGTCATTTGGGAAAAACTCAATTTTGCTGCACCATCAATCAATGTGAGCGCTAATGTATCAAAAGATCTTTGCCTTTGGTCACAATGACTTGGAGGTAGGGCAAATTTATTATTATTTCTAGGTATATTAACTTAAATTGGCTGCAAACCCAGGCAAGAGAGCAAGGATTAGAATGTAATAATTTGCATTCTGAAGTAGATGCATTTTGCTACGTCTAGTTACACTGAGTAGAGGCTACCACAATACAGTGTCAATGGATGTAGGATATCTGAGGAATCCAAGGGAGTCTTACAATTGAGGAGAGAGCTGAGGAAGGATGATACTTGGATCTAGCAGGACCAAGCAGGGAAAATGGGAATTTGGTAGTCTGACTCAAATGAAGATTCCAAGGATGTAGTAAATGTGGGTTGCAGAAATCAGCCACATTTGAAAGCAAAATAAATAAGTTGGTTTATTGCCACGTGTATCAAGGTACAGTGAAAAACTTGTTTTGCATGCCGAATATTCAGATCATTTCATTACAACAAAGCAGTGAGATGGTGCAAGGGGAAAACAATAACAGAATACAGAGTAAGGTGCACAGTGCAGACAGGAAGTAAAGGGCAAGGTCATAATGAAGTAGATCGAGAGCCCCAGAGTCCATCTGATCTAACTGGGGAACCATTCAATAGTCTTATAACATTGGGATAAAAGCTATCCTTGAGCCTGATGGTATGTACTTACAGGCTTTCGCATCTTTTCGTATGGGTGGGGTGTTTGATTATGTTGGTTGCTTTATCAAGGCAGCAAGAAGTACGGAGAGAATTCATGGAGGGGAATCTGGTTTCCGGGATGTGCTGAACTGTGTCCACAGCTTTCTGCAGTTTTCTGCGGTAACAGGCAGCGCAGTTGCCATCCCAAGCCATGTTGCATGAGGGTAGGATTCCTTCTAAGGTGTGCTGATAGAAATTGGCGAGGGTCAGAGAGGTCATGCCATCTCTCTTTGGCCTCCTGAGGAGACAGAGGCACTTGGCTGTGGCATCAATATGGCTGGATCAGGACAGGCGATTGGGAATGTTCACTATGTTGGAAATCTGAAAATAGAAACAAAACACACAAAAAAAGCAGTGATGCTCAGTAGGTTGAGCAGCATTTCTGAGGTGAGGAACTGTGTTAATATTTCAGGTTGTTTATCATTCATCAGAATTGCAAAATTGAGAAAGTTAAGTTTCAGGGAGGAGGCAGGGTGGAGTAAACAAAAGGAATGTCTGTGACAGGGTGGAACCAGGGTTGTCTTGGTGATCACATTGCCATCTGGGAGAGCTGGAAACTCTTTTTGTAGGAAGGAGATGTTGTGGATGCTGGTAACAAAAACATGAGGAACAAAGGGTGAGCAAGTTAAAAGGACTGGAAGGAAATATTATTAAGGAAAGGAGCAGGCCGACTTCAAGATCCTGGAGGAGGGCACAGAGGGAAAAGGGTGCAAAAGGGAAGGGATATGAGAATAAAAGGGACCCATTCAAGGAAATGAATTTACTTGAGAGGTGAATGCTATCACTGATCGGTAGAGGAAGATAAAAGATTTGGTGCTATAAGAGCAAGAGCCGAAAAAACACGATGGAAAAGCATCTTAAGCTTCAACATCAAAGAGTTCCTGATCCACCCACAGCCCCCTTTTGAACTTTGCTGTGCTCATTCTCTTCCCTTGAAATCTGTCTGTGTAGTTAATGGGTGTTTATGTTCATATAGGATGCCACTAGAACAAAATGGCAAGTGTTGTTTGACTGGTGAATTATAATGTCTTGAGTCAGGCTGCCTAAGTATTAAATGCTGAATATAGTAAAAATAGTACACTATCATTTTTTTAAAATATCCTCTTGAAACTAATTCCTCTGTGAGCCTTTTAACACGATTTTCTCCAGCAGTTTAAAATCCTGTCTTAGACACTATTATTATTGTCATGTTTTTAAGTTTCTTTCCCTGTGCCAAGCACAACCTCTCAGTTATAATTTCCATCCCTACTTTTTGCTGACTCCTTTCTAATCTTTCCCGACTTTTTTTTCATTCCTCTCCATCTTCCTAAATTCTAGGCTCCTGCTTTTCCTACCACACCCTTTCCTAGTCTATTGATAGTGATTCTCAGACTCTGTAGTCTGTTCTTGTTTTTTCATTACCCGCTCTTTCCCTTGATACTTGACATCTCTTCTTGCCCTTGGTCTTACCTTTTTCCCTCTTGGCGCAATTGCAGCCTTTTCAGTACCTGCACACAAAATTCTGCAGGAGCTCAGCAGGTCAGGCAGCATCCACGGAGAGGCATGAACAGTCAACGTTTTGGGCTGAGACCCTTCACTGGTCCTTTTGAAAGGTCTTAGCCTGAAGTATTGACTTTTATTCTTCCAAATAGACACTGCCTGTCCTGCTGACTTTCTCAGCATATTGTGTGTGTTGCTCTGTATTTCCAGTATCTGCTGAGTCTCCTGTCTTTCCACATGCCCGTGTCTCTAATTTTATGGGCGAGGTCTCTCATGGACTTGATTTGTCCTTTGTGACAACTTGCAAGCTTTTCTTTTTTTCTTGCTGTTCCTCTTTTCTCAATGGGTATAAACACTCAATCTCTGTTCTTTGTTCTATGTGCCCACTCGCTCTTATCTTGAAGTTCCCTTACTCTGCAGGCTCCGTCAAAGCCAGCCAAATGTGCTGACACATTTTCCATTATTTTGCTACGTTATCCCTCTATGAGGGGTAATGATATGGTAAATTCAAGCAGGCTTTTTCCACTGAGGTTGGATGAGACTCATGGGCATAGGTTAAAGGTGAAAGGTGAAATATTTAATGGTAATCTTAGGGGGAACTTCTTCAGTCAGAAGGTAGTGCAAGTGTGGAATGGGGCTGCAGCAGAATTGGTAGGTATGGGTTTGATTACAATACTTTAGAGAAGTTTGGATAAGTACATGGGTGGGAGGGGTACAGAGGGCTATGGTCCAGTTGCAGGTTGATGGGACGAGGAAGAATAACAGTTTGGCAAGGACTAGATGGGCCAAAGGGCTTGTCTCTGTATTATAGTACTCTACAACTCTATTCTTGCCCTCTGTGCATACTTTGTCTCTTCCTCTCACATATAAAAATCTTTTCCTATGTTTCTGAAATGCTGTTTTCCACATCCTTTACTCTCTGCTCTCAGTCTCACTCTCTTCCATCAATATTTCATCTCTAATCCTCCTCCTCACTAAGGTTTCTATGCGCTCATTTCCTTGTTCTCCCTCACTTTCTCATTTAGATGGTTTTTGGTACTCTCCTGCTGAACTCCCGTTCGCTTTCCCATATGCACCTACCAACCCTTGTGGACCCTTTGCTGTCCTGTCCCTCTATTTTATCTTTTGCTTTGACAACTTCTCTGTCATGTCTCTTTTTTTGCTACCTTGCATGCATGCTTTCTGGGGAATACTCTGGTTAACACAGGAACATGGGCCTGGAAATCGCAATAAGTGCTTGCTGCAAGCAGTGTGCAAACTAACACGCCTGCTCATTGCTGCGACTGAAGTATTGGGTGAACATTGCTCACGCTCTTCAGGTCATTAGTAGCCTAGAAGGGAGCAAAATTTGAGAGTGGGTACTGCAAATCGAGAGTAGCCTGCACAGGGCATACATGGCATCCTTTATGTAATTGTCAAATGCGAAAGTGGAATCCACACCTTTGTGAGGATGGCCTTGGTGGAGGAGAGAGAAAGACCAGCAAAGTTGTTGATGCATGGAGCGTTCTCCTGACATGGAACTGCAAAGGCAATGGGAGACAGAGTTTAGAATGTAATTCCCTAAAGCCAAGCATTGAGTACATTCACCTCTTGTACACTAGCTCATCTTCATACTTGCTGCCTGTCGTGTCGCTGGTGTTTGGGGCAGCAATGAAGGTCCTCCATCGCTGGCGGTGCTCAAGGCTTCTTTCATTGTTTCCATAACTTTTCTAACATAAAAGTTGCTGGTGAACGCAGCAGGCCAGGCAGCATCTCTAGGAAGAGGTGCAGTCGACGTTTCAGGCCGAGACGTCCTGACGAAGGGTCTCAGCCTGAAACGTCGACTGCACCTCTTCCTAGAGATGCTGCGTCACCAGCAACTTTTATGTGTGTTTGCTTGAATTTCCAGCATCTGCAGAATTCCTGTTGTTTCCATAACTTTTCTCTCAGTTTTCACTACTGTCCCAGGTGGAGGCTCAGGAATGCCATTGCACTCAGAAGTAGAAGGGCTCTTCATTTCTGTTTCCAGTTTTGATTTACCAGTCAGGGTTGTTAGCCCGGAGCTGAACCCCCGAACCTGGAGGACCAGTAGACCACTCTTAGTCTGGCCTCTACCCTTTGACCTGTTTGGCATACCCTTTGACCCTACCAAATGATAACAAGCTCTTGGAGGATTAATGTAATATTCTGGCGTTGTATTGCTTTGCACAGTACTCCATACACCACACCCCAATCATTTATATACCAACAACCCATCAGAATAATACTTTATATCTTATGTTCATATAGTGTACCACACCCACACACATTTAGCACAACTGCAAACTTCATTTTTCAGATGGTGCACACTCCCAGCTACTCAACAATGACTGCCACGTATCCAGGTGCGTTGCACAATGCTCACCCACATACTTTCCCGTTTGGCAGAACAAAGTGTTGCAAAATAACTGGCTGGAATAGCCGGTCAGCTGGGATCAGATCCAGATAGGTAACCTCAAGGAGATGATGCTGTCCAAAATTAGAATGGTTGTAACTAAGGCTAAGATGGCGCCAAAGGTGAATTGAAAATGATGCTTTGCTGCTGTCTCTGCTTAGATTATGGCTCAGATTTGGTTATTTTTTGAAGTGTGTATGGATGGTTTTAGGGACAGAGAGTGGAGTTTCGGATCAGGTTAAGGTTTATGGACAGGGATGTGGAATAGTGAGAGGTCAGGCCTCTGCTCTGCATTTGAAATCCAGTGATGTGGACGGGTGATGAAGGACATCCACAACCTAGGCCTCCACTCTGTGCTTGAAGCGACATAGGATATCTGTAACCCAGCTCACCACTAGAATGGGGGTCAATACCAAAGATGAAAGCCTGAAGGTCAATTGGAAATCTGGAAGTCAAAGCCCAATGGCCGGAGACGAGATCGAGAGGCAATTCCTGGAGTTGGAGGACTTCCGTGTGTGTGTGGATGGTCTGGAGGGAGAAAAGGGGTTTGTTTTTCTGTTTTGTGTTGTTTTGCTGAGCATTGTGAGCATGCTATGTGTGGCATGACAGTTGTGGGCTGCCACCAGCACATCCTTGAGTGTGTTTGTTAACACAAATGGCGCATTTCATTGTATTTTAAAACGTGCATGTGACAAATAAATCTGAAAGTTGCAGACAGTGAAGCAATTAAAACCTCTTCTTACACCCCACTTATTCCGAAATCTATTACTAGCTGCATGTGATCAAATGTACAGGTCACAACAGAACTTTGCCCTGTTATCTTTTTAAATAGATAAAAAGGTTAAAAGTTGGCGTGTGGTGATCTGGCAGCAGAAACAATGAAGGTGGAGAAACATCTCTATTTGGTCTGACCTCTCAACCAGCAGCTCAGAAATTTTCTGGCAGTCTGGGAAAAGAAAATGTGTCAACGCCGAGTGAAGTCACAGTTGAGTTCTGCAATAATGGATTGCAATGAACAATATAGGATTCCATTGAGCGTGTGTACAAGGAGCACTGCCACAAGAAAGCAGCATCCATTGCCAGGGGCTCTCACCATCCAGGCCGTGCTCTTTTCTCGCTGCAGGAGCTACAGGAGCCTTAGATCCTGCACTATCAGGTTCAGAACCAGTTAATTCCCTGCAACCTCCAAGCTCCGGAACCAGTGTGGATAACTTCAGTCGTTCATCACTGAACTGATTCCACAACCTATGGATTCACTTTCTTGGGACTCTACAACTCATGTTCTCAGCATTACTTATTTGTACTGCAGTTTGTTTTCTTTTGCACCTTGGTTCTTTGTCAGTCTTTGTGTGTAGTGTTTCATTGATTCTATTGTATTTCTTTGTTCTGTTGTGAATGTCTGCAAGAAAACAAATCTTGGGAGTATATGATGATGATTCGATAATAAATTTACTTTCAACATTGAACGTGATTTCAATGGGGCAGTCAGTAGTAGAAAAAGACTGATGAGCACCTGCAATGAAATACTTGGGACACAGGCACGGATACATGAAAGCAGCTTGGGAGTCTGGAGCCAACATTACCTGGAGCTTGGATCTCCTCTTTTCAGAATGAAGGTGAATAATTTTACATGCATACTTGTGCCATGGCCATGAAACAATACATTATAGCAGCAGCTATAAATTGTTAGGTACCTCCTGCAGTGAAAAGTTCAAGCAATGTCCGAAGGGTTTCGAGGGTCTAACACTGCCTTGTAGTCCTACAACTTGAGTTGCAACCAGTTACTGGGAATGTTGAGATGCTACCCAAGGAATGATAATGGCTCTGGGCCATAGCACATACTGGCTATTTTCTTGGGCTGATACCATTTGCCTGTTTTACAAGAGATAAAAAGCATTCAGCATCTGTTGTTGCAGCATTAATTCTCTTGCTATTTGCAGGTGAGCAGCTAACCCAGCTTCTGCCAATCATGTCAAGAAGGCACCACATGAAGCTGAGTTTCCTGGGCCAATGGCTGCTCAGAGTCATCCCACAATTCCATCTGCCCAGCCTCCACTGCAAACCTAATCTTCTCCTAGTTGTGCTGCAATTTTTGCAGGAGCTTTGGTTAGGAGCGCTAGGTAAGGAGAAGGCATAGAGAAGTAGGCTTCAAGTATACACGGGGCTCATTAGTTGAAGCAGTCATGATGTTTCACAAACTTCAATGGACAAAGTTGATTTGGTTTGAAACTTAATTATGTACTTTTCTTTGGAGATACAAAACAGTAACAGGCCCTTCAAGCCCAACAAGCCCACACTGCTCATTACACCCATGTGAACAATTAATCCATTAACCTGTACATCTTTGGAATGTGGGAGGAAACCAGAGACCCCAGAGGAACTTCATGTGATCTCACTTAGAATGTACAATCTACTTACAGAGAGCGGCAGAATTGAACCTGGGTCTGGGATCACAGTCACTGGGGCTGTGACAGCATTACACTAACGTGCCCAATGTTTTGTTTTGATTTATCTATTTTGAAGTCTGGACAATATGATACTCTGGTGATCAGCAATAGGCAGAGACAGACATGGGGAATTGGGTTAATGTTCCTTGTTGTTCAGTCCCATTAAAGAGCTCTTTGGTCTCTTCCTCTTCCTCATCTTTGTTCAGTTTACAATAGAGGTTCTGCACCATGTGGAAGAAGGGTAGTTCTACTGAGCTACTGTGTGCCATACAGGGAGTAAATCTTTGGTTCAGGACGACAGTGCGTTTGTGTAGCAGTATATCTCTTATTGTATGTATACCCATATATGTATGTCTGTACATATCAGAGTTAGTCAAGCAAAACTCTTGATTTTCAAACACCATTTATTGAATACATGCAGAGGTTCAAGTAGCATTGTTATGACAGATTGCCTGAATGTGAATGGGTTTTGGATTGCTAGCCTTTTGTTGTGGGCATGTTCATGCACCAACTGTACATTCTGGCGGTTGAAGTAAATGCAATGCATCTCTGAGTTGTGATGCAGCATCCACAAAGTGATTAGCTTTCAATCAATGTCAATATTTTGCGTCAGGAAGCCTGCAATGTCTACTTGCTTTGCCGATTGGTCTTTTGCATGGAAAAGTAAGGTGTACTCTGCTGTCTTAATTCAGAGAGGATCTGAGAAACTCCTGAAACAATGGTGTGGAGAGAACTCCAGTCTGGAAGGAGTTGGATTTGTAGATGTTCATGGTCATTGTGATCCTGGTTGCCACTAGAAACACAATGTTCATGACAATGCAGTTTTAGTTCCTATTGGACCGTATGGTATATCTTATTATTGTTCTCCTTGCTGAATCTCAGGTATTTAATGCATTGTTCCTTGTTGAGGTAGACTTGGTAGTTATTTTCTTTAAAGGATCCTTCTATCCCTTGTCTAGAAGATCTTACAGTCCTCACTAACCTCTATATTCACTGTGCTACTTTGCCCTCTCCGAAGAACGGCCATTTGAAATACCGGAGACAAAGAGCAACACGTTACAGAAGCTTTTAAATCAAAAATCAGCACCGACCTTAAACTCCTTGTGCACTTCCTGCAACTTGAAAAGAAATTTAGAAGCATCAAGGGCTAATTGAAAAGAATAAATCAGCAACAGCAACAACCGAAATGATCCTTTTAAAGCAGCACAAGTAAAGTCCTTTTTTGCTGAAAGCTTGATCTTGAGCAGGTGGACTATACGTGGCATTAGTACCATTGTTGAGGATTATTTTGAACGTGTAGCTCTGCTATTGTTACCTGCTGATTGCTGCTGTGATCTTTCCAGCAGGTCCGAGCTGCCTGCAGCATAGTCCTGCGCTTCCCAAAATGGCAGATGGCATGCTTCATGGCAGAAAGATTTACATGTGCATTGCATGTCAAATAGGACGCAAATCTGCAGCTGCGGCACCCATGGGCATATGCATGCAAATTTTGCAGCTACTGCTATTTGCTCATTCTCTCTCTTCCAATCAAGCACATGCCCTCTTACCTTGTGCTCTCATTTTGAATGCTCCCCTTGATTGTACATTCGTACATTCATTCATTCTTGTTATGGTACAAATAATATAGGCTGGTGCATTACCAATAATTTATTTTAAAGAATAATCGTAAGCCATTTGATAAGCACGGTGCAGTTAATTCCATTGGCAGTATGTTGATTGGGGTGAAATCGCTTGAATCTTAGGAAGATGCTGACTTGACTAATTTTGGCTGACCAACTGCCAGATTTTAATTGTCGACTTAATTGATTACCTTACTGCTTTTCCAAAATGGGGTTTGAGCAAATCATCGTCCATTTTGTTATCACGTGGTAAGCAACATCATCAGCAGTGAAAGAGCACCAAAGCAAAGTTTTATGTTGATCGCGATGGCTTGGAAAGAAAGTGTTAATAAGTTGTGTAGAATTATTAATATATTGGAAAGATAGATGACCTGGGTCTAAATCTATTGGCAGGATTTTTTTATTAAATAGTTGAACTATGTATATAATACATTATAGTATAATATAATATAATACAAGCAGCAAAAGCAACTTTGGGTATTTTTTTATTTCACTGGAGTTGATACGGAACTTGGGTTCATAGTAGGAGACTGTTGCATAATAGCTGTATTGCAGTTTTGAAATCTTATAAATTCTTTTCACCTTTGGAATTGTCCGGCCATTATGTATCGCTGTGAAACATTTGGCGGACAGTGTTCAATGATTAAATCATCCTTCTTTAACATCTGATTTTTGTTGATGTCTTATCTCTATCCTGGCATTTTCTGCTGTTGCTTGCGTGCATTTTGGCCATTGGTTAATATTTTCCTGGGTGTCTGTGGAAAAACAATTCCTCACGTGCAGTATGTTATCTAGAAAGAATAATAGGTGTTCTTATTTGGAAAGAGGTTCTGAATAAATGTCTGAATTCAATTATTGCTTAAGCAGACCTTTTAAGCAACAAGTGTTATTTGTAGGTACCTCAAGGGAGGGGTTAATATAAATTGTATAATATTATCGATGTGGATTATCAACTCAACTCAAAGCCCACATTTTTCTTTGCCAATTTAGTGGTCTAATTGTGAAATTCTCATTATCTGATTGGTCCAATAAGAACGTCTAAAATGCATCAATGTTGAAACAAGAACCACCATTATTAGCAATGTATTCAGGTTGGTTTAAGGTGGACGAATATAAATACATAGTCATAGTCTTACTCATACTTTATTGATCCCAGGGGAAATTGGTTTTCATTACAGTTGCACCATAAATAATTAAATAGTAATAAACCAATAATAATTAAATATTAATATGTAAATTATGCCAGGAAATAAGTCCAGGACCAGCCTATTGGCTCAGGGTGCCTGACCCTCCAAGGGAGGAGTTGTAAAGTTTGATGGCCACAGGCAGGAATGACTTCCTATGACGCTCTGTGTTGCATCTCGGTGGAATGAGTCTCTGGCTGAATGTACTCCTGTGCCCACCCAGTGCATTATGTAGTGGATGGGAGACATTGTCCAAGATGGCATGCAACTTAGACAGCATCCTCTTTTCAGACACCACCGTGAGAGAGTCCAGTTCCATCCCCACAACATCACTGGCCTTACGAATGAGTTTGTTGATTTTGTTGGTGTCTGCTACCTTCAGCCTGCTGCCCCAGCACACAACAGCAAACATGATCGCACTGGCCACCACAGACTCGTAGAACATCCTCAGCATCGTCCAACAGATGTTAAAGGACCTCAGTCTCCTCAGGAAATAGAGACGGCTGTGACCCTTCTTGTAGACAGCCTCAGTGTTCCTTGACCAGTCCAGTTTGTTGTCAATTCATATCCCCAGGTATTTGTAATCCTCCACCATGTCCACACTGACCCCCTGGATGAAAACAGGGGTCACCAGTGCCTTAGTTCTCCTCAGGTCTACCACCAGCTCCTTAGTCTTTTTCACATTAAGCTGCAGATAATTCTGCTCACATGATGTGACAAAGTTTCCTACCGTAGCCCTGTACTCAGCCTCATCTCCCTCGCTGATGCATCCAACTATGGCAGAGTCATCAGAAAACTTTTGAAGATGACAAGACTCTGTGCAGTAGTTGAAGTCCAAGGTGTAAATGGTGAAGAGAAAGGGAGACAAGACAGTCCCCTGTGGGGCCCCAGTGCTGCTGATCACTCTGTCGGACACACAGTGTTGCAAGCACACGTACTGTGGTCTGCCAGTCAGGTAATCAAGAATCCATGACACCAGGAAAGCATCCACCTGCATCGCTGTCAGCTTCTCCCCCAGCAGAGCAGGGCAGATGGTATTGAACACACTGAAGAAGTCAAAAAACATGACCCTCACAGTGCTCGCTGGCTTGTCCAGGTGGGCGTAGACACGGTTCAGCAGGTAGACGATCCCATCCTCAACTCCTAGTCAGGGCTGGTAGGCGAACTGGAGGGGATCTAAGTGTGGCCTAACCATAGGCTCGAGCAGCTCCAGAACAAGTCTCTCCAGGGTCTTCATGATGTGGGAGGTCAATGCCACCGGTCTATAGTCATTGAGGCCGCTGGGGCGCGGCGTCTTCAGCACAGGGACGAGGCAGGACATCTTCCACAGTACAGGAACCCTCCGGAGCCTCAGGCTCAGGTTGAAGACATGGCGAAGTACTCCACATAGCTGAGGGGCACAGGCTTTGAGCACTCTGGTACGGACACCATCCGGTCCTGCAGCCTTGCTTGGGTTGAGACGTTTCAGCTGTCTTCTCACCTGTTCAGCTGTGAAGCCCACCATGGTGGTTTCGTGTGAGGAAGGAGTATAGTCATGAGAGCAGGGTGGGGGACTGTGAGGAGGGGTAGGAGGGGAGAGTGGAGTGTGTGCTGGTTTGGGGCTGACAACAGATGACTCGTGGGGGATGGGCAGGGGCCACAATGTCAAATCTGTTAAAGAACAGGTTAAGTTCGTTGGCCCCTGTCCACACTGCCTTCAACTCTTCTGTTGCTAGTTTGTTGGAACCCAGTGATGGTCCTCATCCCCCTCCAGACCTCTCTCATGTTGTTCTGCTGGAGTTTCCACTCAAGCTTCCTCCTGTACCTGTTTTTAGCCTCCTTGATCCTGGCTTTCAGGTCCCTCTGTATTCTCCTCAGCTCCTCCCTATTTCCATCTCTAAACGCCCTCTTTTTAGCATTCAGGATGTCCTTAATGTCCTTTGTTACCCCTGGCTTGTTATTTGAGTAACAAAGGACAGTTCTTGTCGGAACATTGCAGTCCACACAGAAATTGATGTAATCAGTGGTGCACTCTGTGAGCCCATCAATATCCTCTTCATGTGGCTCACAGAGTGCCTGCCAGTCTGTCACCTCATAACAACCGTGGAGCGCCTCATAAGCCTCCTCCGACCATTTCCTCACTGTAAATACACTACTGTGTCAGCCCAAGCAGTTCAATCACTGATACCAACAATAAGAGAAAGACAACTCAGATTCCTAGGACACATCATGTGGAAAGATGAGCTAAAAAAATTCATGCGCTCTGGAAAGATCGAGGAGAGCAAACCTAGAGGAAGACCTCGGCTTATGTACATCAAAAGCCTAGCCAGGTGGTTACACATCGAGGAAATGGAAGTCATCCAAAGAACGAAGGATAGGTCTATATGGAAAACCATGGTCACCAACGTCTGCATCGGATATGGTACCCAGACAGACAGACAGACTGTGTGTGCATTTCTAAAGATGTTTTTTTTCTTTTAAAAAAAGGCAAATAATACTGAACATGAAACTACATCTTATGGAAAGTGTTCCGGTTTTGAATGAAGGTGAGCTAGTTCAATTCTTGCAGCAAATACCATGTTCAGATATTACTGAATTTTGAAAGTGCTTCCCATATTGTCTGCTGCTTGTTGATGCTGACTGGTGTCGTGGGAAATCATTTACGCTTGGTGACTAATGGATCCCTTGTGGTAGCACTTCAGAATAGATGAGAGAATATTTGATGCCAGCATGAATTTTCCCTAAATTTGCATTTCCTTAAACTGCTGAGGCCAACAGAAATTGTAGGATCCAGATCAGAACCATTTTTGTAAGATATTTTGTTTTGCATTGGTGCCTTAAGTTTGTCACAGCAGGCAGTGGTAGGGGAGATAAGCTCCCTCTACCTATTAAATGCTCCCAATGGCGTGCATCTCAAATAGTTTCTGACAACCAAGCCCAACTCCTAGCCTTCACATGTGACTTAGCTACTAAGACTGGCAGAATTGTTTCTACTGGCAGGAAATGAGGCAAAGGCAGGTTACTGCCACCTTAAAACCAGTCGCTTTGGGCATATGGTGCTCGTCAGTCGTGGCTGGCAGCTCATCTAGGAGAAGTGAAACTCTGATCTCAAAGCCCCTCTGTCTCGTGGCTATACCCACCTATGGGGAGGCTTTGGGAGTAAACCCTGAGGAAAGATTTGGAGCTGGAGTCACTAAGACAGTCCAATGTTGAGTTCAACGCTGACTGGCTACTCCTGCGACACCGCTGGTGGTGAATTGCGTTGGTTCCTGCAGTTCCTTGGGATACATCGGCTGCATGGAGAGGGGGAGCTTGCTGCATGGGCATCAGCTTGCTCTCCATATCGTACTGCCCTGGCCTGTGTACCAGCTTGTGTACACCATGGACAGCTAGGATGTAATAACCATAGTCAACATGGATCAGTGGAGGGCCTCACATTGTTTTGCGTCCTATTGTCTTTGGAACAGATCCATGAGCCAGTGTTCACTGAATACAAGAACATAAATAAGAGCAATAATTTATTGTATTCAGTTTTCTCCCTGTCATTGCTGGTCTCTGAAATCCTCAAGCCCAGTCTGAGTGGGTTTTTTTTTGCTTTCTCCATGCTTTTAAAGCCATGGATCCATTCATTTGTAATTTTCCTTGCTTTGTGTGTGAAAACCTTTGGTGTGAATTTTAGAAATTAGATGGATGGGAATAAGTGTAGTTTTGTCTCATTTATTTCATGCTGATTCTTGTGGGGGAGCAAGGTGCAAAGATATGAAGTGCAATGAAAAACGCTTTATCAGGCTGTTGAAGTAGCAATGCAAGTGCTTAAGTAGTATTCTGGGAACTTTTACCTTTGCTTTATGTATCATATTCTGCAGTGTTGCCCAAGTCAAGTTGGACAGTTGACATTTGTTCTGGAGCCAGGGATGCATTTTGCATTAAAATACACACAGTTGAAAATGCTGTTGCCAAACAGAGCTATGAAAAAGGGAACTGGAGTTGAAGGATCAGCAGAATTGTTCTGGTGAAACACTAGGTAAAAATACGTAAAACGCAGTCCTGACATTTAGGACCACTGTGATTTTAGTTTATTTTCTCCCTTATGGTGGCAAAGAAGGACTGGTTTCAAGTGGTAACACTACACAGACAGGATTCAGGATTTGGCAGCAAGTGCAAGATGTGGTTTAGCTGCTGAAAGATTTCTAAGATCTTTCAGCAGTGGGGAAGTCGGCATGGAGGCTCAACCTTGTAGATGCACAGGATCACCTTTGAGCTAATAAATTAAATGACCTTTGCTACAGGAAAATGTAATAATCATTTCCTTAGATCCCTATAAAACCACCCCACTTTGTCAATATTTCTGTAGAGTGGTAAAAGAACACACAGCTGGTTCAGTAACAAATTGGATAACTTTAAAACTGGCATTTAAAAATTACCTGTCCAAGAAGTTCATGCTGTCTGTTAAGAAAATCTTACTTTTTATTTGAGTTGCCAAACTGTTTTCACCAATTTTTGCATCTGCTGTGAATAGGGCTATAACACTCCATGAGTGTCAGTATTGCTGTAAAAAACTTAACCTTGTCCTTGATAAAAGTTCTACTTGTTCATATTTGGATTAAAAAAAATTCCCCAGATTAGCTGGTTTTACATGCGCATTCAATTTTTAAATGTTTTTGAACAGGAAGGAGACAAGTCTCATAGCAAAACACAAATGTGGCATTGGAAAAGCACAGGTAACCATTTGGACCTTTTTTGAGTTCATGGTGATTTCAAGAGTAAAGCAACCATCGACTTCCTCTTAAATGATTGGCATAGACAGAATAGCCAAGGGTCTCTGTGACTTGTCATTCTGATTCTACAGTATAATCTTCTTGTTCAAAATGTCATTCGGCCTAGTGAAGTTTTAGTCTGGAATGCATGCTTATCATCTTGTGTGGACCCTGAACCCAGAGCAGATGTGACTTAAGACAAGAATGTGAGAAGTGTTCCAGGTGAACTTTTTCATGTATTTGCCATTTTTATCTTGGAAGGGAAGCCTGAGATAACAGGCCCAAAATTAATGTTTAATACGGCACCCAATTATGTCAACATTGCAATGTTGAGATTAATTCTTGCTTGCTACCCACATGGGCAGAACCCCTTATACCATATGTCTATATATTGCAAGATTTCCCTTTATCTTTTTTTCAAACATTTATCAAATCTATATAAAGGGGGGATGAACTTATATCTAAGTCTCTTCATGAGAACAAATAGCAATAAACTATTTTACATACCTGAAAAAACAAGGAGTACAGGAATTACTACATGGAGCAAAACAATCTTCCTTGTGCAAATACAGTGGATTCTCGTTAACTGGGACACATTGGGACCAGTACATTTTGACCCAATTAACCGAAGTTTCATGGAAATAGTTAAAAAGCTATGTAAAAAAGGCAAACTCCCATTTAAGCAACACACATCAAAGTTGCTGGTGAACGCAGCAGGCCAGGCAGCATCTCTAGGAAGAGGTACAGTCGACATTTCGGGCGAAGTGTTGTGTGTTGCTTGAATTTCCAGCGTCTGCAGAATTCCTAGTGTTTACGTTTTTAAACTACCATTTAACTGAGTTTTAAAAAATTATGTATTTAATTGAGATACAGAATAAATGAGAACAGAACCAAAATGACTGCAGTGCTGTAAAACTGTGTGTTAGTTCCTAATAGTTATTGATGGAGGAATTCATCTTGTGTACCCGTTCTGTTGATCGACCATAAATGAACAAAATTAGGTGGGTGGCAGATGGAGTTCATTCCAGAAAAGTGTGAAGTGGCCCACTTTGGGAGGCGAACATGAAGGCAGAATACAAGGTTAACGGCAGAGTTCTTAGCAGTGTAGAAGAACACAGGGATCTTGGGGCCCTGCATAAGTGGATCCCTCAAAGTTCCATGCAAGTTGACAGGGTGGGTAAGAAGGCGTATGGTGTGATGGCCTTCATTAGTCGGGGGATTGAGGTCAGGAGCCACGAAGTGATGTTGCAGCTCTATAAGGTTCTAGTTAGACCACATTTGGGGTATTGTGCTCGACTCTGGTTGCCTCTTTATAGGAAGGACGTGGAAGCTTTGGAAAGGGTGTAAGAGAGATTTACCAGGATGCTGCCTGGATTGGAGAGCATGTTTTCTGAGGATGGGTTGAGCAAGCCAGAACTTTTCTCTTTGTAATGAAGGAGAACGAGATGTGACTTGATAGAGGTGTACAAGATGATACGAGGTATAGATTAAGTAGACAATCAGAGACTTTTTCAAGGGTGGAAATAGCTTGTGCAAGGGAGATTAATTTGAAGGTGTTTGGAGGAAAGTATAGGGGTAATGTAAGAAATAAGTTTTTTTGCACAAAGAGTGGTAGGTACATGCACTACCAAGGGTGGTGGTAGAGGCAGATACATTAGGGATATTTTCGATTATTAAATAGGCACATGGATATAAGAAAAATGGAGGACTTTTAGAGGTAAGGGTTAGTAGGTTACAAGGCTGGCATAATATGGTAGGGCCAAGGGTCTGTATGGTGCTGTACTGTTCTATGTTCTTCTGTGTTCTACGGTATGGCTACTTGTGCTAATCGCTTGATTAGGTTAATTATGAATGACTGCAAAATGATTTTCAACCAATCAACTGGAATAAATCTGGACTCAAGCATAACAAAAGAAAGTGTTACGACACAGGCTGTGGTATTTGATAATCCAAATTACTCCTAGCATTGTTTAGAGCAAGCTAGTCATTGCACTGTTTCACAACAATAAGCATATTGTGCAATAATTTACCAGGGGCCAATGACTTGCATGTTTGGCACGTGTCATACTTAGTTGCTTCTGAGATAGAGTTCATGTTGGATATAGGAACATTGCAGAAATGTTGATATCCAGAACCAGAGGTGGACTTCTGTGGGGTTAGTGGGAAGCAGAAGGTTCAAGCATCCCAGTGTTCTACAGAAGGTGGAGATAGGTGTTGCTTAGAAATAATGGAGGAATACTGAGCTGGTGTCAAATTATGTTTGTGAACTTAGTGGCATGGCACCATTAAAAATAAGGTTGGCAAAGCCAGCGCGGGCATCTGGGAATGTAAAATTTGGGTCCAGACTCTGCAGGATGGGAGATTGCTGAGTTTCTGGGACAGTATAATAACTATCCTTGAGGCAGAGTATTGCTTATCTCTGTCACTGGCTCCTCCAGCAGATTATGTGTGGCATGGAATTTTGAGGATTTAAAATTCCCAGATATTGGCTGAATTATGGTTCAGATCAATGCAGATTGGGGTTGGCGGTATGAGTATCAGTATTCTGCATGGTAGGATGGCAAGGGGAAAAGAGAAGGTCATATGTGTGATCTCCCCAGAGAAAGCAAGTTGTGTTTTTAATTTGATTCTTACAGGAAGAGAATACAAAAGCAAATAAAACTGCAATTAATGTTTCTCTTAGCAGCAACAGGTGAATAAACAGTTGTTAATTGAACAGTAATTCCAAGTCCTGAAACGGCAGGTGTTCTCATTATTTTCTCTTTGTGTTTGCCATCGTCTCCTTCTGTCTTGCCTTTTTCTGCTTGCTTCCTTTTCTTTGGGATTAAAAAGTAATTTGCAGTTCAGTTGTGAAACCGCAGTTCAGAATGTAATCTCTGAGATGGGGCTGCCGCCAGCAGCAGGCACCCATGTTTGCTGCTTCTCTGCAAGTAAGAACGAATCTGATCTTTCCCGGATCTGCCAATGGCTGACTTGTTCTCCGAAGCTATCCGCAGTCTGAGCTCTTGGTACCCAGCACAATGTTATTGCTGTTACGTGCGCAGGCCGGGACAAGCTCCGCCTATGGAGTGGTAGAAGAACACCTGACTTCAAACAAACCCATGCTCTTTGTTGCAGCTGCCAGGGACTTTACATACACCTGATGGTCAGAAGTATTGAAAACGACATTAGAAAAAAATCTAATTATGAATAAATTCATTCTATAAAATTCAGAAAGTCAGAAGGCATGGGATCCAGGGAAGTTTGGTCAAGTGGATTCAGAATTGGCTTGCCTGCAGAAGGCAGAGGGTGGTGGTGGAGGGAGTACATTCAGATTGGAGGGTTGTGACTAGTCGTGTCCCACAAGGATCAGTTCTGGGACCTCTACTTTTCGTGATTTTTATTAACGACCTGGATGTGGGGGTAGAAGGGTGGGTTGGCAAGTTTGCAGATGACACAAAGGTTGGTGGTGTTGTAGATAGTGTAGAGGATTGTCAAAGATTGCAGAGAGACATTGATAGGATGCAGAAGTGGCAGATGGAGTTCAACCCGGAAAAATGTGAGGTGGTACACTTTGGAAGGACAAACTCCAAAGCACAGTACAAAGTAAATGGCAGGATACTTGGTGGTGTGGAGGAGCAGAGGGATCTGGGGGTATATGTCCACAGATCCCTGAAAGTTGCCACATAGGTGGATAGGGTAGTTAAGAAAACTTATGGGATGTTAGCTTTCATAAGTTGAGGGATAGAGTTTAAGAGTTGCGATGTAATGATGCAGCTCTATAAAACTCTGGCTAGGCCACACTTGGAGTACTGTGTCCAGTTCTGGTCGCCTCACTATAGGAAGGATGTGGAAGCGTTGGAAAGGGTACAGAGGAGATTTACCAGGGTGCTGCCTGGTTTAAAGAGTATGCATTATGATCAGAGATTAAGGGAACTAGGGCTTTACTCTTTGGAGAGAAGGAGGATGAGAGGAGACATGATAGAGGTGTACAAGATAATAAGAGGAATAGATAGAGTGGATAGCCAGTGCCTCTTCCCCAGGGCACCACTGCTCAATACAAGAGGACATGGCTTTAAGGTAAGGGGTGGGAAGTTCAAGGGGGATATTAGAGAAAGGTTTTTTACTCAGAGTGGTTGGTGCGTGGAATGCACTGCCTGAGTCAGTGGTGGAGGCAGATACACAAGTGAAGTTTAAGAGACTACTAGACAGGTATATGGAGGAATTTAAGGTGGGGGCTTATATGGGAGGCAGGGTTTGAGGGTCGGCACAACATTGTGGGCTGAAGGGCCTGTACTGTGCTGTACTATTCGATGTTCTATAAAGCTCAATCTATTACAAGTTTTCAAAGAAACTCAGTTAAAACAAAATGTTTGATTTACTAATAATTAACCCTCCTTCACAGCTTTTAATGGCGTGAACTAGCTGATACTAACCACCCTCCTCCATCTGTCAGGATTGGTTCTCATGCTCAACAATTCCTCCTCCAGCTCCTCCCACTTTCTCCGAACTCAGGGGGGTAGCCATGGGCAGCTGCATGAACCCCAGCTATGCCTGCCTTTTCGTTGTCCACGTTCTAAGCCTTCTCCGGTAATGCTCCCCAACTCTTCCTTCACTACATTGATGACTGCATTGGTGCTGCTTCATGCACCCATGCTGAGCTCGTCAATTTTATCAACTTTGCCTCCAACTCCCACCTTGCCCTTAAATTTACTTGGTGCATTTCTGACATCTTCCTCCCTTTTTTTGATCTCTCTGCCTCCATCTCTGGAGACAAGCTGTCTACCGATATCTTTTATAAAACAACCAATTCCTGCGGCTATCTTGACTATGTCTCTTCCCACCCTGTCTCCTGTAAAACTGCTATTCCCCTTTCTCAGTTCCTTCACCTCCACTGCATCAGTTCTTAGGGTGTGGCTTTCCTTTCCATGACATCAGAGATGTCTTCCTCCTTTAAAGAATGGAGTTTCCTTTCCTCCACCATTGCAGTCCTCAGGCATCTGTTCTCACCCTATCTTCCTGCCACCTTAACAGTGATAGGATTTCTCTTGTCCTTGCCTACAACCCCATGAGCTTCCGCATCCAACGCATCATCCTCTGCAATTTTCCCCATCTCCAAAGTGGTCCTACCACCAAATACATCTTTACCTCAACCCCTACTCTCCGCTTTCCACCGGGATCGCTCCTCCATGATTCCCTTGACCTAACTGTTCCTCCCCACTAATCTCCTATGCAGCGCTTATCCCCATAAGTACTACATTTGCCTGTTTACCTCCTCCTCCTTCATTCAGGACCCCAAGCAGTCCTTCCAGGTGAGGAACACTTCACCTGCAAATCAGTTGCGGTCGTCTACTGTACCCAGTTCTCCTGATGCGGCCTCCTCTACATTGGTGGGACCCAATGTAAGTTGGAGGGGTGGGGGGGGGGGAAGCTTTGTTGAAAACTTTCACTACATGCACCAAAAATGGAACTTCCCAGTGGTAAAACATTTTAATCCTGATTCCCATTCCCATTCTGACAGTTTGGTCCTTGGCCTTCTCTTGTCCCATGACAAGGCCACCTTCAGGGTGGAGGAGCAACACCTTGTACAGTATTCCATCTGGGTAGCCTCCAACCTGATGGCACGAACATCGATTTCTCCTTCTGTTTAAAAAAAAATTCCCATCCCTTCCTCTTTTCTTCTATTCCCCATTATGGTCTCTTACATCTTCTCACCTCCCCTGGGTCCCCTCCTCCTCCTCTTTCTCGTATGGTCCACTCTCCTCTCCTAACAGATTCCTTCCTCTCCAGACCTTTACCTTTCCCACCCACCTGGCTTCACCTCTCTAGTTCCAGCATGTCCTCCTTACCCTCCCCTCACCTTTTTATTCTGGCATCTTCCCCCTTTCTTTTGAGTCGTGAAGAAGGGTCTCGGCCCAAAACATCGACTGTAAATTAATTTCTATAGATGCTGGCCGACCTGCTGAGTTCCTACAGCATCTTGTGTATGTTACCGATCCTATGGCTGATTTCACTGGAGACAGGTTCAACGGGACAGCTTGCCCAGCATGACTGCTGGGACATTGCAGTTATTTAACAGCATGATGTGGGGCCCCATGGGGAAACCAAATCTAGATGTCTGGTTAGAAAATCCCCAATACAGAGCAGGCAGGAACCTTGGGCAGGGGTCCTGAACTTCCCTGGCATTTATAAGGGTAAACACCAGCAGCTTGCTAAAGGATTGCCAGCACTTCCCGGCAAGTTGCAGTTCATGTTTTCACATAATATGGAAAAACTAGTAGCTGCACCTGAGTAAAGATGCGGTTTAACAGTACGTTGGATAAACAATAATTGTTTGACTTAGAAACAAAGTCCAGTAGGTTCAGTAACATCCTTGTTCCTTTTAGAAAAAAAAACATTCTAAGTGTATTTTGTAACTTGTTTCCACAATGTTCAGAGTAGTAAGGCTTGGTGTAAGTTAATGGCTTGCTTCATCAGATTGTTTGAGAAGAATTTAATTTAACTTCCAATTTATATGCTTGAGAGGGGGCAAGGGGAATCAGAGGGCAGCAAGTGAGGGTTCCTTTTATTGGCAGCTACTTTCACTCTAAGATTAATTTTTGCATTATTGTTTCAGATAAAAACTTGTGTTTTTAAACAAAAAAATGAAAGAATGATAAGACATTTCTAATGCTTTGAAAGGCTGCTTCAGATTATTAGACATTTTATTTGCATGGAGAATTTCAATTACTACATTCAATGTCAAAGTCAATTTAACATCAAAATATGTATATGTTACCATATGCTCCTTTAAGATTCATTTTTTTGCTGGTATTTTGCAGGAAAATAAAGAAATGTTAATAGACTTTATGAAAAACAACCAATGTGTAAAAGAAGACATATTGTGCAAAGGAAAAATAATACTGAGGACATGAGTTGTGGAGTCCTTGAAATTGCGTCTGTAGGTTGTGGAATTAGTTTAGAGTTGTGATGAGCGAAGGTATATGTGATACCTTTTTGTTAAATGTTTCAGAAGCTGCACTTCTGAATGGTTTTCAGGTGGTTTCATGTGGCAAGAACTGTTCATCCGTGCAGACTATGAATGTAAAGGCAATGGTGGGTACTAGAAAAACTGTTCATTAATTGCAAAAAGACTGGGACATCCAAGATGGTGAGACGATCACTGCATAAATGCTTCTCCTTCCTTTGTATTCAACTTGCTCTCTATGCTAATTATTGCACCAGATCGTGCTGGCTTTTGCTGGTGGTTCCAAACACAACCACTGGCATTTAGCTGTTCAAACAGTGGCTAGTCCCAGATTCAGTGTAGGCATTGATAAATGCAGTAGTCTGGGGATACAGCTGCTGAGTCCAGTCTTCTTGGCATTCCCCAGTACTACCCTGCTTAGTGGTTCAATCTAGATAGCATTGGAGGTTGTAGAGAAGTAGGAGGCTGGTTCTTAAATATTTTGTTTCTACTTTAATATTTATAAATGCTTTTTTAGTTATCTTAATCTTTTCTATTTTAAAGATGTTTTGCTTTTAAATTTTAAATGGCTTTTAAATGGTTCTGAATGTCTGATATGAAGTGGAATTGGCTTGGCTCTGCTTTCCACTTCCTGGTAAAGTAAGAATGGGGTGTTGTTGTGGTGGTGGTGGAGGCTACCACGATCACCAGCTCTGAGCGGGAGGGTTGGGCCAGCAAGATCAGGCCATATAAGTTTCCATGCCCTTGGTCACCAAGAGGAAGTTTATCTGGTTATTCTATTTTCACTGCAAAATATTTGTGGCACAGATTTGGGACCAGAAAAAGCTCTTAAAGAAATGAATAAGTACAGAAATCGGAACTGAGGAATCTTGCACTGTCCTTCATTTAACTGTTAATTTACTTGGTCTTCACAGTGGTCAGAGATAGATGAACTCCTCATTAATTTGTGTCTGTGATACTGCTGTCTTACTTATAAATGTATTTGCATAAACTTACCTTTAAAATAGCACTTGGAATCTAATTCATCATTTTGATTTAGTGGGAACATATTAGAAATATGCTCTGACAGGTAAACTAAAATGGATTATTATTCATGGAAACAATACGGACAGAATACTGGAGGAACTCAGGAGGCCTCTAGTCTCCGGTTCTGTCATAGGGTCTCGGCCCGAAGCATCAACTGTACTTTTCTCCATAGATGCTGCCTGGCCTGCTGAGTTCCTCCAGCATTTTGTGATTGTTGCTGGGATTTCCAGCATCTGCGGATTTTCTCATTTATTATTCATGGAAATAATTTGGATATGATCAAAGAGAGATGCTTGCAAATTGTTTGGGTAATATGTTAAAACCAGTTGATACTTCATTCCACTGTGATACAACACTTGGCGGCACGGGAGGTCGTTCCTGCCTGTGGCCATCGAACGTGCAGCTCCTCCCGTGGAGGGTCAGACACCCTGAGCCAATAGACTGGTCCTGGACTTATTTTCCATCTGGCATAGTTTTACATTTTGTTGTTTGACTGTTGGGGTTTTTTGTATTGCTATACTTACACTCTATTCTTGGTTGGTGCAAAACCAAATTTCCCTCGGGATTAATAAAATATATCTATCTATCTATTACACAAGGTCTGTGTTTTAAGACTTGATTCCTTTTGCAACATATCTTCAGCAAAGCAAATTGGAAATGAATCCAAGGAAGACTGATTCTGTAAGCATTTCTTAAAATGTGAAGCTGCTAGATCATTAGTTTTCTCGAAAACCACCAGTTCTTCCATTTCAGTTGAACTGACTGGGTGATATTTTTAAGTACTGGTTTCTCACTTGATAAGATAACCCAATTGTAGGAAAATGAGACCTTTCCAAATAGAACCAATATCCAGAAAAATGTTCTTGTAGAGTTTTCTGTTTTGTCATAATGAATAGCATTACTTTTACACTTCTCGGAATTCCAGTTTTTAATGCATCTGTAACTAATGAATACCATTCATTTGGAAGAGTGGATGGTCCTTTCTCGCCAACCTTGAATACAAATAGAAAATGATTAAATTAAAATATCTTAAAGTGAAAATATGCAAGAATACTTGATAGGTAAAGATAAAGCTGACTCTTGGGCTGCTTTGGTTCATAGTATAAAGTTTTATAGCTAGTTAACATGCTCTTCTACAAACACAAGAACGTCTGCTGATGCTGGAAATCCAAAGCAACACACTCAAAAGCTGGAGGAACTCAGCAGGCCAGGCAGCATCTATAAGAAAGAGTAAACAGTCGATATTTTGGGCCAAGACCCTTCATCAGCACTGGAAAGAAAGCTGAGAAGTCAGGCAAAGAAGGTGGGGGGAGGAGGGGGAGGAGAGGAAGGACATGCTCTTTTACTTCTGTTTATTTTATTTCAGTCCAGTCCTTTCTATGGGCATAATAAACAGCCAATGAAAATGAAGGATTAAATCATGCATCTTTTTCATGTTGAATGGCTAAGTACCTTCCTTCAGGTCTGCTCAACTGCAAAACAAAATCTTAGAAGCATTGGAGTAAAGCTAGTTGTTGGGTTCCAGCTGAATAACGAAAATTGTTAAACCTATGTTTGGATAACTCTTAGAGGAAAATGAAATCATTTGTCATGGGAGGTTCAGAAGTTGTCAACAGCATTGTAAGCAACTCTAAAACAGTAAAAGGTCCATTGATGTTCTGCAACCTCTCAAAAATACCACAGTAGGTTTCCCTGACTGTCATGATTCAGCGATGTATTGGAAACTATTTGATATGAAGCTCTTCCAACAGTCTCTCTCTCTCTCTTCAATTACAGGACCGGAATCGGCCCTATGATGCATTTAACTTGCACTCTTTGGAGAATTCCTTAATGGATATTATGAGAAGTGACCACGAACCAATGAAAGGTAAACACTATGCCCCCAGTGGCCCACCAATGACTATTGCTGACATAATGTGGAGGAATCATTTTGCAGGTTAGCAAATTTCTTACTTATGATATGGACACTATATAAAGTTTAAGCGACACTTTGGTTTTGCATGTTGTATGTGTGTTATTAATCTAAATGATTTGCCATTGTTCAATATTCCACATTCCTTTTCTGTTTCCAACTGCCAAATGGGGAAGATTTTGCAGCTGTTTTTTTTAGAGTAAACTTCATAAAAACCTTCATATCTGCTAATTTATTCCAAGTTAATCCATATGTATCTTTGTAAAACAGTGCCTCTGTTTTGATAAAATGCTTGGTTAAGAGAGTTATTAACATTTTTGTTCATATATCAAAACTATCATGCTTTTTTAAAAATTTCAAAGCTCAAAGGAAATTTATTAACAAAGTGCGTATATGTCACCATATGCGACCCTGAGGTTCACTTTCTTTTTGCAAGTTTTGTAAAATTCCCTCCCTCTCCATACATTAACTCTTAAATTTCTGGTTTTAAATTTCAATGAGTTTTATAAAAGAAACTAATGTAAGCCAGTTTTCAGCTGCAAATTCTTTTAAAATTCAGTTTAATTCTTGGATAACTTTTAAAGCATTTTAGGAATAACACGGTATTATTTCTGCTTTTGCACTTAACCAATACTTTTCTATTACTCCATTAACTATCCTATTAGTTTAGCTGGTAAATACAAGAATTTTTTCTCAACTCTTCATCAGGGAATTTAGTATGAAGTTCTTGAGGAATCAGAGTTCTTGAAAGCCAATGTGTGAAAACAAGCTATTTTTCTTTTCCAATTACTTTCCTGCCAAAATCTGATTAAATTGGAGTGACTGGGCTTGTGTATACTCTGGAATATAGAAGGCTGAGAGGGGATCTTATTGAAACATATAAGATTATTAAGGGATTGGACACGCTGGAGGCAGGAAGCATGTTCCCGCTGATGGGCGAGTCCAGATCCAGAGGCCACAGTTTAAGAATAAGGGGTAGGCCATTTAGAACGGAGTTGAGGAAAAACTTTTTCACCCAGAGAGTGGTGGATGTATGGAATGCTCTGCCCCAGAAGTCTGTGGAGGCCAAGTCTCTGGATGCTTTCAAGAAAGAGATGGATAGAGCTCTTAAGGATAGCGGAATCAAAGGTTATGGGGATAAGGCAGGAACTGGATACTGATTGTGGATGATCAGCCGTGATCACAGTGAATGGCGGTGCTGGCTCGAAGGGCTGAATGGCCTACTCCGGCACCTACTGTCTATTGTCTACAAATCTATTTACCACCACTTTTCAAAGTTAAAAATGGAGTTTGTTGTAATAAGTACAAAATATGCAAGGTTTTTATGATTATTTTTGGTATGCAGTTCATAAAAAACAATTATTTTGCGGGCAGAATAACTGCAACAAGAATTGAAACTCCTTTATTTAAGTAATTTTGAACATTGCAAAAGTTAACTGCTGTAGTTGATGAAGTTCACAATTTTCACTGAATATAATTGACTTGATACATGCAGTTTGCATTCAGTTTTTAGAAAATGGCACTTCATTTTGGGAAAACTTAGTTAAATAAGGTATTTGTTGGTAAAACTCAAGTTAACAAACAACTGCCCTATCTATCCCTCTGATGAAATCAGTTTGTTGCTCAAGCTGCAATTGTAAATGGTTACCAGTTAAAATTTGTCTTTGCTGCTGTCTTTCTTAAAAAAAATATTGACAGAAGGCTGACACATGTGTTGCCAACACTGTTTAAAGGTCCTTTGAGCAATGCTAAATATAAAACGGTAGAAATTATGTGATTGAGTGAAATGCCATTGAAAGAATAAAGGTGGAATGGTTCAATTATTCAGATTTACTAGATTGCATTTATATATTCTGGGGGGGAGGTTCACTAACAATTACTTTAGAAAGAATTTCTGCAGTTTAAACACTACAATTTATTGTGCGAACCACTGAATGGAGTTAGTGAAAAGCATTGCTGTTTTGGGGAAAGTACACCGACTGCCACTAGTTCCATAGTTGCTTTGATATGTGTCAAATTCAGTGGTATTAAAATTACCACATTGAAACTATGTGTGTTAGATTCAGAGGTTTAAAAATGATCGTATCTAAAAGATGTGTGTGGATTTTAGATGATTAAAAATAATCACATCTTAATTTTTAGTGTTTTAAATTGGAATCATAGATTTCTTGACTAACGACAGGCTTGGGATTTCTGATTGACTTCAGTGTGTGCGGGTGGGGGGGGGTGGGTTAATGAACCCATACATTGGAGGTTTGCATCTTTCACTATAACATTACTTGGAGGACAAAAAAATGATTTGAATTAATACAAGGATTGGGGGGGGGGTGGAGATGAAATTGTTGTTTTCTATAAGGAAGCATTTTACAAAAGAAAGAAGCTTTAAAAAAATATAGCTGAAAGTTCCATCCATATTTTTGTCAGCTCTTGCTTCGACATAGTTTGTACTATGCAAAATCAGGCCATTTGGCCTAACTATTCCTTTCTGGCTTCTATGCTCCATTTGAGTATATAAATTTGACAGCCCTCTAAATCCTGCTCTCTGTCATGCTTGTCTAGCATCCCCTCAAATGTATCTGTGCACTTCACTGTAGCCAACCCTAGTGCTTCCAACACTGTCCTCAGATGCAGTTAGAGTCCCATTCATATGTCTAATTTTTAGTGTTCATTGACCTTTTAAAGGCACCCCTCAGGATTACCTGCTCCCTTCTGGGTAGCTACCTATCATTACCATGCGGACATTGTGCAACAGTTTCTCTCTCTGACCAACATTACACAGCTGGCATCGCAGGTTGGCCTTTGGTGCATTTAAATCCTTCTCCCCAATGCTGGGTTTTTGACACATCTAACAGTTGGTATTGTGGATTGCTCTTCCTTCACTTGTAACTCTTGTTAAAAATTTCCCCAGGGTCAAAAAGATAACAGTAATATAATTAACGCGATGGGTGTTGGAGTTCTGAGTTAAATTCCAGTGCCGTCTATGAGGAGTTTGTACGGTCTACCCATGACCACACAGGTTTCCTCTGAGTGCTCTAGTTTCCTCCCACAGTGCAGAAGACCTACTGGTTAGTAGGTTAATTGGCCATTGTAAATTGTCCTGTTTTTAGGCTAGTGCAAAATAGATGAGTTGCTGGGTGACACGGCGTGTTGGAAGAGCCTGTTCCATGCTACACCTCTAAATACATAAATTGCACTTATTCAGGGCATTCGAAAACATGTTTCCCGTAACTGACTGTGAAGCTAAGTACTTTTGAAAAGTATTCCTGTAATGATGGGAAGTGTGAAAGGCAATTTGCACAACACTAAGTCCCATAAATAGGAAAGAGATAAAATGCTGCAATGTGTTGTCTGAAGGATTATAATTAGCCAGATGATGACTTTCAGAATAATGTCATGAGATTCTTTATAGCCACTTGTGAGAATATAAGGGAAGTGGGTTGACCTTAGAACCTTCCTCCATAATCATCTATCTTTGATGGTGTGTTCAAGTCTGCTGAGCCTTCTGATGTGGAGGCTAAAGTGATAGTCTTGAGCTTTGGTCTCTGTTGGTCCTCCTTTCAGTGTGCAACAATTAATGGTTAGAGGGTAGCATTTGAATTTATTCTTCCAGTCAAAGAGAAGCTTAATCTTCTCATAATGCAAGCAATTGAACAGTCATCAACATGCTTTCTCTAACTTCTGATAATCATTCCCCTCGATTTTCATCCACCACCCCTCTTGTTTTCCTTCATTCCTGTGGCCCCCTCTCCCCTTTTCTACCCCACCCTCATAACATGGCCATTACCTCCCTCTGGTTTCCCATCTCCCCTTCATTCTAATGTCTACTGTCCTCTCACGTCAGATTCCTCTTTTTGCCCTTTGCCCCTTCACCTGTCACCTTCTAGCTTTTCACAGCATTCCCTTCCCTCACCCATCTCCCTCCCTCTGTCCCCCCCAACCTGAGCTTGTGCTCCACCCCGTCTCCCCACCTTTTATTCTGGCTTCTGCTCACCTCATTTCCACTCCCAATGAAGGGCCTCAACCCAAAACATTGACAATCCTTTTCCCTACAGAGATGATGCCTAACTTGCTGAGATCCTCCTGCATTTTGTGTGTGTTGCTCAAATATGGGACAATCGTAAAATAAGATTTATACAGACATAAAATGTTGATAATATTTTTCTCTCCCAGACACAATGAATACATAAAGCTCTTTCTAAAATGGTATAGGATATATTTTCTTTAAATATGTATGTACCCCGTAACTTAAACTGATGATCTTTGTGAATGCTAAGAAGTGGATCTGGAAAATAGCCATCTTATATAATTTGCTGCTTTACATACAAGTTCACCTCCAGAACAGTTAATAATGTTTAAATTCCCCACTGATTCCTCAACTGGGTGAGTGACACTATTATTCAATATCCTTGAATTCTCTTCAAGGAGTCTTTTGCAGTAAGAATTAAATTCACTTTTTTTTCTCTTACAACATTTGTTCATACCAGACATCTAAGGTTTTCCATCCTTAATCTGGGGTAATTTGATCACAAAAGTTATCACACCTTTGTACCTAACTCTCACCAAATCAATGAATGTGCACAAAGCAGAAGTGGGAGCTATTTGTGTTTATTTTTCTATACATAGTTGTGACAACCTTCTTTCATTAACTGCACTTCTAACACTTAATGTCTCAAACCTTTTTGCAGATGGAGAGAGAGAGAGAGAGGAAAATGAAGTAATTGATGTTGAGCAATAGTGGGACAATTAAACGATGTGGATGAAAGCTTAGTCAATCAAAATGAGCTCTCTGGCATTTTATGGGTGGTGGGGCGGAGATACGTCTCTTCCAAAGGAGGTTTAAGGTTCTCCTTCCCTCCACTAGCCCGCAGGTCACACTTGGATAAGGTGTAATACTTTGTACTTTATTGGCACCAAACAATTCATACTAGAACGTACAATCATCACAGCGATATTTGATTCTGCGCTTCCCGCTCCCTGGATTACAAATATTAAATATTAAAAATAGTAAATATTATAAATTTAAATTATAAATCATAAATAGAAAATAGGAAAATGGAAAGTAAGGTAGTGCAAAGAAAACCGAGAGGCAGGTCTGGATATTTGGAGGGTACGGCCCAGATCCGGGTCAGGATCCATTCAGCAGTCTTATCACAGTTGGAAAGAAGCTGTTCCCAAACCTGGCCGTACGAGTCTTCAAGCTCCTGAGCCTTCTCCCAGAGGGAAGAGGGATGAAAAGTGTGTTGGCTGGGTGGGTCATGTCCTTGGTTATCCTGGCAGCACTGCTCCGACAGTGTGCGGTGTAAATTGAGTCCAAGGATGGAAGATTTACAAAATGCCAACTTAGCCCCCGGTCAGGGTCATGTGAAGCCATGGGAGAAAGTGGTAGATGGTTGTAGATGGTGGATGTCACAAGTCCTGGTTTTGTGACCACTGATGCCAACCAAGCAATATCTAAAGAATATTGATAATGGCTGGGGTCACCCACCTTGTAAAGACACCGCCCAGGAGAAGGCAAAATTTGGAGAAAAATTTGCCAAGAACAATCATGGTCATGAGGACATGATCACCCATATAATATGATACAGCACATCATGATGATGAATTATGGCAGCTTATTCAAAAGATGCAGCAGGAAGAATGCATTTGGGATAAAATTCCAGGAAATGGGGGAGAGAGAGAGAGTAGCATTGGCTGATTACAAATAATTCAGCATCAAATACAATTTTAATGGAATAAACTTTTGAACAGTGGTCAAGATAGTTGATTTTAAAATATACTGGCACATCTTTAATTAATGTGTATCAAGAAGGCTATTTGGATTCAAGGTGATGGTGACAAGGAATGGATTATTGTGAAGGATTCAAAATGGACTGCCATTTAGTCAACTGAAGTCAACTGTAACATTATAGCTTGGGCTGCAAACTATCATGCTTTTTGCAAATTTGAAATTCCATCTGGAAAAGCAAACAGTTCTATGTAGGGGAGAGCAATGCAAGTTTGCCAAGTTAATCCCATTGCCATATCATTGAAACTCTCAGCACACAAAATTGAGGTTGTCTGCTTCACCCTGTGATCATTATTTCTATGGGTTCATGATGCAATTTTTTTGTTTGCCCAAAGCAAAGAACAATCTGTCACTGAACCATAGACAATAAAGCTGAAGGTTTTTAAGTTAGTGCAGGAATATTTGCATACTGATCTCGTATTACCTGCACAAAGTAGCAACTCAATTTCCTTCATTTGATGTGCTCTACAATCTGCATGTGCATTATCAATAGATTTTGAAACAGACAATTTTGTAAATCATGTTTTGTAAACTATAATTTGTTCTGTTTACTCTGTGACTCTCAATTTTATTTCTGGCTGCTTAGCTAATAGAGACGTCTTTAGAACTTTGAGTTTGTGTTTTTTTGCAATTCTAGTAGTCTTTAAAATGGCTGTAAGATGATAAGTGAATATTTTGCATTGTAAGTTAGATGTACTATTATCCAAACATTTTATCATATCATCATTAAAGTGATGTGCAGTAATGTCTCTCTTTAGAGACCATGTATATATAATTGCTTTAATATTGGGTATTTTTTTTTAAAGCGGGTTTTGGTTTGTCGTACCAGAGGTTTTGGATTATGATGATATAGGTTCTTTGACTTAATTAATATTTACCACCTATTTTTCAACTTAATTTTTATTGGATGCTGTCAAGATAACTGACGTGCTTCTTGGTCTCGAACTAATGTCTTTCAAAGGCTTAGTGAGAAGAACAATAACTTAAATAATTTAGGGAATATATGTTTCTGAATCTCAGGAGCTGTTTTATTTTACAGGACGCTTGGGCCTTAATTTTCCTCACCCTGGAACAGATAATCTTGTGGCACTAAATAATAGTAAGTACTATTATTTTTTTCATGTACCTTTTTGTGTTGTGCAATATAACAGATTTGTCTTTACTCAGAAGGTTTTAGGTAATACAAACCTCTTGGCACTGAGAGTTCTGATTTATTATTGGCAAAGGTATACTCTGTAAAATTTAATCCACGCATATATTTTAATATGCATGATTATTGCGTCATGTTGTATAAAGTAAATTAAGTTAGTTTAACCAAAAATATCCATGTGTCTAATTCTGGGAAGGGGTAAATTCAGGGTGTTGTTCTATATTGTATGTCCAATCCATCTCAGTTGAACAATTTTGTACAGCAAGTTGTGGATATGAGAAAGAAATTTATTTAATATTGCTTGCGACTGGTTGGTGCAAATTCATTTATAGGTCAGTTGTATTTTTATTAGTAGCTATTGTATTTCTTTTCTGCCCAATTTTGATTTTGCATTTGTAACCCCATTATAATAGTATACCATACAAAGCAGGGGTGCGCATGGTAAAGTTGTATGTCTGTATTCTTACAGGTCTTCATGTGGGTGTGTACATCATGAAAGAATATATAGCTTTTCATACCAATGTGGCAGAAGTTTTATTAAAATATGCAAAAAGATAACTCGAGTTTTGTTAACCAGACTATATGCAATTGATCTTCAAGGGTGTGTTTACTTTATCCTTTCAATTTGCATTCCAACAATTTAAATAAAACCTCACATTATTAAGTTTTATACATAAGAAATTATCTGTTCCTTTCTGCCCTATGATGACTCTATATGCAAAATTTTAATCATTTTTATTACTTTGGTTACCATAAAGCAGCTTTGGTTATGCCAATGTCCCCTCAATGTGCTACAGGAGTTAGTATGACATGGAAGTTGCCAAGAGTGACTTAATATGTCAGCTGGTGGAATCTATCATCTGGCGCAATAAATCAAGTCCCATATAAGCAGCAGTAGGTTCAGTCATGAAAGGTGGTCAATCTTTATCCCACTCCTATTGAGCTAGGAGAAGATTCTTGAAGGAGATAGTATGACAGAGTAATTTAACAAGACCAGAGTTTGGAGCCTTGTTGGAGAAAGATAAAGCTTTCTCCTTTTATTCCATATAAATAAAATAAAAGCTACAAAAAAATTCTATGCAAGTTTCAGAGGTAATCAGGGTGCACAACAATTCCGATTCGTATTAGTCATACTTTTCCACAACCATTGCACGTTTTATTTTATACTTGCTTATAACAGAAACCATCTAGATTTTAGAGCAGTGTTTGAAACTTCAGGAGCTAGGAGGAGGAAGCTATCATGTCCCTCAAGTTTGCTGAATCATTAAGTAAGATCATGTTTGATTCTTTACCTCCCATCCATAATCCTGTTCCGTTTCCCTTTTCCCTTGACTCCTTTTGGATTCTACGAACTATTTTCATGCAGAATAAATTCAACTAGTGAGAATTGAACAGCTTCACAATTCACTGAAGAAATTCTCCTCACTCCTTTCTCCTGATACTAGACTTGGGACTCCAGTCAGAGGAAAGAACCTCTCACCTTCTAAGTATGGTACTGGTGTCTTTCAGAATCTTTTTTATTATCAGAGATAGTATCCTGGAATTGATTGTGTTTCTCAGGATAACATCTTCACCTTCCTGATTCATGAGCTTGTTCATTTACCTCGGTCCATTATTCTAGCTGACTAGCATTTAGGAATTTTAAAGGCGATCCTTTTTTCTATTCTGTCCTGTTAAACTTAATTCTGCTTGCATGCCGTACAATCTCTGTAACAACTATGAATATCCAAGTGAACACTGCACTGGGCGAGGTCATTAATTTTAATTAATTCCTCTTAATTCTCTTTATTCCTCAAGTTTCCTTGATATCAATATAATTGCTCATATAAAATACTTGGAGAAAATATTATATTTACATCCATTTTTTCCTTATTTTTACCTGGTTTAAAATTTCACTTTTACTCTAACCTACATTGGACCTCTATTTTCTTCTGAAGAATCTGTTGAAAGATTGATTGGAACCATGCTGAAAATTTTAAATGAATGCTGCAAGTAGCAATTTCTGGTCTGTCCCAAGGGAATGTGTCTTGATTTTAGACTCATCTACTTTCTTTCAGATAGAAGTTAATTTTTTTTATATATAGTGATAAGACTTTTCATCTTTCACTTCAAATGCATATCAAGTTAACTGCAACTGGTCTAAAAGAAAAGTAATCATCTACAGGTTTAATGGGATTTCTTGGGCTTTATTGGTGAACCTGTTCATGGAGGTCACTTTATTTCACAGAAGTAATGAGATTAGAGAGAATATATTTTCCTGGACAATTTGTAATGGTAATTGTGACAAGGTTATTTGATTCAGATGAAGTACTGTATGTATTGTGTCGAAGAAGGGAAAACTTTAAATCCCTGTTGTGTTCCTGTGGGTGAAATTCCTTCTTGAGGATAAGCATTAAAATAGTAACCCTTCCATTCAAGTTATATTCCTTGAAGTCTGATTGCTATAAAAGCTCTGTTCTTTGGAAAGGTAATAATCCCCAATGAATGTATTGATTCTACAATGAGCCTCAAGTTTCAGCAATAGTGCCTTCCTATTTGGCCAGAAGTTTGGAACCATTCTTAAGTCCTGACTCATCATGTTGTTCTCTCTGTGAAGCTTTATCTTTCTCCATCAAGGATCCAAACCCTGGTCTTGTTAAATTACTGTCTTACTATCTCCTTCAAGGATCTTTTCATTGTATACTCCATTAAGTTAAATTTGTGGTTACCTTTTCTCTGACTCATTGTGTATGTTTGTCTGAATATGCCTCTGGGATGTATCTCACATTATAGTAAATGATGTTGTCAACCTTTCTCAGATGTACTATATCTCACTGTGGTTCATTAACTGAAAAGAAAAAGGTGCCAAACAAGTTAAGCATTTTCACATATGGTTTATTTCACTTTGTGATAAAATGATATAAATGTAGTTTTCTTCCCAAGCTCAAGTGTCAAATTCAATATTAATTGTACTCAGAACCTTGGCATTAGAATGGAGCAAACCTCAAGGCATACGACTAGATCTGGGTCTCTTGCTGGAATCAGTTGAACCTCCTTTGATATTAAATCTGCATTTGAACCATCTTTTATGTTGTTTTCATGCATTCATCTAACATCGTTCAATAGAAGTGGAATCAGAGTAGTTTGGATAAAATCATAGATTAGTGTCATCAATCTGCTATGTTTAATGAATTATTAATTTATTGTAATTGTACTAAGGAAGGGTGTGCACATTCCCATTTCAGTATTGAGGTCCAAGAAATATTGCTAAATTGTTGAGAATCAGACTAGAAACAAATACAAACTAATGGTTTGGATCCTAATTTATCTATGTTAAATTCTTGAGCTATGATCCAAGGTGTACTATCTTATTTGCTTAGCACCTCAACAATGTAACACAGAGGCTTGATGCAGCCACATTGCCAAATTTAATTTACTAGATATCATATCGGTATCTAAATCTGAAATTGTGCTTATCTGAAAGCACATTATGGCTTCATATTGGTTGAATACAATGAAAGACGATTGCCAGTTTAGTTGTTTTGATTCAGACAATGATCCAGTAAAAATCCAGTAAACTAAGTGATAGAATAACTAGCCATTGACTAGACTGAGATGAGTTGCTCCAGCTGACTCTGTATTGTGGTCTATCAGTGGCCAAACAACAACACATTGGCGCTTGATAACATGAAGCCATTGTGACTTAGGCTTCAATTGTTTAAGCTCAATATCTTGGGTCTCTGGTGTTCCATTTCATTAGAAGTATTGAGACAGGAAAATATTATTTCATTTCTTGTTCTGTCTTTTAATCTAGAATCTTGGATATTTGGTTTCCTGATAGGAAATATTTTACATTCTCCATAATAATTAGAAAATCTTTTAAACTTTTTGTTGACTTGAATATTCCCTTTTCAAGTTTTAGCTTCATTTATATGACTGAGCTTTTCTTTTCTGATCTTTAGAATAACAGATTTTATTTCCTGTACAGCCAAGCAGAAGGAGATTGAGTGAACACTGCAATCCGTGTATTGAGGCCATCAAGAGTTCTATTATTCATAAATGTCTGTACCTCTCTGCAATCAACCAAGCTTCTTGCATTTGCTTTCTGTTATGGTTTATAACTCCAGAACATAAAAAAAAACTAATTGTGAGAAAAAGGTGGGAGCCTGGGAGAACAGGACTTAGTTTTGTTCTTACTTTGTGAGATGTGCCTGTAATACACGATGGCGGAGGATGTGTGCTAATCATGCACTTCGTACATATAACCATAACGAATTATTTAAACAACAAAGAATGCTTAATCAAACAATATATTTATAATATTACTCAAATAATTCTTACATACTAAATACACAGCAATGAAAGATCTGATGATGATGAGAGTGATGGAGGACTGAGTAGCCTTGAGATTTACAATGTGAAAATAGACAAGCAATATGGCTTACACCAGAAGTGAACGGCAAATTAGTTAAAACGGAATTGGACACTGGCTCGGCTGTTTCAGTGATTCTACAAAATGAGTTTGAATCAAACTGAGGTCTGTAGATATCCAGCTAAGGACTTATACTGAAGGAAAGATAACTCCTGTGGGAATGGCATCTGTAACGGTGAAACAGTAACAACCAACAAGTCATTTTGGGCTTGTACGTGGTTAAAAACAGGAGAGCCAGCATTGTGGGGACATGATTGGCTGAATCAACTACAACTTGATTGGAGATCCATCCATAACTTGCATGAAACATCCCTTGTAATAGAGACCATAAGACTTAGGAGCAGAATTAGGCCATTCAGCCCATTGAGTCTGCTCCGCCATGACATCATGGCTGATCCTGGATCCCACTGAACCTCATATACCAGCCTTCCCACCATAAGCTTTGATGTCCTGACCAATCAGGAAACTATCAATTTTTGGTTTCAATATACCTACGGTCTTGGCCTCCACAGCTGTCTGTGGCAGGGCATTCCATAGATTCACTACTCTCTGGCTGAAAAAAAATCCTGCTTGCCTCTGTTCTAAAGGGTCGCTCCTCAAAATTGAGGCTATGCCCTCTAGTTCTGGACACCCCCACCACAGGAAACATCCTTTCCATATCCACTTTATCTAGTCCTTTCAACATTCGGTAGGTTTCAATGACACCCCTGTGCATTCTTCCAAATTCCAGTGAGTTCAGGCCCAAAGCTGCCAAATGCTGCTCATATGTCAACAAAGTGAACTAAGAAAGCACTAGATGATGCCACAACTGTCTCCATTCTGCATATCATAAACCATCTCCCAACAGAGGGCAAATAGGTGTTGGTGCCAACCTCTGTGTCTCTGGTTGGAAAGCATATTGGACCAAGGAAGGACCATGCTGTTCAAAAGAATCATGAAAGTAATGAAAGCAGTGATTCTGACTACAACAGATTTTGTAGGCAATGTATCTGAGAAAGGTTCTGATATGTTAATTAGGCAGTTACTTGCAAAATGTGGCTTGGTTTAAGCTGGAAGAGATTTCAAGGAGCTTCAGCAAAGTTGCACGCATTCGGCTTTGGTGAGTACAAAGAACCAGAATCTGGGGGCATGAAGGTTATTGCATGAACTTCATGTGGGAGACAAAAAGCTGCTTGTAAAGGTAGATGCAAAGGCCAAAAAGAAAGGAGTTAATGGAGATATGAAAATGGAGGATTTGTCAGATGATGTTGTGGATGAGGAAACCAAGAGGAGATGATAGCATGCTACATCCACCATACATTACAGTAGGAATGGTGTTACCTAGCTGATACACAGTACTAGATTTATGCCACACCTACGGCTTAATGTTGAGGCTAAAGGGTTCCTCTTTAGTCTCATCTGACCACAAAACCTTCTTCCACATCTTCACAGTTCCTTCTAAGTAAAGTTTTGCAAAGTCTTCATGGGCAAGGATGTGCTTTTTTTTTTAGCCAGGGCTTCTTCCTTGCCACTCTTCCTTTTGTGCAAAGCTTTAGAGATTGTGGAACCATGAACTACATCTGCAGTTGCAGCCATTAACTTCTGCATCTCACTCAGGGTGACTGTTGGTGACACAGTAGCCTCTCTTACAAATGCCGTTCTTCTCTGGCGATTAAATTTAGAGGGTCAGCCTGACCTGGGCAGTGTGGCTGTGCTTTCATATTTTTTCCACTTTTTCATGATGGACTGCACTGAGCTCTGAGGTATGTTCAGCGTCTTTGAGATTGGTCTTGTACCCTTCCCTGGATTTGTGCTTCACTATTATTTCCCTGACTTGCCTTGAATGTTCTTTTTTGTCTTCATTTTGGTTTGCTCTGTTGGAAATCTACCATAGTGTTGGGCCTTACAGAGAGAGTGGTATTTAATCAGGTGATCCTCCAATAATTCAGTGAGTTGGTCAGGCAAAAAACAGTATCGCACCTGAGGATTGCTAGTGTAGTAATTACAAAGGGATTGAATATTATTTTGGCCTCACAATTTTAATTTTTAGTAAATTGTTGACAGGTTTTGGAATTTTTCTTTTGATTTGAATGTTTTGTAGGTTAGCTCAAAAAACCTCACTTCAATATATTTAAATTTTTAAAAATGAGACAGTAAAATGTGAAAATATTTGTGTGGGCTGAATGCTTTTTTCACGGCTCTGTATAGTGTCTGTATATACGTTGACATGCATTCTATATTGATTTGGAGTTTATAGCTAAGCAGGCAGGAGTGTTGTGTATTTAATATATCAGTAATATTGTAAATATTTTGTTTGATTAAGCATTCTTTGTTGTTTAACTAATTTGTTATGGTTATATGTATGAACTAAGTAAATGGCTTACGTCATCATGGCACCACGTCATCTACGCACACCTCGTTTAAAATAAAAGTGAAACTAAGACCCACTCTCACGGGCTCCTGTCTTTTTCTTCCAATTAGTTGAATGTTTTGGAGTGACAAAAGATAACACTTTCTGTCTTGTCTTTTGCTTATTTTCTTCCCATTTCATTTTATTTCTCTTTTTATAAGCTTGAATAAGACATTATTTGTTTATGAAATTTGATCTTACAGAGGATGACCAAAATAATCCACAATTGTGGTAATATTGTTGTCTTCATGTGTTGCTATGGCTGTCTTTGGATGTTAGAGTTCATTCACTTTATAGAAACCCACAACACTTGCATTACATTACAACTGTGGAGACCATCTTCTATTTAATGTAGCAATGAGTACGTCTCTGCTTTTTCAGTTTTGGGATAACTTGTTATCGTTCACCTAATTGGAATTTTGAAAGGACTTTTGATTTTGGAAATTGGCAATCCTGAACCTTAAAACAATGAATTAGCTGACATCCAATGAAGTGAAAAGGTCTCAAATACAACCAAAGTCATTACAGATGCAGAGAAATACTCCACTAGATGAGGCAGGGAATTGAATGTCCTTATGTCTATGATCCTTGAATCATAATTAATGAAGGAGGAAAGTATTATAAATAATTCAGCAACTCCTCATTAATGAGTTACTGTTAGCTATCTCTGATTATAAACCGCTGCTGATAGAATCCCTCAATTTCCTTGTCTTTCAAATAACCTGCTTTAAATAATTTTAAGTTATGATAAAGGTTTAAATGCTTGTTCGTAAGTTAGTTAGTTAGTAAAAGTGGTTACCAAAAATGACGATCCTTAAATTTTGTTGAATATAATGTTCAACAGTATAATTAAATAGACAAAATAATGAAGGGAATGTCCACATGCTGTCTACTAAATGTCTCAAAATAAATTCTTCCCATCATCGTCATCATCATGCCTCTTTTCCACAGGCCACTCCATATCACTGAGGTGGTATTTCACTGAGGCAAGCAAAATAGAAATGACCCATTTGGATCTTGCACTAATCTATGTCAGTGCTGCTGGAATTGCGAGAATTAAGTTTGTATGCCTAGTCGTCCTTAGTCTATATCAGTGGAAAAATTGCATGCAATGCCTCTGAAATAACTTGTATATTCAGTTTCTTCTCCAGTCCTCCATCTTTTGAAATGAAAAATCCTTCCTGTGTGTACGTATCGAGAGGCAGTGCTAATGGGGTGGTACAGCTCTGCAGCAGATAGTACATCACTTTACAGCACCATCTGTAAGTGTAGGGTTTGATTTCTGCCACTGCCTGTAAGGAATTTGTACATTCTCCCCATAACTGCTGGGTTTCCTCCTACATTCCAAAGATGTACTGTACATTTAGGGTTAGTGAGTTGTGGGCATACTGTGATGACACTGGAAATGTGGTGACATATGTAGGCTGCCCAGCAATTTGATTTGACGTAAAAAGGGCATTTCACTGTATGTTTCTGTGTGACACATAAAGCTAATCTATCTTTCTTTCTTTCAAATCTGCCTCAAACAAACATGGCTGCGAAATAAGGATGCAAAGTGTGAAATACTGAATTAAAGATAATATATTTGCATAAAACATGTAGTGTACAAATGTGTTTATACAATTATTTGGACATATAATGATATTACACTTATTTTCAGATTAGTGGCAAATGTGGTGTATTGATGTGCTGTAGTTAAAAATTTCTTCTTTTTGGGCTTTTAGCTCCCAGTGGAGCATCGGTCATCAATGACGTCTCGTCCCATTGTCCTCTGTTTTGAGCCAGTGTCTCGAGGGTAGACTAGCAGTGTCCCCATTGTCTAACTTCAGCCATGACGTCTCTCCTCCATGTGTTCTTTGGACATCTCTTTTTCCTCCTTCCTTGGAGATTCCACTTTTAATGCCTGCCTGATGATGTTGTTGGTTGGCTTCCTTGAGGTGTAGTCAATCCACCTCCATTTCCGTTTGCATATTTGTATCTCTATGGATTCCTGGTTGGTGCTTTCCCACAATGTCTGGCTGGAGTTGAGCCTCTGTAGATGACCTCCATCTTGCTTCACTCAGTCCAAGAATTGATAGTTTGTACCTTTTCTTTCCGTTTGCTATGATGGTGGATTTTCCTGCCTGGTACACGGCTCTCACATTCCAGGTACTCAATATGGATATTGGTGACAAAAGAATTGTCGGCTGTGCAGGATCCTGATGACTTTCCCTGTGCTCCGTCATGTGCTCACATCTCACACAGTCGATGGTATGGTTGGAGTCCATCAATGTTTCTGCAATCCATTGTATTCTCTGTACAGGGGATTGACCGATACAGTCTCACCAAGCCCTGTTGGCTGGCCTTGCCTGTTTCCTCCTCTCAGGATGGAGACATAGGGTTGGACTTTGAGAGGTAGTTAAAGATTTACTGTACTAGTTAATTTTGTATGTACACCACAATTGGATCATTTGGCCCTGGAATTTGCAAATCGCATCGAGTAGGTTCCTTAGATGCCGTTCATTTTATATATATATTTTGGAAACATTTGATTCCTTAAACTTCTTATTTAAATTTCCGGTTGCTTGAAGATAGATTTGTGGGCTTTGTTAAATTGAGTATCAAAATTTTCTGTAGAAACAAAACTTGTCAAGGTGATGTGACTGCAAAGGGCAGATTCAGGGAATGAGACTAAAGTTGCAATTTATATTGAAGTCGTGTGAAAGAATGCAGCTTGGGAGGAAAACACGAAATAGAAAAATATACTTAATGGTAAGCCAGGAAAGAATGCACATTTACCTTGGGTTTAAGTGCATAATTCTCTTGAGTGCATATGCACTTAGGTTTTAAAAAGTGCGAGTTCAGGGGTTTATAAGGCCTAAAGTAGCAACAATAAATTTCAAATGTTCCATTTTAGGATAACCATCGGGCTGATCTTGTTAGCTATTGCTGGTGCTTCTGACTGGAAATGCTGATCATCAAGCCTGTCAAACATGGAAGCCTAGGGTTTGCTGCTAGATTAAGAATGCCAAATCTGGTTTTGAAGCTGGACTGAGTGTCAGATAGGTTTGAAAATTGTTAAACTCAGTGACAGCATTTGTAAGTGGTGTAGGCTGGTTCCCTCCCTTTTTAGCTGGCAGGATGGTTCCAGAAATGAGAAGTCCTCCCTCCACTCTCTGTTGGTCCCTTGCCTCCCCAAAACATGGCGCTGGGCTTTGGGTCATCGAATACCAGCAGAATTGGCCTTCTGTGTCCACATCAGTTAAGCGTAGATGTGCCATAAGATATAGGAGCAGAATAAGGCCTTTCTGCTCATGAAGTCTGCTCCGTTATTCAACCATGGCTGATTTTTCCCCCCCTTTCTTCTGCTTTCTCCCCATACCACTTTACCAAACAAAACCTCTCAATTTCTGTCATAAGTACGCAGTGACTCAGCCTCCACTAGTCTCAGTGGAAATGAATTGAACAGATTCAACACCTTCAGTCTGAAGAAGTTCTTTTTCATCTCAGAATAAAGTATGTCTCATTATTCTGAGGCTGTGCACTCAGATCCTAGCCTATCTTACAAAAAGAAATCTTATCTCGACTTGTGTCCTATCCAGGGTCTTCAGTATTCGGTAGTCTTCAATGAGATTCACCTCTCATGCTTCTGAACTCCATCAGGTACAGATCCAGAGGCATCAAACGTTATGAAGTTTCTCATTTGTTAAAACTTTCTATACCCAGAGTCATTCTTGTGAACCTCATCTGGACCATCTCCACTGCCAGCACATCTTTGCTCAAATATAATGCCCAAAATTGTTCAAATATTCTGAATGCAGTCTGACTAATGTTTTATAAAACATCAGCAGTACAGTTTTATATGCTTACTTTTATACTCTACTCTTTTTGAAATGAATACTCACGTTGCAATTTGCCTTCCTTATCACAAACTCAAACCTAAATGGAGTTCTGAACTAAAACCCTCAAATCCCATTGTATCTCTGATTACTAAATTTTCTCCTCATCTACACCTATATATTTCCTACTAAATTGCATAACTCCACACTTTCCGGATATGTAGTGATGACTGTGGAAGCTGATTCTGAGAAGGGATTGATAAATGAGATTTGGCCAATTAAAGCCACTGCTGCTGTAAAGGTTACATTCAATGGAATGAAACCAAGGGTGGGAACAATTTCAATATGGGAAATACATTGTTGTGGTTTGGGAGTTCTGGAGGAGAAACTATCAGTTTAAAGTTATTGAGAGCAAGGTGAGAAGATTGGAAATGAAAACACAAGATTTTGCAATATAGATTTTTTAAACTTAACCACATAGTGGCTTATACAGTGAGATTTGTTTAGTATCAGAGTCTCAGCACAAAGACCACACTTTTTTTTTATGCTGCAATAATGTATGGTTTCTGTAGCTGTTTACCATTCGAAACTTGTGTCCTGAAACTTTTCCCATATTTTGCATTTATCCCAAGGATGAATTGCACAGTCACTGTGATTTAACTCATTCACTTGGCCCCTGGAATTTTGTTTTTCTGTTATATTTTCATTTCTTATTTTAATTGAAGCGCTTTTTCTGTTAGTTGTGTTTTGTTGATGTATTATAGAGAAATCTTGTTTTTTTTGTTTTGATTTTGCTATCAGGAAGTGCTACCACTTACGGCTACTGAAATCTAGATAGCAAATTTGATAATCCTATTGTGTATTTTGCACATGATCCAGTAGCTATAATGTAGCCGCTGTGGAGCCTTCTTCTAGATATTTCCCTCTTCTGTGTTACTCTTTCTTGTCAACACTGTGCTGAATTTTTGCTGTGTGTTCTCTGTAACATCAGTCTCCTTTCTATAATGGGTCAGTAATTGCTGATCCTGGATAAACTATAATTGTGGCATGACTGCTGCTTTGTACAAATTAATCATTACTGCCTTCAATTTGTATATCTGTCCCCCTAAACAAAAAAAAAAATCCCATTGCTTTTTTCCACCGATAGCTTTGCTCTTGTGGAATAACTGAAAGATGTACTTCAACCCTGAAGTCAATTTGTTTGATCTTGTCACTCATTTCTACCTGCCACCTGAACTTCCTTGCTTCATCACTTTTAGTGCTGTTTTTCTTTGTTTCTCTCAGGAGACCTTACCCAACATATTATTTGTGTCTCCTCTCCATCTCTCCCATTAAAATAAAATCTTTAACACTCCTTGTATACCAGCTTTATGTTTTAGTGTCATCAACAAATTTCACATTTATGTGGGAATAGAGTACGCGGAGGTCAATAGTTGGTTGTATTTTTACAGGTGAGAGATAGAATCAGCACTGAGCCCAGAAATAAACTACAGTACTGTCAACATGTCTTTCCTGTTCCAACAGTGCCCATTTACCGTAACTCCTCTGTCAAACAACTTATCTAAAGCAACACACACAAAATGCTGGAGGAACTCAGCAGGTCAGGCAGCATCTGTGGAAATGAATTTACGCTCCACGTTTTGGCCCTTCTTCAGGACTGGAAAGGAAGGGGGAGGATGCCAGAGGGACAAGGTGGGGGGGGGGGAGGAGGATAGCTAGAAGGTGATAGATGAAGCTGTGTGGGTAGGAAAGGTAAAGAAAGGGCTGGAGAGGAAGGAATCTGATAGAGGAGGGTGGGCCACAGGAGAAAGGGAAGAAGGAGGGGACCCAGTGGGAGGTGATAGGCAAGTGAGAAGAGGTAAGAGGTCAGAGTGAGAAATAGAGGAAGAGGGGAGGGAGAGGGAAAGTTTTCTTTACCAGAAGAAGGAGAAATCGATGTTCATGCCATCAGGTTGGAGGCAACTCAGACAGAATATAAGGTGTTGCTCCTCCACCCTGAGGGTGGCATTTTTGTGGGACAAGAGGAGGCCATGGACCGACATGTCGGAATGGGAATGGGAATGGGAATTAAAATGTTTGGCCACATATTAAAGTGTCTGCCTTCTTGTGTCTATAACTTTTTATCTAGCTACAATATTTCATATACCGTACATCTAAATAGTTCCTCAAAATCTCATGGTAACTGTTTTAAAGCGGACATCTGTACAGAATATATGCCACAGCATTATCTTTCTCAAGCAATATGATTTTTTTTCGAATTATTGGAATCAGACCTCCTAGTAATTTTCCAGAAATTTCCAGTTGGGGTCAGCCCTTTCGAAATTTGACATTAAGAATGCAGCACCAGCCAGTTGGTGAGGCACTGTACAGCTCAGTATCTTGATCCATCCAAGATGCCACTCAGTCTCCAGAATGATTTTGACTGTGAGTGAGGCCCAGTCCCCAGGCTTATGAGCTGTCAATGCTGTGACTTTCACAAACATTCAAAGATCGGAATCATGTTAAAATGTTAAGGTGCTTTAAAATTTAACATCACCTTGAGTTTTTTAAGTAAAGATGAAAAACATAAACACTGCTATACACTTGAAAACAATCAATGGAAATAAATCAAATGAAAAGATCAGCAACATTTTCTGTGGCCAGTTGGTTCTTTCCATGGATCTCAATGAACTTGCCATGCTTGTATCAACTTGAGCTGGGGTTTTTTTCCATTGGAATCCACTGGTGCAGCTGACATCTGTGATCAATATTTAACTGGAGAGTAAGGCTGGAACTTCAGTCAGCACTTGTGTGTCTTGAGCCTCTGCCCAGTTAATTGACTGAAGGTCAGCAGATCTGAGCAGATTTCATAAACATGAGCTTGCATTAACTTGAATGTTAGGTTGAACTTGCCCACAAATGATATTATTTGACTGATCTATAGTTAGGTTATCCCTCTCTTCCATCTTGGGTAGCGGTGTTACCTTGGCTAATCTCTTGCATAATTTTTCTAAGAATTGAAAGTTGTAGCTATTATGTCTAGTCTATTGTTTTCTTTGTACATAACTTCTGAGCAACCTCAGACATGATGAGTTATCTTCTCCTTTGGTTAGAGAACTTCTCTCTTTGCAATATAATGGCATAATTTTCGGTAATACAGATCATCACCCTGCCTTCAAGTGTTATTTGCCAATTCTGTCAATCACTTTCCTCTTCTTATTCAAAATCATTAAAAAAGGTTATCATGTCAAAGTTGAGTATGCAAGTTCCTGAAGCATGGGCAAGTTTTTCCCTCCAAACAGCACACAATGGTAACTTCTGGAATGGTACCCAGGGAGTCCAACAGAGCCCTCTTGCACAATAGATAAACTGACCAGTATGAATACCTTCAGTGGCAGTTTGCCTTTTGAACTGGTAAGGATCATGGAATAATATCTTTGCTAGAGGAGCACCACAGCCAGGGTCATTAACTATATTCTTGATAATTTCCTCGACGTAACCATGCATTTAGCAAAGTCCACTGACCTCAACTTTGCCGGACCATTTCTGGGTTTCACACGGGCTCTGAAGAAGGAGCCTGCGTCCTTTCTCCTTCCTCTGATTATGCGGTCTATTCTGCACTCTGAGAGCAGGAGCCTCTGCAAACAGAAAATGCCACAGCAGCAGTACGGTTAGCGTGAGGCTATTACAGCTCAAGGCATTAGAGTGCGGAGTTCAATTCCGAGATCATCTGTAAAGAGTTTGCTCCCCCTGCGCCCCCCCCGATGCTCCAGTTTCCTCCCACAGTCCAAAGACGTACAAGTTCGTGAGTTAATTGATCATTGTAAATTGTCCCATGATTAGGCTAGGGTTAAATAGATGGATTGATGGTACGTGGCTTGAAGGGCCAGAAGGGCTTATTCTATACTGCATCATTTAGGTGCCTTGCCGTTCGGCGTGGGCAATCGTGTCTCTCCATCCATCACGGTCCCTGACCCTCTGAATTGTAGTTGTTGCCTTTCTGTTTCTAACCACGATGTTATTCCATTAATCATTTCCATTCTCTGTCTGCCTCTGCTTCTTTTCCCTTCCAACTTTTCAGTTGTAACTAAATGTTCTAATGTCTCTCTTCGCATGATGAGTCCAAAGAATTTTTATTGCTGTTTTCTGATTTTTTTTAAGTAATGTACGTTTTGTTCCCATTCTGTGTAGAACTCCTTCGTTGGTTATCCTGTCTGTATATGATATGCGTAGCATTCTTCTGAGGAACCACATCTCTGCTGCATTGATTCTTTTTCCCATTGCATTTGTGATGGTCCATGACTCGCAGCCGTACATCAATATAGGAAGAATGTAGCAGCTGAGAGTTCTAAGGCGGATGTCAATTGCTATTTTCTTGTTCATTAGGATGTTTCTCATTTCTGTAAATGCTGTTCTTGCCATTGCTATTCTTGCTTTCATGTCTGTTTCGCATTTGCCATCAGATGTTACCCATGATCCAAGGCACTTGAAGTTGTGAACTTGTTTCAGGATTTCATTTCCCGATACGATCCTACAGTTTGGTATATCAGGTTTCTTTGATATTACCATTACTTCAGCTTTCTTTTTGTTTAAGGTTAGGCCACGTCTTTTGCTCTCTGTTCTGATGGTAGATACTAGTTTCTGTAAATTTACTTCACTGTTTGCTGTCAGTACGGTATCATCCACATAGCGGAGGTTGTTGATATTGTATCCTCCTATACTTATTCCAGGTACGTCTTGTATGGTTCTCATGATGTTTTCACTGTACAGGGAGAACAGGTCTGGTGATAGAACACAACCCTGTCTAACTCCTCGCTTTATTGGCTGATATTCACCAATCTCGTTGTCTATCCGTATGGCTGCACTTTGTTGCCAGTAGAGGTGCCACTGCATCACTACATAAAACTAAAGTGTTGATAAGCACAGGCTCTCCACTGCCTGTGTTCTTTCACCCCCCCTTTTCTCACTTAAGACAAACGACTGTACCTCCGCTGACAAATCCATTAAGATCCTGAAATTTGTGAATGATCTGACTGTAGTTGGTCTCATCTCTAATAATGATGTGATGTGCTATCAAAGAGAGGTAGACTGTCTTGCAGCATAGTGTGGTCGTAATAACTTGGAACTTAATGCCATCAAGACAGTGGAAATGAAGATTGACTTCTGCTGAAATCCACCCCCCCGCCCCCCAGCTGTCTTCTCTTTGCAAATTAATGATCAGGCTGTGTCCGTAGTTGAGTCATTCAAATTCCTGGGGATTACCATTGAAGTGGGACCAGCACGTCACTAGGAAAGGCCAACAGAGATTGTTCTTCCTACACCAGCTTAGGAAACTCAACATCTCAGGGCGTATCCTGATGAGTTTTCACTCAGTCATTATTGAGTGTTGTGACCACCTCTGTCACTGTTTGGTTTCCCGCCACCTCCGCCCTCTCCAGGTCCAAGTTACAGCAAGCGGTTCACTCAGCGGAGATCACTGGATGCCAGCTACCGACAATAAAAAACCTGTTCATCACCAGAGTGAAGAAGAGAGCTGAAAATTTTACTGCTGACTCCCTCCCACCCTCGCAGTCACCTCTTCACCAAATTGCAATCAGGGAGATGCTACACGTCCATCACCACATGTCATCTCTGAAGCTCTTTCCTGTAGCTCTCCATCTTCTCAGCAAAACACACTCGGGTGTAATACCCTAACTCGCTCTGCACAACATTGCTTCAATGGTCTTTCCTGCTGTCCTTGTCCTGTTGATAATTATTGAGTGTGTTTGTATGTTCACATTTATTTAAGTTTGATTATTGATGTTTGGGCATGTGATCTTACTACTAACTGTTGATTGCTTATGATTGATTGCATTATGGCCTTGTTAATTGTTGTTTGCCATTGTGTGGTCTGTTTATGGTATTGTCCTGTGCTTTATGCTTGGCATTGGACCACAGTCAACGCTAGTATGTTTCATATACTGGTAATAAAGTGATTCTGATTCTCATTCTTAAAATAATGCAAAGGTACAATGCAAATCTTACTGGCAGGAGCTTCACAGGCACATATTGCATCATAAAAGCAGCATTCTCAAGAAAAAACATAATCCTAAATTATGCACAGTGTTTTTCCAGACAGAACACATCTGGATTAAAAGTTCATTTTAATGCAAAGCTCATCGTGTTGCAAAAGTGCAGTGATCTGGAGTGTCCCAGTTGGTTCAAGAACTGAATGACTGAAGGGAAGTAGCTGTTTTTGAACCTGGTAGTGCAAGACTTCAGGCTTCTGTACCTCCTCCCTGACGGTAGTTGAAAGAAGATTTCCCTCTCCCTCAAATCAGTATGCATACCTATCCAGACTGGTTTCCACTTTTGTCTCCATTGTCACTGACATTCTCTGCAGTAGTCACCATAATGATGCTGATACCCCTCCCTCTTTCCCATGGTCAGTTCGGTATGTGGTTCCACCTCTATGGATCAGCATACACTTAGCAAATGGCTTGCCTTTAGCTTTCACATAATCAGCTCCAAAGTCTACCAGGAATTAATTTTAAATCCCTTTCCTCATCCATGTGACTGATAGCATCTCTAACAGAAAATGAGCTTCCACAAGGACGCTGCCAACATCGAGCTTTTCCAAACTCTTTGTCTGACGACCTGTAAATGAGTCCAGATATCCCACAGTGGAGCAGAGAAGGAACTGAGCAAAGCTATTTTTTCAGTTTGTGTTGGAACTGGAGGGTGGCTGCCAAAATAAAAAGCTTTTGCCAATTGTTAAGGGTCAGCCAATCCTTTAGCTAAGATCCTGTGGAACATAGCTGGTGCCTCTTAGCTAACTTTGGAGTTTAATTTCAGATTCAACAGAGTGCATTTCCTAGTCCTTATTCAGTTGGCGCCTGTTTGATGAATCAGATCCATTCCTCACTGCTGAGGTCTTGCTTGTTGATAAGGGTATTCAGGAAGTAGTGCTATTCAAACTGGCAGCCTGAACAAACTGTACTTAAATGAAACACACATTTGTGATGTGTCAACCATGGCTTGTATTGGAAAAAAAACTGTCAAGGCCATCAAATAATTAAAACAATCAAAATGATTCTGAATATTGTAAACATCAAAGAGCTGTTGGTGGGGGAGAACTAAGATAGTTAAATGCTAAAATTGAAATTTTTCCGTGCTTTTCAATTGAATTTAATCTTAGTCCTTTGCAAGTGTTGCTCTCCACTTGAAATGAATGGCAAAACACACACTCCTCATCAAATCAGTGCAGAATGTTTACGTGGTTTCCCAGCCATAAATCCATGGGGATTACTGTAGCTTTACTCGCTAGCTCTGAATTCCAGCAGAGAATGTATTTTAAAAAAACTAGTGAACTGTTGAACCCAACTGTGAGGGCAGTGTTTGTGTTAAAATACCAAAGTTGTAGTTATCCGAATCAGGTTTAATATCACCACCATATGTCGTGAAATTTGTTAACGTACTCGCAGCAGAAATATAGAAAAAATAAATAAGTAAATCAATTCCATTAAGTATATATGTATATTAAATACTTAAATTAAAAATAGTGCAAAACAAATATAACAAAAAAGTGAGGTAGTGTTCATTTTGGAATCGGATGGCAGAGGGGAAGAAGCTGTTCCTGAATCGCTGAGTGTGTGCCTTCAGGCTTCTGTACCTCCTCCCTGATGGTAACAATGAGAAAAGGGCATGTCCAGGGTGATGGGGGTCCTTAGTAATGGCTGCCGCCTTTCTGAGGCACCGCTCCTTGAAGATGTCTTGGATACTATAGGGGCTAGTACCCAAGACGGAGCTGACTAATTTTACAACTTTCTGTAGCTTCCTTTGATGCTGTGCAGTAGACCCCATCCTCCTACCAGACAGTTTTTGCGGTCTGTCAGAATGCTCGCCGTAGTACATCTGTAGAAGGGTTTGAGCCTTTCAGGTGACAGACCAAATCTCTTCAAACTCCTAATGAAATATATCTACTGTCTTGCCTTATTTATAGCTGCATCGATATGTTGGGACTAGATTAGATCTTCAGAGGTCTTGACACGCAAGAACTTCAAATTGCTCCCTCTCTCCACTATGATCCCTCTATGAGGATTGGTTCGTATTCTCTCGTCCTCCTCTTTCTGAAGTCCTCAATCAGCTCTTTGGTCTTACTAATGTTGAGTACAAGTTTGTTGTTGTGACACTACTCAACTAGCTGGTATATCTCACTCCTGTCTGCACTCTTATCTCTATCTGAGATTCTGCCAACAATGGCTGTAAATCATCAGCAAATTTGTAGTTGGCATTTGAGCTATCCCTAGCCACACAATCATGGGTATAGGGAGAGTAGAGCAGTGGACTAAGCACACACACCTGAGGTGTGCCAGTGTTGAATGTCAGCGAGGATTATTACCAATCTGCACAGATTGTGGTCTTCTGGTTAGGAAGTCGAGGATCAAATTGCAGAGGGAGATACAAAGGCCCAGGTTCTGTAGCTTATCGATCAGGACTGTAGGAATGATGGTGCTAAACACTGAGCTGTAGTCAACGAAGAGCATCCTGACATAGGTGTTTGTATTGTCCAGGTGATCTAAGGCCATGTGAAAAGCCATTGAGATTGCGTCTGCTATAGACCTGTTGTTACAATAGGCAGATTACAGTAGGTCCAGGTCCTTGCTGAGGCAGGAGTTGATTCTAGCCATGACCAACCTCTCAAAGCATTTCGTCACCATAGACCTGAGTGCTATTGGATGATAATCATTAAGGCAGCTCACACTGCTCGTCTTGGGCACTGGTATGATTGTTGCTTTTGAAGCAGGTGCGAACTTCTGACTGTAGTAGTGAGAGGATGAAAGTTATGCAGAGAGTCAGCTGGGTGTTCTTACAATATATTTAACTAGTATCTAAATGAGCACTTAAAATGCCAAGGCAAGGAAGACTATGGACTAATGGTAGGTAAGTTAGTACTTAATGGTTGATATGGACATGGTGAATCAGAGGCAATTACAGTTGTAAATGTTTCCTTGCAACATTTGTGCCATTGTGTCCTTCTTTGGATGTTCAATTAAGCTGCACTGATTGGCATGAAAATTTGACATTCTGCATTCAACCTAAAACATTAATAACAGTGCTCGTCTCAACTTTATATAACAGTTTCCACTTCTATACTTGCCCTGTCCTGTTGCTGCTAAAATCCTTATACACTTTCTTCTTATCTAGACATTGTTTCCAAATCCTCCCAACCTGAAAGTCATCTACCTCTTGTGCTCTAATCTTTGTTGATCCACCTACCTTAGTTTAACATTTCCCTAGGGACATAATATTTTTAATCTTCAAATCCAAGTTTCTTCACATTCTCCCTGCATGCTCCTCAATAACAATCAATATGCTTACACCATTCAAGTATTTCCAGCCATTGGCCTGGAAGTGTTATGTATCCTATTCTGTTCTCCTTTGGTGGCAAGGCTTCAGTTCTATGCAATCACTTCATAATTCCCTTTACACAATTCATTGCTTTTTTAAAAGCCATCTTCTGCAGTTGTTCTTTCAATGCCTCTGCAAATCCCCCCCATGAAATATTGGGCTTAATTCCTTGTTGAAGTACTTTGGGACACATTAATGATGCTTTGGTGACTCAATGTCTGCTCCCTATGGACCACCCCACGGGAGGCAGCATCTTCTCATAGTCAGATTTGCTCAGGTAGAGGATTTTAATATGAAGAAAGTTGGCGTTTGCTTCAAATATTATTAATCCAAATAAAAGTTGTTTTGGCAATATTCAACTGCGCCGTGGACAGAGGTTAATACACAATCGATGCAGACAAATCTACTAGAACAACAGTTTCTACTTTCAGGTGTCTGTGATGGATGGAACTTGGGAATATGTGACAAAAGGGATATGAATGCAGAGTAAACTGGGTTGACAATGAGACAAGTAAAGGGAAAATAGGGAAATCCAAAGGAAAGGTTAATGGAAATAGAATCATACTCGTGTGTACTTAACAATTTGAGATGATCATTCCATTATCCCAATCAGACTTCAGTGAAATGAAATGTAAGTTAACTGTCTGTTCAACTTTAAGCACGGATTTCCTTTTTTTTCCCTCTTGTTTATGAACTACCAAAATTGGTCTCTGATGTCCCTACATTCATTAGTGTTGCTGTATCAGCTAGGTTGTCAAGGGTGATAAAACACTTTATGGGACAGCCACAATTCTACTTCTATGTTGATTATAGAATTAAATCAATACAAAGCTTATAGCCCAAGGAAGTCTTATATAATGAGTCTGAGGTTGAATTAAGTATTTTCTGCAAAGCAGAAACCGGCAGGAAAAAATCAGGTTTTGGCACTGCACATTAACCTTTTCTACAGATCACTGCTAATAGGATTTTAAATATTTAATAATATGGTAAGTTTATCTTTGAATATACTTTATAATAAAAAGAACATTTTTTTAAAACTCAGGACTTGGTGTTTTACTTGAGCTAACCTGGATTATCGTGATGAATCGCATTTAATTATGTGAAATCAAGTGTTGTGGGCTTCTCACTTAGTAAATTGTTTGTGTTTCAGTTATGAATTATAAGATTCAAATTCCCTTCTATTAATTTTCACATTGCTGAAGCCCTTCCTGGATTACCTGAAAGATTTGACAACCGTGTTCATAAAATCAAAAGCTTATGTTCAATTAAGTGAAACCCAGAAGTGGAACGTTGTGGTTCATATAGATACCAACAACTTTATTAACTTGGAAGATATTAGTAATGTTAAGGAGCATTTAAACTATATTTAAATGTACTTATGCCCTTTTTTATACATAGTATGGTTATGAATGGTTACAAAACAGACTTAATCAAAGTACATGAGTACATGCTCATTATTTTTTTCCAAGTAAATCAAGCTGTCTTAATTCTCTTGTAGGGTTAAAAGTTAATTCCTCAGTTAGAAAAGTTGATTGCACAAAACTTATATAATTTCTCTGTTTAGTTACATATAAGATGAACCTTAGGCTGTTTCGAAGAAGTATGACTGAAATGTTCTAGTGGAAGAAAAATTGGAGCCTGTTGGCAGCGTCTTCCAACCCAGTTTAATTGTGCGTTTGTCAAAGCAATTGGCTGGCTGGTGGCGTAGTGGCATCAGCACCGGACTTCGGAGCGAAGGCTCCCGAGTTTGAATCCAGCCAGCTCCCTTGCACGCTTTCCATCCGTGCTGGGTTGAGCATCAAACTAGCAACTTGGCCTTGTAAAAATGAGAAAGCCTGCTAAAGAAAACGCCCTCATGACGGCATCCCGATGACTCCACTCAGAGTTAAGGGCTTTCTTCTTCTCTTCTTCAAAGCAATGGAGATGGTAGTTAAAAATTCCAAAACTAATTTGGTGAGAATAGATCAAAAAAGATTGGGAAAATTACATGTTTTTTCAGTACTTCTAAAACACCTCCACAGGAGGTGAACTGATTCATGTCATGTGATTTTTGTACACATTTCATAAATAGATTACAATGTTTAATAGGTGACAGGACTACCCAATTTTTCTTTGTTTACATGCAGCAAGGACATTTGGGCGACGAAGAGGTAAAGTAACTTTTAATACTCAAGTGTTTGCTTTCCAATCAAATAACATTTCAATGCTACACTGGAGTGATTAACATTTTCCAGTTGCTTTTATTAACTTCTGGTTAATTACCACAATTTTAATTTACTTTCTCACTTTTTGGGATTACCACGAATACGAAAGTGAACATCAAGTGGTTTTGAAATTAGATGTTTCCAGTTCGTTGATTTGAAAATCATTTCAGAAGTTCAGACAAAATCAATTTGTATTTCTTTTAAAGATTCAGAAATCTAATGGGGTTTTAATTGTGACCCAAGAAATTTTGTTCATGAGCAGTTAGTTTGATAAAAGTTCTGAGATCTCCTTTGAATCTAGTATTTAGTTTCCTAAAATGTACTTGGTTTTGTTGTTTAAGTTTTTTATACATTTGATTTATGGTGTTCAGAGGGAGGTGTTGAGTGCAAATCAAATGCTTCCCCACACAAGAGAGACGGGGTCTATAAAAGAATATCCCATGTTTCCACTTGAGACTTTAATGCCTTCTCACTGTATCCATCTGGACAGTGTGAGTAGCAGAAAGAAATTAGGAAAAGGATATTTCAAACCTGGGGAGGAACCAATATAAATATTCCTAGTATTTCCTTATAACTTCCACTTGATTTCCATTTAATTGGGTAGCATGAAGGTTTGCAAGATGCACCTTAAGTTGCTATAGTCAAAACCATTCAGGAACACATTCCTTGTCTACTACAGTAATCCAGAAGTCTACAACTATTCCCTTGTAGTTTATTCAGAGCAAGCCACCAAAATTGAAACTTTTATGTGCTTCTATTTTAACGCACTTGTCCAAATGATTTAATTGAGTTACTTAACTGCTGTGTCTTCAATTTGTTTACCTTAATTGAGGGTATATGAAATTTACATTAAATATATACTAATTTAAATTTAAAAGTCATACATAGACGCTAGAATATGTTAAGGCATGTAACTTGGGTCAAGAATCTGTGCGTGATGCTGTATTTATAAAAGGATAAAAGAATCACGGTAAGTTAATGATTTAATTTGGGCATTTTAACTCATTTGTGGTATCAGAAATAATGGTTGATATTAATCTTTTGTTTTCTTCTGGACTGGAGTTGAGACTAATGGGCATAAACATTAGTGACAGAAGCAAATTTAGGAAACACTTCCAAACATACAGGATAATGGCCGTTCGGAAAACTACCACAAGTAACAGCTGATTCTTGGTCAGTTATTAAATTTAAATCTGAGAGTGATTTATTATAAATGAAAGTCATATGGATTTGGTATCAGGTCACAGAACAGTCAAGCTCTTAATAGAGCAGCAGCCTTGAAGGGCTGAACAAACAAAACCTGTTCCCTGTATTCCTATGTTGCTAGATCAATAGATAGCTTGCATTTTTGAAATTTAAGCTTTGGTGAGTTTTATTCTAATGTTTAAAAAGTTTGTCATCTAGCAATTTCCATGAAAAGTAGCAACTTTGCTTAAGGAAGGTTCTTAAAAAGCTCCCAATGGAACTTAACTCTGATACTCATACCATGTTAGCAACATTCACTTAGATATAAGATGAAAAGTGTTCAAACTGTATCTCAGACATTGGTTACCAGTAAATTTATTGCGTATTGGTCGATGTCATATTGAATCTCCTTGCAGAGGTTTATTCTACCTGAAACAACATTGCTGCACAAAATTCTGCATGGAAATCTAGCTAAGATCTGTCTACTTAGCCAAGTACATGTTGATGAGATTTGCGACTTAAACACTATAGGACGATATTTATCTACCTTTTAAACTTCTTTGCTATTCTAAAATAGTTAATTTTCTGTTGCCTACATAATATGCACATCCTGTGGTTAAAATATTAATTTTTAAATAAATTAATTTCAAATATTATTTGTGAAAGAACTGTCCACAGAATATTCACAGCTATCTAGGTTCTTGCCTAAAGTGACTCCTGGGCTTAATAATTTAACAATCAGAACAAATTTGGGAATGCCTATCGAGGCCTGCTAAATCTCTGTAACATTAGCAAGTGTTTGTTAGCACAATTCGCTTATGGAACCTTGAATGAGATGCTGGAAATGCAACAATTGCTGCTTGTGGAGCCTTACATTGCAGTGATATGTTGCAATTGAAACTGGTGCAAAGGGAAGCAATTGGATGGATATTTCTTTCTACCCTCAATTAATTGTTAATACTTTTTAAAAAAATTGCTGCCGCGAATTTTAAAGTTTTTGAAGATAGCTTCTAAAATTACATAATTACATGGGCTGGCTGGAATTAAATGGTTGAAACTGTTGATGATTATATTGCTATTTCTCCATTCAGTTACATGAATGCTGAAGCAGTTTGCTTGACATGGGAATGTTTGACTTCAAAATGGATTTACGTGCATATCTCGAACATTTTAGTCAGCAGATTTTTTAAATTTTCAGTGCAAACATAATGTCAACAAGCTTCTAATGGCCATTTTCATATAGCTTTTAATATTCTTTCAGTATGGATCCAACAGTTAATTGGAATTGAGCAATTCATTAACTGTGCATTGCTACAGGGATACTTATCTTCTTCCTTTTCCCTTCCAAAGAGTTTGTTGCAAATTACCACACTTTGATTATCTTTTTAACTTGGTGTTGAACTTTAAATAGACTGTAGAATCGAGATATTTTCAATTAAACTTTCATACAACACTGAAGTTTCTAAAATTTTTCACCTAGAAGTTTAGGTCTTCCTCAAGTTTTGTTTGCTTTCTTTTTGTGACAAACAGCTGTGATATTTTTGAAAGAAGCATTCTGAAGGAAATTATGAACTTCCTTTTTTAACTGAACCAATATCACATTTTAAACACTGAGAAACAGTGTATTAATATGACCTGTAATTAAAGAAAATATATTTTTCCTCAGTTGCATCTTCACGCTGAGCATTCACAAAGTTAATGATGCAAAGTTTAGGCCTGTGGGAGAGATGGGAAACATCAGCTGAACTTTCAGAGTAATTTTCAGGCTTGTTTTCACTAGATAGAAGTGTAATCTGTTTTTCAGGTCGTTCTTCACTCTTTCCTATTGAAGATGGCTTTCTTGATGATGGTCATGGTGACCAGTCTCTGACATCAGGTTTAAACTCTCCAACCCGCTGTCAGAATGGTGAAAGGGTGGAACGTTATTCACGAAAAGTCTTTGTGGGAGGTCTACCTCCAGATATTGATGAAGGTAATTTTAACTCTCAGTGTTATTGTGTGGAAGTAATTTTGGTAGCTTTAATTTTTTTTTGTAAAATCCTGTTCATGATGTCTCCTGTAGATGAAATCACAGCTAGTTTTCGTCGATTTGGACCTCTGGTAGTGGATTGGCCTCACAAAGCTGAAAGCAAATCGTATTTCCCACCTAAAGGTAATGAACTAATCAAACTCTTGAAGAGACGTGGATTTATATTTGAAACTTGTACATTGTAATTTGTTATATCTGCTATTACCAATTTAATTAGCAAAATATCTGCTGGATGTATGTTATAAATTAAAGTCTGTTACAATATTTGTAGAAGGAAAGATGTATTTCTGGTGTTATATTGGGGAAATGCATTTTGATGTGTGCTTCATCCTTGTAAAGGAACCATGTGTCACATTTTGTGTAGTGAGCCAAAGCCATTATGATAATGACAGTTGTTTCCAGATGTAAATTTGTGTACTGTGTATTAGCTGTGTGTTTTAGTGTGCCTCTCATGTTCTCTTTAATATAAGCACACTATTTCTTGTTTTTTTTCCTATTTTTCTTTTCCTTTTTTTTCTCCTTTCTGTGTCTCAGGCTGTCTCATTATCTTCTCTTCACTCACACACACAAATACATTCAGATTCTATTTTTGTGTCCTCCCTTTATCGAAATCCTGATGAAAACTGTTCTTTATTCATGAAAGGTGGCTGTTGTGCAGGTCATGTTCTTTACGGCATTTATCAGCATTAGTCTGGTGGAGGAGGAAAAGTGGCAGAAAGTGCATACGTAAGATGTGGTTGACAGTTTTAATAATGTTCTTCTTTTTCCACAATATTCTGAATTCCAAATTGGTTTTGGTTGCTTGGAAACCGCTTCTAAATAAGATTTATCTGTTGACCATTGCAATTTGCTCTTTATCATGCGTCCAGGTCTTGAAATATGTTGAGGAATTGGATGTAAATCATTTGTAATGGAGCAGAGTAATTATTTGCTGGTGAGCATTTTCAGTAGATGATTTGAACTCATTGCAAAATATTCTTAGGCATGGAAAGCATTGGACGAGGATTTACATTTCGCAGCCTGAGATTGAATTACAATGTGGTATGTTATTCTGGTGATGAATGTGATGTGGAAAGCAATTTCCACCCCAGTTACCAGTTGCTAGTGCTGCTAATTTAAAATAGAAGGTATGAATAGACAGTAATAAATGATCTGGGTTATTTATAACTAGGTTCAGTTGCTGTTGGAGTCCATTAAAAGATTCAATAGTCTGGTCTTGGTATTTTATTAGCACAGTTGTATGTATTCATTCAGAAAGCTCACTGATCGACAGTAATATTTTTTAAAAGATGATGACCTGTAATAAGGAAAACGTTGCAAAAAAACTTCAGTAATTCTGCTCAATAAAAATTGGTGCTGAAGGTTTTGAACATTATTGGCTATGATGGAATTTTGTAAACAAGTGATAGCAGTAGTTTAGATGCCTTTGCATCTCCCAAATCTGACTTTAAAATTAGTAAATACCTATAAGTGCATCTAGCTGGTGCCTTTAAGAATTTCATGGACAAGTAACCTATTATCTACCACGCAAAAGCTCTTGGATCTGTTATTAGAATTTGTGTTCCACATGCACAAATATATATTTCATAATTTTACATTAATACCACATTAGCACTGCAGTCACGTTATGTCACTGCCTTGGGTTATTTGCGGTTGAGTATAACTATTCATAGGCTATCAATATGGCTGGAGGGTGCAGAATTGCTTGCGTGCTTACAACCATATTTGACACATCATGTTGAAAGAGCTTGAGCTTTGAAGCTTCTGTCAAGTCACATGCCTACATAATTTGCAATGCAGGCACGCAAGTTACCAGCTGAATAACAGATTCTTTTCCAGAACAGTAGAAAATTTTCAATAGAAATGTATCATTTCAAAGTGTTGTGCACAGGAGTATTTAAATAGTCATTTAATTAAGTTCGGAAGACCAAATTATTTTTAATTATTTCTGCAAATTTAACTTTTCATTCTGATATTATCACACTTACTTTGTCATTTCATTTTAGAATGGAACCCAGCCAACTTTATAGAGGGGATATTAAATATTATTTTCATCACACTAGCTATACTGCAGGGTGTTAGGCTGGGGAGGGGGTGGTTGGTAGTAGATGATATGTGGACTCTGGACTATTCAAGGCTAATCCTTACACAGATTTAGGGGAGCAAAGCATTAGAAAGTCTTAGATGTTCTGTTAAGGAGCTGCCACAGATCTGACTTGCAAATAATCTCTTCCGAGAGTATTTTTGCATGAATGTTCAAATACTATTGGTTGTAGTGCCCATATACTTTGAAAATGTTTAGTTCTGCCAAACTCGACCTTTCCAGTTGCCTGAAAAACTAAGCTTATTTTAAGTAGCTGCAAACTAGCAGACAAGGAAAATAATTCCTTAAAGAAAGGGATGAAATCTGTATTTTCAGCCCGAAATGTCAGCTGTTTATTTCCCACCATAGATGCTGGCTGACCTGCTGAGGTCCTCCAGCATTTTGTGTGTGTTGCTCAATTCAATCTGTAACACTGATCACAAATAAGATGATGAGCAGTTTAATAAGGGCAAGCACATTTATAGCATGTAACATGTCGCTCTGTGTTCCATTTAAGGCTATTAAGTAATCACAGGGATCATATATCAATTGAGGAGTTGCTACTATTAACACTGGGTGAGTGCATAAGCACGTCATTTCTGAGTGTGAAGCCATTTTGAGACCATCCTTTGATATTAGACTGAGTGAAGTTTGTTTGTAGTTTGTTCGTAGTGTTTTTTTAATATAAATAAAAAAGAAACATGGTATGAATGTGTTATGATATTTTAGAAGACCTATTTGTTGTTCACAGTGTTAGATGGTATTGAATGTTTTGGCAACTAAGTTATGTTTTAATCCAAAATATATAGAAAATAAGCTGAAGATGGGGAAATCTAGTCAATGAAGACAGCTTCTGTTTTAAATATTCTTTGTATAAAAAAACACAAATTGTGAAGGTAATCAAAGGAGAATTTTAATGGCACAGGAGGGGAGCATAATTTTCCAGGCTTTGGCCAAATGTGACGGAATGGGGCTGACTAGATTGCTGCACAGAGAGCTGATACAGTCTTAATGGGCTGATTGGTCCCCTCATGTGCTTAATGATTCTATTCTATATTCAGTGGCCCCTTGGGTACCTGCTGTATCTAATAAAATGGACACTGATTGTTTGTTCATGGTCTTCTGCTGCTGCAGCCCATCCACTACAGAGTTCGACGTGTTGCCTGTTCAGAGGTGCTATTCGCTGTGCCACTGTTATAACGCATGGGTTATTTGAGTTAGTATTGCCTTTCTCTCAGCTTGAACCAATCTGGCCATTCTCCTCTGATTTCTCTCATTAGCAAGGTCACCCACTGGATTTTTGTTTGTTTTTTGCACCATTCTCTGTAAACTCTAGCAACTGTTGTGCATGAAAATCCCAGGAGATCAGCAGTCTCTGAGATACTCAAACCGCCCTGTCTGGCACCAACGATCATGCCACAGTCAAAGTCACTTGCATCACATTTCTTCCCTGTTCGGATGCTTGATCTGAACAACAACAGAACCTCTTGACCGTATCTGCAGGCTTTTATGTATTGAGTTGCTGCCACATGATTGGCTGATTATTTGTTTGCATTAACGGACAGGTGTACCTAATAAAGTAGCCACTGAGTGTGTATTCAGAACTCGCTGTATTGAGCAGTGAATTAAACCAGCAGGGCCAAACTGGATATAGCAAAGAGCCAGGAGTAATGCAGTGAGGCAACTTTGGAGCAGGGGCATGTGTCTGGGAGTACAGAGATGCACTAGCAATGCAGAAGTTGGTATGTACTCAGAGGATGGGACTGCTGGGGGGAGGGGGTGGGGAAGAACCAACACTTGCAAATAGTGTGGAGTGCCTGCTATTCATTGTGAGATGGGGCCTATTATTGAACGCCAATGTTATGCCTTGTAAATCAAACAGGATTGGAATTCAAAGCAGGAGCCAGAGTTGAGAGGAAGGAGAATAGTGGGACTGAGACTTTATTAATTATTCTTCCACTCAGCCCTAATAATCAATAAAGCTGGATTTACAATTGTGGGCTAGGAAACAGAAGTTAATTAATTATTGACACTAATTAATGCCTTGTGTACTTTTATTGCTTATTAGTGAGCATCATTGCTTATTGGGGCACCATAGTAGCATAGCAGTTCGCACAACGCTATTACAGCTCAGGGCATTGGAATTTGGAGTTCAATTCCAGCTCAGTCACTGAGGGGTTTGTGTGTGGGTTTCTTCTGGGTGTTCCAGTTTCCTTTCCAACTGGTCTGCGCAAATTGCCCTGTAATTAGTCTGGGGTTGGAAATGGTTGTGTTGCTGGGCAGCGCAGCTCATTGGGTTGGAAGAGCCTATCCCGTGTTGTACCTCTAAATAAATAAATAAATCTTGAACTTGCTCATGTAAAGTATTAACAGCAGCTTTTCATTCTGCGCTGGAAGTTGAAAGGAACTTGACTGAGTAGTTTTGGGTTCAGACGATGTACCAAATGGTTGGGATTCTAAGAGCTCTAGAAGTTAATGGACAGGTTGGAAGTTTGATTAGATACTAGCTAGGGAAAGTAATATCTAATGATTTAACTCTCATTTGCATCAATAGCAAATGTGCCTGTTTAACAATTAGTTAATGGAGCATATTCTTTGCAGCTTGGATGAATACATTTAAAACAGAGGTTGATAGGTTCATGATTATTAAGGATGTCAAAGATTACGGGGAGAAGGCAGGTGAATGAAGTTGAGATCGAAACTATAGAATGCAGAGAATATTTGATGGGCCAAATGGCTTAATCTTCTCCCATGTCTTATGATCTGCTGATGAGATGGTGAGATCTGTGTTTTTTGATCAAAATCATTATTGAAATACTACTTTAATGCTGAGGCATATGTACGCCTAGTTTTATTAATCCTTATTTGGACACAGCCAAGTGAAGGTCTTATTTGTAATGTTTGTACATTGGCCAAATGTTTTCCCAGATCATCTGGGTTGAAGGTAAGAATTTGAAAAATTTAAACAAAACAACTTTTAGGATTAGGACTGGCTGGAGAAGGGTCTTGGCCCAAAACATTGTCTGTTTATTTCCGTAATGCTGCCTGACCTACTAAGCTACCCCAGCATTTTGTGTGCATGGTGTCTTAGGATCAGTTTCTGCATTCATTTATTGGTTGCCTAAAATATGCCCGTCTTGTTTGTTGATATTTCAAACAAACTGTTACAAATTTGCTATCTTCATCTGTACTCCTAGAGGTCCAGAATGAGCCCAGAATTCCTGAAAAAGGCCAGGATCTCGGTCAGCTGGAATATCTGCCCTCTTTAGCTGTGCATTTGCACCAAAGAATCTTGTTGGAGTAGCCATTTGTTGAATGAAGGCTGATTCAATACTTCCACGATGATCTGACCCACTGCAGGGAAGGAGGACGTGAATGGGAATGACAGTTGGGGAAAAAAGGGGGCAGAATTAGAAATAATTCTTTAGGGTGGGGAACGTGCCAGCATTGATAGAAAGGCAGTTAGCAGATAGAGATAGAGAGACGTCTTTGTTTAAACCAAGAGAGGCGATTGCTAGGATATACCAGAAGAAGAAAATTTGGAAAAAGAAAAATTGGGTTGGTTTCAGTATCTTTGAAGACCAGAAATTAGGTAGTTTCTGAACTAAACAGAATGGAATGATTTATGGCATCTCTTGGAGAGGCTGTTGAAAATCCCAGCAGCAATTTACTTTTATTCTCCAATGTAAATGAAAAAAAAATAAGCCAACAATGATATTTAAAAATTAACCAATGTCTCAAAGTAAAGTACTAAAAGTGGAATTAATTTATAGCGTGAAACTTAATGTTTAATCTTTGAACTAAAACCTGTAATTCTTTTTACATAAGAACATAAGAAATAGGAGCAGGAGTAGGCCATTCAGCCCATCAAGCCTGCCCCGTCATTCAATAAGGTCATGGCTGATCTGTCCGTAAACTCAGCTCCATCTACCTGCCTTTTCCCCATAACCCTTAATTCCCTTACTATGAACCTTGAGAATTGTACAACTAATTTTATGTGTGTTTTAATATCTATTTCCAATTGGGTTATTACATGCTTTTATTCACTAATATGATTGAACAGGGTGATGCTCTAGCTTGATTACAAATATCCCATTTTGGATATTGACAATTTTGTTAAGAGGCTAGAAATCAAAATCAAGTTTATTTTCCAATGTATGTATAATGCAAATAAAAGCTCATTTGCTACAACATCACAGGTACATAATTATCAGATAAACAACGTTTACCAGAAAAATATAATTGTATTGAATTGACTTTATTTTTTATACCTGTCACATAGGTGAGTAAAATCTTTACTTTAAGTTAGCAACATAAGTTATACAAAATGAAACAAGAAAGTACACAAGTAGAACAAGTAAAGTCCATTGTAGTGCGAAGTGGTCAAGTTATGAGGAGAATTTGAACACCCCACAGTGCAGTGGAAACTCAATGACAAGTTTACAAAGCTATGCAACACAAGCATCATTTTCCTTGGTTTCGTTGCTGGTTAGTATCATAGTGCAGCATGTTGTATTCTGTCTCCAAAGTAAAACTCAATTTTTAAAAAAGCAATTAAATTTCCAGAATACTATCCACTGATTCTCATTAAATGCTACTTACTGATGTGGCTTTCCAATTAAATTCGTTTAACTTAGTCAAAGACTCTGCAAACAGATTGTCCGACGCAAGTAGGTGAAATGAGGGTTCAGATTTGTCTGCTTAATGTAAAAGTGATGTCCATGTGTGTGAACTTGCCAAAGGGGACAACAGAAACCGATTGTATCAGTCAATCTGAGAAAGCCCAGTGAGCAAGAATGATTGGAATGGGGCCATGGGAGGGAGGACGACTGTGGGGCAAGAGGCTGGACAGACAGAAAATTCACTGTCAGCTTTCCTGTTCATTTGTTCCTGAGTTGTCAATTTTTATTTGTGTATCACATGCTCCTTTTTCCACAGTAGAACCAAAAAAATAGAAAATGAAAACCTGAAAGTTCAAAAATCTGAAATGGCAGTTCAAAAGTATTCATCTCCCTTTACTCAGGACATAGTTGAACCACCTCTCACGGTGATTATGGCCAGTAGTCTTTTTGGATCAGTCTTTTTTAGCTTTACACAACATGATAGAGCAAGATTTGCCTATTTCTGCTTGCAGAATTGCCAGCCTAGTTGGGGAATGGAGGTGGACAGCAATCTTGAGATCTTGCTAGAGTTGTTCAATTGGGTTAAGATCAAGACTGTGACTGGGCTACTCAAGGATATCAATTTTCTTCATTTGAAGCCACTCCAAGGTTACTCTGGCAATGTGCTTTGGTTTGTGGTCCTGCTGAAAGATGAACTTTCTCCTCAGATTAAGCTTTCTGGAAGAGACTATCAGGTTCTGTTTGTATTTAGCAGCATTCATCTTCCCATCAAACCCGACCAGATTTCCAGTCCCTGCTGTTGAAAAGCATCCCCGTAGCATGATGCTACCTCCACCATACTTTACAGTTGGGATGGTGTTACCTGGCTGATGTGTGGTATTAAATTAATGTCACATGAACTACGTAGTGTTGAGGCCTAAGAGTTCCACTTTAGTCTGATCTGACCACAAAGCCTTCTTCCACATCTTTACAGTACATTCTAAATGACGCTTTGCAAAGAGCTTACAGGCAAGGATACGCTTCTTTTTTTATCCAGGGCTTCTTCATTGCCATTCTTCCATATATATCCTTTTTGTGCAAGACCTTGGAGATTGTGGAGCCCTGAACTTCATCTCCATTTGCAGCTCACTCAGAAAGACCATTAGCATTACAGTAGCCTCTCTTATAAGTGCCATTCTTGTCCAGTGGCTAAGTTTAGAAGGGCGGCCTGACCTAGGCAGTGTGGCTGTGCTTTCATATTTTTCCCCACTTTTTCCTGATGGACTCCACTGAGCTCTGAGGTATGTTCAGTGCCTTTAAGGTGGTCTTGTACCCTTTCCTAGATTTGTGCTTCTCTATTATCATTTCCCTGACTTGCCTTGAATGCTCTTTTATCTACATTTTGGTTTGGTCTATTGAAAATCTACTATGGTGTTGGACCTTCCAGAGAGAGGATGCATTTATTCAAGTGATCCTCCAATTTTCTACAACAAATTGGGTGAGTTGGTAAGGAAATATACAGTATTGCATCTGAGGAAAGTTAGCACAGTAATTACAAAGGGAATGAATGCTTCTTCATCTCACAACTTTGGTTTTCAATTTTTTAGTAAATTGTTGACAGGTTTTAGAATTTCTCTTTTGATTTGACATGTTTTGCAGATTAGCTCAAAATCCTACTTCAATATATTTTAAATTTAGAAGATGAGATAACGATGTGTGAAAATAGTTGTGTGGGCTGAATACTTTTTCAAGGCACTGTATGTAGTATTTGACCTGTGCGTAGTCGCACTGTCATGAATGTTGAGAGCATAGTGTAGTGGGCTAAGTGTGAGTCTTTGAGTTATGAGCCTTGTATGTCTGGGTTGATAGTGAGGAGGAGATGCTCATCCACACAGAATGTGTTCTCTAATAAGAAAGTTGATAATCCAGTTGTGCAGGGTGTCACAGAGGTCCAGCTCAGATTGGTTAGTAGTTCAGAGGGAATGATAGAGTTGAACGCTGAGCTGTAATTGATAAATGTACGCCTTGTAGTTGTTCAGGTGGTGCAGAGTTAGAGTGGAGTTGCTGTAGTTTGTAGATGAACCTACGAGGCAATTTGGCTGCTGTGACCTAATTCAAGCTTAAATTAATACCCCTTTTATTGAAGAGTTGCTTTTGTTTTTATTTTCCCTATTAAACATTATAAAGGTTAAATACACTGTTACAGCCATGTCACCATAAAGACTGAGAGTGGCTCCCCGAGTTCAAACTCGGGGTCCAGTCTGCAACAGATCCTCATTTGAAAAAGAAACGGATAGCCCTCATTAGGCCAAGCAGCGTTCGTAAATGGAAACAAAAAAGCTGACGGAGATTTGTTGGAAGAGCCCATTTCTGAAATGTTAATGTGTTTCTTTCTCCATAATGCTACTTGACCCCCTCTGTATCTCCAGCACGTTGAGTGTTTTTTTTTGAAGCTCTGCATCTATAGTTTTCTCTTCCGCTTTGATCTTCCTACTTCATGCTTCAATCACCCAGTAGATCAATGTGGCCAGCTGCCTGAAAGACTCTAGATTTTGCATTTCTAAAAAAATGGAGATTAGTAAGGCTAAGAGTAGAAACAAATGTTGCTTTTATATTTTATATTCCTGTGTGTCATTCACTAACTGTGGAAGGGAGATTTTTCTTAAAGAAAAGCAGTGAGTGTCATCTTCATAGGAAGTTGCTTAACTCTTGCTGTCTACACCAACAAGTTACCAATATTTCATTGATATATGAACTTGCTTATTTCCTTTCAGCATTGATTGAACATTACTCTTCTATTCATAAATGGAAAGAGTGTAGATTGCTGTATTTCCCCGCCCTTATATTGACAGAATACTATACAGAACTGATGCTGTTGAGGGTGATTGATCTGATCATTAGCTTTTTGGAAACAGGTGAAATTCATATGTTTCTCACTAAAATAATGTTTAGTAAATTCACTTTTTGAATTAGCATTAGTAATGATGTGACACCCCCATTGAATATGATTCACTAAAGACTTATTTTTTTGTTAACCTAAAAAATCTTTTACTGATGTCCTCTGAGTATCTTCTAGGCCAGTGGTCCCCAACCACCGGGCCGCGAGGAAACGGTTTAATTTGGCGATATGAAAGGATAAGAGTCAGCTGCACCTTTCCTCATTCCCTGTCACGCACTGCTGAACTTGAACATCCCCCTCCCCCCGGGTCGGCTGTTCCGCAAGAATATCGTCAATATTAAATCGGTCCGTGGTGCGCAAAAGGTTGGGGACCCTTGTTCTAGGCTATCAGTCATTGGCTGATCATCAGCCCCGGATGAACCATGAGATCTGCAATCTGCTAAGGGCCAGATCAGTGGCATTCAGGTCCAGTGACCAAGTAAAATACAAGCGGTCTGAGTACGATCTTTGGAAAGCCACCTCACATGCGTAATGGCAATTCTGGACCAAGCTTAAATTACTGAAGGATGCTCGACAGCTGTGGCAGGGTTTGAATGCTATCTTCACCTACGAAGTGAAGTCAAGCAACATAGGTGACGACAAGGTTTCACTCCCAGTTGGGCTCGATGCCTTTTGTGCTCTCTTTGACCATCAAAATATGGAGGCAGCTTCACAAATTCTCACAGCCCTGATGACCCTGTGATTTCAGTCATGATGTGAGAGGGTGAAGCCATGCAAAGGATCCACCCCAGACAGGGTACCTGGCTGAGTACTAAAGCCCTGTGCTAATCAACCGGCTGGAGGGTTCACTGAGATCTTTAACCTCTCGCTTAGACAGTCTGAGGTACCCACCTGCTTCAAGCAGGCTTTAATTATTCCAGTGCCTAAGAAGATTGGTAACCCGCCTCAGTGACTATCATCCAGTAGATTTTACATCCAATGTGATGAAGTGCTTTGAAAGGTTGGTGATGAGACATATCATCTCCTGCCTGTGAGTCAACTTGGATGCACTCCAGTTTTCTTACCGATACAACAGGTCAACAGCAGATGCCAATTCATTGGTTCCTCAGTCAACTCTGGAACATCTGGACAGCAATGATGCATACATCAAAATGCTCTTCATTGACTAGAGCTGAGAATCCCCTCAAAACTAATCACTAAGCTCAAGACCTAGGTCTCAATACATCTTTGTGCAACTGGATCCTTGATTTCCTCACTTTCAGATCTCGGTCAGTTTGAATTGGCAGCAACATCTCCTCCACAATCTCCATCAGCACAGGTGCACCACAAGGCTGTGTGCTTTGTCTCCTGCTTACGTCTGTAAGGCTCAGCACAGCTTCAATGCCACATTTTTTAGTTTGCTGATGACATCGCTGTCATTAGCTGAATCGAAAGTGGTGGTGAATCAGCATACGGGAGGGAGACTGAAAGTTTGGCTGAGTGGTGCCACAACAACCTCTTACTCAACATAGCAAGACCAATGGGCTGATTATTAATTTCAGGAGGAGGAAACCAGAGATCCATCAGCCAGTCCTCATTGGGGGACCAGAGGTGGAGAGGGTCGGCAACTTTAAATTCCTTGGTGTTATTTCAGAGGATCTGTCCTGGGTCCTGCATGTAAGTGCCATTACGAAGAAGGCAAGGCAGCACCTCTGCTTCCTTCGGAGTCTGAGAAGATTGGGCAGGTCACATAAAACTTTGACAAACTTCTATAGATGTGTGGTGGTGAGTATATTGACTGGTTGCATGACGGCCTGGTGTGGAAACACCAATGCCCTTGAGTGGAAAAGCCTACAAAAAGTATGTTCTGGTCCATCACGAGTAAAGCCCTCCCCACCATTGAGCACATCCACAGAGAGTGCTGTCACAGGAGATTATCATCCTCATCAAGGACCCCACCATCCAGGCCATGCTGTCTTCTTGCTGCTGCCAACAGCATAAAGGTACAAGAGCCTCGGGACCCACACCACCAGGTTCAGGGGCAGCTATTATCCCTCAAGCATCAGGCTCTTGAACCAGAGAGGTTAGCTTCACTCACCCCATTACTCAACTGTTCCTGCAACCCAACGATTCACTTTCAAGGATTCTGCATTTCCTGATCTCAATAGATATTGCTTAGTTATTAATTAATTTATTATTGTTTCATTATTTTCTTTTTGTATTTGCAGAGCTTTTTGCATATTGTTTGTTTGTCCGTCCTGTTGGGTGTAGTCTTTCATTGATTCTATTGTGTTTTTGTATTTACTGCAAATGCTCGAAAGAAAATAAATCTCAAGGTTTTAGTCTGACTGTCAAGTTGACAGATGCCATCACTCCACCATACATTTGCCTTGGGATGTGGTGATGAACTTCTGTCTTCCACATACATTCATTTGGAACCGCTCTTTTAGCTTATGAACAAGACCAGGGAAAAGATTAGCGTTATTCACCTCATGACTGTGATAACTTCCCCAAAAAATTATCTTTCTGTCTGAGAAATTATTTGATAAAGAGATTATTTGCTATGCCTCTTGCGTTTTTTTTTCGACTATTAGGCTGTCTCTTTATTCATCACATACTCTGGTAAATTAATTTTTATCAAGCACTGAGCATGTTCAAAACAGATGAAGCCTGCATATTTACTGTGTTTTGGATATTTCAGAGTAGGAGGAACCAAAGGTGGGGTTATATTTATTTAGTACGTTTTATTTTGAACAAAGTAATTCCACATGTTTTCATTGTTGAACCAATTTATGAAAGGACACCCATTTCCCTGTAAAATGCATTTCTGTTCCAATTAGTTATCTGAATGACGTGAAGGCAAGGCAATATATCAAGGAGAAGATAAATCCTAATTGCTAGTTAGACATTGGAGAAGAAATACTCTGGCAACATGGTTGTAGCTCACAAAGTCATTTCTTTACTCCCCTCTAAGTGAAGGTGAAGGTGGCAGTGGTGGTGGGCAGCATCCATAGCAATTCCAATCTTAACCCAAGCAGTTCACAGGTTGGAAATGTGGCCACAAACTGAGTTCTCGCATGGCAGAAGATGCTGGTAATTATCAGCAAGTCCATCCTGCCATTGTTCCAAACACTCCTTCATATGTATGCACTGTACATAAGTCGGGTGTTTTTTAAGCTGGGGTGGATCTGTATTTTGTTGTGGGCTGAATCCAGCAGCATTCTATAAAATTACTGAGCCATAGAGCTCCTTATACCTATCTGAGCCTTCTGTCTCCTGTCAGCCATAACTCGCGCACATGAATAAAAAAAAAATTGAGTTTGGTACTTTTCTCCACAGATGCTGCCAGGCCTGCTGAGTTCCTCCAGCATATTTTGTGCGTGTTGCTTGGATTTCCAGCATCTGCAGATTTTCTCTTGTTTTTGTTTAATGCACTGTTTGCTTTTAAACTGCTAATGTTAAATAATTACTGTTATTTGTCATAATTCTGCAAAATTTTCAAATGTTAGGAATGTATCTTTTCATCAACGCCATTTGGAAATGATGGAAAGGCTGCCGGAGATATCTGCAGATGACATGCTGTAATCTTTTTCATCTTGAGTTTGACAAGAATTTGTCTACCTCTTCTTTAAAAATATATAAAAGCTCTCCTTCTCACCAAGCTGTCTAGTGGTGTAGTGGCATCTGCACTGGACTTCGAGGCGGATGGTCCTGGCTTCAAATCCGGCCAGCTCCTTGCACGCTTTCCATCGTGCTGGGTTGAGCGTCGAGCTAGCAACTCGGCCTCAAATGCTAAAGAAACAGCAAGGTTGCCACCTGATGCACCACAAGTAAGGGTATTTCAATATTTCATGACGCTCCGAAAGAAAGAAAGAAAGGAAAATTGCCTCACTGATCATAAATAAGTGACAGGTTTTATTAAGAACTGTGATCCCCAGACTCTACCACTTGCCAAACACCAGGGACAATTTACAGTGGATCATTGTGGTCGCAGTGAGACCCTGTAAAGTCTATAGCATGCAGGGTCAGAGGTCAGTATCAAGGCCAGGTTGCTGGAGCTTTAAGACATCAGCTTTACTGGCTATATAGCCTCTTTTATTTACAAATGGACATATTTTGTATCTACTCTTTTAAGTGTTTAATAAGAGGCTTCTATTTGATCGTCACTTATCCATTTCCATGTAAGTGAAAAGAGATGTACTCTCCTTGCTCTTTCCTGAGATACGTACATTGCAGACTTGCGGCAGCTAGAACTGTGTACGGTGCCACATGTCTGACCTTACCAAGGTTTATTGCAATTTTAGCATGGTTGCTCTACTTTTAAATTCAGTCACATTAGAAATAAACCTTGACTTTTTTATTGTCTTGCTAGTCAATGACACAACTTTTGCTGATCATGTTCTGTGGTCCTTTGTCACTCTGTCCCAACTAAAATAGCATCTTGCTAGCAATAAATGACCTCCCTGTTCTTTATCCAAAAGCAGTACCTCACACTCAGCTTCACTGACTAATTCTGCAAGTTTGTTAGTGTTCTCCTGCAATTTGTTCACATTTGTATTGACAGATTCCACAGTGCCATATGTAAATCATTAATGTAAATTGTGAACAGCAACGGTCCTGCACTAACCCTCGTGGAAAACTTCTACCCACCTTCCTCTATCCCACTCTCTTTCAGTCCTGAAAGCAGCTGCTAATCCATTTTGTTTCTAGTCCCCTGCCTTCTCTGACCTAATTTCATCAAGGAAGTTTTTCATACATCTGTCTAACTCCTCCCATGACAAATCTGGGACTAGCTCTATCCACAGTTTTCTGGGATTACATTTCTTTCAAATAACCAATCGCCCATGGTACAATATTACCTCTGCTGTCTCTTCACTCGATTCCTCTGAAATGTGTGGCTCTCTTATCCACAAGTTTCATTAATTTATTTAATATATCTCTCTTTTTCTATTGAAAAGTCCCTACTTCATTATTCATCTCTTTGTCTAATTTCATGCCTATCCTGTTCCAACTCCCAGCTAAATATTTTGATTTAAAGTATTTGTCACCTCCCCATTTACTCTTTCTACTGAACCTGTGTTTCATCCCGTTTCAAGTGGAGGTTGTGCCTTTGATATTGTTCTTCCCTGCCCAAGAACTGGTGCTACAGTTTCTGACCGGCCCTTTCCTGGTCCAGCCCTTTAGCCATGCTGTTATTATCCCAATTTGTCAGTATTCCAGAGGTTGGTACTTCCGGTTCTACTTTTTAATAAGGAATTCCTTTGGCATAGGGGTTTCCAGTCTGGGGTCAATGGACCCCTTACTTAGTGATATAGAGTCTGGCAGATGGTTTGTTGTTTCAGATTCCAGCATCTGCAGTTTTTCTTCTCCAGTCTAACTCTTCACTCCTTGGAGTCTTTTCAGCAGGATCTCCTCTCTTTCCCTGCTTTATGATTATATAGTTCAAACACCTCGAGGCAGTTTTGCATATGCACAGTGCAAATTGAAGTTCAGTTATGTCAGATCAAACCTAAGTTTCGTTTTGCTAGCTCTATTAGATTAGAATAGATTATGAGAACACACAGTCCTCTCTTATTGTCATTTAGAAATGCATACATGCATTAAGAAATGATACAATGTTCCTCCAGAGTGATATCACAGAAAACAGGACAAACCAAAGACTAACACTGACAGAACCACATAATTATAACATATGGTTACAGCAGTGCAAAACAATACCATAAATTGATAAGGAACAGACCATAGGCACGGTAAAAAAAAAGTCTGAAAGTCCCGATCGACTCTCGAGTCCCCAATAGCAGGCGGCAAAAAGGAGAAACTCCCTGCTATAAACCTCCAAGGCACCAACAACTGCCGATGCCTTGGAAGCAGCCGACCATAGCCGACACTGAGTCCATCCATCCGAAAACTTCGAGCCTCCGACCAGCCCCTCCAATACAGCCTCCTGAGCGCCATCCCCTACCGAGCGCCTTCGACCTTGCCCCGGCCGCTGAAGCAAGCAAAGCCGAGGATTCGGGGCCTTCTGCTCCGGAGGTTCTGGTTACCACACAATAGCAGCGGCAGTGAAGCGGGAATTCCAGAAGTTTCTCTAGATGTTCCTCCGTATTCTCACATCTGTCTCCATCAAATCAGAATTGTGCACAGTACCCTACTTGACAGATTACAGATAGCATTCACCGGAGAGGCCGCGCGTGCTGCGTTGCGCCGCCATCTTCTCCTCCTCCTTTTCTATTACAGAAAAGACATGAAATGATTTAAGATCTACAGTCACGTCAATAAGCAACATTACCTTGTTTTAGGCTATTTGAGAAACCTGCCAATCTTCAAAATCGTCGGACTCCGGGCTACAGGCCATCCAGGTAGTGAATGCAGTTTCCCTTTAAGAAAGTGTGGCCACCGGCTTGGATTTATTGCAGTATCAGGGAGCACTGGTGAGACTGATGTCAATGAGTCCCAAGAGGAAAAGCCTTTCCACCATCTGATAATCACAAGGCAGGAGAATGGGGTGAATACCACCCTTGCCTGAATGGAGGCCGCTCTGATGACACTTGTAAATTAGTGGATGATATCACATGACTGGCATCACCCACCACCCTAAGCACTCATCCTCTCCATCACCAGAGCACACTGGCTATAACATGAATCATCTATTGAACGTCTTACTCTTGGAGCTTGTTACTTTTACCAGCAGGAAAATGGTGGTCCAAGAGGTGGCTCTCCACCAGTACCTTGTCAGCGGTGAAGTATGATATTGTCATACACTGGCTTTTTCAGTAATACACAAATCCTGAAAAGTAATTAAATAAACAAAACTGTTCTTGGTAATACTTCACAATGAGCACAAAAATTTTAAAGGTAATTGCAAGGGAATGCATTGTAACAATGTGTGAAGGTGATGCTCTGCAGTTTAATGACAGATTTAGGTAAAAAGTGATCTCAAGATGTGCAAATCGTTGAAAGTGTTGAACATTTTGTAAGGTATGAAATGAATCCAAGGTACTCGGAAATTTTAGGTTAATGTCCTCAAATTTAATGTGTAATGTTTATACCTTTTTTTGTATTTAATTCTCTCAAAACTGGTGCTGGATATAATGTTTGGCAGCTGTATTGCTTATCTTTAGAGTAATCATTTACTGTTGCTTTATCTCTTCTGTATTTTGTTCCAATATCTTAGGTGTCCCCTGTTCTAGATCTTTTACGTGTCCAGTTTCCCACTCCTTAAGTCATTTCTTTAAACACCAGTGTGTTTCATTTTTTCAATAGTTCTTCCAAGCCTCTGAAGTATATTGTCCTCTTTATTTTGAAGGTACTCAATGACCATATAAAAGATGTATTTTTGATCAGTGACAATCTGAAGTTGTAGGAAAAAGGCTGTGGGTGGATTGGAAATTGGGACTGATATCATCTAGTTATCCAGATATTCAGCAAGTGTTCACATTTTCACTGTAGGGTTCTTGAACATGGGCTCAACCCCTTTCCTTCCCTTTGTCAGGTCCCCTATTTTCTATTTTGCCCAGGGTGTTCCTCAGCCTATCTGAAACCCAAATGATGTGCTGGATGAAGATGCGTGGTGAAAGTCTTGTTGTTTGTTGGCTAAATAATGAGGTGGAGGGAGAAGTTGAAATAGTCATGGAATAAGCAAAGAGGTCAACACTTTCAGAAGACTGTATCACAACAGTTATGGGCCCTTTATTTAAGAAAAGATGCGTTGCCATTGGAAAAAGTTCAGAGAAGGTTCATGAGAATGATCCCAGAATGAAAATTAACGGATGAGGGGCCTTTGATGGCGCTAGACCTGTACTCGCTGGAGTTTTGAAAAATGGGGGGGGGATTATCTCATTGAAACCTATCGAATATTGAAATGTCTAGATCGAGTGGATGTGGAGAGATGCTTCCTGTAGTGGGCGGGGGGGGTGGGGGGGGGTGGTGTAGGACCAGAGGGCCCAGTCTCAGAATACATAGACATCCATTTAGAACAGAGATGAGGAGAAATTTCACTCACCAGAGGATGGTGAATCTGTGGAATTCATTGCCACAGATGGCTGTGGAGGTTAAGAAATTGGGTATACTTAAAATGGAGATTGACAAGTTCTTAATTTGTAAGAATGCCAAAGATTACAGGGAGAAGGCAGGAGAATAAATCTGTCATGATAGAATGGTGATACAGTTTTGATGGGCCAAATAGCCTAATTTTGCTTTTATGTCTTATGGTCTAACAGCTTTCTTACAAGAAGGTTGGTCAAGCCCTTGGAGCTTAAGTAGGTCAAGTAATACTTTGCCATAATGACCCTGCAACTGGCTTGGATCCATGTCCTTCTTCCCAGCTCCTGGCCTCCCTCAGGAGTTCCAGTGCATTAATTTGAACTGCAGGTGTACGCTGTAGAAGGAAAAGAGAATTTTGCAAAGTCATCTTTTTCTGTAGTGGCAGAAAATTAATTTAAGGCATTTCAAATCTTTATTAAGAGCACCGGTACTCCTATTTCTGGAATGAACAGCCAGATGGCCGGCTTCATCTCTGGTTGTGTAATTTTAAAAGTCAGTTTTAATTAAGTGATTTGCTATTTGTCAAGCTGTTATTAAGCAGTTGCAAGTATGCATTAAAATTTGGAGAACACTTCATCATTGTGTCAACCTTGGCTCAGTTGGTAGTGCACTCATCTCACCCCCCCCCTTCCCCTGCATACTCAAGTTCCATTCCACAGCCACACAGTTTGCTGCTCCTGTGCGGCAAGAGAGAGCACTGCAGCCTTGGAGATGTGGATATTTGACTGAGAAGCCCAATTTACTTCTCAGGTTTAGTTAAGATATCCTGAAGAATTATTCTGGAGGGTTATCTGTGGTCTTCTTCCCAACATTTATTCCTCAATCCAACTGCATACCTGCCCTTCGTTGCAGTGCTGTTTTTCCGCAGACTTTAAAAGTAATTCCTTAGCTGTGGAATTTACTGGAATATTCTGAGATTGTGAAAAGTGCTTTTTAAATACAAATCCATTATTTTGTTTATTTGGCTAAATTCCATGCATCACAAGTTTAACCTCTTTTAAACATTTGTGAACATTCCAGGTGTAAGCCACTTGATAGGCTGTTGGAATGATTTATATGTCTTGTTGTTCTCCACAGTGCGGACAGAACAAGATCCTGATCCAAATGTGCCTCACTTAGCTGTCGTTCTTCTCCTCGCGAACCTCCGTTGCCTTCACTCCTCCCAGTGCAAATTCTTGCCATCTTCTGAATCTACCTATTTTTGCCTCGTACAACCTCAGCCACTTTCTCTAACTCTGAATCACACCCCTTTTCCTGCAAGTGTCTAGGATCCTGTGGATCATTCCCTCTTGATTTTAGTCGTAATCGGGGAGCTTTCAATGCTTTTGATCTAAAAAAATACAAAAGTAAAATGTTGGAAACACCCGGAATGAGTGTTCTTCAAGATGAAATGTTAACTGTTTCATTTCCCATTCCACTGATGTTGTCTAACCTGCTTTCCAGCGCTTTAGTTTTTAAAAACATATTTCTAGAATCTGCAATTCGGATGTTAATAATACCACTTTAAATCTGTTTGGCCCTCTATCTCCTGCCGTATCAAACCCAAAGCGCTGGACTGCGTCGCACCTTGAATTTGTCACCTGTCACCTTCTTGTTAAAGCCCTTGGGGCTGCTTTTATGTTAAGGACATTGTTAATGCAAGTTGCTGCAATTTTATGACTTCTATATTGGCTTCATCATTTACATGTCATTTTTTTTTAAATTCTCTAAGGTTATGCCTTCCTGCTATTTCAAGAGGAAAGCTCTGTGCAGGCTCTGATCGATGCGTGTATTGAGGAAGATGGAAAGTTATACCTGTGTGTTTCAAGCCCCACTATCAAGGACAAACCGGTAAATGGATCTCCAGCTTAGTTCTGTACACCATCTGTTCTCTTTGTCATTTGCTGAGGCACTTAACCTGGGAATTATTCAGCTGTCTGCTGCCCCTCCCTAATGAATTAAGATTCGCACTGTATATTATTTTGATTATCCATTTACTGATGTATGATTTTACTTTTAGTAAAATTCAAAGATTGGGTCTTGAAAATTTATTAATCAATATTGAGCTGCATAGTTAAGCCTTTGTTTATAGTTTCCAGAACAATAAGCATGCAAAAAAGCTGCCTATTATTTGTTCTTCATAAGTGATCATTGTATCAGCATTTTGCTGTTGTTGTCTAAATGCATCCTAATCCCAAAAATTATATAAAATAAAAGGAAATGCACAATAAACTCTATTAGTTAGAAAATTACCCCAGCAATTTTCTAACAGTTTGAAGTCTCTTAGCTTTGAAGGAAAATGAATCTTAGCCATTTAAAATTTGAGAACGAAAGTTTCCAATTTTTTTTGGTATAATTTATGTTCTTTTGAAGGACCAGGCAAATATTCATTTGGGTTTTCTGACTTCATTGTGTGTGTAACAAAATCATACTAAAATTGGAATATGCTGTACTGCATATCCTAGTTGTCCAAGATGTTTGAAATTCCAGTATTTAAAAGTTCATTAACAAAACCTTGTTTCCCTGCAGGTACAAATTCGACCCTGGAACCTGAGTGACAGTGACTTTGTGATGGATGGTTCCCAGCCTCTGGACCCAAGGAAGACTATCTTTGTGGGCGGAGTACCGAGACCTCTTCGAGCTGGTGAGTCTGGCTAGAATAAGTTGTAAAGCTCAGCTATATTGGCTCGTATATGTCTAGGGGAAATCCCGCCCAGCACCGGCCTGAACGCTTCCCGCTGACTCGGTTGCTATACCGCTGCTGCCCAAATCAATCCCAAACATCAATCATCAGCCAGCACACACAGTACGTTGTACCAAGTACACTTTATAGATATTACCAAGTCTATGAAATTAGTATCAGTTCGATACAGAAAAGGAAGTAATGGGGAAAAAAAAGGCACCAGACTTATCAAAGTCTAAGCTCTTCGTGCACAAGTTGGAGCTCAGAAATTCCTGACGACCACCCGGACCCCGTCAACTCGCGGCTCGGGGCCACCTGGGCCCCGTTGACTCCCCTCCCGGCTCGGGACCACCCGGACCCCGCCGACTTGCGGCTCGGGACCACCCGGACCCCGTCGACTCGTGGTTCAGGACCACCCGGGCCCCATCGACTCGCGGCTCGGGATCACCCGGAGTGATCGACCGGAGACTTGCGCACGTCCGCCGTCCTCCCCGTCTCTCCTCCGACTCCCCATCTCCCCTCCGACTCCCGTCTCTCCTCCTCCGACTCCCCGTCTCCCCTCCTCCGACTCCCCGTCAAAAACCCCGTTCCCAGTCATATGAGACAGCATTATCACCCGAAGAAACGATAACATGAACACCAATTGGCTAATAGCACCCTGCTGTCTGTTTTAACCCAGACAAATGTCTAGCGAGAGACTTTCTCAGCATTTAACACATTGAAGCCATTTTAATCCACATACGCAGCAATTTAAAAGATTTACATAACAAAGAAGCCATTTTAAATTTAACATACAAAAAAAATATCCCATACAAAGTGAACTGATGGTGTTAAATGTGAATGTGAAGCAATTTTCAAAAGCTGTTTAGAGTATGTGCGAGTAGAATTTACAGAGCTGACTTCAGCTGTATATTCATACCTTTATATATAATGCAACTATTTTAGAATCTGCTTGGATATTAATACAAAATCTAATTGATTTATCTATTGTATTTTGAACCTGTAATTATTATGATTATACAATGGATGAATTGTGAGTTCCTGTTGTATTCTTCACATCTGAAGGCGATTTTCTATTTTACACACGCATGGTAGAGATCTTTCTGTTGTGGTGTCAGCCAGCACAGTCCGTATTTAAGCTTAAACAGTCACAAGATAATAAAGAGTTGCATTTCAAAGCAATAAAAATAAATAATATATTTTTGAAGTGCTGGAGCAGAGATTTTGGCTCAAGAATATCTGGGGGCATAAGATTTAGATATTGATGTCTGTTCTACTAAGAGTCAAGGTCACAGGGTTGTACAACATGGGAAAATGCCAATTGGTTCATAAGTATTCGTGTCAACCAAGAAGCAAACTAATCCCACTTCCCTGCATTTGACCCATATCTCTCTAAACTCTTGTCATTCATGTACCTATCTACATACTTCTTAACTTTATCTAAGGTACCTGCTTTAACCACTTTCTCTGGCAGCTGGTTCCATGTATGCACCCTCTACTGTGTGTGGAAAAAAACTCAAATTCTTATTAAACCTTTCATCTTTAACCTTAAAACTATGTCCTCTGGGTTTTGATTTCCCACCCTTGGAAAATTGACTGCTCATCCTACCTTAGCCCCTCATGATTTTGTATACCTCTTAGTCTCCTACGCTCCAAGGAGTACAGGACCAGCTGTCTAACCTTTCCCAATAACTCTGGCCCTCAAGTTTTGGCAACATTCTTGTAAATCTTTTTTGCACTCTTTTAAGTTTAATCACATCCTTCCTCTAACATTGTGAGGAAAACTGAATATCATTCTCCAAGTGCGGCCTCACCAACATCTTGTACAATTGCACTATTGCTTCCCAGCCTCTGTATTCAGTGGCCTGATGAATGAAGGCCAGGATGCCAAAAGCATTCACTGTCCTTTTGAAATTTAAGGGAACTATGTACCTGTACTCCAAGGCCCTTCTGTTTAACAACAGTGCCCAAGGCTCTTCTGTTCATCCTAAAACTTACCCCGTGATTTGTCCTTCCAAAATGTAATGGACCGTACTGCAATTCTTGATTCTCCACTGTCCATGATATTATCTATTTTGGTGTCAGCTGCAAACTTACTAACTAATTCTTATATATTCTCATGTAAATGATTAATTTAGATGAGAAATAACAATAGGGCCAGCACTAGCCCTAGGGGCACCACACTAGTCACATGCCTCCAGTCCATGAAACATCCTTTCACCATCACCCTCCATTTCTTACCCCTCATCCAGTTTTGTATCAGGTCTGCTAGCTCTCCTTGGATACCATGTGATCTAGCCCGCCATCTCAAACCTTACTGACGTCCATATATACATCCTTGTCATTTCATAAAAAACGATCACGTTTGTAAGACAAGCTTTTCCAGGCACGAAACCATGCTGCCTGCATGTAATCAATCCTGCCTTTCTAAATACAGGTATATCTTACTCCTCATAATGTTTTCCATCAGCTTGCCTTCTACGGATGCTAGGCTAACAGGTCTATGATTGCCAGGTTATTCCTTACAGCCCTTTATGAATAAAGACTCCTGTCTTCCAGCACCTCACCAGAGAATACTTATTTTTACTTAATTGGGGTTATCTTTATTTACAGAATGCAGTTCTTTAGGAATGAAATGGAAGTAGAGAATTTTGGGAATGGGAAAAGGGGAAAAACTGAAAGCAGGGAAATGATAAAACTAAAACTACCAGGCTGTCAATAACTATTTACTGAGAAAGTATTGAGTTTGCTGACCACAAAGTTCTAAACTCAAATAAAGACCTTAAGCCCTCTCTGATGGAAATAATCTCGGGTACCTTCACTAAAGGGAGTTTATACTGTAACTACCCAGTCTTTGAAGACTAATTAACTTCCCTGCTTATCCTCCATGCAAGTTTAGCTGCCAATGCCCACTATTTGAGTAATGGGTCGTCCCCCCCACCTACCAAGAGAAGATACTTCCAGCAAACAAAGTTGTTTAAACACAGTTCATTTGTTTTCAGTGATATATATTTTAAATCTAAACAACAATCTTAATAAACTCACAGACTTCCAAATTATAAACTATTTCTAAAACAAAGAATTTCAAAAATACAAGTATAATTCCTGTAAGCTAAAAAGACATACCCACGAGCCACAGATGAACCAGTTGTCTGTTGCAGACGTTGAAGGCAGAGGAATAGATTATAATTCACCCTGTATTTCTATCATTCTTGTTGATGTTCTTTGTCTCATTCCTAATAAGCCTGGACTGCACTCTAAGTTTATATTACTTCTTTGCCACTCACATGGCTTCACACATGTGATATGGTTTTAGATATCTTTTAACACACAAGTTCTAGAAGCTTCTGGAGACAGAATCCCCAGGTACCCACAATTAATGCTGTGAAGCTGACTCTATGAATACACAAATCATCCAACTATTAACAAATCAGTTATTATAATGGATTCTGGATTTAAACTTTGGATTTCTAAGGGTATTTTCCATCTAGGAGATTTGTTTGATGAAGGAACGATGATGACTTTCAGTCAAATAGTACAGAAATTTAACATACCCAACAAGGATCTTTTTCGTTTCTTTCAGATAAGAGATTATATGCAGAAAAAAACATCATTGTTAACTGATTTCTATAGTTCTGACATAGAAAAGAGGGTGTTTTGTTCTAAGGGTGAAGTCTCCATCAGTACTTTTTACAGCATCCTGAAGGAATGTTCTTGTGGAGAGACTGAGCAGCTGGGAAGGGTCTGGGAGGAAGAGCTGGGAGTAGAAATTACAGCTGAAACATGGGAAGACATCTGTGATAATGCAAAGAAAATTTCAGTTTGCAGTAGAACTAAAGTACTGCAACTCCAAGTTCTGCATAGAGCCCATCTGACTCCAGATTGTCTCTCGAAATTTAAGACGACAGAGGTTTCTCCAATGTGTTCTAAATGTAAAGTAAATACTGGAACTTTCACCCACTGTTTTTGGACTTGTCCCAAACTTCAGGCATACTGGAGTGATGTTTTGAGTGAAATGGAAAGGATTCTGAACATGGAGCTTGAACTGGACCCAGTGTCTTTTCTCTTAGGCTTACCCAGCAGTCATATTATTAAAGCACATCAGAAAAAACTTTTTAACATCCTGACTTTTTGTGCGAGGAAGAACATTTTACTTTGTTGGATATCCAATAAGACCCCTGGACTTTTTGGTTGGCGTAAATTAATCATGGAATACATTCCTTTGGACTTTTTGACATGTATGGTACACCCAAAAACAAATAGTTTTCATAAAACATGACAACATTTTCTGCAGTATGTAGGTGTAAACTTGTCTGCTATACTAATAAGGGCTTTTGTATAGAATGTTGGGATGATGTCTATATTTTGATGGAAGTGTTCTGATAGCTGATATCTGTGAGGGGAAGAAATGTAAATGTATCTGTAAATTGAAAGTTTTGTTATGCTGAGCAAAAAAAAACAAATCAGTTATTTATTATGCTAAATGGTAATATAATTCTGGTCTGCAAGCTTCTTTGAACTAAAGAACTTAGCTGGCGTTGTCTAGTTTGAAACATGCCAAATTAAGTAATCCAGTGTCCTGTACTGTATCTCTTCAGCAGGTGCTGTGGTGCCAGCAAGTCTATAGATAGTGCTTGTTTCCAAAGTTATCCTTTCAAACAGACTGCTTGCCATTTACATTTTAAGAACTGAAGATAGTCTCCCGTTTATGACCAGAAGCTAAAGAAAGAATATTGGTTAGAAGTTTAACTTACTAAAAAACAGCACTTTGATCTTTGGAACTGGCAACTGCTGGTGTTTAGAAAGCTGAACGTGGGGGTGGGGGGAGCGGAATGCAAAGCCTCCTGACCCAAAGACAGTGAATATCTGTCACATTACTGAGGCAAATCTAAAATGTGAAAGTACTGCTTGTAGTTGGAATAAATTCAGAAATTATTAATAGGAGAATGCATAGATATACACAGCATGGAAACAGGCTTTTTAGCCCACTGAGTCTAAATAACAGTCCAGCACCAATGGCTGATAATTATAAAGTGTCATTTATTTTCTGTTGGAGAATCTAGCACCCATGCTGACTTCATAATGATACTTTGCTTGTTCTATTTACATTTTCAAGTCTATTATAATTTTGCTTTCAATCCAAAATTATAAGAGCCATGGACGATCTAATATGAAAATAAATGCAGTTTGTGGACAGAATCTGCTTGAAACTTTTGTGATCTGAATCTTGTATTCAACACAAGCAAACAGTGGATCTGCACAGTTTTTGTGGACTCTGGAAGAGAGAAGATTAGAGTGGAATGAAATGCTGGGATTGTTAGAAACAGTTCCCGATATGAAAATAATGAACTGTTGATTGCAGACACTCCCACATCTGTCATCAGTGTCACTTGGGCAGAGCCTTTCCATCATTAAGTCATTAAAAATGGTCTCTTGGCTGGATGGGCTCCAAATTTGCTCTGCAGAGAAATAATGATTCTTGTAGACTGATGGTTTTTTTTTATTCAGAAAATTGCATATTATGCTATTTGTAGCAGTGATTAAAAGTTGAACACACTAGTGAAAGCATGTATTTGATTATGGGAGTATGCCATCCTATTGTAAACAAGTTACTTACAATGATTCAAATAACATCTTTGTTTTGTTTTCCATTCTCAACAAAGTAACCCTGATATTTTCCCCATGTTCAGCTTAATCAATTAATAAATATGCTAGTTTTAGAAACCAGTTATCAAGTGTGTCTATAGGAAGATCAGAGTTTATTTCACAGCAAAGTACTAGCATATAAATTCTGCATCTATGTCTTATCTGAGTCTTTTATATAAATAAATATTCTTTATAATCTATTTGTAATTTTAAAAAACATTCCTTTTTACTGAACAACAGGAATTCTGCAGATGCTGGAAATTCAAGCAACACACATCAAAGTTGCTGGTGAACGCAGCAGGCCAGGCAGCATCTCTAGGAAGAAGTACAGTCGACGTTTCAGGCCGAGACCCTTCCGACAAAGGGTCTCGGCCTGAAACGTCGACTGTACCTCTTCCTAGAGATGCTGCCTGGCCTGCTGCGTTCACCAGCAACTTTGATGTGTGTTGCCCTTTTACTGAATGTGTATTCTGAAGATGCACACTTTCAGCTTAACTTGAATAATTGTTTATTATAATTAAAAATAAAGGTGTGCAAAAAGCAAGTAATATTTGTTACAACAAATTGAAAGTGATCAGCAGCCGGGGTTATTATTTTAAATTTCCCTTTCCTTCTGACTTCCATTACCCAATCTTAAAACATTAAAAACCAACATTAGTGCGCTTCAGGAAACTAGAGAAAATAGTCTAGTCTGCAGACACATCCATCTGTTTATTCATGGTGGTACTGATCCAATTTTTTGGGATGCTTGTTTGGACAGTGTGGATTATGGTTCCCAACCCAATATTTTTCCGCTCACTATCTTATTTCCATAGAGCCAGCTGAACATGTGTCCTGAGGGAAGACAAATGCATAGAATAAACAAGACTACGGATTGGACTTTGAGATGTTTTTGTTGATGGTGCTGCTGTTTTATTACAGCAGAGTCGTGGAGATGAGGCCTGACAAACCTCATCTGAGATTGCTTTGAACATGAATTCATTGATAGTGGTGCTCAACTAATTTTTATGAAACTTTTTGGGAGTATGCAAACATTTTTTAAACAATGGTTGTTCACAACTTTGCACCACCTTTTCAATTTCAGTTTGGCATATATTTTGACTGATTATTAATCCAATATAGAATTAGGAAGAAAATGTTCAACCAAAATAATAATTAGCTGTATTAAGCAAAGAAGAAAATTTTAATTCTATAGATTGGGTGCCACGGTAGTAGAGCAGTTCCTCTTCTTGGGTCCTTAGTTGCCAGCGGGTCATAGGCCATTAGACCATAAGACATAGGAGCGAAATGAGGCCATTCAGCCCATTGAGTCTGCTCCACCATTTCATCATGGCTCATCCAAGATTCTATTCAACCCCACACACCTGCTCCCTCACCGTATCCCTTGATGCCCTGACCAATCATGAATTTATCAACTTCCGCTTTGAATATACGCATGGACTCGGCCTCCACCGCAGCTTGTGGCAGACCATTCCACAGGTTCACCACTCTTTGGCTAAAATAAAATTCCTCCTTACTTCTGTTCTAAAAGGTCGCCCCTCAATTTTGAGGCTGTACCCCCTCGTTCTGGAAACAACCTTTTCCACATCCACCTTATCTAGTCCTCTCAACATTCGGTAGGTTTCAATGAGATCCCTCAGCATTATTCTTAAATCCAGTGGGTATAAGCCAAATGCTCCTCATACATTAACTCCTTCGTTCCCGGAATCATCCTCATCAACCTGCTCTGGACTCTCTCCAACGACAATACATCCTTTCTGAGATGAGGGGCCCAAAACTGTTGACAATGCTCCATGTGCCATTGATGACCTTCTGTCTCCATCGTCCAAAGTCGATGGTACAGTTGGAGTTCATCAACGTTTCTGTAATCCGTTGCATCCGCGGTACAGGGGATTGGCCGATCCTGCTTCACCAGAGCCCTGATGGCTTGCTTACCCATTCCCACCTCTCTTGGTGGGGACGTAGGATTGAACTTGGAGAGGCAGTGTAGCAGTTAGGGCGATGCTTTTGTAGCTTGGGGTCTTCCGGAGTTCATTTCAGGTGCCGTTCTGTAAGGAGTCTCTGTACATCCTCCATGTAGAATGTGTGGGATTTCTCCGAGTGCTCCGGTTTCCTCCCACACTCCAAAGAGATACCGGATAGGTTAATTGGTCATTATAAAGGTTAATTTGGGTTGTGGGGTTGCTGGGATGGGGTGGGAGGACCTACTCCACACTGTATCCCTCAACAAATTTATTTGTTGGTCGATCTGAACAGGGAAAGCAGCGTTATTTGGTAATGTTTTTGTAATGGACAGGAAGTGATCTAAGCACAAGCTTTGTTTTCTTGCAGTTGAGTTGGCTATGATCATGGATCGATTGTATGGAGGGGTCTGCTATGCAGGCATTGATACAGATCCTGAGCTGAAGTATCCGAAAGGAGCTGGTAGAGTGGCTTTCTCCAATCAGCAGAGCTACATTGCTGCTATTAGTGCTCGCTTTGTGCAACTTCAGCACGGAGACATTGATAAACGGGTGAGTGAAATGCTGGTTACCTTCATTGTAGACATATTTGATTCATTGCTGTGATTGATATCAATGTGGGAGAGATCTCAGAACAGTGCGATTGTGCATCATTACTGCATCTGCTGGTAAATATCTTACAGTTCAATGGTCCACTGTATAGATGAGTAGTACAACAATTTATGTTAAGATTCTGCTGCTTCTCACATTTCTTAATATTTTCTTTCAATGCACTTCTAAATAACTTTGCAAGTATTTTTGAATAGAATTCCAAACTTGCATTAAATACTAATAGTTACAAAATTTGGGAAAGTCCTTGAAAAATTTCAGGTCCAGCAGTACTTCAGTACCAATTCACTGAGTTCAAATTGCTCTATATCTATAATATGATGATGTAACTAAGAGATCATCGAGATCCTTATGATCTTGATGACTTTTGCTTACCTTTGTACGTATTTCCCTTCACTTTCAGCAAACGGACTCTGAACACTGTAGTGAAACCAAGATGCATTTGTATTGTTCAGATACATTTTTTTTTCATTTTCTGGGCGACAGGTGAACCTGCTGTCTCCGTTTTGGTCAAACTCTCACTTTCTCCATTCAAAGGATATGGTGAGAAAGCAGGTGTACGGGGTTGAGTGGGATCCGGGATCGGCCATGATGGAATGGTGGAGCAGACTCGATGGGCTGAATGGCCTAATTTTGCTCTTAGTCTTATGGTCTCTGGTCTATGGTCTTATGTTCTTACTATATTTATGAATTAAAAAATAGTAAGTTAAAGCTTTTCCATTGGCAGTTCATTGATTAACATGCTTTGGTTACCTTAACATGTTGATCCAAACTTAAATAGGATTGTATGAGCATACTTGATCATTTACTCATGAACATTCTTGACTGACTGACATTGAACTTGAGTTTTTCTCTCTTCTGGCCACAGAAATCCATCATTTAATTCTCGTCCTTCCTCATTCTGTAATTTTCACAAGTTGTAACGAGTATTCTGGAAATATCCAATAGGTCCGTAGATCTCAGTGGAGAGGGAAATAAAATTAACAATTTGTGTTGATGACGTTTCATCAGAATGTGTTAAGGATGCAACCAATTTTCAACAAGTATTAGGGAAAGCAGTGAACAAAGAGAGAACTAAAGGGAAGGCCAATAATAGGATGGAAGGTTGGTGAGATGAGATGAGGTGAGAACTAATCAGACAAAGTCAAAATGGCAATTGAGCAGGTAAGGAAACAAAATATGGATCTGCAGTAGGTGTTAATGGAAAAAGCTGATTGTCTGAAATTGTTATGATCGAGCAATGTTGAATCCAGAATTGTGTATCCAAGCAAAACGAGTTACCTAGTCCCACTTCCTTCCTGTTCTCAACAGACAGCTTATGTGACAAATCCAAGTGACTTATTTCAGTCCCGTTAAATTCCTGCTATTGTGCTTTTGTTGATTGTCATTCGTCATGGTAACTTGTATTTGCGCACAGAATAACTTCTCATCAGTGCTCACTGAATTTTGCCAGGGCCAGCCCATGTTCCATGCCTGGATCAACTGCCCCGATCCAAATATTAACAGAAGAGTTGAATTCCTGGTGTAAGTGAGAGTGACTGCCCTTGGCAGTAAAACAATAATTTGACCAAGTGTGGCACTAATGAATTCTAGTAAAACTTAATAAAATACTATTTAATAATAATAATATTTTCCACTATCTGGAAGCAATTTATACAAAGGAAGATGGTTGTGGTTGTCATTGGCTAATTACCTTGGACATCACTGCAGGATTTCCTTGAAGTAGTCTCCTGGGCCGAATACTCTCACTAACATCCTTACTTTCCAAGTGGGGATTTTTGCCAACTGATTCCACTTGCAACGCTTCAGATAAAGCAGCAGTTCCTGCCTGCACGCACTAGCTCAGGAAAACATTCAGGCATGGGTTGAAGGTGGCGAGTAAAGTTCAGTTCACATAATTGCCAGCTAATGACCATCTCTGATGGAAAGGAAAATCAAACTATGCTCCTTATGTTCAATGACATTACATTCACCAAATCCCATATCAATGGCACACAAGAAGTCACTGTTGATCAAAATCACAATATATAAGGCAGGTCAGAGGATGGTGCAGTGGTTATTGAGAAAGAGAGTGTATTGATGGCTTATAGTGGGATAAAATAGCTGTTCTTTTTGGGGTGCGTTAATTTTTGCTATTTAATTGTCCAAATGGTCAGTTCAATACATGCCACAAAGTATCACAAATCTTAAAATGATAAAATTAATTTGAAAAACAGTAAATATTTTCACAGGCTCATACAGGCCCTTCAGCGTATCTGGTCCGCAGTGACCACTATTCTCATCCATTTGCTCCCGTTTGGCCCACATTCCTCTAAAACAGGGGTTCCCAACCTTTTTTTATGTCATGGACCCCTACCATTAACCGAGGGATCTGTGGACCCCATGTTGGGAACCCCTGCTCTAAATCTTCCTGTCCACGTACTTGTTCAAGTACTTCCTCTAGCCTCAACTACTTCTTTAAGCACAAGAGTTCCCAACCTGGTGTCTATGGACCTCTCGGTTAATGGTAAGGCTCCCTGGCATAAAAAAGGTTGGGAACCTCTGCACAGGCAGCTCATTTCACAGACTGGCCATCCCCGATCGAAAAAGTTGCCCTTAGGTTCCTATTAGATCTCTCCCCTCTCACCTTAAAGCTATGTCACCCAGTTCAAAGATTGCATACATTAGGAGACAAACTGTTTGCACACAAAAGCAATAATGTGATGATTTGGAAAGTTTATAGTACTGAAGGCTATAAAGCCCATAGCAATTAATAAGGACTCCTTCCCAAATCCCACCTTTCAGTATCAAGTCTGTAAGACTGCAAGTCTCTCCTTTCCAAGTTCTGTTTAAATGTGACCTTCAACCCGCTTAGGCAGCAAGTTCCAGACTCCTCCCACCCTCTGGTTGAAAAAAATCTCATCATTTGCCCTCTACTCCTTCTGCTAATTACTCTTAATCATGGCCCCTGAATTTTGGCCCATATTCAGAACTTACTGCTCTGCCTTTCTTCTATGGGAACCTGTGATCTTTTCCATCACTCCCATGCACCTCCCTGCCCTTTGGTATCAGAGCTTTTGGCTGTCCTGCACTCTGTTTGGCAGATGTAATCATGTATTAATTACTCTGCTTGAATTAAGTTTCTCTTTGCATTTGTCCCAGATTTTTCCCCCAACTTTGTTGGTTTCTACTTCTTTGTATTTGCACTTAATGACTTCAATAGTGCTAAAGATGAACATTTTCTGTTTAAGTTACTGCCCAACATTCCTCCAAGTTTATTTTTAAACATGTGTCCATGTCTTATGGTCCTTTCCCTGCAATTCACATCCCATTACATGATGCCTCTTTGTGCTGTTGTCTAGATATTTCTCTTCACTTTCAGGGATCAGGAATGTATGTGGTAGTTGAGCTGCAACCCGTACACGGGGCGTTATGTAATCGTGATAATGACCATAGACTTGGTCCTGCATTTGGTTCAATATTTTGTTTGTTTTATACAGATTTCTACTTTAATTTTGGTTATCTTGCCATCTCTACCTAATTAGTTCTTGAAAAGTCAAATTTTCTTTTGTTTCCATTCGTAAAAATGTTGCCATTTAGGTATTCCAAAAAGAGCTTCATGTTAATTTTGGAGATGGGGGTAAAAGGCATTTTTAATGTCCATCTGATCACTGGAATAGATCAGCCTAAAATTTCTAGTGTACTTAGGTAGGGTAAGAGGCCAGGTTGTGATGGTTTGGGGTGGTAAAGAGGGATTGGTAGCTCAGCATTGGGTAGGTTAAAGGGGAAGATTGGTTGGGTTAGGAGAGGGATGAGGTCCATACTGTGGTTAGAAAGGGTTAAATTTGGGAAGGATTAGTCTGTTTGTTGGGTGGCTGGGCTGGGAAGGAGGGATTGGAGTCTATGCCTCGTGGTGGGATGCAGGAAGAATTGGGGTGGATGCTTCGAGGGTGCTGGAGAGAAGTATCTGATCTTGTACCTTGGATTGTGGGTTTGGAAGACAGCGAGAGCTGCCTGAGCAGCAGATAATGGTTAGCCAAAGGCCATGGAGTACAGTCCAGGATTGTGTTTGAGACTGCAGGGCAGCAGTGAGGAAAAGGATAGAAGTGTTGTGCTGGAGATCAAGGTCTCCACTGGGAGCCTGGATAGATCCCCAACGTGTGTTCAGAAGTCAGGGGTCACATCACTGGTTGTTGGGGCAGGGGGTATCAAGAACCATGTTTGAGGAAGGGATCCAGGTGCAGGGTAATCAGGGATGATAGAGTTGACCAATAATGGATATACCTGGGGAAACCTGTTATTACTTCCAACATTGTGCTCCACAACGCAGCATTGTAGGGGGAAGGAAATGATCTTGTGTGCCCCTCCTGCTGCCCAAATGGTGCCTCATGCCTGAAGCAATCTGGTTGAATTTTCAGGTTAACTATATATATAAAAAAAACTGGAAATCGTTATTATCATGTTTCACACTCAGGGGTGAGATGCATAGGGAGATTAATTTTCAATTGTACGGTTCTGGGAAAAAAGTAGCAATATGATTGAATTTCTAGGCAGTGTACTGCAACTGTACGGTGTTTTGTACCGTGGCTAATACAGGTAAATTCAAGCTGTTCTGCTTTTGTTTAAAATACTTCCTTCAGGCAGCTTATTGTAGATGACAATATTTTGTTTCCATTTTAAAAGAAGTCAAACGACATGTATCAGGAAAGATGGTATGGTAACTATTTCAGTAATTAATTAGGAAATATTGGGAGGATCAGATCTTTTTTTTACATGCTTGATACTGATTAACAATCTTGCTGAGAGGAGATGGGCAAGGTCTTACAGGCTGAGAAGAAGTAGTCCGTTTGCTATTATGTATAGATGCAGCAAATAATTTTGAGAAAATTATTCCGTTTGAAATGAATTTATGACAAAAATGTAGTCAGAATTCTTGACAGCTTTTCTTGATTTGGATGTTCCAGCCAAATGTGAGTAAATAATAGTACAGATTTGGAGCATTGTGCAGTTTACAGAACTTTGTGTGGCTCAGGAAATGCAACTTGCAATTGGCTGCTTTTATTTTCAGGGCATCTGTGTGAATATAAACAAACAGTCAGTGTTTCAACCCAAACCGTCGACTGTTTATTCAGTTTCAAAGACCTGCTGAACTCCTCCAGCATTTTGTGTGTTTTGCTTTGGATTTCCAGCATCTGCAGACTTTCTTGTGTTTATGATTATACTGTGTGTACACCCTATTGCATAGAGTCATAGGAAACTACAGCACAATCACAGGCCCTTCGGCCCATCCAGCCCATTCTGAAACATTTACACTGCCTAGTCTCATCGACCTACACCCGGACCATAGCCCTCCATACACCTCACATCTGTGTACCTAAACAAATTTCTCCTAAATGTTGAAATCAAATTTGTATCCTCCACTTGCGCAGGCAGCTCATTCCACACTCTCACCACCCTCTGAGTGAAGAAGTTTCCCCTCATGCTCTCCTTAAACTTTTCATCTTACACCTTTAACTCATGAGCTCTAGTTGTAGTCTCAGCCACCCTCCAGGGAAAATGCTGCTTGCATTTACCCTTTCTATACCTCTCATAATTTAGTATGCCTCTACCAAATCTCCCCTCAATCTTCTACGTTCTAGGGAATAAAGCCCAAACCTGTTCAATCTTTCCTTGTAACTCAGGTCCTCCAGGCCTGGCAACATCCTTGTCCATTTTGTTTACATCATTTTTGTAGCTAGGTGACCAAAGCTGCACACAATACTCCAAATGAACCTTCACCAATGGCTTATACAACTTCAACAGAACATCCCAACTCCTGTATCAATACTTTGATTTATGCAGGCCATTGTGTCAGAACTTTCTTTGCCTCTCTATCTACCTGTGATCCACTTTCAATGAATTATGGACTTGTATTCCCAAATCCCTTTGCTCTACCACACTCCGCAGTACCCTACTGTATTAAGAACTACCCTGGTTTGTCCTCCCAAAGTGCAACACCTCACACTTGTCTACATTAAAATTCCATCTGCCATTTTTCAGCCCATTATTCTAGTTGGTCCAGATTCCACTGCAAGCTTTGATAGTCTTCCTCACTGCCCACTACCCCCCCCCACCGCCCCGATCTTGGTGTCATCCGCAAAGTTGCTGATCCAGTTAACCATGTTATCAAGATCGTTGATATGGATGACAACCCACAATGAACCCAGCACTGATCCCTGCAGCACTCCACTAGTTACAGGCCTCCAGTCAAAGAGGCCACCATCTATTACCACTCTCTGGCTTCTCCCACAAAGCCAATGTCTAATCAAATTTGCTACCTCATCGTAAATGCCAAACGACTGAATCTTCTTGACCAACCTCCCATGTCTTATCAACCTTATCAAATGCCTTGCTGAAGTCCATGTAGACAATATTCATAGCCCTGCCTTCATCCACTTCCCTGGAAACTTCCTCAGAAAAGTCCATAATATTGGTTAGCTGTGACCTACCAAGCACAAAGCCATGCTGACTCTCCCTGTCTATCCAAAAGCTCATATATCTGGTCCAAAAGAATACCTTCCAATAACTTTCCCACAACTGATGTCAGGCTCACCGACCTTTAGTTTCCTGGCTTATTCTTAGAGCCTTTCTTAAACACTGGAACGACCTTAGCTATCCTCCAATTCTCTGGTACTTTACCTGTCAGTAAGGATGATTTACATATCCCTGCTAGGGTCCCTGCAATTTCTGCACTTGCCTCCCACAAGGTCCGAGGGAGCATCTCGTCAGGCCCTGCGGATTTGTCCACCTCCTCCTCTGTAATCTGTATAGGGTCCATGACCTTGCTGCTGCTTTGCCTCACTTCTGTATACTCTGACCATCTCCTGAGTAAGGACAGATGCAAAAAATCCATTTAAGATCTCCTCCATCTCTTTTGGCTCCATGCTTAGGTTACCATTCTGATCTTCCAGAGGACCAATTTTGTCCCTTGCAATCCTTTTGCTCATAACATATCTATAGGAGCCCTTTGGGTTCTCCTTCATCTTTTCTGTAACAGCAACAACATGTCTCCTGAATTCTTTCTTAAGTGTTCTCTTGCATTTCTTAAACATCTCAAGTACCTCATTTCTTCATTCCTGCCTTTACCTGCTGTGCAACTCCTTTCTTTTTTCTTAACTGGAACCTCAATATCTCTTGAAAAACAAGGTTCCCTAAAACTGTTGTCTGTGCCTTTTATTCTGACAGGTTTTGTACTCTCAAAAATTCACTTTTGAAGGCCTCCCATTTACCAAGTACACCTTTGCCAGAAAACATTTGCAAGCTTCTTTTTGATTGTAGTGGGATTTCACAAAATATTTTCTAGCTTTTTGTTCTGTGATACACAATCAATAGTAAAATTCTATCTTTTAAAGCATTGTCATAGTTGAATTGAACTTAGGGTTTTTTTGGTTTTCATATGTAAGAATATTTAATTCTCCCTCCTATTTATTCTGATATAATTAATAGGTTTGTGGAATCTGCACAAGCCAGAATGGAACAAAACCTGCTGATAACACAACTTCAGGATTAAAGGACATCTTCTTAGAACTGAGATGCAGAGAAATTACTTTACTCAGAGAGTGGTAAATCTGTGGAATTTGTTTCCACGAGTGGCTGTGGAGGCCAAGTCATTGGGTATATTTAAGGCAGAGATAGATAGGTTCTTGATTAGCCAGGGCATCAAAGAGTGTAGGGAGAAGGCAGGGGAGTGGGGATGACTGGAAGAATTGGATCAGCCCATGATTGAATGGTGGAGCAGACTCGATGGGCAGAATGGCCTACTTCTGCTCCTATATCTTATGCTCTAACATCTAACATATTATTATGTTGTTATCATTAAGTAATTGTTGACACATTTTAGATTTAACATTTCTCATTCCTTTAATGCTTTGCTTCTCATAACATTTTAAAACATTGAAAGATACATCCTAAATGAATAAAAGTGTTAGAGTTTTTTTGCAATTCACAATGTGCGATTCTTACAGATGAACAAATTGTGGATATTACTAAGAATATCCATCTGCTTATAGGAATGCACAAACTATGTGATTGCAAACACATAAGTATTGCAGGAGATATTAATTAAAAGGTACCAGATAGATCTTTAACCCATTTAACTTTACAGCAAATCAGAGAAGCATCTGGAGGTTTGCTGTTCACTTCTTGTGCTTATTAGATGCCTAAATTGTATTGGGTGTAAATCATCTTACATCTACCATCCCAAATTGAATTAAGAGTGGACCTAATTGTTTTATGATGGACTAATAAATATCGTGTGACTAAGACAGTTTCATTGCCTAATCATCAAAGAGGAAATCAGAAAATGCATCGTGATTATATTAGCACTCCTAAAATAACAAACACAACAACATTAATAATGAAAAATGAGTTGACCTGAGTTTGACTGATGTTATTAACTGCCAATCATTAGTCCTGTGGTGTGAATGTTCTGCAGGTGCTGGAAATGTTCAGCAACACACACAAAATGCTGGAGGCAACATCTATGGTGGGGAATATTAATTCTACTGTTTAAATATTGCTGTGTATTTCCCTCCATGGACGCTTCCCTGACCTGCCGAGTTCATCCCGCATTTTGTGTGTGACTATTTTAATGACTTCCTCGGAAGTTCTTTCACATTTGACACATTAAAAGGTATTCGCTTTTGCAGGGACCTACCCTGCCTATTACAGTGCAGTTAAATTGTTGAAAGCATTGTGCATTTTCGGTAATGACAGATTGGAAAGCCATCATTACCCTCCTCCCAGATTATTTTCTGTAGTTTTAGCTCTCTCATGTCTGTTGCAACTGTGAATGAAGTTCTGGAGACACACTGAAGCCAGTGGATGTAGTAGTGTTTTATTCTGCAAAATAAGCAACAGGCATCATATTGAGACATCTTCTGAAGAAGAGGCATGCTCAATCCAAGATTACCTGATGTTTTTATAATGGTGGTTGAAAGGTAACAGCAGGACAATTCTATAGTTAGAATGTATCTCCAATGCTCCCTTTGAATTACATATACATATTACAAATTCCTTCGCGCTCTCACTCCAGACACCCAAAATGAATGTTAATCCCCATTGGCTCGATCTGCAATCTTGCATATGCAAACATCTGAGGTCTAATTGCTCGTAGCTGTGTTTTAAATTCAATCTGTAATCCACATTCAGATCTGAAAAGTGGTTAATCTGTGGAATTCATTGCCACAGGCAGCTGTGAAGGCCAAGTCTTTATGAATATTTAAGGCAGAGGTTGATAGGTTCTTGATTGTTCAGGGCATGAAGGGATAGGGGAAGAAGGCAGGAGATTGAGGCTGAGAGGAAAACGGGATCAGACATAATAAAATGGTGGAGCAGACTCGATGGGCCAAATGGCCTCATTCTGCTCCTATATCTTATGAAGATTGGTTGCTGGTGAAATTAATATTTGTTATATACCCTAACTTTAGAATATGCTCTAACAATGTGGGATGATTGATGGACTAGATCAGATAATAAATTCCTAACAGCTAGCTTTTGCTTCTCTCACCCTTGCATTCACACTTAGAAGGACGTGAGAAATACAACAATGCTAGGCCATTTATCTCCTCGTGCCTGCTGCATTATTCAATAAAATCATGACTGACCTTTTACCACACTACTCCTTTCCTATACCAACCTCTATCCCCCTTGATTTCTTTTGTATCCAATCGCTAACTGGCACATGTTTGAGGACTGAACCTCTGCACCTCTCTTGGGCAGAAAATTTCAAACATTTCAAAGAATGGCTGGCTCTGTTTTCAGACCAATCACTGATTTTTTTGGGCACCCCAGCCGTGGGAAGGCCACATACGCAGTTTGAAGGCCATTTGATACTCAATCAAATTGCAACATCATATCTTCACGCTTGTATTCAAATCCTCTCACAACAAAGACCAGCATACTTTGTAATTGTTTGTTGTACTGGAACATCTATTTTCAGTGATTGGTGTACAAGGACACCGGTCTGTCTGTGAATAAAGAATCCTTTCATTTTTCACTAGGTGAAAAATATTCCACATTTCCAGGTTTGTGTTTTGCCATGACTTAATCTTTTTTCCAATTATATTCCCATGAGCTCCCCCATTCTGTTACCATGTCCTTGTGTCGTCTTTGCATGCTCCATGTCACTCGATTGTGTATCCTTAGCAAACTAGTTTCTTTTCTCTTACAGGAAACAGATTGTGAACTGTTTGGGAGTACATCCAACTTGCCATAGCTCCCACCCAAAAATGACCTTTCAACTCATCATGTTTCTTTTGACAGCCAATATATTGCTCCCAGTCCCGAGTAAGGAAGGGGAAAGAAGGTAGAATAAGAAGGTGGGGGGGAGTGGAAGTGGAAAATTACCAGAAGTTGGAGAAATCTGTGTTCATCCCATTAGGTTGGAGGCTAGCCAGATAGAATATGAGGTATTGCTCCTCCAATCTGAGAGTGGCCTCATCATGGCAGTAGAGGAGACCGTGGATCAACATGTTGGAATGGAATGGGGATTCAATTTAAAATAGTTGGCCACCAGGAAATCCTTCGCTGTGCACCTTAGCGGATGGAATGAAGGTGTTCGACAGAGCAGTCCTCTAATCTGCATTGGGTCTCACCATTGCAGAGGTGGCCACATCGGGAGCATCAGATACAGTAGACGACCCCAACAAGTGAAGTGTTGCCTCACCTGAAAGGAGTGTTCGGTGCCCTGAATGGAGGTGAGGAAGGAAGTGAATGGGGTGTACAGCATTTCTTTTGCTTGCAGGGATATGTGCCAGGAAGGAGATTAGTGCAGAGGAACAAATAGACAAGAAAATCATGGAGAGAATTATCCCTGTGGAAAGTGGAGGGGTAAAAATGTGTTTTGCGGTCGGATCCTGTTGAAAATGACAGAAGTGGAGAATGATATGCTGGATGCAGAGGATCATGGGGTGGTAGGTGAGGACAAGGGGAACTTTATCACTGTTCAAATGGCAGGAAGATGGGGTCAGTGCGGATGTCTAGGAAATGGAGGAGATGCAGGTGAGGGCAGCATCAGTGGTGGAGAAAGGGAAATGCCATTCTTTGAAGAAAGAGGTCATCTCTGATGTCCTGGAAAGGAAAGCCTCATTTTGGGAACGGAGTGGTGGAGATGAAGGATCTGAGAAAATGAAATGGCATTTTTGCAGGGTACAGTGTGGGAAGAGGTGTAGTCAAGATAACCGTGGGAGTTGGTAGATTTATAAAAGATATTAGCGAACAGTTTGTCTCCAAAGATGGGGACAGAGAGAATGAGAAAGGGGAAAGAGGGGTCAAAAATGGACCAAATGGATGTATGGGCATGGTGGAAATTGGAGGCAAAATTGATGAAATTGATCAGCTCAGCATGGATGAATAGAGCAGCATCAATGCAGTTGTGAGTGTAGCACAGAAGAAGCTGGGGAGCATTATCACAGGGAAGGCTTGGAACATGGGATGTTCAGTGTCACCAACAAAAAGGCAGGCATTGCTGGGGCCCCATGCGAGTGCACGTGGCTGCACATTGAGTTTTGACAATGTGGGAGGAGCAGAAAGAGAAATTGTTGAGTGTGAGAACCAGTTCCGCCAGATGAAGAAGGGTGTTGATGGAGGGGAACTGGTTGGATCTGTCATCAAGTAAGAAGAGGAGAGCTTTAAGACCTTCTTAATGGGGGATAGAAGTGTGTTTAGGGACTGGACATCTATGATGAAAATGAGGCAATCAGGGCCAGGGAATTGAAAGTTGTGGAGATCGAAAGGATGTGAGGTGTTACCTTCATCTGCAAAATTGTGGGGTCTTCTGCTGTAACTGGTGCTCCTGATGCAGCTGCCTCTGTACTGGTGAGATCTGATGTAGATAGGGGGATCGCTTTTTTGAGCACTTTCGCTCTACCCACAAAAAGCAGAACTTCCTGGAGGCTAACCATTTTAATTCCAATCCCCATTCCAATTCTGACCTGTCAGTCTATGGCCACCTCCACTGCCACAATGAGGCCACTCTCAGTATAGAGGAGCAACACCTCATATTCCATCTGGCTAACCTCCAACCTTGATGGTATGGACATTGATTTCTGCAATGTCTGGTAATTTTTTCCCCCTCCCCCTTCTCTCTTCCTCAATTCCCCACTCTTACCCCTTCTCCGTACCTGCCTATCACCTCTACAGTTGACACTCCATTCCTTTCTCCCATGGTCCACTCTACTCCCCTAGCAGATTCCTTCATCTCCAGCCCTTTACCTTTTATGCTTATCACCTCCCGGCTTCTTGCTTCATCCCCCCTCCCCTCAACCATCTGGCTTCACTTTCTAGCTTGTACTCCTTCCCCTTCCCCTCACCTTCTTACTCTGGCATCTTCCCCCTTCCTTTCTAGTCCTGATAGAGGGTCTTGGGCCAAAATTATTTCCATGGATGCTGCCTGACCTGCTGAGTTCCTTTAGCGTTTTGTACATGTTGCTCTGGATCTGCGGAGTCTCTTGTTTTTATAGCACCCACTTGATAGTTGCTCAAAAAGACTTGGCCCTTTTCTAACAAGATTTCCCTTTCATAAATTCTTTTTGATTCTGCCCATTCCTTTTCATGTTGTCATGCTTATCTACCACTTCCTTAATAGAAGATTCAAGTAATTGCCCCACTGCTGATGTTGGGCTAGCCGTCCTGTAAGTCTTTGTGTTCTCACTCCTTCCTTCCTTGAATAGATTTGCTACCTTGGAATCAATAGATTTTTGCACAATGTGAACCAGGACCACTACTGATCCTGAACCAGTTACCATAGTCACTTCTCCTTAAACTATTTGGAATGCAGGTTATCTGGTTCCGGGAATTTGCTGATTTTCTGTCGTTGATCTGGGTTGCATAGTTGGTATTAATTACACCAATACTTTTGTTGTTGTCATTTTCATTCAACTCCTTATTTGCTCTAGCACCTACCGATCTCCATTATTTCCAGGGGTTGCTCTGATTTGTGTTTTTGTGAAAATCGGCAAAAAATAATCTCTCTTATTTTTATTTTTTAATTGTTTTCATTCAATATATTTATTCCAGTCTGTCTATAATTGCCCAAATTTGCTTTTCCTCAGTTTTTTTCACATGTACTCCCCTATGTAAACTTTGAGTCTGTTCTTTGTATGATTACTTTCCTCTCTTTCCTTATCAGTTTCTTGATCTACTTTTCTGAACTCAGGAATGTTGTCAAACGAACAATAAGCCTGAGGACTGGGAAAATTTCAAAATCTTCTCCTTTTACTTAATTAGTGAGGGCTTCTCGAAGGATCATCACTTGCCGTGGTGGAGAGGCTTGTGAGTTCCTAAGGTCCCAAGAGTGATGCTGTCTGAAGTTCAGCTCCTGGTAGGGTCACCCAGGACAGTAAGGTAAAGGGGGAGGGTCCAGACAAAGAGCGATCCCACCAAGACTTCCATGGCGGAGTTGGCGGAAGATGATGACACATCACAATGACAGGGAAGACGGAGGAAGACTGCAGCCGTGAAGGGGCATTGCATACCACTGGAGCCTGACCCCGATCTGTTAAGGAATGTATGGTGGCTGTCTGTGCAACAGCCTCCCTATATGGAAGCTTTGGTAAGGCAAGGGTTAAAGGCAACACCCAGGCAAGGATGAGTGCGGTGGTGGTGTGGTCAAACCTAGACAAGGGGGACTGGAGGAAATCTTGCTTACTGCAGACAGATAGGTGAGAATGACTCTGGCAGTGTTTAATCAACCTAGAAGAATACACTGTAGCTTCCCTTCACACAGTAGATGGTGCCAGAGACGGACAGCATAGCTTGCTAAATGATGCTTTAAAAAGTCAAGTTTCCACACATCACTCAACTTCTTCCCATTTACACATTATCCAGCAACTTTTGCATCGTGACAGTACACGCAGGTAACACCAGTTTCGGTATTGTACATAAATATTTCCTGAAGCTGCAGGCTCCTGACCTCACATGAGCTTTTGGTGTAGCAGTTTCTGCTGTTTCATTAGGCCATTCTGGTTTAAATGAACTAGCATTTCTCTGGCGCTTCACGCCCTTTTGCTTCTTTGGAATTCAACATAGCGAATCAATAATTTCTTCAATAAAAACAGTATGAAGAAGCCAGTTCTAAAATCAGCAGACAAATCATCGCAAACTCCCTGTTGTTATCACCGTCCGCATCAGAAACTGGAAAAGGAACGGTGATTGTGTACGATCATGAAATATACGAAACATACCAACGAGGCTGAGAGTGACAACCTTTTGTGTGCAGTTTAAATTCCTTTGTGTGCTAGTAGCAAAAGATGTGTGCGTGCGCACACACACACACACTTTAGAGGGAACATTGATTGTAAGAGTGTTTGCGTTGTGGGTCCAGTTATTCTAATTAATTTATTATCAGTGACAACACCCACTTTAAACAAAGTCACCAACTGTCATTCTCCGGTAAGGGAATCTGCCCTAATATCCTGGATTAAGTCCTGTAGCGGTCAGCAAGTAGTGAAAGGGATAGGATTGTGAGGTCAAGAAGCCTCTCAGAATATGTGGATCTCAGTTCTGCCTGTACAGCCACCTGAAGACCCACCAGTAGACAATCCTTCAGGAGAACATTATATTCAACTCGAGTGATCTTACTACCAGTGGGTGCTGGGCCACCTTTTCTGTTGGGATTTTGTGGAGGGATATATATTTGCTGTAAACTATGCATTTTTAATTTAAATGTTATAGATAGTTTCTGATGCTTCCACATGCAGCTCCCTCCTAATGATTCCCATTCATTTAAAATTTTAAGTAGATTCAATTAAGAATTAAATAAAACAATTTTTCCATGTACTCTGTGACCAGAATTTTATATCACATTGTTACATTTTTAGACCTTTATTTTATCCTGAGCCTGTCAATCTTTTTTGCTAGTTTTGTTCTGAATGTCTTGTGTAGTTTTGTACAGTACTTGTAAATCAAGAAAGATGTGCCCTGACTTTGTGATCAGTGACTCATTGTAAGTGGCGGCTAACCAAATTGACGTTATAATCTGTCTTGCATCAGATAGATGGAGATGGTAGAACAATTGTATAGATTTGTTTGTGGAGATGTTTAAAAATATGGTACCCAGTAGAAGTGGTGATTGAGCTGTGCCATTTGATGCAAAGTGACACAGCCAACTTATTGATTGACAGTAGGACTGTGGAGATTAATTTTTAGCTTTAATGCTATCAGATCTCCAGGTGCCCTTTGCAAGGATTAGTCCTTCTTGACTTTACAGCTAAATGAGACATGGACGAGGAGGGTGGACTTGACTGCTAACTAATATTTCAATGTCATCTATTCATGTTAATAGAAAGAGACTTGAAACGGAGTAAGCTGATGTTACAACCTGTCAATTTATTATTTATTTATTGAGATACAGCGCGGATCAGGCCCTCCCAGCCCTTTGAGTCACGCTGCCCAGCGATCCCCCGATTTAAGCCTAGCCTAATGACAGGACAATTAGACTACCACCCATCTTTGCCGTGTGGAGTCTATGTATCCATGGGGAGGATGCACAGACTCCTTACAGATAATGTCAGAATTGAACTCTGAACTCTCAACGCCCTGAGCTATAGTAGCACAGTGCCCCTTTTGGCTAGCTGGCTGGTTGGGTTGGGCCCTATTTTTAGCAAATGGAGTATACTGTCTTGGAAAATTGACTTTTAAAAAAAAATGAACATATTGTTTCCCCTAATCAGGCTACACATCCTCTCCATGGAAGTATTACTCTAGCGAACAAGTAACTTTTCATATTAAAGCAATGGATAGTAGATTAATATCTAACCATCCATACCAAATTGTCATTTTTCAAAGATGACAACTAAACAAAGTTCAAGGTGAATTTATTATCAAAGTACATAAATGGTACAATATACTACCTTGAATCTCACTTTTGTAGGCATTTACAAGGAAAAAAAGGAATACAATAGAATTTTACAAAAAACGGTATATAATCAAAGACTGGCCAACACCAATGTGCAAAAAGAAGACAAACTGTGCAATTAAAAATAATACTGAAAACATGAGTTTTCAAAGAAGAGTCTTTGAAAGTGAGTCTGTAGAATCAGTTCAGAGTAGTGGTGAGTAAAGCTGTTCCTGAACCTGATACTGTGAGACCTAAGATTTTCATACTTCTTACCTGATGGTAGTAGCAGGAAGAGGGCGGGGTTTCTCGATGGACATTGCCGAATGGTACTACTTGAAAGGTAGTAGACTGTATCGGGTTGTTGCTTGCCATAAAGTCGACAATATTCCGGTATCCAGTAAGCCAGCATTATATCTCAGGAGCCTGGCTGGAGGATATTCTACATCCTATCAAAGTACTGGTTCTTGTGGGGTCAGGTAGCTCATATTTTAGTTTCATTCTTAAAATGCACTGTTTTAAAATTCTGCCTCTGATCATTGAATTAATTGCATTGTAAACAGTGAAGCAAATCATTCAAATAGTTCAGAATTTAGCATGCCGTCTATCCAGATTTTGGGTATGTGTGTGATTGAATGGCTTAATTAAACTGTTGAGCAATCTGATTATCTGAATGCAAAATAATGGTTTGGTGGTAGAAGACAAGCTGAGTGTTTTAGCAGTATGTCCTCCAGGCATTGAGCAAATTGGATCTTTATGAGCCAGATTTTTTGTTAAAACTAATATTGTATGAAAATTAATGATATGTAAAACTCTTGTATGCATACAAATTCATACAATTAGTACTTTATCATTGAAAGATACACGAATCTAATTGAGGTGTCATTGGTCCATAGATTTTTAAAGTCATAATGTAATTTGTAGATGTACTGTATGTCTAATAATTGATGCCCATTTTCCCGATTTTGATAATTTATCAACAGCAACTTTGGCACCATTGAAAAGATAACACATGACCAATCTCAGCATGACAAAGCCATCCTCAGTAATATTTAGAGGCCAGTTGCTAGATTGGGTGACCTGCCTTATGGATTAGTCAATGATATTTGACTAACAGTGTGAAGTTGTATCTATTATCCAGCAATGTATCTTTTGCCAGCGTGTCTTCCTTAGTTTTGATCTGTTGTTAGGGCAAAAATTGGGAGAACAATGGTATGTGGGACAAAATAATATTCTGTTTCATGAAACTTTGCTTGGAGGAAGCAAGGGCACGTGTTAACATAGAGGTAATAGTTAATGCCTATGAAAATAATGGCAAATAATTTTATTGTTCTTGCTCAAAGTTGAGCTAAGAGTTGTATATATACTCAGTGGCTATCATATTAGGTACCTCCTATACGTAATAAATTGGCCACTGACTGTAAGTTTGTAGTCTTCTGCTGCTGTAGCTCATCTACTTTAAGGTTTGACGTGTTGTGCTTTCAGAGATGCTCCTCTGCACACCACTGTTGAATGCCTGATTATTTGGGTTACTGTCGCCTCCCTCTCAGCTTGAACCAGTCTGGACATTCTCCTATAATCTCTCTCATTAACAAGGCATTTTTACCCACAGAAGTGCCACTCACTGGATGTTTTTTTTGTTTTTCACAACATTCCCTGTAATCTCTAGAGACTGTTATGTGTGAAAATCCCAGGATACAGCAGTTTCTGAATGCTTAACCCTTCCTGTCTGGCACCAGCAATCATTCCACAGTCAAAGTCAACTCTTCCCCATTCTGATGTTTGCTCTGCACAACTGAACCTCTTGATCCTGTCTGTATGCTTTTATGCGTTGAACTACTGCCGCTTGATTGACTGATTAGATGTTTGAATTTATGAGCAGATGCACAGGTGTACCTAATGAATAGACCAGAGTGTATATTGAAAATTTGACGGAAAATGTCATATATATCTATATGAGCACGCCATGCCATATGTTTTGTGGTGTAACATGATATTCGGGAAAAATTTTGGGTCCTAAATAAAACAGGGAGAGAAACTGCTTTTAATTGTTCCACAAACTAAACATTCTGGGAGCTTGTGGGTAATGGACTTTCATAAATATTCAGGAACATCCACTTCTATCTTCTGATGGTAGATTTGAAATGTGCATTGTACCAGCTATAGTACATATAATAAATACATAAATATGTTCATATTTAGCTTTCTAAAGATTGCTTTATTATTCAGTAAATGAAAATATTCTCTACCCTTCTGTCACAGGTGGAAGTCAAGCCATATGTCCTTGATGATCAGATGTGTGATGAATGCCAGGGTGCCCGTTGTGGAGGGAAGTTTGCTCCTTTCTTCTGTGCCAATGTTACCTGTTTGCAGTATTACTGTGAATACTGCTGGGCAAGCATACATTCACGTGCTGGTAGGGAATTTCACAAGCCTCTTGTGAAGGAAGGAGGCGATCGCCCACGTCACGTCCCATTCCGCTGGAGCTGAAGCGTCTTAAAGTCTGCGAACACGTACTGGAGAGGAGAGCGCTGCCTCAGGGCTGAGAGGGTTCTGGAAATTGGTGCATTCTTCCTCGGATAAAGAATGTTTGTTTTTGTTTTTTTTTTGAAGTCACATTACTGAACTTGTCCAAGATTGTCTGGTATATAAAAATTTCAGAGTATCTGTACTGAATCTGCACTTTGGCTCTCAAACATTTGCTTGGTACCTTTTTTGTTTTGTATGGAACTTTGCATTGTGATTTAGGAGTTGTAGCTGATAAAACATCAGCCACTGTCAGGTTGACGCTCACGTAACTGTTTCCCATGACAGGAGCATGCACTTATTTTCAGAAACTTAGACTTGCCCCTAGAAGACTTACCAAAGGTAACACACTGTAGGTGGCATATGTAGCAAAGCATTCTTCTCAAATATTCAGCAATTATACATTTTGGATCATTTAGTATACTAGTTACCCTAAAACAAGCCTTTTTTTGCTCTCCATTTTGACTTGCAAGAATAATACCTCATAAGCTCAATTTGATTTTGCTGGGGTTTTTGGTTAGGTCTTTCTTAGTGTTATGTAAATGTATGCTGCAATAGCTTTTGCTGCTAAATAAACGGTATTGCAGATATCATAGTACTTTATCAGGCTAGGGTTATAAATAATTGTGGAGCATAATGCTGTCAGGAAAAAATGCAGTATAGCATGGAGAAAGCTCCAGAGGAAGGTCAGTAGTTTTGACTGCATGTTTACTTAACCAGGTTGCTGCATGCAATAAATTTTGTGTATCATGTCTCTTATATCTGCTGACAACCTGCCCACCAGTGCACAAAATAATAATGTAGGCTACAAAGAAATTTCAATGTGAGAGAATTGGTTAATAACTGGAGGAAGGCATGCCTCAATGTAAATGCTTATGGAGCTTGAATCTGTGTCCATCAAAGCATTAAGGATATCACAAATACTTATAGATGTAGGATATCTTGAAGTTATGTTGATGGTAGGTGAAGTACTCTGCGGTGATCACTTATAGTGCAATTTTTATATAGTAAGGTGATTATGTATAGTACTGTGATTTAAAAGTAACCGTTGTAATGTCTGACATAGAAGTGATGCTTCATAATCAGTGTATTAAACAAAGTGAGCTCAGTTTAAAAAAAATATTCTGCTGCTTGCACCATTTATATAGCTTCAGACCTGGTCCAGAAAACCAAAGAGCTCATACACTACCAATATATTTGTCAGACTGACAAGTAGGCACATTAGGAGAGGAAACTAATGCTAAAGAATTGTCTGCACAAAAGTCAAAATGGAGATGTCTGCTTTCTGGTTCAGAATAAACTCCCCAAATCCCTGAGTATATCCTGCAAAGCTTGAATTCTAATAAGATCTGCTAACTAGTGGACATTTTTTTAGCATGTACAGTGGGGCTGCAGATTTCAACCAAACACAGGCTAAGTGTACCAATAGTGGGGGTTTGTACACAGTGACCTTCAGCAGCTCTGGGGACAATCTGACTGGATATGACACCGCATAGTAGATTTGATACTAATTGTTGAGTCATTTGTGTGTTGTGATGTCTGTTTGTGTCCAGTAAGTCTTTATTTTCTTTTTTTAGTTTATTTTTTTCAGTGTTTAGTTGCAAGTATTGGCATTGAAATTGATTTTTTTTCGAAAAAGAAGAAATTACTTTTTTACTGGTAAATTGCTTATTATCCCTTTGGAGGTTAACTTCTGGGCTTTTTGTGATATTGCTTTCTTGCCCAGGTATGTTTTTCTATATGTTTTTTCATTATCTGTATAAGACATTTGTTATGCACTACTTTTTGTATCTGGACAGTTTTCAACAGTCAGCTGATTTTTTAAGGCGTGCTTTCTGACTGACATGATCTTTTGCAATACCTCAATTTTGAAATATAGGAAAGAAATTGATATTTTCTAAGTAAGTTTATTCTAAAAATATATATTAATTTAATTCTGCAAGGAAATGATTTAACAGATGGGTAATTTTATTTTTTTCATGCTTATTTGCTTTTTTGGAAACTGAAGGAGCTAGAGCTTTATAACTTTAATATGGAGAATTGTAGTTAGCTACAGTACATGACTTTAAAGAAATTCTACCTAAATGTGGAAAAGTGAACATTTATAAACCGTTTTCCCCTTCTTAATATAATTTAATGTATGAATTTGAAAGCTGGAATGTAAAGAAATAGTTTAAAAATGGCTTAGAATAGACACATCTCCATTGGTGCTGGAAGCTGTTAGAAGAAAGTGAAATAAAAAAAAAATCACTTAATTTGTATATTTATCATTAATCCTTTAAGTACGACTGACCAGAATTGTGAAAGAATTCTTCTGTTCATGTTATTTTTGTATGGATATCTTTTTATGTTAAGTTATAACATGCCCCAATTTGTTTACTTGTTAATGAATATAAATGAGGTCCTTCAGATTGAGAATGTTATTTCTAAGGTGTTCAAATTGTAACTTGATTAAGAGCCCCTTGGTGCAACAGGTCCATGTGTGGCCTTCTCTTGATATTGGAGACTTGAATTAGTCAATTTTGAAGGCTAACTTAACCTCAACTCTTTGTTGTAATGTGCAATACTGTTTGTACTGTTTGTAAAAAAAATCAAAAGCATAAATCTTTATTGAAGATTTATTTTCATTGCAAACTTTAGACATTGCGATTCACTAAATCATTTTTCTACTGTCAAATGTGTAACTTTTCTTCATGCTAGTATTTTTTCAATAGTAATGTAGCCTTTGTACTGATACAGATATTCATTGTTATTTTTAGAGAGATTTTTGCTAAAACCAGAGGATTTAAACATATTTACATATTTTTCATTTTTATTTTAGTTATTTTTCTTTACAGACTGCTTTTCTCACCATAATAGTCATTTCTGGGAGAGACTTTCATATCTGGTCAATGTCCAATATTATTTTGTATTTTTACTTGGAATAAATTAATTTTATGATGCTAATTCTTTAAAGTTTTATTTTCAGTTTTGTTATTTTTTTGGAGCTGAAACATTTGTAATATTGTTACTAAAGTGTCTAGTTTTGAAATGCAAAGCTTCATGTATTAACTTGCTGAAGTGGTTTACAGTAGTGTGGTAATGACAAACGGCTGACAATGTAGAGTGATTGATGTAATTGAATGAATGGGCAATAAAACGATCAGAATGGAGCAGACAAAATGTTGTGCTATTGTCAAAGGAGTGGGGCAGGGGTGGGGAGGGGGGTGTGTGGGCATTGGTGGTCGTGTGCGAAACCTTTAGTTGTATGTGGGGAGTCTATCTGTCTTGCTGAGTGATAAGGCATGGATTTTTGGAGATGGGAAATGCCTTTTTTTTGTAAGGCTGGATTTTTTGCAGCAACCACTTTTTGTACTGCTTTGTAGATCCACTTGATCTTCTTTCTGTTACTAACCTATCTTTTCCTCTCATTCTCAGTTAGTTGCTACAGAGTTGAAAATATGCCACCAAGTATTTATAAGTGCAAGTGATTACTATATACCCCAAATGGGTAGCTAGCCAGAAATTGTAGGTAAATGTGAAAATTCTGCAATTTTTTTTTGCACAAAATTCATAGCTAATGCACCACTTTTAGTATTGAGTACATTCACGAAGGTGCTACTATTTAAAAAAATAGCCAAACTTTTCTGGATGTAGTTGTATTGGGGTATACAGTACAAGTATTTGTAACTTTGCTGTTAAATAATGGAAAACATTTTTAGAGTGTTCAAAGCTAGGATGTCTGTTTGTTTCTAAACAAACTACTAATTTTAAATGTATCTTTTACTGTTCTCCTAGATTGTTTAGCTAGTACTCTTAACACAACATATACATTTTGGCTTGGACTAATGCTTGTACGGAACTGCAGTACTGTGACTAAACATGGAGCTCAATCAATGCTGCTACTGCTTACCAATGCTTAAGTTTGTAGTTTGGACTTTAATTTTTCTGTACTAACAAGTAAACATTATTAAACTTAGTTGTATGAAGCAGTAACATTTGTCATGATTTTGCATGATCATTGACGAGTGTTAGAATGATCTGCAGCTGTTATTAAAACCACAAAAGCCTCTTATAGCCTAATTGGCTGAAAGCTCTTGTGTGCAAAATATCTTGGGTCCTTGAACATTGAACTTGCAAAACAGCACCATCTACAGGCAATACTCAACTATTGAATTCTCTGCGTTGATTATAGTTCTGCTGTGCTTAATATATGGAATTTACTCGGAACATCAAATTTAAACTGGCCAGTTTAATAGTCAATTGTTAATAAACTATCAAGCACAATGGCAAACTTATAATTTCTCAATAAAGTGACTTACAAATACTGTTTCCAGTTCCAGTGAATGCTAGTGGCTTAATTGGCTCTGCACACTCTTCCCTTGTGTAAGAGTTATTTTTCTCAAATTCATCAGCTTCCTGCAATCATAAACTTGTGAACTTGAACAAACTTGCATAATACACCGTCCTTGAGAAATGGTATAGATATTACTATCACATTTTCAATGTAGTTAATTGTCATGTTGCATTTACATGGTAAGAATTCACACTTTGAAGTTTGCACACTAAGGAACAGAAACTATTAATATAATTTTAAAAATTACATTTCTGCTATACTTTGTTAGAATTATGCCTAAATGGCTCTTAGTCTACTGAGCAATGAGCAGTAGAAAGCAAGGAAAGAGGTTTCATCAGTGTACTCATGATTACTGCAGAGTGTAACGCTTTTATTGGCCATTCACATTCAAACTCAAAGGGCACATTTAAGACAAAATGTGAATTTAGTTAGAGGTAGGTCTACTGGATTGAGGCCATAAATATAGAGCCCATACAAATAATCTAAACAAAACTTGTTGTATTGGATTATTTCCTTCACTTTTCTGCTCTAATTTCTCTGCCCTCCCCACCTCAAATAAAACCACTGAACTGTGAGCATCAGTGCAAAATACTTCTATCCAAGGCTGGCACTTTTGAGTAATCAATTCCAACAACAAATGAAAAAGAATGTTAAAAATTGATTATGTTTGCGTGTGATTGAATAGCACAAATGTACTTTGGCTGTACCGAACTGTATACTATATTCAGACATTCATAATAAAAGTCCACCTGAAGGACTTGAGCTGTGGTCATTTCCTTCAATCAATAACTCATTGTAAATTCCCTTTGTTTTGAGTAGTTGCCCTTCATTACTAAACTATATTGGATGCAAAGATAAATATTATTCCAAGCACCTGTTCCTTTCAATAATTATTTTATTTTTACTTTCCTCTGTGACCTTTGTATTCATCTACGTATGCTGCACAATGATTCTTCCACATGCAAAAAAACCCATCAAACTGCTAAGCTGTTCCTTCCCAATTGAGAAGCCATTAGGTTATTTGGGCTTGGCAATACCAATGATTAATAAGTGGTAACTGCTATCCATTAACTCCTGAACTGACATTACAGCCCAAAATATTTCAGGGATAAAAAACACACAATCCTTCACAATTAAAAAAAAAAATCACTTTTATCCTTAGTTCTGTTACCAATTCTCCCATCTGTGTATTTTGACCTATCTGAACTTCATCTCTCAGATACAGTAAATGATGAATTGGACTTGCCCATTCAGGGGTAGATTTTGTACATTTCCTATTCAAAGAACTTGTGTTCACTAATTGGTGACTGTATAATCAATTGGTAATACCCACATAATTTCAGAACATTTTTGGATAAATTTGAAGAATAATCTGAGTGGTAGAAGCGTGACCTCATTATCTTGGACTTCCATGGAATAGGGTCTCCTGCAAAGATCTGTATGTAGGCAGCTGAAGACCGAATGCAAACAACTGAAATGAGGTAAGAATAATGGATATTATATATTTTCCAAAAGAATTAGTGTTGCCCTTTTTTGATTGAATGATAATTAAATATTGCTACAAGATAGCATTTTTCCATTAAATCAAAATTCCACATTTTTATGACTTGCAATCTTCCTTTTCCAAAATACCATTTTTCATTGTTGGTACAAGTCCAGTAATTTGAATGAACTCCAGTACTTTGTGATTGCACATTGTTATTTTTTGGAGTCAAGACTAAATGTAGATGAATTTCTTCCCATTTAAAAGTTATATATTCTGTTCATTCTTCAATCTAACACTTCAAAATGTAGATTTTATATTGCTTAGCTAATGGCAACTCCAGAAATAATAAGGCAGAATAACAGAGCAGTTTAAAAAAAAAACAATAACACAAATTAAAGAGCGGGGCAATGGAGGAATAGACATCAGCAGGATGATGAAGTCACAATTTGCAAACTCAATTTAAATACCTATACAGGAAGATTGACATAAAGTGACCAGATGTAATTTTCTTAAATGTGTAAAAAAAAACCCCCAGCACATTAGACAAGACAAACTGTAATAGTATTGATTGGAATAGTATTTAAATAAAATATTAAAAACATTAGCTGATAAGGTAATAGACCCCTCCATAGCACAAAAAAGTTGTCTGAGGAAGTCTACTGTTCATGTTTCAGGTCAGGACCCTTCATTTGGATAGAGTACAGGGGAAAGATGGGCAATATAAAGAGGTACGAGTGGGGCAAGAAATGGCAAATAATTGGTAGATGCAAATAAGGAGTTGATTTTATTGTTTTTGTCAGATCCTTTGATATCATGGAGATATTCAACTAACAATAATTTCAAAACATAGGTAACTCTAATCTGTTGAAGATTTGTTTATAAATAACGGTAATTTTCTCTACTGTACATTATGCATGGACTTTGGGCTCCATCATGATCTCATTGGATCTCCACAAATCACTCACCGTGAACAGAAAAATGTTTACTTATTTGTCACCCCTCTGTTGCACGTTTTCAAACCCAAAAACAAAAAGGTTATTTAAAAGCAGCTTGTTTTAAACATTCACAGGTACCAATTAAAAGCACTTTCCTTTCTGGCATATTACTTACAGTAAAATTTAATTTGAAGTTATGATAATTTAAATTTTGTTCCTTCCAACACATCTAGAGAGAACAAGCAATTTAAATCTTGTTGCAAAAGTGAAGTTACAGCTTTGCACTCATTGTTTAAAACAAACACACCGATCCTGCCAAAGCACTTAATAGGATTTTTTTTTTTCCGTTTTGTGAAATTTGACTTTTAAGCAACCTTCCGTCCAAACCTTTTTTTAAAATATAAAGTTGTTGTTTAAAGCACTTAAGTAACTAAACCCTTCATCAATGTGCATAATAGAGCCAAGGAAACAAGAATGTAGTTTTGAGAAGTTGAACAGTATGTGGATTCTACCACTATAAGATATAAGTTGTCAAGATCAGCATATTAAAACATATTCCAGCTCATATGGAGTTACAAAACCAGACTGCATTAAAACTATAATAATTAATGTCTTGTATGAAAGCAGTGGAGGAAGATGGTCGGCAAATAACAGTATCAACAGCTTTGCTCTTCATTAACTTTAGTGATCTCAGAATACAGACATCAGATTGAGTTTTAACTTAGTGTTTCCCTGGAAAACTGTTAATACTCTTATCAAGGTTACAGTTGGGAAAGACAGCAGAGCACCACACCCTAATTCAAGTTATTATCTTTGAAAGGGGAAGGAAGGAAATTAAAATGTAAAAGAGTAATCTAAAATAAGTAAAAAATTAAAAATGAGAAATGTTCAAGTAAGTCTAAAATCATCAATAGCAGCCTCCCTTTAATTTTGTTTGAATGCACTAATAACAGAATTACATTGGACTGCCCAAAGATTGAGGCTTAAGGATTTTCAAATTAATAACTACTAAAAGGAATGTCTGTGAATGCACTTTTAAAAACTTTTGAACACTGTAGCATCCTGATCTAGAATATCATGAATTTAGGCCATGTCTTCAAGTTGTACATTCAACACTAATGCAAGTTGCCACGTCACAGCTTTAACATCAGATGGCTATCCCCTGCACTGCACTAATCAGTGTCTTAATCATACCCAGTCAATTCCCACATTTCTATTCTGGTTCCTTTTTTTCCTTCTTCAGAACCATACCCTCCGTCTTTTCCTTTCCTTTCCTGTGCGGTTTCCACTGCTTTCAAAGCAAAGCCACAAGCACTGCATGTTATGTTTTCAGGATTCATCAGGCTTTAACTATAAGTTTCTCTCTGGAGCTGTTGCCTGAATATTAGCATTTTGTTTTATATTTTGGCCCTTCATATACAGTACTCATCTTCTCCCATTCCAAATTATAATAGATATAACAGAATGCAAAACAGTTATAATGAAAAATAGAAACAGCTGGAAAAACAAAGGTTATGTGGGTGAAATATTTGCTTGTACTAGTTCCAGTTTGTCATCTTATAAGAGCATAAGAAATAGCAGCGGGGTAGGTCACCTGGCCCATTCAGACTGCTCTGCCATTTCAATAAGATCATGGCTGATATGGTCCTAGACAGAGAATTCCACAGATTCACTAAACACAAAATAATCTGCAGATGCTGGGGTCAAAGCAACACTCACGACACGCTGGAGGAACTCAGCAGGTCGGGCAGCATCTGTGGAAACGTCGACCGATCTTTTCCACGGATGCTGCGCGACCTGCTGAGTTCCTCCAGCATGTTCTGAGTGTTGCTCCACAGATTCACTACTCTCTGGGAAAGGCCATTTCTTCTCATCTGTCCTGAATATATTCCCTCAAATCTTAAGCTATGTCCCTAGTTCTAGTCTGACTTGCCAGTGGAAACAGCTTTATAGTTTCTATTTTTATCCCTTTCATAATTTTACATGTACAAGATCCCTCTCATTCTTCTTATTTCCAGCACTAATAGTCCCAGGTGACACAATCTCTTCTCATGGGCTAACCTTTTGTCTCCGGAATCAACCTCTACACTCCTTCCAAAGTCAATATATCTTTCATTAAATAAGGAGCCCAGAATTACAAGTCCCCATTACCTTGATGAATGTAACATTCAGTGAAATTTGGGCTCTGACCTTGATCCATTACACAGTTAATACAAAAGCCCATGATACAGGATCTACCTGATAAGATCCTTAACTTGAAAAGCTATTTGATTCTCTCTTCACAGATGCTGTCTAACCTTGTATTTCCTGCATTTTATTTCTTCTAACCTTAAAGGAAGTCGGTGTCATAATCTTCCTCACTGAATGATGAATGACAGCATGAGTTTATTAATTCCATCATGGGCTCGCTGAAGTAATAGATGTAAATTACTTTAACATTAGAGAATGATCAACACATTGAAAAATTCAGAATTAAATCTTTCAATTGATTTTTATTTTTGACCCAAGGAATGCCATGAATTATAGAGGTTTCAGAAATTTTATTTCAACTCAAGTACAAAGTTATTTCTATTTAACATCTACAGTTATAGATCTGCAAGTAAACTGAAAGCCATCACTAATAGGCAGCAAAAAAAAAAAATCAGTCATTTTCCACTATGGAAAAAGTGGAGGTGGTCTACATTTTAAATTGATTCTGGTTGTGTGGTTGTGCACTTGTATACAGCAAATTGCTATATCGTACTGTGTAACAAAGTAATATTTTCCTTACTACAGGAAAATGTTTTCCTTAAGAACATTTTTTTCTGTACCCTAAGACACTGAAAAATGTTGCTTCAAGTATAACTGCGCTGAATAAATGTCTAATGCAAAACTGTGCAAACTAAGCAGGGTAACTATTTGCTCTACCTTTTCTGAACCATTGATTTCCAAAATATCCTTATGCTTGCTCTTTTCAATTGCCTGTATTTACACATTATTCTCAACATTTCTTTGTCTCCAAAACTTGCTGAATATCAGCAGAAAAATTTATGAAAGGCTCATGGCTTTGTTGAGATTATCCAAGTAATTTTACTTCAGAGAATGCATGAAATTATCTAAATTATATTCTGTGTCATATTGTTGTTGATCCCAGAGTTCTCCAAGGTTTTCCAAGATTGCCTTCACAGATGACTTCTCTGTGGAACCAGATCCCTTATTTTCTTGGCCATCCTGAAAGTAAAAAGTGTAATCAGAAATAGAGGTATTTTGCATAATCAAAATCACAAATCAACTTTAACATAAACACTAACCTGCATTTCCCCCAAACAGCCCACGGTGATGAAAGTAAAAGCAGTATTACTTAAATTATGTTCCATAACAAATCTTGGCTAGAGCTGAAGCACTTGCTACAAACAGTATGCTGATCACCAGCTTGCAATTTAGATGGCAGTCACTAAGGAGGCAACTCCTTAGTTTTTTTTAAACCGTGCCCATGGTCTGCTCTTTTATCAAATTACTGTTTTGCTTTTCGCTGTTGTAACTATATGTTATAATTATGTGGTTTTGTCAGTTTTAGTCTTAGTTTGTCCTGTGTTCTTGTGATATCATTCTGGAGGAACGTTTGTATCATTTTTTTTGATGTATGCATTTCTAAATGACAATAAATGAGGACTGAATGTCCTCATAATCTAATCTAACTCCCCAGTCTGACAGTTATTATATGCATAATACTATCTGAGCAGTAGCAACTGATAGTAGTAGATTTTCTACATAAAAGTATACCACCTTTTGTGATTCACATAATATTGTGGCATTCTCATAATTATATTAATTCAAAACTGTCCAATGCCTTTGAGGAAAGTAAAGTGCCCAAATTTTTTCCATACACAATAAACCAATATTTTCTCTAAACATACAATTTATGACATTTCTACTCATGTTCATTTGAGGGAGAATGAATAAGAGTGCGATTTTAAAATTACAAATTCTTAGTGCTTTTAGATGGTGAATATTTTGGAAAAGCTGCTACTTCAGCTTTATTGAAAATGGTGATAAGATACAAGAACACTAAAGCTGTGGTTAACTACCTTGTCAGAGGTTCAGAGTCTCCATCAGGGTAACACTATCACATTCTAGATTTTAACCCCTTTCCACATTTACAACAGATAGATTGATGGAAAAGGAAAACAGATATTCCTTTCACTTGAACCAAATCATTTGGGGAAAAAAAAACAGCAAAAATACTGTTCATCTTAGTGGAGGCTAGAATTTACAGGCTCCTCAATATAAAGGTCTTGAGTGATGTCATCAATGGGAATATTGAGAGTGAGAGTTGGCCCACAACTCCAATATGCAAGGCAGGCCATTGCATGCACAAAAACTTAACTTAATTAAATGGAAAGATTTGATATTAGTTTCCTTTGAATTCACTGAGTACACACACATTAAAGAAAGACAGCATTAAACTAGTATATAGGTAACAATGTTAACGGCTTAAAAGATCTCCAAGCATTAGATGATTTGTTTTGGAAATTCATACTCTTGAATGAATGGTTGATTAGGATTAAGTGCAAGCACATTATAGACCAATGTGAAATTACAGCACTTGCCTTTCTAGAACTGCTTCATTATGCACAGGGAACCACACTTAAGCTCAAGCTAATATGACAGATCTCCATACCGGTGGTAAAATTAATTTTGATACAAGACTGATATTGCAAATAAATTTAATAATTCTTGACAAGTTTTCTTTTGCCTTTAAACTAATAAAAGTAAAAGATGTTTGGAGAAAATTTAATAATTTTTCAACTTTACCTTATCAAGAGTGAATAAATCCAGAAGCTGATCTGTTCCCATGCTCTGCAAACTTGCATTCTCTTGACTAATAATTGTATTTGCAATGCTCATTTTAAACTTCTGCAATCCCATAATTTTTTCTTCCAATGTTCCTCTTGTTATTAATCGGTAAATATTAACAACACGTTTCTGGGGAGATAAAGAAAAATGTTTAGGTTATCAAGTTAATCACTTTTCATCCTACACTGACATGCACCATGTCTTCAATGTTTCATTTCTATTTGCTTTACACTAGGGGTCGCCAACCTGTCGATCGTGATTGACTGGTCGATCTTTGAGACTTTCCCAGTAGATCCCAAAAAAAAATCAAAAATAAATACACAGATACTGTTATAATGTGAGCATTATAAAAGTAGGTAATACTAGTTAGGATAATGGTAATACAGCAATACTTTTGCTACAAAGCTGTTTGTAAAGAGAGATTGTTTCCGGGTTGCAGGGTTTTAGTTCCGTGCTTTCTGCCCAGTGTGCATGTGTGTAGCACCCCTGCCATGCACTGCGTTTTCAGGGTAGCTTGTGCTGCATCAAAGTGACCAATTAAATTAGATACATAGTGGGGACCACTGGATAAGAGTACAGACTGTCACAAACATCAGTATATGGCTTAGCACTCGCTCGTGATATCCTGATAGCATGGTGGAGGCTCCACGAAAGGCGGCAAAAACATACAAATTCCATCCAGAATGGGAAGAGGAATTTCTATTTACCTTGGTGAAAGACAAGTGTGTATGTATGTTGTGCCACCAAACACAAGCACTGACTAAAACATAGAATAGTACAGCACAGTACAGGCCCTTCGGCCCACAATGTTGTGCCGACCCTCAAACCCTGCCTCCCATATAAGCCCCCACCTTAGATTCCTCCATATACCTGTCTAGTAGTCTCTTAAACTCCACTGGTGTATCTGCCTCCACCACTGACTCAGGCAGTGCATTCCATGCACCAACCACTCTCTGAGTAAAAAACCTTCCTCTAATATCCCCCTTGAACTTCCCACCCCTTACCTTAAAGCCATGTCCTCTTGTATTGAGCAGTGGTGCCCTGGGGAAGAGGCGCTGGCTATCCACTCTATCTATTCCTCTTATTATCTTGTACACCTCTATCATGTCTCCTCTCATCCTCCTTCTCTCCAAAGAGTAAAGCCCTAGCTCCCTTAATCTCTGATCATAATGCATACTTTCTAAACCAGGCAGCATCCTGGTAATTCTCCTCTGTACCCTTTCCAATGCTTCCACATCCTTCCTATAGAGGAAATCTGGAGTGGCACCACAACACCAACCACCAGAAATTTAAAGACACCTACCCCCCAAAGAGCGCAATTCGTGCCAGGAAAGTTGAGGAGCTGAAATCGGGGTTGAAGGCCCAGCAATCGTTTTTCCACAAAACATGCTGCTCAAAATAAGGCATCATTTCGTGTAAGTCACCTTTTGGCTAACCACAAGAAGCCTTTTACAGATGGCGATTTATTCAAGGAAGCAATGGCTATTACCGCAGAGACTGTTTTTAATGATTTTAAAAACAAAAACAACATCACAACTGCAATACATAATATACCGCTTGGCCCTGCAACAGTGACAAGGAGGGTAGAGTCACTGTCAGAGGATGTGGATATTTTTTGCTACAATTCGATGAATCCCTGGATGTAATGCAAACTGCTCAGCTTGTTGTATTTGTCAGAATGGCTTTCCAGGATTTTACATCAAAGGAGGACTTCCTCACTCTTTTGCAATTAAAGGAGAGAACGAGAGGTGAGGATATATACAATGAGTTTAAAAAATGTCAGTGAAAATGATAACCCCATTCATAAACTGGTGGCAGTTAACACTGACGGGGCCCCAGCAATGCGCAGTGTGCGCGTTGGTTGTATAGCACTAAAAGTCAGTGCCTACTTCAGGTCAACTTATCTATGTGAAATTGCATTTTCACAGATGAAAAATTATTAAATCTAAGTACAGGAGCTGTCTTACTGACAGACACCCCACAGACTGTCTCAGACTGGCTGTCTGTAGTTATGAGCCAAATTTCAGGAACTAGCAGTAACTATTCAGCCCCAGTCATCACACTGAGTGCAACAGTCAAGTTTTATTCATTTATTTATCGTGTTGAAATAAAATTAAATAATGAAACTTAGAATTAAAGATGTGAAGTATTGTAATATTCTTAAAGAAAGATATGCTAGTTAGTGTTTTCTTGTTTGAATTAATTTGAAGTTTGACAGAAGTATTTTGTGTAATTCAAATACATTTATTCCAAATAAAAGGCCTCAAATTGGCAATACAATCTGAGCTGTTTTTTCTCTAAACGATTTAGCAGGTAGATCTTGCCTTTCACTAAGGTCGAGGTAGGGGATCTTGGGCCTAAAAAGGTTGATGACCACTACTTTCCACCCTCATTTTCCTCAGCCTTTCTTCTTCAAAACCAGTGTCTTGCAGATGTTGAATTTCTCTTATGTTTGTATTGTCTGATGTACATCATTTCAACAACTAGACTGTTTTCCATCTGAGCACTTTACATGTTGTTCAGTTGCTTCCTTCAATTGTACTCAACTTACCATTTCTCTTCTTCCCTTTATTTGTTTTATGTGGGTCACCTGAAATATCTTAAAATATTGGAGACTACACCCTGAAATACTACCTATTTTTCACAGATCCACAATAGCATGAGTGTTGTTTTTTGTTTAAAAAAGGTTAAATGTTACAAATCTTTCAAAACAGGGCGATATCAGTGTTTAAAACTGCATGCAAGTGAAACAACACAACAAATTACTTTAGTCTGAATCAGCCAAACAGTAGGCCACAATAGTTCGTGTAACAAATGATTGTAGGCTGAAGCCAAGTCATCAGATGTCCTCTGAAAATTGTCATTGGTTTTGGGGCGGGGGGGGGGGGGTACTGAATAAGCTCCCAGCAATGTGCATCTCAAATAGCCTCTGACAACCAAGTCCAGCTCCTGGCCTTCACGTGAGGTTTGTTACCAGGCCCAGTGGAACTGTTCTGACACGAGGAAGGTTGAAGGACGAAGGAGGGTTACCGGCACCTTAAAATCAGTCGCAGCAGGCAGATGGGGCCCATTAGCTGTGGTCGGGAGCTCATCTAAGAGAAGGAAAACTCTGATCTCAAATCTCTGCTGCCTAGCAGCTGTACCCACTCATGAGTAAACTCTGAGGAAAAATTTGGAGCTGGAATCTCTAATGCAGTCCTATGTTGAGTTCATCGGTGACTGGCAACTCCTATGACATCACTGGTGTCAAATGATATCAGTGTCTGCTATTCCTTTGGATTCGCCAGCTGCATGGAGGGGGCCGCCTGCATGGGCAACAGCTTGATCTCTATATCATACTGCCATAGTTTGCGCATGACAGCTAGGACACAACATCCATGGTCGACCCTGACTAAAGGAGGCCTACCTATCTACAGTATGCACATGCATTTTTCCAGTGTGTCCTCTGTGGTTTCAGTTCTTTTTATTCTATGGAAGCTTATCCGGTTTTGCGTTATTTGTATAGGGACTATCTGATTGGTTGATTCTTATCTAGAATGTTTCTTAGCTGTGGGCATAAAAAGAGCTTACCACAAGGCCCCACCAACTTCTGCTTCTCTCCCTCCACTTACTAGACCTTGTCACTATGTGCTTTCAATTTTTTTTTGTTCTATAGCATTTAATAAAATAATTGTGAAGCAAAACGCTTAATGCCTTTCTTGACTTCCAAAAGAAACTTAAGATTAAAATCAAAATGCCGCCCTACACTAATCTTCTGATATAAAATATTGTTTCTGGAGTCAAGAACAGGAAAATTTATGTTAAATTGCAAAACTTTTAGGGAACTCTGGTGCCAGTTGACTTCATATTTAGGAAAGAAATGTGATTAATTTTCTTTTCTGACCTACAACTTGAGTTGGAATTCAATCTTGACTGATAAAAGTAATGACACATTGTTCGTCTGTCAAAATTTATTTTAGGCTTTGATATTGTCTGGTACAAAAAAAAACTTCTGTATACTCCTGCAACTAGAATTCACTTCTGCTTGCTCCTTCATCTGGTCAGGAACACCAGATCCTACAAGACCCAACATCATCTTAGCAAAAGAGGTTGATGTCAGTGCTTTAGTGTTTTAAAAATTAGGGAGGGGAATTTACAAACCAATACAGATAGATCGTATTAATGAAACATAATATAGACCCTTGTACATAGTACTTAAAAATAAATGTGGAAGAAACTCCTGAAATATTACGAATTAAACCTATCAAATTTTGCACAGCAGAATGATCAGTAGCCAATACAAGTGACAGTGTGTAACACTGGGTATGATTAGGTAGAACAGGGGTCCCCAACCTTTCTTGCACCACGGACCGGTTTAATATTGACAATATTTCTGCGGACTGGCTGACCGGGCCGGGGGGGGGGGGGGTGCGGTGTTTGAGTAGGGTTAAACTCACCCCAACATGTCTTTTACAGTTAGGGTGCCAACTTTCTCACTCCCAAATAAGGGACAAAAGTAGCAGTCAAATACGGGACAGTGTTTACCCCGAGAAAGACTACCATGACCATGAAGCCTTGTGCATGCACCAGTGTGCACATGCATGTCCATGCCGATTTTTTCCCCACAAATCGGTTTTGACTTAATCTTCCTGACTACACTGTACATACATTATTTCTACTTTATATAGGCTGTGTATTTATCATATTATTCCTGCTTTTTCTATATGTTAGTTTTATTTTAGGTTTTATATGTTATTTGGAATGATCTGGTAGGTTATTTTTTGGGTCTGGGAATGCTCAAAAATTTTTCCCATATAAATTAATGGTAATTGCTTCTTTGCTTTACGCCATTTCGGTACGAAAGGTTTTATAGGAACACTCTACCTCAGCAGGGGAAATACGGGACAAGGGCAGTCCCGTATGGGACAAACCAATTTAGCCCAATATATGGGATGTCCCGGCTAATACGGGACAGTTGGCAACCCTATGTTCAAGTTCAACAGTGCGTGACAGGGAATGAGGAAAGGTGCAGCTGACTCATATCATTTCACATCGCCAAATCATATCATTTCCTCGCGGCCCGGTAGCACATGCTTTGCGGCCTGGTAGTTGGGGACTGCTGAGGTAGAACACTAGTATTGTGTGGCTAGATCTGCTAACTCCATCTACAACAGTGGTTCCCAACCTGGGGTCCATGGACCTCTCTGTTAAAATAAAGGGTCCAGGACATAAAAAGGGTTCAGAACCCCTGATCTACAACTTTGTAGTTGATACCATTGTAGGCAGCTGTATCTCATATGATGATGAGTCAGAGTACAGGAAGATAGCAAGTACAGTGCATTACAATTTATCCCTCAATGTTAATGAAACAGCTGGCCACTGAGTACTGGGGGGAGGGGCATACTAACTCCTGTCTATGTCAACAGTACTGATGTTGAGAACTTAAAAGTCTCTAATATCACATAAGCCTGTCCTAGCCCAACCACATAGACAACATAGTCAAGAAAGCTTACCAACACCTCTGCTTCCTCAGGAGGCTAAAGAAATTTGGCATATCCTTGTCAACTACTAATTTTTACCACCAGGGAAAGCATCCAATCTACACTCATCATGGTTTGGGATGGCAACTGCTCTTCCCATGACTGTTCTTGTGCATGTTGTAGAAATCTGCCGTTTGATTTCACTGCAAATGTTACTTAAGTTATTTGGAGACAGAGTGCGGAGCAGACCCTTCTGCCCCAGTGAGCCGTGCCACCCAGCAACCTGCCTGTTTAACCCGAGCCCAAGAAAAGACTATTTGCAATGACCAATTGACCTACTAACCAGAACGTCTTTGGACTGTGGGAGGAAACTGGAATACCTGGAGGAAACTGGAATACCTGGAGGAAACCCATGTGCTCACGAGAAGGACATACAAACTTCTTACAGAAGACACGTTCAGCAACCATCATGACCTCTTCCTTAGGCAGTTCCTTGGTCTTGAGGTTGACTTCCCTCAACTCCAACTAGATTGGCTACAAGTTGACTAGTGACTAGTAATGTCACTCAGGCATTTCACAGTAGGTGCAGTGCTCTCTCTGCTGGTTTTACTTTCTGCTAGTCAAGAGACTTAATGTACTCGGGTGCATACCTCGTTCTCCTCCTCCACATTAAGCTAACACTGGTCAGCGTTTCCCACAACTCAATGAGGATGTTGCTACTCTTTCCACAAAGATGCTTTGAGAATATGCTGGAAGCATTTTCCGCATGTTTTCCGGTAATCACTTTCCATGTCAAAGTTTGGTGAAGAGTGCTTGATTTAGGAATGTTCCTAGCTGCCCAGCAGAGCTGGCCAATTGTAATTAGAGCCTTATACTGTGGATGTTGGCTTAGAAGAATGTGCTGAATTGTGTTAGCATACCGACCAAAGGATTCAGAGTATTTTACAAAGACATTATTGAGCTCTCCAATGAATTTGACTTGGCTTCTGCGGGTCTCTGAAACATGCAAGAGGATGGGAATTATTTCTGTCCAAAAAACCAAGAACTTAGTGCCAGGTCTGGGGTATTCGTTCTGAATTATTTTCCTCAAATTGTCAAAGGCCTTTCTGGCACACTAGTGCGTTAATTGAATTTCATCATCTACACTAGCAGGTAACTCCTGTGAGTCACATTTTCTACAGGCTCATTGCAGACCTTTATTGTTGGCACTGTTACTGTGCAGCAGGGTAGTTTCATGGATATTTACAACAAAGCCCATTTTGTCACATGCTTCCTAATGATTTACACACTACAGATCAAGTTACAGTGCTCTTGGTTCTGAAATGGAGCTGATGTAGAAACAGAAAACCTACAGCACAATACAGGCCCTTCGCCGACAATGCTGTGCTGAACATGTACTTACATAGAAATTACCTAGGGTTGACCATAGCCCTCTATTTTTCTAAGCTCCATGTACCTGTCCAGGGGTCTCTTAAAGGACCCTATTGTATCTGCCTCTATCATCATTGCCAGCAGCTCATTCCACACACTCACCACTCTCTGCGTAAAAAACTTGCCCCTGACATCTCCTCTGTACCTACTTCCAAGCACCTGTCTGTAAATTAGCTCTTTACTAGATGGCAGCATGGTGCTATTTTGCTGAGAGAAAGGTTACAAAGTGTGTTGGAGAACATCCAAGATAAAGGAACCCATTTAATTACTTTGCACCAGACAAGACTGTGACGAGATTAGAACTCCAGAAACTAAAGAATCACGTACATTCATTTAGAAAGGTTTCCATCACAAGAGTGCATGAATTCAAAATAGTAGAGCACATTCTTGTTTACCAGGAGTTATAAATCAATCCTCATCAATGCCCTCCCCTTTAAAATATGGTCCTCAGAATTAATTATTGTCAACTTGGACATAAAAAACAAATCTCACAACTTAAAATCTTGTTGTGGTGAACATACATGGGATAACATTTGCACACAGTTTCAAGTGATGACTAAGCGTTAAAAGAAATTTGGAAAGCGTTAAAATTCTAGATAAAACCCAAGCACTTCCCAATAGGTTACAAAGTGCTTTACCTGTCCAATCCGATGAGCTCGATCCATTGCTTGCAAATCTCGCATAGGGTTCCAGTCATGTTCAACAAACACCACTGTATCTGCTCCAGTAAGATTAAGACCAAGGCCGCCCACATGGGTGGTTAACAGCAAAACATCTATTGAGGGGTCATTATTAAACCTAACAAAAATGCAAATAATTAATATATAATCCAAAATGCCATATTCACAACCTACGCTGAAACTTTGCACAATTAGTTGGTTACAGGCAAGAAGTAATATAATTTTAGGAATATACTAGGCCTGATTTTGGAGTAAAATGTTGACAATTCCACACGAGATTGCCAGGAATTTTCCACATAAATGTCAGCACGTGCAAACTTGAACACAGCTACTCATCAACTTTTATTCACTGAGCTCAAGTTATTTAAACAAGGTCTCAGCTAGGTAGCTCCGATTTAAAAGTTTGGTTAAATATTTATTAGTGCATGTTAACAGATCTAGCTTTTAGTTAAACACTTTTTTTAAAAAAGAACTTTAAAACATTTCCAAATGTCAGATATTTATAAAATTATTTTCTTGACAGTTCTTCATCATTTAAGTCAACTGCTGTCAAAACTTTCTTCAGCTGCTTCATGAAGAACGTTTGTCACATTATTCCTACAAGCCATGACATACAAGGATTTACATGTGTGCAATAGGAGGAGGAATAGGTGACTCAGCTGCTCAGCCCTGCTCTGCCATTTATTTCATAAGGTCATGGCTAATCTGTTTGCAAACTTAATTCCATATTACCTTCTAATGGCACTAACTTATCTACCTTAAAAACATGCAAATGCCACAGAAAACATATGATCAAACTTGAATCACTTAAGCAGTTAGGCAGGAGCATTACCAGTATGGCCATTATTATTTTTATGTACAAAATTGTTCATCATGCTTTAAGGATTCAACATTTTATAAATATTTGCTGTATAATGCTAATGATCGAACAAGTTAATTTAAAAATATAATAATAACTTTAACTTGAGTGACAGTTGTTGCACACAGAATACCCAAAACCTCCACTGGTCAACCTAGAGCAACATACGCAAAACGCTGGAAGAATTCAGCACGTCAAGCAGCATCGATGGAGATCAATGTTTTGGGCCATCAGGACTGGAAAGGAAGGGGGAAGGTGCCAGAATAAAAAGGTGGGAGAGGGAAAGGACCACAAGCTAGAAAGTGATAGGTGAAAGAGGCAAATGGCTGGAGGAGAAGGAACCTGATATTAGAGAAGAGTGGACTGTGGGAGAAAGGGAAGATGGGCACCAGTAGAAGATAGGCAGGTGAGGGAATGGGGAAGGAAGATAACCTGGAGGTATCAATGTTCCTGCCATCAGATGAGTAGCCTCCAAACTGATGGCATGAACAGCAATTTCCCGAACTTCTGGTAATTTTTCCCCTTCTCCCTCTCTTCTTCTACAACTCCCCATGCTGCCTCTCTCCCATTCACCTCTTCTCAACTGCTTATCACCTCCCCCTGGTGCCCCACCTCCTATGGTCCTATCTCCTCTCCTATCAGCCCATTCCCTCTTCCAACAATCATCTCCCAGCTTACCATCCCCCTTTCCCACCCATCCACATTTTTCCCCTTCCTTTCCAGTCCTGATAAAGAGTCACAACCCAAACGTTGACTGTTTATTGATGCTGCCTGACCTGCTGAGTTCCTCTAACATTTTGTGTGTTTTGCTAGATTTCCAGCATCTGCAGAATCTCTTGTCAATGACTAGTCATTCTATGTGAACCATTGAATGAAACACTTTGTTCCATGTATCCAACAGGAGATATAGTCCAGGGTCTGGACAACAGACTCCACACATAATATTGCTGATGTAATTACATGGTCTGCCAGATTGCTAGAGATGAACTGATTCCAAACACTTATTCAGGGATTCTTTTTTGTAACTAGGCTCAAGAACGCTATGTCTTGCTCCTGAGAAACACACACTCTTCCAATTAGGAAGCACAGATCATAAATGCAAAATATTCTTCCTTTGCTGGAACCAAATTCTTTTCATCAATGTTGTCTCTTGTGAGGCACATGGAACTTAATCACTAAGTCATGGAAGCTCTGGACACATTCTTAGTGCAACCATTACCTGTTTGATAACTTGCCTACCTTGCCACAATGGAATGTCGTTGGCCTGCAGGAACGCTACCATCTAACCTTAAATAGGTGATACTTGGCATCTGAGGTTTGAGCAAGTCATGTTCCACAATGTCCAACATGCTCTTCAGTTGACAGAAAATGAGAACTCTGTGTTGAGCTACAACTGATTCAGTGCCATTTTCTGAGGCTGCACTGTTGCCAAGTCCACAGTCAAGAAGCAGCTTGAAGGGGGTGGGGGGAAAGAAAAGGATTAAAAAAATATTCAACTTAGTCTCAGAAATAATTACTTGTTAAGAGTTTGAACTCAAAGTATGAAATAAATCAAATGTCAACACAGGGGACCAGAATCTTTAATCTTTATTCTTTATTCTTTTAAATTCATTTGACTTGGGTAGTAAATTCTTAATGGATTTTGTTTCATGTTTAGTTTTCAAAGTAATAACGTGAGCTTGGTACTACTTGACAGAAGTACCCGATGATCAATCAAAAGAACAATTTTTGTAGCACCTAATACCTGTTTCACAAATAGTTGTGTTGGCAGGTGGTACACATATTAAATTTGAAGAGAAATATGGGAAATAGTCCAATATTCCAATGCACTACTCAAATTTCAGTAAAAGCTATTAGAATCAAGGCGGCTACATTTTTCTGCCTCTTAAAAGATAACTTGGACTATACAGTTATTGTTAATATTAGGTACACAACAGCAAAGTGTATTTTCCATACACCTTCCTCTTGATGTTCAAACTTTCCCTCACTCCTCAACAAATTAACCTGCGAGGGAGGAACCAGTTTTATATCAAGCTATTGTTATACAACTTTTAAAACAATTTGTATATGCTGAAGCTTTAAAATCAACAAATACCTGATTTTATAATTGCAAATGTAATGTAACGTAACTGATATTGATGTAGACCAATAGATGTCTCCAAGAACAAGAAAATAAATGGAAAAGAAAAATGTATTAAATTTGAAAGAGTACCTGTTTTAAGGCAGAAAGCTTTGGAGCATGCTGGATATCATGCAGAGATGAATTTTGAGCAGCAAGCTGCTCCTTAATATGCTGGAATTCTGGATGCTGTGAAGTCAGTACTAGTGCAGGATGATTGCAAAGTTTCCTCAAATATTGTAACGCCTGGAAGCAAAGGAATAACAAAAATATCACCCGATTTCCACTGACTGAAAATTTCCACGCACTTGTTTGTCTTCATCATCTAGAAAACAGTTTCTCTCTAATGGAAGACATTTCCTCTGCTTAAAGGGGATATAAGATTATGGCTAGTTTTTAAAGAGCAAACTATATTGAGTTTATGTTTTCCTTACAGTTTATGAATTAGGTAATACTAAAGCCTAATATTGTACAGCACATGAATCTATGCGGACGCAGGGTTTACGTGCAATTTGCTCTCACCTTATCAGTAGTTCACACTACATTTTCACTCGTACAGTTTATGTTTATTATCACATTCTGGCACCTATTCTACAGCGTTTTTTTGAAAACAGTGAAACTATAAATCATCTTTTAAAATTTAGATACAGTGTGGAACATGCACTTCCAGCCCAACAAGCCACATCACAGAGCAGCCTATCAACTTAACTCAAGCCTAGTCACAGGACAATTGATGACTAATTAACCAACTAACTGGTATGTCTTTGGAAGGTAGGAGGAAATTGAAGCACCCAGAGGAAACCTGTGTGCTGAAAGGAAGGACGTACTAACCACTTACAGATGGTGTTGGAATTGAACTCTGAGCTCCGATGCCCTGAGCTGTAATAGCATCGCGCTAACTGCTATGGTACCATGACGTCTTGCTAAGCTACCATAGCGCCCAGGTTTGTCTACCAGGCCTCGAGCAATTGAATTGCCTAGGATCAATACTAGAACAAAACAGTAATTACCTTGCTTTCTCCTTTAACGCTCACATTGAGCACAGGTTTTATACAGCTAGAAACAATTACCATGCTCAAAACTTCAAATTCTATTTCCTCTCTATTACACTTAGATTCAAAGCACATTTACATCACCTTTAAGGAAAAAATAACCCCAGTCACTTTGCAAATAAGCAAGAAAATAAATAGGTCAAACTGAGAAGATAGAGCTTGGTCAAAGAGTCATGTTTACAGGTGAACCTCAAAGGAGCAGAAAATTGTGGAAACATTTAGAAAGAACTTTGGTGTCATGGTTAAATGTCTGCTGAAAATGTAAGTGTGTACAATGGGATTAGAGTTATGAGAATGGCAAGTACAGCGATGTGAACTTTGGCATCAGAGAAGGTTACAGAGATGAAGAGTAGAGACACTATATTGTGATTTAAACAGAAGAATGAGAACTTTAAATCTGATGGTGTACCAGACCATGCAACTCAGTGAAGATGGGATTGATAGAAAATGCAAAGTGACATTCTAACCAATACTCTGCTGAGCTCACAAATGGAGGGTAAGAGCCAGCCTGATGAAGACAGCCAAGATATGGTCAAGGGAGTATAAGGACTGTTTACAAGACTGCTTTGAATAGGTGGACTGGACCAGATTTAGGGATTCATCTTCAGATTTGAATATGCCACAGCTATCGCAGGCTGACCAGTGATGATGAGTGTATGCCAACAAGAATATACCAAACGAGTAGTCCTGGTTGAACCAGGAGGTTCCCAGTTTACTTTGGGTGTTCAAAATTAGGTGATCCAGAATCCTACAAGAAAGTCCAGGTATGACCTATGGAAGGCCATCATAAAAGTGAAAAGTCAATTTCGAGTGAAGTTAGAAACACATGTAGGTAGGATGCATTACTTCCTATTATGCAAAATCTCCAAGAGCATAAATGGCTGTGAAGCTTCACTCCATCAGCTCAACAACTTCTGTACATGCTTTGAAAGGGAAAATGACACTAGACCCATGGAAATCCACTCAGCATTCAGCGACCCTGTAACCTTCTGTTTCAGAGGCTGATACCCAAACGTACTTCAAGTTGTCAGGCCCCAACTACTGTATGTACAGAAAACCCATGCTGACCAACTGGTTGAAGTATTCAAGGACAATCTTCAACCTCTCACTATTGTGCTCTGCGGTTCCCACCTGCTTCAAAAGGGCAGCTATCATTCCTGTGTCTAAGAGCAGGTGAGCTACCTCAACGACCACTGCCTGTAACACTCACATCCACCATAATTAAGTGCTGTAAGAGGTTGGTTATAGCTAGAATTTATTTCTGCCTGAGCACTGTTGTTGATAGAATCTCAGATGCTAACAAAGCAGCCTACAAGTGACAGGTTGGCTGGTTAAGTGGTGTCATAACAACCTCACATTCAATGTCAGCAAGACTGAGAACTGAATTTTAATTTCAGAAGGGAGAAGTTGGGGAAACACACACCAGTCCTGATTGAGTGGTCAACAGTGAAAAGGGTGAGCAGCATCAGCATTTCAGAGAATCTATCCTGGGCCCAACATACACTTGCAGTCACAAAGGCAACACTCAGAGGCTCTACCTCATTAGGAGTTTGAGGAAATTTGGTATGTCACTAAAGACTTACAAATTTATATAGGTGCATGATGGAGAGCATTCTGACTGGTAGATTCACAGCCTGGTATGGAGCCTCCAATATACACGATCACAAGAAGTTGCAGAGAGTTGGAGACTCGGGCAAAACCCTCCATACTATCGAGGACACCTTTAGAAGTAGTGCCTCAAGGAGAGAGCATTCATCAGTAAGAACCCTCACCAACCAGGACATACCCTCTTCTTGTTATTACCATTCGGAATGTGGTTCAGGGTCAAGTTCTTTGCCTCAGACATATCTAAACGATCCATGAACCTATAAACACTAACTTATTATTCCTTTATCTCCACACTATTTATTCTTTTAATTTATAGGTTTTTATACCTTTACACATTGCTTCTGCAAAACAAATTTCATGTCATACATCAGTGCTAATAAGTCTGTTTCTGAAATTGCAGAATACATAGACAAAGGAATGGATGAAAGTATCAGCAGCAGATAAGCGGACAGGGATGGAGACAGACAGTGCTACGAAAATAGAAGCCAGTCCTGCTGATTAAAGGAGATGGAGCCAGAAACCAACATTGATTTTGGATAGGATTCTAAAGTAATGATGTTTTATTCAGCTAGACACTGATCAATGAGTAGAGTGATCTATTTTCCCAACATCAGAAGAAAGACTAAATGCCAACATTATTGGCATGGGTTCAGCCCTAAAAATGCACCTGATTCCAACTCAACTAGTTGAACACATCAGTTCGGTTTCTGTCTAGTCTTCAAAATGTCTAGCCACAAACACTCTGTTTTACCATCATACTTTGCCTTCCCTTCAGCAACCTAATCATTTTATGTGTATATGTGAGTTACATAGCTTACCTTGAATCCAAGCCTGTCTGGTAGTACTTTTCAAAAATGAAATAAAATTTGAATGTGCAAATTCATAATTTATAATAAGATCTAATACCTCATCTTTTAAATCATAAATACATCACATGTGGTTATTAGATGTTAGGACATAAAAACCTTTGATGTGTAATTTCAAACCTTTTGAGCTTCTACAATTTCCAGCGATTTAGTAAACCAGAACTAACCAATAAAAAACTGGCAAAACTTTAAGCAAACATTTAGCTAGCTTTCTTTCAAAAATGGAGCAATCTCATATTAACCTCAAAACACAACTGGTGTCAAGAGCTTTACAAAACTCTCAAAATATATTTACCTGAAATACATGTCCAGTGGCTTTGAGTTTAGGTTTCTCATTTTCTTCTGCGACTGTACTTGACGATATAGTTTCTTCAACATCACACTTAGCACGAGATTTGGCAAAATCTTCATACAGTTGTATCTAGAATTAAAAAATTCAGCCACCTCAATAATCACAGGAAGAAACAAAATCTTTCCTCCATCAAATTAATTTGTCCATCAGAAAATTTTCAGTCAGAAGGTAATTTCAAGGGAATGTATACATATTTTTAAAAAGATTTATCATAATTTACTTTATAAAAATATTTGTGATTTATTAAAGTTGATTAATATTAAAATTGTCGAAGCAAGGAAATTATAAATTGTGCAATGCCTCCAAAGGACTATTAAGAAAGCTCTGCATGGATGTCCCAGGCTAAATTTGTGCAATCCTCAAAGCAATCAAAGAAAAGGCCACTGACACTGTGCCTTTCGTCCTCCAAGGACGTAGAGGAAGTCAGTCAAAATGCAAACCACACAAGGACAGAGGTGAAGATAGGCTCAATGGGCAGTAGAGTTGGGGGATGATGAGGAAAGGAGATGCATAGAGAGGCAAACAGGGATAGCTGATCACATCACCTAACAGCATTACTATTGGGATGGTTTGGATATAGGGAAAAGAGAATGGAGACTGCGAAGGGCAGAAAAAGATGGTGGAAGGAAAAGACCAATTTCTCATTTGGCAAAGCTGTAATCCCCAGGGTAAATGTTGAATACATACTATCTTCATGACTTCTTAACTTGAATCCAAACTTAGTGAGAAAATTGATGCTCATTGAAGAATTTTGTGTGACACGTAAATGTTGTTGCAACTTCTTTTAGTGTCAGTATATGTTTCCATTGCCACGTGAAAAAAGGACAGAAGAAAAATTGCTGATACACCTCTTCTATTCTAAATACCTGAACACTTAGTTACTGCATTTCTGCAAGTTCCAATCACAAAACACGCAAATATCATTACACTGTCAGTTTCTAGGCTCAGGGATTTTGTTGGAGCTTTCTTCATGATATTACAACATACCTGTAAAGTACTGAGATTACAGTAATAATCTTGTATTATCTTAGGTGGAAGATCTTGAAGGACATCTTCCTTCATTCTGCGTAGTAGGAAAGGAAGTACTTGTCGATGCAATGCTTCCATTGCAAGAACACCTACGGCATGAGAGCAATGTTTTTTCTGAATTTTTACTTTATAAGAAAATTGCAAAGTAATACTTCATGCACTGAAACATTTTGAATTTTTTAAAAATATAAAAACTTGAATTCTAATTACATAATTATTTTACAACTGTATCAACATGAAACTAATTGAATGATGAAACAAGTAAGCTACCTTTTCTTTTAAAGTTTGCTTATAGAAGCTTACTGACAGACCTGACCATTTTGTGCAGAATTTTATTGTTTTACTGTGAATGGCAACTTAGGCAATTTAAAAGTCTCAAAAAGTCTTCAAGACTGCAATTTCAAACTATGTATGCATCTTGGACTATGATATATCCATGAAATCTGAGCTAATAACATATTATTGCTTTGTTTTTGATGCAGAATGCATGTTGGTTATCCACATTGAAAATAACAGATCTATGAACTCAAGATAATCGAAACAAGGTGCACAGAGGAAAAATACCAAAAATGACCTTATTAGACAAGTTCAAGAGAAAAGTAATACTTCACAACTCAGCACCTCTACTTCGTTAGAAGTTTGCAAAGATTCGGCATGACATCTATAGATGTATGGTGGAGAGTATATCGACTGGTTGCATCATGGCCTGGTATGGAAACACCAATGCCACAATGCCATTGAACAGAAAATGCCAGCCCACCACAGGTAAAGGCTTCCCTACCACTGAGCACATCTACACGAAGTGATGTTGCAGGAAAACAGCGTCCATCATTAAGGACTTCCACCATCCAGGCCATGCTCTCTTCCCACTGCTGCCATTGGGAAAGTGGTACAGGAGCCTCGGGACCCACACTACTAGGTTCAGGAACAGTTATTACCCCTCAACCATCATGTTCTTGAACCAGAGGGGATAACTTCACTCGCCCCATCACTGAACTGTTCCCACAACCAATGGACTCAGTTTCAAGAACTCTTTATCTCATGTTCTCGATATTTATGGCTTATTTATTATTATTTTTTTCTCTTTTGTATTAGCAGTTTGTTGTCTTTTGCATATTGGTTTGCCCATTCTGTTGGGTACAGCCTTTTTATAGATAGATAGATATACTTTATTAATCCCTGAGGGAAATTTGGTTTCATTTATTGTGTTTCTTAGATTTACTGTGTATGTAAAATAGTAACACCCAAGAAAATGAAACACAGGGTTGTATATGGTGACATATACATACCTTGGTAATAATTTACTTTGAAATTAGGAGTATGAGCACTTAACCCCTCAAATCAGCTCCAATATTTAACAAGATCATGGCTGATCTGACTGTAACTTCACATTTCCATTTCTCCACCATATCAAACATCTACCTTTTCCTTAAAAATAGACAAAGACCCTGTGCTCATCAATCCCTGACAAACAGAGTTCCAGAACAGAAAAGAAATTTTGTCTCATTCTCATCCAAAATGAGCAACTATATTTTTAAACAATGGCCCTAATTCAGGATATTCCTATAAGAGGAACTATCCTCTCCATATCTACCATCTCAAGACACTTTATACTCATATATGATCTTATGGATCTGGTGATGCAGAGGTTAAATTACTGAACTAGTAATCCAGATGCCTAGATTAACAATCTGGAGACTCAAGTTCAAACTATGTCTGGTAAGGAACTCCTATTCAGACAGTACTTAAAAAAAAATGGTACAACAATTACCAGTCCACAACACCTACTAGACTGTTTCAAAAAAATCATTCATCAGTAGGGAGAAAGTCTGCCACCTTACTTGGTCTGGCCTAGATGTGAATTTAGACCGATTCCGATTGGTTGATTCTTAGATTTCTAGCAAACTAGTTGTATTCGTTACCATTAGTCGAAATGAAATAATAGGACTGGATGGACCTATGCAGTTCAAATAGTTCAAAAATACTTCCAGCCTAGTTGACTTTGCAAAGTCCTCCTCAACAATATTTGAGACTGGTGTCTAAACTGAACAAGCAGACCCAGACTGGTAATGTGACAGCCTGATATAGTCACCCTCTCAGAATCATACCGTACAGGTACAAAATAACATCTTACCTGCCTCCTGCTCCTTTGAAGAACTCCTAGCATCTCTGCTAGCTAATATTGGCTTTCCATAACGAGCTGCAAATTGCCGCTCAGTACCCAAAAATCCTGGCATCAGGAAGTCAAACAATGACCAGAGTTCCAAGACATTGTTCTGCATTGACACAAAATGAATTTCAAATTAAACATCTTAAATGTTCATAGGAAACTTTCAGCATATCAATTTTTGGACTGTTCCAACTCATCTCATGATCTCAGATTAAATTACACATTCTAATTCAGTGACAACACATTATCTAGGGATAAGCATATCTAAGATGAACTGATAGAGCACAAAGTATCTGAAGTCCATGTGCTCTGTAGAAACAATTTTAAAACTGAAACTAAGTTTTATTGCACTTTATAAATTTAATTAAAAGATGGGCATCCATAGTCCAAATTCATTTTTATAGAATCATCTTACCTTTCTTTTGGCCTTGCATTTCTTCTGTTACAATCAAATATTTTTATTATAGTAACACACATAAAAGTTGCTGGTGAACGCAGCAGGCCAGGCAGCATCTCTAGGAAGAGGTGCAGTCGACGTTTCAGGTCGAGACCCTTCGTCAGGACTAACTGAAGGAAGAGTGAGTAAGGGATTTGAAAGTTGGAGGGGGAGGGGGAGATCCAAAATGATAGGAGAAGACAGGAGGGGGAGGGATAGAGCCAAGAGCTGGACAGGTGATAGGCAAAAGGGATACGAGAGGATCATGGGACAGGAGGTCCGGGAAAGACGGGGGGGGGGGGTAAACCCAGAGGATGGGCAAGGGGTATATTCAGAGGGACAGAGGGAGAAAAAGGAGAGTGAGAGAAAGAATGTGTGTATAAAAATAAGTAACAGATGGGGTACGAGTCCTGACAAAGGGTCTCGGCCTGAAATGTCGAGTGCACCTCTTCCTAGAGATGCTGCCTGGCCTGCTGCGTTCACCAGCAACTTTTATGTGTGTTGATTGAATTTCCAGCATCTGCAGAATTCCTGTTGTTTTTGTTTTTATTATAGTATAAGGAGCAATTGATAAGTTTGTGGTCTAAGGTAGGAGGAGTCAAATTTAGAAAACCTAGCACATTTATTTTTCCTACATTTACACACTTAATCCAGCAGTTGTGGAGCATACGGATCCCTTCTTTGTAGAAGTCAGCGTCTTGGACCTCCAGAAAGTGGTCCACAGCAGGGGTGATTGATAAGTTCGTGGCCTAAGGTAGAAGGAGATGAGTTATTAACTTCAAACTTTCTGCATTTTCACTCAAAGGGTTGAACTGCACGTGCAAGTAACAAGAGCTGTATAACTCATCTCCTTCTACATAAGGCCACAAACTTATCAATCATCCCTGCTGTGGACCACCTGGAGGTCCAAGACGCTCTCATTACATGCACGTGCAGTTCAACTCTGAGTGATAATGCAGAAAGTTTGAAGTTAATAACTCATCTCCTTCTACCCTTAGGCCATGAACTTATCAATCACCCCTGCCGTGGACCACTTCTACAAAGAAGGGATCCGTATGCTCCACGACTGCTGGACTAAGTGTGTACATGCAGGAGGGGACTATGTTGAAAAATAAATGTGCTAGGTTTCCTAAAATTGACTCCTTCTACCTTAGGCCACGAATTTATCAGTCACTCCTCGTAAATATCCTTTCATTTGGGTTATTTTGAATATCATTTTTTTCATTTCTTTTAAAACTCTAACCATTTTAGTATCTGTAGCATGTAAAGTGGGTTCATTGATAACTTGCAGGATTTCAACAGAATGTCTAAAAACTATAACATGATTGACTTTTTTTTCCCCCTCTTCTCCAATTCTTAATTACACTAACCTTGAAGATTGATTTATTCCTCTTAACCATTCAAGGTTCTTCTATTTACATGAAATAAGTATAATTGTTTCATTACAGACCCTCTAAACTATGAGCAGCAACCATAGCAAATAATGAAGGGTTGCAAACATCATTCACTCTCATTTATTTCTTACACTTATGTGGTGTTTTATTCCAGCAAATACTCTGGTCCATATTCATAAAGTATACCATTAGGTCACATAGAATTGTTTGAATCAGGATACTATATGCAATTCAATTTGCCAGTAAGCTTCCCTATTTCTGTTATCAAGGGGCATTAAAAATATAAATGATGGTGGTCATTGTTCCTAAAAATCAGATTGCTGCAAAGAAAAAAATAACACAGAATAGCTTAGAAGTTAACAAAATGTTTAAAAAAAACAGAAAGAGAACAATGAGACAAGCTTAGTAATATTTGCCTTCTTTATGTCAAAATTATGCCTTTGAGTACTTATGATTTCTAATTAATCATGCTACAACTGCATGAAAGAAAGATAATGCCTGTTTTTTCTATTATACACAGATGGCACATCATTTCAGGTTAAAAAGTCAAACTGTATTTTATACCACTTCTTAAACCATTAATATTGACCTGCTTCAACCCTTTTATGTTTCTTTATTTGCCTTTTAAACATGGTGGCGGCATCAGATCTCCTTGAAAGGTTTTAGCATGTACTCCATATATTTTATACTCATCTGTTCTTGAGCTCTGACATTTATTTTGTTTCTTAGTCACAAAATTATCAAATGTAATTTCTTAACTTTTGTTTTAACCTGGCCAATAATGTACCAAAATCATCGTATCCACCAAAAAAGCACAGGATTTCTTACTTTGAAGGGGTGGATTTTCTACATTTTCAACTGTTTGAAGTAAATTCTATTTAATATTTAAAATGAATCCAAATGAAGTAGTTTCCACATCACTACGTAGGTATACACAACAATAAAGTTTCATCCTGATCATAATTAACTGTTTAGTAAGGTTAATACTTTGGACTATAGCCAGTAATGAGTCATATCTGACTTAATGGAAAGGAGTAAAGCAAACAATCAGAAAAGAATATTTAGTAACAGACATAGAGCACTGCACCTAAGCTTTTAAATAACAATTGCTTCTATTAATGAGTTTTTGGTACCAAAAGGAATCAAGGTCTTCAAAACAGTAGCTGCCAAATCCTTTCAAATTTTAGCTCAATCATTCTAGGGGAAAACTGAATGAGCCAATTTTCAGCGTACAATAATTTAAAAAAAAACACAATATTTCAGTTCATTGAAGACATAATCCTACATATAAAGTATTTACTTCATGCTACCTGGCCATGGCATCATTTGCATTTGCAACTTGCATCAAGTAGCTCTAGTGACAAATTCCTTCTCATTTTACATCGTCTGTTTGATGTTTTCCCTTTAACCAACGCAATGGATTGTGCCATTACTCGACTAAACGATGTAATGCTACAAAGATAAATACCTGTATTGGTGTTCCAGAAAGTATTAATCTGTAGCTTGCAGTTAGCTGCTTAACTGCTTTTGAAAGTTTTGTCTTACCATTCTTGATGATGTGCCCTTCATCAAGAATACAATAGTTCCACTTAATATTTCTGAAAGTAGAAGGAAAGTTCAAATGTTTCATGCAAAGTGAACATTTCACTAGAAATAATGACAACCAATCTAGATTGTTAATTAAGACAGAACACACACTAGTCAACATAGAACACCTGCTATTTTGAATAGAAATGTATACCTACTTGAAAAAATCAATGTCATTTCGAACAACATCATATGATGCTACAACAAGGTTATGATTTTTCACAAGGTGCTGTAACCTGAAACCCAATGCAACATAAACATATTACAGATAAAATGTCTTTTAAAAGCATAATTTATAAATGAATAAATTAGAAATGAAATTTAATTCATAAGAATAAAAGTTGATGATTTATATACGTTTGTACATAAAATATGCCTCAAAACTTAAAATGGATTAGTAACTACAATCGGCCCTCCTTATCCGTGAGTTCGGCATGCGTGAATTCAACCAACCGTGAATCGAGAAAACCCGGAAGTGTGCTTCCAGCACTTGTTGTTCGAACATGTACAGACATTTTTTTGTAATTATCCCCTAAACAATGCAGTATTACTACTATTTTACATTGCATTAGGTATTATACGTAATCTAGAGATGATTTAAAGTATACGGGAGGATGTGCGTAGGTTATCGTGGATTGGGATGGGGAAAAAAAACGCAAGTTCTCTTACTAAGTAAGTCAGAACAGGGACATCCGGTATTATTTAGTGTCAGTTAGTCAAACGTTTGCCTTAGTATATAGTATATATTTTACCTTTCTATGCACATAAAATACTTAAGAAACATATGTTTCAGCGCCGGGCTCAGGAATGGAAGTTCCCGAGTTCATTCCAGTGACAGATCGCTCCCGAGCGCGCTGTCCATCCCTGCCGGGTTGATGTGGAGGACCAAAAACCCAAAACCCAATAATTAAACCACTGCTTTGTTGCGTAGTAATTGTTGCTTTAATCAGGCAGGACCTTTCTCATTATATCCTTTAAAATTATTCTGATTGTTGACCGACTGTAGCCTAACGCTTTTCCAATGACCGATGGCGTTTCACCTCTTTCTGATCGCTTTATTATTTCCATTTTATTTTAAATCACGATTGTGATTATTATTTTCGTGAACAGAAACACTGCAGATTCAGAGCTCCGCCGCCGGGTCCTAATGCCCACTGCACTGAGACAGGTTAAATAAGGTCCGGGGTTCCACTGAGTCCTAAGGTCCACCGCATTGAGACAGGTTGAGTAAGGGACTTGAGTATCTGCGAGGGGTCCCGGAACCAATCCCTCGCGGGTAAGGGGGATGACTGTACTGCATCTGTGAACGCAGTGATCATGGCATAACAAATTAAAATGTACCTTGCCCGCTCAGTGGGAGGTCCAGTATAGTGCAATGGATATAGTATTTCTTTAGAACAGAACTTTCCCACTTCATCTATCCAATGTCCCGTCAGGGTTGGAGGACATACTACCAATGATGGTAGAGGGGAGTTATCTTCTGCCTGAGTTTTTGTAAACTCCTGAGTCCTGTGAACACACAAATTGACTGTTACTCCTTCAATGACGGAGTTTCAACAAAATATATCGTGAATCATTTTCTTCAAATTACCTGAGGTAATGATCCCCTGCAAGAATGCAAATTGATTGCAATGTCTTTCCCAGACCCATATCGTCACACAAAATTCCATGAAGCTTATATTTGTTCAGAAATGCCAACCAGTTTACACCATCCTTCAATGATAAAATGCACAAGAACACTTATTAATATACAAGTTATCTTAGTGACATATCAAACCAGAGGTCACTGATATTAGCCACCATAAGTTTACAAATCAATCTTGTATAATACAATTAAAAAATGCCTCCATGATAACTGCTCATAGAGGGGGAAAAATATCACAAATAACTGCTCTCAAGAATAACACCAGGAATATAGGGGTTTCCTACCTGCTGATATTTCCGGAGTTCTGCTTTGATAGAAACAGGAATTTTGTAATTTTCCAACTTTGTCCCATCTAATAACTGTTCCAAAAAATGGCGCTCTCTGGCCTTTTGGTTAATCAATTCTTCGGACATATTTGGTGGATCCGGAATACCAGCCTGTAAAATAGACTGTAATTTAGAATTTGTATTATGTATTCCATTGTGGAACTGAAACTATATATCTATCATTCCTCCAGTTACACGGGGGAAGATCTGGGGAATTGAATAATGCAATGGATTATATCCTGAATCCTCTTTGGATTTTTTGGAACTGATAAGTAAAAGACTCTAGTGCTTGCTGGCTGAAAGAATCCAATATAAGTATGTGCCTCAGTGGTAGCAGACTTGCCTTTGAGTTGAAGACACCCGGACACAATCATCAGTGCAGTCCTGAGGATATGCTGGGTACCTTCACAGGCCATGGCGTTACTGTTCAAACAGGCTTTCACATTTTTCTACATTAAATTGTGAATTGAATTTCCCAGAGGTTGTACTTTTCATTATTTCTCCAAGAACGAGGTAAAAATTTGTAAACTGTGTATAAAAGTATTTCAAGTTGTTCAAAATCATGGTAATGTTGATAGTGTACACAGAAGTGTATTCCTGTGTAAAAATCAATAATTAAAAGACTTAGGAAAGGAAACAGGACAATACGATTTAAAATCAATCCCACAATGCTATGGTCCAGGTGCAGGACAATTGGACCAGGCAGAATAGTTTGGCACAGACTCGATGGGCTGAAGGGTCTGTTTCCATGCTTTAGTGCATAATGACTAAGATACAATCAAAACAACTGCCTTAAAGTTCATTGGATTTAGTCTCAATAGTTGAGTGGATGGTCAGACCACAACGAACCAAAGGATGTTCTGTATTCATGCGAGAGCTGGATAGGTAGCTGCCAAAATATAACCTTTCAAAACTTACCTCTAGTGGCATTAATCTAATCAATGTTGCAAAGCACTGTGTAGCCATAAATCGCACACTATCTGTTTGGTCACTCATCCTGCCCAGTACAGGGACTACCAACAGTACAATATATGGGATGATATCTACATCAAGTTGCTCCATAATGCCTGTATATTGCTGTTAAGGAATTATTTGTGTGATTGCTCTCATTAGTACAATAATTTATTTCAAATCATTCCACTATAATTCTAATACATAGAAGACCTGCCAAAAGTAACCATTTTTATTTTAAACTTTAATTATGAAATGTGGAGAATATCTAGTTAAAACTTTGTGGATTTTCTCCCCTGTACAGTACTGTGCAAAAGTCTTCAGCGTGTCTAAGACTTTTGCACAGTATTATGGTAATTTTATGTACTGCAGTGTACTGCTGCCGCTTTAAAAAAAAATCATGACATACGTGAGTGTGAAAACCTGATTGTGAGATGGGGCTCTATTAGGGACTGAGACTGGGAAGAGTGCAGGCTGAGGGGAATCACGATTGGGAAATGGGGAATGGAGAAGGAAGGCAATGGGAAGCACTGAAAAATATGAACACTAACAATGTAATTCAAAACTTTCACTGTGGTTTTCCATGGTAACATGCAAACTTACAAAGTATTTTCCTTAGGGCCAAACGTATTCTATAATTAGTTAATAGTACAAAAAGTAAAAGATGGATTCAATTAGTTTTATTTAATTGGATGTTTAATTGTTTCTGAATCACTATGCAGGCCTATTACTCTTGGGACATCTTAATGACTGGTGACCTTACTTCCATATCATTCAAGTGGACCAACACACAAGTAACCACATCTGCCGCTATGAAAGCCTCAGTTATCGTGAAAATGCAAGTCAATAAAACTTTTGAAAATCATGTGTATGTAGAAGGTGCAGAAGACACATAAATAGAGTACAAGATTTGGATTTGTATATTAAGGATACAGGCTAGAGCTTCAATTGCTCCCTCTTGCTTTGTATTATCATCAATGGCTCCTAACCAAGGAAGAACTTTCTCCAGGAATATACTCATCGTTTCCATTGTAGCTATTTTGCTCATTACACCCACACATCTTGCAGCCATATGTCTCACTGCAGTGTATGGGTGTCGCAAACAAGTGCAAAGGTGTGGAAGATGTTGCAATAACTGAAAAAGAAAGAATTAAATTGCTTTTCATTATTTTACATTAAAGTTAAGAATTTAAAAACACATTTTATTAGTAAAGCCATCAAAAATCACAGATAGGATCATAAAGATCATAAATTAGCAATAGGAACTTAACTTCAAAATTGACAAATGTAGGGCAAATTACATTGATCTAGGCAACTTCAAGCAAATGTGCTATGTAAACTATTTCATCAATGTACACATCTTTAATTAACTTTGCCAGCAATTAAACATGAATTCTAAATGTACAAGGTTGAGTATTTTGAGAATTTTTGATAAAAGTTAGTTGTACATGCATTTTGTTTTAGATTTCATGTTTAACAAACCTGGGCATGGATGTCAGAGCCCATTGCTGCTGCTGTGATTTCCAGCACCTGTAATGAGTTAACTAATTCCTGGGCAGCGACATCTCCCTTTTCAAGTACCACATTTCCATCTGTAAAAAAGCATAAATAAGCCATTTTCTCTCTATATCATATAGTATATACAACAGAATTACATAATGATATAGGGAAAATTTACATACTGAAATTATGAACATCTACATGAGTTTTTAGGAGTCCAACCATAGAGTCCCAGAGGTAAGGCAGAGTTGTAGCCATTTCTGCACCAAAGTGCTTTCCAATCGTGGTAAGTGCATATTCAGCTCCTCTTCTCTGAATTAGGTTTGACTTCTGGGTCTGCAACAGATATGAGGGTTGTTCCTTAAATATTGAAAACAAATCCCAAATATTTTGGGTTCTCTAAAGTTGACATAATATTCTGAAATGATAGTGCAAGAGAAACAGCAACTCATAACGTGCTGCTCCTCTCTAGTTCAGACAATGACCTATTATTATTATTGATTAGTTTAATGAATAGATTAATCCAGAATCTTTAGGTACTCAATGGAAAACCACATTTAGGAGCTAAATTTTCATCTATTCAATGTCAATGGAAAAAAGTCTAGACCAGTGATCCATTAAAGGAAATGACTATCAATGACGTACATCTCTTAGATTTAATGATGAAAGAACACAGACACATCAATAATTCAATTTCTATCAATTAACACAAATCAGAGTATATGGAAAAGAATATCCAATTATTTGGCCTGCTAGCATGTAATCAGCCAAGAAATATACACTTGACTAGTTTAAACTGTATTACATTACATCTGTAATTAGTCATTTACCTCATCATGTTCACTCAAACTAATCCCCACACTCCCTTGAGGAATGTCTGCAGATGAGCCTTTGAGAGCTTTGGGTGTTGGCCCTCGTCTACTGGTTAGAGCAAAGGCAGCTTGTTGATGCCTGTAGAGTGTGATAATTCCCTTGGTCTTATTTACTGCATGATGCATTCCATCTTTTTCAGAATTTGGTCCTAAGATGAAAAGACACGATTGTTGTGTTAGTATATTTTTTAATTAGATTCTAAACATTGAACTCCTAAATCTTAAAAATTATCAGTATATACTATTCAGTTCCTTACACCAGTACAATTGATATTTAAGTATTCATTTTAAAAATTTTATATTATTAACCATGTATATATTTAGACAAACATATTTATCAAGAGCAAATTCTTATTAGAATGACGAAATCATGCGGACACAATATCATGATGCATGAAGACTGACACAATATTTAATGCACAAAATTGTACAAAGCTGTGGGGTACACTTGATCACCCACTTACACAAGGAGAGCTTGGACAACTAGTGAAAATATAGAAGTTGCTAAATGTTAACATTTAACTAATTCAATTTGAAATGAATATCTCTACACATTGACACGACGTGCCCCTTCCTCATATATTATTACCTTTAGAGTTATCCACACTGTTAGATGTGGGTACTGGAGAGGTTGCTGAAGGAGTTACTGTACAATCCACACAAACAGAGTTGCAAAGATTTTTCACAATTTTGGGATTGGGACAAGGGCATCTTGCTGTACATTGTTGGAGCAATTTAGCAATGCAAGAAGCTGCATAATTCTGAACAAGTATATTCTCCTCCTTTTTCACTCCTTCCATTAATGGTTTAATGATAGGATTCAGTTTTTCTGGAAGTTGCTGTAAGTTAATAACTGCACAAGCAGAAAATATATGAACCCTCAGATGAAGAGTTTGCCATTCTTGATTTGTTTCTGCAACAGTCATCTGTACCTGCTGGCGCTTGCTATCCAATTGTTGGATAACATTGGGCTTCAAACGATGGGATGATGTCACTTCATTGAATGTTGTAGTGATCTTCAATTAAAAAGAATCAAGAGCATTAATTTATATTTTACACTAAAGAGAACGAGCATTAACTTTATACAAAAACTGTTAAAATTCTTAACTTTACTTTAGTGATCTGGCATTTACAATACTTCCTTTTGAATATTCTTAATGCACTGTAAGTCAGGCTTGGCCAAAAAAAATTATTAAATATCTTTGAATTTCAAAGTGTCATTGTATATTTTTCCCTCTGCTTCTATCTACTTACTCAGGCAGTTTTATATAGGGAGGTTTTTAGTTAAGCAAATGTGGTTTTCCTGTGCACTTTTAATGTATGAGCCTCCAACCTGACTACTAAAATTTGCATCTTTCCTTTAATTTACAAAATGCGGAGTTCCATTTTAGATAAAATTTATACAATTGCTCACAAATTTTGATACATGGAAAAAAAAGCATGACAATATGCAGATGACAAATATCTTAAATATTCTAAAACAATATTTAATTTTAAATGCTACATTTTTATAAAACAAAAACATTAGTATCATACTCAGAATTTATTTAGATTAAACTTACAAGCATGATGGAGAGGGAAAACTGCATTCTTTGACAATTATATCTTTCAGTCTAGTTCGCACAACTTCTCATTGCTGCTTCTCTGTTTAAACAAACTTACCAGTTCATTTGCTTGATCTATGGTAAAGACACTGTTGTTCACACTGCTCCTGACATCACAGTTGGCTTCAACTAACGATGCAATCAGTTGTTTACATTCATTCTGCATTCGTGTAAATGGAATAGCTATCTCATCGTAATAAAGATGTTCAGACAATATAGCCATCAATCGTGGCTGTACAGCATTAGATACAACCACACAGTCCTAGAATTAAATCAAACCTAGATTCAGTCATTGTCATAAAGTTAAAATTGCTCACAAAATGTACAATATGCAAAATGCTTCAGCTTAAATACTGAATAAATGAGCTGGACAGTTTAAATATTACATTAACTATCAAGTATCCAGGTTCCTCAGAAAGATAAAAAGACATGTTCTAAATGAAACATGATTCTAACAAATTCTGGATTTTTTTTGTGAATGTATAACATTTTCTGAACTTTAGTAAACAGACACAATATAAAACACTTGATACACAAATGAGCATAGTTAGTTAAAATCCAAGAGTGAGAGTAAACAAAATTTCAAAATTATTAAATGAAAATGCTGTCAGAATTATTCTGTGTGGTAAAAATACAGTGAAACTGAGACAAGTTAATACACATCATTCAAGATGTATGCTTAAAATTCAGCATCTTTTTAAAATTGGTCAAGCAACAAATGAAGAAATCACAACAATTTAAAATCATTAATAGTTCTAATAAACTCTATACCTTTTTGAGGTTAGCCCATTCAGAAATGACTAATGCAACAGCAATTCTCTGCAGTGCAGACTTGGAGTTCAAATGGAACAACAAGAGTTGAGCAAGAGACTCAGCAGGTTTCACTTCTTGATTGATGGAATTGACACTTGGCTCACACATGGAACAGCAGAGTGCTCCTAGCAACCTTTGAACAAGAAGGTATAAAGTTTACTATCTCAATTAGATGTAGAACAACTGTAAAACAGTACAATTTGGGTTAAATTATCACACGTTCAAAGAAACTCATACTTTGAACACACTTCAGCTATGACTAAAGTAATCATTATATTGTTAACTTAGTGAAGTTAACCTGTTATCCAGAAGTATCAACACAAAACCTAAAGAATAAGAGTGTAATTCCTCAGAGTCAAGGGTGCTTTATTGCGACAAGAGCTTCAGTGTTCAGAAGCTGTCTGTGAAGGCCAGTATTAGGGAAGCCTTTGGGGAGAGGAGCAGCTGGTCAGCGCTGAGATGCAAGACTTAGGGTTGCATTCTGCCAGCCACTGTCAGACACTTGCAACATTTGCTACAAGTTGACAGAGCATCAGGACTTAGCGGGATACCTGTACAGATTGTTCTTATTTTAGGAAAAGATGAGTATTATGCAAATTTGCTAAACCTTTGCAGAGATAAACAGATTAGCACAACTATGAAGTTAGTATTACATCCAAAGCAAGATCCTCAATTTCTTCCTCAATATGGCCGAGTGGTGCCATAACAACCTCTTACTCAATGTCAGCAAGACCAAGTAGCTGATTATTGACTTCAGGAGGAGGAAACCAGAGGTCCATAAGCCAGTCCTCAGAGGATCAGAGGTGGAGAGGTTCAGCAACTTTAAATTCCTCTGTGTTATCATTTTGGAGGACCAGTTCTGGGCCCAGCACACAAGTGCAAATTACAAGGAAAGCATGGAAGCGCTTCTACTTCATTAGAAGTTTGTGAAGATTTGGCATGGTGTACTGGAGAGCATATTGACCAGATGGGTCACAACCTGGTAAGGAAATACCAAAGGTCTTGAATGGAAAATCCTGCAGAAAGTAGTGAATACAGCCCAGTCCATCATGGGTAAAACACTCCCCACTATTGAACATATTTACACAAAAAATTGTCACAGGAAAGAAGCAACCACCATTAGGGACTCTCACCATCAGGTTCATGACCTATCATTACCCCTCAACCATCAGGCACTTAACCAAAGGGGATATCTTCACTTCACTCAACTTCACTTGCCCCATCATTGAAATGTTCCAACAACCTCTGAACTCATTTTCATGGACTCTTCATCTCATATTCTTGATTTTATCGTGTGTATGTGAACATATAAAATGGAAGCAATTTTGTGAACCTCAGTACAAATTATTTTAAAATGAGTTATCGTACCTGGCTGCCTTTAGGCGTGTTCGCGTTACTACATAATCTCTGGTAGCTTGATCCTCATTAATGGTGTCCAAACCAGCAACATATTCTTGCCTCACTTCTTTTGTTGGAGCTTGCCCTTGTCGGTGCTTAGTACAAGATTTTTCCTAAATCAAAATAGGAATGGTTACATACAGCTGGTCTGGATGAGTTGTATCATACATATTTCAAATTTGATAATTATAACTATATTCCTACCAAAGAAATGGATGAATTATTGATCAATTCGTAGGCACCTTCCTGTTCAATAATGCATTAATTTCAGTTCAAACCTGTTCAATCTACTCATACCTGGACTGTAAGGAAATGGGACTATAAGTAAACCATAAGGTACTGGACTAGAATTAGGCCATTCAAGTCTGCTCCAGCATTTCATCATGGCTAATCCATTTCTCTCTCAATCCCATTCTCCTGCCTTCTCACTATAACCTTTCAAGCCCTGACGTATCAAGAATCAATCAAACTCAGTCTTAAATACACTCAATGACCTGGCCTCCACATCCAACTGTGGAAATGAATTCCAGAGATACACCGCCCCTGGTTGAAGAAATTCCTCCTCATCGCCATTCTAAATGGATGTACCTCTATTCTGAGGTAATGTCCTCTGGTCCTAGATTCCCCCCCTATAGGAAACATTCCCTCCACATCCACTCCATCCAGGTCTTTCAACATTTGATAGGTTTCAATGAGATCCCCTTCATTCATTTTTATTGGTTGCTCAAGTGAAAAATTATTTTCTCACGACACAAGTTTAAAACATCATTACAAAATGTTCTTTTAATATCATAGCTTCCCATCCAACTTCATGCGAAAACGCCTTCCTCACTCCCTGCATCTCCATCCTCCAATTCTAGTTGTTCTTCACCATTCGGTGATTTTTCTTCTTTGGAGTCATACCCATGAGGCTCAGTCTGTTGTAATCACTGGGTTGTGTATGTGCGTGACCTAGACATTCTGGTTAAGTGTATCAAGGGTTTTATCACTGCCACCATTGACTTGACAATAGTTTTAGAGCATAAGATATAGGAGCAGAAGCAGGCCATTCTGCCCATTAAGTCTTTTCTGCCATTCAATCATGGGCTGATCCAATTCTTCCAGTCATCCCCACTCCCCTGCCTTTTTCCATACCCCTTGATGCCCTGGCTAATCAATAACCTATCTATCTCTGCCTTAAATGCACCCAATGACTTGGCCTCCACAGATACTCGTGGCAACAAATTCCACAGATTTACCACACTCTGATTAAAGTAATTTCTCCGCAGCTCTGTTCTAAACAGACGTCCTTCAATTCTGAAGTCATGCCCTCTTGTTCTAGACTCCCCTAACATGGGAAATAACTTTGCCATATCTAATCTGTTCAGGCCTTTTAACATTCGGAATGCTTCCAAGAGAACACCCCTCATTCTCCTAAACTCCAGGGAATACACCCCAAGAGCTGCCAGACGTTCCGCATACAGTAACCCTTTCATTCCTGGAATCATTCTTGTGGATCTACTCTGAACCCTCTTCAATGTCAGTGTATCCTTTCTAAACTAAGGAGCCCAAAACTGCACACAATACTCCAGGTGTGGTCTTTCAAGTGCCTTACAGAGCCTCAACATCCCATAGACTCATAAGCAGCCTCCAAGTGCGGCACCTTGTCAAAGGCCTTCTGAAAACCCAAATACACCACATCTACTGCATCTCCTTTGTCTACCCTGTAGTAGATTAGTCAGGCAGGATTTTCCTTTCAGGAAACTATGCTGGCTTTGGCCTATCTTGTCACTTGCCTCCAGGTACTCCGTAATCTCATCCCTAACAATCAATTCTAACAACTTCCCCAACCACTGATGTCAGGCTAACAGGTCTATAGTTTTCTTTCTGCTGCCTCCCACCCTTCTTAAATAGTGGAATAACATTTGCAATTTTCCAGACATCCAGTGCAATGCCAGAATCTATCGATTCTTGAAAGATCATTGTTAATGCCGCCGCAATCTCTCCAGCTACTTCCTTCAGAACCCAAGGGTGCATTCCATCAGGTCCAGGAGATTTATCCACCCTCAGAGAATTAAGCTTCCTGAGCACCTTCTCAGTTGTAACTTTCACTGGACATACTTCACTTCCCTGACATTCCTGAATATCCAGTATACTGCAGATGTCTTCCACTGTGAAGACTGACGCAAAATACGCATTCAGTCCTCTGCCATCTGTGTCTCTCATTACAATATCTTCAGCGTCATTTTCTATTGGTCCTATATCTACCCTCAACTCTCTTTTACCCTTTATATACTTAAAAAAGCTTTTAGTATCTTCTTTGATATTAGTCGCCAGCTTCCTTTCATAATTCCTCTTTTCCTTCCTAATTACTTTCTTAGTTTCCTTCTGCAAATTTTTAAAAGCTTTCCAATCCTCTATCATCCCACTAGCTTTGGCTTCCTTGTATGCCCTCTTTTGCTTTTACTTTGGCTCTAACTTCACTTGTCAGCCACGGTAGTGTCCTTCTCCCATTTGAAAATTTCTTGTTTGGAATATATGTCTTGCACTTCCCTCATTTCTCACAGAAACTCCAGCCATTGCTGCTCTGCTGTCCTTCCTGCTAGTGTCCCTTTCCAGTCAACTTTGGCCAGTTCCCCTCTCACGTCATTGTAATTTCCTTCATTCCACTGAAATATTGACACATTGGAATTTAGTTTCTCCTTCTCAAATTTTGCAGATACAGCTTTGGCGGTATCTCTTATGTGCATAACTCTGAACTGGATGTGAGGGATAATGCAAGGATCGATGCTGACGAGCTTTGTGGCGGGTTGTTGGAAATGGTTTTGTGTAGTAGGGAACGGCTGACAGAGAATCTTCATCTGCTGATATTTTAGGATAAGACTCATGATGTTACATGCTTCAGGGAAGGGATGAATGACATGAAGCTCAGTTTCCTAATGTACACACGCGCAGTGCACTCTTAAAGTATGGGAAATCAACGTCATCTAATACCAAGAAAAATTACCTTTGATTTGGCTTTAACCTCTAGCAGCATATTTGAATCAATTGGCAAATGAGAAGGCTGCATCATTAAACATAACCAAGCTCCCATCCAAGGACAAGCAGCAGCAACCACATATTGAAGAGGGGCTTTATTCAACAATTCCAACCACACCTAAATACAAGAGGAAAATAATGCTTTATTGATGCATTAAATATATGGAGATTAATTTACATTGTCATAATTTTATTTCTAATCATACACTGAAGAGGGTACACAGAATTTAAAAGGATTTGTGAGGGCAGGAGAACTTTAAGCTAAGTGTAAAGGCAGAACAGGCTTGCTTCCTCTAGAATACAGAAGGCTGAAGAAAGACCTAAATGAAATTTTAAAAAAATTGTCAGGGCTTGGTTAAGTAAGAAGTATTGCATTTCCAACAGCTTGAAGATAAAAAAAAAGCAAAGGACATTGATTAAAGTAATTGGTAGGAGGACTGAAGGAGATGTTAAAATCCATTACACCTGCACTATGAAGACAAATGGAACACTGTGTAAATGGATGGGGCAGACAGTACCCTATACCACATTTATACAGTTCTTGCATGTTTTTGCAATAGCAAACTAATATTAAACTGACACAAGCATAAACAAAACTAATAAATAGCATTTCAATGCACTCCCTGAACTATTTGCTGCTCCTGGGGAGTTTACTCCGCACATGGAATCCCTAGATTTAAACAAAAATACTACTGGAAATAAACTGCTGTTAAAACTTTGTAACACCTCAAATATTTTACCTAATCAAGCACACTCTAAATGGCTAATTGATTCTACAATTAGCAAAGAATGAAATGAAATAACTAAATCAAATGCAAAAGATTCAATAACAGAATCATTTAAAACAATTAATCTATTTAAATACTATTTATTAAATTTTCTGCATTATGATATCATTAAATACAAGGAAAAGTTACCTTTTGAATAAGTTCCAAAATTTCTTGATTACTTTCCAAGATACAAGATTGATATATATGTCTTAACATATCTTGTAGAATTGGCGTTAACCACATTACACAGGACTGAAAAGAAAATAATTACATTGCAAATATACTGTGTAAAAATATCCACACTCTGAAAGTATTTGTAAAATCAATGCAAACAGATAAGCAGTTGCACAGTACATCATACATACTTGGTCTTGTGTAGACAGAAGAGTGAATAAAGTTTCCAAAGCTGCTTTCCGAACAGAAGAAATAGTATGGCGTAAAAACGGCCAAACACGAGGCACCAAAACTGTAAGCGACTGCTGGATACTGTTAATAAAAATGTGTAGTGTTATACAAGAGTAAAGAAAAAATGTACTTAAACAGATACAATATTGAGCTTGTAATGGGAGTACATATAATGTAATAATTAACCTGTTATGGCACAAAACAGTTTGTTTAGCCAATCCAGTGCATGCTTTTTTTGTGGTCCATACCTCTATTTTAGAATGGCTCAACTGTATGATCTCAACATGCTCTTCTACCTCCATGGATTTATGAATACATGTGCCTAGACATCCTACAGAACCTCATCATCTAGTCTTATTAAAGAACTGTGAATGCTTGCTGCAGAATTTGTATTTTTAAATTATAAAAGATATCCCTAAAAGCTACAGTACTGTGTGAAAATTTTAGGCATATACATACACACACATATACATACACACACACATATATATATATACACACATACATATACATATATAGGGTGCCTAAGACTTTTGCACAGTGCTGTATGTCAACGTGGAGCGGAGGTTGAGTCTGACTGGAGCAAAGGATGTTGGGAATGACAAGTATGGAGCACCGTAGGAAGGGTGGGACAGGTGGCAGAGAAGGAGTGGCAAGGGTGGGGGGGGGGGCAGGCAGGTAGTACGGGTGCAGACACACCCAGCCCTGAGACACCATGCAAGGCCATTTGAATCCAAACAATTTGTTTATTGATCATTACAGAAAGCACCAGAGAGACATTCTCCTCCTTCCCCCTCCCCCTTCCCCCCCCCCCCCAGCTCTACCCATAACAGAGACCCATATCAGAATCAGGTTAATCATCACTCACATGTCATGAAATGTTTTTTTTGCAGTAGCAGTACAGTCCAATACATAAAATTAGTACAGTACTATGCAAAGGAAAGGTACCCTAGCACTTTTGCACAGTACTGTATAAATATGAAATGTTTGATATTCCATTATTCTACAGTGTCCTGGAGAGACTAAAGTTCATATTTATGATTTCGCCCATGACAATTCTCGAACTTGGACTCCCGAAGATTTTTGTCATAAAAAAGGCTATTCCAAAATTATTAAATACATTAACTGTATCCTTCAGTGATACTTGCATGATTAAGATAGCTCTAATTACTCTTCAGAATCCTCTCACAACAAAATAGTTTTATTCCTATCATATTATTTTAGTCTCTTCTTCACAGTCAGAGGGTTTATTTAATCGATGAAGTCATCAGGATATGAAATGTCTGATCAAAAATTCCTTTTAAATGCAGAAGTTATAATAGCTCTTAAGCAGAAAGTAAATAATCATAGGGAAAAAAAAGATACCAAATCAATGTTGTAAAAGCAAAATAGAATTAGATTAAGCTTAAAATTTGAGAATGCACACTGGGCTGAAATGTCTGATTTTAAAAATAACATGCTGTAATTTTTTTTGTCAAAGTCAGAATATTGTAAACATGAACAATAAATGGTAAACAAGAAATAAATCAAAACTAAAAGAATCAAATTTTAAACAGCACATCTAACCCAAAAGTCCCTTTTCACAAGATACTTCAACATTATTCTACTAAAGCCATTAAGATCTCTTAAACAGTCACCTATACTGTTGAATTTGACGATATGTCAATAGTGAAGCAAGTAGAGTCATAATGCTATTAGTAGAAGCTGTAAGATCATCCAAGTCTAGAAGAGCATCCCATAAAGTATTGACAATAAATGGCACCTAGAAAAATGAGAACAAAAAAGTGAGCAAAGGAAATGGCAAATCATGATCCAATGTTAGCAGGAGTTGGTGAGGAAATCATAAAACAAATATACGCATCAGGAAAGTTAACAGAATCACACATACTCTGTGAATAGCTGGGCGGCATGCACCTTGCATTGCCAAACTCAGAAGGCACCTGGAGGTGTTGTGGTGATAATGTATTGCTCAAAGTAATATTAGAAGCGACTAAATTGCATGGTAGAAGGTGCAGCTAAAGAAAAAGCTTCAGGTTAAATCTTTTGATGTTCATGTATGCACATATACTGACAAGAGACACTAAGATAAAGAAAGCCCACTCTGATTAAAATGTGTTTAATTAGATAGGCAGCCTACTGTATATTAGCACTAATTAGAGATATGAGGCCCTTGTCTCATTAAAGTATCTTTAAGAGGAAAAAGAAAGCTTATGATCAATCTTCTGCAACACATTTTTTTCTGAATATGATCAAATAGTGTATTTCTTAGTAGGCAAAAATTCTCGCTGAGAAATAAGCTGTTAAATTAAACGGAACTGCTCTCAAGTACTGTACTTGCTGAAATTAAAAATATCCATGAAAGATACCAAAAGTTAAAATGTCTCAGTTTGTGAAAAATTGGTAAACTTGCAGAAAGGAGGTATTATATAAAAAGGATGTACAAATCCAAAAGGAAAAATAAAACCACAAATTCAGCTTTAAAGCCTGCAGGTACTCAGATAGCAAAAATTGTTCAACTCTGCAAGTTGGGAAAAGAGGACGGGATGCTAAATGGCAAGGGCCTCTGTCAAAGAATACATCAATTAATAGACTTTAACTCAGCCAATTCTTTTTAAAACTTGCTTTATTCTGCTAACAATTTATTGTGTAATTCACAGCCTTCATATGAAGATACATAATGATGCTTATGTAGAGTAGATGAATCTTAATTCAAAAATACCATTCTGTCTCCAAGTTGTTAGTTTACAGGTTTATGCGCCATTCTAGACAGCCTGAGGTCTAAACACTGGATAGGCTAACAGATACTTATGACTGATGAAAATGAAAAGTAGTTTTCTCTTCCAAACATGTTACTATTTAGCAAGTACTATTCAAAGAAGGTTGCATGGTTTACTAATTATGTATCCATGTAAATATAGTTCTTTACAACCACAACAATCCAAAACACATTTTGTTGTATAGAAAGTAGCAATGAATGAAATGGCTTGAGTCATGTGCCACTTGACAAAGTAAAAGATGTCACATAGGGTGTAATACGCCAGATCTACAACATCGTACTTGTGGTTTTAACTGGTACTTGGAGGATGAAATTTCACAAATCTTGTCAGGCATCGTGTGGTGGGTTCATGGAAATATTTGTCCACATCTCTGGAATTCAGGATTTTAAAAATTTCAAAATCTATAGTTATTATGAATTATTGCAGCTCATAATTCAGCCATTCCTTGCAAACAAGTCTTACAGCATTATATAACAAATTGAGACAAAAGATGGTGATGGCTGAGGGGAAGGGGTAATCAAGGCAGTAATGCAGATGATATTCAGTTCCATTTTATAGTCCAGCATCTATTCTTACTTAGTTTTTCCTCAGTTAGGTAAACTAGGGCCACTCAGTATTTAGTCTTTCAAGCTCCATAAAACATTTCTAACTTTCAATGAAATTTCATTCTGCTAAACTCTACAGAATACAGTCCAGGTCTCCTCAATCTCTTTTTATATGGCAAATCCTTGGCCCTCTAAATGTTCCATTATGCTCCCTACATCGAAGTACATTCTTTCTGGGGTAAGGAGACCAGAACAATGGCTTAGGGACTTCTGCAATTGCAAAAATAAAAATAAAAAGTTTTTGCAACACACACAAAATGCTGGAGGAACTCAGCAGGCCAGGCAGCATCTACAGAAAAGAGTATAGTCAACGCTTTGGGCTGAAACCCTTTGGCAGGATTGGACAAAAAAAATTCTTATTTCTGTAGTCAAACTCTCTAACAGTAAAGGCCAATTCCATTTTCACTCCTGAAGGTTTATTGTACCTGCATGTTGGCCTTCACTGACATCAGATCAAGCACACCTAAAAGTACATACCTTTAAACATTAAAATGACCCACTCTCATCATTTCACCAATGTTTTTATTATTTGAAGCAAAATGAATGACATTTTTCTACACTATACGCCATCATCCATGTTCTTGCCCAGTCACACAGCTTGTGAATATCTACTTCAAGCCTTATACCTCACTTCATATTCATAATCCTACTTAGTTTAGTTGCGTCACCAAACTTGGAAGCAAGATATTTAGTCTCCTTAGCAAAATCATTGAAAACAATTATGAACAGCCGGACACAAGCATCAATACCTTTGGTACCACACTAATCAAAGTCTGCCACCCAAGGAGGATCCATTTACCCTACGAATTGATTTCTTCCAATAATCAATTCTCAGTCCATGTCTATTCATTATTCTCAATTTCCATGTGATGCAACCTTGTTAATCAACCTCCTGTATGGTATCTTTTTGAAAGCCTTCTGGAAACCAGAATACACGATGTCCACTTGCATTACCTTATTTATTCTACTGTTCTTTAAGAATCTGACCAGACTAGTTAACGTGATTTTCCCTTCATAAATGCATGTTGACACTGCAATTCTGTTATTCTTTTCAAGTTCCTATTAAATCCTTTGTGTTCTACACCATTTTTATGACCACTGACGTTAAGCTAACAGGTTGGCACTTTGCTGTTTTTTGCTCTCCCTCCTTTATTATATAGTGGGGTCACGTTTTCAATTTTCAATCTACAGGGAAAATTTCAGTACGTACAGAAACTTGGATTATAACAAGAGTGCCCGCTATGTCTAAAGCCACTTCTTTGAGAACATTGCAAAGTAGATTTCAATGCCTTTAAGAATGATCAGCTTTCAAGATCATCAGCTTCTCTAGACTATTTTAACAGATAGTAGATGCTACTTAGTTTCTTCAGTGCCTCATTCCTAATCATATTCAATTCCCTAATACATCTGGCAGGAAGCAGGATGTAGAATTAATGTTTAATTCCTCTATTTCTTTCTTCTCCATTATAAATTCACCTGTCTCTAATGTGCCCACATTTCCCCTCCTTAGCTTTTTCCTTTTTAACGAATCTATAAAAAAAAAGACTTGAACAAATTGTCTTGCCTTTATCAATTTTATAATTCTCCCTACGAGTTCTCAGATGCTCCCCACCCTCAGGGTCACTGCTATTTCTTGGCAACCTTGTAAACCTTCTCTTTTGATTTAATATTATCTTTAATTTCTCTGGTCAGCCTCTTTCCCTTCTGGGCTTTCATGCATTAATTTATTTTTGCTATTTGTGCATTGTTTCTTTAAATCTTCACCATTGCTTGCCTGTGCATTCTTCCAATCAACTATTCCCAACTCTCCACTCAAACCTTCAGTTTTCTTTGTTTGGAATTGAGACCCTAGCTCTACATTGGATTTGAAAGTTATATAGATCAATTTAAAAACTTAATCATATTATGGTTACTCATTCCAAAGGTCCCATTGGCAATCAACTACTTTTCATTGCACAAAATGGGACCAAGAATAACCTTTTTCCTTGTTGGAAACTGCCTTGAATTAATTTCACAAAATCACCTTCTACTTTAATAAAGCAAATTTGATTTGTCCAGTGTATATCTAGGCATAATTACAGTATTATTCCATTAAATAGATCTCTGATTTCCATTCTTCTGACTCACCCAACATTACTTCCATTATTTGGTGGCCTATAAATAACTCCCAACATGTTTTCTGCTAGTTGCTCCTCCTCATCGCAACCAAACTAATTCTATGAACTGACATGTCAAGGTAATTTGTTACTACTGTATGAATTGCCTCCCATATATTGGTGATGCACCGCTAAATTCTGTCTGTCCTTTCCAAATTTCAATTACCCTGGAATATTCTGTTCTCATTCACACACCCTGCGACTATGTTTTCATAGTTGCAATGAGATCATCTCTGTTCAATTCAGTTTGAGTAATTAATTTAACATTCAACTACAAGGCCCTAAAATTTTAATTTTTTTTAAACATTTCTCTGTAGTTCACCACTTATTGTTGCTCAGCTATGTTTATGCTGCCCATTTATAGCAGTTAGTATTTTTCTAATTTCTCTTCTTGCTTTGCCTCTCATCTTCCTGAAAAAAATGAAACTATTTTTGAGGAAAATTTGATTGGAAGTATACAAAATGATGAGGGGTTCTGGGTAAAATGAATTGACAGGCTGATCCCTTTAGTGAAGGGCCAAAGACTAGAGGTTACAGGTGTGAAGTAAGTGGCACCAGAATTAAGAATGACAAGAGGAAATTCACCTGAGTGAGGGGTTGGAATCTAGAAAGTAACTTGTGAACATGTGGTAGAGGTTTGCTCCATTGTGGAATTTGAGAGAAATGGCTAAATATACAGTGAAGAAAAAAATTACAAAGCCATTTTGGAAGAGTTGGTAGATAGAACCAGAGAGAGTTGCTCTATAGCTGACACACACTCGTTAGGTTGAATGGCTTCCTATATAGTAAATATTCAATGATTTGCAATAAACCATGGCTTTTTGCAAGATAAAATTTCAACAGCTACTAGTTACAAGTAAGTTAAGTACCACCACAGCAGGAAGGTCGAATTACAAGATAATGTTAACAGAAGCAGTTTTCATAACAAGAACATAAAGTAAAAGGCACATGACTAAAATAGGACAAATGAAAGTAAGTTTCTGAAGAAAAGTTATTATATTGACAGATACACTTATTTGATAGATCTAGTCTCTTTATGGGTAGATTCAACCACCCACATCACTTCATGATGGGTAAGCAGCACAGCACATTAATTGCAGGATATCTTTCTGAAGTAATAGGCAATGAAGAACACAGAAACTTGACTGAGTTAAATCAATTGGAATAATGTTGACTTTTCAAAGACAACTATATTTTAAAGCACCCGTGGTTACTTTCCCCCCCCCTTTAGATCCTCACAATCAAAGCTTGCATGTAATGAAAGAAGATTAAAAATGCACCAGGTTGGCAGTTCCTCTAGATGTCATAACCTAAACTAGATCTGAACATTTTTAAGAAGTTATTTTACTTCATTTTGCTTTAAAAAAAACTAGTAAATGAGATCCTTAGCTGTTCCTATCTTAATATTCACTTCACACTTGAAAGATTTGGAACTAACCTCAGATGCCTGAAGTTGTACAAGATTTTCCACAACTGGTACAAGTGCAGCTGCTGCTACGGCACGAACATCATCATCCAGGTCCTGCAGGCCATCAATTATAGTGGGAAGTACTTTTGGTAGCAATGTATCAATCAAGTCCTAGAGCAAATTACAAATAATTTTATTACTGCACGAGTAAAAACTTCTCAATTACTGCAAATGTTATGTAGTTAAAGAATATTGCAACTTACTTGCCGGATTGCCAAAGCATATTTGATTCCCAGAAGTCCACCGTGTCTGACTTCCCACTGTTCTTGTGCCAACAATTTTAATAAGACAACCACTGTTCCATGCACACCCCTCTCATTCATGTACTTCAACACAACTCCAAGTGTTTGAGCACAGGTTTCCCGAACAGGTGCCACAACCTATAGATGAAAATATTATTTCTTACATGTTGCAGAAATTCTTTGTCACCATATTACCTGCCCATTTGTATCCATCTCATTCATTGCTAATGCAAACAAAGAGATGATTAAGCCCTAGGACATGACCAGGAAAATAGATATTATTGTCCTAAATTTTGTCATCTGATTTCCTTGATCAAAAAGGGAATAGATCCTTTTCTGGTCAAATTCCTTTCCTTTAACCTTTTTTTTTGCTCTTTTAGATTCATTCATGACACTGAATGATGCGTAGGGATCATTTTCAAAGTTAGCATTTATAGCCCTGAACCAAGTGGCTTGCTGGATGATATCAGTGGCCACTTAAGATTCAGCCACATAGCCATAGCCACATTTTAGGCCATTGCCAGCAGAAGTTAAATATTCTTTCCCTAACAGACACTAGTGAACTGAATGGGTTTTTAGGACATGAATACCACAAACACTGATGACAGATCTTTATTCCAGACCCAACTCAAAATTTTAACTCAAGTCAGCAGATTATTAATTCAGGTTTTGTATACTAATTTATTAACCAATATCCTAACAATTGTTCTGAGAAAGGATTGCAGATGCAAAAAAAATTGACATCTCTTTCCACAGATGCTGGAAATTAAATACATGAAAAATGCTGGAGGAACTCAGCAGATCAGACAGCAGCTATGTGTAATGCCTTAGTTAAGATTTCTACTGCTATACTGTGAGGTATTTTTATCTTAGTAGTTTTCTGCAAAAGCAGTATGTCCTGCTAGTAACAGTGTTTTGGCTTTAGCCATGTTGTCCAACTTAGGAATGTTGTGTCAGCCAATCGAAGTTGTCTTGTATGTGTTGCAACCTTCTGCCCAGTGGGATGCCATGGAACAATTGAGGGCTAGGCAGGATCAGATTTCAGAAGGACAGTAGTCTGGTTTGGCGTCTTTTGGTGGGAGCTGTGGAGCAGGCCACAAGGGAAGATGCCTGCCGTAAGCCGTTCGAAGGAGGGACCCCATTGTAAGAAGTACTTTGTGCAGATGAATGGTTCAAAGGAGGAAGTGCTAATACTCTTGAGTTAGCCAGTTTTTGTTCAAGATGGTTCTTGGGGAAGTTTGAACTGTGACTGGTGTCTTTCATGGAGAACATGGGTTCAGCACGTGAGTAAAGTGATACACCCAACCACTCCAGATGAGTTTCAACGTTTATGTGCGTATTGGGTTGGTTTAACAGTGCAGGCCCTTTTACTTAATTTTTTCTTTTCCTGTTAACTGTTTGAGTAAGTTGAAAAATTGGGAAATATACTGTTTATAATTTTATCCTGGTGTACAATCTGTTGTTTCTTGGCGAATGATAACTTTGCATGGGCAGTATTTACACAACATTTGCTACAATCAATGCTCCTTAATCTGAACATGATGGCTTTTAATCAGATCTGACTAATAAATAGCTACCTTAGCAACTACTTAAAAAGAATAGACGCCACATTACTCAACTCTTTTAGAATACCAATGGAAAATAACCATAGGAGAAGTTACTTTGATATATATTCATTCTTTACCTCTAAAATTATATTGCACCTACTTCATCAGATACAAAATCTCCAAATCTATCCAGTGCAAACACACAAAGAAGACGGATAGCCAAGTCCTCAAGCCATTCCTGGTGCTGTTGTTCGATCTGAAAAAATACGTATTAAAAATACTGTTTCACAGAGAAGCAACAAAATACTATTCCATAGATAAGCAGCAAGACTGCTAAAAAGCTGTATGGTATACCTCAAGGCCTGAACAGGACTGTATAAACAGTTTTTTTAAACATCATAAGTCTAGCATTATTAATAGAAAAAAAATTCTTGATACTACAGTTAAGATTTATTCATCAATATTTCCAAATATGCCACCATAATAATATGATAATTTTGTTTTGGCTTTCCTAGAATCAGACAGAACTTTCTTGAGCTACTGGCAGTGATTTAATGCAATCATGCACCAGCTTTTATTACCTTGATACTATTAGTGAACCAGTCAGACATTTGTGATATTTCAGTAGCTTTAAAGTTAGTTACAAGAAGGAATATCTTTTAAAATATATTCCACAATTTAAAAGCAAAAATCAAGTTTTCCAACAGCCAAAGCTCTCAGAAATGCTAATAATGGTAACCACATTTTAACATTAAAATCTTTTAATAACTTACTAATCACAACCATCCACCAAGAATAGTGGCAGAAATATGAGAAAGAACCAAAGCAATAAACAATACAGATGTAGAGAAGGCAAGCGATAAGCAGAGGAAATCCTAATTTAACCAAACATTAACAATCTTGAGAGAAAAATAAATGCTCTGCAGTTCTTTCAGTAATATTTTAGGTTATTAGTCATAATTACTGCCAATTTCAATAGTTTTATGTCCCTAATGTTACACTAGAATTCCATAATTTAAAGGTTCACTTCTAGAATATTTTTTATTCATTTAGATAATGGTTTTACGTCAACCCTTATATTCTTAAGCTACCCTCATCTCTACTGCTAATTTAAAAAAACCTTTCTTCTGCAGCATATTCTAAAACATCTTTTCTACTATGGTACATAACAACTGTACCCTTGAAATTGGGTAGTAATATAAAACTACCAGCATTAGATGACTTGAGCACAACCTTGTGTATTATAACCCACACATTTTGAATGGTCACATTAAAGCCCAATTTTAATGTTACATTACATCTATAATGTCAGCTGCTGTTAAAAAGATAATTAACATAAGCAGTTTGCAGAAAGCAAAATCCCCAAAAATGCTACTGACATAATGATGAATAATCTTTTTTATGGTATTTTGTTTTATTTAAACGATAGGCTCAAATAGTAATCTTGCATTTGCTCAAGTACTACCACACGATCATTTCCCCACCTCATACTACATAGTATTTTGTGTTAGGAGCACATGACACAAAAAGCCTTAAATTATATAATTGCATATACAAACTTCAAAATCATGGCCTAACAAAAAACTTAAAATTAATAAAATGTGCAAAGTATATCCATACTGAGAAACAAGAAAATGCAAATGCTGGAATTTAGAAATAAAAACAAGCTGCTGAAGGAACTCAAGATGAGCAGCATCACTGGGAGCCTGATACAGTTATTTGACCTGAAACATTGACAATTTTACCTCCATGGATGCTACTTGACTTGCTAAGTTCCTCCCCATTTTTTTGCTCCCCATTTCTTACCTCTTCTAAAGTGCTGTCTCCAATTTTACCTCCACTTTTCCCATGTGCCTTCAAAATCTCTCTCAGCCCAGTTCCTGCACCATGACGAACCTGATATTAAAAAGTAAACAGATGTATCACAATCCAACGATTCATTTTTCAATTTATTGCACATATTAATGATGAGTAATAACTCCCTCAAAACTAAGTAGTAAACTCGAAGAACTGGGTCTCAATACCCTCTTGTACAATTGGAACCTGGATTTCCTCACTTGTAGACCCCAGTCAAAACATCTCCTCCATAATCTCCATCAGCACAAGAGCAGCACAGAGCTTGTACTTAACCCCCGGCTCTACTCGCTTTATATCTATTAATGTGTGTCTAGGTAAAACTCATCACCATATACAAGCTTGCTGATGACACCACGGTTGAGGGCTGTATCAAAGAGGGTGATGAAACAGCATCCAGGAGAGAGATTGAAAACCTGGCTGAGTGGTGTAATAACAACAACTTCTCACTCAATGTCAATAAGACCAAGGAGACTTCAGGAGAGGGAAACCAGAGGTCCATGACCCAGTCATCATCAGAGGATCAGAGGTGGAGAGGGTCAGTAACTTTAAACTCCTGGGTGTCACTATTTTAGAGGACCTGTCCTGGACCCATCATACAAGTATTATCGTGAAGAAAGCACAACAGCACCGCTACTTCCTCAGGAGTCTGCAGAGGTCTGGCATGTCATTGAAAACCTTGGCAGACTTCTGTAGATGCGTGGTGGAAAGCATGCTGACTGGCTGCACTGGGAACACCTACACCCGAGTGGAAAATCCTACAAAAGGTAGTCGATTTGGCCCAGTACCTCACGGGTAAAACCCTCCCAAACATTGAGTACATCAACATGAAACGTCGCCGTAGAAAAGCACAAGTATCAAAAGATCTTCACCACCCAGGCCATGCCCTTTTCTCACTGCTGCCCTCAGAAGGTGTTACAGGTGCTACAGGTGCTTCAAGAGTCGCACCACCAGGTTCAAGAACACATACTGCCCCTCAGCCATCAGGCTCTTGAACAAAAGGGGATAGCTATACTCATTCAAGAACTCTATTATATTGTTACTTCATGCTCGTTACTTATTACTATTTATTTATATCTGTATTTGCATAGTTTGTTTACAGTAAACAGTTCCTGACGTTTACAGTTGCTGTTCTATAGATTTGCTAAGTATGCCCGCAGAAAAAGAATCTCAGGGTTGAACTTTGAACTTTAATGCTGTTGGAACAGACTACGTACAGGCTTCTTACATAACTAGGTAGCAGTTAAACACAAAGGGCTGTTCTGTAATCTCTGGAACCCAATGAAAATTATTCCAAAATGGAGAAAAGATTATAACTTTGGCTTTTTAAAATGTTCTTGGACACAGTGAATGATTTTAGCTCCCGTGAGTCATTTTGTTATGACACAAAGTACCTGAATTATAGTGAAAGAATGGAGCTGGGCATTTACACGCTAAAGCTTTCTTTCTTTTTAAATCTTTTTATTGAGTAAGTATACAAAAAAGGTAAGCCATATAAACATTAATACAATGTTAAAGTATAATAAAATTCCAAAAGATAACAATACCAAAAAGAAAATACTACAAACAATGTAATTTAAGCATAAGAAACCAAGATAACATAATAGTATACTAGATTTTATATATATCAATGGAAAAAAAAGAAAAAAAAACCCCCAAAAAAAAACCCACCGTGCAACTAACTAAAAGCAAAGCAAAGCAATGGGCTAACTTGAAACCAAACAGAGTTAAACTTAAAATCACGTCCTCAATCCCGACCTCCATTAAAACAATGAAGAAAAAACAAGAAGGGTAAATATTACATTAAATGAAAATATCGAATAAAAGGTCCCCAAATCTGTTCAAATTTAAATGAAGAATCATAAAGGTTACTTCTAATTTTCTCCAGATTCAAACATAAAATCGTCTGAGAAAACCAAAAAAAGGTAGTTGGAGCATTAAGCTCTTTCCAATGTTGTAAAATACATCTTTTCGCCATTAAAGTAAGAAATGCAATCATTCTACGGGCTGAAGGGGAAAGATTACTAGAAATTTTAGGTAGTCCAAAGATAGCAGTAATAGGGTGAGGAGAGATATCTATATTTAATACCTTAGAAATAATATTGAAAATATCTCTCCAAAAAGTTTCCAAAGTAGGGCAAGACCAAAACATATGAGTTAAAGAGGCTATCTGCCCCGAACATCTATCACAGAAAGGATTAATATGCGAGTAAAAACGCGCTAACTTATCTTTGGACATATGTGCTCTATGAACCACTTAAAATTGAATTAGGGAATGTTTAGCACAAATAGAGGAAGTATTAACTAATTGTAAAATCTGCCCCCAATCATCCACAGAAATGGTAAGCCCCAATTCCTGTTCCCAATCTACCCTAATCTTATCAAATGGAGCTTTCCTAAGTTTCATAATAATATTATAAATCATAGCCGATGCACCTTTCTGACATGGATTAAGGTTAATTATCGAATCTAAAATATATATAGGAGGAAGCATTGGAAAGGAAGAAAGTATAGTACTTAGGAAATTTCTAACTTGTAAATATCTAAAAAAATGTATTCTTGATAAGTTATATTTATTAGATAATTGTTCAAAAGACATAAGGGAACCATCTAAAAATAAATCCAAAAACCGTAAAATACCCTTAGTCTTCCAAGTTTGAAAAGCGCGATCCGTAAAAGAGGGAGGAAAAAATATGTTACCTAAAATAGGAATCGCTAACCCGAATTGATTAAGATCAAAAAATTTTCTGAATTGAAACCAAATGCGCAAAGCATATTTAACTATCGGGTTAGAGACCTGCTTAAGGCGTTTCGAATCAAAAGGAAGAGAGGAACCTAAAATAGAACCAAGTGTATAACCCTGAACAGATTGTAATTCCAATGCTACCCATTTAGGAATAGATAGTATGTCCCGGTCAAGTAACCAAAATTTCATATGTCGAATATTAATAGCCCAATAATAAAATCTAAAGTTAGGTAATGCTAAACCTCCATCTCTCTTAGCTTTCTGTAAATGTATTTTACCCAGTCTCGGATTCTTATTCTGCCAAATAAATGAAGAAATTTTAGAGTCAACTTTATCAAAAAAAGATTTAGGAACGAAAATTGGTAATGCCTGAAACACATATAAAAATTTTGGCAAAAAAAACATCTTAACTGCATTAATACGACCAATCAAAGTTAAATATAAGGGAAACCATTTAGATGAAAGTTGAGTAATATGGTCTATTAATGGTAAAAAGTTAGTCTTAAATAAATCTTTATGTTTACAAGTAATTTTAATCCCAAGATATGAAAAGTAATTATTAATCAATTTAAATGGAAATTTATAATATAAGGGAAGATGTTTATTAATCGGAAAAAGTTCACTCTTACTAAGATTTAATTTATAACCTGAGAAAAGACCAAATTGTGCTAATAACTCTAAAACAGCAGGAATGGATCTCTCAGGATTAGAAATATATAAAAGTAAATCATCAGCATAGAGTGATAATTTATGGGACTTTAATCCCCGAGTTATCCCAGTAATATTTGAAGATTCTCGAATAGCAATTGCAAGAGGTTCTAATGCAATATCAAATAATAGGGGACTAAGAGGACAGCCTTGTCGAGTACCACGAAAGAGAGGAAAAAAAGGTGAGTTTAAGGAGTTAGTACGAACCGAGGCTACAGGGGAGTGATATAACAGTTTAATCCAGGATATAAATTTCAAGCTAAAATTAAACATTTCAAGCACCTTAAATAAATAAGGCCATTCTACTCTATCAAAAGCTTTCTCGGCATCTAAAGAAATAACACACTCAGGAACATTTTGTGAGGGAGTATAAACGATATTTAACAATGTACGAATATTATAAAAAGAGTAACGACCTTTAATAAAACCCGTTTGGTCTTCCGAAATAATAGAAGGAAGTACTTTTTCTAGTCTATTTGCTAATAACTTAGAAAAAACTTTAGAATCAACATTTAATAAAGATATTGGTCTATAAGATGCACATTGAGCAGGGTCTTTATCCTTCTTTAGTATTAAAGAAATTGATGCTCTATTAAAAGATTCCGGAAGTTTACCAAGTTTCAAAGAAGCCTCAAAAACCTTATAGAGCCAAGGAATCAATAAAGAAGCAAAACATTTATAAAATTCAACGGTAAACCCATCAGGGCCAGGAGCTTTCCCCAGATTCATAGAAAAAATAACATTCTTAATCTCATCCATTGTAATGGAAGTATCTAATAAAGAAGACATATCCTGTGAAATCTGAGGGAAGTCTAACTTATCTAAAAAATCATTCATATATTTAGAATCTCGAGGAGACTCTGATTGATATAAAGAAGAATAAAAATCACAAAAGGTTTGATTAATCCCCACATGATCCAATATCAATCGATCATTTTGGTTATAAATCTGATTGATTTGAGATTTAACATAATTAGATTTCAATTGATTAGCCAGCAGCTTGCCAATTTTATCACTGTGAACATAAAAATCACTTCTTGTTTTCTTTAATTGGTTTACAATCGAGGACGAGAGTAGTAAACTGTGTTCCATTTGAAGTTCAGTTCTTTGTTTGTATAGCTCCTCAGAAGGAGCCATAACATATTTCTTATCAATTTCTTTAATCTTGTCCACAATTGCCATCTCCTCCTGCTTCTGTTTCTTCCTCAAAGCAACGGAATACGAAATAATCTGACCCCGAATATAGGCTTTAAAAGTGTCCCAAAGAGTGTTAACCGAAATATCTTCTGTATGGTTAATTGTAAAAAAAAGCTCAATCTGTTCATTCATAAAATTAACAAAGTCCGAGTCCTGAAGCAACAGCGAATTAAAACGCCATTGTCTATTGTTTGGTATATTGGCCATAATTTTAATAGAAAGCTTAAGTGGAGCATGATCCGAAATGGTTATAGAATCATAATCACATTTAATCACTGAAGGAATGAGACGAGAATCAATGAAAAAATAATCAATTCTTGAATAGGAATGATGAACATGTGAAAAGAAGGAAAAATCTTTTTCCTGAGGATGCAGAAAACGCCAAATGTCTGTCGACCCAGAATCAGAAAGGAAAAAATTAATCAAATTTGCAGATTTATTAGGTAAAGTCCGTAAAGGAGCCGAACGGTCCAAAGCTGGAGATAAACAGGTATTAAGATCTCCGCCCCAAATCAATGAAAACTCGTTCAAATTCGGAAACTGATCAAACAATGATTTATAAAATTCCGGACAATCCATATTAGGAGCATAAACATTAACCAAAACTACTTTTTTATTAAATAGTAAACCACTAACCAATAAAAATCTACCATTCGGATCAGAGATAATATCCTGTTGTATAAAAGTAACTGAGGAGTCTATAAAAATAGAGACGCCTCGAATCTTAGCATTGGAGTTCGAATGAAATTGTTGTCCCTTCCAGAATTTGAAAAAACGTAGTCTGTCCCCCCTCCGTACATGGGTCTCTTGTAAAAATAAAATTTGTGCTTTAAGTCTCCGGAACACTTTAAAAACTTTTTTCCTTTTAATAGGATGATTAAGACCATTAGTATTCCAGGAGACAAAATTAATAATAGACTCCATAAATCCTAAAGTCAACCCACAACAAGGAGGATTGACAATAGGCGCGACCCACAAACCCGGAGAGGAAACAGAACATACAAAAGATACCGGGGAAAAGGACGCAACCAATACTTCAATAATGTATATAGCCCAAAGAGAAACAAACTAAAACGTGAAGCCCCTCCCACCACCCCCCACCCCAAGACCCCAAGGCGAAATCTAAAGCAGACCCGCCAGAAAGAAGCAAGCGCTAAAACTACCCCCATGACTTCCGGTATACGCTCCCTAAAAAAAAGGTATAAATATGAAAAGGATCAGCTAATTGTAAAACAGTAAAAAAATAAGTAAAAAAAAGTTAGCTCAATTAAAATACACACAGAACAGAACAAAAGCCGGAAAGTATATATTAAAAAAAAACCACAATAAACCTCAAACTCATGAATAGACACAGCAACAAAAAAAATAGGATTATTAACATAAAATGATTATAAAAAGCAAAACAGAATAAAATTTTAAAAAACTACAAAATTTAAGGCCGCACAGGAAATACGTAAGATGACAAAAGGGAAGTAACCACCCAGAATCCCCTGGGAAAAGAAAGAAATGACACAGTTAAAAAGAAAGTTTAGCAGCCATATTAAGAAATCGAAAGTAAACTTTTCTGCCCAAATAGGGCACAGAAAAGTTAAAACCAACCAATTCACAGCCTCCGATCAACGGAGAAAATTAAAAAAAGGCAATTAAGATGTTGAGGATGAAAGTTGATCCAGATAACTCTGGGCATCCGATGGAGAATCAAAAAAACGAAGGGCTCCATCTAACATGCGAATCCTTAGACGTGCAGGGTACAGCAGCGCTGGTCTTAAATCCATCTTATAGAATTCCGACATCACGGATCTGTAACGGACCCGTTGGTCCCAGATTGGTTTACTGAAATCTTCCACGAATCGGAACTTAAGATCCGAAAAATCAATGAAACCTTTAGATCGAGCGAATCGAAACAGTCTCTCCTTGTCTTGAAAGTAATGAAAACGTAAGATAACATGCCTAGGTCTATCTGACCTAGACGAGTATGATGGGATTCTGTGAACACGATCCAGTAGCGGTGGTTGGTCAGGAAATACAGTAGGGAATGCCTCTTTTAAAAGTTGGGAGAAATATTTCATAGGGTTGTTAGCTTCCACGGCTTCCCTGACGCCAATCATTCGTAAATTCTGCCGTCGCATTCTAGATTCCAAGTCAGAGTTTTTAAAAGTCAAAAAGTCAAGTTTCTTCTTCATTACATTAATTGTTTCTTCGATTTTCCCCATCTTAAGCTCACTTTGTTGCGCGGATTTTTGAAGATCAGATATAGCCGACTGATGTTCCGCAATAAATGTTTGCATCTTATCAATTAAATCGGCAATTTTCTGGAACTTAGTTGAGATTTCCGTATGAATCAGGTCTTTAACAAAGCCCACAATTTCTGTACGAATCATCTCCCTAACAGAGGTTGAAATTTCCCTCTGAATTAACTCCGATATCGCTTTCAAAGTCACCGGTGATTCAGTCGGAGGGAGATCCGTAGCTTTCGGTTTAACCGGAGGTTTACCATCCTTGCCGTCTTTCCCGTTCTTAGACATAGCCGATCTCAGTATCATCCAATTGTCAGAGAATTCAGTTTAATTCAAAGTATTGTAAAAATTGATGCCTTAATAGTTAATTAAAGTATAGCTGACCATAGAGAGAAAAAACTCAGAGGTAATGGAGCGAGTCAAGAACGCGACTTCACTCCATGAGCGCTACCGGAAGTCTCCTCCACGCTAAAGCTGAATATGCTCAAAAATCTTCATCCTAATATTTTTACATGAAGTGACATTATTTTAAAAAATCTATAATTTCACAAACTATGTACTTAAAATTTTAGTTAAATAATAAGGCTTTAAAATTCATCTTTAAAAATCACATTTTAACTTCATGAATACAGTTGGAAATTCCCACTTTTGACATAGATCAATTAATTCCATGCTCCATATACATCAATGACTTGTTTGTGTTTATCTACTGAAAGGAGTGGAACATGATAGAAAAGCATGTTAAGTAGTTCAAATTTTACAAGGACCACCTACAAAAAGAAAATCTAGATCTAAAAATCTGGCAATCATAATTTCCCGCATTATCCATTCTTAAGTCCAATTGGACATCAATTTCAAAATATTATATTTGAGAAACTTAACATAGCATACTAGTGTTAGCTGTAATAAACAGGGCCATCTGTACTTAACTGACATTGCACAAACAATCTTAATATCTCACGAGGTACACAAGCATGTAAACAGCATTTTTCCAACCCATTTTTGGCTGCTGCACCTGCTTCACTGGGAATTTATTATTTATGATCCTGCGGGTATTACTTCCTGTAACTAACAAGAAAAATGTAATGCACTATTTGATGGTAAATTAGAATAATAGTTCTGATTTGAGTTTAAAGTGATATTATACAAATAAACTAGTACAGTTGTGAATAAATCTACAAGACTTATCACAATTATCTTACCTCCCATGAAGGGTTGAAGAGATCGTTGCAGAGTTCTTCACAAAAACTTTCCAATGGCCATTCATTTGACTGAGTGGGAACATTATTTGTTAATACACATTTATCATGATTGGCAAATCATTAATCAATCATTGTAAACTGTCTTAACGATATATTATGTAAGCAAATAAGGGGGTTTTAAAACCTTTTTTTTCTAGCATTATGAATCAGAAATACCAAATTAGAAAAATGTATCCAGTGTTGAATCACTACACAATTCTAAAGATCATAACTTTTCATCTCACCTCATCAAATGAGGAAGAATTGTCAAGAACATTGTCAATCAACACTTTAGATTCAGTTGCTGCTTGTTCAATAACAACATTTGCAAGTTTTCTGCGTTTTTCTTCTGGCTCCATGTCAACATTATCATTGCTGTAAAATAAAGATTGGCAAAGCTCTTATGGTTGAATTTTTTTCATTTCAGTTAGGTATATTTGTTAATTTGGCATGCAATTGTTTAATTAAAGCAAACAGTAGCATTTCCAGCAATACGGTATCTTTTTTTTCTACTGTTTCACAAAATATGATGTACCCATGGACCAACCTATTGTTTGAATATAGATTTGGAAATGTTGAGTAGATGGGTTCAGTCTTCATAAAGCTGTAGCTATGGGTCTAACTGTTTAACACCAGGAACTAATACTTGCATAATTATTAATGAAAATTCTGAAATACAATATTGAATTGATATGTGGTATTAACTGAATCAGCATAATGCTTTAATTAGGCACTATAGGTGCTAATGTTGATTCCAGAATGTAGCACGTATACAGTACATTTAAGTATCAGAGGGCAAACTGCTGTGAGCCTGTTTTGAAGGGTTGGACAGGAGGGTAAAAAAATAAGGAGAGGATCTGTATAGATGACATGAAAAACAAAGCTTTTCACTATACATATGACAATAATACACCAGTTACCAATTTCATTCAACATGAAGATCTCTGTTCCTACATTGGAATCAATGAGGTAGTTTAATCCTACAACAGTATCAAAATTTAACTCACAGAATCTAATAACTAAAATTTCTGAATTATGAAAAGTGGTCAAGTGGCTTCAGTCTTGCCATTCTTAAAATGATTTTGGCTGTATTTGACTTTATTGTACAAATATCAACATTGCAAAATTCCTGCAATATTACACAAGTTTAAATGTATTACTGGATACAATTCTAAAATCCAACAAAGAAAATGAAATGTGCAATCTTTACAACTTATGGCAAGTCTACAAATATAATCAGTTGAAAAAAACTCATACATAAAGAATAATGCATCCACTTACAGGGACAATCAATGAACAGAACAGAATTAGGTGGGATAAAAAAAGATTCTGGTTTTAAAAATCTATTGAAGTCATCAAAATGCAAGGCTAACGTGTGATGGAAAGCACCTTTCTATGCTGCTGCAGAAGATGCCCCATCTATTTTATTTTTAACATTTTCACTTTCCACAACTCAAAACCTCAGACTTCCTCGATGAAAAAACAATTTGCACGAGAGCCTCTACAATTCAAGGGCAAACACTTTACAGAGCACCCCATTTAGTTCACAAGTATGACTGCACATCTGGATGCCTATTCCTTAGGTTCTCCTCTGCACTCCCAAATCCAACCTTTGCACCTTCTGGCTTTCTCTTTCCCAAAAAAAAAGACAAGTTCAAAAAAAAAAAAAAAGCACTTCCATCTTCAGCTTGGATACTCTGCAACCTTTTGCATTCATCAGTTTATGCGGATTTTCAATTTATTTGTTTCATTTCATTCACTCCATATTTGACTTCTTAAGTTCAGTTAATTAATCATCTTTCATTAATATCAGCCTTGATAGAGTGGCTACGGAGAGGATGTTTCCTATGGTGGGAGAGACTTAGACCAGAGGACACACTCTCAAAATAGAGGGGCATCCTTTCAGAACGGAGATGAGGAGGAATTACTTCAGCCACAGAGTGGTGAATCAGTAGAATTCTTTGCCTCAGGCAGCTGTGGAGGCCAAGTCTTCATATATATTTAAGGCAGAGATTGACAGGTTCTTGACTGTTCAGGGCATGAAGGGATAAGGAGAAGGCAGGAGATTGGGTCGGAGAGAAAAGTTGGACAGCCATGATGAAATGGTGGAGCAGACTCGATGGGCCAAATGGCCTAATTCTGCTCCTATATCTTATGGTCTTAAGGTTTCTTTGTTTCTTTTCCTATTACTACTCTCTTACTCTGCCCTGTTGTCCCTTCAGTCACTCAACCTTTCCTGCAATTTATCCTTTCAGAGACCTTTCCATTTTTCTCCCCTTCTACTTTCTTTTCATTTATCAAACTGCTTAGCTCTAATTCTTCCTAGAAAAGTCACACTGGATTGAAATGACAACTCTGGACTAAATCCTAGCAGTTCTTCAAAATGTCATCAGTCTATAAACAGCAAGCATTGACCTTTGTAAATGTAAGCAAATTTGGGACTTTAGCATGTGTTTATTTATATGCAAAATTGATGTTTTTTTTAAACAATGGAATCTCATCAGCTATTCTGCTCACCAGCTTGCTGGCATTTCCCAGCAATTACTCTATGGTAGGTGTGAGAAAGAAAGGAAGGTTCCATGTGTTTATTTATTGAAAATAACTTAAAACCATTATTTTAGGAGATTGCTTTTAAAAGCAAAAGAGTTAATTTACTTTCCTTTCAAACCATTCATTTCATTTTAATAAGCTTTTGAATGCTTCTCAATATTCCAGGTATAAATAAATTGCAATCTGGTTATAAAACAAGACATCTTTTCTCTTAGTTATCAAAGAAATATAGTAATTAAATTTGAATAATGAGCGATTCAATTGTAAGCAAGATATTTTAGTCCGCAAGGACCAACAGTGACTACTCCCTTGTAATTAAAAAGTCAGTTAAAATGAATTCTCATCATCTAGCTTTTTACCAAATATAATTTTGCCCACTTGCAGTACTTAAAATACACATTCAATTGCTCAATTAGAGCATGTATAAACACATTTACCTTCTGGTTTTCTTCCTAATCTACTGCTACTGAATTGCTTCCAATCCAATATTGACACATCTGCTCTTGTACAACAGAAATTTGTCTCTTCACAATAATTGTATCATAATGAACACTAAAAAAATCTTAAGTTCTACTGTATAGCTGAACTATTACCATTTTACATCAGATGGCAGAGCTTTACAAACACTTCAAATTGGTCCTCTCCAAATATCCTTCCTCTTCTTTGCCAAAAGGCATCACATGTTTATAATGGCTCCTGAACAACCTTTCATACTCTCATGGCCATTCTTTGTACAAATTCTGACACTGACTTTTGGCAGTCTATTTGAATGATTTAGCTGCTGAAAAAAGTCAACTGCAATTCAGACCTCTTACAAATTAGGTGCCCACGTTCTTTACAGCTGGAACCAATGCAAAAAAAGTCACAAGTTAATTTTGACTTTCACCAATTGGGTAATTCTGGCTATTCTCCCCACCCCCGCTTCTAGCTTCAGAACAGTTTCTAACATTAGCAAGATGAAATTAAACCCATCTGAGTCTTTATTCTTCATATAAATTTTTGATTTTAATTAAGTGAAACACAGATATTGGTTCAATTTTTCTTATTTTTGAATTAAGTTTCCCATTTAATGAAATCTCCCATTAAGTTTTTCACATTAATTGAGTAATTTAAGAATGCCTCCCCCTCCCAAATCAAACTGCAGTTGTAACAAACAGTAGTACAATATACTTTCTAAAGCTGTGGGTTTAAATTAAAGAACACCTAAAAGTGTGTCAGAAAAATGTGTTCAGATAACTAGTGTGTATGGTTCAAGTGGAATACCTTACATTATAAAGCAGGAAATTTTCAACAACATATAAGAATTGGTGAGTAATGTGCTTTCCATAATGAAACAGAGCTCCACTATTTGAAAGTGTGCTCTAGTTTCTATAATGAACAAGAACGTATTGCTAAAAATTGAGAATTCTACAATGGAATTTTGTCAGTGCAAATATCACAAAATTAAATCTTGAACTACAATGTCATACTATAGAATCAATCTATGGCTTTTCCATTTATTAACTTTTAGTATTATTCAGCACAATTTAAAACATAAGCAAGTCGTGTACATACCATTTTTCATTGTTTGCATTTCCTTCTGTGGTATCTCTGGATCGTTGCTTAGCAAACAGCTTAGCCATCCTCTTTGCTTTATTTTTCTGCCTACTGCTCATTCCGGGTTGAAATTCAGCTTCTATTAGATCAGCAGCCTGAACAAGCTGCAAGAAGCAGGGGAAACATGTTAACCAGCATGATAGTCAAAATCACAATGTATACAGTGCTGTCAAACAAAGCATCCTATATAACATTGCACAACAAGCTATTTTTAGTCTGGTGTCGTTAAAATGTCAAATTAATAGTTATTCTCCCCCCCCTCCAAATAAAATATAAATCAAAGGATATATTGCCAGGACAATAAAATTCTGATTTCAGCATACACTCTGATTTCCCTACACATGGCCAAAGAAAAACAATCTGGTATTAAAACCACACAAATTATAACACTGATTGAAAATGGTTGCAGAAATCTAAGTGGCACACTGACATGCAGTTAAGTCACACAGCCTATAAAGTCTCAGTTTTTTTTCCTGTGAGAGCAGGTGGTAAGTACACTTGGCAGTATTAGAGCTAAAGAGAATAATTATCAACAGAATTTCTTGCCTCATGACTACTATACAACAATATAAGCTACCTGCAGGTTTTTTGAGCAAGAGCATAGTTTTCTTGCTAAACAATCAGAGAGTGGAATGAAAAGCCCTCTCAAATCCATATGCAAAATCTAATTATGAATGAACAGAGATTTCATGTCTGCAATTTTTCTGTAACTTTCCAGAAAGTTTAAAAAATAAGAAAGTAGTTGACCATTTACATTCCTTTAACATTATAAACTTCTAGCAAATCGATTAGATTTTGTCCAGTAGGTGCATTCCAGGAACTTCCAAAAGTTACTTCTTTTTGGATTAAACAACAACAAATACAATGTTTTATTTTATGATTTATAGAACTTCAATTTCATATCTGGTTTACTTGCCAATATCCTAACTAATTCAAATTTATTCTATTGCAGTAAAACTATCTCCAAAATGTAAAATAGCAGAATCCAAATTCCTTCTTCAACCCAAAAGCAATAGCACAGAATAAGGATGGAATAAGTAACCTATATTTTTGTACACCTGTGCACAGACTATGTGAAATCTCAGCCAAGAGTACAGAGACACTAGACACCATCACCAAGTCTTCCTGAAGAAAAGGAAATGTTGCCTTAAACTACCCACAACTACTTCCTAACAACAGCTCATATAGGCACTAGCACAAACCTTGCACAATATAACTACTGATAATGTGAAGGTCATATACCTAACTAAAAAGTTGAAAACTAAAACTGAAAATACAAAATTCTTTTTTTTTTTGGAATGTCCCATTAAAAAAAAATCATACTCAAGTTATTTAATACTGATACTGCAGTATTTTAATTGTTAAAACTATACCTATTTTCTATGTTTCTATATTCCATTGGGAATCTAACAATACTGCAGTATTTTAATTGTTAAAACTATACCTATTTTCTATGTTTCTATATTCCATTGGGAATCTAACAATACGGCAGTATTTTAATTGTTAAAACTATACCTATTTTCTGTGTTTCTATATTCCATTGGAAATCTAACAATACTGCAGTATTTTAATTGTTAAAACTATACCTATTTTCTATGTTTCTATATTCCATTGGGAATCTAACAATACTGCAGTATTTTAATTGTTAAAACTATACCTATTTTCTATGTTTCTATATTCCATTGGGAATCTAACAATACTGCAGTATTTTAATTGTTAAAACTATACCTATTTTCTATGTTTCTATATTCCATTGGGAATCTAACAATACTGCAGTATTTTAATTGTTAAAACGATACCTATTTTCTATGTTTCTATATTCCATTGGGAATCTAACAATAGAAGGTAGAAAAGCAAGGATCCAAAAGATAGTTAGTCTTGTATGGATCCTCATCTTTCTATCTTCAGTTTCTTTTTCCTTCTACTGGACTAAGCCTTTTGTAGAAGTAGAATAATATTCAAAAAACAGAAGATCATAATTTAAGGTAGTCAAAAATGCCACATGAATGGTTTCCAAAATTGGAAAAAGGTGGAAGTTGAAGTGGCCATGACCAATGAAAACTCAGTAACTGGATACCTGTGTATGTCCACAATTAAATTCAATATCATCAGAAACCATTTGGTGAAAGTTCTGGATAGAAATGAGGCTACAAATCAAATGTGTTGGCACCAGCCTTCTGGATTTATGAGTAGTTATCAAAAGCAAACTCAGAGTTTTCAAAATGCACACTTCAAAAGATAATTGTTGTTAGGAAACAATATTGGAAACACTACTAGTGTTCTTCAATTTCTCAAACTTCTTCTATGTTAATTTTCATCCATCTTTAAATCAAATTACAGAAATTACTTCGGGTAATTGTTTCCTTCTTAAAAGTATAATTAAATGAGCAATTCAAGACCAGATAATGGACACCACAAAAATATAGGACATAGGACTTTTATTGCATTGAGAACATTTATAAATTCTATTCCCACTACAGCAATGGAAATATCTAGAAGATGACCAATCACTCTTAGCAAACTAATTATAAAATATGATTCCACAGTTAGATGAACCAATTGACCAATCGAAACTTAATGACACTATTTTATTTTTGAAACATTTTTCCTTGAATCAGTAACTTGAGGGCAGGCAGGCAAATGTATCCTGCTCTCAGCAGGATATTAGGTAGATATGTATTTGCCAGTTGTGGAAGATTTTTAGTATTAAATAATTATACTAATTGCATTTGTGCAGAGTACATAGCATGAAAAAGCTAATAAATATTTATAACAGAATGCTGGAATAATGTGGCATTCATTCTCTTGATGAACATATCAAGGGCCAAGTGCTATCATATTGAGTAGGAGAAATAGAAAATAGTCACATATGGAGCAACCAATGTACTGTCAAATAGGAGGTGTTCTCAAATAGTAAGATCAGACAGCATCTAAGCCACTCCTACCCCTCTATACAACTTAATACACATTTCTTTTCTAATTCTGACCAAGGATCATCAACCAAAAATGTTAACTCTGTTCCTCTCATGTTCCTTCCCTTCATCAGGAAGGGTCTTGGTTTGAAACTTCAATTGATTACTCTTTTTCATAGATGCTGCCTGGCTTACTAAGTTCCTCCAGCATTTTGTGTGTGTTGCTTAGAAGGGCGATCTCATTATGAAAGACCATTCAGAGCTCTGGATTTTCCACAGAGAGGGGAAAAAAAAATCCTCCAACTCTTTAAAGTTCCTTCAGAATCTGGTATAACTGCACGGTTACTTCATATACTGTTTCTGAAAGCCAACGAACAAAGGTCCGAACTTCTCATTTGTTCTTCAATAATTCCATCCCTGGAATCATCCTAGTGAATCCTCTCTCAACTACCTCTGATGTAAGAACATCCCTCATTGAGTAAAGGAGGTCAGTTCCTGCAGCTGTAGCAAAATTTCATTACTTACTCTATTCCCTCTTGCAATAAATATCAGCCTTTCAGATGAAGATCCTAATAACTTGAGATCATTATTAACCTACACAAGTTCCAAATCATAACCAGAAGCTTGGCTTCATTTTAATAGATCCACAATAAAAACACATATACTTCGCAAAGAAGAGAAAAAAATAAGGACAGGCAGACTAAGCTACAAGAAGCACAAAAGAAGCCAAACCCACTGCATGATTCCTTGAGCTCAAACAACCTGAGGTTCTACCTACAGGCTGCTTCAGTACTGTTGGAGTTGGAGAGGGATTATAAATGAGATCTTCATCATTAAACAGCTCTTCAGTGTTCATTCCTAGAGCTGCTCCCATGTCAAGGCCCAATTTCTTTTGCAACAACTTTCTCTGATGAGCTATTCTTTCTTTATGATCAATATCTCCTGGAACAAAGCACAAAGGGAATTAATTATTGACAGCTGCATGGGAAAAATACAAATCCCAGGTCTGATACATTATGACACCACTGAGCCTCTTTTTGATTTTTAGTCTCAGTTATCAATGAGCATGTATTATTCGTCACTAATGTCTATACAGTGATTCTACCATAAAATAGCTTTCCAGCAGTTTACAAATACTAAGAAAACAAAGTTCTAAGGAATAGAAAGTTTAGTTCAACAGATTGCAGGAAAAGATGGCTCACCCACATGCAAAGCTGCAAGTTCAATGCTCTGCAGATACCTTATCAATTACACTTAATCTCAAACACTGTTTTACTGATTACCCACATCATTCTAAATTCACATTTTTCAGCTTGCAGACTACCAGCTATTTGACCATTATTGCCACATCAAACAATGGAAAACTCTCACATGCAATGATCTTTTTCCACTGTAGAACCGTGCACACATAATTTAGTGCAGCAGCAATTAACTGATGAGGTCAGGTATGACTGCAAGTTGTAGCCTTGAAGGAAACCAAGAAAGCAGACTCAAAAAAAAATGTGGCAAACTTATATCTAATCCTCCTATACCCATTTTGCCCCTAAACAGTCTGATTTACAGATGGTACAAGCATGCACTTTTTGCCATTGTTTCTTGTTCTATACCATTTAGACATTTTTACTTCAGATAGAAGAACAGTAATCTGATTAGGCAGCACTGAAAGGCAACTACGAATTCTAAATTACACACTTATAGGCACCAGCCCAGATAGCAAATCCGCATCTAAAATAGGGAAAAGTAAAATGGATGACCAAAAGAGTCAGACAAGGACTGTGGAAGGACAGTCCACAGGTTGTAATGCATGCTGTATTGGGAAGCTTAACTGAAAGTCTGCTTTCAGTATATCAAGGAACACGGAGGAGTTCAGTATCTTTTGGATAAAATAATCAGCATGAAACAGCCTAATCTTAAAAAAGTATTAATAATATTACTTTTAAGAAATAGTGTTGATTTATTGGATATCACTAAATCTTTTGCAGAACATTCCTTACTCTTAAAATATGAGGAAGTCTTGAATTTTCTTAGTTGCTCCTCAGGTGGCCCACTGACCTCAAGCCCTATTAATGCACATCACTGTCGGGAACCAGATGAGGCTAAATTGAGAACTACTTCAATTTATTTTGGTAGCCTCTGCTCAGTGGCTGTGGCCTACAACCATCAGGCTGGGCTCCTGGAATGGTTGCAGCACTGAACTGGCTTTGTGGCTGTGGAGTCACTTTTGGGAATTCTGTGGTTCTGTGCGTTATTTGTTTACTTTGTTGAAAATTGTTCTTTCAGCTGCTACATCTGTCCCAAATCTATACCTCGGCTACAAAGCACAATGGAGAGCAACCATTGCTGTGTGGTGATATTTCTATACTACTTGATGTGACTCCTATTAATACTCAAAACACACAGAACAGGGAAATACTCAAGAACTCAAGATCCTTACTCCAGTTACAAACCTACCCCCCAATTCTAATGGCTGGATGTCTGGACCCCAATACGGCCACACATCCAACCAGCCTAGATCTTCACTCTGGCTGCACACTCCATTTAGCCTCTGGACCTCTGCTCACATTCTGGACTAATGAATGAACCAGATGTTAGACCATCAGGATTTTCAAATAACTGGATGCTGCATTATCGGAGATATTCTGTACTACCATGGACAACGCATCTGCAATGAGTGTATTGATCAGAATAGGGAGCAAGCTTTTCCCTTCATGGCGATTCTTTAACCACTACCTTACAGGTGCAGGCTAACTTGATTGGCAGTTGTTCTACCAAGTCTCTTAATAAAACCCACTTAATGTTTCCCACTCACACACATACCATGCTTCTACTATACACTGTGCTTCTTCCAAGAGAAATCCAACATGGAACAGTACTGATTATTCATTAGCAAGCAGCAACTGATAATTAGTATCAAATCTCCATGTCTGTATTTGACCAGACTTCATTTTATCTGCAATGATATTTCGAATTCCCAGCATCTTGTCTGGACTGAATGACACTATGCTATCTAATGTTCCCTGACCAATTGCTAGTACAGGGTATGCAGAATAATGACAGAACAGTCTCCAGCATTTACTGGAAAAAAAATGTGGATTATGCCAGTATGGCAATGCAAAGCAGTACTATACTTGTCTCCTGACATCTCGAAAGGCCAAGAAAATCACTTTGGAGTGCAATTTGGGCAGGACAGACTTTTAACATGTCTGAATCAATTCAAGGCTAAGTTTCATGTTGGGTGGAATGCATGGTTTATATTTACTACATCTTATCATAGCAGTTTGGTACAAAAAGGAAGCATGCAGGATATCAATCCAACTGGTCAGAAAATACTGTTATCTTTCAATCAAATGCTATCAAGCAGCATTTGATTGAATTCCAACAGGTAACCTGCCCTAAGCATGGATAAGAGAACTGAATTCTGGATTAGATGAGAAATATCAAGATATCATGAGTGCATCAGACCAGGTGCAGTCAAAATAAATAGAAAATATATGGCAATCACTATCTGTGAATTAAGAATGTAGAATGGACTGTCATAGTTTGAAATTCCATACATCTGATTTACCTATTGAATGATTTTAATTTAGCATCCTAGCATTATCAGTATTTTGCTTTGGCATGGTTGCAGTTATTGAAGGCCACTGTCAATCTCAGCTTAAGACAGCTTTAGCTGCTTCATTAATGACCATCCCTTCTCAAAGTGGGAATGTTTGCTATTCACTGCAATGCTTGAATAGATTCATAAAATCCCAGTAAAGAACACCATATATTCACATGCAGCAATATCCAGATAATAATCAGGTGCTGATAAACGGCAGGTAACACACAAGTTGAGGGTGATGGCCAACAAAGAAGAATTTAGCCATTCATGTTAGCAAATCTTCTATCAGTCTCATTTTGGTAATACGATGACTACAACAACAGATTAGAAGCCGATTGATTCCTCAAAAAACTTTCTACAATTCATGAGTCACAGAAATGTATACTTGCGTACTTTCCACTTGTGTAAATAACGAAACTACAACACTTATCCAGTCTAATTAACTTTCCATTTTCCCCAGGTTTTAAAGATTAGAAAAGAAATTAGCTTTATTTATCACAAGTACACCAAAACATATAGTGAAATGTGTCACCTACAGCAACAACCAACACAGTCCAATGATTAAGGGGAGCCTGCAAATGTTGCCATGCTTCTTGTGCCAATATAGCATAAACACAACTCATCATCTGTAACCTGTGCTTCTTTGGAATGTGGGAAGAAACCAGAGCATCCAGAGGAAACCCGGGCAGTCTTGGGGATAATGTGCAAACCCCTTACAGACAGGAAATGAATCCTGATCACTGGTGCTGTAAAGCGTTATGCTAATCAGTAAGATACTGTGCTGCCCTATGCTACCCTGTCATATCATGTCACTTTCAGCATTCACGTTCTCAATCAGTCGCTTATGTATTTAGCCAAAACCATGACATTCACCACTGAAAGGAACTGGTGGTGCTCCTATAAAGTTATCTGCAAGTTGCACATCATTAAGACCTGAAAATAGATTGCAGTTCCTATATAGTCATCTGTTCAACATCATGGATTTCTTTGCTAATAGCATGAGCATCATGTGGATTTCATGTGGTTAATAATTAATCATTACACTTTCTCAATGGACGAACGACAGATGTTAACAATGTCCATGTTTCATGGATGAATAATAAAAATTGCTGAAGATTAATTGAACAAAAACAGTATGTTGCAAGGATAGAGTAAAACCAACAATGGTTGCAATTGATATAAATTTCAAAACAAGTACATTATTCATATAAAACTTATCTTCTAATTAGGTAAACTGAATTAGTAACATACCTGTTTTTTCATGTTGGATTTCAAACTCTGCGCCAGCAGAGCCAAGCAGGGATGCTCCATGTTTCAAAAGTCGTGATATGTCAAATCTATCAAAACTCAAACGATCCAAAGACGTTTCATCTGTTGGAATTTCTGAAACCGGCTCTAAAATGAAATTCCACAACGATTAGTCATAATTACACAAATAAATTCTATATTTGCAGATTTTGACTTCTGAAACATCTGACAATTCTATATTTGACAAGTTACTTTCTGATAATTAATTCTAGACTGAGCATAATTAGATGCAAATACAATAAACAAATAAACCCTACATTAGCTATGTGAACAATCAAGTTTGAATTCTACAAACTTGTCTTTGTAAAACAGGTATTACATCTGATTTATTCGGGTTTTTTTAGATATGCATACTCTGTGGTAATCGTGTGCAAGTGGGGCAGTCAATTTTTACATAAGATGGATGAGATACCAAATCAACCAAACTATTTTGTTATGAATGATGACAAGCCTCTTCCGTAACTAGTACCTCTCATGCTTTGTGTCAAGAGAAGAGCCCCTCGCTGCAAGGTACCAAGCTTCTGGCCTCCACTGCTTATGGGGCTGATCAATTTGAACCTCTCATTACTGGATCTTCCAGAACATTGATGGTAGACTGCAAAGCTTTAGCTCATCTGTGGATTTAAGCCATGTCTGCTGTATGTTGGCTTAGAAACCAGAGAAACCATAGAAAAACTACAGCACAGAAACAGGCCTTTTGGCCCTTCTTGGCTGGGCCGAACCATTTTCTGCCTAGTCCCACTGACCTATAGAAACCAGCTTTTGTTGTTTAACATTGTTACATCTTTGTCATAGTAGTATCTAATACATCTGATCCCATTGCCAGTTTGTTCTTCTGCACGCTATATACTAATATTATTCTCCTCAAAGTTAAAAGTAAAAAAGTATATGTATGTCACCACATACTACCCCGAGATTCATTTTCTTGAGGACATTCACAATAAATACAAACACAACAGTTTCAATGAAAAACTGCACATCCCAAAGGAGGACAAGCAACCAATGTGCAAAAGACAACAAATTATGCAAGTACAAAAAAGAAAATAAAACAAAATAATCTTAATAAATAAGTAAATTGAGAACATGAGTTCCAGAGTCCTTGAAAGTGAGTCCATAGATCGTGGAATCAGTTAAGTGCTGGAGTGAGTGAATGAGCATGATAGTTGAGGGGCAATATCTGATCCTGAACCTCATGGTGTGGGAACTACTCTCCTGTATCTCCTTGGCAGCAGTGAGAAGACAGCATGGCCTGGATGGTGGGGATCTTTGATAATGGATGCTGCTTTACTGTGACAGCACTCCTTGCTCAATAGTGGTGAGGGCTTTACCTGTGATGGACTGGGCTGCATCCACCATTTTTTGTAGATTTTCTGCTCAAGGGCATGGACGTTTCCATACCAGACTTCGATGCAACTAGTCAGTATACTCCCTACCATGCATCTACAGAAATTTGTCAGTTTGGGATGGCATGCTGAATTTTCACAAAATTCTACAAAAGAAGAGGTGTTGCTGTGGCTTCTTTCTAATGGTTTTCATTTCAGAGGATCTAACCCAGGACAGAATCTCTGAAATGAAAACACCAAGGAATTTAAAGCTAATGACCCTCTCCACCTCTCATCCCCCGATGATGACTGGCTCATGGACCTCTGGTTTCCTCCACCTTTGGTTTTGCTGATGTTGAGTGAGAGGTGGTTGTTGTGGCACTATTCAGCTAGATTTTCAATCACCCTCCTATGCTGATTCGTCACCACCTTAGATTCAGCTAACAACAGTAGTGTCATTGGTATACCTAAAATATGGCATTGGAACTGTACTTAGCCTGTAAGTTATGATTTCTGCAAGTCCATGTAGAGCTATTGCTTGACCAATCCATGGGATCTCTCTCACAAAATTGAGATTGGAATTCGACTGTGTGGAGAACTGGTCTGGAGCAACTCTGTCATCCTTAAATTTGTTGCATACGTTCATAAAAGATGGCTTGCCCAATTTGTTGGAACACAAAAAGATTAAAAATGAAAAAGACTGATGAGGAACTGTCGTACAAAGAAATATCCAGGCTTAAAAAAAACTCATTAAGAACATGACATGGGATAACGATCTAGTGTTAACAAACTAGTATAATCTCAAAAAATGAATATGCAAGATTGAAAGCAAAATTGTTGCTTCAACCACACAGTGCCACAAAAACTGAATATACTCGCTTTCCATGCTGTTACTAGTACATATCTGTACATCACAAAGTTATTAGATGTAATGAAGAAATTTATAATTTGAAAACCTATATGTTAAACCACTCATTTAACATAACAAGCATTAAACAGAATGTTTCAGAAAGTCTTCATGGACAGACTCATTTCAGTAGATTACTTATAATTGTAACATTTGTCTCAATTCAATATCACTAATCTGGTTAGAAATGGTTATTGGAATTATATACAAAGCCAATACCTTGTTTTAGCTTTGGAGTAGGGTTCCATTCATTTACATTCTTCACAATAGCTTCTACTGCTTGGCCAGCTGCAATGCGAGTGTCCCAATTAGGACTGCGTAAATATGTTAACACCTAGTTTTTGTTAAGAAGGAAAAAAAGTCCCATTTATACATATTTACAAAACATAGTTGACATGAAGTCTAGTTTGATTTAATTACCAAGTAATGATTAACAATGCAGTAATAAGAAACAAAGTATATCTGCATTTATACATCATTGAGAAAGTCAAGTTCTGTTCTGCAATACAGTGGATTCTGATTAATTGGGCCGTCAGTTAATAGGGGTAGCCACTTACTTAGGACAACTCTTAAAGAACACAAATCAAGAAAATAGCTGGGATTCCCTTTGGTTATAATCATAGTCATACTTTATTGACCCTGAGGGAAATTGGTTTTCGTTACAGTTGCACCACAAATAATTAAATAGTAATAAAACCATAAATAATTAAATAGTAATACGTAAATTATGCCAGGAAATAAGTCCAGGACCAGCTTATTGGCTCCTATTATTTGTGATAATATTTAATTAGTTAGGGCAGGAGATATTTGCCGAACATTTTCTAACTAGCGTCAGTCATGTGCGTGTCACTACACTGTGCTTGGAGCAAACAATTTTTTTAAAAAGCATCACTTACATGTTTGTGTACAAAAAGCAGTGATTTTTGTCACTGATAGTTGGCACATAATAAACAGTAAGATAATTCAGAACTTTTTTGCCCATTGCTGTTTCAAGCATTCAGGGATGGTGTCGTGGTGGATCGACCCGATGCAAGGACAACAGTACCACAAATGCAATGACACACGCAATGCTTTCTCAAACTTTTACTCTTTATTCATAGCATGCTATGGGGAATATACAGACTGATCTCCTTAAGAGGCAGTCCGGACACTGCTCCCGCATTACACAAGTCTCCACAATTTATAACATTGATCATTACAGGAAATCGTATGATTACAAGTTAAGATAATATTAGAATAATTTCAGTCACATGCTAAGATACAATTAGATGTAAGATCATCATTGGTTAGTTATAATTATTTTAAACCAAAGCTAGCCTGGATACAACATCAGTTCCCTATATTGACACCTTCCCCTTCTTCTGTCCCCTAGGCTATCCTTCCCATATTTAGCTATACCTTGAGATGTCCCTTCTGTATGGCCTGATAGAGGACAATGTCTAATATGTCACCGGTTGCTGGGTAAGGTTTCTTTCTGACTTGTCCAACAACAGTAAGCTAAGGCGTCCATAAGGTGATTGATCATTAGTTAACCATTGTTCTTAGCATATACCTATCCCTCCACTCTATCAATGGAGATGCCAGAAATGGTCAGGAGTGAAAAGGAAATGATTTCACTACTTCAACAAGTTAGAAACTATGAAAAAAAAAGGTATTGACAATCATCTTGACTATTAAAATTAAAATGAAGATTTGGAGGATGCAATCGTTGAAAGGCATTTCACTATCTGCACTAAGTGCCTGTGCTGATTTTATTAATTTACAGATAATCAAAAGAATACATCAGCATACACTGAATGAATTCCACCATCGATAACTATTAGGAACTAATGTACAATTTTATAGTACTGTAGTTTCCTAATTTATTCTGTATTTCATTTAAATACATAATTTGTTACTCAGTTAAAAGGTAGTTTGCCTTTCTTAAAGGTTTTTAACTATTTCCATAAAACTGGCTAATTGGGGCAGCCGCCTAATTATGTCAAAATGTACCAGTGCCATTGAGTCCTAATTAACGAGATTCCACTGTATATCAAATTTTGGAAATATTTAAGCCCACTTCATTTGTGAGGCCAGTGACGTTGTGGGGATGGAACTGGACTCTCTGACGGTGGTGTCTGAAAAGAGGATGCTGTCCGAAAAGAGGATGCTGTCCAAGTTGCATGCCGTCTTGGACAATGTCTCCCATCCACTACATAATGTACTGGATGGGCACAGGAGTACATTCAGCCAGAGACTCATTCCACCGAGATGAAACACAGGAAGTCATTCCTGCCTGTGGCCATCACACTTTACAACTCCTCCCTTGCAGGGTCAGACACCCTGAGCCAATAGGCTGGTCCTGGACTTATTTTCTGGCATAATTTACATATTACTATTTAACTATTTATGGTTCTATTACTATTTATTATTTATGGAGCAACTGTAACAAAAACCAATTTCCCTCGGGATCAATAAAGTACGACTATGACTATATGTCTAAGAAACATCAACAATGAACTTAAGTTGATTACAAATCTAACTTCAGTTGACTATGACTCTACTGCTGGTATCTATTGTGTTACAAATTGTTATAATAATTATGGCTTCCAAACTTAATGATTTAAACAAAAACTCCAATGTACAAGAAACTTGCAGCTTATTTTCAGGTTGAACTTGGAAAACTGCATAAAATAGTTGTCAGTATTTTGTTGCTCCCTTCAATAATTATATTTGTATTATATGTATATGCAAATTACTGAATTTACATTGGCTAGTATTGTCATATTAAGGTATCCCTGGTATATTATTTGCAAGTAATTGTGTTGTAAATGATGAAACCGCACTGCAATCCAGATAGTATCTCTTAAGTTAAAAATAGCATTAATGCAATCTACATGGCTAAAATAGCAAAGAGCTCACATGAAATATAGAAAGCCATGAAAAAGTGACAGCGAGGATGGGCAAAAGAAGGGTGGTAGTAAGTGAAGATGAAAAGGCTGTTAAACAAATAATAAGATTGTCTTGGGGCTGCTGACAGGTCCAACAATATTTTTTTTGTCTGTACCTGAAGATGGTGATGGTAGGCTTCATTTCTGACCCACTTGGTACAGTATTGAAACACAATCAGTAAAGATTGTGTTTCCCAAAATACCACAGTGGAACTTGTTCCCTGGAATTTCACTGCAGGTTGGCCCATTACCAATACAGTAACACAACTGCAATACCTCAATACCAATATGGTAATGCAACTACAATACTACTGCAATCCACTGGGCAGAGAGAGAAAAAACTAAAAATCTGAAGAGAAGGCAATTAAAGTATTTTTTTAAAAAAACACAATATATACCACTAGGTTTGGCATTAAAAAAAAATCAGTCCTATCACAATGAACTGAAACTTCTGATATCCAAAAAGCTGATGTCAAGAATCTATCAACTTCCGAATTAAATATACCTAATGACCTAACCTCTACAGCCACCTGTGGCAAAGAATTCCACAGATTCATCAGCAGCTGGCTAAAGAAATTCCTCCTCATTTCCATTCTAAATAGAAGTGTCTCTATTCTGAGGTTGTGCCCTCTGGTCCTTTACTTCCCAACTAAAGGAAGCATCCTCTCCAGATCCATTCTGTCTCGGCCTTTCAATATTTGATAGATTTCAATGAATACCCCCCCCCCCGCATTTTTCTTAGCCACAAAGCCATTAATTGTCATCCAAATCACTGACATACAACGTAAAAAGCAGTCCCAACACCAACCCTGCAGAACACCACTACTCACCGGCAGCCAATCAGAAAAGGCTCCCTTTATTCTCACTCTTTGCCTCCTTGCCAATCAGCCAATGTTCTATGCATTCTAGTGTCCTTCTTGTAATACCACCGGCTCTTAACTTGTTAAGCAGCCTCATGTGTGGCCCCTTATCAAAAGCTTTCTGAAAATCCAAGTACACAACATCCACCAATTCTCCTTTGTCTGTCCTGCTGGTTATTTCTTCAAAGAATTCTGGATTTGTCAGGCAAGATTTTCCCTTAAAACCATGCTTACTTTGGCCTATTTTATCATGTGCCTCCCTACCCTAAAACCTCATTCTTAACAATCGACTCCAATATCTTTCAAACCACTGAGGTCAGGCTAACTGGCCTATATTTCCTTTCTTCTGCCTCTCTCCCTTCTTGAAGGGTGGAGAGATATTTGCAATTTTGCAGTCCTTCAGAATCATTCCAGGATCTAGTGATTCTTGAAAGATCATTACTAATGCCCCCACAATCTCCTCAGTTACCTCTTTCAGAACCCTGAGGTGCAAGTTCATCTGGTCCAGGTGACTTATCTACCTTCAGTGTTTTCAGATTCCCAAGCACATTCTCCCTAGTAATAGCAATTGTACTTACTTCTGCACCCTGACAGTCTCAAACTTCCAAAATACTGTTAGTGTCTTCCACAGTGAGGACTGATGCAAAATACTTATTCAGTTAATCCACTATTTCCTTGTCTGCCATTACTACCCCTCCACCATCATTTTCCAGCAATCCATTATCTACTCTCATCTCTCTTTTACACCTTATATATCTGACAAAAGTTTTTATATCCCCTTTGATATTATCGACTAGCTAACCTAATATTTAATTTTTTCCCTCCTTATAGTTTTTTTTTTAAGTTGCCTTCTGTTGGTTGTTAAAAGCTTCCCTTCCTCTAACTTTCCACTAAATTTTGCTCTATTATCTGCCTTCTCTTTTATTTTTATGTTGGCTTCCCTTGTCAGCCATGGTTGTGTCATCTTCCCATTAGAATACTACTTTTTGTTTGGGACATATCTATCCTGCGCCTTCTGAATTGCTTCCACAATCTCCAGCCATTGCTGCCCTGCCGTCATTCCTGCTAGTGTCTCCTTTCAATCAACTTCGGCCAGTCCATCTCTCATGCCTTTGTAGTCCTCATTACTCCACTTTAATACTGATACATTTGACTGTGGCTTCTCCCTCTCAAATTGCAAGGTGAATTCAATCACATTATAATCAGTGTCTCCTAAGGGTTCCTTTACCTTCAGCTCCCTAATCATATCTGGTTCTTTGTACAACACCCAATCCAGAATAGTTGACCCTTAGTAGGCTCAACAACAAGCTGCTCTTAAAAGCCATCTTGTAGGTGTTCTATGAATGCAATCTGAAAGTCCAAGAATTTCAAAAAGAGGAAAAAAAAACCAGACAAAATTTGCCCTAATTACAATTGACAATCTGTGGTTTAAGAATCTATTTGCTAGACCCCCGGAGGTTTCCAAATGGACTGCTCATCTTCAGCACTTGGTTACAGGTTGACAAAGCAACTTCCAACACTATTCAGAAGTTAAAGCCAAAAAACACTAATCTATTTTTTGTTTTCAAGAAATTGAACGCAGAATAGTTGTGAGTACATGATAGAGTAAATTTGACAGGCCACCTAAATTTCTTCTGGATTTCTATTTAAAAATCAATTTTCCTTTAAAATCAATTTTAATTCACCGGTTATAATTATATATTTTAATCCTTCTTCAGACCTCATCAACTGAGCTCTCCAAAACAATACTTTCTGAATGAAGCAAAATCTTTATTGTAATTTGCAGTAACGGTGGGAAGATCTTTTCACATCTCCCCTCTAAAGCTATCACAATTGCACACAATAAAATATGAAACAGTCCAGCAGACGGTATCATGTGGTACTGCGCAAACACTGCTTTGTCACAAACACTTGATATCAAATGAGAAATTAAACAAGGACTGTGCCTGGTTTCTCAAGTAGATGAAATAATCCCTTTAGAAAATTTTGAAGGGAGATAATTTGACTTTCTAGTTCTTCATATAATCAGTCAGATACTCTGGTTATTTATGGTATATTTTTATTTCATAGCACTTCAATAAATACTTCACTAGCTGCAAAATACTCAACATCTGTCAGATCACTAAGTAGTTAAATTCAAATACTTCCTTCTCCACATCTATCTTCCCCCCTTTTTCCCCCGACAAGCTACAGTTGCTTCTCTGGGGCTTCCCATCTTCCTCTCTAAGACTGCTTTCTTTTCTCTGTTTTTGCAACCATTTTGTTTGTTTTTTTATTATCTCCCAAAGGTGCATGGGAAGGTTTGTGCGCTTAGCTTTAGGAACTGCATGCCAGGCCTTTGGAGATTTGTTCAAATCTATGTCCCTATTAATTTGCAGATAACATGGATATTTTATAGATTTCAGCATCATGATTTATCAACAGAAAGAAAGCAATACATCAAAAATATCCTTATCAAAACAACCCTCTTAGCTATGAGATTTAAATAGAAGGGGCACTCAAATAAGAAACTCTGATCTGAAATAATTCAAGAAATTAAATCATTCAAAATCATAATGACAAAGAAGCACATTTAACTCATTGTGCTTATGCTGGTTCTTTATACAGAAGTTCTATCAGTTCCATTCTGTCTCTATTCATATTTCACAACCAAATTTTTTTTCCCAGGTACACAGCAATTTCATTTGGAAGCATGACTGCTTCCCTTCTCATCACCTATGGAGCAAAAAACTTTCTGTTGGGGATCTGGAATGTGTGTGAATCAGTCAAGCACTTGTTTAAGCAAACTTGATAAAGAATACACTATTTTGCCTGAACTAGGAAATTAGAATACAGTGATTAGATTCCAGTTAATCGGGGCAGCCGCTTATTTGGGCCAACTCTTAAAAGAACAAAAACTAGTAGCAGGGATTCCCTTTCTTTATTTGGAATACTATGGTGCTTATTTTGGACAGGAGACTGTTTCTTAACAGTTTCTAACTAGCATCAGTCACGTGTACTTGTGTGGCTGTCAACACTACACCATCTTCAAATAATGTCACTTTCGTGTTTCTGTTCAAAAAAAATGATTTTTTGAGAGTTGGTGAGAAGTAACCAGTAAGACAATTTAGAACTGTTTTACTAATGCAGTTTCCAGCTTTCAGACTTAGAGGAGCTAGAAACGGCCGGGAGTGAAAAATGAAATGTGTTCACTACTTCAATAATTTAGGCACTACAAATAATGCAATATCGACAATAACCTTGAAAGTTACAATGAAAATAAATTTGAAGGATGCAATCGGCGAAAGCATTGTATGAAGACAGTTTGTTATCTATACTGGGTGTCTGCATTGATTTTGTTCATTTACAGTCGATCAAAAGAACAATGAAACATACACTGAATTAATTCCTCCATCAACAACTATTAGGAACTAATATACAGCTCTATAGTTCTGTTGTAGTATTAGTAGCATTCCAATTTGTTCTGTATTTGATTTAAATACATAATTTGTTACCCAGTTAAAGAGAAGTTTGTTTTAAATATATACATGTTTTTGACTATTTCCATGAAACTTTGGCTAATTGAGACAGCTGCTTAATTGGGCCAAACCGTACTGGTCCTGATGTGTCCCTATTAACTGGAATCCATTGTAGTTCCTTTACTTCAATTTTTAAATGATTCGACAATGAATTAAGAAAATGTTAAGGAAGCGAAGCAGCAAAGGAAAAATCAATGTTTTATAAAACTGCATGTTTGTAAAACTGAAGTCTCTGTGCCAGCAAGATCAACTGCAAAATGAACACACATGCAAAATGCTTAAGGGGAAAAAGGGCTATTTGCAACAGCTTTCCAATATCCACATATATTTGCAAAAGTAGACTCTATAAAATGCTATCTGATGCATTAATTCCACAAAATCCTGGTAAAAGCTGCAACTGATAAATAACATCATTTTCTCAAATAACAAAAGAAACAACTCAAAACCTTTTACCTCTTGTCTGATTAAAGCATGATCTACAGTCTCATTCAGATAAATGAATACTGTTTTTATATAGTATTAGGACATCTACTTTCACTGTAAGATACTGAACACTACTGGCAGCAAATCAAGTTTGAAATATGTGATTCGGAGAGGCTTCGACAGGTGGACATAAAGGGGGCGTTCCCTTTTGCAGGAAAATCAGAACAAGTGGTTAAGGTTTAAAAGAGATTGCCTACTTAGGATAAAGAAAGCAATTTTATTTTCTCTTAAAGCATTGCAAGACATTAGAACTTTCTTTTTGAATGGGTGGCTGAAGCAGAGTCTTTGAATACCTTTAGATGTATTGACAGTATGCAAGGACATGAAAGGTTACAAAGGTAGGCTGGATTACAGAATTTAGATTAGTCAGTTGAGCCATTTTATTAAATGGGGGAGGAAATTTAAGAAGTTGAGTGCCCCACATCTGTTATTAATAAACATAAATTAAATATGTTCAATAATGTTACAAAATATCCAACTACAATCTAAGGCACGTCTAACACCCTTCACAGATTCACTGCCACGGAGTCAAGAGACTTACAGTGCAGAAAGAGACCTTTCAGTATATCCCAAGCATCAAGGGTCCCAACAACATCCATGGACCAAGCAAACCTCCACCACCAGTCTCTGCTTCTCACTACTAACTCCGTAACGACCATTCCTTTCAGATTTCCCAAAATCATTTGCCCAGAATCTGTAGACAATGAAGTGACTGCAATTCCCATTGTCATTGTAAAAAAAGTTCTCCATGAAGGTCTTGCTTTTCTGATAATCAATGTCATCAGTTTGACAGGATTCCTGGCACCCAACAATATAGTAATTGAATGCAGAAGCCAATCACACGAAAAAAATCCTCAGAATGGAAGCATCGCATTAAAATTTATATATAAATAAAGCTTGAAGCATACAGGATTAAAGAAAGAAATACAACAAAAAATAAAAGCAGTAAGGTTGGATTATAGTATTTGAAGCTTAATAATGATTAGAAATTCATGTAGAACTCAAGCACGCAAAATAAATACACTAATTTCAGAGGGACATGAGAAAAACTCATCTATTCACATCAACTCAAATGATTTCAGATTGACTTCAGGCACACAGTGACAAATAACACAGAACATGGTGACAAACTGGATCACTGATTTACTTCTGTATAAAGTGAGACATATGCAAATATCACAGGTTTGCCAAGTACTGAAACACTGTCAAAATCACCACAAAATCAGGGTAATTGAAAAATCTGTGGCATTTACCTTTACATATAATTATCAATGAAATCCAAATGTTATTAATTTATTGTGTTTTTTAAAAGAAGTATGCTTCTACTCTTTGCAGGTCCACCAAATACTGTACATTTTAAAAAGTTGCAATTCCTAAATCAGATGTGTACACACATATGAATCAAGTTAGTTTTATTCTATCTACTTACTCTGGATAACAGGTTATGCAGTTCATGAGGATGGAGTTTGACAACTTCACCCAATTGTTGAGCTGCTGCTTTTCTAGTTACTGGCGTAGTCCCAGTATCAAGTAAAATAAAGAGACGATCAAGTCTATTGAAAAGAAAAAATAATGGCTTTTAGTACTTTGATGCAATATTATTGTACATGAAAATTATTTACTGCAAAACATTTGAACGTTTGCTAATGCTGAACATTTAAATAGTAATAGCATTGTACAAATTCTAGAGGAAGTTTCAAAAAAAGTTTTATTGGAGTTGGTTTAATTAGTTATTTTCCTTGTCTTACGACAATACTTAAATAGGCTTTCTAGACCCAAACATCTGGAGTCTACTCATTTAGCACAAATTTCTATAAAAGAAACGGCAAAGAAAAAGAACACAATTATGCACTTATATTTACTGCAGCTATTTATGAGGGTGCTAGTTAGACCTTTAAACTTAAACTTGTAATTAGATATTGCTGAAGCGATTCCCATGTGTGGTTTACCTGGCAGCTATGGGGACTTTAAGCCCTTAGTTAGGTCAAAATGTTGAGCTTTCAATTAAACACATTCCAAGAACAATTTTTTTCCCAACATGATACACATTAACTAGTCCATTTAATAATTTAATAAACACATTTTGTTAGTTGAGTTTATATACAAGCATCATCTCCCACAGATGTGCTAATTGTAGGCAGCCATGTGACTTTATAGACAAGCAACTTTATTTACCAGATACAGTGGAATCTGGTTAATTCAGAACACATCAGGACCAGTATATTTTGGTCTAATTACACCACAGTCTCAATTAGTTGAAGTTTCATGGAAATAGTTAAAAAGGTATAGATTAAAAAAATACTGCCTGAGTAACAAAATATGTAACAAAGTACAGGCCCAGAGCCATGAAATGCTCCTCATACATTAACCCTTTCGTTCCCCCAGTCATTCCCATGAACCTCCTTGAGACCTTTTCCAATGGAGTACAATCTTTTGCTGACAGCCAACACTGGCACACTTCAGGGATGTGTGCTTAGCCCACTACTCTACTCTCTCTACACCAGTGACTGTGTAGCTAGGCATAGATCAAATGCCATCAATAAATTTGCTGACCATACAACTATTGTTGGAAGAGTATCAGATGGAGACGAGAGGACGCGCAGGAGCAAGATATACCAGTTAGTTAGTGGTGTCACAGTAGCAACCTTGCACTCAATGTCAGTCAGACCAAATAACTGACTGTGGACTTCAGAAAGGGTAGGACAAAGGAACACAAACCCATCCTCATAGAGAGATCAAAAGAGGAGAGTGAGCAATTTCAAGTTCCTGGGTGTTAATATCCCTGAAAACCTAACTTAGCAATGCAGCTATAAAGAAGGCAAGACAGAGGCCATATATCATTAGGGGTTTGAGGAGATTTAGTTTTGTCACCTAACACACTTAAAAACCACTACAGATGTACTGTGGAGAGCATTCTAACTGGTTGCATTACCATCTGGTATTGGGGGGGGGGGTGGGCTGCTGCACAGGATCGAAGTAAGCTGCAGAGAGTTGAAAAATTAGGCAGCTCCATTATAGATACTAGCTTCTGTAGTATCCAAGACATCTTCAAAAATCTGTGCCTCAGAAAGGCAAGCTTCATCGCTAAGGACCCCTACCACCCAGAAGACATGCCTGCTTCTCATTGTTACAATCAGAAAAAAGGTACAGAAGCCAGAGGCACACGCTCAGGAATTCAGTTTCTTCCCCTCTGCCATCCGATTTCTAAATGGCCACTGAACCCATAAATGCTACCTTACTACTTTTTAATTTCTGTTTTAGCACTACCCATTGAACTATTTAACACACACACACACAGTAATTCAGTTTTTTCTCTATATTTATCATGTAATGTACTGTTGCCACAAAGTTAACAAATTTCATGAAATATGCTGGTGATATTAGACCCGATTCCAATCCCGAGAAGGGGCCCAAAACTGCTCACGCTACTCCAAGAGCGATCTGACCAATGCCTTACAAGCTTCAGAATCACATCCTTGCTCTATATTCTAGTTCTCTCAAAATCAATGCTAACATTGCATTTGTCTTCCTTACCACTGATTCAACCTGCAAGTTAGCTTTTAAGGAATCCTGAACAAGGACTCCCAAGTCCCCTTACACCTCTAATTATTAAATTTTCTCTGTTTAGAAAAGTCTATGCCTATATTCCTTCTGCCAAAGTCCATGGCCATATACTTCCCTGCACTATAATCAATTTGCCACTTCTTTGCCAGTTCTCCCAATCTGTCCACGTTCTTCTGCAGATTCTGTGTTCGCTCAACACCATATGCTCCTCCACTTATCTTTGTGTCATCTACAAACTTAGCTACAAGGCCATCAATTCTGTTATTTCTGATATCCAAACTGTTGATATACAATGTGAAAAGTGGTTCCAATACCAACCCCTGCGGAATTCCACTAGTCACCAGCAGCCAACCAGAATAACACCCATCCCTTTATTTTGACTCTTCCCTCCTGTCAGTCAATCTTCTCTCCATGCTAGTATCTTTCCTGTAATACCATGGGTTCTTATCTTGTTAAGGAGCCTCAGGTATGGCACCTTGTCAAAGGCCTTCTGAAAATCCAAGTAAACAACATCCAACGGCTCTTCTTTTTCTATCCTGCCTGTTATTTCTTCAAAGAATTCCGACAGATTTGTCAGGAAAGATTTCCCCTTATGGAAACCAAGCAGACTTTGGCCTATTTTATTATGTGACTCCTGGTACCCTAAAACCTCATCCTTAATAAGAGGCTCCAACATCTTTCCAACCACTGAAGTCACACTAACTGGCCTATACTTTCCTTTCTTCTGCCTCCCTGCCTTCTTAAAGAGTGGCATGACATTTGCAATTTTCCAGCCCTCCAGAATCTAGTGATTCCTGAAAGATCTTTACTAATGTCACTACAATCTCTTCAGCTATCTCTTTCCAAACCCTGAGGTGTAGTTCATCTAGTCCAAGTGACTTATCTACCTTCTGACTTTTCAGCTTCCCCGGTACCTTCTTTAGTAATAGCAATTACACTCACTTCTGCTCCCTGACACTCGAATTTCTGACATATTGCAGGTGTCTTCCACAGTGAATTCTTTCAGATTCCAAGGCCTCCTAAAATATACCTGGTGTCTTTGGCTTATCTAAGCATCACTTAGATTAAAAATGCTCAATTCATTTGATTTAAATAATATAAATTTGAAAGAAAATTACAATGCAGTTATAAAATATAAGCATGCCAGAACCCATTAATTGATCCCGATTAAATGATTTTTCACCCGATTTATGCCCACTGGTTCTAATTTTTGGGTTTAGATTAACCAAAGACTGCCTCAGTCAAGGCAACAATTGTTCACTATCAACTTGAATAAAATTATGAAAGAGGAGTCAAAAGTGCCATCTATTGTAAAGTGTTTTACAATTAGGAATCTTCTTTATTACAAAGGTGATAAGAAACGTAAAGAATTTCAAACAAGAGAAAATCTGCAGATGGTGGAAGTTTACAGTCACAGATTTAACTATACCCAATGCCTGGGACTGGCGTAATGCTCCTCCCATCTAACTCTGAGCAACCATCACTTGCAGCAAAGCAAAGCTTTCATTTAAAGTACAAGATGGCTTTACATTCCATGATGTCATCCCACCTTATCTTACACCTACAGTGACCCATGGGCCAGTGGCCCAAAGCATTTAGTTCTCTTATTTTTCAGTATCCTGCAACTTATTTTCTATCACACATGCCCATCAATCCCCACCCCCTTTAGCTTACACAAAAGGATCATTTAAAGTTATCAATTAATCCACCAGAATGTCATTGTCCTAACATTGTAGAGTGTAGAAACAGGCTCTTCAGTCAAATACACCACAATGACCAAAATACAACCCAAATAATCCCATTTGCCCGCATTTAGCCTGGATCCCTTTAGACCAGGGGGTTCCCAACCTTTTTCATGCTATGGATCCCTGCCATTAACTGAGGTGCCTGTGGACACTAGGTTGGGAACCTCTGCAACTTTCCTACCCACATACATGTCCAAATATCTTTTGAATGTTCTAAGTATACCCAGCTCTCCCACTTCCTTTGGCAGCTTGTTCTGTATACTCAGTGCTCACTGTAGAAAACTTGTCCCTCAGGTCCTTCCCCCCACCTTCAACCTATGCCCCCAATTTTAGATTCTTGTACTCTGGGGGAAAATATTGTGACCATCCACCTTTTCTGATTGAGGGCACTGTGCCTTATGCCCTCTTCCCCACTTTCAGCAAGTACATCTTTGCACCCTTAGAATCATAAACAGGAGAAAATCTGCGGATGCTGGCAATCCAAGCAACACACACAAGATGCTGGAAGAACTCAGCATGCCAGGCAGCATCTATAGAAAAAAGCACAGTCAATGTTCCGGGCCAAGACCCTTCAGCAAGTCCTGCCCAAAATGTCAACTGTACATTTTTCCCATAGATGCTGCCTGGCCTGCTGAGTTCCTCAAGTATTTTGTGGGTGTTGCTTGGATTTCCAGCATCCACAGATTTTCTCTTGTTTATGATTCTAAGGGTGCAAAGATGTACCACATAGTTGAGAGGTGTCGCTAACAACCTTGCACTGAATGTCAGTAAGACCAAAGAGCTGACTGTGGACTTTAGGAAGGGTAAGGCAAGGGAACACAAACTAATCCTCAGAGGGATCAGAAGTGGAGAGAGTGAGCAATTTCAAGTTCCTGGGTGTAAAGATCTCTGAGGATCTAACCTGGTCACAACATATCGATGCAGCTATAAGAGAGCAAGACAGTGGCTATATTTCATTAGGAGTTTGAAGAGATTTGGTTTCGTCAACTAAAACACAAAAAAATTTCTATAGATGTACCGTGGACAGCATTTTCCCTATCGGGTTTGAGGGTGGGGTGCGGGCTACGACACAGGACCAAAAGAAGCTACCAGAAGTTGTAATACTAGTCAGCTCCATCTTGGGTACAAGCCTCCGTAGTACCCAAGACATCTTCAAGGAGTGGTGCCTCAGAAGGGTGACATCCATTATTAAGTACCCCCATTACCAGGGCGTGCCCTCTTCTCATTGTTACCGTCAGTGAGATACAGAAGCCTGAAGGCACACACTCAGCGATTCAGGAACAGCTTCTTCCCCCCACCACACTATTCCTAAATGGACTTCAAACTCGTGAACACAACCTCATTTAAAAAAAATATTATTTCTGTTTCTGTACTTTTTTAATCAAATACTGTAATTGATTTACTTTTTCTTTCTATATTATGTATTGCATTGTAGTGCTGCTAAGTTAACAAATTTCACAACACAGCCAGTGATAATAAACCTGATTCTGAATTCTGATTCAAATGCTTTGCTAAAATCCACATGAACAATAACTTTGCCGACATCCTCGTTAATCCTCGATTATCTCTTCAAAAAATTTAAATTCACAAGACATGATTTCCCATGCATAAAGCTATGTTATCCCTAACAGTCTTTTTCTTTCCAAATGCTGCTATATTCTGTCTCTCGGAATCTTCTCCAGCAACTTTCCCACCACTGGGTCCAGAAGACTTGGCTACCTGGCTTGTCTTTGCACAAAGAACGTTACATTATTCATAACCTTCCCATCTTGCACCTGTGGATAAGGAACATACAATAATGTTTGCTAGGCCCCCAACAATTTCTTCTTTTGCTTCCCACAATGCCCCATGATACCTCTGGTCAGGCCCTGGGGATTTATCATGTCATCAATATCCCTTTCATTATGTCAATACTGTTTTAGGACATTACTGTTCTCTTCCATGAAATCTCAATCTTCCATATCTTCGCCAAAGTAAATATAAATGAGAAGTATTGACTTAAGACTTTGATATCTTCCATGATTCCATACTGAGAACCAAACTGATCTTTAAGGAAAACAATTTTTCTCCCTGGTTCCCTGGTTTTAGATACTTGTAGAATCTTTTAGGATTTTCCTTTATTTTCTCTATCATCTCGTGTCACCTTTTGCTCTTCCTGAATATATTTTTTCCTCAAGGAATTCACTTAATCCAACCTCCCTGTAATTGATATATGCCTTCTCCTTTTTCCCTGACCAGAGCTTCAATATTATTGCGACTTGGTAGGTAACCAAAAACTTGAGGACCCCCATCCCACTACAGAGTGTACCAATTCTGCAAACAGTATCTGAGGTCAGGATTGAACACTGACCTAAGCTGTGAACAAGCTACAGAAAATATGAGATGAGCAGACTGATGAATAGCTTGTCTAAATTTTCGTGATCAAGCCTGAAATGGGGTTTAAACTCAAGTGAGTAAATAATATAGGCAAACATTTCAGTCAAGTTAATACTTTATTTCAGTTTTGACATTTTCACATGATTCGCTAAAGCCAGTGAACACCCTGTTTACCTGATCAAAAGGCTGGAAGAAGATACGACAGAACTGTTTTAGACAGCATATAATCACTCAACAAACATTACCAAAGCAGATTGGGAAAACTACCAAATTGCAATTTGTAGAATTATCTAGTGCGTAAATTGGCTGCCACACTCAACTTAAAAATGGTGATAACTGTATAAAACTCATTCATCTGTGGGTTACTATACAGATGCTTAAGAATTCATGTAATTATGTGATTTCCCTGGGCCCAATATTATAATGACTGAGATACTTTTCTAATGACTTTTGGCAGCAGATTGCAACTTCAGTCACAATATGGTTTTTAAAAAAAAATTAGAGGGGAATAGGTATCCACCAAAGACTAAAGATTTTCAACTATCTTTTGTGAAATTTAGAACTCTACTGGTAAATGCCACTGATAAAACTGGATAAGTACAGAAAAGACTGCTGATTTTGAGTGTTATTTGTACTTCACAAATTTAAAATAGAACAAAACCAAAACTTCTATACAAAACAGCTTAAAAATGTCTGATACAGAATGTCTCGATTCTATCTCCCACCCCAACACCTCCATACTTTTCTCTAAGCCACTCACTGCAGAAGTTAAAACAAAAATCATGAAAATCTATTCTGAAAGCTGCAAGTATTTAAAACCAATCACAACAATGAATAAATTACTGGGGGTGGTCATGAAAAGGCAAGTAATTTCTTGCCAAGGATAGTACCAAATTTCTGGAAATATGAGATAAGTGACAGAAATATTCTATAGATCTGGAAGCATTTTCTGAAATAAAAACAGTTTAAGGATTCAATTCTATGACCATTCATTAGAAGTGATTTTTTTTTATCATTATGGTGTAAGGAGTACAAGGAAGTGAATAAACAAGGATGCAGGTTTGGGATTACTATAATTTTTAATTCTCATATTGTTTGTGCTTTAACGCTTAAATTCAATTTACAGGACGCAAGCGAGGAAATACAAATACTATATCCAATAAGTTTGAAGTTAATACATATGACTTTTTAAAGCAATGAGCAGAGCAACTGTGGTTGCAACAAAATTATTGATAAACACTAAAGAATTTTAGATGACTCAATACATCCAATCAAGATGCGCAAAATTCAGACATCAAGCGTATGGTCATATCACACTTCAAAAGCTGATGATGAAAGATTAGCTTTCCCAGACGTAAACTGATCTACTGATCGCCTTCAGCATTGTCTTTTTTTCTTACTCTGAGGGCTGTGGCTCATTCTACTCACGAATCACAAAGTAATAAGGTTATTCGCTGGGTCCCAGTTACGTGGAAATTACAGGAAATTACGTTTTAGAGGCATTCTTAGGGTTTGGATTAAGATCAACCAAATTTATTCCAATACTATTCACAGCATAATTCTATTTTAATTTAGAAAATAATTTATTTGTTACAAGATCCTTTATTAAGAGACCATAATATTAGATTACCAATATTAACTTTCGGAATGCATTGTAAACTGTAGGTGAATAATAGAAGGCGACTGGTGATTCAGTACGTGTCAATACGAACCCAGATTAATCTATTGTGCCTATCTGACGAACAAGAATTTCTACATATCATCAGTAATGTAAAACCCAATCCTGGACATTTATCCTGTAAATAATTGTAGCTTTGACTTCGCTGGCCCAACCATCACTTGTCATTATTTCTCCGACAGGCCTCAATGCCCAACGTTAGTATTTACAACCACACTAAGATGGCAAACAAGTTTCAGAGACATTTGCTAGCTCGAGCTCAGTTTACTGCGAGATTTATAATTTACTATTGAACGGCGGACCTCGTTGGCTTGGATCTAATCAGAGGCCTTTCCTTCCATACTCTTTTCGTTTAATGTTAATATGGGGGAGCTAAAACACTAACCTCGAAACCGCCATTAAGGATCTGTAGCACACAATGAGTCGCCGTCCTGCTTTTGCACAATACTCGCGGCTTTACTGCAGCATTTGTAGCTCACCGGCGGCCCATGCAGGGCTCGTCTCAGCAGCAACGCCGGAGGCCGCGCCGCAATAAACCTCAGAGCCGGCAGAAGGGCTTTAATTCATCTCCTCGACGCAGAAGATCAAAACACTTAAATCCCACACCGCATCGACTGCCCTGTGATCGCTGATTTATGGCTCGGTAACATACAACAGCCGGTTAGCCCTCCGGACAGGGTCGAGAAACGTATCGCATAAAAATGTGAAGAAAAACGACTTTTTTGCGAACAGGGAAGCCGCTCTCGGCGCGTGGATTTATATGAGGAGCCATCTTGCATTTATTGTCATCTCCATGTATCCCCCCATTTGATTGGCTGTAGTGGCTTCAGACGGCCAATCTCAATCGAGGTCTTTGAGAAAACAGGCCGACGGTGCGGGTGGAGAAGCGCTTCCTGCAGCGGGAGTCGGTGGAGTTCCTGGCGGAGGAGGGAGAGTTACCGTTCGGGCCTTATCCACGCTGCCTTGGGGAAAATGGGCACCAACTTTATTAGACAATTTGGTTGAGAAATTGTCCTCCAATGATGGAACGTACCGCTAAAAAATAATGTTTCAACCACTGATAAAATTAGCTGGAGTAGCCACCGTGACAATTTTAGTAGAAACATTTAGACTTGGAACTGGATTTTCAAATCGAATTATTCTTCATCGCGGCTTCACTTATAGACTATATTTAGTTCTGACTTCCACTGCGAAGGCTCACTGGAGAGGGACAGAAAAATAAAATTTGTATCCGGATGTAAACTTCCGTTATCAAGTACGATCAAATGCCAGTGTCATTTTCTATGGCCCAGTTTAAACATTTATATTTATTATAGCCGGTAAGCACTATAAGCACGAGCTGTTATAATAGATTTATATCTTAATGACGGTGGCGGCATTACCATCAATCCAGAGGCAACCTTGTGAAGTTCACATTTCAAATTTTCCTAATGACGGTAATATGAAATGTACAAATTTTTACCAAAAGGGCAGCTTAATTTTAATATTTTCTAGTACATCTTAACAAAATGCTGACAATGCTTGCAGACCGGGTGATATTAGTGGAGAGAAACAGTTGACATTTCAGGTCAATAACACTTCCCCACCCTAACACACGATTAAAGAGTAAACTATAGGGAAAAACAAAACAATATTTTGGCATCTAATCGCATTCGATTTTGAAGAGTATACATAACGTGCACGATGCACAATTATGCATTTTACAAACTTGGATACATTCTTTCATATGCATAATGCAAGTTTCATTTATTTTGTCAAACTTTCCCTTTTGCTAGTTGAACACCAACCATTTAGAACTGCAGCAATTTGTAATCAAGAGGAAACCTGGAAAATTACAATTAGAAACGGCAGCCAAATTTAAAGATTTTTCAATAAATAGTTAGGAAAAAAGTATCAAAAAAGACATTTATCAACCACCCGAAGTGATGGTCTTAACTCCACCATGGACACTCCAGGAGGAAGGTCGTGTATGGGACTAGCAACCTCATCCAGTAAAAAACCCAGTGCTATGCAACACCGACAGAAACTCTTAAGACGTCCCTGAGAGAGGCACGATTTTCATCTAGAAGACACAAGATGGATTACACCTGGGATCAACTTGAAAGACTGGCCCAGGACAGAGGATTCTGGCAAGCTGCTGTTGGCAGTGTATGCCCCAGTAGGGGTGATGGGTAATGGCCTTAATTAAATTTTAGCCTCATTTTGAAACATTAAACATACAAAATAAATGCTACAGGCCTCAAGTAAAAACCTTCCCAGAGCATGTGTGGAGGCATTATTACCAACTATATTTATGGTTTCTAAGAATGTCTAATTTATAGGACCTCAATGTATTAAATAGTTCTCAGAGTTGAATACCACCTGACTTTATGATGTTCCTAAAAATGTTTTTGTAAGAAACTGAATTTCGAGACAGGAATGGAGATTTTGAACTTCCACATAATAGCCACAGACCTACGGTTAAATACAGCAACCCCAAATGGGGAATTGAAGGGGGAGGATTGAGGGAGAAGAGCTAGAGTGGATCGAAAGAATAGGGAAATCAATCAGGCAGGGTAGACCAAATGAAAAATAGGTTGTTATCCTATACATCTAACAGATGGCTCCAAACTCAGTTTCAAATGTCATACCAATAATCACAAATTTGAAGTATTCACTGATTACATCCCATCTATTAGGTTGCAGTAAAAGTTGACCAAATTGATTGTATTATTTCTAAAATGATCTTAATTTATTTTGTCAATTTTAAAATTATTCATGATTTTCTAAAACAAATCAGTTTTACAGGACCTTTGTACTCGAACCAAACTTATTCAAGTTTCAAAAATTTAATTTTTTTCTAAATACATTTTGTTTCTTGAATGCTACATTTAGATTTCTCAATTGTCAACCAGTTTCTGTATCTCTAATAATTTTGCAATGCAATAGGAACATCTGGAATTCAAAAGCAAACCATTAACAAAAACAAAGTCCTGGAAATGCTAGTCATGGAAGATCAATACAATATCTCTTTACAGGAGCATTATCTTCCTTTCCATATGCCAGCTAGTGCATCACCCACTCTGATTGAAATGTGTTGCTTCTTTATCAGCAGTTAAATATTAATCTAATATGATGCGCTGCTAGGTAATTGCAAAAAGCTTCTATAAAATTGACTTTTGATGGAGCAAAAAACAAACATCTCAACACATTTTAAAACACAAAACATTTATTTTTATTACTATTTGACTGAACATGGTTCTGTGAACTCAGCAGGTAGAACCTGGGCCATCTGACCGAATTTTACAACTTAGTCAGCAAGTTCCAAATCACAGAAGTTAGCTTATTTGGAGCAAGAAATGACCAAGATAAAAAAAAACGATTTCCTGATGTAATTTGCATTTCTCAACATGTGCGGAACATTTAAAAAAAGGACATTTCTAACGGTAAATTATAGGAGGCAACCTGTGCAATTCACTTTTAGGTTACATTTAAGGTCTCTAACTTTATTTTAAAAAAGTTATCTACAGTCTGTTGTGCTCAGAAATTTATCTTTAAAAAAACTTTTGAACCAAGACAATAAGCATATTTTCATACTAATTTATACAGAAAGAAATGACCAACTATTTCTGTTTGTATCATATTACATACCGCCAAAGATAGCAGCTTTAAGTATATGGTGCCAACTCAACAGAAATAAATAAAGTCTGGAGTGGGAAAGGGGGAAGTTTGTGGTCCCTCAGTATTAAAATTTTGGAAAAAGCAAACCTCTAATGAAAAATACAAGTGCTTGCTTACCATCCCAAAAATAAAAACAAATGAATATACATTAAATATAGTGGTTAGTTAGTTCCACTCATAGTCACGGAAGCTATCAAAATTATCATAGAATCCACCACCTAATTTACTCAAACTAGGACCACGTTCTGGTGGCTGACCATGATTATAATCGCGTGTAAATATTGCATTTGGGGCAGTACTCTGTGATTCTAATTCTCTTCTGCCTGATATGGAATAAGGCTTTCTTTCAAAATCCTCCCTGTAGCGATCCTGAGGTGCTGGCAGTCTTGTAGAATACGGAGCATATCTACTATGTAGACGTGAATTTTCTTCCAGATTACGCATCCCTCGATGCTCGTTGAAATGGTTAAACCTAGGTTTAAAAAGAGCACACAACTGTCAAATTTGCTAGTGAGAATACACCTTTTTCCATGTTCCTTTAAATAAATGAATTAGTTTAAGCCTCCAAAACTGAAGTTCTTTCATTTAATGTATGGGTCTATTTTCTTCCAATTCCTTGTTGAGCTTCACTGGTCCCAAGCAAACTGATGTCCAAGATTGTACATGTGTATGTTTATACAATTTCTACAGATATACACAGCTCTTCACTAATACATCTGTCAATAATAGACAGGTAAGTTCAGAAAAAGTTTTAGACATCTAGGACATACTAGGAGAATGGGAATTCAGAATTGAAGACCTGATCTGATGAAAATTCATTTATTTTATAATTTTGAGTATTCATCATTAACCAATGGAAATTGATAATTACCTTGAACGCCCAATGTATTCCTCTGGACCGTAGTCATCAAAACGGGAAAGCTGTCTGTGTTCACCATAAAGAAGTGACGGTGGTGGTGGAGGAAGTGGAGGTGGAAGAGGTCGTGGTCTAAACAAAAAAATGAGTGCAAGGTTTTGTATACCATTACAATGGCCACAATTTTTTCTACAGGAATATATTTAAATGATCCAGTCTCATTTCCTTGCCTACACTTAATACTCAGGGAAACAATACTGAATAATTGATCTAGGACAAAGATCATACGCTCCTAAAATAAACTGAGAGATGATTAATAAAAGAACGTTTTTACTTTAAAAGATGGCAACTGTAAGAGCAGCACTTTGGAAAATGGAGATCCCTTCTCACTAACCTGGTAGAATCCTTCAAGGACTGTTGTGCTAATATGTGGATCAAAATAAAGTTTGTAGTGTTGTGTAATATATTTAAGAAAGATTTCAAGGAAGTGCTGCACAATGATATAGGAAAAATATCATGTGGAGTTTGGTACCTTCACAAAGGTACCAAAAAAGAGGAGATTACATCCTCATTAGCCTTACAAGCAGATGAGTATGGAAGGTACAAGTTCCTTCAGGATGAACTTTACTATCTATGTTCATAAATGAATTGGATGAGGCATTCACAAATCTGAAGGTACCATTTTAAAAAGGAATTGCTACTGCAAATCAGCTATATTGATTGTCATTGCAGATGTTTGTCTGGAAGCTTGCCTCCACATTCAGGTCTGCTGTCCCGCTAACATTGTGAGTACTGACTTTAGACTAGTTCCCATCTGTTCATCGTTAGGCCACATATCTAAATGCTTCTCAGCCTGAATACCAAACTATGATTTGTCTACCTTCCAAGCAGGACTTGCCTGTTGCCAAAGAGCTACTCTTCATAAACCCAACAGACAATGAGAGAAATTCAAGCCACAAATGTGAGTAGCTTGATAAAAAAATTAAACCAGGATTATTTGGCCAAGTCAATTAGACCAGTCTTGCAGCATCCTATGCTATTGCTGTGACATAATGCATTGTTAGCCACTGGAGTAAAACTTAACTGCTTTGCTACGGCAGCCATCCCTGCAAAGCAAAGTAGTTCATGATTGGCACAAATCCCCAGGTGGCAGACTGAAGTCCCAACTCCAGACTTCCAAGAAGGCTTTTTAATTTTCCCGATTACCACATACCTGTATCTGACTAGCATACTCCTGATGCCTGCATTGCAATGCATTCATATGAAAGAAACATGCTATAACTAGCCAGCATTTTTTTCCACGGAGCTACTAGCTACCCAAAATGCAGAGCTCAAATGGGTAAAATAAAATCTCATTATTTACCTCACTTCTTTGTAGTAATTCATGTACACAATCAATATTTGGCCATTACGTAAAGACATTTAAGGAAATATTACAATGATCTTGTGACCATTCAGAAAACAACTTCCACCCCTCCTTCTATGCCCTGCCTATTCTCACTCTATTAATAGTTTTTCAATCACATTGCCAAGGTTTTGCTACAAGATCCAAATAACAGAACTATAGAAATTAAACTAAAATTATGTGCAAGCATCACTTCCTGTCAAAGGTCAATTACACAGACTACAAGCATTTACCCGCAGAACCTAGAAACCAAAAGGAGTAGTAAAAAAGAACTTAGGGAACAATTCTTTCCAAAGAAAATAAAATTCATAATTAGGGTAAAAAAGGTATGTCAGAGACAATATCAATTAATTCACTTAAAAATTATATACATGAGTGAAAGTTCCCAGTGCAAGTAGAGCATGTGAGCATGATTTCAACACCAAGAGAAGTTTGGATTAGTATATAGATGGTAGGGGTATGGAGAGCTATGGTCCGGGTGCAGGTCGGTGGGACTAGGCAGTTTAAATGGTTCAGCATGGACTATATGGATCAAAGGCCTGTTTTGGTGCTGTACTTTTCTATGACCCTTTATTTAACATTAATGAAAATTAATGTAGCTTTTCTTTTAATACTTGTTATGCATACTGTGAAAGATGTAACATAATAGATGAAGTAGAAATTGCCCCCCCCCAAAAAAAATTGAAAATAAAACAATGACTCGATCCATTTTTGCAGGTTAATGGTAAAATTGTCAGCATTTATCATAATTTCCTTGCATATCTGACAAACCTTAGCATTTTTCAAATACATATGCAAGCAGGGTAACACAAAAGTGCTGACAAAAACCCAGTAACATGTCACATTTGCCTTAAATCTATCCTAGACAGAAAGGATCATCACCTTAAAAGGAACAGGCTATAAGAGTCTCAGAAGGGTGTCTGGTCATTCAAAAACTTTTAGAAAAGTTATTGATTTCTAAATAGATAAATCTTTGATAATGGCTTTTAAAACAAAATGTCCTAGATCATATTTAAATGTTTTAAAGCTTTTTCAGATTTAGAAGTGTTTTTGAAAATAGGTATTCAGTTTGTGATTTTTTTTTAAAGAAATGTCAGTTCTGGAAAAACCTGTGACTGCAATTGGGAATAGATCTGTACATTTTTTAGCACATCCAGACAGGGCACAATTTAGTTTGTTGTTGTTTCTTATCACACCCGGTGGCGCATTGGGTAGAAACTTTGCCATTTCTTTAACATTTTTGTCTGTTCTTTTTGTGAGGCCGAGTTACTACCTTGATGCTCAAGTCAGCACAGATGGAAAGCGTGAAAGCGTACTAAGAACCAGCTGGATTTGAACCCAAGAGCACTTGCCTCAAAGTCTGGTGAGGATGCCACTACACTACAGGCCAGCATTCGTGTGTTTGTGCTAGAGCCTTTATGGTGTAAAAGGCTCTTTCAACATGCAGGGCCTAATCAGGATGGATCTTTATAATAGGAAGATTACTGAAGGCTTATAATGAGCAACAAGTTTTAAGTAGGTGTGAAAATTCCACTTTAAAGATTATTAAAAATAGTAATTTACCTGTCATGCCATCTATTATACGGGGGAACGTCAAAGTCTCTTGCCGGAAGAGGCAGTCCCCCATATGATGGACCACGCCGTGAATCAGGCCTATATTGGGATGGAGGTGATCGAGTGAGATAAGAAACACTGTGTTATTTATATTATACAAGCATCAAATCCATCAAACATATCAAGTGTCATTTTAGAAAACCTATCTTCAGAGATGTATAATAGAAAACAATCAATAAAAGAGGATGGGGCAAAGATTCAAATGCAACTTGGTTTGAGTTTAAAAGAACTGCCACAAGTCATAATGAGTAAATACTCAAGTTTGAAACATTCATTTCTTAAAATTGGAAGTGATTTTGGTGAGACTCTGCAAACAAATTTTGTACACAATGCATTTAGCTGAAACATACAGAATGTTCAAGCTGTATGATTAGATGCAAATCAGATGTTTGGTGCAGATTCACAGGAATACTCTTGTATTTTTTCCAACAAAGTTTTTGCATATAGAGTTAATTAGGTTCATAAAAATTTATGACATAAAAGACAGCCATTCAGCCCAACATATTTGAGCAAGTTAAAAGATAGATACCCAATCAAATCTCACTCAACACAAGATTCATTACCCTCCAAGTCACAGCTCTTCAAGTAAACATCCACGCATTTTAAGTTTAACGAGTGTCTCTTTTAGGCAGCAAGTTCCAAGGTTCTAACGTCCTGTGGGTAGAAAGAATTTTTCCTGAACTCTCTCTTAATCCTTCTACCAGTAATGGTTCAAGTTTTTTTACTTTGCTGCAAAACTTGCAGTTGGTTTTTCCTACTTACTTGGTCTAGACCCCTCCATTTTAAATACTTCAATTATTTATTTCTCAGCCTTTCTGTTCTAAGGAACTCAAACCCAGCCATTTCCATCTTGGTTCATAAGTTAGACATGCCAAATCCTAGCAAAATCTTTATAAAGCTCTACAACACATTCTCCAGCAAAATCACATTTTCTGCCTAAATCTTCTTGAAAAACCAAGAAATGTAGGCACTATTCAAGCTGTAGTCAAGTCTTCTTTACAACCTACTAAACCTACTATAACCTCCCTGCTCTTACATCTTCTGATCATTGGCTAAGAAAGGAAAATATTCTGCCTACTTTCTGGACATATATTCCAAGGTTTATAAGTTTCACCTTTCCTCTCATTGCACAAAGCAGTAAAACACAAGAACAGACCCAATACAGAGTACTTCGATAACTTTCTCTGATTCCAAACATATATTCCCTCCTTTATCCTTGAGTAGTCTTACTCTGTCCCTAGTCCCTCTTGTTTTTAAATACATGTAGGAATTGTCTTGTTCATTGCAAAATATATTTCTGCTTTAGAGAACTTTCTCTTGTTCAAGATATACACCAAGAGATCATCATTCAGTTTTAATGTAGTTATGCAAAATTTTATGTGTCGTTGACAGTGAAAGGAAATATGACTTGTGACTGCAGAGAGGGGGTCAGTTAGTTGGTAGAGTGGCAAATTAAGTATGCAATAAATGGAAGGATAGCAAGATGAGTGGAAGAAAAGATGCTGAAAATGTAACAAAACAGGTCAATACAATGGTTAGAAAGGCAAATAAAAGGTTTCCCTTATTATCCAAGGCACAGTATATAAGATCATAAACACACTGCCTGATCTACTGTGTTCCTCCAGCATTTTATGTGCGGTAGACAGGATCCATTTCCCTTAGCAGTGGGATCAATAGTGAAAATACATGATACAGGATCAAAGAAAGAAGGGAAGTTTCAGTTGAGAGTAGCAAAGGGTTTTGGAACTCACTGCCTGAAAAGGATGGTAAAAGCAGAATTCATAGCATATTTAAATCAATACTTGGATATACACTTTGAGAGCAGTACCCTACAATGACAAGGGCTAATATGCTGGAAGGAAAGATTAATCTGGCTAGCTCTTTTTCAACTGACACAAACACAGTGGACTAAATGGCCCTTTATCTCAAGTCTGTGATGATTCTCCATCTGATATACCATTAATATTCTGAAGATTTTCATCTCTGTCTGGAATAGTTCAGTGACCCATATGAAAAATAACTTGTTTCCTTACTCTGGAAAATCATCAAGCATAGGCCTACGGCCATGTGGTCTTAAAGAGTACGAGGGGTAAGGTTCCAGTATTTCTGGCTCTGGCTCTGGCTCTGGCTCCGGCTCTGCATCAAACACATCAATTCCTAAATTACTGCAAAACAAAGAAAAAGTCAAGTAAAACAAGCTTTATACAAATATAAATGGTAATTCTGGTAACTTTATTTGCATATAATAATTTTGTTTAATATTTGATTCATTGTCCTTCAATTACTTATTTGGCTCTCATGATTAAACAGCTTATGTCCATCACTGTATCACTAATTACACCTGAATCAGCCAGACCTACCCCAAGGCAAAAAGAATGGTGACAAAGGTTATACAGTGGAGCTGGCATGGAATTATCTTTTATAGGTTAGCTTCTAAACCTAATTAGAGGGACTACGTGGAATCTGAAAAACAAAAGTAGGACTTAGCCGACACAACTACGGAACCAAGGTGTCATTGTGCATCTGATAATGCTATGTGTTTACTAAAGCAATAAATCATAATTTCTTTAAACTCCCTGCCACAATGCACTTCATAAGGTTTTGCAATACCAACATTAGAAGCAGTGACCTGTATAGGGGGTAAAACACCTGCTATCTAATATGAAATGCAAATACATTGGCAGTATTCCAGAACAAATAGCAAGAGTGCATTTAGTTTCTACAACAAGAACTGCAGTACTAATATAAAGACTATAACTCTAATCCTTCTATTTTCTAGAGATATTAAAATACTTCAAATTGGAGAATCAATTCCAACTCTAATTATTCATACAGCATCCCTCTTAAGTTTGTCATTGGTACCACAGTATTTAGATACTTAATTGCTTTTTTTTCTCAAACCCAGCTTTCAGCAAAACTTTAATTATGCTGCCTAGTATTTTCCCTATACTTATGAAGTTCTTTAAACGAAAACTAAATAAAAGCAAAGCTATTTGTAAAAATACAATTCTGCTACAATTACTGAGCTGTATTACAAAGCCAGCAAGTGCCATCTGGTAACTTATCAAGTGATCATTAGGTGCATGAAAGACTAGAGTGCCATGGTAGCTTAGTGGTCAGCACAACATTATTACAGCTTGGACCATTCTAGAGTTTAATTCTGGCGTCATTCTGTAAGGAGACTCGGTAACATCCTTCGCATGTAATGTGTGGGTTTTCTCCGGATCCTCTGGTTTCCTCCCACAGTTGAGTCATACCGGGTAGGTTAACTAGTCATTCTAAATTGTTCCATGATTAGGTTAGGTTTAATACAGTAGGTCTGTTGCGAGTTACTGGGGTGGCATGGCTTGATGAGCCAGAAGGGCCTATACCGCACTATATCGCTAAATAAATAGAAATAAAGGGTAGAGCCTATTAGAGATACAAAAACTAATTTCTAATCCCAAGAGCCACACTTTGGTAGGAATTACTAGATAGCATTTAGTTAGATGCGCCACGTGTTTGTGAGGCCAGAAATAGGAAGACTATACAGTTTAACACGTGGCTAAGGAGTTGGTGTAAAAGGGTGGGCTTAAGTTTTTTGGATCATGGGGCTTGTTGTAACTTCTACTTTGAAAAAGGCACACTCAACAACTTCAGGGCAAAGAAACAACTTTATGTCGAACTTCAAAACCGTTATGTATATACAGAGGCTTTCACAACCTGTATGGCATGGCAGGCACACTATATACACAGCACACCGGAAGTAAAACACCCCCCCATTATTCTAATTAGTATTAACTTACTTTTAATAATGCTCACATTACAACACTTCTTCCCCTTTAAAATCCAACATCCCCAAATGTAAAAACTAGGAAATAAAAACAGTGGTGTTATTAACTTGCGTACCCCTGAAAACTTATACTAGTATCTCAGCAACAATTTACCATCTGGAAAACATAACAGATTCAATATGCAATCTAACAACAAAAAAGAACTGTCCTGTCAAAGATTCCGTCTGTCAGGAGGTTTACGAGTGCGCTATGATCTACGCACTACCCTCGGTGACCCAGCAGGCACCGCTGGTGAGGGTGCTTTGGGTGGATCTGGTTTTGGGGGCATGAGAGGGGTCTAGGGGTCTGTGTGTCTGCGTGAGAATGTCCATCCTCTTCAGGGGACCCTGACCCCTCTGCCAGCGTCTCGCCCTCTGGCAAAGTCACTGGTGGACATGCTTCCCCTGTAGTCTGACTCACAAATGGAAACTCCATAGAACTGTCTGCCTCTGAGCCGGTATCATGACGCAGGCGCACATGGTCCTGATGTCTACGGAAAACACGCCCATCAGTCAGCTCAACAACGTAGGAGACAGGACCACTCTGCTTAAGAGTAACCCCAGGCAGCCATTGCTGATTGTTTCTCACATAGACATTGTCATCCGGCTTTAACTCTCTCTCTCACGCATGTTGATCATGTCCCTCCTTCTGATTTTCCTGCTTTCACTCCACTTTCGCCTTGTGTGTATTAATTGTGATGTACTCCTTTGAATCCTCGTCGAGCAGCAGCTGTTGGTAGGCGTGGCTCATGTCCAGCTTTGTGAACAGCTTACCCCCTGACAGGGTCGTAAACAGATCATCCGCTCATGGCAGAGGGTACTCCTCCAACCTAGAGACCTGATTCACTGTAAGCTTATAACCCCCACATATCCTCACCGTATTGTCTACCTTCAAAACTGGAACAATGGGAGCCGCCCACCTTGAAAACTGGGTGGGTTCAATAATGCCCAGCCTCTGTAGACGTTCCAGCTCCTTCTCGATTTTGCCCTTCATGGCATAGGGCACCGACCTGGGCTTAAAAAAACGTGGTGTAGCCTCAGGGTCGACATGGAGTTTCACTGTCACACCCTTCAGTGTTCCCAGCTCGTCCCTGAAAACGTCACTGTACCGCTGCAAAATGTCCTCCATCGTGTGTGCATACTTAATTTCATGCCAGTTTAGCCGGATTTTGCGAAGCCAATCGCGACCCAAAAGACTGGGCCCCCTGTCCTTAGCTATCGCTAGCCTAGCTTCAGCCTTCTGACCCCCCGCTGAAATGTCCACATATAACACCCCTAAATGAGGTACAGGCTGCCCCGTATAGGTCCTTGAACTTTAACGGTCTAAAGGGAGGCAGGTTGGACCCCCATGTCCTCCTGTAGGTCTCCTCACTAATGACCGATGCAGTAGCCCCTGAATAATCTCAAACTTAATGTCCTTTCCCCTGATGGTAACTGTGGCATAATATGGTTCAGGTGGTTCCTCATCTGTTTCCACTGCAAACATGTTGTAGGCACATGCTGCCTCTTCATCTGCTTCTTCTAGATGGTGTGTGGCTGCCTGAGCCTGTTGAGCTTTCCCCCGCCCAGGCTTAATCTTACCCTTTGAACTTTTGCACTTTTTAGCTAAATGTCCCTTTTTGCTATAAGCATGGCAGACAGTGTCTTTGAATTTGCAATCATTTGCATAGTGCGTCCCTCCACACCAGAAACATTCCACCCGCTTTGCCCGTTTACCAGTCTCCCTCCTGATTTGGTGCACTGCCGCCGACTGTGACCCCCCCCCCCCATGTGCTTTCTGGATATCCTTGACATGATCAGCAGCCATCTCCATGCCTTGGGCAATCTCTAAGGCTTTCTTGGAAGTCAACGGTGGGGTTTCCCCTAACAGGCGGCGTTGTATGCCGTCATTATTAACGTCGCATACCAATCGATCATGGAGCATGTCATCCAACACCGCTCTGAAATCACAATGCTCCGACAGCTGCCGAAGCTCGGCCATGAAATTGGCCCCAGACTGACCTGGCGTCCTGAAACAGCTGTGAAACTTACACCGTTGGACTATCACAGAAGGTTTTGGATTGTAGTGGTTCCCCACGAGCTTGACGAGTTTGTCGTATGGAATGTCCCCGGTTTTCTGCGGAGTGGCTAAATTCCTTATTAGCTTTTAAGTCTTCGCCCCATACACACTCAGGAGAATAGAGCGCTTCTTAGCCTCCTCAGTAATTCCATTAGCACAGAAAAAGTGCCCCAACCTTTCCTCAAACTCCGGCCAGTCCTCGTTTCCTTCCAGAAATTTCCCGATAGTTCCAAACGTAGCCATCTGAAACGCGAAGCTCCCGTTCGAAAAACATGCCGATACGTTCACAAAACCAGTTCTCCTCGACGCCAAAAATATGTAGTAACATCTACTTTGAAAAAGGCACACTCGACAACTTCATGCCAAAGAAACAACTTTATGTCGAACTTCAAAACCGTTATGTATATACAGAGGCTTTCACAACCGTACAGCATGGCAGGAACACTATATACAGAGCACACCGAAGTAAAAAAAGAACAGAAGTAAAACCCCCATTATCCTAATTAGTATTAACTTACTTTTAATAATGCTCACATTACAACAGGGCTCTCTTCCAGCGAACATGGGATCTGTACAGAAGAGACAGTTGCACCTAAACTGGAAGGGGACTAATATCCCAGTGGGAAGGTTTGCTGCTGCTGCATGGTGGGGTTTAAACTACAGTTGCAGGAGGATGGGAAGCAGAGTACCAGAACAGTTAGTGTAGAGGTTGTGGAGACAAGGCCAGGATTCAAAAGGTTGGCGTGACTAGTGTCCTGAGCTGCGTGTATTTCAATACAAAAGGTATTGTAGGAAAGGCAGATGAGCTCAGGGTATGGATCAACCCTGGAATTATGATACTGTAGCCATTAGTGAAACTTGCAGCTCAATATTCCACGGTTCCGTTGTTTCAGACATAACAGAGCAGGAGAGATTAAAGGAGGAGGGGTGGCATTACTAGTCAAGGAAAATATCACAGCAGTGCTCAGTCAGGACAGACTTTCAAACTTGTCTAGTGAGGCATTATGGGTGGAAGTGAGAACTGCACATATTGATTGGGACGTCCAAACTGTAACAGGACTAGATGGGATGGAGTTTGTCAAATGTGTTCAGGAAAGTTTCCTTAATCAGAACATTGAAGCTCCAACGAGTGTGTGCAATACTTGATCAGTTATTAGTGAATCATCAGGGCAGTAGACAGAAGTTTGTGTAGGGTATACTTTGCACCTGGTTTCAAAATGCCATTAGTTTCAAAATATGCCATTAGTTTCAAAATACGCATAAAGATAGGTCTAGTTTGCAGCTTCAGATTCTAAATTGGAGAAAAGCCAATTTTTATGGTATCAGAAAGGATCTGACAAGTGGGGATCGGGACAGGCAGTTTCCTGGCAAAGGTGTACTTGGTAAGTAGTAGGCCTTCAAAAGTGAAAATTTGAGAGTACAAAACTTGTATGTACCTGTCAGAATAAAAGATAAAGATAACAGGTGTGGAGAATTTTGGTTTTCAAGAGATACAAGGTGGTGCATAGCAGGTATAGGCATGTAAGAACAAATGAGGTGCTTATGGAATGAGTATAAGAAATGCAAGACAACACTGAAGAACATCAGGAGGGATAAAAATAAGGCACGAGTTGCCCTAGCAGACAAGGTGAAGGAGAATCCGAAGGGATTCTACAGAATTCAAAATTGGTCCTCTGGAAGATCAGAATGGTAATCCATGCGTGGAGCCAAAACAGATGGGGGAGATCTTAAATGAATTTCTTATAACTGTATTTGCTCAGGAGACAGACACAGAGTCTATAACAGTGAGGGAAAGTGGCATCAATTTCATGGCCCCTATAGATTCCAGAGGAGGTATTTACTGTCCTGAGGCAAGCAAGGGTGGATAAATTCCCAGGGCCTGACAAGGTGTTCCCTCGGACTCTGTGGGAGGCAAATGCAGAAATTGCTGGGGCCCTAACAGAGACTTTAAATCATCTTTAGCAACAGGTGAGGTACCAGAGGGCTGGAGGATAGCCAATGTTGTTCCACTGTTTAAGAAAGGCTCTCGGAATAAACAAGGAAATTATATAGGCCGGTGAATTTGAGATCAGTAGGAATGTTTTTGGAAGGTATTCTAAGGGACTGGATATATATACATTTGCAAGAAAAAGTTCGTGAACCCTTTGCAATTACCTGGTTTTCTGCATTAATTACTCATAAAACAATGTCAGATCTTCATCTAAGTCACAATTATAGACAAACACAATCTACCTAATCTGATAACACACAAACAACCATACTTTTTATGTCTTTGTTGAATACATTTCTTAATTATTTCAGTCCAAGCTAGAAAAAGTAGGTGAACCCTTGTTTTTAAAAACTAGTAGAATTTCCTTTAACAGCAATAACCTCCACCAAACGTTTCCTGCAGCTGCTGATTAGACTTGCACAATGGGGAGGAGGAATTTTAGACCACTCCTCCATACAAAACTGTTTTAGTTCATCAATATTTTTGGAATACCTTGCAAGAACAGCCCTCTTCAGGTCATGCCACAGCATCTCAATTGGGTTAAACTCTGGACAGTGACTTGGCCATTCCAAAACACAAATTTTCTTCTTTTTAAACTATTCTGTTGTTGATTTATTCTTGTGTTTCAGATCATTGTCTTGTTACATCATCCAACTTCCATGAAGGTTCAGGTGACAGACCGCTACCCTGACGTTCTCCTATAAAATGTCTTGATACAATTTTGAATTCATTATTCCCTCAAAGATTGCAAGCTGTCCAGATCCTTGAGGCAGCAAAGCAGCCCCAAACCATGATGCTCCTTCCACCATGCTTCACAGTTGGGATGAGATTTTGGTGTTGGTGTGTAGTGCCCTATTTCCTCCAAACATAGAAGCATTTCTGCCAAAAAGGTCAAAATTTCCTCACCTATCCACAGAACATTGTCCCATAAGCATTGTGGAACATCTTTTGCAAACTTGAGACATGAAGCAATGTCTTTTTTTGGAGAGCAGTGGTTTCCTTCGTGGTGCCTTCCATGAACACCATTCTTGCACACTGTTTTTCTTATAGTAGACAGATGAACAGAGACTTGAGCAATTCTACAGATTTCTGCAGCCTTTTGCTGTTACCCTTAGGCTCTTTATCACCGCCTTCAGCATTGCACATAGTGCTCTTGGTGTGATCTTTGCAGGACGCCCACTCCTAGGGAGAGTAGCAACAGTACTGAATTTCATCCATTTGTAGACAATTTATCTTACTGAGGAATGATGAACACTTAGGTCTTTAGAAATGCTTTTGCAGCCTTTTCCAGCTTCTTGCATCTCTACAATTCTTCTTCTAAGTTTAGGCAGATGTGTTTGTCTATTATTGTGACTTAGATGAAGATTAATTAATGCAGAAAACGAGGTAATTTGCAAAGGGTTCACAAACTTTTTCTCGCAACTGTAAGTATTTGGATAGACATAAACTGACTAAGGATAATCAGCATGGCTTTGTGTGTGGCAGGTCATGTCTAACCGATCTTATAGGGCTTTTCAAGGAAGTTACCAGGAAAGTAGATGAAGACAAGTCTGTGGATGTTGTCTACATGGACTTTAGCAAGATATTTGAAAAGGTCCTACATGGGGGGCTGGTTAAGAAGGTTCAATTCCTCGGCATTCCAGATGAGGTAGTAACTTCAATTAGACATTAGCTATGTGGGAGAAGTCAGAGAGTGGTAGTAGATGCCACTCTGACTGGAAGTCTGCGACCAGTGGAATGTCACAGGGATTGATGCTGGGTCCGTTGTTGCTTGTCATCCAGATTGACAATCTGGATGATAATGTGGTTAACTGGATCAGCAAATTTGCGGATGACACCAAGGCATTGCACTTTAGTAGGATCACCCAGGGTAGTTCTTACACAGTGAACGGTAGAGAACTGAGCAATGTGGTAAAACAAAGGGATCTGGGAATACAGGTCCATAATTCATTGAAAGTGGCGTTACAGGTTGATAGGGTTGTAAAGAAAGCTTTAGGCACATTGGCCTTCATAAATCAAAGTACTGAGTACAGGAGATGGGATGTTTTGAAGTTGTATAAGACATTAGTGAGGCCTAATTTGGAGTATTGTGTGCAGTCTTGGTCACCTACCTCCAGGAAAGATATAAATAAGGTTGAAAGAGTAGAGAAAACATTTACAAGGATTTTGCTGGGTCAAGTTATAAGGAAAGATTGAATAGGTTAGGACTGCATTCCTTAGAACTTAGAAGATTGAGAGGAGATTTGACAGAAGTTTTCAAAATTATCAGGGGTATAGATGGGGTACATGCAAGCAGGCATTGTCCACTGAGATTGGGTGGGACTACAACCAGAAGTCATAGGTTAAGGATGAAAGGTAGAAAGTTTAAGGGGAACATCATGGGAAACTTTGTCACTCAGAGCTGTGAGTGTGGAAAAAGCTGCCAATACAAGTGGTTCACATGAGCTCAATTTCAATGCTTAAGAACGCAGCAGGCCAGGCAGCATCTATAGGAAGAGGCGCAGTCGACGTTTTCAGGCCGAGACCCTTCGTCAGGATCCTGACGAAGGGTCTCGGCCTGAAAACGTCGACTGCGCCTCTTCCTATAGATGCTGCCTGGCCTGCTGCGTTCACCAGCAACTTTGATGTATGTTGCTTGAATTTCCAGCATCTGCAGAATTCCTGTTGTTCAATGCTTAAGAGAAGTTTGGATTGGTGCATGGATGGTAGGTGTTTGGAGGGTTATGGTCCAGGTGCTTGTTGATGGGAATAGACAGCCTAAATGTTTCAGCATAGACTAGATGGACTGATGGGCCTGTCACTATGCTGTACTTTTCTATGAATTTATTACCGTGTGAACTGAATTTGAAATCTCTTGATGTGAACGGCCCATATAACAATCAAATAATGTGCTAAATTGCTTTTATAATTTCATAATAAAGCAAACATTTTTAAAAAAGAAATCACCTTCTCATTGGTCCACATCGAAGGTCAGCCAGATATACAGCTCCATCCATTTTGTGACCCCGGGCAGTATTGAAAACTTTAAATTTAAAAAAAGCATGAAAAAAGGTAATTAAGAATGGCTCATTTTTTAAATAGGGAAATGAATGCCTTCTGCATAAATAACCACATACGTTCTATTGTTGTCTCAGGGTCCACTTCTTCTACGTCAATTAGGTATCTAATTGGTAAACAAAACACATTAATATAATCTTAAACAACAGAGAATCTGCAGATACCGGACAGTGATTTGGCCATTCCAAAACACAAATTTTCTTCTTTTTAAACTATTCTGTTGTTGATTAACTCTTGTGTTTCGGATCATTCCCTTGTTACTTAATATAATCTTACTAATTTTTAGCTGAATCTTTCCACAAAGTTACTATGTCCAGAGAGAAGTAATTAACATATTCCATTCATGCTGAATAACTATCAAGTAGAAACTTGAATAATATTAGGAACAATAATTGTAATCCAATATTTGCACTAGTTTCTTCATTAAGGACAATCTTAGGATGATTAGAAACAGTGAAATAATTTAGATTTAAACAGTATTTACCTGCAGATAAGGTATCCAGTTCTATTAATTCCACCTGTACAGTGAACTCCAATAATTTTATCTAAGGATAAATTGAAACGAATTGAAACTTTACCAATGTGTAAAAAAATTACAGAAAAATTTTAATACAGCTACCATGATATTTGACGGAGCTTGTAGAGGTCAAAGGACAGTAATGAAAATGCTTATTCAACTTTGTGAAAACTATGAGGATTTGAAAGCCAGGTCTCCACTGACTTCAATCCAAGGCTATAACATGTCATCTTCATTTTAACTAATGATTTTGGTCATCAATTATTTTCTCTACTTGCAAAATCAGAAACTTGCATGGGGGTTTCTCGCAATCCCTCATTTCCCAAAGTTTAGCCTATGAATTGGCACTTCAATGTAGAACGCCTTTCAGTTCAGTTCTAGTTTTTGCATACTTACATGAAAGTGGTTTGTTAAAACTATGAAGATTTGGAAGGTGCAAGATTATTTAAACAAATCAATACAGAGAAGGAATGCAGAAGAGCTGATTGTTGGAAGACGACACTGAGTGGTAGGAATGAATTTGGAAAGGTCAAATCATATGTCTCATTTTAATGATATACAGTATATTATTGGACGAAGTAGAAAGTAGAACATAGAACTGTACAGCACAGGGCCGGCTGGTGGCGCAATGACATCAGCGCCGGACCCGGGAGCGGAGGTTCCCGGGTTCGAAACCAGTCCGGTCCGCTCCCGGGACACTTTCCATCCGTGCCGGGTTGAGTGTCGAGATCGCAACTTGATCTTGTAAAATAAAGGGAAAAATACTGCAAAAGTGTGTGAGGAGCCTTGTAAAAAGCCATGAAAAAGACATCATCCTGGACGTACGCAAGCACATGCAGACACACACGCACAGACACGCATGCACGCACACGCAAAAAGAACTGTACAGCAACAGGAACAAACCATTCAGCCCACAATGTCTGTGCTGTGCATGAAGACGAATTAAAAGTGATGAGCTATTCTCCTCCAACAATAGGAAGATAACTATTGCCACAAATAGGAGTAGCTCAAAAAGTGAATGGGTGCAGTGCTGTGGTAGAATTTTGGATTCTGTACAGGCAGGCTTTAAATGGCTGAAATAGATTAGGAAAGGCAAATAGAGAATACATGTTATGTGTGGTACAATGAATTGTCATTTCTATTTTGTGTTTTCAGGGTTACTTCATCTCATTACCCTTTACAGCATTTGCTTTGTAAGTGTGTCTATCCTTCTCAAGTTGTTGCTCACATGCCAATTTAACCAAATGTCCATTGTCACTCAAATTTTAAATTATACTTCAAGTTTTCACTTCGTCACTACTCACAAATGCACTCTATCCATCAGACAAGCAGTGATTAGGCTTCCTCCCTTTGATAAGAATGTAAAATAGAAGGGAAAATACAAGAACTAGAGATGTACCTCCACATATTACTACTCCAGCATCAGAGGCAGACAGGTCCTACCCCAGTTATGAACATGCCATGTAAAGTTACCCTTGAATAAGTGCTTGGGAGATTGACAGTTGTATGTCAACTGCTGCAGGCACATTCTCCCTGGAGGGAACATGGCATTTCCATCTACCTTTTCTACGTGCCACCGACACCCCACCCCCGTCCCCTCAAAAGACACAACTATCAGGAGCTGGATTAAGCAGAGCAGAAATAGGAGCACTGAATGGACTCACTGAGTTAGTAAGACCAGTTGGTGACTGTTCTTCCCACACGGGCTTCCTCTCCCATCACAACCATTTCTGTGATCCTCTCCTGCATGTTTTGTTCATTTCCAATTTATACACAGTTCTCAGGAATAGAACATTAATATAGCTTGGGGACTGCTTGTATTGGAAACCATTACAAAGGACATTCCAGAGAAATTTGATGACAGAATCAAATATAACACAATAACCAGACATGCTGAGAACATCTTCAGGGACTGAAATAGGATTTTCATGAGTAATTTATCTTTTATAAGTTTTATCTTTGATAAGAGCCTCACATGTACAACAAAACATTATGAAAATTGTGAGTATCGAATTCTCAGATGATTCTCTCTGTGCTTGCACTGTCACAGGAACCGTGTCTTCCCTCGAATCAGCTCAGGTACCTAAAACTTGGTGGGACTGGTTAAACAAATAATTAGGTTTCTGTTTGATGATTCACAAAATCTCCGTGGGAAAGTAAACTTCCAGTAAGATTAGCTTGAACAAAATGTTTCACATCTTTAGTGCATAGTTTAAAATTCGCTGCATAAAAGCAATCAACTTACTGTAATACTTCATGATTTATAATTCTCCCCCAGTTTCCATTGTATTTCATCTCAATTTTGGCAGCTAGATGCAAATGCCAGGAAATCTGCATGTGATGTTAAACTTGTGATGAAATATTACTCCAATTGAGAAGTATCAGGGATGGGGTAGGGGTAGCATGAAATCAGAAGGGAGGAGCCATACAGAATAAAAATGCTCCAGCACAAGTAAATGTTGGCACACTAGAAGGAACTCTTAAATGTGCTATTGCTGAATGACCCATTAATCTATCATTATTCTCACCGTATTTCACACCCAGAGTCTATCAATATCTCACAAATGCATAAGAGGACAACTGACAGGTTGCTTTTCACAAGTATCTAGCCATTTTCTAGGATGTTGCCTAGACTTGGGGTTTGTGTTACAAGAGGAGGTTGCATACACTTGTACTTTATTCCCTGGAAAGTAGGGGATTGAGGGGTAATCTGATCAGAGGTATACAAGATCATGAGGAATGACAGGATGAAATAGCACCCAGTATTTTTATCTTAGGGAGATGTTACAGCAAGGAGGTTTAAGATCACAGATGAGAGATTTTGAAGGGGCATCAGAGGCGTATTCTTCATACAAAGGGTGATGCATATTTGGATTGAGATACCCGAAATAGTGGGGATACAGGTACACTAGCAACATTTAAAAGCCATCTAAATAAATACATGTTCAGGTGAGGTTTAGACAACTACAAGCCAAAGTGGGCAGATGGGATTAGCTCACTGGGCTACATAATTGGCATGGAAGAGTTAGGCCACAGGGCCCATTTCCATTCTGTAAAACTTTATGATTCTACAAATTCAGTGTTATAAAACCATTTCTGAATAAAAGGTGCAATAGGTTTACTACCTAGAAAATGATCCAATCAAATGAATTCTTAGAATCTCAGTTGTAATGCATAAATTAAATAGGGATTGAACACCATCCCAATCCACACTACTTTCTCTCAGAGTATAAATTAGATAAATAACCATAATTAACAAGAGTAGCTTATTACTTACCATTGTCAGCATTTTCCCATAAAAATTTTCTGACTCTTCGTTTAAACTGAAGAATTGTAGCATCATCTGGTACTTCATGCCCAACTGTATACAGCTTTTGATACTGCACACTTTTAGGCAAATCCTAAATAAAATAATGCATTATGTGGGCACCTAGGTTGACCATTCAATTTCAATGAAAGCCAAAACTAAAGTTGAATTAGAGATTATTTATATACCTTTTCAGTATAATAGCGAGTTGTATATGTTAAGTCAATTATTAATCCAAGTTCTTCATTTTGCTCTTTAATTTTTGCTATAAGATCCTTTGGAGAAAACTTCTGATTAGCTGTGAGCCTTTGACTAATTGCCTGCAAAGAGAAAAAATATAAACACATTTACTATAGTTTTAGGTCATATCCTACAAGAAAAGATGAAACAATCCTAAACTTAGTTCAGGAAATGCAGTAAGGCGAAGACATAAATTAAGAAACCTCCAAGAAAGCAGGATAAGGTTTCAGTGGTTAGAGAGTTAAAAGCAAAGAAAGTTTAAAAAAAGATTCTTGACTGAAAAGGAAAGCAACTAGGAAACTCATTCAGATAAGCAAGTTGTTAAGAGAATCAAGAATGGTACATAAAAGTGGATATGATGAAACAAAATCTTCAATAAATAAGGATGCCATGCAAATGGAAAGATTTCATTGATCAAGTATGGCAGCTGTAAGCAGCCCAGGTTTGCCCACGTATCTATCAAATCCATAGTTACCCAATTTAGATCTTTTGGCAACAAATTTTCTTACAGAACCTTGTTACAAGTTGGCCGGTTGTACAGGAACTTCAGTCACAAGTACATTACATGGCATAGCTTCAATAAGCCTCAACAACATAAATAATTTGACAGCCAGTTAAGCCCTATCTCTCAAACTTAGCTAGCTGCTAAATTATGTGGATGTTTCTGTTTAAAGTTACTGAAAGAAAATTTTAACTCATAATTTAAAGAAAATACAAAGAACCGAAAACATTTCCATATTGTAACTATTTCCTTCCACTGAAATGAATGGAAATGCTGAAACTAGGAATGTCCAACCAGGAATAAATTACCCTCGTGAAAGTATAGGATGTCGCAACAGAAAATTATAGCTAAAGACAGAAAACAAATCAAATGAAATAAATCCTTTTATGTAGAGGAACGAGGGGAAAATTAGAACGCGATTCAATGCAGAAGTGCAAGGCTAAGTAATTTAGCTGAACAATTATAGAAATACTGTAAATTCAAATGCACAAATGAAAGTGGGAAGGCCAGTGGATAAATGGTATTTTAAAAGAAACGGGAAATTTTGTTTTCATAAGATAGAAAGCAAAAACAAGGATATGGCACTAATCTCATACAACTCATCAGTTAGGCTGTCACTGGAATATAATGCCTGGTTTACAGTAGTTTTAGTATATTAGGGTTTCCCACAATACTTTCTAATTTGGGCAGGGTATGATTAAGATAAATTTCTTTTCTACTTCAGATTTTCTTCAATGTATAGAATGACATTTATCATAAGACAAAGGAAGTAACCAAAGCTGGAAAATGTTTAAGCATTTTCCTCCAACAAGTTGCCCAACTGTTAGGTTATATTTTCACCATCAATTCACCAAAGAAAATGTGCTTACTCCTTTCAAAGGGACCTTGAAAGCAATGAATCTCGTTCTTGGTATGCGTCGACCAACGGGTATAATGCCTCTCCATCTATATTATAATTAGATGAAAAAAGGTTTCAGTAAATAATAATACCAGATTAGTGGTTAAGTTGTCATAGGCTACACTTAGAAAAAAAGTTTAATAAGTTTTATGTTATTTTGTCATGACTCATCATTTAAATTCTAAACAAAATACAGATTAAAATCAGAGAATGCTGCATGTATCACCATGAAAACCTTGGCCATGCTTTATCAAAAATATTCTTTATCCTATCCATTACGACCCCATCCTCTAAAACTGAACAATTTTCTCCTGTTTACTCAGTTCCAATGAAGGGTCCTCAACTTGAAACATGAAATGTTTTGTTTCCCGCAGATGCTGCCTGAAGTGCTGAATGATTACCTCATTTTCTGTCTTATTATTAGCAAATTCCAAAGCTTACTTGAGCATTTAGTTGCAGTTCACCAAATTGCACACTTACTACAATGAAACATGACATTGGCACCTGCCGCTAAATAACTGACAGATGTTAGAATGCAAAAGTTAAACTGAAAATGATGGAAGGAAGTCTGACAGCACTAACGCAATTGTTATTCTTTATTCTAGCTATACAAAACCCTGGTTAGCAAAAGTCTGATTGTGACCTTGCAGGGTAGCACCAACAGATTTTTCTAGAATGATAATGAGCTTCTCAGGATAAATTCTGATGAAAGACTCCACTCACTACAGCAGTTTTTTTTTCTAAATTTAGATGCTAAAGGCAATTCAGAGAACTGGAAGTCCTGAGCACCACCGAGAGTGCCCTGACTAGCTGTACCACTATCTAGTATGGGAATTGCAAGGCACCTGACTGCAAGACCCAACAACTGATTGGAGGAACGATGAGAAAATTATTGGGGTCTCTCTCCATCTCCACCACTTTCAAACGCCCCTCCGCCACATCCAGGATATATTCCAAAAGCACGGCAGTTGCAGGGTCCTCAGGACTGTTAGGGACCCCTCAAATCCACAACACAATCTCTGACCTCCTACCCTGAGGCAGAAAGTATTGCTGAATCTGAACAAGGACTGTTAGACTGGGTAACAGCTTGTTACCAGGCTTCTGTACACCCTGCTACCACCCAGTACACATTACCTATGACAGCGCAAGTAACATTGTGCTGTTATATATTTAACTATATGGTGTATATACACTTTGTCTACTTGTACATCTACAGAAGTTTATTTGTTAATATTATTCTGTTACTATTATTTTATTACTTTACTATTCTTTTACTATTAATATTATTTTACTATTCTGTTATTATATATGTGATATATCTACTGTGTATTGCAGCTTGATCCCAGAGGAATGTCATTTTGTTTAGCTGTATACAACTGTATGGCTGAATGATAAAGAACTTGGAGGAAGCTATTTCTACTTATTTGAAAGCTGAAGATCAGGGAGCATAATAAAATTACAGTGCGACCTTTCAGGACTGATGTTAAATGCACTTTCACAAAATAGTGTACAGGAGTGAGATAAATCGAGCGCGCGTCACAACAAGCTTGCACTTAACGCAAGACCAAGGAATTGATTGTGGACTCAGGAAGGGGACGTTCAGGGAATACATAACGGAGCTCACCAAGGGGCAGCAGTGGAAAGGGTGAGCAGTTTCAAGTTCTTAGTTGTCAATATCTCTGAAGATCTATCCTGGGACATGCCAGGAGAATTGCTATGTCACCAAAGACTACAGCAAATTTCGAGATATACCATGGAGAGCATTCTAACCGAATGCATTACCGTCTGGTTGGAGGGACTAATGCATAGGGTCAGAAAAAGCTGTAGAAGATCATAGACTCAGTGAGCACCATCATGGGCATTAGTGTCCCCAGCATGGAGGTTATTTTCAAAAGGCTATCCCTCAAAAAGGTAGCATCCATCATTAAAGATCCCCACCATTCTGAACATACCCTCTTCTTATTACCACCACCATTGAGGAAGTACAGTATCGTGAAGTTGCAGATTCAACATTTTAGAAACAACTTCTTCCCTTCCACCATCAGATCTCTGAACGGTCTATGAACCCATGAACACTACCCCATTATTTTTGTGTTACTTATTTTTCATTGCACTGTACTGCTGCCACAAAATAGCAATCTTCACAACACATCAGTGATAATAAACTTAATTCTGTGTTAAAACAAAACTGGAGTACACTAGTGGAAAGTTGCAAACAAGGGGATGGAGCTACACAATAAGAGGCAATTTTTGTCTGCAAGCGTTGTGAATTTCAGGAATTCTCCACCACAGAGGATAGTAGAGGACAGATCATTAGACACATTCAAGGTGCAGATGGATATACAATGCATTCCAGATAATTGGGACACACCAGCACCAGTACATTTTAGCCCAATTAAGCAACTGTCTCCAATTAGTCGAAGTTTCATAGAAATTGTTAGAGGTATAAAAAAACAAGCTACCGGTTAATGGAATTTTAAAAAAGTATGTATTTAAATTAAGTATGGAACAAATTAGAATTCTGCCAATGCTACCACAGTGCTATACAACTGTATTAATTCCTAATAGTTATCCGTGTTGAAATTCATCCAGTGTATGCTGCCATATATGAGGTGTCCAGGGAGGGGTAGCACCTCTGGTGAATGGGCTTGTCATGTCCATTCTGGGGCAGCTCACTCACCTTTAGTTCCCACCAAACACCCAGCTCTCACCTGTGGCTCCAAATAGCTGTTTGCATACAAAAGCAGTCATACCACTTCAACCAGGTGAGGGTAGCCGGCAGGCCTTCATACCCCAGTAAAATAGAGACATACTTATTCTAACACGTGAAGTCAGCTCTGGCAGACTGGGTAGACGAATCAACAGCGGGATCTGATGATCAAGAAGGCAGGTCTGCAATGCTTTGTGGAAAGCGAAGGACAAAATAAAGCACTGAGGTAATCAGTCATCCATTGCAACCAAGGAAGACCCCAGTTTGTGACAACTACTCATACCACTGGACCCAAACTTCCAAAGTTGAGGGAGTGGAACTGTCCCAGTGCAACATATTTTCCACTTTAAAATCTCTACCACACAGATTTTGTCATTGTCCGATTCGACAGATTACCAATATGCTGCCATGTTCTCTTGACTGACTGTAAATGAGCAGACACCTAGTGCAGATAATGGACTGCTTTCATACAATGCTGCCGACGACCGTATCCTCCAAATCTTCATTGTCATTGTAACATTCAAGATGACTGTCGATACCTTCAAATCCTCCGTAGGTCCTAACTTTTTGAAGTAAGAAAATAGTTTTTACTCTGGCCTGTTTCTAGCAGCTACAAGCTTGAATGCTTGAAACCGCAATGAACAAAACAATTCTAAATTGTTTTACTGCTTACTTTTCCTCACCAACTATCAGTAAAAAAAAATCACAGCTTTTTGACCAGCTACACTGGTACTACTTAAAAACTTTTCTATGAGCACCGTGTGGTGCTGAACGGCTACACAAATTCACTCGACTGACACTAGTTAGAAACAGTTTGGCAATAGTTCCTGTACCAACTAAATGAAGGAAATCCTTATTTTCTTGATTACTTTCTGTTATTTAAGAGTTGTCCTAAATAAGCACCTGCCCTGATTAACTGATGGCATAATTAACCGCTATCCACTGTATACTTGAAAGATCAAGGAATTGAGTTATGATGAACTGACATAGAAGCAGAGTTGAAGTCAGCACAGATCAAGCATTATCATATGAAATGATCAGGAAGATTTGAGGGGCTTGGTAGCCTGTTCCTACTTTCTTATATTACTGCAAATAGTGATTAATGTTGGGAAAATTATGAATTTCATATCAGAAACATTGAGTTAAAAGGCATTAAAAGGGATATATTACAAAGGTAAGTATATCAACTAAAAACAGACTAGCTACAATCTCATTAAATGATTTAAGTCTTTAAGAATTGAATGGTTTTGCAATTGTTCTCTGTGTAGGTCATTTCTAAGGTTTTGTTATAACATTTTCTCATGTAAACTGAAAGAATGATTTGTTTTTACAAAAGCTTCTAAATAATATCAGCTCACATTCTTAAAAACAAACTATTTTATTTTGTTTCTTTTATTGAGTCAGATTTGTACAATGCAGGAATAAACCCATCAGCTACTCACGTCCATACTGACCTTTTTACCCATCATCATTTATCCGATTTGACCATATTAGGTCTACATCATTTTATGCATTATTTAAGTGTCTTTCTACATCTCTTAAACAAAGCAATTATATCTAACTCCACAATCTCCTTCAGTAGCAAGTCCCAGATATCAGCCACTGCGTTAAAAACTTCACCCTCAAATCTTCTTCATCTCTCCTTACACTTATGCCCTCTATTTTTTTTAATACCCCTACTATGGACATAGTCATCAGTATTAATCTTAGCCATTTTATTTTCCCCCATGAATCTTCAAGATGTGGTATGTGGTATGTGGTTGGAGGAAGAGGGGTAAGGGAAAGAAAGAAAAAAATAGTTTTAATGGTTTGTACTCCTTTAATTCGTGCAAATCTTTGGATGTGCTGGGACATGATCCACAAGAGAATATCAAGACTATGGGAATTTACATGAGAGTCAGCATGGAAACAGGTCTTTCTGCACACTAAGACAGCAGTGACCAACTGTCTTACAATAATGCTACATCAATCCTGATTGTGTCATTTACGCACACAAATACACTTCCAGATTTTAAAGTTTACAACATACACACTTAACTACTAGACTTTGATATCTTTCCACAGTCCGCCTTACTGGCCTAAGCAAAAATAGTGTTCACCTACAGAAATAGACTTGAATGTTGATATTCTGCTCACAAGTGTGGCTATCAAATAATTACAAAGTTTAGTGCCTAGGGAAGAAGAGAGCTGAGATTTTTCTTTATTTTCTTCATAAATTGCACATTTTCTTCCACAATCTCAATAACTGAATTGTCCTTTGTGCACATAGGGAAGAAGAGAGCTGAGATTTTTCTTTATTTTCTTCATAAATTGCACATTTTCTTCAACAATCTCAATAACTGAATTGTCCTTTGTGCACAATCAGAAATTCTGGCAATGAATATTGGTATTTATAGCTTTGAATGTCTACTGCTCAAATCCCAATTAAAGACAGGAAATCTAGAGAATTATATACACTTAAAACAAACCCAGAGTGACACCTTAAGCTGCCTGCTGGATGTTCTTTTTGCTGAAAAATCTACCTCTTTCCACCAAGATCTACAAACACATCACAGCCTTTTGGTAACCATAGTATTTAAAACCCTTCAAATTAGTTGAGTGGGAATCTTTCAAACATAACCTTTCTTAATGTGAACATAGTTTTGCAAAATTACTTATTTGCAATGTTTCATGCTCCTTTAACTTCAGGCTATTTTTACATGGCCTAGTGAGGGATCCACAAGGAACATCAAAGCTATGGGAACACACAAACAGGCTCTTCTGCTCACTGAATTGACACACCATAAACCATTCATTTTATACTATCTCTACATTAATCCCATATAAATTTATTTTCTCCACATTCTCTTTAACAACCCCCACCCCACAAGTTCTACCATGATGCATTTTACAGTTCCCAAGTAATCTAACATCCCACATGCCTTTAGTACATGAGAAGCTAGGGCATCTGGAAGAAGGATGAATGTGTAAACCTCACATAGCATTCAACGTTAGGATCTCTGAGATTGAGAAGTGGTGACTCTACTGGCTGTGCCACAGTGCAACCCATATGACTACCTTTGAGAATGGCCAAAAGGAATTTTAAAAAGTCTCAACAAGTTTTCTACCACTAAGGCCACAGCACAGGGTTAAGAAGCAGCTACTGAAACAATCCTAAATTACCCTAATATTTTCTCCCTGGAACAATGTGCCACTCCAAGGATCAATTTTTTTTTAAAACAACTGATTAATAGATGTGCATTTAGTTACCTGACAACCTATATACTGTATGTTGACATTTAAATATTGTTTGAGAATTAATATGAACTCAAATTGTGTCCCTGCTTTACAATTTTGACAGCTGCTGTAGTTTGATGTGTGGGTTGTCATTGAATAATTTTCAAGAGCTCAAGTATTATGAATGAGGAAACAACATAGCCTTGAAATCTGAATATTTTGAACTTCAATCAATACAATTAACCATGTAAATTATTGAACTTAATGATTAATATCAGAAAAAGGTACAGTATCACATTCATCTCCTGTAGAGCCTTTCTGATAGACTTAAGACATCTTGCATACGTTTTAATAATTCAAATTTATCCAGCTTTTAAAAATATGGATACAATTACTAATATTCAATGTATAGGCCCCCCGCCCCTCCCCCCATTGTAGCAGGGTTTGTTTTTGTGAACTGCTCATAACCTAAACTGTTCACAATTCAGAAATGTGTCGCAAACCAAGTTCCCACATGGCATTTTTCTGCAGCCCCACAGCAGTAGGCAAATCACCAGTCTTCCAAATGCTCAAATGTCCAGGCAGTACCAAGATGGGCATTTGAATACTATGTTATAACTTACCTACTGCATATGCTACTATTGCCAACAGTCAATGTATGTGAAAAGAGCTTGCCCTCGTTTTAAGATTCATAGTTACTAGATTACTGATCCTGACATACAGGTGTATTGAGAAATGGTCAATAAATATTTAGTGGTTCCGTGGGACTATTTTATTAAGATTTTCCAACTGTGTTTTGTAACATACACAGGAGGATAAGTGATTAGAGAGACAATTTCACTGACTTGTACTAGGTGTCATTACAATTTGCCTTTTGCTTTTAATATTTGTGTTTTTCCTCGAACGAATGCAGTTACAACTTCAATACTACAATGAGGAATTTGGACTCTACCACACTTGATTAACTGTTCTGGATTTAAAAACTTATAATTTATAATAAACTTATCAAATAATATTCATTGATGAGAAGCATTCTTAACTATTTAATGCAATTCTGATCCAGCCCTCAAACCATAGGATTTTAGCACCTGGCAGCAGCAAATCACAAAAGCTTTTCATCCACCTGAGATAAATCTGAAAATTAAATAAGTGGCCCTACCTTTAAAACCTTAAAAATGTAATAGGATAAGGATAAAAGGTATCAAAATGAGTTAAGTTTCAAAATTAGGTGACAATTGCTCAGAATGTATAATAAATGCCTGAAGGCCAAAATAAAACACTTTCAAAGGTTCAACAATTTTTTCCCCATAAGGCAACAGTGTCACATGGAGTAGAAAGGTATGAGATGCTTTTTCAAACTTGGGCCTATTTACTCATTTCAAACAATCAGAGCCTCATCACTATCCTGAGTGGTCAAATAGCATGGGTAGAAATGATTCAAAACATCCAAGCTTCCCATTATTGACAAACGACTTGCTAGAAATAGAGTTTCATTTGATGAAGGAGGTTAGAATGATACAAGTTCATCATATAGGAATTTCCGCTAGGAATCCTTAAGTTTTAGCAGTCCATCCCTAAATTTATGCTTTATGGATTCAATTAATTTCAGAAATAATCTTGCAAAAAATCTTTCAAAAGTGCAGTTTTTCCAAATCTTTAATTCCTTCAATTTTCTAGTGAGTACATTTTATAATCACCGAAACTAGCTGTGCCAAATCACTGACTTTTATTTATGTAAAATTCAGTCCATTCATATTTCCCCAATTACAAATCCTGCACTGTAACTTGATTTATAGAAGTACCATTAATGTACTAAAAAATTCCTCAGGAATGTGAAAAAAAAGTTAGATTTTGCACAAGTAGATTTTAAGTAGCAACACAAACAAATAAGACTTCTGGAGTCCAGGACTAATATATTTGCAATCATAGTTGCTAAAGTGTAATGACATGAGTGGGGATGGAACAAGAATCAACAGAAAATGTAAGCAGTTAAATGCGAAATGTTGGAAAGCTTTCAGAATTATAGAATGGGAAGAGAAGCAATAGAGTGTTTTAGACTAATGTGAAAATGTCACATACCAGGTTTTGCTGAATTGCATGCCGATAAACTGGAATACCAAGACCTAGCATGAACTATAAAACAAAGCACTGGTATTTGGACTTCCTCTTTACAGAAAGTTGTACAACTTAAGGGTCATTTTCTATTTTTCTGTCATGTTTGATTTCACATTTCTCTGTACAGGCTTTGCTTCCTTTTCCAAACTCTATATACATCACCTGTCCAGCTCTTGGCTCCATCCCTCCCCCTCCTGTCTTCTCCTATCATTTTGGATCTCCCCCTCCGCCTCCCACTTTCAAATCTCTTACTAGCTCTTCCTTCAGTTAGTGCTGACAAAGGGTCTCGGCCCGAAACGTCAACTGTACCTCTTCCTAGAGATGCTGCCTGGCCTGCTGCGTTCACCAGCAACTTTGATGTGTGTTGCTTGAATTTCCAGCAACCACAGAATTCCTCGTTTTTCTGTATACATTCAGTGTTTTCATTGGTCATTAACCCTAATCCTTCTGGTGAATTTACCCCACTTTAAGATTTCAAAACTAGGCAAATGTAAGAGTCCATCACTGATCCTTGAACTAGTGAAATTAGAATGTATACATCCACTGGAAAGTTTTACTTCTCCTGCTGCTCTTTATGCATGTTAGCACTGCTTTCAATGCTGAATGCCTCGGGCTTCAAATCTCAAATGTCCAAATATGTAGAGTTGCAAGAAAGAAGTTTGTGAACCCTTTGTAATTACCCAGTTTTCTACATTAATCACTCAAAATGTGGGTGATCTTCATCTAAGTTACAATAATAGACAAACACAATCTGCCTAAACTAGTAATATACAAACAACTGTATTTCTCGTAAATACTGACTACACCATTTTAACGATCAGTCTGGGTTCAAAGTAGTATGTGAACCTCTAGGTTAATGCCTTCTACAAAAGCTATTCGGAGTTAGGTGTTCCAATCAATGAGATGAAATTGAAAGAGGTGTCCTGCCCCTATAAAAAGACAAAGTCAGGTTACTGCCAGAGCCTACCCTTTAAAAGAAATCTGTATGTGCACCATGTCATGATCAAAACAACTTTCAGAGGACCTTAGAAGAATAATTGTAGAGCTGCATGAAGTTGGAAAAGGCTACAAAAGCATTTCTAAAGACCCAAGTGTTCATCAGTCCACAGTATGAGTAATTGTCTACGAATGGAGGAAATTCAGTACTGTTGCTCTCCCTAGGAGTGGGTGTCCTGCAAAGATCACACCAAGAGCACAACGTGCAATGCTGAAGGAGGTGAAAAAGAACCCAACGATAACAACAAAAGACCTGTAGAAATCTCTAGAACTTGCTAAAGACTTTGTTCATGTGTCCACTATAAGAAAAACCATAAGCAAGAATGGTGTTCGTGTAAGGACACCACAGAAGAACCCTCTCTCAAAAAAACAAAAAAAAAAAAAAATTGCAGCACATCTCAAGCTTGCAAGACTATCTGGATGTTCCACAACATTTCTGGGGCAATGTTCTGTGGACAGATGAGACAAAAGTTGAGCTTTTTGGCATAAATTCACCCTGCTATGTTTGGAGAAAAAGGACACTACACACCAACACCAAAACCTCTTCCCAACTGTGAAGCATGGTTTGGGCTGTTTTGCTGCCTGAAGGGCCTGGACAGCTTGCAATTGCTGAGGGAACAATTAACTCAAAATTCTATCAAGACATTTTACAGAGTAAAATGCAAGCAGGGTAGCAGTCCATCACCTGAAGCTTAATAGAAGTTGGATGCTATAACAAGACAATGATCTGAAACACAAGAATAATCAACAGAATAGTTTAAAAAGAAAATTAGTGTTTTGGAACGGCCAAGTCACTGTCCAGTGCTTAACCCAATTGAGATGCTGTGGCATGTCCTGGGGAGGACTGTTCATGCAAGGTATCCCAAAAATATTGATGAACTGAAACAATTTGTATGGAGGCGTGGTATAAAATTCCTCCTCGCTGTTGTGCAAGTCTAATCAGCCCCTACAGGAAATGTTCGGTGAAGGTTATTGCTGCTAAAGGAGGTTCTATCAGTTATTAAATACAAGGGCTCACATAATTTTTCCAGCTTGGACTGTGAATGATTAAACAATGTGTTCAATAAAGACATGAAAAGTACAATTGTTTGTGTTACTAGTTTAGGTAGATTGGGTTTGTCTTAGTATTGTGACTTAGACGAAGGTCAGACCACATTTTATTAGTAATTAATGCAGAAAACCAAGTAATCGCAATAGGTTCACAAACTTTTTTCTTCCAACTATGTTTGATAATTTCACAGGAGAACTTGATATAGCAAAATGACATCCTTTGCAATACACATTGAACAGTTCCCTACTATTTATAGCTTTAGACGTTTGTAGATATTAACTTCATACTGTGAACAAGCTGGTTGCCATTCCTATTTCCAAATAAGGCTTTCCTTTGCCTACTTTGTAATTAAGTGCTCAAAATCTGGTTACTTCCTATTCCTTGGCATAATGCCATATTTTAAAGAATTCTGCAAATTTAATTCAATTCCACTACATTTAAAATGGAAATGGCTAAGTAAAATGGAAATATCGCGTTTTTTAAAAAGCGTTCAGTATTTTCTTTCCTAATTAAAGGTTCTATCACTCTACTGTTCTTCCTTGGACTTTAAATACATCAAACGGTTAAACATGTCAAATCTTTACTCTCCAAAACTGTTTCAACTCTTGGCTACATCTCTGATAACTAAGCAGTGTGTGAGACCACTATATTTTAATCAGCTACCAAAATTCCACATCTCTATCGTTTCAATCCTAAAATTGAATGACACTGTAAAATGATCAACCAAAGAATAATCTCCATGAAAATCTTAACACCAACTGAAGAGAGCAAAAACAAACCTAAAGACAAAGTTTAAAAAATATATAATTTACTTTAACTAGAAGCTGGTTTAGGGCCATCTTCATGATTTAGGTACTGCTAAATTTCTTCCTACTCCTCATTCAAAAGTAAATTACATTCAATGAAGGAATCTTTAAAAGTTACATTTCACTAATTATAAAAACCTAAGTTAGGCTTGCAGTGTAAGATGTCTGCATTTGATCCATAATCGAAATCGTGTTACATTCCTCCAGATACATTTTAAATATGTCAAATCCTTTAACTGTACCAAGTTCTCATTTTTGTGCATGTGCATGTTACAACCCAATTGTATCTACAATACCGACACAACCCTGGAATTGCCCAGTCTGAGGAAGCCAGATACTATACAAAAACTGCTCTTTTACTATCAATTTTTCACTACCTAGTAGAGGCCGCAGATTACTATATATTGGGTGCTAGCTTAACAACTCTCTGTACTGTCAGGATCTAAACATAGCAACTTTACAAACCTTAAGGTTGCATAAAAAAACTTTATTTAAAAAAAAATGAGACAATCACAACTTTGCTCTGTAAAATTCATTGAATAAATAGTAAATGCAGTGGACCCAATAACTTTACAAACAATGCTTTCCATGAAGATGAATATAAATGATCACATTAGGTTACACATCCTTTTACATCAATTACCCAATAAAGGAAATTTATTAACTTTGATCTTGTATTAAAAGCTGTAAAAATAAGGCATCTTGGGCACTGCAATATAAACAAACTACTTGCAGGCTTCACTTCAATGCACCAATTCTCTCTTCAGGCTCTTCATTTTCAAGTTTAGTATCAGCAGTTCTTCGTTTATGGAGTCGATCCATTTAAAATTTCTCTCAAAATACTTCAACCATAAAAAAAATTGAGAAGGCATGTTATTTGCTTTAAATTTTTCCTCAATCAGCCACATTGTTCCATCTTATAGAAGAAACAATCTTAATCTCTTCAAAGCCAAATTGCCAGGTATTCAATGCACTTCTCTCTCAAATTTTAATGAAGTCTTCCAGAGATTTAGTAACTCTGATCAGTCGTGAGAATGAGAAGAGGAATGGGGGCAAAGATCAGAGTTTACAAGATTTTAAAAAATCCTTCACATTAACAAATAATAATTGTTTGATTTGTTAGGTACTTTAATCTACAGCCATATATCTATGGCATTCTAATGAAATTACATTTCAACCACTTAACCAAACAGAAATCAGTCATGGCTTCCCCATTTCTTTTTCTATTACTGGTGATTATTCAAGTAAAAAGGATAAATCCACTGTTGAGAAAGCCTGAGATAATGCATTCCATTTACAAACCAAATTCCATTTCACAATGGAATCATTATCTGACAACTAAACTGCACGTTTAAATAATTATATAAGTGAATAAGCCACACAAAAAAAATCAGTGAACACATAAGCATAATTGTTCAAAGAACCATAAAGCCAAATTTCAATCCAAAACCACCTTTTGATTTATTACAATATTTTAAGCTATAAACAATTCAGAAAATTTTTAGCAACATAAATGAGATGGCAACACAACTCTACAAAGAATGAGGTACAGTTTTAAATAAAAGTTACATGAAGTCAAAAAAAAAAGCAGTATCAAAACAACTCAAACTGCTTGGAAAAAAATGTAGTTAAGGTTGTGGACCTTTGGAGTCTTGATTATCCTGGCTTCAGGATAATCAAAGGCATTATCCCAAATTCCAAAGAGATTCAAACAAAAAGGTTTTTGGGTACAATTATTGTAAACTTTAGATGGAAACACAAATACTGTTTTAAATAAATGGCAAAATTAAAATCACAGAAGATCCATTTTGGTTGATATGCTACCACATATTTAAAAATGTAATTTGCAGCAAGTTAAAATTATTATATATATGCCTGACAGTTATTGCAAGTACCATGGTTATAGCTAGACATTTAAATAACACCAAAGGATATACATGTTTTTAAAATTTAAAACTCTAGAAGTGGGCAAGTGCTGCAGCAAGTAGTGCCAGCGCCACAAGCCTTAGGAGCTGTGACAGTAATGTTTTTTTTAAATAAACTACTTTATCCCGAATTGTGTTTCTGGAAAAATTGGTTAATAGGTTAATCCAATAGACAATCCTAGCTCCAGTCCAATGCACAAATGCTTTTTCTTAACTATTTGACAATTAAGCACAAAAAGTATTCTGGCAAATCAGTTAATGTTGTGCAAATTTGATATTTAATGCTATTTTCAATGAATTCCTTTCCAAACATTTTTGTACATATAACACAAAACTTGCTCTGCAGTTAGACTGGAACGTCAACTTCAAACATGATCTAACTGGTATCCCTACGTTTTCAGTGTGCCTCAAGTCAGTAGACTGGGGGAAAAAAAAGCCCTATAAAATATAAACCTGTGTCAACAAATAGGACTTTAGGTGTCATCTCCAATTTATTCATTTTGACAGTCAATGCTATCCATAGTTAAGTCATGTCCATTAGGCATCAGCTAATGAACATGACCATTCTAGGGAATTATTTCTCACAAATTCTCAACCAAACCAATACTTTGATGTTTTGATAATTAAATTTTTATTTAACAACGGTATTTCACCTGTGTCTTTCACCTCTGCTTAAGTATGCAGAAAATCAAATGTTGGACAAATGATTCAGTTTAGTCATTCAGCACCTGACCTGGCTGGACTACAGATTATTAGGCCCCATTCTCTTGCAGAAACTCCAATTTCTGCTCATATTGGAATGTACATGTTTTTTTTTAAAGTTTAAACTGTTATTTGTAACTCTTCTTCCTTCACCCCAAACCTTACGACTATTTTGTCACAGACTGAAAATACCTAATTTACTTCCTTTGCCACTTACTTCTCTTGCCTTGACTCCCGCTGAAGAATCTAACTCATCTTCATATATAATTGTGCCCATTTCCCCAGACCAAACTGTAATGCCTTTAAAATGAATATGATCTTAATAAACTACTTACTTTCAACTTGCCTTCCTTGTGCCGTTGACACTGATGGTTATTTGTTTCAATTAATTATTGTTCTTCCCTTTCAGATTTGTCATTTACTCATCAATAGCTGAATTTGCAAACTACCACAATCTCCAACTTCTCTTTGTACTTCTTGTTTTCAATTCTGACTTTTGCAAAGTTAATTTGAATCACATTTCCTTAGAATATACAAGTTGGCCCATGAAGGCTATGGTGGCTCTCAGGGCAATGCCATTCCTCCAATTGTTTTCCTGTAACCTTTTCTGTCTGTCATGTCCATCAATTTCACCCTTATTCTCCAATTCTACCTAAACCATGGGTAATTAACCTATCAATTTGGTGTTTCGCATCTGCAGTGAAACCAAAACATCCAGGGGAGAAACAAAGAAAACCAACAGCAGAGGTCAAGATCTAACCTGGACACTGCTGCTACTCCAATCAAGCTCTCACATGGGAATAGCTCCAAAAGTAACCTGATATACTATAACAATGTAACAAGGTAAAGACCCTCAGTGGTGTAGTGGTAGCACAATGCTATTACAGCTCGGGATGTTCTGGAGTTCCATGTTCAATGTTGACACTATACTGTGAGGAGTCCCTGTACATCACCTCCCATGGAATGTGTGGCTTTTCCAAGGTCCTCTGCTTTCCTTCCACCTCCAAAGGCGTACCAGGTAGGTTGAGATTGGTTATTGTAAATTGCCCTGTGATTAAGTTAGGGCTAATCGGGTTTGGTGAGGTGGTATGGCTCAAAGGGCCAGAAGAGCCCACTCCAGACTGTATTGCTAAATAAATTAAATCTCTCAGCCTAGTCCATCTGTGGTTTTTAAAATTTAGTTTTGAGGTATTATAGGTATCCTGCAATAGCTCAAAAAAAATGAGCTGGATCTATTCTTACAAAAGTTTTCACTTATAATGTAACAGTGTACATAACACTTGGATGTTTCTTCCTGCAAACCAGAATCTACCCTGCTACCTCTCATTTCTCATCTAAAATGTTACCCACAAGATTGAAAGTGTGTATTTATATGGATGTGACACCACAATAAACTCTTATCTCCAACTGAGGACACTTAATGTCCACATTCAGTACAGGATATACACTATCAAAAACTAGGTCCATCAAAACCACTGCTTTCAATCTCTGTAACAGTTTCCTAACCATCAATTTTAAAACAAAATTCAGATTGTTGGCAAACTTGGTATATGATCTTCAGACTCATTTAATTCAGTTCAACTGACATATAATTCAAGATCTATTGTTTTGTCATTAGGGTTTCCCCTCTTACTGCGCAAAGTAGACACTTTGGCTTCTGATTAAAAAGCAATTCAAAATGTAAAATTCTTTGATTCATGATTTGGTCTCCTCCCTGCACTTCAACTCACTTTCTCCACTGAGATACTTTTGCTTTTTCTAGCTCCCAATTTACTAAATTACACCCAATATTCTTTAATCAAAAAGATTTGAAGAATCTCCACTATTCCTTCACTGTCTGCTACTATAAAGATCCACTCAAGGAATTCCACAATAACCACCCACAAAGAAAGTATGGGCCAATTTCCTGCCAAGCTCAAATTGAAGTTATTTCACCACTATATGCAGAGACCAAATTGGTGAAATGAAAAGTAAACTACCAGAGTTAACCATTGCTCATATTTTCCACTGTATCTAAATCTGAAAATCCCCACTTTGCCATTAGGGATTTAATCAGACCTTTTCAGGTTGTACTCGTTGCAACCTTCAGCTTTCAAGCTTCAACCATCTTTTAAACTTTTGCTCAGGACATAAAATACACTGAAAAATCCTTAGTTATATTAAGTTTGACATTTTTGGCATAATTATTGCTTAGTTTTATCGGGCTGGGTTGTTTACCAAGTAGCTCAGATGTCTCCTCCTAAAAAACACTGGTAGTTCCACTTGCTCAATATTCCTCAGCAAATTTGGGATTTGTGCATAAGCACACATCTGAAGTCCTGAATTTCAGAACCACCATTGATCTCAAACACAAGTGCAACTAGACAGCACAAAGTTCTCACAATTACTCAGCACTTGGGTCAGTAAATCGGCAAAGTCTCCAATGGATTTCTAATGCAGAGGGAAGACTACAAAGCACAAGAAACAGAATTCAATCCAAAATTGAAATGAAGATGTATTTTAAGAAAATGGCAGCTGCTCTTTAATAGCTCCAGAATGCTTCCAACTGTCAATGTTCAGTGTTTCAATCTTTGTCAGTCAACTATGTCACAGTGTGGCTCAAGTTTCCCCACCCTTTCACATACACACAAAAGTTGTCAGTTCTACAGCATAGAAAATGACCTTTCAGCCCACCATGCTCATTGCACCACTCTCATTTACTCGCAACAGGTTTGGAGCTTTGTATGCCTCAACTACTAAATACTTGTTTCTTCAAATGTTGTGGGAGAAACTGCCTCCGTCACTACTATGGTTCTGATACCAAGACAGAACATTGCTTCATCAATGAAGCTTTAGCAAGGATGTGACCACTAGGGAGATCCATCAAAATTAAATGGGGGTTTGTGGACAAGCAACCACAAGTGGATCACTGCTGACACATTCTGGGGCACATTGAATTATGTTTCCTTATAATGTTTTCATATGTTTCTACTTCAAAATGAAATTTGTGTACCTCCAACATTTAGCATGTGGACTGCAAGTCAAACATTGCTTCTTTGCTTGAATTGTTTAATATGATCTGTTGATCAACCAACTTGATTGTTGTTGCTGCAAATTGCTTGATCTTCGTCAATACTTTCGATGTCAGAACAAGTACCAAAAATTTGCTGAAATTTGAGTAAACGCTTCCTTCTTCATTGAAGTTGAAATCACTGATACAGAATAGTTTTGACTGCATCCCAAAAAGCATTTTTCATTTTGATGCTTCATTTCTTCCTCCAATAATCAAGAAAATCAAAATTACTTTCCCCTATATGTAAACCTAAACTGTCTGCAAAGCATTTCCCAATGTTAAGTTGTGCAGAGTACATCAAAAGTTGAAAACTGTCCTTTTATTCCTTTAGCACACATTTAGCAATTGAATAAAATTCGAACACATTTTCCAATCCACAAAATAGTTCGATTCTCCTGAACATCAACACAATAACTTTAATTTCTCAAGTTTTCTTTGCCCTTTGTATGCCAAAATGTGAAATTAAGATCCTTGGATCAAAATTTACTTTCAGATGTGGCTGCTTCTTAAATTCCACGTTTCCTACTTCACTGCACTAAACAGAAGTTCGTTCTGGTTGTTTAGTAATCCAATTAAATTCTCTTGATAATGGTTCCAAGTTTGCCATAATGATTTGAATCCAGGTGTCTACTCACTTACGAAATGTTTCTCTTTACAGATATTGCCTTTCAAACCAGAAAAATCAAAATACTATTAAAGGCAGAACAGACTATTGCCTTGGCTCTTCTCAGTGTTGGCCCAGCACATGAACTTGTCCCCAATTTGCTAGACAGCAAAACAGATATGGTACACGATCTGCAAGCAGATCAGCAATGCATCATTTGAAATAGCAAGATTGTGTGTGACAACCAAAGAATATCCCTCGTCAAAAATGTAAATATTTATGGAGGCTACAATTTCAACGTAAGTGAGTGTGTTGCTCTACTTCACTACTGAAATGTATTTTCATTCAGTGCTCAAAGGCAAGGATCAGAGTTTGGAAATTACTATATTACATTTTATGGTTTACACATTTGACTGAATTTCAGTTGACTTGTAATGAAATAGATGCAATTTACAAAAGTGAAAATTCACATTCTTTTCTGCTCCAATGGTTGTCACAAGGTTTTAGTCAAAATATAATGGAAGTCATCATACTGGACTTAAACAGCAGACAATATTCTGGTGATGATACTGCATAATGTACAAGTCCTGACGATGGAGTGGGTGTGCAGAAAATACTTCCTTGTGAGGAATTCGAGCTAGGGATCTAAGTTTAAAAATAAGAGGTCAAACATTCAAGACAGGCAAGTTGAAATTTTTTCTTTGAAACTCTTCCTCACAGGAGAGTAGAAGTAGAATCTCCTAATATACTTTAAACAGAAGTAGAACAATTGCTGTTAAATACAAGATGAAAGACTACCGGAGGGGCAAGTAAAAAATGTAGAGCTAAGATTACCATGACTTCAGTCATGACCACCCAAATAGCAGAGCAGCTCAAAGGGCTAGGTAACCACTATTAGCTTGTAAGTACATTCACATCCCCGATGCATTTTACTAACATCCATTTATAAACGTTTATCATGTTTGTGATTCAAAATGACCCATTTATTGGAATTATTTTCATCCAAGGAATCAAGAACCTGTTGTGTACAATGCTTTTCAAGGTCACAAATAGATTCATTACACTAAGAATCACAACGATAGTTTTAAAGTTTTAAGTAACTTGCCTTGCAAATGGCACCAATGTACAGATAAAACAATTCTATTTGCATACATCTTCCAGAACAAGGAAGTAGCATTGACTTAAAGTCACTGCAAAGTTTGAACAGAGTTACAGAACTTTTCCAGGTTCTCCTTTCTTCCATTACCCTTGGCAGAGATCCTGAATGCCTGGAAAAGATTCTCCTGGTACAAAATCCTTCTGTAAAAAGGCCAAAATACAAACTATGTAAAGATGAAGATATGACACAATGGTAGCAAAGGTTCCTAAAGTTCTATTGCTCCTGCCTTAAAGTTTAAAGATCTACATAATGTATAACTGAATTTTCCCACCAAAGTTCAAAGGTTATCATAACATTCAATTAGACAGCTTGTGTATAACCATAGCTGGTTTGCTTGCCTCCACTCAAACTACAGCAATAAGTTCGACTCCTTCAACAGTATCCTATTATTGTTATAGCCTTAAGCCTTTACTAAATTTGTATGTAATTTTTAAAATCAGAGCACAACAAAGGAGTCTACGTGCAAAGATGTACAACCTTATCCAATTATCTTTTTTACTTCAAACTTTGAAGATAAATATTTGAACACAAATGCAGTTGCAAATTTACAAGGCAAACATAACTCATGAAAGCTCCACACTTCTTTAACCACCCCCCCCCCACCCCGAACTGGAATGGATTATTTCTCCATGCATAAATATAATTAAACTCAAATATCACTGTTTAGCCCAAAAGCTTGACTGAGCTTATAATTTGAATTTCCTATTCAAACTTAGGAACACTCATGTTCAGTCTTTTTCAGTTCCAAAACAGAACCTAATCCTCTGGCAGGATACAATGGAGCCCTCAGTATATACATTAAAATTTAACAATGTAATATATTTAACTCTTCATATTCTCCTCCAACCTCCTATATACCCCTACCCCTCCTCAGTTTCCCCCCTTATATGAGATTGTATATTTGTTTCAATATTTCCCCCCTCCTGTGTCAGTTTTTAAAGTTATGTTTATCTAGGCCATACATATACCAGTGGTCTACACGATATCACAGACATCTCCTCAGTTTTTTTCTCTTACAGACACATGCTAATTTGTTCTAGTTCAGAAGGATCCTCAATCTCAAGTCTCTCTCTCTCTCTCTCTACAAAAGCTACCTAACTGCATGCAGCTTTTTTTTGGTTCTTTGATAGAGTCCAGCAGAGTGAAACAAGATGCTGCAATTGAAAAATTCCATTAAAAAAAGTCTTTGAATTTGACAAGGTTCAGAAGATTGGCTTACATTCTAAAAAGATCAATTGCCTTTGTTTTTAACCTAGTTATTACAGAAAGTAGATGTTACTTCTAGGAAGTAATGAGGAATATAGAAATATCAGGCATTACTATGTCCTATGTACTTACTGCAAGACAATTTATTAGAAATTGTGGATCTCCAAATGTAATGAATGAAAAATTTTAAATCAGAAAAATTAATCAAACTAAAAACTTGTAAATCAAATAGCTTTGACAAGCATTTGCCTATTGCTGATGAATTTACGTTATCCTTTAAAGTTTTCCAAATTTTATGAAAACCAGACATCAGTACTGAGATCTCAGCTACCCAGTTATGTCTAAATTTGTCTACGATACAAACATGGTAGAGCTGAAACGATGACATTTAGATGGATTTGCAGAGAATCCTTCTTCTCAAGCCAAAGAATATTAGCAATCAGGTACCCTAAATCAAGACAACAGGTGGCATGTTAGCCTCTACTGATAAGCATTTGGTTAAAAATCAAGAAAACTTTGTTGTAATTCAAGAGGATTTGACATGTGCACATCTTGTGAATGACTGGCCTAGTACAGAAATAAAACAATTTGTTGATGAAAAAAAGAGTAAAAGGTAAATCAGAGTTTACACAAGAAAAAAATGAAGGCATTAACCTTCTGAAAATTACTACCTCCAAGTCCACATCTGTCCCCAAGAAATACATCATTGCTCAATATAGCAAATTTTATTGTTCAACAAATTTGATTCTTGCATCTTGTCTGCAGACAGTATTGACTTAAGCTGCATGACGTACAAGTATCAATTACAATTGATCAAATCATGCTTGACCATCAAAGTTCTTCCATGACCACAGTAACCTTTTGTGGCCATGGGGTTTCCAACAAAGGTCCTAGCCCTGCAGCTATGTGCTGTTGCTGATAAAGGTCTGCTTCACTGTTTCCAAATGTCTGTTAATCAGAGACATTTAAAATGAAATCAATTTGAAAATTAAACTACCTTCAAGAACAGTAAGTGAAATGATAAACTTAACTATACTTACCTTGCTTTCAAAATGAGGTCATAAAACCTCTGAATTAACAGTATCATGTTAGGTAGGGAAGATTTGGGCCCCTCAGCTTTAAGCCGGCTGAATATGAAGTACATCCAGCTCCCAAGCCAAGTAACAGAATGTCCTCTGGATTCCAGCACATTCCACACTTCCATGATGCTGCATGGATCACTGAAATCCAGAAAAGATGCACTCCAGGCAGCCAATGTTTCATCCGCAGAAATGCTGACAGGCTGCCAGAGCAAATCAGATCAACATTTCTCTCCAGATTCAATTTAAATTGTTTGAGAGTTGGTAACTTAAACAAGCAATATTACCTGAAACCTGAAGTGATTGATTTCTACAAAACCTAAAACTATAAAATATAGATTAAGCCATTGCATTTCAATAAATTATTTCCAGCCTACTACTTAGGTGTAATTCAAATTGAGAAATAAGAATGCAGTCAGTTTCTGTACTTAAGACTGCACCTGTTGATCTCATGATATTAATGACAATTACACTGGGATGCAAGAAGCACTTATTACTGCAATGCAAGCAATATTCCAAATTAAGATAAATGCAACTTTTGCTCTGCTTTAATCACTTCTCTCCCTATCCACCCTTTTCAAATGTCATAAATGAAAATTTCTTACAATTTTAATTTAGACATTCTTCGATACATTTAATTTGAACTTCACTGTTTTTTTTAGGCATCCGTTAGTATCGTGAGACCATGGATTTGCGCCTTTGAAGATTTCCAGGGCACAGGCCTGGGCAAGGTTGTATGGAAGACCAGCAGTTGCCCGTGCTGCAAGTCTCCCCTCTCCACGCCACCGATGTTGTCCAAGGGAAGGGCACTAGGGCTGATACAGCTTGGCACCGGTGTTGTCACAGAGCAAGGTGTGGTTAAGTGCCTTGCTCAAGGACACAACACACTGCCTTAGCTGAGACTCAAACTAGCGACCTTCAGATCACTAGACTGATGCCTTAACCACTTGACCATGCGCCAACACTTCACTGGTTACAGGAAGCAATTTTTTTTTTAATATACAAAAAGCTTTCACAAACTCAATTTTGATCCGATACAATAGAACAGCAAAGGAACCAGGCAAATAAAAATTAATTATGGCTGCATTTTGCTAAATTTTGACAATTATTTTAGGTAGTGATTCTGCATATCAGTAATTGCAACACACAAAATACTGGCGGAACAGCAAGACAGAAACCATCTATGAAATGAATAAACAGTCAATTTTTCGAGCCAAAACCATTCTTCAGGATGGAAAGGAAGGGGGAAGACACCAGAATAAAAAGATGGGGAGGGGGAGGATAGCTAGGTGACAGGTGAAGCCAGTTCGGTAGGAAAGATGAAAGGCTGGAGAGGAAGGAATCTGACAGGAGAGGAGAGTGGACCACAGGAGAAAGGAGAAAAGTTAGGACCTCAGGGGAGGGGAATGACAGGCAGGTAAGAAGCCAGAGTGGGGAATAGAGGGGGGCGGGGAGAGAAATAGCATTTTTTTTGAAATGGGAGGGTGTTCTCATCTTGGCACATGAGGAGACTATGAACCAACATGTTGGAACGGGAAATGGAATTGAAATTAACATGTTTGGCCACTGTGAAGTTTTTGGTGGATGGAGCAGAGGATCTCAGCAAAGTGGTCCCCAATTTACGACAGATCTCACCAATGTAGAGGAGGCTGCATCAGGAGCGCTGGACACATTAGACACAGATTAACAGATGAAATATTACCTCACCTGGAAGGACTGTTTTGGGCCCTGAATGGAGGTGAGGGAGGAAGTGAATGGGCAGGTGCAGCACTTTGACTGCTTGCAGGGGTAAGTGCTGGGAAGGAGATTAGTAGGGAGGAGCAAATGGACAAGAGAATCATGGAGGAAGGAAGCGATGCCTGTGGAAGTGGGGTGGTGGTGGGGATGAGGTAAATATATGTTTGGTGGCAGGATCCCTTTCGAGATGGCAGAAGTTTGGGAGGATGATGTGTTGAGTGGAGAGGCTCATGGGGTAGTAGGTAAGGTCAAGAGGAGCTCTATCACTGCTAAGGCAGTGGGAAGATGGGGTGAGTTCAGATGTTCAGGAAGTGGAGGAGATGTGAGCGAGGGCTGCATCTATGGTAGAGGAAGGAAACCTCATTTTTTGAAGGAGGACATCTGATGTTCTGGAAATCAGTAATTGTTCCTCTGCATGTAATCAATTTCCAATCTGGATCAAGTAACGCATACGAGGGGTGATTAATAAGTTTGTGGCCTAAGGTAGATAGTCCCCTCCTACATTTACACACTTAGTCCAGCGGTCATGGAGCATACGGATCCCTTCTCTGTAGAAGTGGTCCACAGCAGGGATGATTGATAAGTTCGTGGCCTAAGGTAGAAGGAGATGAGTTATTAACTTCAAACTTTCTGCATTTTCACTCCGAGTTGAACTGCACATGCATGTAATGAGAGCATCTTGGACCTCCAGGTGATCCATGGCCTAAGGTAGAAGGAGATGAGTTCTACAGCTCTCGTTACATGCACGTGCAGTTCAATTCTGAGTGAAAATGCAGAAAGCTTGAAGTTAATAACTCATCTTCTTCTACCTTAGGCCACAAACTTATCAATCACCCCTCATATATAGGTACCAGATGACATACACTTCCAAGCTTACTAGAAAAATTAGGTACTAGAACTGAGTATTAGGTACTAATACCTTTCACCCTAAAAAAAAAGTCACTTTCTATTTTGAACATAAATGAATTCAACTTAAAATCAAATGTGAAGAATCAAATTAACAGCTGGAAGAGCCAGTGGAAAAAACTTGAACTCACTACCTTAATGTTATTTTACAAAATTTATTAAATAATACAAATTAAAGGACATGCATTTCTATTTCATGGTACTTCAAAGTGCTTCAAAAACAAAGTATCTTAAAAACAGTGACTGTAATTTATAAAGCACACAACCCAATATGATCAAACAGCAGGTAGCTATGGAAAACTTGTTTTAGCAATCCTGAATCTACTCAAGACTCTAAATTCCAAACAAATCTAAAAATGTGTAACATGAGCTAACTATATCCAATGATGATTACTACATGCAGGTAACAGTACTGATCAATGCCTAGATCTAATTAAAATTGCTTATGTATAAGAATGCATTCAAATCTAGAACGGCACTTCTGAACACCAACTTTTATTGATTCAAAAGCACATGTCTGGATGTCCAAACACATTTACAGCAATTACTGCAACAATGCTAACACCATTTGTAAATGTAGCCAAGTCTTATTAGAAAAAACTGCTGAAAACTACAAATACCATGTTTAAAATTGTCATATAATTTGGTCACTTTTCTTAAAGATGCCATTTATTAACTTTTTGACAAAATAGCAACAGTACTTGGAACCAAGACAAAATATAATTTGTAAGGGCACATTTGGAATACGATGGAATACCCAATTCATCAGCTGGAGTTCATCTATTGTAAAAAAAAAATTGGTTTACCCCTCTGTGGCCACAAGAACCTGCCTCTTGGTGGGGGGGGGGGGGGGAAGAGAGAGGCAACTGTCCAAGGACACTGACTTACAATTCGAGATCAGCGTGAAGTATTTAAATAAAACAAATATGTCTGTACAACGGTGATGCATTTCAAAGCTATACTTAAAAAGACAATTCTCTCAGAGATCACGTTATCTATCCTAATTTAGTCTTATACAAGGTAATAAACACTGTGATAAGTCACAGTAAAGAAAACTCATTGCTCTTTGTTTAGCCAACTTCAGATTCAAATGCAATGCTGATTGAAGCAGCTCAGTACTATCCAGCAGAGTGCTGCAATTGCAATAAATAGATGCAGTTGATTGTTATGAAAAAAGTTGTATTTACTACAATCAAATATAATGTAAAATTAGAGCCGGAGTCACCAATCAAATCTAAATATATTGAAGGAATAGCAGACTAATTCAGGATTGTATGCCATTAGGTTTACGTTGCTGCTGATTATGATGCCTTGATGACAGCATTGTTTTAGAAGAAAAATCACTACTGTTTGTACTATTAAACCATGAGTATGTAATTCTACTGCTATTCAAAGAAGATCGTACTAGTGAACAAGTATTGACAAAAAAAATCAAAAGATAAAAAAATTAAACCAGCCTCAATATCACATTCAGAAACATTGTCAATAGCAATGCCAAAATTTTAAGGTGTGTCAGAGACAATTTTGAGATCTATATTCCATGCATTCAATGAGGATAGTTTATAAAGGCACAAACAGAAGGCCTGGCTTCATTTATTTGTAATTTCAGACTTTTAGTTTAGTTTAGTTCAATAACTTCCATTGAGTCACTTGGCATTATTTTATCTGAATAATTATTTCAAGATATTGTTTTGTGAAACTACATATGGATAAAACATATCTCAATCTGATTTTTCAACAGACTAATCAGCCTACCTCTTAGGTTGCTGCATTCATTCAAATTAACTGGCTTAATCATGTGAATATTTTCCCTAATTTTCCACCTCACACTTAATTGCAAGACATCAAAGAGTATTTCCCATTCCATCATTAAAACTGCTGAAAATAGTGCTGTGTCTAAATGCCATATATGACATATACAAGCAGTATGCAATGTTTTTTTTGTAAGTCAAAGCTACATTATTCAATAATGAGACATACTGATTTATGCTCAGGATTTAATGACAACAGCTTCAGAATTTATCAGATTATGGCTTATCAAAGCACTTTTCAGATCCCCATTTTGGGTATCATTTTGTGCTGTGTCACATGACGCAGGTAATCATGGTCCATCCATGACCATGATTATCCCTGACAGATTGTTCTACAGAAGCAGTTTGCTATTGCCACCTTCTGATATTTTTGAATATAACCAAACACTAAAATTTTACTGACTTTTATATTCACATCCATAAAGTAGTTCCATTCATGTGCAAGAGAACAATGATGCACATGACAATTAGATTCATTTTAAGGATGCAAAGCCAGTATAGTCAAAGGAAATGATCAAGTTACTAAATGTGCTGCCTGTCAGATGTGGGATACAAAAAAAAAATTGACTGACAATTCACAGTATGAAAGATTTATTTTGTAAAAGCAAGCTTTGAATTTCAATGGAATGAAACCACAGCAATGAATACAGAACCAAGAGCAAATTTAATGAGTGGATCCCCAAAGTTCATTGGACATGCACACCCAACCTTTTTGCTTAGCCATAAGTGCAAAACAAATCTCTCAAACAACTTAAATTAACTTGTCTATTATTAAAAGTATTCATCTGATTTATTAATCAAATGTTTATTTTATTCCCACAAGTTTACATGTAACACAGGCATGAATGCTGAAGGAAATTGTGCCTTCATAATAGAACAGGTATGCATCAGCTAAGACACAGGCATAGGTGCTTTTACAGCTCACTCCCATACAGGGTTTACCACAGGAGTTCAAGGCTTGATCTGATTTTTTTTGACACCAGTTCTATTATTCAATTTTTAAAATTAATTTCCCATTTAGTCTCTAATCACTTTCTTATATACCATTACTGTTTGACACACTATAATTGATTTATGTTTACTTAGAATTTTCCCCAAATTTATTTCCTACATTTCAACGTTAAGCAGTATTTAACATACATTTTTATGAAGGCTGCCCCTGACTACAGGCTTTAGATATGTTATTAATGCTCCTAAATACAAATGATCAACTCAATAGAATGCAAATCCAATTCTGTTTTTTTACTGTCCCACTGGACAGTAACACAGAAACAAAACTGATGTTGCATCGTTCCTTGGTTGTCAAGCCGTAGAAATTTATTGATTATAATCCAACCCTTGTTTTCAATTATCTAAGTACGCATGAAATGAAACAAACCTCCTGAAAAAGGCACATTGCCCCAGGAAACAAATACGCTGAGTTTTGCAGGTGTGTGATCTACCGCCGCCTATTTCACAGCCTATTTTGTGTCATTCGCCAACCCCCCCATCGAAGCCGCCGCGACCGAAGTTAAATTTTAACATAACGCAGAACCTAGCAGTTGCTACATTCAATGTTTCTTGTAGATCCAAAGTTCCCGAACTTGCGCTACTTCTCGACACCTGAAGTGTCTAGGCGTCATGTAAATGGAAAGGATCAGCGGTCCAGTCTTCAGCGCACAGAACGTATAAACCAGGAATGAATACACACCTAAATATACCACCTTGTACGATTTATCCTCCAAAAACGTGAAACTCGTAAGCGTGATACTTACAGTTGTGATGGGGTTGTTTACTTACCAAAAGATGTACTAAAGCGCTGCTTAACATGGCTGCGGATTTGCTCCTACTTACCCGTTGGCCGACATTTTAGACAAGGACTCACCTATATTTAGTCCTGTAACTAAATCCGTCTAAAGTCAGTCTGATTATACTTACCCATCGGGAACCGTATTCTTCTTCACCATGGCTTATAGGAGCCGATGGAATCACTGCAGCAAATAGAAAAATTGTGCTGTTAAACGTTTTAACTTCGATTTGATTCAGTCAACAGGCACCAGAGACCAGGCCTCGATCCTTTCATACTAACATTAACTGCGTGACTGCGCTTAGCCTCCAAAGTTCAAAAGTAGGATGTTTATGCCTCAATTTAGTGTCTTTTAATTAGTGGAAATATAATAGAAAACCTACCCCGGCTTTTTAATATGTTTGTAGTAATAAACAACTATTCGTCCTGATCTATTCCCTACAATCAACAACCGGGCCGAGAAATTTCCAGAACATAGTAACGCGCATGTGTAGGATGACGCTTAACATTAACCTTTGGCTTTAAATAAAGCGCGCAGACGCAGTTTATTAGGGCTGAGGCGGTTGGATTGTAGTTGCAGCAGGTAACAAATGCGTGAATAGAAAACAAATTTGTTTGCTTTGCAGGTGCCGAGCAACAAATAAATGACTGATCAATAGACCCAGAAAGATCTTTGAATAAAGTGTTATCATTATGCTTCAAGGCAAATGAGAAAACTACATGAAGGTGTGAACTTTCTCTGCGGACAATACGAATTCAAGCAAAAAGTGGTACTCTGATTTGTGCCAATTCCTTTGGAATAATACATTTATTCTGTAATGTTAAGCTATCTGGGGTTACCTGAAGAAGTTATTTCAAGTGGTTAGTATAAAATCCATTGCAATAATCAGCCTTAAGCAGAAGACTTGGCTTCAATTCTTTATGTCCTCATCTCAATGAATTTCGAGTTTGATGTGATATTGAGCTTTTCCTCCATTTTTTTATTCTATCTTTTTTTTAAACTTGGGTAGGATTCTTCATCCTAGGGTGGACTTTTTCTCTCATCTTCAGATTCCCAGATCTACATAAACCTCATTCTCTATCTACCCTCTTACCCTGTAGATCTTTTCACCACCAAAATTTTCCTCCACTCACTAGGACCAACCCAACGTTTTTAATAAACCTGTAATAAGTGCAGTGCTATCATTTGGTAACCTGATGCCCTCTTTACAGAGACTGAATGACAGTTCTCTTTGTCATTTCTTAAAACCATGGCCCCACTATTAAACATCGCTATCATTTCCCAAACTGTTACTGATCTAATTTTCTCTAGCGATATCTTTTCCACTGCCTTGAAACTCATGATTCACTTCTACTTCCTCTCTTAGATTTATAAGCATGATTGCATCAGTTAATCTGTTATTTCTGTGTCTTTCTGCCCCAAGAATTTTTTTTTGTCATGACTAGCTTTTTGCCCAGTTTATTTTCTTCAGTTTTCATCCATAGCATTTCTAAGGAGATTGAGGCAAGCAAGGCTCCCTCCCACCACCCCCTTCACCCCACATCTTAACTGACTTTTATAGGAGCACCATTGAGAGTGTCCTGACAAGTTTCATCTCCAGCTGGTATGGGAGCAGCTGAGCATCAGACCAGAAGTCCCTACAAAAGACTGTGAGAATGGCCGAGAGGATCATACGTGTCTCCCCACCATCCATCAGGGCCCTTAATATTATCTAAGATCCCACCCATCCATCCAGCATCCTCCTTGACTTTCAACCTTCAGGTAGGAGACGCTGATGCATAAAACAAGAACAAGCGGGATGAGAAACAATTTCTTCCATCAGGCCATTAGGCTTCTGAACTCCCTGCTGCATCGCATTCGAAATGTCACTGGTTAATCTGTTCCGTACCTTACAATATTTAATTTATTCAGTTTACTTTGTTTATTTATGCACAATTCATCTGTAGACTTTATTCTTACTTTCATAAGTTATTGTGTGTTATATGTGTGTTGCGTGTACTACTGTGCTTTTCACCCTGGTTCGGAGAAATGTCTTGTTTGACAGTATACATGGATACTGACTTGACTTATGATACCTGTTGCCATTTTGATGGTTGTTCCTTCCCACCAAAATAGTTCTCTCATGTGAAACAACAATTCAGTTACTCTGCTTCCAAACTAGTGAATTGATGTATTGATAATAATGTGATAGCTACAATGGAGTGACCAAACATAGATTGGGTATCTGCTTTGCAGAACTCCTCTATTCAGTCTTCAATTCGCCTAAGCTTCTTGTTTCATTAAGTCATAGAGTAATGTAGCACATAAACTGACTATCTGGCCCAGCCCATCCATGTAAAAGGCACAGAATTATTTTTGACTTATCAGAGTAGTTGCGATTGCCTACCAATGACTTATCTGAAAGTGCCATTGGAATAAACCATGATGCTGTGCTGAGATGCCGTGATGTGGAGCCTATGAGTCTGTTCAGTTTCTTGCAGACAAGGCTACACAAAGAATCCAAGGACTACACTTCTGGAATACAATGAAAATTTCAGATAATCAAAAATGAAGTTGGAGACACAAGAGACTGCAGATGCTAGAATGCAATATATGCTGGAGGAGCTCAGCGGGTCGGGTAGCATCTTTGCAAGTACTGCGTCAAGGCTGAGATCAAAGGGGTAGTGGGGAGATGGGCCAATATGGGTGGACTGGGGAGGGGTGAAAGATGATGGGTGGGTGGAGTTGGGAGACATTGGCGTGTGGAATTTGATAAGTAAAGGAGGTGTGACAGGAACTATTAGGTGAGAAAGGAGTCAAGGAGTGGCAGATGGAACAGGATTGGCGGGGGGTATAGGTGATTTGACAGTGAAATCCTGTGGATGAACTATGTGCATGTACTAGATGGATGGAACCAAGGGGGGAGGGATATAAAAATGGGTGAAGGGGAATGGGTGCTAGAAAGGCAGAGGATGGGTTGGGGGACATAAATGGATGGATTGGAAGGGGGATGGGAATAAAGATGGGTGAGGGTGGGCTGGAAAGGCAGAAGGTGGGATGGATGGATTGGAGGGGGAAGGAGTGACTTAAAATTGCAAAACTCAAAATTCGTGTCATTGGACTGGATGACAGAACATTAATTTCACTGCAATGCTCTTGAATCAGAACAAGCTCAAAACCTCTCACAATTGCTTTTGTTGAAGTTGCTTGTACACCTTTGTTACGTTTGGATGAGAAAGAAACCATTGATACTGCATTAGCACAAGGGAAAGCAAACAGATATGGAAGAGAAAGCAGTGATAAACTGAATGAATGAAAGCTGTGAAGGAACAGGAAGCAATCACTTAGGGCAAAGGGCAAACATTTAGTAAACATACATTTTTGCTGTTGTTGGAAAGCTGAGTTTTATAACTATGTTTGAGCAACAAAAGAAGATCTACAGTTGTTGACTTACAAATTGGGCCTAACAAGAATTTACTCATGTAAGCTTTAAAACTGAAGAGCATTTGGAATGGGATTGGAACTCAAATGGGAACTAACTATTTAGTTATGCAGAAAATATTGATAAGTCATGCAGCAAGGGAAGTAATGCTGCTAACAGAAAACACAGAAATTGAAGATCAGCATAACATAAGTTTTGTCAAGAACCTTACAAGATAATGCAGGGTCTCAAGTTCATGGAATTGCTGTATGGAAGCAAAAAGACTGCAGGAACAGCTTTAAAATTGAGCACTGAGTTTGTGGATATGTCTCTGGTTGGTGATGTCATCAGCAACAAAGGTCCATCCAACATTAAAAAGGGAAATAAGATGACACAAGCCCAATACTTACATGATGAACAATCCAGCATGAGGTCTACTGTAGAAATATTTATAAAGCATATTCTTAGATAGCTGCCACTTTTCTCCTCTGGCATCTTTCTTTGCTCCAATATTCAGCTGGATGTCAAGCATTTTGTTGAGTATGTTGGGTATTTTTCTGGATTAATCCTGTTTCCTCTTCTCATTCCCTATCCTTGTTTGTAACATTTCTATATGGCCATATTAAAGTCTCCATTACAGAGTCCATTATTGAAAGGCAGCCTCCAAAACAATAATAAAAGCAACTATTTCTTTCCTTTCCATAATGTTAAGACCCAAAAGGTCCTACACCAAGTGAAGGAGCAATTCACTCATACATCCAATCTAGTATATTGCTTTCAGTCCTGACAAAGTCTTCTACGATGAGATACTAAAAACACATGGAATGATTGCTTTGCAAAGGACCTACATTCAGTCCACAATGGTGAGCTCAAACTTCCAATTGCCTCCTATTTAATTCTCCATCCCACTTCCACTCTGACTTGCTTGTCTGTGGCATCCTGCACTATTTCAATAATGCTCAAAATAACCTTGAAGAATAGCACCTCATCTTCCATCGGGTATATTGCAGGCTTCAGAAATGAATACTAAAGTCAACAATTTCAAGTGCCTTGCTTTTCTATCTGTATTGCAACTGTCGAGTTCTTTTGGAGGGTTATCCATCTGGAATATTAAGCCATTTACTTCCTTCTGTGCATAAACTACATGATCATTTGATTAATACCAACATTCTCCTTTTGGGTCCAGTTCTCTGTAACAGCTCTGACCTGAATTTCACAGCTTTTACTTGTTCCTGCTCACCCACCCCTGCCACTCTTCTTGTGTGTGGATAAGGAAGAAACCATTAATACTGACATTCTTTTTTTAATTGCCAAACCCTTTGTTAGCGGAGGAATTGAATTTGGAAGCATTTGTGGAAATAGGTTTAGTGAGTAACTTCATCACATGTTGTGTATATGTTGTGTATATCACATATGCTGCACCCACAGTATCATAGCAGAATAAGGAATGAATGATTAGGTGGTAGATGTCAATCAAGCTGACTGCTTTGTCCAAGGAGGTGCTGGGCCTCATGAATGTTGTTTCGGTTACCCTTATCCAAAGAAGTTAAGAGTTTCAATCCATGCAATGTTTGGGTGAGCAGGGATGGGAGTATGATGGAGAAGTCTTACCTTGCATGTGTACATAGTGGAAAAGCTTTGAAGTGCCAGGAGATGAGTCATGTCACTGATTCCAAGCCTCTGATTTTCTCTGGTAGACACAGTATTTATATGGCTAATCCAGTTAAGTTTTTGATCAACTGTGACCCCGCAAAAATGTTGATGCTGAGAAATTTAGCAATAGTAATGCTTTGAATTTCAAAGATAAATGGCTATATTATTTTTTGTTGGAGTTAGCTATTTCTTGCTATATATGTGTCACTATGCCAGATATGATGGTTTATGCACAGATGTGCCTGATCTGCTGAGTATCAGCACTCTCTATTTGTTACTTTAAGTGTACATTTGCTGCATCTTTACTGCAAAATGAGTAGTGCTTGCAAAAATAAAACAGAAATTAACAGTTATTAGGAAAGAAGTATGGATTATGGAGATGATTTGAGCCAGTATAATGGATTGGGCTCTGGATCTGAGTGGCCATTGACTATGGACACTTGATAGCATTGATCAGAAGCTACAGATCCTGAAAGATGATATATAGAATCTCATAAAGATGGTTGCCATATTATTTCCTTGGCATGAACAGCAATAATTAAACTCATGTAATGGAGGCATTAACTGGCCTGGAAACTTCTCTACTAGTGAATCTGATGAAGGTGATGCAACCTGCTCTATGCTCATGAAAACACACAACTTGAAAATTTCACCCCCATCTCCTTGGTATCATGGGATTGTGAATAAGAAATATTGCACCAATAATTGACAACTGTGGTTTGAGCGTTTAATAATAGAATCCATTCTCAACTGTGTCAGCAAGAAATAACTGCACATTACACAATTGATGATTATACCCAAATAGGTTTTAATGGTTGACCAAAGCAGTAAGTTCCTATGGATACATGGGCTTCTGCCAGAAGGTATGAGACTTAGTGTGGTCTGATAGGACTATCATGAAGTTTGGATTGATGACTTCAGCAAAGATTGTGCTACTATGCAGTAGGATTACTGAAGAGACCTGAGAGGACACATCCAATGGTCTAATGAGAAAGCAGACATAGTTTAATTCACTTACAATTAATAAGCAGGCTTCAACTCACAATGAAAATGTGATAGGTATTAAATAACGGATAAGTGATGTTCCACTAGCTTGAGTTGTTGAAAGACTATATTGCCTTGCTTGTGTGTTGTTCAAGTTTGAATCACATGAATTGCATTTGTCACTTTTGAGTCTTCTAGCTTTTTAAAGAATTGAAAAATACTTAATCTTTTTAAACATATCTTAATCCTTGATTTTTAGATTTGTATCAGAAAAAAAATCTTACTGAATAAGCATGTAACAGACAACTGGCTGTCAATATTATAATTAATGTAAGTTTGAATATGATTTGCTACGTTGTTTTGCTTTCAGGCCCATTATAAATATCCATTCAAGGACCATTGCTCAAGTTTAATAAAATGGCACAGTAAGTATGGTTACTTTTATTTGGAAGCCAAACTGACCCAAACTGAATTTATTGCAATGCATTGAAAAGCTTTGGAGTCAATGGTGTTAAGGATGTTTGCAGTATTGATGTGAAATAACTAGAATTGTTTAAAGGACTAGTACATATAATACAAGTGTTAGATGTACAGATCATCATGACCCCATATTGGAGGATAGGAAGCAATTTGCCTAGTCCTCCCTGGAAGTGTTAGAAATAAAGCTGATTTTTAAGTCTGTTAAGAGCATGGGTAGATTTAGAGTGATGAATGGGAAGACAGTACAGAGGAATTTGTTGTACCTTTTTCATGAGTAACTGCCCTCCCCACCATGTAGAAATTGTATAAGTAATAGCTGTTTTTTTCAGTGATACACAATCTAAAATTGATTTTATCAGCAATACACCATGTTTATTTCTGGGTGTAAACGCTGGTTGCAACCTGCAGTAGTGTCTCTAATGATTTAAATGACATCAAGAGTTAAGAAGCACTCCCTTTTCGGGCTTTGTGATATAAACTGGAGCTTGCAGGCCCAGAAAATGCTTTTCTTTGAACAGGCATCAAAAAAGTGTTCTTTATTTAGGTGCCAGTTAAAGGGTCACTAAAGACATTGAAATACTTCAGTCATCTTACAGCTCCAAAACTTACTGAAGTTTGTACGTACAAATTCTGAAGTGTTCAGCACTTTTCCATTTGTGTCTGTATGTGATGTTGTAATTCCTGTACCTGGACATGTATGCAGCATTTCTGTGAGAAATTAATCCATATATTGACAAACTGAGCCTGTTATTGAACAGTCACAGACCAAGCAGATTTTAAAAATGTTGCTTTCTCTGGAGCAACTTAAGTTAAATCTTGTTACTGTAAATACAATGAAAAAGTTTTCAATCCCATGTTGGATAGATCCATAGGTATAAGTCGGCTACTCTTATCAACTCTTTTATGACTGATTCTGGGATTTCAGAAATTTGGAGATTTCTACACCCAAAGGACAAAGAATTTTCATTCTTTTCACATGTTTATCATTCTTATTCTCGAATTGACTACTTTTTTATTGACTCTGAATTAATTCCATCTGTAATTGATTGAAATTATGACATTATCGCCATTTCGGATCATGCTCCGATGAAACTTTCTATTAAGTTAATGGGTACTTTTTCTACTAATAGACAATGGTGATTTAATTCTAATTTGCTTCAAGACTTGGACTTTGTTAAGTTTATGAAGGATCAGATTGATTTCTTCTTTTCAACTAATATTACGGAAGAAATTTCCAACGGAACAGTATGGGATGCTTTTAAAGCTTATGTCTGCGGACAGATTATTTCCTATTCTGTTGGTTTAAAAAAACATACTATGAATGAAATACTTTTGTTGGTTGATAAAATTAAAGAAATTGATAAAAACTATGCTATTGCTCCTATCAAGGAGCTTTATAAACAGAGAGTTGAACTTCAAATGGAACATAGTTTACTATTAAAATCCTCGATCGAAAATCAATTAATGAAAACCAGAAGTGAATTCAATATTCATAGTGATAAATTGGGTAAATTATTAGCTAATCAATTGAAATCTACTTCAGTTAAATGTCAAATTACGAAGATCCGTAAATATGATGATACTTTGACAGTTGATCATGACGAGATCAACAAAACCTTCCAAGAATTTTATACCTCTTTATACCATTCTGACTTTCCTCATGATTTTAACATCATGCATGATTGTTTAAGAAAATTGAATTTTCTAAAATTATCACCCAAAGACTGTTTAACATTAGAAATCCCTATTACAGAGGAAGAAATAACAGCTGTAATCTCATCAGTGAATTCCGGTAAAGCACCTGGTCCGGATGGTTTTACAGTGGAATTTTTAAGTTTTTTTCCCTCTATTCTCTCTCCTTGGTTGTCTAGAATATTCAAGGAAGCATTCAGTTTAGGTAAATTACCACAATCGTCTTATGAAGCTTCTGTTTCTTTAATTCTTAAAAAGAATAAAGATCCTCCTGATTGTACATCATATAGACTGATATCTCTTTTCAATGTAGATTCAAAAAATTTTTCAAAAATTTTAGCAACTAGGTTAGAGAGGGTATTACCTCATATTATCTCTGTGGACCAAACAGGATTTATTAAAGACCGTTATACATCTTCTAATATTAGAGGGTTAATGAATATTGTTTATACCCCTTCACTTAACACTCCAGAATGTATTATTTCATTCGATGCTGAGAAAGCTCTTGATAGAGTTGAATGGCCATATCGATTTAGTGTGTTCAAGAAATTCAATTTTAGTCTGATATTTACATCCTGGATTAAATTGTTATATCATACCCCTGTAGCTTCAGTTTGTACTAATAATCAAAGATCTCCCTTTTTTCGTCTATCTCACGGTACTAGGCAAGGATGTCCTCTTAGTCCTTTATTATTTAATATTGCACTTGAACCTTTAGCAATTGCTATCCGAGACTCGCCCAACATTTTTGGTATTACCCGCGGAAATGAAATACATAAATTATCATTATATGCAGATGATTTGTTATTATATATCTCTAATCCGGAGAAATCAATTCCTGTTATTTTATCTTTGTTGGCTCAATTTAGTAATTTTTCTGGTTATAAATTGGACCTTAATAAGAGTGAATTATTTCCCCTAAATAAGCAGGTTTCTATTTATGGATGCTTACCATTTAAATTGGTTATTGACTCTTTTATATATTTAGGGGTTAAAATCACGAAAAAGCATAAAGATTTATTTAAAGCTATTTTTTTACCCTTAATTGACCAGATTAAACTTTTGTTTACTAAATGGTCACCAATGTCTTTGTCACTGTTCGGTCAGATCAATGCTATCAAGATGATTATTTTGCCTAAATTTTTAAATGTATTTCAATCGGTACCAATTTTAATTCCAAAATCTTTTTTTGATAATGTTGATTCAAAAATTTCCTGATATATATGGTAGAATAAAAACCCTAGGTTAGGTAAAAGGCATTTACAGAAATCTAAAAAAGACGGGGGGGGGGGTGGGGGTTAGTGCTCCCGAATTTTAGATTTTACAAGTGGGCAATTAACATTTGATACTTAAAATTTTGGTTACGGGACTTGGATGTAATTTCAAGCCCACATTGGGTAAATCTTGAATGTAATTCTTTACAAGGGTTTTCACTGGGTTCTATTTTAGGGACTTCGCTTCCTTCTATTCTTTCTAAATTATATAAACAAATGAATAACCCAATAGTTAAATAGATTCTACATATATGGTTTCAATTTCAAAAATTTTTTGGGTTGAACCAATTTATTTTATCATGTCCTATTATATCTACTTTCTTTTTTCAACCCTCCACTATGGATCAAGCTTATTTAGATTGGAAAAATCAAAGGTATAGTACGATTTTGTGATTTATTTTTGGATAATTGTTTTATGTCCTTTGAACAGTTATCTAATAAATATAATTTACCTAGATCTCACTTTTTTAGATATTTACAGGTTAGAAACTTTTTAATTACTGTTTCTCCTAATTTTCCGCATTTATATTCAATGGATATTTTGGAAAAAATTTTAGATTTAAATTTTCTTCAAAAAGGCGTTGTAGCAATTATTTATAATATAATTATGAATTTATGTCCTGATGTATCTAATAAAATTAAAACTGATTGGGAAAGAGAACTCAAGATTACTGTACCGATTGAAAAATGGAAAAAATTCTTCAATTAGTTAACTCATCCTCTATATGAGCTAAACATGCGTTGATACAGTTTAAAGTAGTGCACAGGACTCATATGTCCAAAGATAAATTATCTCGTTATTACTCTTATATAAATCCTATATGTGATAGATGTCGCTCCAAGATAGCTTCTTTAACTCGCATGCTTTGGTTACGTCCTTTGCTGAAAAAATATTTAGAAAGGTATTTTTGATATTATTTCAACGGTTTTAAATATAGACCTACAACCTCACCCAATTACTGCTACTTTTGGGTTACCAATGATAGAATCAAATCACTTAACACCTTCAGCTCGTCGGATGATTGCATTTCTTACTTTAATATCTAGAAGATCCATTTTGCTGAATTGGAAAGAGATTAACCCTCCCACCGCATTTCATTGGTTTTCTCAAACTATACTGTGTTTAAATTTGGAAAAAATTAGAAGTGTTGTTTTTGACCCCTCTATCAAATTCGAAAAGACTTAGAGGCCATTTATTCAACATTTTCATATGATGTAATTTGACCATTTCCAAACTTATTTTACTTCTTTGTAATGTTGGTTGAGAGGAACGGAGTCATCGACACTAAGGCTTTCTTTTTTCTCCTTGTTTACGATATTATAAAACAGCCCATGCCTTTTCTTTTAGTTTAGTTGATTAATTCTGTTTAGATTAGTTTTTTTGGGGGGGGGGGTTTCCTTTTTCATGATTTTTTTTGATATTTTTCTTTGTTTTATATTATTCATCCATATCCTATATGATTGGGAGTTTTATCATTTAAGTGTTATCTGTTAATTTTAATTATAACAATGTATTCCCAATAACTTTGTACTACTACCATGTTATGTTTGTTTCTATGAAATTAATAAAAAGATTGAAAAAGAAAGAAAGAAAAAGTTTCCTTTTAATTTATTTACTCATTTACTCTTATGGACCCCAAGTTCCATCCTCCTAGGTACTGGCACGTGCCCCCTCCTCTGATCTTCTGTTCTTCCTAATTGATTGTTGATCATAGACTCACTAATCAACGGAGTTTCTTCGATTTTTATTTAATTTTCCCACTATTTGCCAGTGTCCATTCAATCGTAAGAACCTCTATCAGGCTTGCAGATTACATCTCCCCTCAATTGTGATGCTTGTCTGAAACACCACTTGTTTGTACTCCCCCACCAAATCAATGCCCCCACACTACCCACCTCTAAATGATACTTTTGGCTATATCATGGACATAGAAACCTTTCTGCCTCCTTCAAGCACACTGTTGCCTCTTGTTCAACCCCCACCACTACCACCCTTTAGACATCATCCAGCAACCGAGTGGTCTTGGTTTCTGAGTTACTTGTGTTTTCCATTGTGCTATCTACATGGGAAAAAGGAACCATCATGTAAGGCCCTTTCAGCAATTTCTGTTGCCTACTTTTTGTCATTCTTATATGTTGGCATCAACAGTATAAAACTTTACTAAAACTCATAGCTGCTTTTACTCTTCAGACAGAAAGATCAAACTGAAGCACAAAATTCTCAAAGTGACAGTGATGAATTGTGGGTAGGTGACATGTTTTAATAATAACTTTTCTATTGATAACTAAATCTTACTTTCAACCAGAGGTCTTATATTTGTTTTTATAATCTAACAGAAAAACCTGACATTCAGCAAAAATCCTAATAGTTAATACTTGAAAAAAATCTAATGATGCAAAGTTCTCACAGTAACAACATTGTATTTTGTCTTTCAGTAGATAAAAACATTAAAATTGTTCAGTTGTTTTTTAGAGATGGGATAGTTGACAAAGCATATTTGGAAGGACAGGCTTTGGAGAGGTCGTTTTTTAGACTAGGAATAGAGGGAAGAAAGTAGGATGATGCCATGATTCAGACAGAATTGCAATTCTATTTAGCAAACATACCATCTTTTTATTAATTGACTCGGAAATTTGTTTCACCAGGATGAGAATGCACAAGAAGAACACATAAGGCGACGAATTACAATTAGAAGAGAAAACATAAGAAAAAGGGTATTGTATTTCGTATTTTGCCACTCTAAGAGGCTCGATTTCTTTACATCAAAGTCTTCATCTTTGTCTATCTCTCTCCCTAGACCTGTTTGCAGCTTCCTTATTTACCTGTTTTTCTATTCTCTCCAACGTAACGTGCTTAAGTGGGACTTGACTCTCTCAATTTCAACCACCAAATGACCTTGTCTAACTTTTCTTCAACATCATCACCCTGATTTACCTTCATGATCAGATAAAACCTTGCCATTTCAAAGGTATTTGTCACCTGCTGTTGGCAACTGCAATTACTTACTCATCACACTCCAAGGCTTCACTTTGGTATTTGATTCCAGTTGTATTTAAAAACTATGTATCTCTGGAAGAACATGATGTTATGCTGGCTCTCCTTCTAATTACCTTCCTTTATTCTCCTGCTTTTATTTGTTCCTTGTCAAATTCTGAAGCGAAAAAAATCCTAAGGTTTCAGAAACTACCCAAACTATCTTTTTCATTTTTTGTAAACTTTATTTTTATCTTGTACTTACTTACTTGGGCCCTTGCTTCCAGTGAAGCATAGGCCCTCCAATCTCCATCATCCTCTGAAATTGATGTTATGGATGGAGTTCGTCATTGCTTCTGCAATCCACTGTATCCACTGTACAGGGGATTGGCCTATACAGCTTCGCCAAGCCCTGTTGGCCCGGCCTTACCCGTTTCCACCTCACATGATGGGGATGTAAGTTTGGACTTTGAGTGGCTTTTATCCTTGTAGCTTAACCTGAAAAGAATTTGTAGATTTCTTTTTGGTTCATGGAAAACTGTCAGCTCAGTCATATCTTAGACCATAAAACATAGGAGCAGAATTAGGTCATTTAACCCATCAAGTCTGCTCCGCCATTCAATCATGGCTGATCCCTTTTTCCTCTCCTCAGCCCCACTCCCCAGCCCTCTCCCCATTATCTTTGATGCCATTTTCAATCAAGAACTGATGAAGCTCTGCCTTAAATACACCCAACGAACTAGCCCCCCGCGGTTGCCTGTGGTAATAAATTCCAAAATTCACCACTCTCTGGCTAAAGAAATTTCTCCACATCTCTGTTTTAAATGGACACCTTCTATCCTGTATCCGTCTTGTCCTAGACTTCTCCACCATGGGAAACATACTTTCCACATCTACTCTGCCTTGGCCTTTCAACAACGAGATACCCCACCCATCCTTCTAAATGCCAGCAAGTACAGATCCAGACACATCAAACCTTCCTTGTATGATAACCCTTTCATTCCCGAAATCATCCTTCTGAACCTCCTCTGAGCCCTCTCCAAAACCAGCACATCTTTTGTTAGATGGGAAGCCCAAAACTGTTCATAATTCTCAAGGTAAGGCCTCACCAGTGCCTTATAAAACCTCAACAACACATCCCTGCTCTTGTACTCTAGACCTCTTGATATGAATACTAACATTGCATTTTCCTTCCTCATCACCAACTCTACCTGCAAGTTAACCTTTGGTGTGTTCTGCACAAGGGCTCACAAGTCCCTTTGCATCTCAGATTTTTGGATTTTCTCATCATTTAGAAAATAGTCTGCACATTTATTTCTACTAGTAGAGTGCATGATCATGCATTTTCCAACATTGTATTTCATTTATTATTCTCTTGCCAATCTTCCTAATCTGTCTAAGTCCTTCTGCAGCCTACCTGTTTCCTCAGCACTACCTACCCTTCCATGAAACTTGGCACAAAACCATCCGTTCGATAATCTAAATCATTGATATATAGCATAAAAAATTTCCACTTGCTGCATCCTACCAATCAGCCAATGCTCCAACCATGCTGGTAACTTTCCTGTAATACCATGGGTTCTTAACTTGGTAAGCTGCCTCATGTGTGGCACCTTGTCAAAGGCCTTCTGAAAGTCTAAATATATAACATCCACTGCACCCCCTTTATCTATCCTATGTGTAATCTCCTCAAAGAATTCCAACAGGTTTGTCAGGCAAGATTTTCCCTTAAGGAAACCATGCTGACTTTGTCCTATATTGTCCTCTGTCACCAAGTACTCCATAATCTTATCCTTAACAATTGATTCCAACATCTTCCTAACCACTAGGTCAGGCTAACTGGTCTATAATTTCCTTTCTGCTGCCTTCCTCCCTTCTTAAAGAGTGAAGTGACATTTGCAGTTTTCCAGTCCTCTGGCATCATGCCAGAGTTCAATGATTTTTGAAAGATCATTACTAATGTCTCTACAATCTCTACCACTACTCTTTCAGAACCCTAGGGTGCAGTTCACCCGGCCTGGGTGACTTATGTACCCTTAGGTCTTTCAGCTTTTTGAGCACCTTCTCCCTTGTAACAGTAACTGCACTCACTTCTCTTCCCTCACATCCTTCAACATCTCGTACATTGCTAGTATCCTCCACAGTGAAGACTGATGCAAAATACTCATTGAGTTAATTTGCCATCTCCTTGGGCCCCATTATTATTTCTCTGGCCTCATTTTCTAGCGGTCCTATATCCACTCTCATCTCTCTTTTATTTTTTGAAAAAGTTTTTACTATCCGCTTTGATATTGTTTGGTAGCTTGCATTCATATTTCAGTTTTTCCCTCCTAATGAGTCTCTTAGTTGTTCTCTGTAGGGTTTTAAAAGCTTCCCAATCCTCTGTCTTCCCACTAATTTTTGCTTTGTTTTTATGCTCTCTCTTCTGCTTTTACATTAGATTGGACTTCCCTTGTCAGCCACGGTTGTACTGTTTTGCCATTTGAGCATTTCTTCATTTTTGGAATACATCCTTCATCCACCTTAATCATATATCTTTCCTTTCCTTCTGCTTATCAATGGTCCCTCTACTCAGGCTGTGTGCCCTTGATAGCTTCCACCAACTAGTTCATTTAGTGTTCCTTACTAATTATTAATTTCAAATTCCCTGCAACTTCTATACGCTGTGTCATTGCTTACCACCCACATCCTTGTAATCAATTTTCCCCATGTCATCAGAAATTTATTTTTAATTCTGGCCAGCATTTATTGATCTTCAGCAGGTAAATTATCTCCAATGTTAATCCATCAAACAACAAAATGATTATGTGTCGTTACATTAGTTTATGGTTGCGTGCTGTGCACAAATGTTATGTACTATATTTCCTACAAAGCAATAATGACAACAGATGAACAGAATTTAATTGGCTCGAAGGCACTTTGTATATCTTCTCACTTTTATGATCTATCTAATATTGTCTTCAGCTTCCCATTACATCCCTTTACAACACACTGTTTAATGACTAATATTTTAAGCAAAGTTTATTAGAGTACGTGTAATTGAACACATATAGACCATTTATCATTTAAGTATGTTTTCTTTTTAGCTTGCAGAAGGGTCTGAATATTCATTGCTACTTGACCAAATCGGGGATGACGGCAGTTCCAAGACAGAGGAACGTATGTTTACACTTAGACCATTCACAATAAGACAACAAATATGTATATCAACACAAAATGCAGCAATTTGTTTAATAATTATAAACAATGACATTTACAACATGCTACTCTGTTCTAGCAGGGTATACCTATAGGATGGGTATATGAGTCATTAAAATGCTTCTGAATATTGGTGTGCTACCATCCAAAAATAAGTCGATGAAAAGAACCAAAACAATTACTAAGGCTGTCCTGTGGTGCAAATTGACATCATAACTTCCATTGCCCTAACAATGCCATCCGTCAACAATTATGTAAACAATAAAACATTTGAATAAAACTCAGTGACATCAACATAAAAGGTGATCAAGCACATTACAAGCCATAGTGACTTTGAAGTAATTTTCAATTCCCAACCCATTTGATGTGAAGATATGTTAGTTGCGTATAGAAAGTTCATGCCCATTACCTGAAGAATGAGTAACATATATCTAATACAATTCTATACTTACCTAAAGAACATGAATATCACTGAACCTCCTACCATCTATTTCAAGAGACCCATTCTTAGAAACCATTCAACAATTAAACATACGGTTGTTGCATTTCCTAGAATTAAAATAACCAGTTTTAGTCTTTCATGGTAACTAGGGGTAACTTCTGTAGTCTTCAGCTGAAGAAAATGTGCCTTTAGGCATATTTTTTCTGAGCAGATAGATTTGTTTGTAACTAGCTCTCATAAAAGTTATAACGCACCAACATTGTTGCATCTCTTTTGCTCCTTTAATATCCAAGGCATGCTATCTGAACATAATAAATTTTCATACAAAAGGAGATATTAGGCAAAATGCCAAAAATATTTGTGTTAAAGGAGGAAAGAGATAGGTTATAGGTCTAACAAGAGAATTCCAGAGCTTAGGGTATTGGCTGCTGAAAGTGAGCAGCGCTGTAAACAATTAAGTTTGGAAATAACCAAGCTTGCAAGATTGTAGACACACATTTATGTCAGAGTCCATCGAGAAAGTGATCATAGTTACTTGTCGAGACTTATGGCCAATATACCAAATAATAGACAATGGCGTTTTAATTCGCTGTTGCTTCAGGACTCGGACTTTGTTAATTTTATGAATGAACAGATTGAGCTTTTTTTTACAATTAACCATACAGAAGATATTTCGGTTAACACTCTTTGGGACACTTTTAAAGCCTATATTCGGGGTCAGATTATTTCGTATTCTGTTGCTTTGAGGAAGAAACAGAAGCAGGAGGAGATGGCAATTGTGGACAAGATTAGAGACTACATTCAAAGCATTTCCTTTACTTAATTACTTTGTGAAAACACATTCACCAGAGAGACAGTATGCTTCAAGAAGGATCAACAGCTTCTGCAGCCCATTTAAGCATGATAATTAAATATTGGTGTTATTAATGACAGCCAAAAATGAATAAATAAAATAGACCAGGCAGAGATGTTTGGAATAATCAATCTCAAAACAACATGAGGTTTTCAGCAGAGGGTGATCTGAGACAGGAGTGGAATTAGGTAATATTAATCATTCTGAAATCAATAGTTGCATTTCTTAGAACTGTGATCCAAGTCTCATCTCGGAGTTAAAAAAAGTTATTGGTTGCAAATGTTCCAGCTTGGTCAGACAGGTACAAGGAAGAGGGTTGCTGTCAGCACAAGAGAAGAGTCAATGAGCAGATTGTTGATTGTGGTTGCAATTTCTGACCATTCAGAACAGAATGTCAATCATTCTGGCAGTAGAATGGACGTGAATGGTAGTGGTGAGATATAGCATAGTTGTATGTCATCAGCTTACATACGGAAACAAGTGGAGTGTTCCTGGTTGATGTTGCAAAAAATAGTTAGTAGATGAGATATAGAATGGTTTCGATTATAGATCCTTGTGGGATGCTCGAAGGAAAAGAACATGTGAAGAGAATGTGTGGTGGATGGCTCTTTATGAATGAAACCAGGTGATTGTGACCTCATCTTGGCAGACAAGTGTGGAAGGGCATCAAAGGAAGGTAATAAGTTCAGATGGTTCAAAAGAAGTAGGAAGATTAAGAAGAAAGGGAAATTAGTTAACTCGTAATAATTATAATGTTTCATAATCATAATGTTCACTGATCAGTTTTATATTTATAGCTGTTTCTGTTGATAGTTGAAGATGGCTCTTGAGAATTCTGATATTTTACTCTTATTACAGTTAATTATTCACTTTTCTTCCAATAAACATTTGGCTGCATGATTATAACATTTATTATCTTTACCTGAGTAATTGCCCTTTTGGCCTGAGAACTATTTCCTTCACTGGAAAAAAATAGTTAAGCCTGATAAGTGTATGCATACAACTCTTCAAACAATTTAAAATTTGTCATATTTTAAGTTTTAGGGCATAAGTGACTTTCTCTTTTAACAGCTTGTTTCGACTTTTTGTTTCAGGTATCATTGCTCTATTCCACTGAATTAAACCCTTGGTAAAAAAAAGTACTTCTCCTAAAGATCATATCTAATAATACATTTTCAGTTTTGGTTTAGTTAAACCAAATCAAATCTAATACTGTAGTTAAGAACCAAGGAACTTATAAAACATCTATTGAGATTGAGACCAGGAACTTCAGGTATCAATTGGTCCTCTGATATATAAATATCTCCCAAGACAACAGAGAACTAAATAAAAATGTGAATTCATTTATCATAAAGAAAAGTTTTGCAGCTTTACTTTCCTCAATTTATTCCCAAGTATTTTTAATTCCAGCCACATTTTGGAACTTGTATTATTTCAGAACATTGTTGACAATGCAAGGAAACATTTTCCTGTGGAGGAAGAAGAAATGAGATGAACCATATTTTGTATTAACTCTTAATGTTTTTGAACAATCAATAGAACTTCTATAATTTTTCAAGAATGCAGGAAGTTCTGTGTGGGTTTTCAAGTTTTCATGATTTTAACCTATAGTGAGTATGCTATAAATATTGTTTGATATGTATTCAGTATTATATTAAAACAATTACTTTGGGTAGTTAGAGTAAATCATATTAACTTTACAACATATAACTTGGTGAGCATTTTGCCTCTATGAACTAATTCTATTTTAGGTGAAAGACAACTGACTAATACGATACGAAGAAGAGTTAGGAATAAACTGAAAATTCTAAAGGTGAGAATACTATCATTAACATATCCGTTAAAGATACTCACATTCTTGCTATTTATAAAAATGTTGTTCAATGAAAAACTTATGAGGCATTTCTTTCCTTAGCTGGAATTGCAAGTTCATTTGTACATAATTTACTTGTTTCTTCACAGCATCTGCAGCAGATAAAAGATGATGAACTAATCACAAAGTTTGATAAGGCATTAGTAAGTAAATATTTACATATAATTATTTATTTAAGCAATTATATAAAGTTTAACATGGAGCTTCTCAGAAAATGACTTAAAATTGCTCATGTGATGAATTAAACCAACAAAAAAAATGAAATATTGGTTTGCTGTATAACCAACCTTGGGCAAATATTGATTAATTCAGAATTGAAGATGACTTTTCTAATCTTTATAGGCCAGTTGCTCACAGGAAAACTAATAATTCATCAGGGAGTTTATGCAATGTCAGATTTAGGTGTTAAAGGTTGCTTTGTGGTATTTGCCCATCACTAGTATTACAAAATAGAAATAGAATTCTCTGTTCTTTTAAAAATTATCCCAATGATGGCCTGCAGAGGGAGGTAAATACAAATTTCATGGGCTATAAACAGAGCAAACACCTATAAATTGTAAGTAAAGTAACACTTCAGGAGAAACATGATTAATACTTTTAGGTCAATGACCTTTGATCAATGTACCTTCACAATATTTCTGTTAAAATTTTATTGCACATTGATAGAATTTTTAACACTTAAGCGTCACTGGAGCATGGAGAGAAGCATAGCATGGTCGCAAGTTGAGAAAAAAAAAACATTTTTAACTTGACTTACTCATACTTTTTGTAAGACAGAAAGATTATGGCATGGACATGAACATGTCATTCTGAAGTATAATATACACTGTTTGCTCATTCATGGCAATAACAGTGTGTTTCAGGCCATCACCACAAAAAACTGCTGTAAAAACTTTCATGTTCTTGGCAATGCACATTTATATCTTTCCTTCTGTTTTCATCCCAATAACCTACTATATATTCATGCAGTTAGTGCATTACCCACATGATCAATTTTTCATAGTGACCTCTTCATTAAATAGACTCTAACTTAGCATTGTGCAGGAATAATATCAAAAACATACAGAAAATTCTTTCCTTCATTTCAACAGAGTTCTTAAAATCTTGGTATTTGTCAAGTGATTTGTTGTACTCACCTGCTTAAATATAATATATGTTTCCCTCTTCTTTACTAGAGTCTCGATATCTCTTGTGAGCTGAGGTTCTCCGAACTTGGTGTGTCTCTCCTTCACCTAGGAACATACTACCCTTGACTCTTGATATTGCCTTCTTAAAAGCCTCCCACTTGCCAACTATTCCTTTGCCTTTAAATAGAGTCACCCAGTTGATCCCAGCTAGATCCTGCCTAATACCCTCTAAGTAGTCTTTTTTATGATTGTTTCTAAACTCTAACCCTTCTGAAGTAATAGACTATATGTCAGTTAACTTCCTAACCACATGCTGCATCTGTCTGCTAACTTTATGTAGTTTGTGCACAGGACCCCTCTATATTTTGTTCATTTGTGATCTTTCTCTGCTTTTAGTCCTATTAGTTAATTCAATATGTGGTCCCTCATGATGTTACAAGTTCTTCCAAACTGCTTAAAAATAGCCATCAGAATCTGTGGGATATTTGTAGTTGCCTCCATCATAAAGACTGATGCAAAAGTATTGATTTAATCTACATTGTCTTATTTCTTGTTATAAATTTACCAGTCTGGCTCTCTGTGGTTCCAACAGAGTTACCAGGCTACCCCCTTCCTCAGTATGCAAGCCTTTAAGGTTAGTTTTGACATTACTTGCCAGTTTTCTCTCATCAATGTTCTCCCTCTTTATTAGCTTTTTTTTGGTCACTGCTACTGGTTCTTGTAAAATTCCCAGTTGTCTGGTCTACCACTAGCCTCTGCCAATTCTCTACTTCTCCTTCTGTTCAAGTTGGAAATTATTTTACCATTCAAATCTCTACATGTAGGTCCTCCAGCTTTTTAAACTATTTGTGTTTGCTGGGTTTCTTCAACTATTTTTAGTTCTGATAAAGGTTGCAGACTTGAAATGTTTTTTCTTCCCCCTATGTTGCCTTGACCTGCTCAGTATTCACAGTAATTTTTGATTTGTTTTAATCTTCCATCTCTTTCCTGTCCAGTTAGCTTTGACATGGCCCTCCCATTACAAATAGAGATAATGCTGACTCCTGAATCTTTGTCGTTTATTTCCCTTTCTCCCTTCTATCAGTCTTTGTTTTCCTTATCCTCCTAATTGCCATTGCTTGTCAATTTAATTTCATCCATTGACCCTGTGCAATGCCCAACATGACCCTCGACTTGCTTCACCTAAAGAACTTTGGAAGGAACAGAAATATAGCTTCATGTTCAAAGTTCAAAGTAAATTTACTATCAGAGTACATATTTGTTACCATATATATCCTGAGATTCATTTTCTTGCAAGCATTTACTGGGAAAAAGTGAAATACAATAAAATAAAAAGAAATATACTGTATTTCATTTGCCACTTCTTTGCCCATTCCCCTAAACTATCTAAGTCTCTCTGCAGGCTCTCTGTTTCCTCAACATTACCTGCTCCTCCACCTATCTTTGTATTTTCAGCAAAGTTAGCCACAAATCCATTCATACCATAGTCCAAATCATTGACGTACCTCGTAAACAGCAGCAGTCCCAACACCGACCCCTGTGGAACTCCACTGGTAACTGGCAGCCAGCCAGAATAGGCTCCTTTTATTCTCTGTTTTCTGCCGACCAGCCAATACTCCATCCATGCCGGTAACTTCCCTGTAATTCCATGGGCTCTTATCTTGCTAAGCAGCCTCGTGTGGCGCCTTGTCAAAGGCCTTCTGAAAATCCAAGTACACCGCGTCTACTGCATCTCCTTTGTCTACCCTGCTTATAATTTCCTCAAAGAATTGCAGTAGTTTTGTCAGGCAGGATTTTCCTTTCAGGAAACCATGTTGGCTTTGGCCTATCTTGTCATGTGCCTCCAGGTACTCCATAATCTCATCCCAATAATCGATTCCAACAACTTCCTAACCACTGATGTCAGGCTAACAGGTCTATAGTTTCCTTTCTGCTGCCTCCCATCCTTCATAAATAGTGGAGTAACACTTTCAATTTTCCAGTCGTCCGGTACAATGCCAGAATCTATCGATGCTTGAAAGATCATCATTAATGCCTCTGCAATCTCTCCAGCTACTTCCTTGAGAACCCGAGGGGCCATTCTTAAGACTATTAAGCTTCCTCAGCACCTTCTCAGTCATAATTTTCACTGCACAAACTTCACTTCCCTGACACTCTTGAATGCCCGATATACTGCAGACATCTTCCATTGTGAAGACTGATGCAAAATACGCATTCAGTTCCTCTGCCAATCTCTGCATCTCTTATTACAATATCTCCAGCGTCATTTTGTATTGGTCCTATATCTACCCTTGACTCTCTTTTACCCTTCATATACATATTCATATTCCTTTATCCAAAATTCTGAAATCCAAAAAGCTCTGAAAACCAAAGCTTTTTCGCTAACAGCTGACGTCACTCAGGTGTGACATGGCAGCACTAGCTGAGGCCGCCAGACGTCAGTTGTGACTCAGCGCTCGTACTGGTTACACGTGCATTTGCTGTTCGCTGATATTTTGTTTTCACTGTTGACTTTGTATTTAATTTCACTGTGAAAATGTCAAAAAGAGCTGCAGATACCCCTATGGGTAACAATGAGAAAAAGAGAAGGAATCTTTTCTATCAATAACGCAGAAAGTGGAGTTATTGCAGAAGCTTGATTGTGGTGTGTCTGTGCGGTGTCTTACTGAAGAAAATAGTGTCGGAGCTACCTCTGTATATGATTCAAATAAACAGAAAGATAAGTTACTGAAATTTTATAGCGACAGTGACAGTGACGTTCTACATTTATTCCAATAAGTCATTTACCATGTGTTTGATTCGATTGGTTTGAAGCTGTATATTTTTATGTTTTATTGAATATTTTTGTTGGAAATAAAATTTTTTCTTGTCATTATTCCCTAAACAATAGAGTATAACAACTATTTACATAACATTTACATTGTATTAGGTATTATAAGTAATCTAGAGATGGTAAGTATAGGGGAGGATGTGCGTAGGTGTGGTGCGCTGCTGGGTCCTAAAGTCCACCACATTGAAGCAGGTTAAATAAGGGACTTGAACATACGTGTTTTTTGGTATCGGGGGGGGGTGGGGGTGGGGGGGGAACTGAAATCCGAAAAATTCTGAATTCCGAAATGTAACTGACCCCAAGGATTTCAGATAAGGGATTGTGGACCTGTACTTAAAAAAGCTTTTAGTATCTTCTTTGATGTTAGTCACCAGTTTCCTTTCATAATTCATCTTTTCCTTCCTAATGACCTTCTTAGTTTCCTTCTGCAAGTTTTTAAAAGCTTTCCAATCCTTTATCTTCCCACTAGCTCTGGTTTCCTTGTATTTCCTCTCTTTTGCTTTCACGTGTGCAGAAATTTTCCAGGGTACTGATTTTTGGAGAGTACAAAATGCCATCATTTGTTTATTAGTACTGACAAATGAGCTTCAAGACATATCCAGTATGTTGATTTTGCTAAGACATAATAATCACGACAGATTGGATGCTTTTATTTGCAATTATTGTTTTTGGATTCCCATGCAAGTTCCATTTTCACTTTTATGCATTGTGAGGTTATCACTCTGTAAATTTACTCTGGTGGAGGGAAGTACTGTTTCTCCATTAGCTTGTAGGGTAGAATAAGAGCATAACAGATCTGTATTGTCTGTTTCCATCATGAATGTGTATTTGTGTATTTAGAAATCCTGTATGTATTTCTCCATATTTTCAATTGATTTGTGGGACTAAAAATATATTGTGTTCGATTTTTCCTTTTAATTATTTCTCCCTATCTCCAATTTATTCTAGAACATTTATGAGATTTTTTTAAATTGAAGAATGATGGTGAATCTAAATTTGAGAAAAATCTATAGTAATTACAAAATGCAATTATGGTTTTACATATTATTGGTTTTCATTTATATCAAATTTCAGACTATAGAGAGGGATGAAGGAAATCAGTTTTTTACTTCTGCTTTGGATGAGTCACCTGATTCACTGATGCAAGAACATAAAAAAACACCTCTGCGAGATTTACCCTTTGAATTTCATCTCACTGGATTGGAGGTAACTAGAAGTTAACAAGAAAACAAAAGGTGAAAACGTAGGCTTTAATATTGAACACTGGAATGATTTAGTGTGAGGAAATGGGATGAGAAAAGATGCAGTCAGGACTAATGGGGCTTATCAGATCTTCTGATGAAATATTGATTTTTTCTGATTTTATGATATTTCAGTGTCTGTATTCATTAACATTTTCTCCTGAGGTCGATTAAATACTTTATCAGTGATGCAGAAAATTATTTGGGACAGTGCTTGATGTGGATATATAGGTAGGATATTTGCACAATTTTGTTTCATAGGTCAGGGATGTGATTCACCATCACACCTGATGCAAGGGTAATAGGCCAGTGCAGAACGAAGTACTTCAGGAGATCTCTTGAGAAATATGCTTGAAGCTTTTTCAAATGGTGACTCAAGTTTGACCTTCTAATGTTATAATAGATTTTTTTTTTGAGTTTGTGGTATCTCAGTGCCAATATTCATTAAAGTTTTGCTCCTGGAACCAATGATGTAAAGTTATTTTAATTGTACCAGCTATACATATGGAATATTGTCAGCAGTCTTAGGTGACTTGTTACTTGATACATTACCCTAAAATAACTCTTTGTTCTTTTGCAACACACACAATATTCTGGAGGAACTCAACAGGTCAGACAGCATCTATGGAAAAGAGTAAACGTCGATGTTTCGGGCTGAGACCCTTCCTCAGGATTGAGAAAGAAGGGGGAAGATGCCTGAATTAAAAAGTGTCATCATAATGCTTCACTTAAAAAAACACACGTTTTGATTGTGTGACACTGAAAAAAGCATTATGTGTTAAATAGCTTGTCTGATATCAGTCACTTCTATTAAACCTCACAGCAAGTTTCAATATGTGTCCCTTTCTTCTTTTTACCTTTCTATTTCTTCTCCCTCCAATTCCCATTGCTATTCTGATAATCCAACATTTTTAATGAACTTTTTTGGATGTTATACGGAATTATAATACATTTCCCAGTGAACCAATTAACCAAAAAAGTAAGTGCAGAAAATGGATCCCTGGTCAGTTTAAAGAGAATGTGGGAACTGGCAGCCCAGTGAGTTGGAGGGAACACAGAAATGGGTCCCATGGCAATCAGGAGGGAGTATGGGGACTGAGACTTTGGTGAGGTAGAAGAAAGTATGGGAACAAGGTCCATGGTGAGTTGAAAGGGAGTGCAGGAACCAGATCCCCAGTAGATCAGGTGGGAACTAGTGCTCTGGTAAGTGGGAACGGAGTGCAAAAACTGAGACTGATTTTACAGTATAAATAAATAGGGATATTTTCTGCACTAAAGGGCAAAGTAAAATTTATCTAATTGTACCTTGGCTAAAGAAGTAAATGCTTTGAGTTACTTAAAGGTCCATTGCTGTTTCAGTGAGGGATAGCCCCATCATCTGTATTTGTAGGTTATGGAGTAAGAAGATCAGAAGACCCCAAATAGACATTTGAATTTTCTATGCCCTGTTAGTATCTGCTTTTCTCTTCTAGCCATACTGTATATGCAATTGTGTCTAGGTATATGCAGAGACATTGTTTATGGAGACCAAGAGTATGAACAAAGGAAGCTTTATGATCAGAATAAATGTTATTTTGTCAGAGCTAGTATCCAGAATAATCCTTTATGCCCTTTGCTCTGGAACAGGGGTTTCCAACCCTTTTTATGTCATGGATAAATATCATTAAGCAAGAGGTCTATGAGCCCCAGGTTGGGGAACCTCAGCTCCAGAATAATATTTTCAATAATGAATATCATTTAACACAATATAGACCTGACTTGACATGCATGACAATGCCAACTGTTTCACTTTTATTCAACAATAACACACATCCAAATCAAAAGTCAAATACTGTGGCTGCTGTCAGTGTATTATCTAATCTAATCGAATCTATTAATAAATACTGTCAATATATGAGAAGCATCAGGGGTCGTCAGTGGTGGGTAAACAATGTTAATGACCTTTCACCAGAATTGGAAGAAGCCCATTTAACATGTCTTAGCAATTGCTGAGGTAGGTATGTATGACAGGTTTAAAATCAAATAGAAAGTTTATGATAGGGTGAAGGACTATCATAAGTTTGGTGAGTTAGAAATAAGTGTGGGAACAAGTCCTTGGTGAGTTGAAAGGGTGCACAGGAACCATGTCCCTGGTGGTTCAGAAGTGAGGGTGAAAACCAGTACTCCAGTTAATGGGAAAGGAGTACAAAAGCCAAGACTGCTGAGTGAAAGGTTTGCAGAAGCTCGTTCGAGAGTTATCGAGCCCTAGAGCAGCAACAGGCCCTTTGGCTCATCTAATCCATGCCATTCTACATAGTCCCATCGACTCGCACCTGGACTATAGTCCTCGGTACCCAATAGGAATTGGAGGGAAGTGGTTAATTTATGAAGGGATAATGGTCCAAATTGAATTCAAGGAAGACTAAAGTAGTCAGTTAGGGACATCAAACTTTGAAGGAGAGGCACTGTGGTGAATTTAGGAAAAGAAGTTTGGAATAGAGCAAGTAAGTAATTTACATCCAGACCTTTGCATCAGAAAATATGTACAGAGGCAACCCCCATATTCTGTTCATCTGGGTAATAGAAATTCACCCTCATAGAATTCACAAATTACTATGCAAAAGTTTGACGTACAGAACAAATTTTGCTCTCTAGAATTTATGTTGAAACAGTAAATAAATAAATAAAATTATTTATTTCTACTCATTTTTCTTAAGCATACACACATGACACAGTTCTGCATTATAGAAAATTGTAAGTTGGATCCTCTTCTAAGAACGTACTGCCCTCATAATGTAAGGGTCACATGTATAGCTGCAGTAAAACCGCTGTCATTATCACCCATGCATTAATACAGAGATTGTATTTATTATTTATTTAGAGATACAGTGTGGGACAGGCCCTTCTGGCCCAATGAGTTGCATTGCCTAGCAACACACCTATTTAACCTTAGCCTAATCACTGGACAATTTACAAGACCAATTAGCCTACTAATTGGTATGTCTTTGGACTGTTGGAGGAACCTGGAGCACTCAGAGGAAACTCATGCATTTACAGGGTGTTTGCACAAACTTCTCTTTTATTCCAGTGTCTCTTCCCCAGGGCACCACTGCTCAATACAAGAGGACATGGCTTTAAGGTAAGGGGTGGGAAGTTCAAGGGGGATATTAGAGGAAGGTTTTTTACTCAGAGAGTGGTTGGTGCATGGAATGCACTGCCTGAGTCAGTGGTGGAGGCAGATACACTAGTGAAGTTTAAGAGACTACTAGACAGGTATATGGAGGAATTTAAGGTGGGGGGTTATATGGGAGGCAGGGTTTGAGGGTCGGCACAACATTGTGGGCTGAAGGGCCTGTAATGTGCTGTACTATTCTAGGTTCTATGTTCTCACCGTGGACAATAGAATTGAACTCTGAACTCAGACCTCTGACGCCCCAAAGCCATAATAGCGTTGCACTAAGGGCATAATATAAAATTGAACTAGTTATTAGTTAGGGCTAAAAGATTGTGAAGTGTCTAATCAAAGGCTGTGTTCCTCAAGCTTATGTTGAGCAACATTCATCCTCTGCAAATGCATCAACTTGCATCTGGAACAGAGGTCTGAATAGAAATTATTTATCAAGTGCCGTCTCTATTCTTGCTGTCCTCTACACTGGTCTATCGGTCTATTTATGCACCTGGCAGTTTAGTCAATTTTCATTAATTTTAGCCAATATGGCTTAAAAGACATGAAAAAACTAAGGCTATTGCAGCGCCAGCAACCCTAGTTCATTTACTATCGCTGTACGTAAGGAGTTTATACGTTCTCCCCATGTCAGCATGGGTTTTCTCCCAGTGCTAGGTTTCCTTCAATATTCGAAAGGTGTATGGGTTAGTTGGTTAATTGGTCACAGAAGAGTAATTGGGCACCGCAGGCTCGTTGGGCCCAAAGAGCTTGTTACCATGCTGTATCTCTAAATAAAATAAATAAAAATAAAATTTATGTAGAAGGATAAAAGTACAAACGAGGAGATCACTTCCTTACTCGTTTTGGATTTCCAGCACTCTTTGCCTAAAGAATTTGCCACTTATTAAAATAAAGCAACAGATGTAAGGAAGCTGACTTGAATGAAGTCCATCTTAGTTGGGGATGTAAAACAAACTCTAAGACTCTATGAAAGCTAGTGTACAGGCAAATATTTTCAGTGGGTGCTCTGAGCAGTATCTGTTGAAGAAAGATATTATGGACAAGAATTCAGGTGGAAAGTAAAATCTGGTAACCATGAGAATAAAGAGATTGTGAAGAAAGAATAGTTATGCAAAAAAATATGGGTTCAATGGATAAAGGTCTCCATCACTGGAGATCTTACTTCCTGCTTTGTGCATATATTTGAAGAGAAAACACGAATAAACTCACTAAAAATGTGAGTGCAATGCGATCATTCTAATTATTTTCAGCACATCCCATTTCCTTTGAACTTAGATGGTGACTGTAGATGAAGAACAACTCCATTCTCTTCAGGAGTTTATCTGAATTGTACAAATATTTATGTCTGAACTGAATATATTACAAATTGCATTAAATTCTTTATATTATATTTCTTTTATCCAGTTTATTATTAAGTTGATCAAGTTTTAGCAATAGGAGCATATTTTAATTGACCCAGATTTTAAAAAAATGGTTTTACTTAGGAAGCTCATTCATGTACTGTCTGTTCTATTTTAGAAAGAATCAGAGAATGAAAGTGAACTTAGCAGTACTATATCAGAAGAAAAGGCCAAATTTGACTTTTATATAAGTGAACAGATAATTGAAAGGTTTCCTGCTGAATATGAGAGTGAAAAATTATGGAAGGAAAAGAATAAAAGTATTTTCATCCCTAGTATGTCACAAGGTATCAAACAAAGATTGTTTAAAATTTATACAGTATAGTTGTGCTTTTCATACAATCATTTATCATGAGAAATAATTATCAGTGTTCATCAAATAAATCTTCTTTGAAAAATTGACAGAGACAACATTAAATTATTATTTTCTTTAGTTGCTCTAAGTAGTAAGCTTCCAAGAAACCTTGCACCTCGCATCTTGAAAGATGAAGGCTTTTATGTCAGTCTGAAACCAAAAGTTTTGAAAAAAAATATTAACAGAATGGAGAATCGCTTTGTTCTGCAAAAAGAGGTAACTTGATAAACATGTCTTCGTTATCTATTTCTGTAGCGAGGACTCGGGTGAGTCAGTGAAATACGACAAGCTAAACTGCAAATTCTTCCCAGGAGCAAGGAAAATAAGTTGTTATACAATTCACTGTAATATGGTTGGACAACAATTTGTAGCTAATTAGGAGATAAAATTCAGAAAATATAGAGGTAATCTGTTCATTACTTGAGCCAGTTCGCTCATTCACTCAGTTCAAGGTTGATTTCTACTTCAGTTTCATTTGCCCATTTTTATCTCTTTATCATATGCTATAACCTTTTAATCTCTGACCGGAGAATTTCAATTGACTGAGCAATATTGGGAGTAACAAAATATCTGCTGGAGGAATATAGCAGGTCAGTGGGAGGAAATATATGTTCAGTGTTTTGGATCAAAACCTTGTATCAAGACTGAGAGTACAGAGGTGAGATAGCCAACTCTCTTTAGGAGAAAGGACGTGCAAGAAAGAGTTCAGAGACATTTGGTAGACTGAGGAAGAGTGAAAAATGACAGGCAGATTTTGTGGGTGAAGTTTGAAGACTGTGGTAGGTGAATGATAGATGGAGACATAAAGAGCGGAACAAAAGGAACTGAGGGGGAAAGATGGGGGAGGGGAGTGTGAAGATGGGAGACAGCTGCTGGAGCAAGATAAGCTGGAATACAAAGCTCTGGAAATGGAGAAGTAAGGAGGCGAGAATGAGAACCCTTAGAGGAGAAGGGAGAGGTGACAGTTGGAACTGGATGGGGGTGTTGGGTGTGGGTATCCTCTGTGTTTATGGAGGGAAGGGGGACTATCCCTAATATGAGGCTTATAAGTGAACAGGTTCTAAATTTCTAATATTCCCTAAATGAAAATCTACTTAATATTTCACTCTAAATAACCTAGCTAATTTTAAAATGATCCCACTCTCATTGTACTCCCTCATTGGGGGAAATAGTTTCTCTTTATCTATTCTAATCATTCTGCGTGCCTCATTTGGATTACCTCAAAATCATCTTACCTCAAGCGATAGATAACCTGTCCAAGTGATAAGTGGTTTAACCTCATAGTTGATAACTGTGTAGGGCTTCAATGCCATCACCTCCTACAATGCAAAACCAAGCAACATAAATGACAAGGTTTCACTCCCAAATGAGCTCAATGCCTTTTATGCTCATTTTGACTGACAGAACATGGAATCACCTTCATGAACCCCACAACGCCCAAGAACCTTGTGATTTCAGTTTCTGAAGCTAACGTGAAGCATTCTTCAGGAGGATGAATCCACAGAAAGCATCTGGCCTAGATGGTGTACCTGGCTGGAGACCTGTGTTAATCAATAGGCTGGAGTGTTTACAGATATCTTCAACCTCTCACTTTGGCAGATTGAAGTACCCATTTGCTTTAAGTAGTCTTCAATCATACTGGTGCCCAAGAACACGGTAACCTGACTGTTGTCCAGTATCACTTACATCCACTATGAGGTTGGTCTGGAGCATATCAACTGTCTGAGAGATTACCTGGCTCTGCTCTAATTTGCCTACCACCACAACAGGTCAACAGCAGATGCCATTTCATTAACTCTTCACTCTCTCTGGAACAACTGGGCAATGAAGATGCATACATCAGGGTCCTCTTCATTGACTACAGTTCAGTATTTAACACTATAATCCCCTCAACTCATCACTAAGCTTCAAGACCTGGGCTTTGATACCTCCCGTGCAATTAGATCTTCGAAGGGCAGACTGCAGTTATTACAGATTGGCAACCATCATTTCTTTCATACTCATCATCAGAAAATGTACACTACAGGGCTGGGAGATCACCCCCCTGCCTTACTCACTTCATACCTATGATTGTATGGCTATTAACAGCTCCAATGTAGTATTTAAGTTTGATGTTGACACCACTTGTTTCGGTCGAATCAAAGGTGGTGATGAATCAGAATATAGGATTGAAGTCTGGTTGAATGGTGCCACAACAACAACCTCTCATTCAACAACAGCAAAACCAAAGAGCTGATTATCAATTACAGGAGGAAGAAGCTGGAGGTCCGTACACTAGTGTCCCGGGATTGGCATGAACACTAAGTCTGATCACAATGGGATTGGCATGTACAATAAGTCTGATCACAATGGTAGCATGACTGCTCCTCCACTTTCTTAGATTCTGCATGTCACCGAAAACGGACGAACTTCTATAGAGGCACAATGGAGTGTATCCTAATTGATTGAATCACAGCTTGGTATGTAAATACTAATGCCCAGGAATGGAAAAGACTACTGAAAATAATGTATACTGTTCAGTCCATCACAGGTAAAGCTTTCTTCACCACTGATCACTTTACACGGAGTGCTGCCACAAGAAAGCAGCATCTATTATCGAAGACTCCCACCATACAGGACATGCTCTTTTCTCATTTCTACCATTTTTCTGGAGGTATAGAAGGCTTATGTCCCATATTGTCATGAACAGTTATTACCCTAAAACCATCACTCTTCCGAACTGACATGCACAATTTCACTCACTGTAATGCTGACCTGATTCTATAACCTACAGACTTACTTTCAATGACTCTTTACATATTCTCAATATTAATTTTTATTTGCACATTTAGTCTTCTTTTGCACATTGTTGTTTGTCAGTCTTTGTTTATGTATAGTCTTCATAGATTCTAATTTTCCTGTAAATATCTTGAAGAAAGTGAATCTTGAGGTAATATATGGTAACATATACGCACTTTGATGATAAATTTATTTTGAACTTTTAAACTTAGCATATCTACATTGTTGGCCTCAGATAACATACCTTTCTCATGTTTTGGATCACTAGATTAAATGCAATACAATTTTGAATCTGACTCCGATTCTGAGTTCACTAGCTAGGATTTGACAAATGTTTAGTTTAACAAGCATATCGTTCTCAATTTGAATTTCAACTTGTTTGTAATAAGGGGAAATATTTCATTATATTTGAATCCATTAGTTTTTAACAATTTACAAGGAAAGGTTCATAAATCTCTTTGCTCCTGGTCCCTTGGAAGTAAGGATAAAATCTAGACTGATGAAGGGTCCCGACCCAAAGTGTGGGCCATCTATTTCCCTCCATAGATACTGAGTTCCACTAAGATTTTGTGTGTTGCTCTAAATTTCAACATCTGCAGTCTCTTTTTGTCTCCATTTGGGTTACTAATAATTTGTAATGATTTGTACCTGTTCTGTTAGGATAATGATTGCCTGCCTTCAGGTCTGGATCATTGTTGGTAGAGTTATGACTTGCTCTGGAGCTCCAGCTGGGAGAGTGAGTGCTCAACCATGACTCAACTGAGCAAATGACTGGTTCTCCCTGACTGCAACTGAGCTCTAGGATGGGCAATGTTCCTCAAAACTTGAGCTGGGATATTGATCTTCAGCAATCATGGTCTTCAGCCTGGAGTTCAGCTTGCAATTATGATTGAATGCTCCGTTCCGGGAAAATAATTTTTGGGCGTATGATAGAAAAAACTATCTTTTTAAAATTAGTGACTGAAGATTCAGAGTATAAAACATAATTTGTTGATTTCATTTAACACTTTTAAAGATAATTGGAAGTTATGATTATGTATTGAGTGAAGTTTAAAATTCTTTCCCCTACTTTTATGACCTTGAAACAGAACAGATCCTGGTTTGGAGAAGATGGAAATATAATTGCATTACCAGATCCAATTAAGTTTCCTTGGAATTATCGACTACCATCATCAGATTGTATTGTAGACAAACCTGAACCAGGTCTGGAGACAGTATACAGGAAGGCATGTAATTATTTCTCTTTCTGATAGTACATCTATAAAAATAAAGCACATAAAATGAACATGAATATTAATTTGAAAATTAATTTAATTTACTGCTTGTATATCAGTGATCATGTTGGTCAGGATTTGTGGCTCTTATGAGTGGATGGATTGATATACTGAAGGGATAGTTTGGATATGTTATTTAGCTTAACTCAGTATTATTTTATGCTGGAATGTCCCCTGTAGGAATTTTGTGACTTGTAAGTGATAATAAAGTCCATCTGAACATTTCAATTCAACTATGAACTTGAGGTGGATACCTTGCCCTCCAAATTTCTGGTAAATATGAGTCATGGTAATGTAAAAATTGTGTCAAGCACATTTTCCTTTCACATCTTTGGTAATGTACTGGAATGCGAATCAATTCTGTGCAGAATTAAGGAAAAGATACAGTTATTCTTCTGCCCGCAAGTAGATGTGCTAAACCAGCATGCTATAATAATGCTTGTTTATTCTGGTGCAGCTAGCATCTGGTGTTCATTCTCAGTTCTCACATAACTGAGGAGATGATAGATAGGAGCTACAGGGAGTTAGTCACCCTAGGTTGCAGGAGGCAAGTGAATAGTTGACTGTCAGGAGATGGAAGGGAAATAGGCAGCCGGTACAGAATACCGCTGTGGCCATTCCCCTCAATAACAAGTATAACATTTTGGATACTGCTGAGAGGGACAACCCTACCAGGGAGGGCTGCAGTGACTGGGTCCCTGGCACTGAGCCTGGTGCTGTGGCTCAGAAGGGAAAGGGCCAGAATAGGAATACAGTGGTGATCAGAGATTCCATAGTTAGAGGAGTACGTAGGAGTCTGTGGACACAATAGACAAACTCAGATGTTATGTTTCCTCCAGGGTGCCAGGGTCAGGGACATCTCAGATTGTGTTCACGACATTCTAAAGGGTGAGGGGGAGCAGCCAGAAGTCTTGGTACATATTGGTACCAATGACATAGGAAGGAAAAGAGAGGAGGTCCTAAAGAGAGAATTTAGAGAGCTAGGTAGAAAGCTAAAAAACAGAACCTCCAGGATAACAACATCTGGATTACTAGCTGTGCAACTCTCCAGTGAAGGCAAGCATCAGATGATTTGGCAGATGAATACATGGATGAGGAACTGGTGCAAGTGCCATAGTTTCACATTTATGGATTATTGAGATCTCTTCTAGGGAAGGTATGACCTGTACAAAGGGACAGGCTACACCTAAACCCAAGAGGGACCAATAATCTTGTGGGCAGGTTTGCCAGAGCTGTTGGGGAATTTGGCAGGGAGATGGAGACTGGAATGATAGGGCTGAGGATAGGGATGTTGGTTTACAAGAAGAGATAGTGTATTTTGAGACTGTCAGGACTGAAGGTGTTATATTTGAATGAATGTGGTATACAAAATAAGGTAGATAATCTTGCAGTGCAGTTAGAGATTGGCAGCCATGATGTTATGGGTATCACAGAATCATGAATGAATGATAATTGTAGTTGAGTGCTTAATATCCAAGGAGACATAATCTATCACAAGGACAGGCAGGTAGGCTGTGGAGGATGAGTGAATCTGCTGGTAAAAAATGAAATCAAATCTTTAGAAAGAGGTGACGGGAGCTACTGGGCCACAGAATGCCCCATTAGAGAGTTTTGACCTGTTTAATGGTGGAGCAGGCTTGATGGGCCAAATGGCCTAATTCAGATCCTATGTCTTATGGTCTTACATACGGTCGGAAGATGTAGAATCATTGTGGAAATTGCAAGGGTAAGAAGACTCTGATGGGAGTCATTTACAGGCCTCTGAACAGTAGCCAGGATGTGGGCTACATGCTGCAGTGAGACATAGAAAAAGCATTTCATGAAAGCAATGTTTTGTTAGTCATGGCAGATAAATTGGGAAAATCTAGTAGATATTGGATCCCAAGAGAAAGAATTTGTGGAATGCCTCTAAGGTGGTCTTTTGGAGCAGCTTGTGGTTGAGCCCACTACGGTATCAGCAGTTCTGGATTTGGTGTTGTGTAATGAACCGATATGATTAGGGAGCTTAAGGTAAAGGAACCCTTAGTAAACAGTGCTCATAATATGATAGAATTCACCCTGCAATTTGAGAGGGAGAAGCTAAAGTCAGATTTATCAGTGTTACAGTGGAGTAAAAGGAATTACAGAGGCATGAAAGAGGAACTGGCTAAGGTTATTTGAAAGGGGCTACTAGTAGGAATGATGGCAGAACAACAATGGCCGGTGTATTGAGAGCAATTTGGAAGGCACAGGATAGATAACATCCCAAAGAAGAGGAAGTACTCTAAAGGCAAGATGATGCAACTGTGGCTGACAAGGGAAGTCAAAGCCAACATGAAAGCAAAAGAGAGGGCATAAAATAGAGCCAAAATTAGTGGAAATTTGATGATTGGGAAATTTGGGAATGATTGGGAGACCAGCAGAAGGCAACTAAAAAAACCATAAAGGGGGTGAAAGATGAAATATGAAGGTAAGCTAGTCAAAAACATCAAAAGATTTTCCCGGATATATAAAGAGTAAAACAGAGATGAGTGTAGATATTGGACCACAGGAAAATGATGCTGGAGAGATAATAATGGGGGACAAGGAAACGGCAGATGAAATGAATAAATATTTTAGTTTAGTCTTCACTCTGGGAGACACTAATAGAAAGGTAGAGGTCCTAGAATATCAATGGAGCAAAAGTGAGAGTAGTTGCTATTACTAGAGAGATAGTGCTTGGGAAATCGAAAGGCCTGAAGGTAGTTAAGTCACCTGGACCAGATGGACTACACTCCATCATTCTAAAAGAGATTGTAGAGGCATTAGTAATGATCTTTCAAGAATCAATAGATTCTGGCATGGTTCCAGAAGAGAGGAAAATTGCAAATGTCATTCCTTTCTTCAAGAAGGGAAGGAGGCAGAAGAAAAAAAATGTAATGCCCTGGTTCACATCTTTACTGTTATGCTGTAGGTATTTCATTTAGCAGCTCTGTAAGAGCTATTTGTTCTGCTTTCAGCCTGTTGGGTTATTGTTGAAGATAAGGGATGATGTGGAATGTGTGCCATCCAATTAGCGGGAGGTTTTTCTTAGAGATGGACAATAAGGTTGGTCTTTGGATTTTGTTCGAGAGGAGATGAAGAGAGAAGATGCTGGGGAGAACTGGTCATAGTATATGATCCAGTGGGAGATCCGTTTGTTCAAGATGGATTGTGAGTGACATTCGGAAGTGGTATGTGCTTTCACGTTGAACAAGGGCCCATCGCGTGAGTGATAGAGAAGGTCAAGATGAGCTCCAACTTGTGCACATTTGACTGTTTAATTAGAATGGGCCCTTTTCTTTTTGTTATTCTTTACTAACCCTTTAGTTAAGATTCATAAATTTAATTCCTTTAATTGTAAGCAGTGTACTGTCTGAAATTTCATGGTATTAATTTGTATCAGGGTAGCGAATTACATAGCATCCACACAAACGGGGTTTGAGGGAGGGGGACCCGCGCTTCAATCTCACACGTTTGGTGGGGCTGGAGATTGTCTTCCATAAACTTAAACAGCTGAGGAAGCCAGAGTGTTTCAGAAATTATAAACATGATAAATTATAGGCTGGTTAACCTGACTTCAGTGGCTTTGAAGTTTTTGGAGTCGATTGCTAAGGATGTATTTTCAGGATACTTTGAGGCTACGTCCACACTACGCTGGATAATTTTGAAAACGCAGGTTTCGAGTAAAAATGACAGGCGTCCACACTAAGCATTTTTCAAAATATCTCCGTCCACATTAGGCGGATATTTGGGCAAATCTCCTCCTACTGGGCGTGCGCAGGACACACAGAAAACAAGCGAAGAGGAAACGATGTACTTCATGCGCGTTTGTCCAGTTACAGAGTAGAAAACCTTTAAAGGAATTGCTCTTGGCTCTCGCGCAGGGGGACTTAAAACTTAAAAAAAACAAATACTGGAGTGTATGGAGGCAACCAAAAGGGAGTTCACGGACAGTATGACCCAGCTGATGACGAACATTGAAAAACTGACTAACTCTGTTGCATTAATAAAGCACCTTGTTAAATGTATAAAACATCTGCATCAGCGTTATCTTGGATTTCCATACAATGTTACATTAGGCTGTTACACATCTATTGTCAGAGAAGTACTTGCATAAATAGGTAAACCACCTTCATACAAGCAAGGACAGAAAACAGGGCAAAGTGAGTATACTTATTTATTCAGCAAGCTATGGGTCAAAGTATTTGGTGAGTACATTTCTAACCCTTCTGGCTTCAGACTCGTCCGTCTGTTCTGAAATTGTTAGGTGGTGGCATTCAAGAAAACAACGAACATCTGTTTTGGCACGTCATGACAGCGTTTTTAAATAGTCAAAAAAGCTCACTTTACAATGTAACTCTCGCGCCGTTCACACCGACTGCGCGTTATAACAGCTTGCGCAGTACCAAGCAGAAGCACAAAAAAGCATTGTTGTTGTGGTGTTGTCATGACAACGTTTTAAAATCTCTCCGTTTACCCCGTACGCACTACGCCGGATATTAAGCGTTTCCAGATTTTTTCACTCCGGAGAGTGTTTTCGAAAATCTCCGTTTTCGGGGGCTGAAAACGCCAGCTCAGTGTGGACGGGAGGGCAAAACGAAGAGAAAAAGCTTCGTTTTCAAAATTATCCGGCGTAGTGTGGACATACCCTGAGATACATGACAAATATAGGCCATAGTCAGCATAGTTTCCTTAAGGGAAAATCTTGCCTGACAAATATCTTGGAATTCTTTGCAGAAATAACAATCAGGATAGAGAAAGGAGAATTGACGGATGTCGTGTACTTGGATTTTCAGAAAGCCTTTGACAACATGCCGCACATGAGGCTGCTAAATAAGATAACAGCCCAGTGTATTACAGGAAAAATACTGGCATGGATAGAGCATTGGCTGATTGGCAGGAGGCAAAGAATGGGGATAAAGAGATTCTTTTCAGGTTGTCTGCCAGTGACTAATGGTGTACCACAGGAGTCTGTGTTGTGAATACTTCTTTTTATGTTAATTGTATGTTAATGATTTGGAGGATGAAATTGATGGTTTTGTGGTCATTTGCGAATGATACAAAGATGGGTGGAGGGTAGGGAGTGCTGAGAAAGCAGAGAGGCTGCAGAAGGACTTAGAATGGTCAAAGAAGTGGCAGATGGAATACAATGACAGAAAGTGTATGGTCATGTTGTTTGGTAGAAGGAGTAAAAGTCAGACTATTTTAAAAAATCCAATCTGCAAAGGGATTTGGAATTCTTGTGCAGGATTCCCTAAAGGTTAAAATTTGCAGGTTGAATCAATGGGTGAGGAAGGTGAATGCAATGTTATCGTTCATTTCAAGAAGACTAGAATATGCTGGCACTGAGCATGGGTCCATGGTGCAGCAGGGAAGGAGAGAGAAGAGGGGAGCTGTAGTGATTTTGGACTCAATAGTCAGAGGAACAGACGTGAAATCCTGTGGACATGAACAGGCCATCTGGATGGTATGTTGCCTCCCAGGTGCCAGGGTCAGGGATGTCTCGGTTTGCATCCACAGCATTTTGGAGGTGGAAGGAGAGTACCCAGATAACTTGGTACATATTGGTACCAATGGCATAGGAAGGAAAAGCAAAGAGGTCCTGAAGAGAGAATTTGAAAGTTGAGAAGCAGGACCTCCAGTGTAGTAATTTCTGGATTGCTGCCTGTGCCATGTGCCAGTGAGGGTAGAAGCAGAATGATTTGGCAGATAAATGCTGGCTGAGAAATTGGTGCAGTGGGCAGGGTTTCAGAGGCTTGGATCATTAGGATTTCTTCTGGGGGGAGGTATGATCTGTACAAAAGGGACAGGTTGCATCTGAACCTGAGAGGGTCCAATATTCTTGCGGGCAGGTTTGTTAGAGCTGTTGGGGAGAGTTTAAGTTAATTTGGCAAGGGGATGGGAATCGGGGTGAAGGGACTCAGGATAGGATGGATGGTAAAAAAGCAAAGACAGAGTGCAGTGACACAGTCAGGAAGGGCAGGTAGATGATTGGACAAAATTGCAACCTGCAGGGTGAGTACCAGTGTATTAGGGATGCAGAATCAACAAGGGTAGCAAATACAGTACTCAAACTGTTATATCTCAATGCACAGAGTATAAGAAATAAGGTGGATGATCTTGTTGCATTATTACAGATTATCAGGTACGATGTTGTGACCATCACTGTATTGTGGCTGAAGGATGGTTGTAGTTGGGAGCTGAATGTCCAACGTTAAACATTGTATTGGAGGTATAGGAAAGTAGGCAGAGGAGGTGCTGTGGCTCTGCTGGTAACGAATGGCATCAGATTATTAGAAAATGTGACATAGGATCAGAAGATGTTGAATCTTTGTGGGTGCAGCTGAGAAACTGCAAGGGTAAAAGGACCCTGATGGCAGTTATATATAGGCCTCCAAACAGTAACTGGGATGTGGACTACAGATTACAACAGGAAATAGAAAAGGCGTGTCAAAAGGGAAATGTTATGATGGTCATGGGAGATTTTAACATGCAGGTAGATTGGAAAATCAGGTTGCTAATGGATCTACAGAGAGTGAATTTGTTGAATGCCTACAAGATGACACTTTAGAGCAGCTTGTCCTTCAGCCTACTAGGGGATCAGCTACACTGGATTGGGTATAATGAACTGGAGGCGATTAGGGAGCTGAAGGTAAAGGAATCCTGAGGAGGCAGTGATCACAGTATGATTGAGTTCAACTTGAAATTTGATAGGGAGAAAGTTAAGTCTGATGTAGTAGTATTTTCAGTGGAGTGAAGGAAATTGCAGTGGTGTGAGAGAGGAGATGACCAAAGTAAATTAGACGGAGATGCTGGCAAAGATGACAGCAAAGCAGCAATGGCTTGAGTTTCTGGGAAAAAAGAGGAAAGTGCAGGATGGATGTATTCTAAAAACAAAGAATTACTCAAATAACAAAATAGTACAACTGTGGCTGACAAGAGAAGTCAAGGCTAATGTAAAAGCAAAAGAGAGGGCATGCAACATAGCAGAAATTAACGGGAAGATAGAGAATTGGGAAGCTTTTAAAAACCAACAGAAAGCAACCAAAGGAATCATTAGGAGGAAAAAGATGAACTATGAAAGCAAGCTAGCAAACAATATCAAGGTGAATAGAAAAAAAATTTCAAGTACAGTAAATAAGAAATGGAGAGATGAGAGTGGATATAGGACTGTTAGAAAATGAGGCTAAAGAAATAATAATGGGGGACAAAGAGAAGGCAGCTGAACTAAATGAGTATTTTATATCAGTCTTCACTATAGAAGACACCAGTAGTGTACCAGGTGTTGAAGGGTGTGAGAGAAGAGGAGTGAATGTAGTTTCTATTACAAGGGAGAAGGTGCTCAAAAAGCTGAAAGAACGAAAAATACATATGTTACCCGGACCTGATGAACTGCACCCTAGGGTTCTGAAAGAGGTAGTAATAGAGGTTGTGGAGGCATTAGTAATGCTCTTTCAAGAATCATTGGAGTCTGGCCTTGTGCCAGAGGACAGGAAAATTGTGAATGTCACTCCACTCTTTAGGAAAGGAGGGAAGCAGCATAAAGGACATTATAGAGCAGTTAGTCTGACCTTAGTGGTTGGGAAGATATTGGAGTCAATTGTTAAGAATGACATCATGGAGTACTTGGTGACAAAGGACAAGATAGGACAAAGTCAGCATGGTTTCCTTAAGGGAAAATATTCCCTGTTGGAATTCTTTGAGGATATCACAAGCAGGATAGATAAAGGGGATGCAGTGGGTGTTGTGTATTTGGATTTTCAGAAGGCCTTTGACAAGGTGTCAGACATGAGGCTGCTTACCAAGTTAAAAGCCCATGGTATTACAGGAAAGTTACTTGCATGGGTAGAGTATTGGCTGATTGTTAGGAGGCAGGAACTGGGAATAAAAGGATATTTTTCTGGTTGGCTGCCAGTGTCTAGTGGTGTTCTGCAGGGGTTGGTGTTGGGACTGCTTCGTTCTAAGCTGTATATCGATGATTTAGTTGATGGAATAGATGGCTTTGTTGCAGAGATACGAAGGTTGATGGAGGGGCAGGTAATGTTGAGGAAACAGGTGGGCTGCAGAAGGACTTAGATTAGGAGAATGAGCAAGAAAGTGGCAAGTTAAATACAATGTTGGAAAATGCATGGTCATGTACTTTGGTAGAAGAAATAAATGTGCAGACTACTTTCTAAATGGGGAGAAAATCTAAAAATCTGAGATGCAAAGGGACTAGAGAGTCCTTGTGCGGAACACACTAAAGGTTAACTTGCCAGTTGAGTCAGTGGTGAGGAAGAAAAAATGCCATGTTAGCTGTGGAGGCCAGGTCGTTTCATGTATTTAAGGCAGTAGTTGATAGGTTCTTGATTGGCCACGACATCAAAGGTTACAGGGAGAAGGCTGGGGAGTGGGGCTGAAAAGGGAAAAAAGGATCAGCGTGATTGAATGGTGGAGAGAGTCAATGGGCCAAATGGCCTAATTCAGCTCCTATCTCTTATGATCTTGTGGTCTAATACCAAAACAACGATGTAATGCTGAGGCTGTTTAAAGCACTGGTGAGGCTGAAGATGAGCTTGCTCCCAGTGAGGTAAGGCCGGGTAAGCTCCTTTAATTAATCTAATTAACTTAGAAGTAGGTAACGGAGGCAGCAGTTAGGACAGTCGAGTGCTCTGTTTGCAGTATGTGGGAAGTCAGGGCAAGCACAATTGTCCCTGATGACTACACCTGTAAAAGGTGCATCCAGCAGCAGAAACTGACAAACAGAGTTAGGGAACTGGAGCTGGAGCTGGATGAACTTCTGATCACTGGTGAGGCAGAGTCAGAAATGGACAGGAGTTTCAGGGAGATAGTCAACCCTAAAAGTCAGGAGACAGATAACTGGGTGACTGTCAGGAGAGGAAAGGGCAATGAGCAGAGCATCCCTGTGGCTGTTCCCATCAATAATAAGTATAATGTTTTGTATACTATTGGTGGGGATGACCTACCAGGGACAAGTTGCAGTGGTCGCACTCTGGCACCGAGACTGGACCCTCAGCTCAGAAGGGAAGGAGGGAAAAGAGGAGAGCAGTAGTGATAGGGGATTCGATAATTAGGGGGACAGATAAGAGGTTCTGTGGGAGAGATCGAGAATCCCAGATGGTCTGTTGCCTCCCTGGTGGCAGTGTCCGCGATATTTCGGATCGAGTTCTCAGTATTCTCAAGAGGGAAGGTGAGCAGCCAGATGTCGTGCTCCATGTAGGGACCAATGATGTGGATAGGAAGAAAGAGGAGGTCCTGCAAAGAGAGTTTAGGGAGTTAGGTGCAAAGTTGAAGGACGGGACCTACAAGGTTGTAATCTTAGGATTGCTACCCGTGCCACGTGCTAGTGAGGCTAGAAATAGGAAGATAATGCAGCCAAATACATGGCGAAGGAGTTGGTGCAGGAGGGAGGGCTTCACGTTTCTGGACAATTGGGCCTTGTTCCAAGGAAGGTGCGTCCTGTTCCAACGGGACAGGTTGCACCTGAACTGGAGGGGAACTACCATTCTTGCGGGAAGGTTTACTAGTGTTGCTCCAGGAGGGTTTAAATTAGACTTGCAGGGGGTGGGGAACCAGAGTGTTAGAGCAGATAGTGAGGTGGAGGAGGATAAAGGTCATGCAAGAACTGCAAGTATAGTGCATGGAGTAAAGCTAGATCTAACATATAAAGAGGCTTTGAGGAAAGAGAAACAGAATAAAGGGTGTAAAGGTAGTAAGGTAGAAGGGCTAAAGTGCATGTACTTCAATGCAAGAAGCATCAGGAACAAAGGTGATGAACTGGGAGCTTGGATACATACATGGAATTATGATGTAGTGGCCATTACAGAGACTTGGCTGGCACCAGGGCAGGAATGGATTCTCTATATTCCTGGATTTCAGTGCTTTATAAGGGATAGAGAGTGGGGAAAAGGGGAAGAGGGGTGGCATTACTGGTCAGGGATACTATTACAGCTACAGAAAGGGTGGGTAATGTAGCAGGATCCTCTTTTGAGTCAGTATGGGTGGAAGTCAGGAACAGGAAGGGAGCAGTTACTCTGTCGGGGGTATTCTATAGGCCCCCTGGTAGCAGCAGAGATACAGAGGAGCAGATTGGGAGGCAGATTTTGGAAAGGTGCAAAATAACAGGGTTGTTATCATGGGGGACTTTAACTTCCCTAATATTGATTGGCACCTGATTAGTTCCAATGGTTTAGATGGGGCAGAGTTTTTTAAGTCTGTCCAGGATGGATTCCTGTCACAGTATGTTGACAGGTTGATTAGGGGGAATGCCATACTAGATCTTGTATTATTTAACGAACTGGGTCAGGTCACAGATCTCTCAGTGGGTGAGCATCTGGGGGACAGTGACCACCGCTTCCCTGGCCTTTAGCATTATCATGGAAAAGGATAGAATCAGAGAAGACAGGAAAATTTTTAATTGAGGAAGAGCAAATTATGAGGCTATAAGGCTAGAACTTGTGGATGTGAATTGGGATGCTGTTTTTGCAGGGAAATGTATTTTGGACATGTGGTCGATGTTTAGGGATCTCTTGCAGGATGATAGGGATAAATTAGTCCCAGTGAGGAAGATAAAGAATGGTAGGGTGAAGGAACCATGGGTGACAAGTGAGGTGGAAAATCTAGTCAGGTGGAAGAAGGCAGCATTCATGAGGTTTAGGAAGCAAGGATCAGATGAGTCTATTGAGGAATATCGGGTAGTAAGAAAGGAGCTTAAGAAGGGACTGAGGAGAGCAAGAAGGGGGCATGAGAAGGCCTTGGCGAGTAGGGTAAAGGAAAACCCCAAGGCATTCTTCAATTATGTGAAGAACAGAAGGATGACAGGAGTGAAGGTAGGACTGATTAGAGATAAAGGTGGGAAGATGTGCCTGGAGGCTATGGAAGTGAGCAAGGTCCTCAATGAATACTTCTCTTTGGTATTCACCAATGAGAGGGAACTTGATGATGGTAAGGACAATATGAGTGAGGTTGATGTTCTGGAGCATGTTGATATTAAGGGAGAGGAAGTGTTGGAGTTGTTAAAATATATTAGGACGGATAAGTCCCCGGGGCCTGACGGAATATTCCGCAGGCTGCTCCACGAGGCAAGGGAAGAGATTGCTGAGCCTCTGGCTAGGATCTTTATGTCCGCGTTGTCCATGGGAATGGTACCAGAGGATTGGAGGAAGGCGAATGTTGTCCCCTTGTTCAAAACAGATAGTAGGCAATTCATCGTGGGACTCGTCAAGGCTGCCCTCTTTCTCCGTTTTTGTTTGCAGTTATCATTGAGCCACTGGCTGTTAGCCTCAGACAGGACCCTTTGATATCTCCCATTGATAAGCATGGACATATCACCTTTTGTCATATGCTGACGATGTCCTTTTATATATCTCCAGCCCACATAAATCAATACACGCCCTTCTGACTCTAATTAATAATTTTGGTAGTTTCTCAGGTTTCTCTATTAATTGGGATAAGAGTGAACTAATGCCAGTCACTGCAGTGGTTAATACAGCGTATTTACAGTCCATTCCCTTGAAAGTAACTTATGATAATTTTTCCTATCTTGGTGTGACTATTACAAAAAACTCAGATAACCTTTTGCAAGTGAATTGGCAAAACAAAGTTGAGCAGGGTAAACGCAATATTGACTTTTGGAAAACCCTTCCAATTTCATTGGTGGGGAGGGTTAACACAATGAAGATGATTGTACTGCCACGATTTCTTCATCTTTTCCAGTCAATTCCATGTTTTATTCTTCTGTCATATTTTAAGCAATTGGATTCAATTATTATACCCTTCATTTGGAATTATAAAGCCATTAAAATTACTAAAAAACACTTGTCAAAGCCCAAGGAAGCAGGTGGTTTTGCCCTACCAAACGTTAAAATGTAGTACTGGGCTGCCCACCTATCCATTCTTGCATGGTGGAAAAAAGGCTCACCCTCTCCCTCAGACTCGTGCCCAGCGTGGTTACTCATAGAGCGAATGCTTTGTAAGAAGACTTCCTTACCAGCTCTCCTTAGTAGCCCCACTGCAGTTAATAAGTCACATTTTAGTAACAGCTTCGTGGTTGGCAGCACTATAAGAATTTGGAAGCAGATTCAATTACACATTAAGGCCCCAAACACTTATATTGACACTCTGATTTGTGACAATCATTCCTTTTTGCCTGGCCTGAATGATACTGTTTTTTCTACCTGGAAACAGAGAGGCATCTGTAGTGTAGGTGACCTATATATTAATGAAAACTTTGCCTCATTTGCGCAGTTACAAGCAGTTTACAATATCCCTGTATCTAGTTTTTTTAGATATTTACAAATTTGAGATTATGTTTGGAAATATATACCTAACTTTGAAATTTTAGACAAACATGAGTCCCTGGAGGCAATAAACAAATTTGATCCTGTTACTCGTAGTGCGGTATCCTATTTTTATCAGATCCTATATAATGGAGCTCGGGTGAATACTGCAGGTTTTAAACAGGCATAGGTGAATGAATTGGGTATAGAACTGACAGAGGAGGTCTGGGATGAGTGTTTAAAGAGTATACATGATTGTTCGGCCAACGTCAGACACAGACTTATACAGTTTAAAACAATACATAGACTCCATTATTCCAAGGAAAAGTTGCACAGTTTCTACGCTGATGTTTCACCAGTTTGTAATAGATGTAAATCTGTGAACAGTAACTTGTCACATTCATTCTGGTCATGTATGCATACTGGAAAAGTATTTTTCACTGTTTCTCTGGGGCTTTTGGGAAGCGGTGGGAACCAGACCCGCTCATAGCCATCCTTGGAGCAACAAGCTCCCTATCTTCAGCCAATATGTATGAAAAAATGGCTGTATTGTTTGGAATGATGATTGCTCAGAAGTTAATCCTGCAAATGTGGAAAATGGACTCTGTGCCTACGTACGATCTGTGGCTGAGAGAACTGGCAAATACTTTACATTTGGAGAGATTGAGACTATATAATGACGACAGAGGGGACATCTTTGAATGGATATGGGGCCCTGTATTGGACTTCCTTACGGGGTGAGGACTGAGGATTTTTGGTGCGATGCACCTCTGCTGTGTATGTTTACTTTTGCCTTTATATTTTTCTTCCTTTTGCTGCTCAATATTTAATTTGATTTTTTTTATGGTTGTGGTTTTTGTGGATGTGCTGTATTTGTGTTTTTTTTTGTTTGTTTGTAATAAATACAAATAAAAATAAATAATTAAAAAAAAACAGGTAGTAGGGATAGTCTGGGTAATTATAGACCAGTGAGCCTTATGTCTGTGGTGGGAAAGCTATTGGAAAAGATTCTTAGAAATAGGATCTATGGGCATTTAGAGAATCATGGTCTGTCAGGGACAGCCAGCATGGCTTTGTGAAGGGCAGATCATGTCTAACAAGCCTGATAGAGCTCTTTGAGAAGGTGACCAGGCATATAGATGAGGGTAGTGCAGTGGATGTGATCTACATGGATTTTAGTAAGGCATTTGACAAGGTTCCACACGGTAGGCTTATTCAGAAAGTCAGAAGGCATGGGATCCAGGGAAGTTTGGCCAGGTGGATTCAGAATTGGCTTGCCTGCAGAAAGCAGAGGGTCGTGGTGGAGGGAGTACATTCGGATTGGAGGGTTGTGACTAGTGGTGTCCCACAAGGATCGGTTCTGGGACCTCTACTTTTCGTGACTTTTATTAACGACTTGAATTTGGGAGTAGGAAGCTGGGTTGGCAAGTTTGCAGACAACACAGAGGTTGGTGGTGTTGTGGATAGTGTAAAGGATTGTTGAAGATTGCAGAGAGACATTGATAGGATGCAAAAGTGGGCCGAGAATTGGCAGATGGATTTCAACCCGGAGAATTGTGAGGTGGTACACTTTGGAAGGACACACTCCAAGGCAGAGTACAAAGTAAATGGCAGGATACTTGGTAGTGTGGAGGAGCAGAGGAATCTGGGGGTACATGTCCACAGATCCCTGAAAGTTGCCTCACAGGTAGACAGGGTAGTTAAGAAAGCTTATGGATGGGGTGTTAGCTTTCATAAGTCGAGGGATAGAGTTTAAGAGTCACGATGTAATGATGCAGCTCTATAAAACTCTGGTTATGCCATACTTGGAGTACTGTGTCCATTTCTGGTCACCTCACTATAGGAAGGATGTGGAAGCATTGGAAAGGGTACAGAGGAGATTTACCTGGATGCTGCCTGGTTTAGAGAGTATGGATTATGATAGAGATTAAGGGAGCTAGGGCTTTACCCTTTGGAGAGAAGGTGGATGAGAGGAGACATGATAGAGGTGTACAAGATATTAAGAGGAATAGATAGAGTGGACAGCCAGCGCCTCTTCCCCAGGGCATCACTGCTCAATACAAGTGGACATGGCTTTAAGGTAAGGGGTGGGAAGTTTACGGGGGATATTTGAGGAAGGTTTTTTACTCAGAGAGTGGTTGGTGCGTGGAATGCACTGCCTGAGTCAGTGGTGGAGGCAGATACACTAGTGAAATTTAAGAGACTACTAGACAGGTATATGGAGGAATTTAAGGTGGGGGGGTTATATAGGAGGCAGGGTTTAAGGGTCAGCACAACATTGTGGGCTGAAGGGTCTGTACTGTGCTGTACTATTCTATGTTCTCTAATATTGTGAAATACGTCACTTATGGTGGCTTCTATCAGACTGTATGGCCTTCAGATTTAGATCCCAGGAAAATACTAGTACCTCCAAGAGGAAGAAAGTGCCTTCATCTGACTGGATCATCTTCTAACCCAGCATCACTTTCCAGTATTAACCAATAATGTGACAAGGTATGGAGATAAATGATCTGGCACTATTCTACCCTATTACTGCACTTAGTCTTTCAAGATTCTTTTCAAGAAGATCACTTTTTTTTTCTGAAGCCTGGATAGTATAACCTCAGCCTGCAAAATCTTTTCATGTAGGGCAAATTCCTCAAATCCAGGAATCAATCTGGTGAATCTTTCCTGCAGTTCCTCTTTCGCAAATAGATCCTTACTTAGATAGAGGGAGTGCCCTGCACATAATATTTCAGACACAGTCTTTGCAGGGCCCCATATAATTGCAGCAAGAGGCGTTCATTCTTGTGATAAATGCCAGCACATCACAACTTTCCTAATTGTTCAAATCACCTGCACATTAACTTCCAGTCATTTATTTGCTATGTCTCCACTCATTCACATACTTATTATATCCCCTTGAAACCGCTTTCTTTCCTCACAACACAGACTGCCACACAGCTTCTTTCCCCAAGATTGTGCTGGTCACACATGGTGATGTTTTGTGGTTAGCTTACCTTACTTCTAAAGGGAAGTACAAAGTGTATAAGGTCATTTGATCTTACTGTAATTTTTCAATCTGTAAATTTTCCATTCATTGATAAATAATTATTTTTGTTAGGCTATCAGCTTTGAAGGAGTCTAAAAGATTGGACATGAGCTAGTGTTGAAAGGGTGGGGCTCAAAATGATACTCTTGTAATTGTGTAGGTACTTTTAGCCTTTCTAAAATTTGTACCTGTAACCATAGCTGAATTTAGCGGTGAGCTTTCTGTGACAATATTTCAATCAACATTTATGACACTTTTGACATTTAGCAATGTTGTTGAATGCATTGAATAATTAGTAGTGTATGGTGTTTGAGAGACATCAGGTACGAAGTCCAGGACTTCAAGTTAAAAATAAAGCATATACACCTTCTGTACCTAATAAAGTGGCCACCTGTGTATGTTTGTGGTCTTCTGTCCATTGTCTTGTTATGTGTTCAGGGATGCTCTCTATGCACCACTATTATGATGCATGGTTATTGGAGTTACTGTTGTCTTCCTGTCAGCTTGAAGCAGTCTGGCCATTCTCCTCTGACCTTTTTCATTAACATGGCACTTCACCCACAGAACTGCTGCTTACTGGGTGTTTTTTTTTGTTTTACACACCATTCTCTGTAAACTCTTGAGCAGGGGTTCCTATCCTAGGGTCCATGGACCCCTTGGTTTATGGTAGGGGTCCATGGCATAAAATAGGTTGGGAGCCCCTACTCTGGAGAAAACCCCAGGTGATCAGCAGTTTCTGAGATACACATACCACCCTGTTTGACACCAACAATCATTCCATGATCAAAGTCACTTAGCTCACATTCCTTCCCCATTCTGACCTTTGGTCTGAACAACAACTGAACCTCATGACCATGTCTGCATGCTTTTCTGCATTGAGTTACTGCCACATGATTGGTTGATATTTCCTTTAATGAGCAGATGTTCAGATGTACCTAATAAAGTAGCCATAAGGTGTAGTTCAACCTAGACTATAAGAATGTTTCATATCAAAAAACCATACATAACATAGTCTTGAGGCACAAAGATTCTAATGTTTCCCTTTGCCATGTGTGCAGGTGTAGTATATTCTTGTAGACTTGGTGGTGGCATGATTTGTGGCTGCTTGTAAGCAAATCCCAAGGTTGTATAATTTATGCATTCTTTGATAATAAATGTACTTTGACTTCAGCATGGTCTTGGGCTGCTGTTTGTTTAGACAATGAATTTGCCATTGAGAAAGTAAATTCAATAGCTTTGCAGAGGAAAATAAATTAAGACATTTTGACAAGAGCCTAACTGCTGTGGTGTTGATTCTCTATTTGTAAACTGGCTCTGTTGATTCTTTACAAAGAAATATGGACTGGTAATTTGTTTCAGCATTTTTGAGATGAGAGAAAACATCAAAAGCCTTTAAATTGAAGTACAGTAGCAATTAATCTTAAATGTCTACAGGGCTAATACATACCAGTTTAGTCTGCCATTGCCAGGGCCAGATAAAAAGGCATAGGTTTCTCTAAGGGTTAGCACATTGTAGCACAACTGGAGACTTTTCTATCACCTGCTAGCTTCTATCCTTCCTCTCCCCCTTTCCAGTCCTGATGAAGGATCTTGGTCCACAACGTGAACTGTTTATTTCCCTCCATAGGTGCTGCCTGATCTGCTGATTTTTGTCAGTACTTTGTGTGTGTAAAACAACTGGAGATGTGTCTTTTGGCAATGAGTTATTTCTGGGCTGAATTTGCAAAATTCAAGAGTGCTAGAGTGATTTCCAGATAGGCTGTCTGGATTTTGGTTTGACGAGCCTCATTGAAGAAAATATGATCATGAATGATCATATGCTGGACAATGCACAATCTTGAGGCAATATTCCCAGTTTATAATTTTCTTCAGAAATTACTGAAATTAATATCATTACTCCAATAATTTTTAAATTCCACATTTGACAAACATAGATCGAGATCTTGAAAGATTCCATTTGCCATTCCATTATTTAATGAGCATCTCACAGCTGTTTCCTCAAGAACAGGAAATATAATTGATCTCAGAAAATGCACGTTTAATGGCCTTGGGAAATCTGAAGTCTGGATTGATGTGAATGCTGCGGCTATAACTAAAATAAGTGAGTAGCCTAATGTGGTGAAATTGTGTTGAGAACATTGGAATGCAAGACAGGGTCATTTCGTGTTGTTGAATCCAAGACAGTTAAAAGTTTAATGAACCATTCATAAGTTTTGATGAAATGATTGACAAGCATCTTTTTGCCTTTGCATGTCTCCTTATTTCTCTGCCACCAAACTCAAGTCAGAATATGCTCTGTTTACTATCACCCTCTGCCTTCTGTGGGCAAGACAATTGTGAATCCACACTGCCAAGTTTCCCTGGCACCCATGTCTCCTGACTTTCTGAATGAGACTACCATATGGTACCTTGTCAAATACCATACTAAAATCCGTTATCAAAATCCTTATCCATCTCAATGTTTTTCAGAAGTTCCAGCACATACTCCTTCTTAATGTCAACATGTTCCAGCATATCAGCCTGATCTATTCTGACCATACATTTGTCAAAGTCCCTCTTACTGGTGAATGCTAAAACAAAGTGTTTATCAAGGACCTCCCCTGACTCTTCCAGGCACGTTTCCTCTTTTATCCCTGATTGGTTCTAGCCTTACTCTAGTTATCCTCCTGACCTTCACATATATGTAGAATGCCATGGGGTTTTCCTTAATCCTACTTGCCAAGGCCTTCTCACATCCCCTTCTAGCTAGCCTATGTCCATTCTACTAGTTTCTTCCTAGCTACCTTGTAACTCTGAAGAACTCTGTCTGATACTTGCTTTCTAAACCTTAAGTATGTTTCTTTGTTCCACTTGACTAGATACTTCACAGGCACTAGATCTGCTGCAGAGTTGTATTTTTAATTCTTCACAGGAGTAGGAACAAATTATATTTCATTGTGTAACTGGTAGTCTATTAAATAATTTATTTTATGTAAAAAAAAACAGTTTTTTAAAGCTTAGAATAATCCTTATCTCACTATAGTGCTTTTAACCCACCTTTCTAAATGAGTGGAAATTGTAGATTACGTCAATCAGACCACACATACAAGTATGCACAGTAGGGTTCTATATTATGATTGCCTGGCCACACTATAATTTACATTACATTAGATTATGAGGACACTCAGTCCTCGTTTATTGTCATTTAGAAATGCATGCATTAAGAAATGATACAATGTTCCTCCAGTATGATATCACAGAAACACAGGACAGACCAAGACTAAAACTGACAAAAACCACATAATTATAACACATAGTTACAACAGTGCAAAGCAATTTGGACTGACTGGGGTCTACAAGTAAGGAAATCCAGGATCCAATTGCACAAGGGGGTATTGAGTCCCAGATCTTGGAGTTTAGTGATTAGTTTTGAGAGGATGAGCTGCTGAAATTTGTTCAGTTGACATCCGGAATTTGGAAATTAATCAAGATTCCTACTGTGTGGATTTAATAACAATGGCTTGCACACTGAGTCCCTGGACTCAGGATGCAACTCACAACTTGCTGACTCAATTTGAAATGTTGCCAGATGAACTTTGCACTTCATAAGATCACAAGGAATCTTCCACTTAACCTAATGATATTTGAAATACTTTATATTTAATGTTCCTTAATATGATTACAGTTCTTCTATGTTTAGCATCTTGACTCTCGATTGCTCTATTTTGTGTTGTTTTTACAGGCAGTAGTAAATGAGTTTGTGACTGATATAGCTGACAATTTTAAGGAGATTTCTCAAATCTATCAGCTGGACATTAACATTGCAAATTTGCGATTTGTTCACCATCCTTTATTCAGCAGAGAACATGTCTTGGCTGCAAAGCTAATACAGCTTCATGATAATTACCAAGAGAGACAAGGAAAAAATATTAGCCAACTCTTGATTGAAAAAGTAAGTGGTGATATTATGATACTATTTATGAGTTACTTAATATACATTCAGTGACCATTTTAATTGGTAAAGTCTGGTCTGCTTGCTGCTGTAGCCCATCCACCAAGGTTCACCGTGTTGAGCAGTCATAGATGCTCTTCTGCACAATGCTGTTGTAATGTGCAGCTATTTGACTTCCTGTCAGCTTGAACCAGTCTGACCATTCTCTGATTCTCACAATAACAAGGCATTTTCACCCACAGGACTGCCACTCACTGGATGTTTTTTTGTTTTTCACAGCATTCTCTGTGAATCCTTGAGACTGTTGTGCATGAAAATCCCAGGAGCTCAGCATTTTCTGAGATACTCACACCATCCCATCTGTCACCAACAATCATTCCATGGTCAACGTCACTTCGATCACATTTCTTCTTCGTTCTGATGTTCGGTCTGAACAACAACTGAACCTCTTGACCCTGTCTGCTTGCTTTCATGCATTGGGCTGCTTCCACATGATTGACTGATTAGTTATTTGCATTAATGAGCAGGTGTACAGGTGTAACTAATAAAGTAGCCACTGAATATATCTTCTATTAACTCCAACATTGAAGACAACTGAGAAAGAGGGTCATAATGACTGAGGTTTTAGAAATAATCATAATTCCATTAGTAAATATCATTCCTACATACAAAACTAAGTTGCTTCATTTGATATTAACATGTGATATTAACTGTGTAAAAGCTACACTTCCATAGCATTTTTAACTACAGTTATAATTAGTAAAGCTTACCCAGGATATATTTTGCAAACTAGGTGTATGTAAAGGCGTTATTGAACAGCAGTTGGAAAGCACCTGTTGTAATAGTGATATTACTCCATATTACTTAAATTATTATCCCATCAACGTAAAGTCAAAATGCGGCCTTCTAAGTTTGAAGTGAATCAATCAGAGCACTGATGGAGAAGTCAAAAGATGGAAAGGCCCCAACTTCTTGAAGAAATACCTTCTAATATGTAGGCCTTAGAGAATCACTTGTCCAGATATTTAAAGGAGACAACAAATAAATATTCGGGATGATCTAAAGAAAAAAGTAGGATATTTGTAGGTTGGAAATAATGGACAGAAATTCTTCAGATTATGGAATTCATAAATGTCTCATTTGAACAAGGATGCCTCATTATCTCTTTAGTTCTTGAATGCATGTGAGCATACAGGATTCACACTTTACCTCAGCTTGATTGTTGAGCCAAATGGGCCACCAGATTATTTCTTAGACACGCTCATCCGCATTCATCATTTAGTTTCAATATACTTACTCATTTCCAGGTTTCATGATCATGTTCTGCCACTGCAGTTCTTAAGAAAAGCATTTAAAAGTGCAGTGAACTCACATGCATGCCAATGCCTGTTATGATGCACTTACTGATAGTCCTCCTCAATAGCATGATTCTTAATTTTTGCAAACAGTGTTTCCTCAGTAAACATTTACATGAAGAAATGAAGACTGGCTCCCGTTTATGACAAGTAAATGAACAAAAATATTGTTTGAAAGTTTAAGTTACTGGAAAACAACACGTTGATATTTAGAAGCTCATGGCTGCTGTGTGTAAAAAGCTGAGCTTGACAAAAAAAAAGGCTCCTGACCCTTGATAGTGAATATCCATCACAGATAGGCTGGACTTGTGTGCCTTGAAGTGAAGGATGCTAAGGTTTGACCTGGTAGACACATATACAGCGGTAAGAAGCAGAAATAGGTAGGTAGTCAGAATCTTTTCCCCTTTGTTGGGGTATCAAAATTATGAGGGCGTAGATTTAAAGTAGGAGGAAGGAGTTTTAAAGAAGGATTTGAGGGGAAGGCTTTTTTTACACATAGTGGTTGATGCCTGGAATGTGTTTCCAAAGAAGGTTGTGGAACCAAATACAATCATTGTATTTAAGAGGTGTGCAGACAGGCACTTGAATAAACAAGGAAAAGGTGGGTACAGGCCTAATGTGACAAATGGGATTAGTGTAGAAGGGCAAAATGAGAAGAAAAGAAAGAAAGTAAAGAAAGGCAGCAGGTCCTGATGAATTAGTAATAGAACAAATTATTGCCCTTGAAGATTATGGAATTGAAAGACTTACTGATTTAATCAATGACATTTATGAGACTGGAATAATACCAGAAGAGATGAAAAAAACAGTATTTATCACTCTTCCTAAGAAACCTGGAGCAATAGAATGTGAATTATATAGGACCATAAGTTTAATGAGTCATATCACCAAGATACTTATAAGAATTTTGATGACAAGAGCTAAAAGTAAGATACAAGCTGAAATAGGTAAAGAACAATGTGGTTTTGTGAAAGACAAAGGTACAAGAAACGCAATATTGATACTATCAGAACGAGCTATTCAAATGCAAAGAGATTTGATTGTTTGTTTTATCGACTACACAAAAGCATTTGATAAAGTGAAGGGACAGTAAGTTATTTGAAATATTACAGAAAACTCTAGATCTAGATTCAAAAGACCTCCGCCTAATCAGAAATCTGTACTGGGAACAAACTGCCACTGTAAGAATAGATGGAGAAGTGAGTCAGTTTCCGAAAATCAAGAGAGGCATTAGACAAGGGTGTGTCTTCTCCCCTGATTTATTTAATGTGTACAGTGAAACAATATTGCAAAAAATAAGAGACATCCTGGGAATCAAAGTTGGCAGTGAAAACATGAATAATTTCAAATTAACACCTGTCCATTAAGTTTACCCTTCAATAAAGCATTGATATAAATTTCTCTATATTGTACTGCAGTTTTCCATGCATCTCCCAATAATTCGACATTGTGTTTTTTCTTTCTTGTTGCTAGAATTTTGTGCTATTCGAAAGTGTTCAAGTCATCTATACAAATTATGACAAACCCTCACCTATCAATTAATCTTATGAATTAATTAGTCTCCAATTCAAAATTTTCCAAACAACTCTCAGCCTCTGTTTACTGTTCACTAAATAACATTCTCCTTTTTCTGCTGCATTCACTCTTATGGTATGAATGTAATTTTTTTTCCAGGAGCCTATAGCACAACAACTTACTGACTGGAGTATGCAAATTGTTAATAGTGTATCTATTACTGCATCAAAGCCATACTTTTCTTTCCTATAGCTTCATATTTGAATCTCTTCAATTGGAACTCTGTACCTGCCACTGATCTCAATAAACTTGAAAACTTATGTGGCTATGCAGTGGTGCATTGTTGCTTCTCATCGTTCTCAATATTTACTTTAACTTTGTTGACTAAATTATCTTGCTTCAATTACTTGCTGTTGCCTATCTATGTGCACTGCACTAATTTTCTTTTACCAGTGGACTGCAAATCAAAAATCTCCTTCAATTATCCTCAGCCATTAGGCTCTAAAATGAGTCAACCTTTAGCCGGGGAAGTGATGTCCCCCTCCTGTTAGACTGTTTGTGGTAACTTATTTTTTATTCTTTCTACTTCTCATCTAATATTTATATCTGTGCACTTGTAATGCTACTGTGACACAGTAATTTCCCTTGGGATCAATAAAGTATCTATTTATCTATCAATGACTGTTTTTTATTCAGAATCTTAAAGAATGTAAAGGATCTGTCCTTTGATCTTTATTTCTCATATATGTTCCACAGTAAAAAGGAAGTAAAAACATATTGACGTTTAATATTTACACTGTTAACATAAAATACATTCTCATAATCATTATCATCTCTTTCAACATCTGCATCTGCATCTTAGTTGTCAGGCTGCTTTCAGATATTGAGCCGAATGAGACCTAAGTTAAGCTTTGGGAAATGATACAAAGTGTGCAGAGATATGAATGGCCTGAGATTTTCTAAAATATTGGCAGGAGGAAAGAGAAAAGGTTAATTGATGTAGCACACACAAAGTGCTGGAGGAATTCAGCAAGTCAGGCAGCATCTCTGGAGGGGAATAGGCAGTCCAGATTTGCAGAACCTCTTGTGTTAATAGGCATTAACATTAACCTAGCTTGCATAGCAGGAAACAAATCGTGTTAAATCAGTCACCAGTTAATATGATTTAATTAACTTCGGGATACTATGTACAATTGGACTGATGTATTGAAACATCATGCTTACCAAGATATGTGGGGAAGTAATCCTTAACAGAAAATAAATGTAGAATGCAAAATGGTGAATGACCATATCTGATCAGTTCCTTGCTTGAATGGTTAGATAAAATTACATCTCATATTTGATGAATAAATAATTCTTCCATTTCGGATTTTGTATTATAAACTTGCCATATAATGAATTACATTGGATATAAGGCTACTCACTTTGATTTGAAGGAGATATGCTTATGATACCACCTTTTTTATGAAAACAAAATAAATAGAACAAATTATACTTACTTCTGTCATCTATTTGCTGTCCCAGGTCTACTATGCCTCTGCATTGAAAAGTAGGAAACTGTGATGAGCTGGAATTTAAATTAATTTTAGAATGAAAAAATGTTTTGTGAAACTACATAATTAATTTTGAGCTACTGTATATTCAATTTACATACCCATCTGCTTCTCCATAGCTTCAAACATTTCATAATGCATTAATAAACTTGGAAGAAAATTCCATAAATCTTAGTAGAATTGAAGATATAAAGAAACAAATAAGGTAGGTACCCAGATGACTTGTGTTCTTTTCCTTTAGAATATTTCATTTCACTGTTGACTTCTCCTTCCACTACCTATCATTAACTGCAGGTGTGTTTATGAATATTTCCGAACATAATCAAATAAGCATGAAGCTTTTGAAACTAAGCAGAAAATTTAATTTCTTGAGGGTCTCCTCTGTTTCTGGTCCTTCTCTGTTTTCAAGATTCAAGATTATTTATTGTCATTCTTTTGTACAGAAGTGTAAAGGAGAATGGATGCAGCATAAAAAAACACAATAAGCATAAAGATCACAATAAAACTACAAGAAATATAAACTGATTTGTATTATTGTATATACATAAAGTGATGTTTGGTACAGCAGTATCTGTACATAAAGTGATTCTGACAGAAAAGGATAAAGTAGTGATGGTGGGGTAGGTTAGTGCTGGCCTTTTACGGGCACTTTTCTGTATATATGTCCTTGACAGCAGTTAAGCTGGTGCTGGTGATATGTTGAGCAGTTTTAACTACTCTTTGTAGAGCCCTTCTGTCCACCACGGTGTAGTTTCTGTACCATGCAGTGATGCAGCATATTAGGATGGCCTGAACTGGTATCATCTGGTATATTCATTTTCCCATTTCCTGTGCTTCACACATTGATGAATCTTAACTACATATCTCGAATTTTTGACCATTTCTTACTTTAGCTGAAATGGGAAAGTTTATGGAGGCCATGACTAAAAATTTCACAAAGCTTTACAGTACCAGCGATCTGGGTTCATTTCTTGCTGCTGTCTGTAAGGAGTTTGTATGTTCTCTTCGTGACCATGTGGGTTTCCTCCCACAGTCCAAAGACGTACAGTACTGGTTGGTAGGTTAATTGTCCCATGATTAGCCTCAGGTTAAGTCAGAGGTTGCAAGGAGGCTTGGTTCGAAGGGCAGGAAGAGCCTATTCCATGCTGTATCTCAACAAATAATTAAATAAATAATGAATAAAAATTAGTGGGAAGTTAGAGGATTGTGAAGCTTTTAAAAATGATGGCCTTACTTATGGTCTTACCTCTTGATTCTTCTAATATCCAAAAATCTGTTTGTTTTAATACTTAAATGGAATTGGTATTTTATTACAGCCCAAAGAATTAGAGATTTCCAAAGAGTAGCCACCCTTTAAGTTTTGAAATTGCTTATCAGCAATATTAAAATGGATAATCTGTTCATTGTCACAATGTTGTTTTTTGGGTGGGCACCTGTGTAGATTGGCTGCCATGTTTCCTGTTACAATAGGATCTACATTTCAAAAGTACTTCACGAACCAAAAAGCATTTTGAGATGTTCAGAAAATGATATACAATTCTTTACAGATATTTCTTTGTTTCTTCTTATAAAATCTTATTTTTTTGTTTGGGACCATCTTCAGTGATGCACATTATTGAATTTACCCCTCCTTTTTGAATTTGCATTTGGAGTACTGAGTTATCTTGCAGCTTGGCTGATTTATCTGGATGAGGTACAAGAACAAATCTGGTTGAATTGTCCAGCATCTCCAACCCAACTACTACTTGTTTGTTCCCAACTTATGCCTGTTTAAGAAATGAAGACATTTAGACAACATGATTTTCACTACTGTAGATTTAATTCATCTACTTGGATAAGAGAGAAAATTCTTAACCAATATAGGAAAAGGAAAGGTACGTCACATCCGGAGTTTCTCCGGTTAGTGGACGATTTCCCTCCATGCTTCTCTGATGACGTAGTGGGGAAGCACATACAAGGCAAGTTACAGCAGTGGTTTGCCATTGCCTTCTGCCGAGTGAGTTTCCAAAGAGATCACCAGCTTGTAACCCAGTACGGATGGAAAGCGTGCAGGGGAGCCGTCTGGATTCGAACTCGGGATATTTCGTCCCGAAGTCCGGCACTGATGCCACTACGCCACCAGCCAGGTCAACCAATATAGAAAAGTCATAAAAAGGCAAGGCATCTAAGAACGTACTAATAAATAAATGAGTAGAACAAACAGGATCTCGCAATACTTCAGGAATTTATGAGTCATAGGTTGGGCACTTATATTGTATGAGCTATTCATACCCTTTATGTATTTTAGGGAAACAAAAAGGCTTTTGAATGTGGAAAAGAAAAAAGATACTACCCTTCTTACAAACATGTTGACTGTTTGGAAACAAATAAAATCTTTAAGAAAATATAAAAAGTGCATCTGTACACCAATAAATCTCCAAGTCAAAAAGTAAGCTAATTTTGATATGCTTATATTAATTTATGTCTTTCCATTTTTTCCCATTATGAATAAATAAATTATTAATTGGAAGGCTGCTGAATTTACTGCATGCAATTATTTTAAAGAAACCAATTTACACTAATTATTGTATTGAATTATTTTGCTTTAATTTATTAGACTAAAATCAAACAATAAAAAGCAATATACATTGTTGTTTTCCTTGTTATAAATGTAAATTTTTAGTTTCTTGTTATGCTAATAAGTATTTGCAAAATTTATTCTTGGAAGCAATTTTGTTTTAGCCAGCTATTGTTGACAGAATCACAGTTGTTTTCTCTTCTGTCTGGTTTTTACCACCACATTATCGAAGCTCCTCTCTTGGGATATTTTGAATATTACTTGCTCCTATCCTACTGCGAAGCTCTCCATCACTTATTTGCTGCTGCTGTTTTCAACCGTAACATTCCATCAACTTTGCCACTGAAATATTCACCCTTTATCTTCATGTATCTGTTTGTTTACTATCTTCTTTCACTATCTCAATTTCTGAGAATAGCTAGCAAACAGTACATGGCATAAGTGAAATACTTCAACTTCTTTTCAGTGCTCTATTCCATTTTTGCCTTCTACCTTGCATCTATATCGAAAATGCCATATTCCACACCAACACTTCTGATGTATCTTCCATTTCTTCATATAGAATTCCCCTAAATTGTTGCTGGCAGGTCTCTTTTTTTTGTGCCCGTACTACTGCTATCAATGTTCCCATCTCACACAAAGTCATATCACTACACTCCATCAGGCTTCAACATTGATATAGTCACCCCAAGAACACAAAATTGGAGGAACAACAACTGATATTCAGCCTTTGTTGTTTACATCCCAAGGTATGAAGAGTCAGTTTTTCCATCTTACATCATCCTATTTAGTTCCCCTCTTCCATCTGGTTCCATCTGCGTATAATTCTACCTACACGTTTTCCTTGTGGTTCTCCTATACTCCACTCCTTTTCCTAAATGGTTCCATCTGACCATCATTCCTTCACTTCTCTCCTCCCTTACTTTTTCATATTCCGGCATCTGCAACACCTTATGTCTCCACTTATTACTTTTCAGCGCACTCTCTGCTTCTACCTCCCTACCCACCACCACCCCCACTCCCAACCTTTCACCATCTGCTACTTTTTTTCTCTCTTGTTTGTTTCTACTTATTATCCACCTTTTTTTGTCTCCCAACTTTACCCCTCACCCACCCGATATGATCTGCCCATCATCTCCTTCATTACCTGGTTCTACCTTTCACCTGCTAGCCCCTACCTCACCCTTCTCTCTCAGATCTTTATACTGGCTAACTCCTCTCTACAATCTCAGTCCTGATGTAGGATATCATCCCGAAATGTCCACCATCCTTTTGCCACCACAGATGCTGCCTGACCCGCTGAGTTCCTCCAGCTGTTTGTTATTTTAGTTCTAGAACACTACATTAGCATTGTCTTGTACTTTCACTTCAAGAATTATGCCATCTCCAAACTAAGCCTACAGAGCCATTTAAAATGGCGACATTAATTATACCTGCAATTTAACCAAATTGCAGGTATAATTTTATAAATTAATTGCAACTATGCTCACAATGATAAATTTTAACAGAATAATTGCTTTCTTTCAACATTACAAGCATTTATTTCAATTTCAGCATATTTTACAAAATATGCAAATATTTGCACTGTTGAACACTAACTGAAAGAAATAGTATTTCTTAGAATTCCCAATTATTTTTGTTAATGTGCATGATTTATGCAAATTAATGCATAATGCTTTGTAATACAAGAACAGTCCTGATTTAAAAATCATGTACATATCAAAAAGTTGAATTAAAATCACTTTGCTACAGTAGAGAATCCAGATGTAAAAAATTAGATCTATTCAACATGAAACCATGACCCATGTCATCATCTTGCAACTGTTCATTCTTGTCCATTTTTCAGCCAAGTTCCTATTAATATAAGCAACACACACAAAATGCTGGAGGAACTCAGCAGGCCAGGCAGCTATGGAAAAGATTAAACAGTCAACGTTTTGGGCTGAGACCCTTCATTAGGACTGGAAAAAAAGATGAAAGTTAGAGTAAGAAGGGGAAGAAGAAGTACAAATTGGTAAGTGATAGGAGAAACCGGGAGAGGGGGAGGGATGAAGTAAAGAGATGGAAAATTGATTGGTGAAAGAGGTACAGGGCTGGAGAAGGGGTAATCTGATAGGAGATGACAGAAGGCCACGAAAGAAAGGGAAGGAGGAGGAGCACCACCAGAGGGAAGTGATGGGCATGTAAGGAGATAAGGTGAGAGAGGGAAATGGGAATTGGGGAATGGTGAAGAGGGGGGCAATTACCATAAGTTTGAGAAATCGATGTTTAATGCCACCAGGTTGGAGGCTACCCTGATGGAATATAAAGTGTTGCTCCTACAATCTGAGTGTGGTCTCATTGTGACAGTAGAAGAGGCCATGGGCTGACATGTTGTAATGGGAATGGGAAGCAGAATTGAAATGGGTGGCCACCAGGAGATCCTGCTTTTTCTGCTGCCGTCCTGTTAATATAACTAAGTTTAAATTATCCTGTAAAAGAGCTGCCAGAGTCCCTCCAGGTCACTCTTCCCATATTAAAGATTTTAACGTTATTCTGTAAAAGTTTCTCACTCTGAATATAGCAGCAATTAATTCATTAATTTGTTAATGCTTTTAATAAAACTTTATTTTCTATTCATTTTGATAGCCTGCTAAAAGCTTATCAGTCCCAACTTACTTAATTTTATTGCTCTATTCTTTATCTTTCTATCAAAATTGTTTTATATTTGACTATTAGTCTCATTCATCTCTTCCTTTACTTTAACCACACCTAAGTGTGAAGATGAATACGTAATCCCTTTGTTGACAGCTTTAATCCACACCTTCCTGCCCACCTTTACAAAATATGTTCAATCTGCCCCTGGCTCACAGAAATAGTCAACAAACTTCTTTTCCCGCATCATGTATTTAGCTATGTCATCATTTTCCCAATCTTCCAAGAATTGTCTTTTTTTCTATGTGTCTGGGGAAATAACTCTATGGTTGTCAATTGCAGTGTACATTGATTAACTTCCAAGCAGTCTTTCAGAACAATGAAATTCAATGTGTATCCTTCTTGACATTAGACTTTACAAGAATCTGTGTTTCTGAGTAATGAAATAAAAACACTTAATGTTTGCTGAAAACATTTTAAAATTCAACATATGGTGATTGAACGTTTTTGCTGCAAACAGATTGGAAGTGAATTACAAAGCACTTGGAAAGCAATGTGAAGTGGAGTACTTTGCAGAAGTTGTTGAACTAGAACAAAAGTTTGAAGAAGATTTCCAGAAAGATTTGGAAATGTACAATGAAAAATTGGAAATTTGGAAAAGCAAGCAGGTATGTAAGTACACCCTAGAATTAATATTGATCACATACAATGTATGGCCAGCCATTGGTGTAGTGGCATCCGCACCAGACTTCACGGCAAATGGTCCCTGATTTGAATTGGGCTGGCTCTTTGCACGCCTTCCATCCATGCTGGGTTGAGCATCAAGCTAGCAACTCAGCCTCGTAAAAAGCAGTTAAATGCTAAAGAAACTGTGAGATTGCTGCCTGATGCACCACAAGGCATGGAGAGGAAAAACAACACACAATATATATATACATAAAAAAAATTAATAGTTTTATCTGTATTGTACTGTACTTGCATGTAACCAGTTCTTACTTAACAGTTTCCCCTAGCTTACAGAATTAATACTTTATACGTTGTATATTAATAAAAATATGTTTCCACATGGCTGATATTCTGAATTAGGCATCAGAATTTAACTTCTACTTTGGTTGAACTGGTCAATTCCTCAGATTAGGTGTATACCTAATCCTGCCAGTGCAATCATGCTTAATGTTAACTGAACCAAATATAAAAGTAAAATAAGTTCAAATGTTCACATACGTATTGGGATAAACTGGCATCCAATTATTGGCTAGGACTTTAATGAGTCTGCCCACTGTCTTCCCTATTTTCAATGTTTCTGAATATGTTATTAATTTATGTTTGTTTATTTAGATTAATATTTATTTCAAGCTATTAAAAAGATTCAACCTCTTCCTTCAGCGGTATGAGATACCCAACTGCTTCAAGCAGGCTTCAATCATACCAATATCCAAGAAGAATATGGCAACTTACCTCAATCATCCAGCATAAATGCAAAATATTGACCTTGGAGTTTTAAAACAAATTGGACAATACCTTCCATATATGCCACATGCCTCAGATCTTCAAACATAGATCTACATTCTAGCAGTGGTGCCACATCAAACAACAGAACATTACCCCATACGTACTACTGAAACATGGAATATGGTCATGCTCGTTCTCCACAGTGAAGAGCCTTCAGCAGAATCAGCATGTCTACAAACCCACTGTTTTGCAGATCTTGAATTTTTATCATTGCATATTAGTTCATTGTCGTTATATTTAACCTTGGCATTCTCTCTTCCCTGCACTACTGAACTCCACCAAGTGGAGTTGGGAAATGATCATTTGAGCTTGTTCAGTAAATTTAGGATTTTTGCATTCATGTTCGTGTTCAAAATTATGATGGTGATTATATTAAGAAATACTATATGCAAATGCTGATAAAACCCAGCAAGTATTGGGCAATTGGGTTTAGATTATTGCAATGGAAATTCCAATCCATTTTAGAAGCTAATTGAAAGCTTCACATAGGAAAACTAATTGCAACATATTCACATTATTTCTCTGTCCATTTCCAGCCGCCTTTAATTTGTCTTTATAATGGAAGCAGGACCACTGGGAGGCATGGAATGGGCTATTTCAGATCTGGCAATGTTTACCAAGATAAATTTAATTAAATATCTTGTTGGGAAAAAATCCCTTAGGCAGATCTATCCCTGATAGAATTTAGTATTCAGATTGACACTAGAAATGTGGATCTTTATACCTTTACAGTAGCAAAACTATTACTGTTCTACTGCTATAATAAAATACAGGGAAAAATTAAATGTTATCGTATCATTAAAGAATTAGGCAAAATAAGGCCAGTAAGGACTGAGTTCCCAGGATCTAATAGTTTGCATCGTTGGATCCTAAGTGAAGGGATTGCAGAGACAGCTGATGCAGTAGTAATCTTGGAATTGGAATTGGTTTATTCTTGTCACATGTACTGAGATACAGTGAATCGCTTATCTTGAATACAGTTCATACAGATCAAATTATTACACAGTGCATTGAGAAAGTACAAGATAAAACTGTAAAACGATAAACTATTGGTGATGTTCATTCCCAGGAGCTTGAAGCTCTCAGTCCTCTCAATTCAGCAATGTTAATGTAGACAGGAGCAAGTGCACTGCCTTCCTTCCTGAAACCAATGACCAGCTCTTTTATTTTTCTGACATTGAGAGAAAGGTTGTTGTCATGACACCAATTTACTAAGCTCTTTTGTAGCCTTCTTATTTTGGCTTCTGCCCCCTTTCTTTCCGTCCTGATAAATTGACTATTTATTCTCTTCCACAGACAGTGCCTTACTTGCTGAGGTCTTCCAATATCTTGTGTGCTTTGCTCAAATTTTCCAGCATCTGCAGAATCTTGTGTCTATTGCTAGTAAGCTCTCTATCTCCTTCTGTACTCTGACTCATTGTTATTTGAAATATGACCCACTATGGAGGTATCATTTGCAAACATGTAGATGGAGTTAATGTAGAATCACAAATGTACAGGGAGTAAATCAGGGGATTGCGGATGCAGCCCCATTGTGGAGCACCAATACTGAGAATAATGGTGGCAGAGGTTTGCTGCTTAATCTTGCTGCTTGTGATCTATTAGTCAGGAAGTCGAGGATCCAATTGCAGAGGGAAGTATTCACTCCTTGGTCTTGGAGTGTGGTTGGAATTATAGTATTGAAGTCAGAGCTGTAGTTAATAAACTGTAATCTTATTTAGGTATCCTTACTGTCCAGAGATGCTCTAGAGATGAGGATTAGGCCAGGAAAATGGCATCTGCTGTAAACCCGCTTTGGCAGTAGATGAATTGCAGTAAGTCAAGGTTGTCTAGTAGGCTGGAGCTGAGGCATTCCATAACCAACCACTCAAAGCACTTTGTGATTGTGAATACCAGAGTCACTGGTATTTGATCAAGGCACATTACCTATTTTTTTAGGTACCAACATGATAGTGGTTTTCTTTAAGAAGGTGGCAACATCAGATTGAAACAAGGGTAGGTTAAAATATATGCAAGTACCTCTAGCCGCTGATCTGTACAGTATCTAAGGACGTGGTCGGGGACACTTTCAGTGCCACCTGACAGAACAACAATAAAAGACATAGCAAAAAAAAAGAAACTTTCAGTGGGTTCATTCTCTGGTAGACTGATCTCATGTCAGCAATGGTGATTGCTGTCAGGTAGATAGCAACCCTAACTCAATCCCCTTCTGTCCAAAATGAGCATAGAAAGCTCGTTTAACTCATTGGGAAGGGTTGTGCTGCTATCAGTGAAGTTACCCTACCTTTAGATTTTAAAAGATCCAGCAAAGAAAGTAAGACCAAGTTTAATGATGTCATTCCAATAACAGGGCAACCAAAACTGTACAGAATACTTCCAAGTGTCTTGTACATCAAAAATTTGAGAATCTTTAGAATTTCTTATTTGAAAGTTTAGAGGCTGAATCCTTGAATATATTCAAAACACTGATGGATAATTTTTTTAATCAGCAAGGGAATCGAGAATTATAGAGGAAGGGCAGAAGGAGAAGTTGAGGAAAATGAGATCAACATGAGCGTACTGAATTGGTGGAGCAAATGCAAGAAGCAGAATGGCCTGTTCCTCAGCCTTTGTGCTGTGGTCTTATGTTGAACTTCCTAATGATCATGTGTTACATCCCACATGTATTCTTGCATGAAACAGATATATTAGCCACATGTGCTCACATGTATGATTTAAGATACCATATCACATCGTTATAACTAGGAGTCACTTAGCTCTACTCAATTCTGTCTGCTTTGGTCAAACTGACCTCAGAATTTCACAATCTTATCATTTGATGGAAGTAAAATGTGTTGTTCTAAATAACTAGGGAATGGTCAGTCAAATTTTATCCAAAAATGAAGTGTTTCTCTTTGTGCAGATTGCATGATGGGGAAAAAGGCTGATGTACCAACCTTTTGCACTTCCAGTGGCACAGCATTGTGGGTGCAATATCTGGAAGTTTGATTCTGTTTAGGCCAATACAAAAATTGAGAATAACAGTATTTACATTAGGAAACTTCAATATGAGTGCAAAAAAGCTGAAAATATTTAATTCACCTATTTTGGATAGTTTTATACTTATTGATGGTCCAATGATAAGTTCTCTACATGGACAGAAATAGTTCCCATTAAAAAATTCAGTTCTATCCAAGTGTTTCCTACCAAGAAGTGATTCTCAGTATAGGTTCTGGTTTTATATGTACTAGGTTCTGGTCTTATGTGTACTACATCTGCTTTTATTTGGACAGATTTGTAGCATTACACTTTTAACCTCCCATCGTTATGTTGTTCAGTGCTGTTGCTCCTTCTAATGTATTTGGTCACTGCTTAATATATAGATAAAGTTTTAATCATAAGACAACTAAACTTTATTTATAAGCCTTATTTTTGAATGTTACCAGAAAGCCAAGGAAAGTAAAGCTACAGAAGAAGAATCATCCAATGAATACACTGATGATGATGATGATGTAGAAGAGCCTCCAAAACTTTCTGTGCCACCTGATAGAGCAACAATAGAAGACATAGCAAAAAAAAGAATTGCATTAACTTGCAGTCAACAAAAGAAGCCTATTGTGATTCCTAAACTGTCACCAAATATGCCGCTAACACCAGACTCAAATTGCTTTGAGTAAGATTTGTACTCTTAGTAGGATGTTTACTTGAATATTAAAAAATTACAGTTTATTAAATAGGGTACTATGTTCCATGAAACCAGAAATTCTATTTTACAGGATAATTTTTTATGCACCCTGCAATAGAATTTCATCAAAAATTTTGCTACAGTATTTTGCGTATTTTCAATTATTCTCCTCCTTGGTCCTTATGATTTTCACTAGCATGGAGATTGCTGACTGCAAAAGTCATCCGCTGGACTGCTAATTCTTGCCTTTTGTTATGATCAGGTTCTCTATCACTCCCATGCTCAATGAGGTATGAGCTGCTGCAGTCTCTTGGGGTTTGAATCAATCTCAGTAGCCTCTAAATTTTGACATGTATGAACCTGTTTTATTAATGCAGTATGCTTTGCGTTGCTTACTTCCAGTGAACACAAATAATTTTACCTTTTGGGATGTGGACAAATGTTAAATTCAAATGAACACAGTTAAGTGTAGATTCAAATGTTGATTCCAGCTTTAAATCTCCAAACAGATTACTGGTGAATATATTATTTTCTTCAAAATTTTGGTTATCTTTTATCTTGTCTATTTCCCCTGTTTTTATTCAATTAAAATCTATTTATCTGAGCTTTGGCTTTATGGGGTATAGAATTTCATAGATTTTCTATATTTATTATTTTCCTGACTTCCCCGTTTTGATGCTGGCAGGAAGGTTGCCTTTCACTTGCAATGTGCAACGTGAAACAATGAAATGGAAGTTTAGTTATTTGCAGGCCTTGTATTAGTTAATCGTGGAGGTCGGACTGCTGGTGGAAAGTAATGGTGAATCCTTGCAAAATGGGGCAGCACCATAGTGTAGCCATTAGCATAACACTTTACAACACCAGCTGTAAGACTGAGCTTCATTTCCTGCTCCTGTCTGTGAGGAGTTTATACATTCTCTCTGTGACCTCTAGATTTCCTTTGGATGCTCTGGTGTCATCCCTCATTCCAAAGATGTACGAGTTAGGGTTAGTAAATTGTGGGCATGCTATGTGGGCACTGGCAGCGTGATGACACTTGCAGGCTGCCCCCAAGACAACCTTGTACTGTGTTAGTTGTATTTGCAAATGGCACATTTCACTGTATGTTTTGATGTTTCGATGTACGTGTGACAAATAAAGCTAATCTTAGATCTTATCTTAATCAGTAATGAGGACATCCTACACAGCAATGTATGCCTTAGTTGGATGAATCATACTTGCTTTTCAGAATCACTGAAAGATTCTGTCTCAGCATCTTGCTCCTCCAATATGTTTAAAACTCATTGAATCATAATGTTCTGCATAGTGCAACATGCTTAAAACTTTGTGGAGTTCCTAACTGATGCACAGTGAAAATACCTCCAGACTTGTCCACAATTAGAATACTTTAGGAAGTTATACTGTTTAGGAAATAGCGGAAAATGAAATGGATGAAAATTGTCAGAGGTCAGCTCAACAAGTACAGTGGATTCCAGTTAATTGGGCCATTGGTTAACAGGGACTTATTTGGGACAACTTCTAAAGAACAAAAAATAATCAACAAAAGTGCCAGGATTCCCTTCATTTATTTGGGACACCTCACCACTTAATTGGTACAGGACACTGTTGCCAAACAGCTTCTAACTAACATCAGACATTTGCACTTTTGTGGCCATTAAACACTATAACATGCTTAGAGCGAACAGACTTTAAATAGCATTAGTTGTGTGTGCTTCTGTTCAAGAAGCAGTGATCTTTATCACTGATAGTTGGTAAGAAGTAAGCATTAAGACAATTCAGAAATGTTTTGCTTACTGCTGTTTCAAGCATTTAGGCTTGGAGATGACTGACACAGCTGGGAGTGAAAATGACATGATTTCACTACTTCAATAAGCTAGGAAAATTTTGAAGGTTTCAGTAACCATCTTGAATTTTACAATGAAAGTGAAGATTTAGATGATGAAGGCAGTCCATTACCTGCATGAGGTGCCTGTGCTGATTTTGCTCATTTATAGTCAATCAAAAGAACATAGCAGTGTAATTCCTCTGTTGATAACTATTAACTAACACAGATTTATAGTACTGTAGTAGTATTGATAGTTCTAATTTGTTCTGTATTTCATTTAAGTACTCAGTTAAATGATAGTTTGTCTTTTTTTTAATACCTTTTTATTATTTGCAGAAACTTCGGCTAATTGGGACAGTTGCTTAACCGGGCTAAAATGTACTGGTCCCGATGTGTCTCAATTAACCGGAATCCACTTTATTTTGCTCAGTATTCAAGCTGGGGAGTGTAACTAAGCTGTCAGAATTGCAACCTTAAATTAAACTGGATGTATATTTTTTAAATTATTGAATATATCATGGAATGATTTCAGGCTGCCCTTCAGCAACTTTAACCAACATGAGGGGTACTCTGACCATAAGCATTGTAATGTCCTAGGAGAGGCTTCAACCTTTCTTCAGCAAATGATTATGTGCTGACAGCTTTTATCTGAAAACCTAAACAACCTTTTGTTTAATACTCCCTTCCTGGACTATTTAGCACATATATAAAAGATCTTATCCATATAATTTTGGCAAAGCAATAGCATACATCACATTTCGACAAAATCGAGTGCATCATTCTATGAAGAACCAAATATCAAGGTTAAGCAACAGTTTTTTTTCCACTGCTATGGTGTTCTTGAACTGACCTGAAATGCTAATTCTATCTCAGAGTGTACTTTCCTCAACTTGAATAAATGTGTTATGTTTATTGTCAGTTAGGTATAATTTATGTTAATTAAGTTGACGTAATTTATGTTTGTATTGTACTGTGCTGTTGCTACATAAAGCATGGCATTATGTATTCCCATGACAATAAATGTAAGATTGAAATCTGAACTTGAAATTTGGCAGGCATCAGGTGCATTATGCTTTAAATCCAGATAGTCAATTAGGTTTGTATATTGTTATTTATTAACAACCAAAAAACTCAGGTTCAATTTCCTCTGCTGTCTGTAAGGAATTTGTACTTTCACCCTGTGGCCATATAGGTTTCCTCCAGGTGCTCCTGTTTCCTCCTACATTCCAAATATGTATGAATTAGCAAGTTGTGGATATGCCATGTTGGGTGCCGGAAGCATGGTGACATTATGGACTGCCCTGGCAAATACTCAGACTATGTTGGTTGTTGACCAGCATGTTTCGATGTTTCAACGTATATGTGTTAAATAAAGCTAACCTTGAATCTCTTTAAGATATTTAATCCGACAATAAGTGGGTTATTACATGGTAATTTTCAATTCAAGGTAAAATAATTTACTTACAGGCTAGTTTAGACTATGATAGCTAGTAGTTAAGTTACAGGACTAATATGCAGCAATATAAACTGAAGATCTGGAGGCACATTTAAGTTTCACTGTGACAATTTATTTTAACTTGGAACATTAAATTCAAGCACTGAAATAAATGTGGAATTAAAAGTTCATTTTAATATTGATAACCATAAAACCACAGGACTGGTTTACAAATATCCTGCAGGGAAGAAAATTTGTTCTTGTGTTACTAATGGCTCTTTAATGGTTCACCTACTTAATCAACTCAAGGGCAATTTGGGATGGATAATAAAATTTGGACTTAACATGTTCCATTAATTAATACCAAATTATGTATTTAATTTTCAGATGAGATCATATTTTTCTTAATGTTACAAAATATTGCAGTAACAACGAAATTGTGTTCTTTTATCCCCTTTGTATCTAAATGGTGTTCTTGTATCTAACTTTAGGGGTGAACTACATAGAAGAATGGAAATACCAAACCATAAATTCTTCATTAGTATTTTCTATAATGACAAATATGTTTCACACACTGTTACTTCACAACTACAATCAGATTTTACTGTACAATTTGGACAAATATTCAGCATTCAGATTATTCACAAGCCTGAAAACATTAGATTGGAGGTAACTACTATTCAATATTATTATCCATTATCCATGAGTATTGTTACCTTTTTGAGCAGCAACTGTCTACTGCACAATGGAGACCAAGTAATGTGACTTGGGTTTTTTTAAACAGCAGCCTGACATATATTTGCTGTTGTTGAGATGCTCAAGAGTGGAGAACCAATGAAATAGCATCTGCTGTAGACCTGTTGCAGTGGGTCTAAATCCTTGCTCAGGCAGCAGTTAGTTCTAGCCCTAACCAACCAGCTCTTGAAGCATTTCATTACAATAGGTGTGAGTGTTACAAGGTGTGAGCTGTTGAGTCAGTTCACTCTGTACTACTTGGGCACTGGTATGATTGCTGCCCTTTTGAAGCAGGTGGGAAACTTGGAATGCAGTAGTGAAAGTAGTGGAGTTCTAACATTTTTCTGTCATTCATTCTTTGGGGTTTTCTTCTGTTTCGTGGGTGTCTGTGAAGAGTAAGAATTTCAGGTTGTATACTTTGTACATCCTCTGATATTAAATTGAACCATTGAACATATCCTTGAATACTCAAGCCAGATGGTCAGTTTAGGTTTTCAGTACCCGACTAGGTCGGGGCCTGATGCCTTGCAAGGGTTCATCCCCTTGAAGGATGTTCTGACATTGGTACACCTGATAGGGCACTGAAAACCTGTGCCATCCAACTGGGAGGAGTGTTCAAAGACATCTTCAATCTTTCTCTGCTGCAGTTTGAGGTTCCCTCTTGCTTCAAAAAGGCATCAATCATACCAGTGCCAAAGAAGAACAGGATGAGCCACCTCAATACCTATCACCCATATGTACTCATACAAAGTGCTTTGATGTGCTTTGAGAGATTGGTCATGACCAAAATTAAACTCACACCTAAGCAAGGATTGAACCTGCTGCAATTTGCCTACTGTCACGAAAGGCCTACAGCAGATGTAATCTCATTGGTTCTCCACCTGGTGCTGGACCACCTGGAGACCAGCAATACCTTCGTCAGGATGTTGTTTATTGATGCTATCATACCACCTGTACTAAATGTCTATGGATGTGCCATGGAGAGCATTCTAACTGGTTGGCATAGAGAGGCCTCTGCACAGTATCAGAGAAATCTGCAAAGGGTTGCAAACTGAGCCAGCCCCATAATGGACACTAGCCTCTGCAACATCAAAGACATCTTCAAAAGGCACTGCTTCAAAAAGGCGGGATCTATCATTAAGTGCCCTGCCCCCCCCCTTCACCCAGGACATGCCTTCTTCTTGTTGCTACTATCAGGGATGATAGGAGTCTGAAGACACACACTCAATGTTTTAGGAACAGCTTCTTTCCCTCCACCATCAAATTTCCGAGTGAATGATGAACTAGACCCTGAACACTACCTCATTATTTTTGCTCCCCGATTGCACTACTTATTTAATTTAAATTTAAAGTATGAATTGTTACTGTGATTTATAGGTTTTTATGTATTGCAATGTACTGCTGGTGCAAAACAATAGATTTCATGACATATGGCAGTGATACTAAACCTGATTTTGATTCTGTTTCTGAATGTAGAATTTGTGGGTATTATGGTATCTAGTTTGCAAATTTTGTTATTACCAATTTTTTATACGTACAGCTGGTAGTTTGGATGTACCTTATGGAATAGTGCAAGAACTTGACTAGAAATTCATCCTTCTCTCACACCACTTAAATCACAGGCATTAAATATGCAATTTAGTAGCCCATACTAAATTCTCTTTCTCATTCAGTGTACCATATGCATATATTATCTAATTATAGGATCAAGGCCAAATTTCTACCCTTATATAGCCATGCTATTTTGAATATATTACCATCAATTTTTTTCAGCAACTGTGTAAACTAATCTGAGACTGATGTATTGCTTACATAGTGGATAGTGTCAAGGGATTTTGATTTTGATGATTAATAAAAGTGAAGAGCATACCATGTGACAATTACGTCTTTCTATTTTGTAGATTTATGAATTAGTAAACACAAAGGTGAACATGTTGGCAAAACTATACATACCTATTCCTGAAGTAACCATGACTACCAATACGGCTGTTTTGGAAGAGATAGAATTCAGTAGTGATGAAATAGTTCTAACTCACCATGAAGGAGTTGGAAGCAGTAAGTAAAATAGCAAAAATTGAAATATCACTGATGTAAATTCATAAATGCTTCCATTATGAAATACAGAGCAAAGAATTTGATATTTAATTTCTTCTAATATTTCATTTAACTTTTATTACTTGGCATTATATTTGAGCCCAGACTGTGGTCTAGCCTCAGAATTTTAACTAGCAAAATGAAAAACATATTCATGAAAGCTGCTGTCACAAATCTGCTTAAAGTAACTGCACTTCTTCTTTTGGTAAAGAAACAAAAATAAGATTATTTTTAATGACCACCAGAAATCTGAACTTATAAATTGAATCTACATGTTGCATATTACTGATTTCCATGGCTAATTTGACTATACCTCTTCCCACCCTATCATCTGTAAAAATACTATTCCTTTATATCATTTCCTTCATCTCCACCACATCTGTTCCCAGGATGAGGCTTTCCTTTCCAGGACATCAGAGATGACTCTTGCAAAGATTGGGGTTTCCCTTCCTCCATCATTGGTGTTGCCCACACTCACATCTCCTCTATTTCCTGGACATCTGTACTCACTCGATCCTCCCGCTGCCTTGGCAGGGATAGAGTTCTAATTGTCCTCCACTTCATTAGCCTCCACATCCAATACATCATTCTCCCAAACTTCCAGCATCTTCAACAGGATCCTACCACCAAACACATCGTTACGTAACCCCCTCCTCCCAACTCTCCATAGGGGTTGCTCCCTCTGTGATTCCCTTGTCCATTCATTTCTCCTCACCAATCTCCTTCCTGGCACATATCCCTTCAAATTACAGAAATGCTACACCTGCCCACTCACCTCCTCTCTCACCTCCATTCTGGGCTAAAACAGTCTTTTCGGGTGAGGTAACACTTCACCTGTGAATCTTTTGGGGTTGTCTACTGTATCCGGTGCTCCCGATGTGGTCTCCTCTATAATGACTCAATGTAAATTGGGAGACAGCTTTGTAGAGAACCTTCAGTCCATCCACAAAATGCGGAATTTCCCGGTGACCAACTATTCTAATTTCTATCCACATTCCCTTTCCCACACTTTGGTCCATGGCTTCCTCTTCTGCCATGATGAGGCCACTCTCAGGATGAAGGAGTAACACCTCATATTCTGTTTAGGTGGCCTACAACCTTATAGCATGACATTGATTTCTCCTTCTGGTAATTTTTCCCCTACACCTTTTCCTTTCTATTCATCACTACGGTCCCTCATTTCCTCTCACCTGACTATCACTTCCCCCAGGTGCCTTTTCTCCTTCCCTTTCTCTATTGGCCCACTCTCCTCTAACTATCAGATTCCTTCTCCAGCCCTTTCCCTTTTTCTAATTACCGCCTTCCAGCTTCTTATTTCACCCCCCCAACTGCAATCACCTGTTTTCCCCTATCACCTTCTAGTTTGTCCTCCTTCTCCTCCTCCCCTTACTTTCCTTGCCAGTCCTGATGAAGGGGCTTCCTACCCCTGCCTTTCCAGTCCTGGTAAAGGGTCTTGGTTCTAAATATCAACTGTTTATTCATTTCCATAAATGCTGCCTGGCCTGCATTTTGTGTGTGTGCATGTTGTTGCATATTTTGCCTTTCACAGGCCATTACGCGTGTTCCCATATATGTTGTAGGCAGAATGATTTAATCTTTGTAAATGTATCTCTTCCTGCTTTTCTACAAACAAAACAATACATAACAAAAAGTTGTTGTTCAGAATCTACGTGGTCCTGTCCTTCAGATATGAGATAGAATCAAGGAATCATCCAATTGTTACAGCCACTAAGGAGACCATGCCATTCATTGAGCCAATGCCAGTAGTCTGCAAAAGTTGATTCCATTCCTCTGCTCTTTTCCTGTAGCTCCCTCAAATATCTGTACAATTCTGTTTTGAAGGTGATGACTAAATCTCCTACTACCTGTCAGGCATCAAATTCTAGATTATGACTACACATTGTGTAAAACGGTTCTTTTCTGATTTTCTCACCCAATTACTTAATATCTTTCTTCTGGTTCTTAAACCTTCCATCATATGAGTGTTTTTATTTTAATTTGTCTAGTGGGATGGGATTTGTATATTGTGGTAAAAAAATAGAACAGAGGGAGACTCACTGACTTCACAGTGCTTTGGAACTTTCACTACTGCTTCCTAAATACTCTCATCTCATTAGCATTACATTAGGTGTGATTTATCAGCTGAATGCCAAAGACAACTATCCCATAGTTACACCGGAGAATTTCCTTCACACAGTGATGCCTTATCAACTATTGGAGTTACTGCAGAGATGTCGTAGTTAGACTTGGGAGAATAACTGAAAATTTTACTTGAACTTTTACTTATAGATGTGATATTTGAGAGTTAGATAATCAGATGCAGGATAGTACGTAATGTATACAGCACAAGTTGGCAGGAATAATCAGAGATGGATAAAAAGAAAGAAATAGCATCTTATTAAAGGATATTCACTTCTGAATGTCTTCCACTTAACAAACACCCCTTTGCCTGAAAACAATCTATTCCAATCCACACCTCCCAGATATCTTTTGCTGCCTTCAAAATTGGCCTTTCCCCAATTTAGAATCTCAACCCAAGACTAGTCCTATCCTTCTCCATAATTATCTTGAAACTAATGGAATTAAAATCACTAGATCCAAAGAGTTGCCCTACACATACTTACTGTATGTCACCAGCCCTATGTCGTTCCCTAAGAGGAGATCCAATATTGTGCCCTCTCTAGTTGAGACCTCTACATATTGATTAAGGAAACTTTCCAGAATACACTTGTCAAACTCTATCTCATCCAGCCCTTTTATAGTATGGGAGTCTGAGGAATATGCAGAAAGTTAAAATTACATTCCATCATAATGTTATTTTTCTTGCAAATGTCTGCTATCTTTCTATAAGTGTCCTCCTCTAAATCGCATTGACTTTTCAGAGGTCTATAATATACACCCTGTTAGAGTGAGTTTTTTGGGTAGATGATTCGTTTACACTTAAGTGACTTTGGCCACCAGATTTCTAATTGACAAAGTACTTGGATTGAGTCCACAACAATGCGCTTCCTAAAAAGGTGTGAATACCAGGTGCTTCTGGCGCTGTAGTTTGACCATATGCTGTAGTTTCGAAGACAGTATTATCCATACTTTATAAATATTTATTGTCTTCTATGTTAGCACGTAAAATGCCAAATAAATGTATTGTGGATTTAACTTGCATTCCTAAAGACTGGATACCAACCTAGACATGTTGACGTCGGAAGGAAAGGATGAAGTCAGAAGGTGTGATGTTTGTATGTAGCTTCAAAAGGAAGCATTGTCTATGCATTGTCTATAACTTTTTAAGTAGCAATTGCCTTTGTGTTTAGCATATAAATTTTGAGCCCACATTGGGCTAGCAGACCTTTCTACCGAAAGCGTCTCTGTCCGTATAATGCCTGCTGTACCTTGTTGTGTCGAATAAAGAAGCTGCTTTGTATCTACTAGTAACTCTCTCTGACCGATGATTTCATCCACGCTAGAACACGCCCATTAATGTGGTCATCCCTTTCTTATTCCTCTATTCTATCCATATTGTCTCAATAAAGGAGCTTTCCTGTGTATCTTCTCTGAGCTCTACCTCGACATTTTCCCTGATGGGTAATGCCTCCTCACCCCTTTAATACCTCCCTTTCTATCATGTCTAAAATCATGGAAATCCTGAACATTGAGCTGCAAGTATTGCTTCTCATGCAGCAAAGTATTACTAATGGCTGCATCATCATAATGCTTATCAATTCTCTAAGTTCATCTACCTTGCCTACAGTACGTCTTGCATTGAAAGATACACAACTTAGAATATTAGCTCTGCCATGCTCAGCATTTCATCTTCTGTTTTAACATGCACTTTCACCACAACCACTCCACTTGGTTTCCATCTCCTGCAACTCTAGTTTAAACCCCCCAAGAATGTGCTAGCAAGCCTTCCTACAAAGATATTAGTCACTCTTCACTTCAGGTGCAAACTGTCCCATTTGTATAGATCCCACCTTCCCTGGAAGAGAACCCAATGATCCAAATGTCTGAAGCTCTCCCTCTTGCACCATTTCCTTAGTGAGATATTTAACTGCATCATCTTCCTACTTTGACCTCACTAGTATGCGGCATGGGTAGTAATCCTGAAAGAACTATCCTATCCTTTAATTTAACCCCCAAACTCATCATCCTTCCTACTAATATTATTGATACCAATCTAGACAAAAGCCTCTGGCTGCTCAAACTTGGAATCAGAATCAGGGTTAATATCACCAGCATATGTTGTGAAATTTGTTGTTACATGGCAGCAGTACATTGACTGAAAGGGTGAAGAAGAGATTTTAGATCATTCTTGCAATCCCTTAAATATTTCTGGAGAATTGTAATTCCAGAAGAAAATCCCATTGATGGACAACAGCAATATACTTCAGTGCAATGATTACATTTGTTTCAATAAGTCTCTCCCTTCTCTTCATTGATCATTTCATTTAATACCACGGATAAGTGACATATGTTAAATTACATGACAATTAAGATTAATGTGGGCATCAGACTCTTCTTTCTGCAACTAAATGAGTTTAACTTAAGTGGACTCTTGTCAAAAACAAAAGAAACTGAACTCCAGTCCAATTACAGTAAAAACAAAGTTGCACAAATTTTAAAAGTGGAATTCTTTGGCTACAATTCCTCTGATGTGCAGAATCAACAGAGCAAGAAAGCTCAAGAGGGGATCGTACAGTATGGTCAAGTGAAATAGGAATTCATATGGGAGGTGAGGGGAGTAATGAATTAAAAGTATTATATATGAATGCACGCAGTATAAGAAATAAAGTAGATGAGCTTGAGGCACAGATGGAAATTGGTAAGTATGATGTTGTGGGAATAACAGAGACATGGCGTCAAGTGGACAGGGCCTGGAAAATGTCCTATCGAGAGGACAGACTGATGGGCACAGTGGGTGGGGTGGCTCTGTTGGTGAAGAATGATATTCAGTCCCTTGCGAAGGGGGACATAGAATCAGGAGACATAGAGTCAGTATGGATAGAACTGAGAAATTCTAAGGGTAGAAAGACCCGAATGGGAGTTATCTACAGGCCCCCAAACAGTAGTCTGGATGGAGGGTGTAAATTGAATCAAGAGTTAAAATTGGCATATTGCAAAGGTAATGATTTCAACATGCAGGTAGACTGGAGGAATCAGGTTGGTACTGGACCCCAAGAAAGGGAGTTTGTGGAGTCCCTCCGAGATGGATTCTTAGAACAGCTTGGACTGGAGCCTACCAGAGAGAACACAATTCTAGATTTAGTGTTGTGCAATGAACCGGATTTGATAAGGGACCTCGAGGTAAAGGAGCCATTAGGAGATAGTGACAATAATATGATAAGTTTTAATCTACAATTTGAGAGGGAGAAGGGAAACTTGGAAGTGTCAGTATTACAGTTGAACAAAGGGAACTATGGTGCTATGATGGAGGAGCTGGCCAAAGTTCAATGGAACAATAGCCTAGCAGGGATGACAGTGGAACAGCAATGGCAAGTGTTTCTGGGAATAATGCGGAAGGTGCAGGATCAGTTCGTTCCAAAGAGGAAGAAAGATCCTATGGGGAGTAAGGGGAGGCCATGGCTGACAAGGGAAGTAATGGACAGTATAAAAATAAAAGAGAAGAAGTATAACATGGCAAAGACGAGTGGGAAGCCGGAGGATTGGGAAACTTTTAAAGAGCAACAGAAGGTAACTAAAAGGGCAATACGTGGAGAAAAAATGAGGTACGAAGGTAAACTAGCCAAGAATATAAAGGAGGATAGTAAAAGCTTCTTTAGGTATGTGAAAAGGGAAAAAATAGTTAAGACCCAAATTGGGCCCTTGAAGACAGAAACGGGTGAATTTATTATGGGGAACAAGGAAATGGCAGACAAGTTGAACAGGTACTTTGGATCTGTCTTCACTAGGGAAGACACAAACAATCTCCCAGATATAATAGTGGCCAAAGAGCCTAGGGTAATGGATGAACTGAAGGAAATTTATATTAGGCAGGAAATGGTGTTGGATAGACTGTTGGGTCTGAAGGCTGATAAGTCCCTGGGACCTGATGGTCTACATCCCAGGATACTTAAGGAGGTGGCTTTAGAAATCGTGGATGCATTGGTAATCATTTTCCAATGTTCTATAGATTCAGGATCAGTTCCTGTGGATTGGAGGGTGGCTAATGTTGTCTCTCGCTTCAAGAAGGGAGGAAGAGAGAAAACAGGGAATTATAGACCAGTTAGCCTGACGTCAGTGGTGGGAAAGATGCTGGAGTCAATTATAAAAGATGAAATTACGACACATCTGGATAGCAGAAACAGGATCGGTCCAAGTCAGCATGGATTTACGAAGGGGAAATTGTGCTTGACTAATCTTCTGGAATTTTTTGAGGATGTAACTATGAAAATGGACAAGGGAGAGTCAGTGGATGTAGTGTACCTGGACTTTCAGAAAGCCTTTGATAAAGTCCCACATAGGAGATTAGTGGGCAAAATTAGGGCACATGGTATTGGGGGCAGAGTACTGACATGGATTGAAATTTGGCTGGCTGACAGAAAACAAAGAATAGCGATTAATGGGTCCCTTTCAGAATGGCAGGCAGTGACCCAGTGGGGTACCGCAGGGTTCAGTGCTGGGACCGCAGCTGTTTACAATATATATTAATGATTTGGATGAGGGAATTAAAAGTAACATTGGCAAATTTGCCGATGACACAAAGCTGGGTGGCAGTGTGAAATGTGAGGAGGATGTTATGAGAATGCAGGGTGACTTGGACAGGCTGAGTGAGTGGGCAGATGCAGTTTAATGTGGATAAATGTGAGGTTATCCACTTTGGTGGTAAGAACAGGAAGGCAGATTGTTATCTAAATGGAGTCAAGTTAGGAAAAGGGAAAGTACAACGAGATCTTGGTGTTCTTGTACATTGGTCACTGAAAGCAAGCATGCAGGTACAGCAGGCAGTGAAGAAAGCTAATGGCAAGCTGGCCTTCATAACAAGGGGAATTGAGTATAAGAGCAAAGAGGTCCTTCTGCAGCTGTACAGGGCCCTGGTGAGACCACACCTGGAGTACTGTGTGCAGTTTTGGTCTCCAAATTTGAGGAAGGATATTCTTGCTATTGAGGGAGTGCAGTGTAGGTTCACAAGGTTAATTCCTGGGATGGTGGGACTGTCATATGTCGAAAGATTGGAGCGACTGGGCTTGTATACTCTGGAATTTAGAAGGCTGCGAGGGGATCTTATTGAAACATATAAGATTATTAAGGGATTGGACACGCTGGAGGCAGGAAGCATGTTCCCACTGATGGGTGAGTCCAGAACCAGAGGCCACAGTTTAAGAATAAGGGGTAGGCCATTTAGAATGGAGTTGAGGAAAAACTTTTTCACCCAGAGAGTGGTGGATGTATGGAATGCTCTGCCCCAGAAGGCTGTGGAGGCCAAGTCTCTGGATGCTTTCAAGAAAGAGGGGGATAGAGCTCTTAAAGATAGCGGAATCAAAGGTTATGGGGATAAGGCAGGAACTGGATACTGACTGTGGATGATCAGCCATGATCACAGTGAATGGCGGTGCTGGCTCGAAGGGCCGAATGACCTACTCCTGCACCTATTGTCTATTGTCTTATTGTGTGGCAAGAGTAAAGGAAACACAAAAAAGTGCAATGTTAGAGAGAGAAAATGGACACTACCAGGAGACCCTTTATAACAAGGGTATCAAGTCAGCAGCTCTCCTAACTGTGCCATATTGAAAAGTATTGTTTGTAAAACCTCAAAAAATTGATAACGTTGAATGTAACAATCATTTAAGAGTTTTTTTCCCCCTTAAGGCTCTCAAAGTGACACTGTGCACATATTTCTTCATTTGTGCAGTTTTTCAGGCTGGTGTCTGAAAATATGGTGACATATTCTGATTTACAACATGCATTTGTTTTTGGAAGGTCATTGATGCTCTTTATATAAAAAGATTTGAATTCATCTCTTACTTGCATTGAGATTTGAGTATTTAGTATGTGTATTGAGATTTGCCAGATTTCAAGGAAACACAGCTCAAAAATAGAAAAACACAAAAGCAGGAAAATCTGTAGATGCTGGACTGCTTACTCTTTTCCTGGCCTGCTGAGTTCCTCCAGCATTTTGTGTGTTACAAAAATAGGCACATTACCTCTTATTCTTACATTCACAATATTATCTTTTTCTATCAATTTTGTTCCTTCAGATCTGCTTTTTCTTAAATTATATGTATGGGATCAAGCATGGCCAAAGGAGTTAAACTTGTGACATTTCCTTCTAGGCAAAGAGAAGTTCTCACGTGGATTATGATGCTGGAATACTTTCCCTGCATATGTTGAAGGCATTTCAAGATGTGATTCCTGAGGAATAATCAATGCAAAGTTATTATCATAAATCTGATATACTGAAGTCAATAAGTTTAATATTTTGCTCAATCTAACAATTGACTTATTTTCTGTGTATAGATACTCCATTTGTTTTAGATGGAAGGAGACCTGAGGAGTGTTTGTTACTGACATCTGGAAAATTACTGTATGCGGTATCATGGGGAGTAGATGAAAATGGCACTGCCCTTGCACCCCTCGCCCCAAAGCCAAAAACCTATAAAGAAAGGTAAGGGGACATGGGCCATAATTATTTTAATTTAAATGAAGAGCAATATTTAAAAATTAAAAACATTTTTGCAAGATTTTTGACTCTGTATCACTGAATTAGTTTCCAATTCTTTTTCACGGTTTTCCTGTATTACTATCCTTTGATAGATCCATCCTTGGTTTCAATCTAATTAATGCTCTATCCATTTCATGTTTGACAATTCCTAAATAGTGGCTCAAAGTCCTTTTTGAGAATTATCTTCTGCAATTAATTTACTTGACTAATAATTACCTATAAAGGAAATTGTATTGTGATAATAACGGAATAGTGGATAAGTATCAGAAATGAGGGAAAAAGAATGACTAAATTAGGCAAGCAGAACTCTTGCAGGCTTAAATCAATATCAGTAAATTTGTATTCTATTCTCTCCTATCAGATTCCCTCTCCAGTCCTTTTCCTCTTTCACCAATCAACTTCCCAGCTCTTTACTTTACCCCTCCCCTCTCCCAGTTTCACCTATCACCTTGTACTTCTTCCTTCCCTCTTCCTACCTTCTTATTCTGACTTCTCATCTTTTTTTCTGGCCCTGATGAAGGGTCTCGGCCTGAAACATCAATTGTTTTTTCCTCTTTCCATAGATGCTGCCTGACTTGCTGAGTTCCTCCAGCATTTTGTGTGTGAAGGCTCAGTTTATTTGGCAGCTTTCTCAGCTAAATACTGGAGAAAGTTCACAGGAGGGGTGACATGCAAAAATTGATTTAGAACCGGAAAATGAGAGATTGAAAACAAAATTAAAATGCCAAACATCTGAATTAAAACAGAAAGTTACTGAGCAAAGTCAACAGGTCAGGCAACATCTGAAGAGAGATAAACAGTTAACATTCCAGATTTCATCAGTGACTAAAAGATAGAAGTCAAATATCCCTTCTGTCCAAGACCTCTTTCAGAGTCGATTCCTCCAGAAGACATGGTACATCATTAAGGACCCCTCACACCCTCTCCATGAACTGTTTGTTCTTCTGCCATCAGGCAAATGTTACAGGAGCATCAAAACTAAAACCACAAGGCTATTTTACAGCTTCCTCCCACAGGCAGTCAGACTGCTAAATAGCTGCTCCACCTGACTCTGCTTGTTGTTTTTGTGTTGTGTTTTACTATTTATTGTTATGTTTATTATTTAGTGTTGCGTTTGTTATGTCATGATTGCACTGCCCCTGAGAAACGCTGTCTCATTCTGCCCTGCAGAGCTGATGTATGGTTAGAATGACAATAAAGTTTTCTGAATCTTTTGTATCTTTGAATCTTGAAGAGAGGAGGGAGACTTGGGGAGAACAAAAGGAATATCTGTGATAGACCAGAGACTAATTGAATAATCATATGACACAAGTGGAATGGTGCTATTCTATCTGGAGGAAATATAAAGAAGGAGGAATTGAATTGTAACAGAAAAGACAGAATGAGAAAATAAACATTTCTGGAGCTGTAAGGTTCAGACCAAAGCAATTCTGAATTTGTGAAGTAAAAGAGAATCCTGTGAAAACTTGCACATCAGGAGCTTTTGTAAAGAGAAAAAAAGAACTGGACAACAATTTAGTCACTTAATCTGCATTGGAACTGATCAGTTTTGGTACAATTTGGAACATTTGGTGATCTTTAAATTTATTGAGCCCTGAGGGATATAGTTTTCACAGTTGGAAAATATGACACAGTTCTTCAAACTTATGTACATTGGGTTGAAAGAGAGTCATGTTGAGAGGAACACTGAATTAATTTTTTTTAGGTCCTGTCTTGTGTTTTGAGAAAGAGGACATACTTGATAGACTGCTTGTCTGTATTTGTAAGCAATATCTAAGAGAGTTATAACTTAACAATACAGAAACTATTGTATGATGTATCAGCAACTGAATTTATCCTGATTGGTTGCATCACCACGTGGTATGGAAACACAGGAAAAACCCTCTCCTCCATTGAGTATGTCAACAGGGTGTGTTAGTATCTATCATCAAAGACTGCCAACGTCCAAGTGATGCACTTTTCTTGCTACTGCTATCAGGAAGGAGGTACAGGAACATAAGGTGCCACACCACTAGGTTTGGGAACAATTATTACTCCTCAACCAGGAGACTCCTGATCCAACATGGATAACTCCACTCACCTCAACACTAAACTGATTCCAAAATCTACAGAGTCACTTTCAAAGACTCTACAACTCATGTTCTTAGTATTATTTATTATTTGTTGTATTTGCAGTTTGTGTTCTTTTGCACACAATGGCTGTCTGTCAGTGTAGTGTAGTTTTTCATTGATTCTGTTGTATTTCTGTGACTGTAAATGCCAGTAAGAAAATGAATCTCAGGGTAGTATATGGTGATATATACATACTGTGATAATAACAAACATGTGAACATCTGCAGATTTTAGAAATCCAAAGTAACACACGCACAATGCCGGAGGAACTCAGCAGACCAGATGAAGTGTCTTGGCCCGAAACGTTGACTGATTACTCTTTAACATAGATGCTGCCTGGCCAGCTGACTTCATCCAGCATTTTGTGCGTGTTACTGTGAGAGTAAATTTACCTCAAACTTTGAATTGCAGTAGTTTTCATCCATAGCCTAGCCAGTCACTGTGAAAGTGATTCCAGCTTCATTTTTTTTAATGGAATCTTATAATTTTTTTACAAGTTGTTTCTCATGGTATTACTCACAATAGTCAACAAACGCCATGTCAGTCCATTATTCAGATGCTAAGTGTCAGTCCATTATTCAGATGCTAAGTGTCCTCTTCAGGGGTAAGGAAATGTAAGGAAATCTAGGGATAAGGAAAAATCCTCGAAGCTTGCTCGTAAAGATACAATAATCAGAACAGAGAAATGGAGTGAAAAACTGGATGAGCAAAAGCAATGCCTTATAGGAAGCTGAGTGGGAGGAGATTCTGTAGAGGAAATATTTGACCAGATTGGATCACCCAGAGTTCAGTGACAAAACATAGCCTGATTTTATTTGATTTGTCACTGTCTAAGGGAATGTAGGTGATTTGTTTTGTTATAGCAGATTTACTTCAGTAAAATGCATTTTAAGGATCTTTTAAGTTTTTTAAAATACTTTTGATGAAATTAATTACTTAAATATATTCCAGCCGTTTTTAAATGTCTCATTAATCTGTGCGCATGCGCTGGTCGTTCATGCAGCCGGTTACAATTGCTCCGTGGTTTCTTACTTTTAAGATTAGTTATTTGTTGTTTTTTTTTTCTCTCACGGTAACACGTTGAAGCTGCACCCTCTCTAACATGCTGGTGGAGAGAGTTTTACTTGTTTTTTTAGCGCTGGAATTAGTTTTTCTTTAACCAATTTCCCCCGGGATCAATAAAGCATGACTATGACTATGACTATGACTCTTATTGAGTTATTGAGGCAATGTATACAATTTACAAACAGGGTTGGCATATGTGGAACCTGAATTATTTTCTGAATCTTACACTTTCTACTTGTGTTAGCGAGTGACTATTCAAAATGGGCATTGATTCCAGCTCCAGATCCGTAATTTAATTTTGCTAGAAACAATATACAAAGGAAACTTTCATGCTGAAAAAACTGAAATATTTTAAAACAAATATCCAAGGTATTCTGTAGGTTTATCAGACTTGTGTGTATGCAATGAAACAAATATAACAAATTAGCCCTCTTTTGCATTTAATTTCAGCATGGATGCCATTGCTTCAATAGGGATGTCTCGGATAAATGATTTGCAGAAACTTGCCAAATGGGCAAAAAAAGCCAGAATTGATCCTAATGATCCCCAGAATTTAGAGTTGATGCATGTAATTAAGGTTAGTATAAAATCGGTTGTGTTAGTTGACAAAGTAGAATACCTTCAAAACATGTTATACATCATTGTCCAGAAATTCTAGCCACCTTAAAGGGTGTAGAGACTTGCATGAATGCAGAGGAACTGAGGCTACTTTGGCTGATGTCCAACTGATTTGAAGTCACTTACTGTAGAGGCCTATGTCCTAGATTGTCGGCCACTTCACATACTCGTGTTTGAAAATGTGCCTCCTTGGGAGGTCAATCCAATCCTGTTTGAGCTAGTGGTCTGTGACACTTGTTGAAATAGGGAATGATGGGATTGGTCCAATCAGCTCTCTGGTCAATGCCGATCGCCAGTTTGTTAATAGTTCAGGATATTTCATATTGTGCTTATGCTAAATGCTGAATAGTGCCAGAGACCCTTGTTTGGTCCTGACCTTGGGTGCTACCTGTGTGGAATTCATATATTCTTCCTGGGACCATGGCGATTTCCTCAGGATGCTCAGATTTTCCCCACATCCCCAGGACATGGGGATCAGTGGGTTGCTTGATAGCTGTAGATTACTCCTGGTATGTGTGGTATCTAAGAGGAGCAGAGGAGACTGTTGGGGGAAGAAAAATTTGATTTGAAGGGCCTTTTCCCATTCTGTATCTCCCTATGACATTGCAAACGTGTTGAGCATTTGAATGAATGTTAGGAATTACACTAACCATAGACATCAGAGGTATAGGGTGGCTACCAATTGTTAACTGGTTTAAGCAAACCTAGGATTCGGATTATCTTTGGTAAGGCCAAAATCACATGCACCTTGGAATGAGAAGGGTTATATGGTGGAGGGAGTTCAAAATTAGAGTAGAACTGAGGGAAATTGTGAACTTCTGAGACCACAAATCATTGGATTGGGAATATTCAGCAAAACTGGTGGGTTGTGGGGATGCATTTGGTGTGGGAGGTAGAGTTAGTTAGGTTTCACACTTCTCTGCAGGTATCATAATTCTGCACTCTGGGATTAAGACTACATTATTTCCATAGCCCTATAACAGGCACCCCCAGGCAATGTTATCCAAGATCTCCTGTTCCAAAAGTTGCAAGCAACCATAGCACTGAAAGTGTTTTGCGGTAGTAAAAGTGACTTTGCCTGGAAGTGCTGACTGAATTTTATGACACTGTAGTACAGTTCGTAAAGCTGCCATCTCATAGTTTCAGCAACCCATATTTAATCCTGACCTCCGGTGCTGTCTGTATTGAGTTTGCATAGAGTCATACAGCATGGAAAGAGCTCCTTTGATTCACTAAGTCCATGCCAACCATCAGAGACTCAATTCCGTTAATCCTCCATTAATTTCATTTAAATTTGGCCCACATTCTTATTAGAAGCACATGTGACCCTGTGTGATTCCTCCAGATACTCTGGATTCCTTCAAAATCCCAAAGACGTGAGCATTGATAGGTTTATTGGCCAGTGTAAGTGACCCCAGGTGCGTGAGTGAGTACTGAAATCTGGGAAAGTTATAGATAGATTATGAGAACACTCAGTCCTCTTTTATTGTCATTTAGAAATGCATACATGCATTAAGAAATGATACAATGTTTCTCCGGAGTGATATCACAGAAAACAGGACAAACCAAAGACTAACACTGACAGAACCACATAGTTATAACATATAGTTACAGCAGTGCAAAGCAATACCATAATTTGATGAAGAACAAACCATGGGCACGGTAAGAAAAAGTCTCAAAGTCCCCGAGTCGATCGACTCCTGAGTCCCCGATAGCAGGCGGCAAAAGGGAGAAACTCCCTGCCATAAACCTCCAGGCACCGTCAACTTGTCGATGCCTTGGAAGCAGCCGACCACAGCCGACACTGAGTCCATCCATCCAAAAACTTCGAGCTTCTGACCAGCCCTCCGATGCAGCCTCCCGAGCGCCATCCTTTGCTGAGCACCTTCGACCTCGCCCCGGCCACTGAAGCACGCAAAACCGAGGATTTCAGGGCCTTCTGCTCTGGAGATTCCGGTTACCACACAGTAGCAGCAGCAGCGAAGCAGGCATTTCAGAAGTTTCCAGATGTTCCTCCATACTCTCACATCCATCCCTCCATCAAATCAGAATTGTGCACAGTCCCCTACTTGACAGATAACAGACATCACCACCGAAGTGGCCACGCGTGCTGTCGTCGTGCCACCATCTTCTCCTTGATGAGAGTATGGAAGGAAGAAAAATTAGGACTAGTGTAGGATTAATGTAAATGAGTACATAATTGTTGGCACAAATGGTGGGCTCAAGGATATGTAGTAAAATTGGTATGAGTTGATTGGAAGTGGTAGGAAGAATAACTTATGTATGCTAAATTAATTTCAGTTAGCATTGTGTGATTGAATTTATGGGAAATTATTTTAATTGTTAAACAAAATAATATGTAAACTTTTCAATGGGTCAGAGCTGTCAGGTATCATTGTTATTCTGTAAAACAAAAATAGATTCTAAGGTATTATTTAAACTTATGCCCTTTCTGACAGTATGTGACTGAGGAAGGTGACAGGGTCCCCAAGTACTTTAGATTACACCAAATGGAAGATGAGTTTAACTTTGTAACAGATGAAAAACTGGAGATGTCTAGACGTTTTCGTCTGCTGATGCATAGAAATTCTGGAGTTCCTCAATATTGTTGCTATAAGCTAGTGCCACCATATGAGAGAGAGGTGCCAGTGCATATTTTTGAGGTTAGTATCTGCATTGCCTTATAAAACTGATATATGTGTAGAAATACTAATGCAGTAATCTACTGGTCCAAAATGTGAAGGAATAGGAGAGTTGGAAATATTAATTATATTTTAGAGAATATACCGGAAAATTTGATCACCAAGTTTCAAATTTTGTCAAATTCTATCAGTGAATGGTACAGGGTCAAATATACAGTACAAAACTAGAAGCAACAATAGTGCAAAGAGATTTGGGTCTGTGTAAATAGAACATTAAGATGTCATGAACATATTCTGAAATAATAAAAAATGTTAGTGGAATGTTGATCTTTATATGTAGAGGACCTGAAATACAAGGAGAAAAATGTTATGTTACAGCCATATGAGAACCTGGTTAGCCTCTGCCTTGAGAACTGTGATTAGTTTGGGGCACAACAACTTACTAAGGATATATAGACTACTGCGGAGCACAGATGTCCATGATCATTGTCCAAGGGTTAAATTCTAAAAAGTGTTCATGCAAATGAGGGTTACATTGCCTACAACAAAGAAAATTAATGTGATAATCAAAATTTTCAAGCTACTAAGGGGAACTGATAGCGTTTATCTCGAAATTCATGCTGCTCTGTGGCATTAAATATAATACATGATAGTGACTGCAACTTCTATTCTTCTTCCAAAACATAGTTCTACAAAAATTATGCATAGAGACATAGCCATAGAACTATAAACTAAAGAAACAGAACTTTCAGCCCATCATACCAATGTTAATTATCAAACATCCATTAACACTATTCCTACATTAATCCCATTATATTTCTCCTCTTAGCTTCTCCCATATTCCACCATTTACCTAAATACTAAGGGTAATCTGCAAGTACAATTTACCCACCAATTTGATGCCTTTGGACTAAAAATTAGTATCAGGTCTTTTGAAAGTGAATGAAAGAGTGGGTGGTAGTAATTTATAACTTTCCAAATGGCAGCTGATACTGGATCAGTGTTTAATTTTAAATTTCATGTTACCAGATATTGTTAATCAAATGTAGTAAACATATGAAAAAGAAGAGTTCAAATTGAATTAGAACAAAGATCACCCATGTGATAGAAAAAGTCTGCAAGGGTGAATAGTTTGCTTCTGTTCATATCTTTTTATATTGAAGGATATGGTGATGCTGGTGCCTGCTTCTCTAAAGGTTTGCAAGTTTATCAAGTAATTAGAAGATCAATTTTTAATGAGGAATGATTGACTTTCCTCTGTTGGAGTATAGAGGGCTCATGATAATAATCTTCTTTGATTACCAGTCAGTGCTCAAGGAGAAGAGAACTGATAAACTGCAAATGTGACATCAGGCCATTGTAGTAGGCTGGGTTGGTTGGACCCTATTATTCAAGTATCCAGGAGTTGTGGCAATAAGTGTACAAGCACAACAAAGTAACTTAGCATAGTTTATTATCACAGAATAGATAGTACAAATAAATCACATAAAATATCTCATAGCAAGTCACAAAGATTTCTGGTCTCACACTTCCTGTTCACCACATGGTTGTTGTTGGGGGAACTCAGATTCCACTCGTGAGACCATCCCTTGGTCCCAGGCATCAATTGTTATTCCAGTCTGGGTAAAGTTCCACCGGAGTCTGAAAAGTTCCTCCAAATATTGTATACAAGCTTTATAAGTGCAGAATCATCAAGAGGCAGACAAATCCTTTGTGCTTGTGCCAGTAGAAGAAAAAAACACATCTTGTCTATTAACACAGTCTTCAGAACACCCTCATACATCAACTGGACATTTTAATGATTACTCCTTGTTATTTCATTTATTAACCTCACAATATCCATGACACACAACATTCCTAGGGCTTACACAGTATATTAATGATTACATATAAACCATAGAAACCATAGAAACTACAGCACAGAAACAGGCCTCTTGGCCCTTCTTGGCTGTGCCGAACCATTTTCTGCCTAGTCCCACTGACCTGCACATGGACCATATCCCTCCATACACCTCCCATCCATGTATCTGTCCAATTTATTCTTAAATGTTAAAAAAGAACCCGCATTTACCACCTCATCTGGCAGCTCATTCCATACTCCCACCACTCTCTGTGTGAAGAAGCCCCCCCAATGTTCCCTTTAAACTTTTCCCCCCTCACCTTTAACCCATGTCCTCTGTTTTTTTCTCCCCTTGCCTCAGTGGAAAAAGCCTGCTTGCATTCACTCTATCTATAGCCATCATAATTTTATATACCTCTATCAAATCTCCCCTTATTCTTCTACGCTCCAGGGAATAAAGTCCTAACCTATTCAACCTTTCTCTGTAACTGAGTTTCTCAAGTCCTGGCAACATCCTTGTAAACCTTCTCTGCACTCTTTCAACCTTATTTATATCCTTCCTGTAATTTGGTGACCAAAACTGAACACAATACTCCAGATTCGGCCTCACCAATGCCTTATACAATCTCATCGTAACATTCCAGCTCTTATACTCAAAACTTTGATTAATAAAGGCCAATGTACCAAAAGCTCTCTTTACGACCCTATCTACTTGTGACGCCACTTTTAGGGAATTTTGTATCTGTATTCCCAGATCCCTCTGTTCTACTGCACTGCTCAGTGCCTTACCATTAACCCTGTATGTTCTACCTTGGTTTGTCCTTCCAACGTGCAATACCTCACACTTGTCTGTATTAAACTCCATCTGCCATTTTTCAGCCCATTTTTCCAGCTTGTCCAAGTCCCTCTGCAGGCTCTGAAAACCTTCCTCACTGTCTACTACACCTCCAATCTTTGTATCATCAGCAAATTTGCTGATCCAATTTACCACATTATCATCCAGATGATTGATATAGATGACAAATAACAATGGACCCAGCACTGATCCCTGTGGCACACCACTAGTCACAGGCCTCCACTCAGAGAAGCAATTCTCTACCACCACTCTTTGGCTTCTTCCATTGAGCCAATGTCTAATCCAATTTACCACCTCTCCATGTATACCTAGCGACTGAATTTTCCTAACTAACCTCCCATGCAGGACCTCGTCAAAGGCCTTACTGAAGTCCATGTAGACAATATCCACTGCCTTCCCTTCATCCACTTTCCTGGTAACCTCCTCGAAAAACTCCAATAGATTGGTCAAACATGACCTACCACGCACAAAGCCATGTTGACTCTCCCTAATAAGTCCCTGTCTATCCAAATGCTTGTAGATTCTGTCTCTTAATACTCCCTCCAATAACTTACCCACTACCGACGTTAAACTCACCGGCCTATAATTTCCCGGATTACTTTTCGATCCTTTTTTAAACAACGGAACAACATGAGCCACTCTCCAATCCTCCGGCACCTCACTCGTAGACAGCGACATTTTAAATATTTCTGCTAGGGCCCCCGCAATTTCAACACTAGTCTCCTTCAAGGTCCAAGGGAACACTCTGTCAAGTCCCGGGGATTTATCCACTTTAATTTTCCTCAAGACAGCAAGCACCTCCTCCTTTTCAATCTGTACAGTTTCCATGATCTCACTGCTTGATTCCCTCAATTCCATAGACTTCATGCCAGTTTCCTTACTAAATACAGACGCAAAAAACCTATTTAAGATCTCCCCCATTTCCTTTGGTTCCACACATAGCCGACCACTCTGATCTTCAAGAGGACCAATTTTATCCCTTACAATCCTTTTGCTCTTAATATACCTGTAAAAGCTCTTTGGATTATCCTTCACTTTGACTGCCAAGGCAACCTCATGTCTTCTTTTAGCCCTCCTGATTACTTTCTTAAGTATTTTCTTGCATTTCTTATACTCCTCAAGCACCTGATTTACTCACTGTTTCCTATACATTTCATACAACTCCCTCTTCTTCTTTATCAGAGTTGCAATATCCCTTGAGAACGAAGGTTCCTTATTCCTATTCAATTTGCCTTTAATCCTGACAGGAACATACAAACTCTGCACTCTCAATATTTCCCCTTTGAAAGCTTCCCACCTACCAATCACATCTTTGCCAGAGAACAACCTGTCCCAATCCACGCTTTTTAGATCCTTTCTCATTTCTTCAAATTTGGCCTTCTTCCAGTTCAGAACCTCAACCCTAGGACCAGATCATTCCTTGTCCATGATCAAATTGAAACTAATGGTGTTATGATCACTGGAACCAAAGTGCTCCCCTACACACACTTCCGTCACTTGTCCTAACTCGTTTCCTAACAGGAGATCCAATATTGCATCCCCTCTAGCTGGTCCCTCTATATATTGATTTAGAAAACTTTCCTGAACACATTTTACAAACTCTAAACCATCTAGACCCCTAACAGTATGGGAGTCCCAATCAATGTATGGAAAATTAAAATCCCCTACCACCACAACTTTATGTTTCCTGCAGTTGCCTGCTATCTCTCTGCAGATTTGCTCTTCCAAGTCTCGTTGACTATTGGGTGGTCTATAATACAATCCCACTAATGTGGCCATACCTTTCTTGTTTCTCAGCTCCACCCATAAGGACTCAGTAGACAAGCCCTCTAATCTGTCCTGCCTGAGCACTGCTGTAATATTTTCCCTAACAAGCAATGCTACTCCCCCACCTTTCATTCCTCTGCCTCGATCACATTTGAAACATCGGAACCCTGGAATATTAAGCTACCAATCTTGCCCCTCCTGTAGCCAAGTTTCACTAATTGCTGTAACATCATAATTCCACGTGTCAATCCACGCCCTCAACTCATCCGCCTTCCCCGCAATACTCCTAGCATTGAAATATATACACCTCAGAAGATTTTTACCACCACTCACAACCTTTCTATCAGCGGATTTGCTTGAACTTTCAACATTTATTTTCACCCCAGCCACACTGTCAGCTCTGGCACTCTGGTTCCCATCCCCCTGCAAATCTAGTTTAAAGCCTCCCCAATAGCACTAACAAACCTCCCTGAAAGGATATTGGTCCCTCTGTAGTTCAAGTGTAACCCGTCTCTCTTGTACAGGTCCCACCTGCCCCAGAAGAGGTCCCAATGATCCTGAAATTTGAAACCCTGCCCCCTACACCAGTTCCTCAGCCACTTGTTCATCCTCCAGAGCATCCTATTCCTACCCTCACTGGCACCTAGAACAGGTAGCAATCCTGAGATTATCACTCTTGAGGTCCTGCTTTTCAACTTCCTACCAAGCTCTCTATACTCACTCTCCAGGACCTCCTCACTCTTCCTTGCTATGTCATTGGTACCGATGTGCACCACGACATCTGGCTGGTCACCCTCCCACTTCAGAATGTCACGCAAGCGATCAGAGATATCCTTGACCCTGGCACCCGGGAGGCAACAAACCATCCTGGATTCTCTGTCACAACCACAGAACCTCCTATCTGCACCTCTAACTATCAAGTCCCCTATCACTACCGCTCTCCTCTTTTTCCACCCTCCCTTCTGGACTGCAGAACCAGACCCAGTGCCAGAGATCCGGCTACTGCAGCTTGTCCCAGGTAAGTCATCCCCCCCAACAATATCCAATGCGGTATACTTGTTGTTGAGGGGAATGGCCACAGGGGAACCCTACTCTGCCTGCCCTTTCCCCTTCCCTCACCTGATAGTGACCCAATTTCCTGTCCTCTGCTCCTTTGGCATAACTACCTCCCTGTAGCTACTATCTATAATCTCCTCATAAGTGATAAGTCTGAGTTAAGAAAGAGTCTAGCTATCATCCTACTGACAGACGCTCAGTCATTATTCTACAGACCCCAAATGCTATGAGAAAGAGGTCAGTTGTCATGCCACCTAACAGATATTCAATCATTGCTTTACAAATCCCATATGCTACAGTCATAAAAGGTCAGTCACTGTAAACATTGTCTGTTCATTCCCCTATTACGATGCTGCCTGACATGTTGAATTCTTCTTGCAATTTGTTTTTGCTTCAGTTATTTTAATGTTAGTGGTGGAAAATTTGGAGAAACATTAATCAGGGACAGGATTAGAAGTCATTTGTGGATCAATTAACCAACAAAATTGTGGACTAATTAACCAACAAAATTGTTCAAGGCAAAATATTTCCAATTAACTTGATTGAATTTTTTGAAGAGGCAACATAAGAGGTTGATGAGGGAAATATAGTTGATGTTATTTCCAAAGGCATTTGATACAATGCCAATTGATAGTCTGGTCATTAAGATTGAAGATATGAAATAAAGCAGCATGAATAGAAAATCAGCTCAACAAGAAATAAGAGAGTAATAGTTTAAGATGTTAGATGGAGAATAGGATACGTGGACTTATCCCCGAGTTGGTACTAGGAATACTACTTATACTTGCATGTACAGGGCATAATTTCTAAATTTGCAGATGGTACAAAAGGATAATAAACTTTGAGAAAGATAGTAACTAATTTCAAGGAAATAAAGGCAGATAGATGGACAGAGCCAATAGGAGAGAGAGAGAGATGTTTGACGGTGAGAAAAGCAAAGTGTTAACTTTTGGAAGGAAGAATGAGGAGATGATGAGTGGTGCATACATTTGTGCTATAGAAGATAGAGATGGATTTAGATAAAAAGGAACCGTTTCCACTGGCAAAAGGGTCAAGAAGCAGTGCCATAAAATAAATGTGATTGGTAAAAGAATTAAAAATGACATTAGGAACATTTTTTCTATGCAATATGTTGTCCACGTCTGGTCAGCACTGGCACAGATACTAGAAATACCATATTTAGTAGTAAGCTAGCAAGCTTATTTGTATAGCACTTTTCAAATACAAGGCAATTTAAAGTGATTTACATAGAACAAGATATAAAAATCAAACATCATATTTCAGACCATATATAAGAGAATAAAATTACACAAAAATAGATATGATAAATAGAAGTTACAGTGCAGGAGATTCTAATTAAAAGCTACAGCCAAAAGAAAAGTTTTAGGCCTCGATTAATCCTTAAGAGTTTAAAGTTGGGGCGGACTTCAGATCCTCTGGAAGGTTATTCCAGATATGTGGAGTATAGTATTTAAAAGTAGTGTTCAAAGGGGAGATGGATAAATATAGGAAAGGAAAGAATTTGCAAAGCTGAGGGAAATGCACAGTGGCGCATTTAGAATTTGTTTACAATCATTTTATTTTCCACAAGATTTTGCTAAATTATGTTTTATCTTTCATAAAGCAATAATTTTTTGTCTGTTTTTAGGAATATGAAATCCAAAAGGATGATGTTTTTATAATTATGGGTGAAGATTCACTAACAGAACAGAGAATGATGGCACTTAAGTATCTTGAGAAGGTAGTTAAGTGTTAAGAAAATTATGAAAATTAGTTCAGCAAAAATATATAATCCTGGCAACTCTGCCAATGTTACTTTATTCTAATCTGTGTTTCCTGCCAGAAAATCTGGCAGCTATCCACTATTCACAAACTGGGTATTTGAAATATTCAGCCTTATCCTGAGGTCCCTTTGAGCTTACCTAGCATGATAACATAAATAAGCAAGTCCAAATCAATAGAGGAACATTCTTTATTTCAAGAATCATCGTTGCTTTCAAACATCTTGTATTACCATTATTAAATGTTCACACTAATGTAGAGGGTTGAGTATTTCATTTTATTTGGTTATCTAGATTTCATTAGAAACTCATTAGAGAATCAGGATCTTTCAGTATATGGAGTCTCTGTATCACCTTTTTCAAACCGTTTTTGGAGATGGTAGGTACTTGTGTGCTCTTACCAAGTGATATTAAAAACAATGGCTGCTGCCTGGCTCTGTTTCTGTACTTCCTGAATGGCTCCTTCAGCTCCTACCCAAATGTTCATCTAAATCAAGCTTTTAGATCTTTTCTTCTGAATTTCCCCTAATTTCAGTTTTCATGAAAATACAGGTTATGGGCTTAGAATCAAGAATTTTTGTGTCCATTGTCTTTTTAGATGCTTTAATTCCTGATATGATTATTGCTTTATACCAATTGTTATGTACCTCGTAACTGGGTTGCCAAACCAGCAGAAATGGATCACTCAGTTGGAGTTTGGATTACTAGAACTAAGAAAATTTTATTAAAGAAACAAGCAACACAGTACTCTAATCAAAAGGATAACAAATGCAACAGTTCAGCAATGATAAACACACATGTACACAGAATTAGGATAACAGGATCAATCAAGCTCTATCATCGTCTAGGGGTAAATGACCAGTTTCAAAGTGACGCAAAGTTCAGTTCAATGGAGTTCAATTCAGTTCACAGTAATCACTGCTGTGGGAGATGGGCAGTGGGAGGAAGGAGAGAGAGAGCAAAAACGAATGAATATTCAAACGGCTTCCACATAGACCTTCGATATTCTTCGCAGTCAGCTTTCGGGCGAGCCCTTTTGTGATGTCTTCTGAGGTCACCGACCGTGACCCCTCCGTTTCCAGATACGATCGTTTCTCAGCGGTGAACCTGACACCCAGGCAAGGGCGGACACACACCAGGTTCCCGCCGATCGTACCTTTCCACTCTGTGCGTCTATGGCTTGGTCCCGCGACCAGCCCTCCAAAACGTCCCACCGACTTGTGGGAGACGCACCGCTTCCAGGGTCTCGTTACCTCGGGGTGTCGTGTGTGTCTTGCCTTAGCGAACCTGTCCCTTTTCATCCCCCTGCTGGGGTATCGCCTGTCCATCACTTCAAACAGTTCAGGGTTCAAAGGGGGGGGGGCTGATCTTGACAGCTCTCCTTCCGTCCCTTAATTAAAATCTCCAAATGCTGCTCCATTGTTTTCCTTATCTCTCTTTCACCTGAAGACAGGTGGCAGACCAACTGCTGATCCCACTGGTGCCAGCACAGGACAGTTAACATCTTAATCTATGTGTACTCTCGTCACACAATGCATAATCCATATTATGTCCCAGAGGATGTTGCAGTAGTTTGTTAAGATCGCCAATTTTTATATTGTTGTGAAGACATTTTAGAATTGGCCTGCAGAAAGAACTTGCAACTGAGAAGTTCATACAAGATTAGTGACTCCATTGTATCCCAGGCAATGAAACTACAAATAAAAGACGTTCTCCTACCATTTAGCCAGCTTTTCCTTGAGATCTTTATCTGAAGGGGACATGACATACATCCATGGGGATGTGAATGACTGGAAAATTTAGCCAGTCAGAATGTTATGGTAAATTAAAATTTAAGAAATAACTGTAGATACTGGAAACCTAAAATAAAGAGATTAGATGCACATGTGACACTTTATTTTCAAGATAATGTAACTCCTAGTATGAGTGTACTGTGGCAATGATTTAGTGTTAATATGTTATATATGTTATTCAGTTTACTAGATTGATATCATTTAAATCTCTAAGTGAATAATTTCAGCAAAACCTCTTACAATTAAATGTGCATACTATACTGTTGAAGCCATCACTGGAGAAACTGAATTTGCTTTTTACACCAACAAAAATATTTCAGACAAAACAGTTTTTGTACATGATTTTTTAACATGTTGTCTGGAAGGTGAAAGCTTCTGTGATGAAAAGACTATTGAAGGTCAAGCATCAGTTTACACTGCCAGATGTTGTTGTTGAATGTGAAAGTATTAGTACCATAAGGTGAGCTAATTAATATACTTGTTTAGCCACGGAATATCAGCTGAAATAATTTTAGCTTAATTTACTTCCTCCTTTAAAAAGTTTTCTAAAAATAAGACACACATAGTATATAAGAAACACTAGCAATATTATTACATTATCTGTTATATGAAATTAAAAATACTGCACACTGCCATTCTCTAAACTGGTCTCTGTATTCTGTTCTTTTGCAGCTTTAATGGTTAACTGTAACCTATGGCATACATGTACACACATACTCTTTTTTGGCCTTCATGAGTGGTCATTTCTGTTTTTAGTTCCCTTGCAAGCAATTCTTTAAATTGAACTACTACACTGGACAACAAAGATTTTACTTCCTGAATACTTTTGGGTGTATTATTGATTTTGGGCTGCTGATGATAAAAATCACAATGAAATTTCCTTATCACACACAATTTTAAAACATGTCTATATTTACTATTTAAATTCATAATTCAAGTCAGACTAACTGATGCCAAATATAAGGGAGGCTTTTTTGTGGTCCACAAATCAAACAGGATATCAATGACAGGCAATTCGAAAAACTTCTAGTGATACTGGAGAAAATTCTATGGAAGGCATTCAAGGATGTTGTTGAACATTTTCTTGGCAACTACAGAGCACCAAACTGTGTGCAGGTGGTTGACAACATGCTTCAAGCATGCAAAACCATGAAGTGCAACATGTTACTGAAGATTCATTTTCTGCATTCTCATTTAGACCTCTTCCCTGCAAAGCTTGTTACTGCCAGTGTTGAGCATGGTGAAAGGTTTCACCAGGACATTGCGGTCATGGAGAAACAGTATCAGAGCAACTGGAATCCATCAGTGTTGGCTGATTATTGTTGGACATTTAAACAAGAAACTTCAGACACTGAGTACAAACAGAAATCATCAACAAAGCATTTTAGCTTAGTTGAAATATTGCAAAGCATCTGCCATTATACAATTAAATTCAAGAAAAGTTAAATTTCTTGTTTCTCTAAATTCCATCATGATACAAGTATTCTGAAATTATATTTGTTTTCAGCCTCAGGTTGTCTAACATAAATCAAAAAGAAAAATTCTGAGGAAGCAACACTTCAAAACAATTTGTTGTCCAGTGTTATCTCTCCTCAAACTTTATCTGATCCTTAGGTGACAGAACTCACCTTTGCTATTACTCAGAATGTGGAACACTTTTGTCCATAACTGAGAATTGCTCCCAAAAATCTTCCCTGATATCTGTTTATTTTATAATCCGAGTTCACACCTATGACATTTTGGTTGATCCAAATTTGTCTATTGATTGTGTCATCCTCCTGTGCTAATGCTGTAAGACCATGAACTTAAGAAAGTTTGATATCTAACCAGAAGTACAATAAAGATGCTTTGATGGAGGAAAAGTTGGAGTTATCCACATCCCCTGATGTTTACACATTCAAATGCCTCTAAAGGGCAGATCCAGCAGCACTGGAACCCTTTGTGATGACATGTAACTATGTTGCATTATCACATATCATGGATGAGGAAGTATAGTTTGTGCATATATTAACAAATAGTTCAGGATTTCCATTTGAAGTTCAGCATTGACACCACCTCCACAAAGCATCTTGGGACCAGGATTCAGTTGACTCATGTCAATTTTGGTTCATCATGAGTTATGATTTCTTGCTGAAAACGTGACTACAAGTTTGTGGCTATTTGAGGGAAGGAAGCAGATGGGGAAGGAAGGGGGGCAACAGAAGATCAGCAGACAGTGGCCAGACCTGACTACTGGGAAATAAAAATCATCAAAATTAATCTTTTGTATTATTTTATTTATTGGAATTGATAGATAATATAACTGAATAACTTATTATTATTGACTATTATATCAAAGCCAAATAAGCATTGCCTTGTTTGAATTGATTTCACCTCGAAAAACACTGAGGCCTCAGCGTAAGGAGAGAAAGAAAATACCTGCCCAGACTTTGTCTGATGGAGATGTTAAACTGTTTATGAATGTAATTGGAGCATACAACATACCAATGAGGAAATGTATTGCCAGGTATGAAACGTATAAAACCTTGTGAAGCTTTGTAAGAAATAATGCTTCATTTTATTCTTTCTACTATAGTATTATGTTGCTATGGTTATTAAAGTCAAAAGGCTCATCACTGAACTGATTTTCCAATTTACTACCCTTTTCCTTTCAAAGGGCCTCTAATTTAGAAATTGGTAGTCTTCTCGGAATACAAATAAAATAATGTTCTCAGAGCACATGCACCAGTTTTATGCAGAGTGATTACCCTACATATATGTCTTGTAGGATCTTCTAAGCCTTCCACATGTTTGCCTGGACTTCTCTGCATCTTTTCACCTCATCCATGATGTTCATCAAGTTGGTATACTTGCCCAGCTAAATATCCCTTGCAGCCATTTCACTACAATAATTTAGACATACTTCTAGAAGAGTTGTGAATCTTGATCTTGACCAAGGTTAGCATGATTAGGTCCACTACTGCCTCATTTAGTAACACTAGCAAGTGCCTAGTTATTGGGATATTAATGTAGTATGTGCTGTAATAATGTGTGCAATTTTACATGAGAAAGTGATTGTAAACTGGATGCTAGCAGTAATAAAACAAAGTTTATTGCAGTTACTTGTATGTGGAAGCATGTGCAAGGCTCAGTATTTTCTAGCCAGCAGTTCCTAATACCTTAAACAGGCCCCTTTCCTATGTGCTTGATCAGCAGATCAATTGACAATGATAGTAATCTATCCTTCTGCATTCCTTTTCATGGCATGATTTTCTAACCGTTCACTCAGTTTATTTTAAGGCGTCTAAGTTGGTGGATAAAAATACTTCTCCTTAAATCTATGTGTTTGGAGAGACTCAAAGCCTACAGCGCTCAGTTTTAATGCTCTGTTTCTTACCACAGCTATATTAAGGGGTGTAAAGATTAGTGCTGCAAGTGCTTTGAAATCAATAGGTCAAAAAATTAAGGGGCTGCCACCATAAGACAGGTAGTTAATGCAGGGAGGATGGAATTTAGATAACAATTTGTACTATGGAAAGACAGAAGAATGCTGTTTCTCATCTACTGGCTAAAGTTCCCCAACTACTTCTCCACGATTAGCAAAGGCAATTTCAAAACTCAATAACACCTATTTCATTGACAGGAATGAATTTTATGCACAAAAGATCCTGTGAAAGAAGTTACTTCCACTAAATATGGGAGTTTCTTTTGTAAAGCTTTGGCTATGACAAAGGAGCTATATCGACTGTACAGTATTAATGATAGGGTTGCAGTTAAATGGGAGTAAAGCATGAGTCAGGGAGTAGTTGATTTTTTAAAAAATTTCAGACTTAAATTGGTAAAGCTTCTCTATTTCTTAAAGTCCATATGCCTGCAATCTCCTAGTATTGCAGAGTGGAATTCTGGAGGAATTTGCTGATGGGTTTTGGGATGGGAAAGGTGGATGATTGATAGGGAAGATAGGATGTAAAACATTATACAATTTAATAGAATTTCTGGACCTTTTTGTTGCTGGATGTGTTCCTGGATATTTTCATTTTCCTAGTTGTAAGTAATCATTATAAATTATGGACAACTTATATCCTTAGGACACAGCCACTATTTGGCTTAACATCTCCTGTGTCTGGCATGACGAGCAATATGCATTATAGGAAGACTGAAGGTCAAGAGGATTCTTTTAGCCAGGTAGCAAAGCAATATTAGTGAAATGTTATATAATTTTCTTGTGAAATCATCTATAGAGGAATATATAGCCCTTCTGTGCATTTTAACAATGTCAATACATGCCAAATATTTTGCAGCTAAATTTATAACAGAATTTAACAAAATGATAATTTCATAGCTATTTTTCCCAAATCAGAAAGGTAGAAATCAATTATGTTATACTACTTCAACAGTGTTGTTGTGCATTAGGTATAGAATATCTGCATTTACCAAATACAGATGACTAAAATCGTTACACATTGGCTGAGTAATGTATTGGAACAGAAGGCCATCAGTAAAATCTCTAATGAAAATACTTCTTTACATAAAATAATTGTTTAATGGATGCATATAGAGCTGTGTAGGCTCCCACTCATAAACAGGCCCTTCTGCCTATCATGCCTATGCTGACTATCAATTATCACATCTAACTAATTACAATTGTTAGCACTTGATCTGTAGCGGTCTATGTTTTAACAATTCAAGTACATCTGTAGCTACTTCTTAAATATCTGTTTCCATCAACCACACACTATCAGGGTTGTAAAAATTCTTTATCTCCTCTCTAAATCTCTTCACCCTTACTCTGGACCTGTGTTATTGTTTGTGCTCTATTATAATTTCTTGGACAAATTGCCTTGCTTTGCCATCAACAGTAAAGGAAAAGTGGCTATTTTACAGTCATATAAGAAGATAATATCTATTTTTGTGTAATTTTATTCTCTTATATATTGTCTGAAATTTGATGTTTGATTTTTATATCTTGTTCTATGTAAATCACTTTAAATTGCCTTGTGTTTGAAAAGTGCTATACAGATAAGCGTGCTTGCTTACTACTAAATCTGGTATCTCTAGTATCTGTGGTAGTGCTGACCAGATACGGACAACATATTGCATAGAAAAAATGTTCCTAATGTCATTTTTAATTCTTTTACCAAACACATTTATTTTATGGCACTGCTTCTTGACCCTTTTGCCAATGGAAATGGTTCCTTTTTATCTAAATCCATCTCTATCTTCTATAGCACAAATGTATGCACCACTCATCAACCCTTTTCAAATTGTATCCTCTCCTCATTCTTCCTTCCAAAAGTTAACACTTTGCTTTTCTCACCGTCAAACATCTCTCTCTCTCTCCTATTGGCTCTGTCCATCTATCTGCCTTTATTTCCTTGAAATTAGTTACTATCTTTCCTACCCACCTAGATACTAAATTCTTTTTACAACAGCTATGATTTGAAAAATAAAATTGTTGCATTTCTGCTTGGAGGGAATAATGTAGATAGATGAACATAAAATGTATTTTAATCTTGTATAGATCCAAGTGCAACCTTTTGTGCAAGTTACCTTCCAGCAATCAATGTATCAGACAAGTATTGCCGATGGATCCCAGCCATGTTGGAATGAAAAACTCGAAATGAATTTCAAGTAATTTATGTAAAATCATATATTCTAAATAATGTAGGTGACATAATAATTAAATCTGCATATTTTTTCAGTAATCATTTGAGAATTCACAGGTTATTGAATAGCTGCATACAGAATACATGCAACACGCTGGAGGAACTCAGCAGGTCGTGCAGCATCCTTGGAAATGATCAGTCAACGTTTCGGGCCAGAACCCTTCGTCAGGACTGATCGTTTCCACGGATGCTGCCCGACCTGCTGAGTTCCTTCAGCGTGTTGTGAGTGTTGCTTTGACCCCAGCATCTGCAGAGTATTTTGTGTTTACAGAAAACATGCTTTTTCTTTACCTTTTAATTTGAGGCAATTGTACTTTGAATTCAAAATTTCTTATTAATGTTGAAGACTAGATCAAAACCTTTATAGAATAAGCTGAAATTCATGTGCACAGCAGTTTCCAAAATTCATATTGTAGAGATGTCTCTATTTTCAAATTATGATTGCATTGATTGCAATTTATCTTTCAAAGATTAAGTAAAGATTATCCTTGATGAGATTCCTTACAATATAAGGAGTTAGTAAAAATAATGATTGTCTCCAATTCATGCTTGTCTTAAGAAAATATATTTCTTCCCAAACAATTATTTGCAATATAAAAGAATCACCAGAGTTACAACAAAATTCCATGATAAGAATGGTTAATTACTACAATTTTAATGCAACAAATTTAGAAAAATGTTGATTGTGTCTTAATTTTTGAGAAAATTCCAAACTTCTTTTATTATAGATCGCCCAATGGAGATTATAACAGTACAGCATTATGCAAGATGGAGGACAAAATATTAATTAATGTATTTGATAACTTAATTGTTGCAACTCCAGAGGTAATTTACTTTGCAGTAAAATTTTAAAAATCAAGTACGTTAGCACACATTGTGTGGTCAGGGTATCAGGTTTTCTAGGCTATTGGATGTTATTCCTCTTAATACTCTAAAATACTTTTATTTTTTAAAAACATGTTACATGGTATTATATAACATTTCCCAGTAAACCCTGCAAGTTTAAGGGTGCATTGGAATCAGGATGCTCCTAAATTCCGTGAGTGCTTGGGGACCAAGTCCCTGCTGAGTTTCAAGACAGTGTAGGAACTAGGACCCTGGTTTAAAAAAAATTCCTCATGTTATTTGTACTTCTTTTGCCAATCACTTTCATTCTCTATTCCCTAGTACTTTACCCCCTACCATTTGGGAATAATTTTTTTGCTATTTATTCTGTGCATACCTTTGATGATACTCCTATCAAATGGCCTTGCAACGGACTTTGTTCCATTGAGAACAACTTTAGTTTCTCCAGTTTACCAACAGAACAACAATCTTTCATCCATTTTCTTAATTCTCTCCTCTGCACTCTCCAAAGAATACACATCTTTCCCAACATATGGAATTCAGAACGGAACATGATACTTCACATATGGTTGAACTAAGGTTCACCATGACTTCTCTGCACCTATTCTTCCCTCCTAATGATAAAACTCAGGATTCCAATTGCTAAAATACTTTCTTAATCTGTGCTGCCACCTTCAATAAACTAATGTGAACATAAAAACAGGCGGAGGAATCAAATCTGTATGCTACAATGCTGTTCCATAAGTTTTGTTCAGCACATTGTGGGCCAAAGGTCCTGTCTCTGTGCTGTGCTGTGCTGTTCTGTGTTCGAAGTTCTAATCATTTACTTTAGCTCTACTTCTCTCCACTAATCCCTTATCCCATATGGAAAAGTTATCAATTTGTCTTGAACATACTCAGCAATAATTCTCCTGAGGTCGCTTGCATTTCAAGCATTTACTGCCTTTAGGGAGCCTCTCATCTTTGCCCTGAATGGGCAATTACTTGTATTAGGCAGAACCTCTTTCACACTAGGAGTATTTCACACTAGCCCTCATGAACAAAAAACATGCAACCTATGGTCTCTATTTTACGCTGGCTAACGACAAATCCCTCAAACCCCTCTGCCTCATCATTGAGGTGTAAATTCATTCAGGGTTTACATTAATGATGGCATAGCAGATGGGCAGTGGTTGCTGTAACTGAAAGAACATTGCTTGCATTATAGCATGCACCAAAGGAGCTACAATGTAACAGAGGGCTTATGACATATCTACAGGTAATACTGTACTAAAAGTAACAGGGAAAAAAGTCAATGCTTTTCTGTGAACTTTGCAATTACGTTTCTCGTATTTCATGTAACTTTCACAGAGAAGAAAATGGTGATCAAAAATGCAGTCTGAATGCTCAACACTTTTTAGTTATAGCTGCTAGCTTTTGATTCTGCTACACATGCGGGCATCTGCTAGTAACCCTGTCAAATAATTTAAGAGACCTCTATGAGATCATGTCCTAGTATCCTGTTTTCTACGCAATATTTTCTCAACCCTAACCTTTTAACTCTGGTATCATCCTCAAACATTTTAAAGTCCTTGCATTTTATGATAAGTCATTCTTCAATTGTTTGAATCTAACTGCACCATGTTACAACTCTTAAATATATGACATCATTTAAAAAAAATAGAAACATGACATGGCTGGGTTGATTCATGGCAGATTGTTCACTTAATAATATGCAAGTATGCTTGAGCAATAATTTATGAATGAGCTCCATTTCGTTTGTAATTTGTGTACCAATTCCACAAAAAAAAACAAATTCTGAAATAACGTACATTGATGATTTTGCACAAGGGTAATATAAATAGATAGATGCTTTATTGACCCCAAAGGAAATTACAGTGTCACAGTGGCATTACAAGTGCATAATCAATCTTCAATTTAATTTCATTTTGATATCGTCCTGTGAAAAAGGATAACAACATTGAATTGGGAAAAGATTATCCATGTTTTGTGATTTCTGGAAAGTCAGATCCATACTGCATGAACTATTTGTTTAGATATTTTAATACTTATAGTAAATAAATAATTTAATTAAAATCTTTCATCATAGAATGACTGCCCTGAGGCATGCGGAATTAAACCATATATCAGGAATTGGCTAGGATCCATTTCTATCCCTTTTCGTACTATTCTGGAACAATCAAAGGTATTCGTTATAGTTGAATCATTATAAAGTAGCCATGGTCTATATTGATGTCATTTTGAAAATGTCTTTCTTTTTTGGTGATGTCTACTTAGGTCAGCGGAACTTTCAGACTAGACACCCCAGTAATGTTACTAGGATACACATGGAAGAAAATAGAGGCAGGCTCTTGTGAGCAATTTTATGAATTCGGACTTGCAGAAAGTTCCCTCTTAACAATTTTTATCACTCTGGACCCTCAGGTTTTATGTTCAGACAATGTAAGTCTGTATTTCGTTGCAATTGATTAGAAATAATTATTATTCAGTTCATCAATCATTAAAAACAATAACCAATAATAAAATAATCATTAATAACTGAATAGATTGGGGCAATTTAGGTGTATCTTACCATACAACTATATTTTTTTCTAAATTTGTAATCCTTTCCTTTAGGAAAATAAACAACCCCCTCTATGGCAGGTTAGTAATCTATTTAGAAAATATCTACCACTTGATACATTGAACCAATAATGTAGCTTTTTATAGGGAGATTTAACGGTATTTTCTTTGCTTTTTTAGTTAGATACAATGGAAGATGAGGAGATTTTGTACATGGCACAGACCTTTCAAAAGGAAATTTATAATTACTTCCCAAAGAGAAGAGTTGTTGTCAATGTTATTGACAGTGAATGCAGAGTTGGCATTGTTACAAGATATATCAAGCCACTTTGTCCACCCCGAGAACTGCTTGATGTATTTCCAGAAAATTCAGAGGCAACCTTTGTATGTTATATTTAATTATTTAACTATGAAGCCAACAATTGAAGCTAAGATTCTTAGAGATAGGATCTATAGGCATTTAGAGAATCATGATCTGATCAGGGACAGTCAGCATGGCTTTGTGAAGGGCAGATCGTGTCTAACAAGCCTGATAGAGTTTTTTGAGGAGGTGACCAGGCATATAGATGAGGGTAGTGCAGTGGATGTGATCTATACAGATTTTAGTAAGGCATTTGACAAGGTTCCACACGGTAGGCTTATTCAGAAAGTTAGAAGGCATGGGATCCAGGGAAGTTTGGCCAGGTGGTTTCAGAATTGGCTTGCCTGCAGAAGGCAGAGGGTGGTGGTGGAGGGAGTACATTCAGATTAGAGGATTGTGATTAGTGATGTCCCACAAGGATCTGTTCTGGGACCTCCACTTTTCATGATTTTTATTAACGACCTGGAAGTAGGGGTAGAAGGGTGGGTTGGCAAGTTTGCAGACGACACAAAGGTTGGTGGTGTTGTAGATAGTGTAGAGGATTGTCAAAGATTGCAGAGAGACATTGATAGGATGCAGGAGTGGGCTGAGAAGTGGCAGATGGAATTCAACCTGGAGAAGTGCAAAGTTGTACACTTTGGAAGGACAAACTCCAAGGCAGAGTACAAAGTAAATGGCAGGATACTTGGTAGTGTGGAGGAGCAGAGGGATCTCGGGGTACATGTCCACAGATCCCTGAAAGTTGCCTCACAGGTGGATAAGGTAGTTAAGAAAGCTTATAGGGTGTTAGCTTTCATAAGTCGAGGGATAGAGTTTAGGAGTCGCGAGGTAATGATGCAGCTCTATAAAACACTGGTTAGGCCACACTTGGAGTACTGTGTCCAGTTCTAGTCACCTCACTATAGGAAGGATGTGGAAGCATTGGAAAAGGTACAGAGGAGATTTACTAGGATGCTGCCTGGTTTTGAAAGTATGCATTATGATCAGAGATTAAGGGAGCTAGGGCTTTACTCTTTGGAGAGAAGGAGGATGAGAGGAGACATGATAGAGGTGTACAAGACAATAAGAGGAATAGATAGAGTGGATAGCCAGTGCCTCTTCCCCAGGGCACCACTGCTCAATACAAGAGGACACAGCTTTAAGGTAAGGGGTGGGAAATTCAAGGGGGATATTAGAGGAAGGTTTTTTACTCAGAGAGTGGTTTGGTGCGTGGAATGGACTGCCTGAGTCAGTGGTGGAGGCAGATACACTAGTGAAGTTTAAGAGACTACTAGACAGGTATATGGAGGAATTTAAGGTGGGGGCTTATATGGGAGGCAGGGTTTGAGGTTCGGCACAACATTGTGGGCCGAAGGGCCTGTACTGTGCTGTACTATTCTATGTTCTATGTTCTATGTTGTAACACAATGTGCAGACAATGCTAAAAAGAAGCTGTCCACCATTCTAGGCAAAATAACCTAGGCTCTGTCACCCCAACCAACTCTTTCCCTACAACTCAGATGTGTAATACCAGAAGAGATCAACAAGTTTTAGGTCTTATCCTATTACTCTCAGCTGAAACACTGGCTCCCACATCCTTCATGCTGGCATGTTTTAATGTCCTCAGAAAATCTGAATATTCTCAATGACATTATTTGATACCAACATTTGTTCAAATATGGGTACCAAGTAACACAGATAAAGTGTGCCCAGTAAAGCAAAACAACAGATTTATAAGGGCATTGAAGTATTTTATATTTTGCTGCCTTATTCTAAATAAATTGCCATACCACAGTTAAATTACAATAACCTAATTAAATTGTTTTTAATTATTTTATTTGGGGATACAGCACAGTAACAAGCCCTTCTGGCCCAAAGAGCTTGCATCACCTAATTACACCCACGTGATCACTTCACCTACCAACCCATACATCTTTGGAATGTGGGAGTGTACATAGTACTTTAAATGTCGACTCACCAGTGACTTATTGAGGGGAATCACTGCAGGAGAACTCTGCAATGACTGCCTACTCATCTTACTTTTCCTGGTGGTCACCATCTATATGAAGCATGTACCTTGATTTTGACCACCTCAGTAAAAGTTTCATCTACGAGGTTCTCAGCACTCCCGAGAATATCAAATTCAAACATGTTTTTTTTACCTCCAATGTCAAGAGCCACACCTGGGTGCACTTCACACATCTTGCAGGAGGAACATTCCACTGCCTTAACTCATATTGTGCCTACAATGAGTCAAGTACTGAAGATGAACAGCAAAAATAAAACTTTACCTGCTCTTACCTAGAGGCCTTCACCATAACCTCAACCTCCCAGCCTACCATTTCTGCTCCGAATAGCTGGTTAATCTTATCTCATTTTTATTGGATAAAGCACCCTTCTATAGCCAATCCAAAAGGCTTGCCTTTTTAGAGTTCCTGCACTCACTTGAAGTACCCAGACCTCAAACTCTTGACTTCCTATGCTAGCTCCTTCTCACAATAGCCACTTTACTTAACCCAACTCTCTTTTTATTGGCTGTTGATCATTAGATAATTAGATATCTTATAGTACCTTATTTAATTTGCTCTAAAGTAAAGTAAAACTCAAACGTAAATCCCGAGACTCACATCTTTTATGCTCTCTGCTCCTAAGTTTTGTAAAGTAGGGTAGCTAGCTGGCTCAGGGGATTCTGAGCTGTTGATTTGGGTTTGGAACAAAGGACTGAACCTGCTGTTGGGGGTTTTCTCTCAGGCAGGAAGGGGGCATAGAGATGGCAGGAAGTGACGGAGAAGACAGAGGTAGTGAATAGATGGTGGTATTGGGTGATAGGAGTTGTACGGAGGAAAGCAAATGGCAGGTTTCTAGGAAATGGAAAAAATAAGTGGCAGGTTTAGGGTTGTAGTGGCTTATCATCCAGTGATGAAGGCAGTAGACAGGATTTGAATAGCAGAAGGAAGGAAGAGTGTAAAGTTTTGGTGAGTTTTGAATGTGGACCTGTTTCTGATATCAATACAAATAGATTATCTAAGGATTTGAAAATAGCAGTAGGAGATGTGGGCGCAAAACCTTTAGGAGATGGGGCACACTTAGTATTTTGTAAAGGTAGTAAACAATATGAGAAAATTTTGGGGTTAAAAGCTGTGAGAGGAAGGACAGTAACATCAAGGAATTATATTGAATGACAGTGGCTTTAAGGAGTAATCTCTGGAGTGCCTCTAGATGTATCCATGAACCAAGTTAAAAATAATTTAGTTTAAAGTTGGTCATTCAATACTGGCAACAGTAGTAGAGTGTTGGGAGCACAGTAATTGTAAGGTCATCAGTTTTGGGTGGATGGGAAATAAATGGACACAAAATCTTGGGTTGTTTAATGTGGATTATGGTCCCAGCATACCCATTCTGTCACTCCTCCAAGATTTTTCTCTTTGCCTGCTGTTGATTTCAGCCTTCAGAGAAAAAATCAGGATGAGGACTGATTGTTTATCAATGGCACAGGAAGTTCAGGAAATTACGCAAGGCAGATATTATGGATTCTTGCATATCTACATAGATGATTCAAAAGGTCTAGTGACAGGTTATTCAGCTGTTTCTGTTTATATTTCAAAGTTTCAGGTGACTATTAGGAAAAGGTTCTCAGAGAAAGTATCAGTATTCACACCTGAGATGGTTGCTGTCACTTTAGCCTTGGAATAGGTTGAAGAAGATTGCCTTGATTATGTACTTCTGTGCTCTGATATATTCTTGGTCTTGACATCTATTTAAGCAGATATTTCAAACTGTAGGCCAGACATTCTTTTTGAGATTGGACAACATCTGTTGAAGCTGCAGAGTCTAGGCCTGAGGTATACATTTCACATGGGTTCCCGCCCATGTTGGAGTTGAGGAAACAAGATGGCAGACATTCTTGCCAAGCAAACACTTAAAATTAAGGATATAAATGTAGTGTTGCCTTTGAATAAAGCGGAGATGAAAGCCATATTTGAAAAGGTCTGTTCAATCACTGTGGCAACAAAATTGGGATAAGGAAAAGAATGGATGACATTTATATAAAATTCAGAGTATGGTGAGAACTCAGCTAGGAAATGGGTATAAAAGGAGGAAAGAAGTTATACTTGCATGTTTATGCATTGGACATACTAGCTTGAATAATTACTCATTCAGAATTAATATGCATGATATGGGCATTTGTAGGAAGTGCACTTCTCAAGAAATGGTGCAGCATATAATATATTGTTTGTATACAGTTCCTATGAGGTGCAAAGGAAACACTAATTTCTAAATTGAGATCTTTGGGACAGACACAGTTTAACAAGGGAAGCTTGTTAGGATATCACTGCCATCCTAATGTACTGTATATACAGTAAATGCATATTTGACTTTCTGAAAAGCTTTAGACTTATTGATATTATTTGAGGTTTCTTTTAGGGAGGGAATTTTGTGGGTATACTTCCTGTCTCTTGGCTCTACAGTCTAGCTCAGCAGGTGGTGGTAATGAGCTTTATTTAGATCTGCCGACTGCTATGAAACTTTACAAGAAGAAGAAAAAGTTCTGTAAAGTGAAGCAACACACATCAAAGTTGCTGGTGAACGCAGCAGGCCAGGCAGCATCTCTAGGAAGAGGTATGGTCGACGTTTCGGGCCGAGACCCTTTGTCAGGACTAACTGAAGGAAGAGTTAGTAAGGGATTAGAAAGTGGGAGGGGGAGGGGGATATCCAAAATGATAGGAGAAGACAGGAGGGGGAGGGATGGAGCCAAGAGCTGGACAGGTGATTGGCAAAGGGGATATGAGAGGATCATGGGACAGGAGGCCCAGGGAGAAGGAAAAGGATGGGGAGGGGGAAACCCAGAGGATGGGCAAGGGGTATAGTCAGAGGGACAGAGGGAGAAAAAGGAGAGTGAGAGAAAGAAAGTGTGTATAAAAATAAATAACGGATGGGGTACGAGGGGGAAGTGGGGTATTAGCGGAAGTTAGAGAAGTCAATGTTCGTGCCATCAGGTTGGAGGCTACCCAGACGGAATATAAGGTGTTGTTTCCTCCAACCTGAGTGTGGCTTCATCTTTACAGTAGAGGAGGCCATGGATGGACGTGTCAGAATGGGAATGGGATGTGGAATTAAAATATGTGGCCACTGGGAGATCCTGTTTTCTCTGGCAGACAGAGCATAGGGGTTCAGCAAAACGGTCTCCCGGTCTGCGTTGGGTCTCGCCAATATATAGAAGGCCACATCGGGAGCACTGGACGCAGTACACCACCCCAGCCGATTCACAGGTGAAGTGTCGCCTCACCTGGAAGGACTGTCTGGGGCCCTGAATGGTGGTAAGGGAGGAAGGGAGCACCGGACGCAGTATATCACCCCAGCCAACTCACAGGTGAAGTGTCGCCTCACCTGGAAGGACTGTCTGGGGCCCTGAATGGTGGTAAGGGAGGAGACCGGACTGGGAGACCGTTTTGCTGAACACCTACGCTCTGTCCGCTAGAGAAAGCAGGATCTCCCAGTGGCCACACATTTTAATTCCACATCCCATTCCCATTCTGACATGTCCATCCACTGCCTCCTCTACTGTAAAGATGAAGCCACACTCAGGTTGGAGGAAACAACACCTTATATTCCGTCTGGGTAGCTTCCAACCTGATGGCATGAACATTGACTTCTCTAACTTCCGCTAATGCTCCACCTCCCCCTCATACCCCATCTGTTATTTATTTTTTACACACTTTCTTTCTCTCACTCTCCTTTTTCTCCCTCTATCCCTCTGAATATACCTCTTGCCCATCCTCTGGGTCCCGTTCCCCCCCCTTGTCTTTCTTCCCGGACCTCCCGTCCCATGATCCTCTCATATCCCCTTTGCCAATCACCTGTCCAGCTCTTGGCTCCATCCCTCCCCCTCCTGTCTTCTCCTATCATTTTGGATCTCCCCCTCCCCCTCCCACTTTCTAATCTCTTACTAACTCTTCCTTCAGTTAGTCCTGATGAAGGGTCTCGGCCTGAAACGTCGACTGTACCTCTTCCTAGAGATACTGCCTGGCCTGCTGCGTTCACCAGCAACTTTGATGTGTGTTGCTTGAATTTCCAGCATCTGCAGAATTCCTCTTGTTTCTGTAAAGTGAAACTCACTTACTCAATAGGGAAATTGTTGGAGACTTTGACAAGAAGAGCCAATAGCTTTAGAAAGATGAAATAGAAGCTTTCGTAGCTAATACAAATGGAAAGGGATTACTTCTGGTGACAAAGATTTCAAATGCAGAAGGGAATGTTCTACTAAATACAGTTCTGCTTGTATATGTACATGTACCCGTGCATATCTGTGATGCTTTACTAGGTCGTGGAAAAGGTATTTGTCATTCTGCTTAAGAAAGCATATATGCAAAAATTCAAAGGCTGTGGTCATCCCTCAGACAGATTGGTTAAATAGTTATGAATGAAGTGCCACAGAGATATTCACTTTGTTCGTTTGTGACATTCACACAATTACACGTGACACAAGTTTTTGAGGCTGCCTTTATCATTGCCTTTACCATTATGACAAACATCACATTATATTATATATTTTCTGTGGTCCCTCAGTGATTCAGTTTTGCACCCTAGGTGCACAACTGAGCAAAGCTTGAAGTCATGACCTCTGACCTGAACTCCTTACATTGTTCCTGGCACCAATATCCGGTCATGTTCACTTACAAATTGTGAAGCAGCAGATGAAATCCAGTTGCCTAGTGAAGCACAGGTTTGCAATTATTTCTGGAGTTATGTCCTTTGAAACCAGAAACATGTTCTATGATGGGGACATCATGAGAAGGCAGAGGAGATTTGCTAATAGTGATTATTTGGGTGAGTAATGCCAATAGTTGGATAAATTAGAACATCAAGACAATTCAGATAAAGTAAATTAACGGTGATTCTCAAGCTTGGGGTTCTGAGAAGATAGTTGATGGAGTACACTTGAAGTGATATTTCAAATATGGAAAAGTGTGCAAGATAAAATGAAAGTGAATCTGCAAATGCATTCACATTTCCTGACAAGGTTAAGTCATTCAAACATAGGTTTAAGCCTTAATATGCATGAAATTAATCACAACCCTGCACCACCCCTCCCCCCATGCAGCTCTGTCACCAGCAGCACACTCATAAGAAAAGCATAATTTTTCTTTCTTCTGTTGACAAGGAAAATGCTTTCATCTCAGCTTCCCACTACGTTCCACAAAATATCATTTGGTTTGTTAAACCAGGTTTTTACCTTAAATTATCCTAGATTCATTTCAGACTTGTCACCTCTTTACGTAAGTTCCCTAATGCCATCTTTAAATTTGTTCTTTATAAGTCATTTTGTCATTCAACTTTACTGCTGCACAACATGCTTGCTATTGAGACATGAAAGCTAAAAGTAATATTATAATTATGCGGAGTACTGATCTTGGTTACTCAAACATACAGAAATTACTTTCAGGTTTCTTGTCTGCTATTGTTCCAGCTGAATTTTACTGTGAGAATATATTAAGTATTTAAATTAGTGAAACCATAGCAATCATTTGGAAGTTTTTAAAGTAAATGATCTTGTCTATTTTAAATGTACAATTGAATCAAAATACAAGTAATTAGTATATATTTTTCCATTTTAGAATCTTATAGCTAGATTTGTGTCCTTGATTCCATACTTTACAGATAACCTAGAATTTTCAGATGGATACAATATTTGGCTGACATCACAGGTAAGTGGGTCACTGGAGATTATGATATACTTCAAGAAGTATTGTAAATTGGTCATTTACATTATTAACACCTCTGAGATAGGTTAATAGATGTGATAGTTTACAAGATGATTAACAGTGATAGTCTATTAATGTTTTCCCATATAAGCTGTGAGAAATGAGTTTTCCCATTAACACTGAAGAAAGTTATCAGAAATTACAGCAGGATCTTGGTCAGCTGGGTAAGTGGGCCAAGGAAAGGCAAATGGAGTTTAAATCAGATAAAGATAGGACAGGCAAATGGGACTAGTTAAATGGATATCTTAGTTGGCACAGGCAAGTTGAGTCAGAGGGTCTGTTTCCCTGCTATATAACTCTAACCCAATAGCCATGATAAGCATCTTTGCAATTCATTCATGATCATCTTTCATTGGAATGTGACTATACATATATTAAGTTACATTGGTGATATCTATATGAATGAAGCTTACTTGAGGATTGCTGATTAATGCCCCAATTCATATTATTTTTCTTCAGCAATTTCTTAATCTGGTACTTGGAAGTAAAGAGGATCATGCTGTCCTTCTTTGTAACTATTTCTTGTACATGAAAGTGAATGCTTTTGTACTTTTAGGAACCTCAATTCTTGAAGTAAGTTTAACGTTTATAATGATTTATCGTTCTGCAATCTATGTGTTTGCTATTTACATGGAAATTCTTATATTCAATGTGATGAAAAGTTACAACTAGGAAGACAAAGAAGTAAAAGGGCACATAGACAATCTCCATGTAAATTTAATCTATAGTTTTAAAAATAATACTTGTTTGAAAGTAATGGCAAAGGAATGAGGATTGATGGGTGAACGTAGGAACAAAATTAGCAGACTTCAAGATTTCTACAGATATGTGTGGAGAGCATTTTGACGGTGCATCGCAGACTGGTATGGAGCCTCCAATATACAGGACTGGAGGCTGCAGAGGGCTGTAGGTTCAGCCATCTCCACCATGGGTACAGAATCCTGAAGACTCTCACTTAACAATTCAGAAACACATTCTTCCTCTTTGCTATCAGATTTCTGAATAGTCCATGAATCCATGATTACTACATCATTATTCCTTGCATTTGCAATATTTATTTATGTTGTAATTTATAGTAATTTTACGTTTTGCACTTACTGCTGCCACAAAGCAATGCATTTCATGTCTTATATCAGTGGTGACAAATCTGATACATTTCTGAGCTGTCTTTCTTTTCTATGTACTCACAATATATGATTTTTAGTTTCTCAATATCATCCCAAATATTTCTCTGCTTTGAGCAGACCTAGGCCAAAGGTTCCTCGAAATCCATGGCGATGTTGCATTTTTTCAAGGAAGTTTTGAGCACAACCTTGCAACGTTTTTCTCTTTTTGCCTGTTTTTTTTTCCTTCCACAACAGAGTTTGAGGCACAGTATCTGTTTCAGATGTCTGGTGTCAGGTATGCAAACAATATGGCCTGCCAATGTAGCTGCATCAGGACATCTAGATTCTTAATGCTGAAACTATTGGCCTGGGATTGAATGATGACATTAATTTGCTGACCCTTGCAGTGAATTTAAAAGATTAAGGCAAAACATTGTTGGGAAACCTATAAGTCATGTGGATGGAGGATTAAACAAATGGATATGGGGGGAGTAAGGGAAGGGAAGACAAAAACATTGAATAATTTGTTCAAAGGCAAAGAGGCATGGTTTGTGAACATCAAAGGAGATGTTGATGCAGAAAAATATGAAACAACAGAAAATTTTGGAAACACTCAATAGGTCAGAAAGCATTCACAGATGCTTTTATTTGAGATATGGGTTGTAATTGGGGTAACTCCTTTACATCTCTGTAGCCTACAATTGCAGTGGGTTTTCTTGGACATGAAATTAATTTTGTCTTGATCTAATCACAGTTGAATAGAGAGACCTTTGATGCCAATCATTTTGGGCTCATGCTTCAGTGAAATGGGATTTAAGAGAATTGGTCACCTTATGGGCAGTCCCAGGTACTATTGAGAAAGAGGTTTAGAATTTTGATTAAGAATGTACATAGTTAGATGTAGTACCAAAGAACAAGAGATGCGGTTTTGATGTTGTTGATTAGAAAAGGAAGAACAATTTGGAGAAGCAAACAGGAAAGTAAGAGTGATCATGAGAGAAGTGTTGATCAAGGAAAGGGGCAGATGACTGATTAGTGTTAGGGTTTCCCTCAATACAAATAGTGCCAGGAAATCAGCCTTATCCAAACACGTCATGCAATTCTAGAATGCCTATTTCCGAAGAGATTCCAATTTCATTCCCTACGCAACACCCGGCAGAGGAGAGACCTAGATCCACTCCAATTTGCCTTCTGTCACAACAGGTCAAAAGCAGATTCTATTTCATTGTCCTTCATTCATCACTGAAACACTTGAACATTTAAGATGCATACACCAGGATGCACTTCATTGACCGCAGCTCAGCACTCAACACTATCATCCCCTTGAAATTCATCACTAGGTTCAAGACCTGGGCTTCAATACCTCCCTGTGCAACTGGATCCTCAATTTCCTCACTTGAAGACCATAGTCAGTGTGCATTGGGAACAACATCTCCCCCACACTCACCATCAACACAGGTGTGTACTTAGCACTTGCTTTGCTCACTTTATACCTACGATTTTGTGTCTAAGTATAACTCCAATTCAGTGTTTACATTTGCTGATAGCACCACTGTTGTTGGCCAACTCAAAAGAGATGATGAATCAGCATTTAGGAGGGAGAGTGAAAGTTTGGTTGAGTGGTGCCACAACAAGAACCTCTCAGTCAATGTCAGCAACATCAAAAAGCTGATTATTGACTACAGGAGGAAGAAGCAGGAGATCCATGAAGTAGCCCTCATTAAGAGATCAGAGGTGGAGAGGGTCAGTAGGTTTAAAATTTCTTGATATTGTCATATCAGAGGATCTGTGCTGGGACTGCTATGTAGGTGCCATCAGAAAGAAGGCACGACAATGTTTCTACTTTCTTAGAAGTCAGCGTAGTTTTGACATATCAACAAAAATTTCAACAAACTTCTGTAGCTGCAGAGTGGACAGTATCCTGACTGGTTGTATCACAGCCCACTATGGGAACACCAATGCACAGGAATGGAAAAGTCTACAGAAAGTAGTGGATACAGCCCAGTCCAACCTCTCCACCGTTGAGCATATTTAAATAGAGCTCAGCCTCAAGGAAGCAGCATCTATCATCAAAGACCCCTGCCGTCCAGGCCAAGCTCTTTTCCAGCTAAAACCATTGAGTAGGAGGTACAGAAACCTTAGATGCCATGCACCAGGTTCAGGAAGTTAATACCCTACAACTATCAGACTCCTGAACCGGCATGGGTAACTTCTCTCCCTAGAAGTCTGAACTGATTCTACAATCCACACAGACTTACTTTCAAGGAATAATTATAATTCATGTCTTAAGTATTTTTTTTTACTTGCAATAGTTGTGTTCTTTTACACATTGGTACTTTGTCAATCTTTGTTTATATATAGTTTTTCATAAATCCTATTATATTTCTTTATTTTCCTGTAAAAGTCTTCAAGAAGACACATTTCTAAGTAGTATAACAAACTATATATCAGATTCAGAATCAGGTTTAATATCACTGGCATATGTTGTGACATTTGTAAACTTTGCTGCAGCAATACAATGCAATGCATACTAATAGTGAAAGGATAAAAACTTAATGATGGATGTCTCCTTTTTGAGGCATTGCTCCTTGAAGATGTCCTGGATACTGTGGAGGCTGGTGCCCGTGATGGAGCTGACTAATTTTACAAGTCTCTGCAGCTTACTTTGACCCTGTGCAGGAGTCAACCCCCACCATACTAGATGGTGATGCAGCCAGTTAGATAATAACGCCGTTTGCTAATAAATCTTATTTTGACTTTGAGTATATGTGCAGTATAGAGTACTTGGAATATTTGCAAACTTTATGAGAGAGGGAGAATTTTATTTATTTATTAATTGGCATTCAGCACTGAGTTACCCTTCTGGCCCTTTGAGCCACGCTGCCCAGCAATCCCCCAATTTAATCCTAGCTTAATCATGGGAAAATTTCCAATAACCAATTAATCTACCAGTCAGTATCTCTTTGGACTGTGGAAGGAAACTGGAGCACCTGGAATAAACTCACGTGGTCACAGGGAGGACATACAAACATGTTTCAAAATTTTGGGGTTGTGCTTACTTCTGCATATTTGGTCCATTTGGTCCAATTGTGAAGTGCTGTCAATGTTGCCAAGACTAAAAATTTACAGCATTGTTTTTCAAATGGCCATATGTTTTAGACTTGCAAAATTTGCAAGTTTGCTATACTGGATTCGACATTTCTTAATTGCTTTTATTTTCTGCATAAAGTGATTGAATAATCAATATTTTCTAGAATGAAATACAATTATGGCCATTTCTAGGTAATTTTACATCATTCCAGAAATGTAACCAAGAATTTCCCAGTAATTGACACTTGTGCAGATGCACTTTTACAGCGTGGAACTTTCATGCATTGTCATCACTACCTATGTGTGTGGCTTCCAAGCCTAAGCATACAATTCGATGGTGAAATGGAAGACCAATATAGCACAAAGTTCTTGCCTCTATCTTTAAGTCATCCTATGTATTTTTGTGATTAAGCATTGAGCTATTTAAGGAATCAGTATTTCCCATTAGGCCACACTCACAACATGTTGGAGGAACTCAGCAGGTCGGGCAGCATCCGTGGAAACAATCAGTCAACGTTTCGGGCCGGAGCCCTTCGTCAGGACTGAAGAGGGAAGGGGCAGAGGCCCTATAAAGAAAGTGGGGGGTGGGGGGAGGGTGGGAAGGAGAAGGCTGGTCAGTTCCAGGCGAAAAACCAGTAAGGGGAAAGATAAAGGGGTGGGGGAGGAGAAGCAGGGAGGTGATAGGCAGGAAAGGTGAAGAAGGAATAGAAGAAAGCACAATAGGTAGTAGAAGGAAGCAGAACCTCCCCCAGCTGCCTACTACCTCCCTCATAGTTCCGCCTCCTTCTACTACCCATTGTGTTTTCCTCTATTCCTTCTTCACCTTTCCGGCCTATCACCTCCCTGCTTCCCCTCCCCCACCCCTTTATCTTTCCCCTTACTGGTTTTTCGCCTGGAACTGACCAGCCTTCTCCTTCCCACCCTCCCCCCACCTTCTTTATAGGGCCTCTGCTCCTTCCTTCTTCAGTCCTGACGAAGGGTTCCGGCCCGAAACGTTGACTGATCATTTCCACGGATGCTGCCGGACCTGCTGAGTTCCTCCAGCGTGTTGTGAGTGTTACTTTGACCCCAGCATCTGCAGGGTATTTTGTGTTTACGTTTCCCATTAGGCCTCTTTCAACTAATTGAGCAATGTTCATTCCTTTGACCATCACTTCACTTCTAGATTGGACAAGAGCTGAAGTTCTTTAGAAATCCTTTTGAATGAATAAAGGCGATGGACTGAGCTGTCTGCCATCACACCATCAATCAGCCAGTCAAAATTAAATGCAGCCTTCAATTTCAAGAAACTATCGCAGAGAAAGGCGTGGTGCTTGGAGATCACATTGAGTCAGCACATTCTAATTATTCCTATGTAAGGCTGTCATGTAGCTTTTATGCTCTTTCTTGGAAGCAACACATTGGCAATGGTGATTTCAATAATATCTTTCAGAAGCATACTTGAGAGTAGAGTTGCCATAGCATAGAGGAATATTACAGGATCCTTGAGATGTTGCCCAAGGCTTTTGTCAGTAAAATAAACATGGTTATTATAGTTGATGAGTGGACTACAAATAACCTGAAAACTACTAAACTGTTCCATACTGCATATCCAGATTGGGTGTTCCTTCTGTACCAACTATCTTTGGGCTCTTCCACTTACTCATGTTCACTCATGATGATTCAGATATCCCTCACCCTCCCTCATCTCCCTAATTCTTCCCTTTGATGACTTAGGGCCTTCATTGGAAATTTAATTAGATTTATGTTAGGTCCTTAGGTTGTAGGTTGAATTGACTGATCTAGATTTTCATAACATTGTTATTTCACATATTTAATTTAATGGGTCACTCATATCCTCACCTGAATTTTTTTCAGCTTGTTTCACAATACTGTTGTGGCTGTCGGCATGTTATAAAACATGTTCTGCTTTACTAATAATGTTTCCATTGAATTCTAATTCCATTTTTGACCTTGGAAATTAGTTGCAAAATGTGCTTGTGTTGTTCTAAAGGTGTTGTTGTTGAAAGACACAGAAGAAGATGCGTGCATGATCTAGAATCCTAAGGGAACTACTGGGAATTATATTTCTATTGAGAGCTCCCAAAAAGAAGCACCTATGGAGGATAAATATCTGGATTTCCCAGGTCCAGGTCATTGCATATTCAATCTCTTAATCTCTGAATCAGACCAGGCACTGTTCATTATCTCTGCCATGTCACACAGTTGCTGTACTGCAGCATTACTGGGATAACCATTGCTCAGAAGTATTATGTTATTTTATTCACCTATCAGATTCCTCCTTCTTCAGTACTTTACCTCTTCCTCCTATCACCTCTCAGCTTCTCCCCTTTCCACCCTCTCCTTCACCTGGTTTCATCTATCACTTACCAGCTTGTGGTTCTTCTCCTTCCCCCACCTTATTCTTCCCCCTTTCTTTGATGAAGGGTCTCAGTCTGAAGTGCTGGCTGTTTATTCCTGCCTGACCTGCTGAGTCCTTCCAGCATTTTGCATATGCTGCTCAAGTTACATAATTGTTTTTTAGTCCAGAAATTGAAATAGAGCTGACACAGGGATTTTCCAGCATTGTTGGCTTCTGCGAAGTTCAAACACTCATGGACTGTATTGATAATTCACTTCAGGATCTACCTCAGATTCCTGAACTCTTCATGAATATCAGGTGCTTCTGTTCACCCAGTGACTGTTTTTAAAGGCCATTATCTCCTTGAGTGGATTCTGATTTCTGCCTATTTTCTAGTTATGTAGAAGTGCTGTTATATTGAAGGCTATAACTGCACAAGAAGTTTATGATATACCAATTATGACTTCCTTAAAAGATGTTTCATCTTGCTTCATTCCTCTAGGATAGCACTCTGGTATTAGCATGCAGAATCTCCCGCTTCATTGTCATTGTGGCTTACTTCTCAAATAGGCAAGCACAACCATTAGATAAGAGTTAAGGGTTTTCAGGAGGGAAACTGTGAGCAAAGTCAAAGGGAAGAATTAGGGAGATGAGGGAAGGTGAGGGAAATCTGAGTCATTACGAGCATCTGTAAGTGGAAGAGCCCAAAGAGAGTTGGTACCGAAGGAACACCCAATCTGGATACGCAATCTGGAATAGTTTAGTAGTTTACAGGTTATTTGTAGTCCACTCATCAACTATAATAATTATGTTTATTTCAGGCATTTGTATATGGGATATCTTCCTAATTAGGTGATGAACCAGAGGGATGGTAGAGTGAACGTCATTTCTCTATTTGGCCTTTCTAAAAACCAGGCACCAGAGCCAAGATCTGGTCTAGCTAAGTACTCTCAATATTAGTGTCCATTTCAGTAGGGTTTCTTCAAATTTAGTTCCGTACTTTCAACCTCTTGTCCCCATATTTGTTTACGTCTTGCATTTATGTTTTATTTTTAGATGTTGTATAGATAGTTTCAAAAGATAATCTGACTCATAATCTCAAATGTTCTATCTAAAGGGAGGAACTGCTTATGTGCTTACTCAAGATAAAGTGAACACCATGATTTGGAATCCAGAAACTGGGGAGTGTTACGAACAATTTAATGCCTTTTGTCCATTGCAAAGTGCTGATTGTTTGATCAATAATGAAAATGTGAGTTTTTAAAATAATATCAAATAAAAAGCACAAGGAATCTTTGCCAACTCTATTTTTATAATAATTTGCAAATTAAACTGTGAGCATTGGAAATTTCATCTGTATTTTGCACCTGCAAATGACGGTAGGAATTGTGCACATATATGGTATGTATCGACTGAGAGTAGCCAAAATGAACATTAAGTGGAGGACAAATGGACAGCGAAAATCTCTGCAGAAAAGAGTTTTAGAAAAGCAGCATAAAGAGAAAACAATTGAGATAAATGAAGTAAAATATTTTTATCCATGTTAATTATTTTATAAATATTTCAAACTAATACATCAATTAAGATAATGGACACCAGAAAAGAAAATCAAAATACTTGGTTCTTCGCCATTCAAATTACCTGGTTATATCAGGAATTGCCTAGTTTTTTACTTCTAAAACATTATTGTGTAACAAGGAGTGATTATTTGCTGTGATATCAATTGCCCAACCCAATTGCCCTCTCTTGATTTAATAAACAATTGTTTTGCCTTTCTTTCCTACAATTTAACAATGGAAAAGCTAGTTAATCTACCTTTATAAATTTGTAAGATTTAAGCAAGATAAATCTTATCCTTAAGGTACTGATTATTGCATAATATACTTTTAATTATTACATAATAGAAAAAATTAAATTCCATAATGAATTTGAAAATATATTCTTATAGATCTGGTTTAATATTCAAAAGAATAGTAGCCCTATGAGTACACGGTTTGACATCACAAACGAACAGAATTGGAAGCCATTCTTCAGAGGTTCCCAGAATCATGCATTGTCTTCTGTGCAGGTAATTTATTATTATTCATTTGCAGGGTTACATATATCACACTTACCTAGAACTTTATCTCTAGTATAAGTAACAAATATGAACAGAGAACATAGAACAATACAGTACTTTTATATGCCTTTTGGCCCATGACGTTGTACTGATCTTTTAATCTACTCCAAGATCAATGTAACACTTCCTTTCCATATCCCATTTTTCTTTCATAAATGTGCCTACCTAAGAGTCCCCCATATGTTTCTAATGTATCTCCCTCTATCACTGTCCCTGGCAGTGCATTGCATGCACCCATCACTCTCTGTAAAAACAAACTACCTCTGGCATCCTGCCTATACTTTCTTACAATCACCTTAAAATTATGGCTTCTCATATTAGCCATTTCCAACCTGGGGGAAGAAAGGTACTGAGTGTCCATTCTATTTATTTCTCTTATCTTTTACACTTCTATCAAGCCACCTCTCATCCTCCTTCAGTCCAAAGAGACAAAGTCTAGTATTCACTCAACCTGTCCTCATAAGACGTGCTCTCGAATCGAGGCAGCATCTTGGCAGAAACATAGAAAATAGGTGCAGAAGTAAGCCATTCAGCCCTTCGAGCCTGCACTGCCATTCAGTATGATTATGGCTGATCATCCAATTCAGAACCCTGTACCAGCCTTCCCTCCATACCCCCTGATCCCTTTAGCCACAAGGGCCATATCTAACTCCCTCTTAAATATAGCCAATGAACTGGCCTCAACTGTTTCCTGTGGCAGAGAATTCCACAGATTCACCACTCTCTATGTGAAGAAGTTTTTCCTCATCTCAGTTCTAAAAGGCTTCCCCTTTATCCTCAGAACTGTGACCCTTCGTTCTGGACTTCCCCATCATCGGGAACAACCTTCCTGCATCTAGCCTATCCAATCCCTTTAGGATTTTATACGTTTCAATAAGATCCCCCCTCAAACTTCTAAATTCCAACGAATATAAGCCTAGTCGATCCAGTCTTTCATCATATGAAAGTCCTGCCATCCCAGGAATCAATCTGGTGAACCTTCTTTGTACTCCCTCTATGGCAAGAATGTCTTTCCTCAGATTAGGGGACCAAAACTGCACACAATACTCCAGGTGTGGTCTCACCAAGGCCTTGTACAACTGCAGTAGTACCTCCCTGCTCCTGTACTCGAATCCTCTTGCTATGAATGCCAGCATACCATTGGCCTTTTTCACCACCTGCTGTACCTGCATGCCCACTTTCAATTGACTGGTGTATAATGACACCCAGGTCTCGTTGCACCTCCCCTTTTCCTAATCGGCCACCATTCAAATAATAATCTGTTTTCCTGTTTTTGCCACCAAAGTGGATAACCTCACATTTATCCACATTAAATTGCATCTGCCATGAATTTGCCCACTCACCTAACCTACCCAAGTCACCCTGCATCCTCCTCACAGCTAACACTGCCGCCCAGCTTCGTGTCATTCGCAAACTTGGAGATTCTGCATTTAATTCCCTCGTCTAAGTCATTAATATATATTGTAAACAACTGGGGTCCCAGCACTGAGCCTTGCGGTACCCCACTAGTCACTGCCTGCCATTCTAAAAAGGTCCCGTTTATTCCCACTCTTTGCTTCCTGTCTGCCAACCAATTCTCTATCCACATCAATACCTTACCCCCAATACCATGTGCTTTAAGTTTGCACACTCCTGTGTGGGACCTTGTCAAAAGCCTTTTGAAAATCCAAATATACCACATCCACTGGTTCTCCCCTATCCACTCTATTAGTTACATCCTCAAAAAATTCATCAGACATGATTTTCCTTTCACAAATCCATGCTGACTTTGTCCGATGATTTCACCGCTTTCCAAATGTGCTGTTATCAGATCTTTGATAACTGACTCTAGCATTTTCCCCACCACCGATGTTAGGCTAACCGGTCTATAATTCCCCGGTTTCTCTCTCCCTCCGTTTTTAAAAAGCGGGGTTACATTAGCCACCCTCCAATCCTCAGGAACTAGTCCAGAATCTAAAGAGTTTTGAAAAATTATCACTAATGCATCCACTATTTCTTGGGCTACTTCTTTAAGCACTCTGGATGCAGACCATCTGGCCCTGGGGATTTATCTGCCTTTAATCCCTTCAATTTACCTAACACAACTTCCCTACTAACATGTATTTCCCTCAGTTCCTCCATCTCACTGGACCCTCTGTCCCCTACTATTTCCAGAAGATTATTTATGTCCTGCTTAGTGAAGACAGAACCAAAGTAGTTATTCAATTGGTCTGCCATGTCCTTGCTCCCCATAATCAATTCACCTGTTTATGTCTGTAGGGGACCAACATTTGTCTTAACCAATCTTTTTCTTTTCACATATCTATACAAGCTTTTACAGTCAGTTTTTATGTTCTCTGCCAGTTTTCTCTAATAATCTTTTTTCCCTTTTCTAATTAAGCCCTTTGTCCTCCTCTGCTGGACTCTGAATTTCTCCCAGTCCTCAGGTGAGCCACTTTTTCTGGCTAATTTGTATGCTCCTTCTTTGGAATTGATACTATCCCTAACTTCCCTTGTCAGCCATGGGTGCACTACCTTCCCTGATTTATTCTTTTGCCAAACTGGGATGAACAATTGTTGTAGTTCATCCATGCGATCTTTAAATGCTTGCCATTTCATATCCACCGTCAACCCTTTAAGTGTCATTTGCCAGTCTATCTTAGCTAATTCACGTCTCATACCTTCAAAGTTACCCTTCTTTAAATTCAGAACCTTTGTTTCTGAATTAACTATGTCTCTCTCCATCTTAATGAAGAATTCCACCATATGATGGTCACTCTTACCCAAGGGGCCTCTCATGACAAGATTGCTAATTAACCCTTTCTCATTGCTCAATACCCAGTCTAGAATAGCCTGCTCTCTGGTCGGTTCCTCAACATGTTGGTTCAAAAAACCATCCCGCATACATTCCAAGAAATCTTCTTCCTCAGCACCCTTACCAATTTGGTTCACCCAATCTATATGTAGATTGAAGTCACCCATTATAACTGCTGTTCCTTTATTGCACGCATTTCTAATTTCCTGTTTAATACCATCCCCAACCTCACTACTACTGTTAGGTGGCCTGTACACAACTCCCACCAGCGTTTTCTGCCCCTTAGTGTTATGCAGCTCTACCCATACCGATTCCACATCCTCCCGGCTAATGTTCTTCCTTTCTATTGCATTAATCTCCTCTCTAACCAGCAATGCTACCCCACCTCCTTTTCTTTCATGTCTATCCCTCCTGAATATTGAATATTCCTGAATGTTGAGCTCCCATCCTTGGTCACCCTGGAGCCATGTCTCTGTGATCCCAACTATATCATATTCATTAATAACAATCTGCACTTTTAATTCATCCACCTTGTTACGAATGCTCCTTGCATTGACACACAAAGCCTTCAGGCTCGCTTTTACAACACTCTTAGCCCTTATACAGTTATGTTGAAAAGTGGCCCTTTTTGATTTTTGCCCTGGATTTGCCGGCCTGCCACTTTTACTTTTCACCTTACTACTTTTTGCTTCTACCCTCATTTTACACCCCACTGTCTCTCTGCACTTGTTCCCATCCCCCTGTTGTGAACTAACCTCCTCTCTCCTAGTCTCTTTAATTTGATTCCCACCCCCAACCATTCTAGTTTAAAGTCACCTCAGTAGCCCTCGTAAATCTCCCTGCCAGGATATTGGTCCCCCTAGGATTCAAGTGTAACCCACCCTTTTTGTACAGGTCACACCTGCGCCAAAAGAGGTCCCAATGATCCAAAAACTTGAATCCCTGTCCCCTGCTCCAATCCCTCAGCCACACATTTATCCTCCACCTCATTGCATTCCTACTCTCACTGTCGCGTGGCACAGGCAGTAATCCTGAGATTACTACCTTTGCGGTCCTTTTTCTCAACTCCCTTCCTAACTCCCTATATTATCCTTTCAGGACCTCTTCCCTTTTCCTACCTATGTCATTGGTACCTATATGTACCACGACCTCTGGCTCCTCACCCTCCCACTTCAGGATATCTTGGACGCTATCAGAAATATCCCGGACCCTGGCACCAGGGAGGTAAACTATCATCCGGGTCTCTGGACTGCGTCCACAGAATCGCCTATCTGACCCCCTTACTATCGAGTCCCCTATTACAACTGCCCTCCTCTTCCTTTCCCTACCCTTCTGAGCTACAGGGCTGGACTCTGTGCCGGAGGCACGGCCACTGTCGCTTCCCCAAGGTAAGCTGTCCCCCCCAGCAGTAGTCAAACAGGAGTACCTATTGTCAAGAGGCACAGCCACCGGGGTACTCTCTATTACCTGACTCTTCCCCTTCCCTCTCCTAACTGTGACCCACTTGTCTGCCTCCCGTGGCCCCGGTGTGACCACCTGCCTGTGACTCCTCTCTATCAACTCCTCACTCTCCCTGACCAGACGAAGGTCATCGAGCTGCAGCTTCAGTTCCCTAACGCGGTCCCTTAGGAGCTGCATCTCGGCGCACCTGGCGCAGATGTGGACGTCCGGGAGGCTTGGAGACTCCAGGGCCTTCCACATCCGGCACCGAGAACAACAAGCTACCCTCACACTCATACTGCCCCTCTCCTCAAATAACAACAAAAAATGAATACCAAACCTTCCTTGCCTCGCCTGTTTCCGCCTAAGCCCATTGAGCTGAAGCCCTTAAGCCTTCACTCTGCTCCCGGCTCACTGCACCGCCCGCAAAATACACTGCCCGCTGTATGAGGCTCTGTTCCTTTTAAATCTCCTCTGCGTCCTCACTAAAGCTTCCACATCTTTCTACAGTGAGGCAACCAGAACTGAACACAATACTCCAAGTGCAATCTAACCAGAGTTTTACTGCATGGCTCTTGAACTCAATCCTCCAACTAATAAAGGCCAACACACCATATGCCATCTTAACCACCCTATCAACATGTACAGCAACTTAGAGGGACCTATAGATATGGACCCCAAGATCCCTCAAATGCTAAATAGTAGATGCTGTGAATAACTATCCACTTCTGAAATTTAGTTGTTAATCTAATAATTTTGAAGTAACATTTATTTGCAAATAATTTTAATAAAAATGAAGTTTTCAATAGAATATTTCAAATAGTTTAATTCAATAAACATTTTTACAAGAATAAGATCTTAAACAAATCTGCAACATGTAATGCAAAAATATTCTCTAGCCACAGGAATTAATCTACTATCCCACTGAAAGAAGCCTGGTGAATAAATTACAGAACAGGTAGGAACATTTTTTACTATCATATATTTAGAAATGATACACAACTTGGCTATTATGTAATGACACAAATTTGAGGTATGTAGTTTTGGCATGATACAGAATGAAGTTAGAAATATCTTACAGAAATGAAGTAGAAATACCATGGACAGTAAGAAATGCAAACATTATTCATTGTGAAAATATTAAGCCAAGTCAATTTGTGTCAAGTTTTTTGGCATATTCATCAGTATGGTGAGATAAAATGGAAAACTTGTTTGTAGCAACATTATAGGCATGAGTTGTAGGTACAGACAACATGCAGAATATAAATTACATATACATTATACTTAACACTATAGCACACAGAAAAAAACAAAGATGTGCTAAAAAGCAAAACCTTAGTGTAAAAAGATAACAAAGACAAAAGAAAACAATCAAAGGCAATTCCATGGTAGTGCAAGAGATGGTCTATAGTGGTCATTGCTGAGGAAGGATTAGGGTTGTGCAGGTAGGTTCAAGAACCTGATGGTTTTAGGAAAGTAGCTATTCTTGAACCTGGTAGCATTGTTGACCATTGCATCAACAGAATTAGGTTAGGGAACTCGATCCTTTCTTCTCCCAGCCCCTGGCGATGGTGAATCTCTGGAGTTATTTTGGCCTGAAACGTCAACCGTACTCTTTTCCATAGATGCTGCCCGGCCTGCTGAGTTCCTCCAGCATTTTGTATGTGGCTATCTTCTATCTGACAGCTGATAATTCATGGCTTTTTGTTTTAAATCAGTTACCAAACCAGTACACAGGGCAGACACAATCTCAACAGCAACAAACCAAAGAACACCTTACAAATAACTTCTTATTTGGAAATTATCTCTAACCAGCACATTACCTGGAGCATCATCATGTCTGCTTTAAAACATTTATCAAGCCAGGTAACTTCAATTCAAAAAATGGAGGACATAGAGCCATGTTCATTCCTTCAACCTCGTGGCAAGAACAAAAACAATTGGTTTGTCCGCTTCCTTGATCCATTCAAGTTCGATGTTTCCTTCCATATTTTAATTCCTTCATGGCCAACAGCATAAGATTTCAGGCTTTTGTACCTCCTGCTTGGCAGTAACAACAAGAAGAGGGCATGACCTGGATGATAAGGGCTGACTTCTTATGGCAGCACTTCCTGTAGATGCTGCCACTGATGGGGAGGGATATGTGTTCACTATGCTCTGCAGCCTCTTGAGTTCCTGTGCATTGAAATTGCCATACCACAGGATACTGTGAAAGTTAGATTATTTAGTAATATGCTAAAATTCCTTAAGTCCCTAAGAAATGATAGTCACTGGCATGCTTTCTTCATGAATGTGCTGGGTCCAGAACAGGCCATTTGAGATATTAATTAATGCCCAGGAATTTGAAGCTGCTTGCTCTGTCTATCCGTATTGAGAAGTGGTAAGTCGTCCCTTGATTTCCTCTTTCAATAGAATTCATTAGTTCTGTGATTTCATTAACCTTGAGAAAGAGGTTGTTATCGCAACACCAGTCACCGGATGGTCTTTCTCACTCCTGACTTATCATCTCCCATGAGTCTGCCTACAACAGCAGTATCACAAGCAAATTTATAGACAGTTTTGGAAGCTGTGCTTTACCATGGGTGTAATGAAGGAAGAGCAGAAGTTAAGCACAAAAGTGTATCTGTGTTTATAATCAGTGAGGAGGAGATGCTTTTGTGACCTATGCTGATTGAGTTCTGCATTGAAGTAGCTAGAATGGTTGGCATTTAACTACCAGATGTTCCAGATCAGGGGACCAGGAATGGGACAAGACCATCATTTCCAAGCACCACGAGGAGTTTATCATGAAGTATACACTCCTGCCCCTTGCTTTTCCTAATGCTGCTATCCCATCCATACAGTGGATGGAGCACTGTGTCTGGAGAGTTGGGAGGTAAGCCATGTCTCTGTGAAACAGAGTACACTGCAGTTTCTCATAATCCTCTGATACAGAAGTTCAGCTCACGGGTCTTTCTCCTTGTTCTCCAGTGATTGTATATCAATCTAAATGATGTTAGGGAAGTCAATTTCATGCTTCTGTGTTCCAGTTTTACCCAAAGTCCTCTTCAGTGACCATAAATTGTGGCAAAATTCTACGAGCTTCAATGCTTCCAGGCGCTGTATGGTGTTCTGGAAGGTCAGGTCTGCCAAATCCATTGAGTCCATAGAATGATCCTAAGATTGCTAATACAGTTAAATGGCTTTAGAGACCATTTGTAATGCAGTATTCCTGACTGCAGATTTGAGATTTAAAAGTTCAATGCATAATTATAAAGGTCCTTTACTTCTTGCTGCCTGTATTATGTTATCTCTTGCTGGCAACATCTTAACAGGGTCAATAAAAAGGTGCAGAAGGTATTGACAACAACAACAAAAAAATGAGAAGTGCATTTGCAAAGGATTACAAGTTTAACAGTAAAAGTTTCTTTAAAAATACTTAAGAGAAGCAAAGTGTCCAAGAGAACATATAACTGGCAATAAATGAATACTTTGCTTCTGTCTTCAAAGAACAGAAAGATACCTAGGTACCATGAGTATAAAGAAAATCTAAATTAATTATCAATAGAACTTACTGGATTTAACATTATCAAAGAAAGGGCTAATGGTGAAATCCATTATGCTTAAGTAAAGCAAATCTCCAAACCTTCATGGTTTCCTTATCAGAATAATAAAAGAAGTGAGTGAGGAGATTTCAAATACATTAATAGTTGCCTTTGATGATCTTTTGATGCATAAGTTATACTGTTCGATTGGAAACATTCAACTCTATTGTTTAAAATGGTGGACCTCCCTGACTACTGTCAGTTCTGAGAAAATTCTTGAAACTCTCTCAAGATTTACTGAGCATCAACTGATTACTATCAGTACTGACGTGTTAACACTGAGTAACATCTGTCTAATTTGGTTACTTGTTGGAGGATGATAGAGTGATGAATAAAGGGTTATTAAGGGTATCATCTATGTTTTCTTCTAAAATTCATTTGGTAAGTTCACATGAAATGAAAGAAGACAGAGGAAAGATAAAGTGCATACTTGATTATTTGAACATGGCATCTGATCTCTCTGAGAGATCAGTATTGCAGCCACAGATTTTTAATCAAATTTATCAATGATTTCAATGAAGGAGCTGAGAGGTATAATCAATATTTATAAATTAAAACAAATTGGAAAGCACAGTAAATGATTTAGATATAAACAGCAAAATATAAAGGGACATGAGTAGCCTTCTCAGTGATGTACTGTATATAAAAACTGAAAATGAATTTTAAAAATGTGCATAAAAACTTATGTGGTAAATTGAGCTCAAAGCAGGAAATGAGTCATTCAGTTTCCAAGAAAGAGAAACAATTGCCTGAGAACTGAATTGCAGAACACTTGCCTTTTTCTAACATTATGCCAATTAAAATTGATATAACTGTGATTAAGTTGTGGATGGGACTATTGTAGGATCAGATTAAGCCAATGAAGAAATTTCACTGGGCACTTCTAGTTATGATCCCCCAATGTAACTCCAACGCAATTTATTGTTGGGCTATAATGCAATGATTTTTCCTGCAACACTCTTTTCTGAAACATCACAGATGCCTTTTATTTATTTATCTAACTATTGATTTATTTATTTGTTTATTATCCATTCATTCACTCATAAGGAAATTCTGGGAGAATGTAATTGTAATCCTGGGGCAGAGGCCTGGGAGGTCTGGAAGTAAAGGATTTGAAAAATCAAAAAAAGTGGTGATAATGGAAATTTGAAATAAAAACAAAAGATGCTGTAAACAGCAGATCAGGAAGCATCTGTAAAAAGAGAAACTATGGTAAAGATCAGAAGCCCTTCATTATTCCCCATTGAATAGTTGTTGATCTGAAACATTCGATCTGTTTCTTATTCAACTGATGCTGTCTGACTTGCTAAGTGCTTACAGCATCTCCTGTACGTTTTAAGTAAAATACTCACTTGAATTATCATGCTACTCTCCCTTTGCATTTAAATCAATCCACCCAGTAAAACTTCCTCTGTAACTTGTACTCCCAAATTTTGCCTTGCAAGCCCAAGACATTACCATTGCTACTGTTCCCACACACTCAAGTATTCAAATAGGATGGCATGATCACCCTCCTAATAATTAGGCTAATCTTCTTCCTCCAACTTCATCCTAAATACTGGACAGGTCTCCCTGTACTCCTGATCACAGACCTGCAATTTTCTGTTCCTGTCTTTCCTCTCAGAAGGGCTACAAAAGTGATCCTCCCCTTTGCCCTCAAACACTAGCAGTGTGTCTGATCACTCTCTCCTATCTAACATTAACAGCACTACCACAAATCCTTCTCTCTAACAACTGCTTTCTTGTCCCTCAAATCCTTGGCAAAACATTGGTCATATCTTCAGTCCACATCCTTTGAGCAGTTCATCTCCAACAGAAGCACTCCACAAATCCTTAGCTACAGACTAGTTTGGGAGAGATGACACATTTTGATAATGAAAGAGACCAAAATTTAATTTCCCTTTGATCATTGTAGACTGAATGGCCTATTTATTTACCTCATGACACTCTCTCTTGTGACCAAAGGCTCAAGATTCGAGCATGTGTGAATTTTGTTGAAGTGGCACAAACATCAAAATAGTAATTGTTTCACTGCTTAACTGCTCTTCTATTGAGGTTTTTCAGGTGGACTAGTATTTTGAGCCATGAGTTTTTCCAAAATGCAGCAAAGAAGGAACTGTAGAGTGGCAGAAGAAATTTACGTGTATGTAGATTTCTAAAAGCTAATTGCCTTTTTGACAAACCAAAGTTCACAGTAAATTTTATCCTCAAAGTACACATATGTCACCATATACAACCCTGAGATTCATTTTCCTGTAGGCATAATCAATAAATCTATTGAATAATAGCCATAACAGAATCAATGAAAGATTGCCCAACTAAGGCATTCATCCAGAGTGCAGAAGACATCAAACTGTGCGAATACAAAATAAGAAATAATTAATAAAGAAAGAAAGAAGGAAAGAAAGAAAGATTGAAAACATAAGATGAAGGGTTCTTAAAAGTGAGTCCATTAGTTGTGGGAACATTCCAATGATGGGGTAAGTGAAATTAAGTGAAGTTATACCCTTTGATCCAACAGCCTGATGGTTAAGGGGTAGGAACTGTTCTTGAACCTGGTGGTGTGGGTCCTGAGGCTCTTGTACCTTCTTTCTGATGGTAGCAGCAAGTCATGAGGCCAAATAAAATATTGCCTATTATCTCATAGGGTTAATATAGATAGGAGAAATTATGCTCCAGTTGTATACAACCTTGACTAAACCATAATTCTGATGAATAGGCTGTAAATCTCCTGGCACCCAATCTTGCAGGAGATTTACAGCATATTCATCAGAATAAATGCAGGACTGATAGAGTAAAAGTACCAGGGCAGCATGTATCTGATTGATGTGACATCAACATTCTTAGATTCTGGAAAATCATTGTTCCTTTTGCTTGATTACAAGGAAGTCACAGTATCTATTGTGACTTAAAGACACCAAGATCTAACTTACTTCTGCTGATTTAGAATATAGTGGAAAGCAAGGGAAGAAGTTTCTGGGGCTCTGGCAGAGACTTTTGTATCTTCATTGGCCATGGGTGGGGTACGAGAACATTGAAAGGTGGCTATTATTGTGCCCATTATTATGTAAGGACCAGCAGCAAACCGCAGGTGAGACTAAAATCAGTGGCAGGAAAGTTACTGAAGGGGATTCTGAGAAACGGGATCTATCTGCACTTAGGAAGAGAAGGACAGATTAGGGATAGTATGCTGGGGAATCATGTTTTTTGAATTTGTTTGAGATTTTTGATGAGGTGACCAAGAGGATTGACTCGGGCAAGATGGTATACATTGCCCACGTGGATTTTTGGGAAGTCTATGACAAGGTCCTGCATGGTAGACTGGTTTGGAAGATCATATCAACATGTGATCCTGGGTGAGCTAACCAATTGGATACAAACTTGTCTTCGTGGAAGAGTTCAGGGAATGGTAGTGAAGGGTTGTTTTTCAAATTGGAGGCTTGTGATCAGTGATGTGCCACAGGGATTAGCATTGGGTTCTTTATTGCATACCATATACTTGTACATTAAAGACTTGTATGAGAATGTAGGTGACATGATTAGTTTGCCAATAGTACCAAATTTGGTGGTGGTGTGGACAGTGAGAAAGATTGTCTAAGGTTGCAATAGGATCTCAATCAACTGGGAAAATGGACAATGGAATGGCACAGGGGATTTAACTCAGGCATGTGCAGTGTTGTGCATTTTGGGAAGTTAATACTGGGCAGGACTTACACAGTAAATGGTAGTGCTCCAGGGATGTGTTGCAGAACTGGGAGACCTAGGGATACAAATACACAGTTCCCTGAAAGTGGTTGCACAGTTAGATAAGGTGGTAAAGAAAGCACATGGCCCACTTGCCTTCGTCAGTCAATGTACTAAGTACAAGGGTTGGGACATCATGTTACAGCTGTAAAAGATGTTGATGAAACTGCACCCATCGTATTATGTGCAGGTCTGGTTGTCAAGTTATAGGAAAGATGTAATTAAGCAAGAGGTAGTGCAGAAACAATTCAGAGGAATGTTGTCAGAACTAAAGGATTGAAGAGTGATTGGATAGGCTGGGACTGTTTACCTTGGAGCGAAGGAGGCTGAGGGGTGTCCTTATAGAGATTAATAAAATAATGAAGGGTATAAGTAGGGTGGATGGTTGCAATCTTTTCCCCAGAGTACGAGGGTCTAAAACTAGAGGATTTAATGGGAGAGTGGAAACATTTAAAGGGGATCTGAGGGACAACTTTTTTGCACAGAAGTTGACAGTAATTTTGAATGAACTGCCAGAGGAAGAGACAGAGGCAAGATAAATTGCAATATTTAAAAGGCATTTTGTGGGTACAAAACACACACACAAGATGCTGGAGGAGCCCAGCAGATCAGGCTACATCTATGGAAAAGAGTACAGTTGACATTTCAGGCTGAGACACTTCAGCAGCTGAAGAGTCTCAGCCCAAAATATCAGCTGTACTCTTTTCCATAGATGCTGCCCGACCCGCTGAGTTCAACCAGCATTTTGTGTGTGTTGCTTGGATTTCCAGCATTTACGGATTTTCTCTTGTTTGTGATGGGTACAAAGAAAGATTTAATGGGATATTTTCCAAATACAGGCAAATGAGGTTAGGTCAGGTAAGTGCCATGGCTAGCATGGACATTTTTAAAATTCATCATAGAAAGGTCTGTAAAAAAAATAAAGTTCCTAGATTATTAATAGTCCCCCACCCCAGTGCATAAACAAAGCCCATTTACAAAAATTGGACTATTTCCTTGCTGTACAAGTCTATGACTCACATGGGCTTGGGAATAACATATTGGCATGGATCAAAAGTTGGTTGATAGGAAATACAAAGTAGTAATAATGGGTATCAGAATGGCAGGCATTAATCACAGGGAACTGATCTTGGTCTCCAGCTATTCATAATATATATCAATAAACCTGCTGAGAAAATAGAATTAGTATTTCTGAGTTTGCCTATGACAAGAAACTGGATTGTGAATTGTGAGGAATGTGAAATGAAGTTTCAAAGTAATTTAGAAGTTGAGTGAATGGTCAAATATAGGACAGGTGCATGAAATAGCATTTTCTGTATTTTTTGTATCCCCAGCATTGGAGTTTGATGCTGCAACATTATTTCCTGTAGTTGGGAATCAGTGATGAGACCAAATCAAAATTGTCAAGAGGGGAATGAAGTTTTTCTTTACTTAGCAACACACACAACATGCTGCCGGAACTCAGCAGGCCAGGCAGCATCTATGGAAAAGAACGAACAGTCGACACTTTGGGGCGAGACCCCAATTCTGTTGAAGGGTCTTGGCTCGAAACGCCAACTGTTTACTCTTTTCTATAGATGCTGCCTGGCCTGCTGAGTTCCTTCAGCATTTTGTGTGTGTGTTGCTTTGGATTTCCTGCATCTGCAGATTTTCTTGTGTTTGTTTTCTTTACTTAACAGATTGTTGGAGAATGAAGTGCTTTGTTACATGGACTAATTGAGAAGAGACCATTGCATGTCATTGTAATTGTTTCATAAAGCAATGGGTTGTTTCTCACAAAAAAAAGATACAGTTGGTTAAAATAGCAAATTATTCCAGTTCTCACTCTCAGAAAGTGGTCATGTGTTTTACTCTTTTCTTATTCACTGTGACTTAGAATTGAATGGGCACTGAAGAATAAATTTATGGAATGGAGAGCACAGCGTCCCACTCGATGGAATCGTTACTGTACTGGAGTGTTTCAAAATTTTCTTCCTCTGCTGGAACGAAACCTTGGTCGCTCAGTAAGTGAAGAGCAGAGTGCAGGTTTAGAGAACCTTTTAAAGGAATACAAGGTTTGTTATCCCTTCAGAAAAAAGCACTTCCAATTAAATTATTCTTAATATTAATTTTTCAGAAGTTTGATATATTATAGCATATGTACTAAAATCTGGAAAGCTAATAATTGTAAATTTAAAATAAATGTATCCACTTCTTATTTTTAGCTACCCACCATTAATATGAGTAGATGTAATATTTAAGCTTTCTCTTCTGGCCATTCAGTTTCCAAGTGCTAATTTGTATCACATTTTTATGTTACCGATCCTGTGATCTCAAAGTGATGGTTTGGGATGTTTTTATTCACATGTGGGAATTACTGGCAATGTAAGCATTTGTTGTCTTCATAACTGCCTTAAGGCAATATGTTGGATGGTAAGTCACCTTCCAGAACCATTATATTTCTTCTTGGTGGAAGTACTCCCAAAATGCTACGAACTAGGAGTGTCATAACTAGGGGTAATTTTTAGAAAAAAGAAAAGATTTTTTTCAGTGAGTATGTCGATTGTATTTTCTCTGTGTAACTTCATGGATGTTCACTGTTCATTGGATTGTTTGCCTGTTATGTCTAATTGTTTGTCTTTGGGCTAGGCTCTAGATTTACATTTTGTGTTGCAGGTGTCTCATTTGGTGTCATGGAGATTGTTTGTATTTATCATTTTTATTCAATTTGAGGTAATTGAATTAGCATGGGGATTTTCATGTCTTGCACTGTAGTTGTTGTCTTTGTGGGTTATTGCTTCGTCTGGACACTGGGGCTGTCTGATTGGTCTTGAATTCCTATGTGTCCCAGGGTGTACTTCAGGAGTGCTTGCAAACCCCTTTTTGCTTGGTTGTTGTAGATCCTTATCTGGTGGAAACTCTGACCGAGTTCTTCTGTGTATCATGAGTGATTTCAGTTCTTCAAGATTCTGCAGAATTTGCCTGAGTTCTTGGTAGTTTTGCTGGTTAATTTCTGTAATAAATCTTTTATTTTGTTTGAATTGCTGGAAGTCTCTCGCATTCCTGCACTTCAGTTTGCTACTGCGCCTGCCAGAGTTTCTTGATTTAGACACAGTAATGGTAAAAGAACGGTGATATTTTTCAATATAATTATTGTATATGAGGTGACACTGCAGGCTTTATTTCTGTATTTCCATAAACTTGTTGCATTTATCCTTTTTTGTTACTAAAGATACGAATTTGAGAGGTGCTGTCAGATAGGCTAGATTGCATAGCTTTTATGAGAGTATACATATTAGCCTTTGTGTACCAATAATGGAGGAAGAGTGTTGATGTGGTGTGAGTCAAATGAAATGCATGTTCCTGAAATGTGTTCATTTCTAGAGTGTTGTTGAAGTTGTGCAAAACCAGAAATCTAGACAAGTGGATTTTGGCTCACTCCTGGTGTATGTCACGTAGGTGAAGGAGTTACTTGTCTCAAGATATTCAGACTCTGCCTTGCTAATGTAGCCATGGCATTTATGTAGCTGGTCCAGTTAGGTTCCTGGCCATCGGTGATTTCTAAGGTCCATATGGTGGGCTATTCAAGCACAGTAATGCATTTGACTAGCATGGTTATACTCTCCTGTTGGTAAAGGTCATTGCCTAGCACTTGGATGGTGCTAATCTTCCTCCTCTTTGAATGTTATCTAGTTCATGCTGAATGCGAATGTGATTTGCTTCTTTTTCTGAGAAGAGGGGATGAAATCAAAGATGATGCACATATCCCTGTTTCTGACAGATGATGGAAGGAAGATCAATGATGAAACCACTGAAATTGCTGGTCCTACCTAGACACTGTTCTTATGAACTCACACAATGAGATGCTGGGGCTAGGATAGATGACCTATAACCTTGAGGCCCACTGACCTAGTTTATACCACTTACTATCACACTTGTCGAATGCTTTCGATGTTGGGAGCAGTCACTTTCACTTTATCTCTGGAATTAACTCTGAGCCAAGAGCTGGAACTAAGTTCAAAGTTCAATGTAAATTTATTTTCAAAGTACATATATGTCACCATATTCAACCCTGATTCACTTCCTTGTGGACGTACTCAATCCGTGATAGAATAATAACCATAATAGAATCAATGAAAGACCGCACCAACCAATGTGCAAAAGGTAACAAACTGTGCAAATACAAAAAGAAAGAAATAATACAATAAATAAAAAAGCAATAAACATTGAGAACATTAGATGAAGAGTTTTTGAAAGTGAGTCCATAGGTTGTGGGAACATTTCAATGATGGGACAATTGAAGTTGAGTGAAATTATCTTCTCTGGTTCAAAAGCCTGGTGGCTGAGGAGCAATAACTGTTCCTGAACATGGTGATGTGAGTCCTGAGGCTCTTGTACCTTCTTCCTGATGGCAACAGTGTGAAGAGAGCATGTTCTGGGTGGTGGGGGGTCCCTGATGATGGAAGCTGCTTTCCTGTGACAACGCTTTGTGTAGATGTGCTCAATGGTGGGAAGGGCATTACCTGTGATAGACAGGACTGTATCCACTACTTTTTGTAAGATTTTCTGTTCAAGGGGAATGGTATTTCCTTACCATCTGTGATGCAGCCAGCCAATATACTCTCCACTGCATGTCAGTAGAAGTTTGCCAAAGTTTTAGATGTCCTGCAAAATCTTTGCAAACACCTAAGGTAGTAGAGGCACTGCAGTGCATTCTTTACATAATTGCATCTATATGCTGGGCCCAGGACAAGTCCTCCGAAATAAGTGGTTCTGAATAAACCAAAACTGTGCATCAGCGAGAAGGTTATTGATGATTGAATGCCATTGAGGGTTACCATCATCCTGTTGTTAACAGGAAAAAGATTAATTGGGCACCAATGAACTAAATTGGATTTATACTGCTATTTTGTGATACTCTATATCTTATACTGTCTCACATTGATGTTTGTATCTTTGCTGTAATGAAAGAGCTTGATTAGAGATATGGCTAGTTTTGGAGTGCATGTCTTTCTTTAGTGCAACAGGCAAGATGTTGTCTGGTCCCATATCATTTGTGTTATACAGTGCTATTGCCATTTTTTGATATCAGGTGAATCATATTGGTTGTAGACAAGCTCGATGATGAAGGGAATCTTGGTACAAAACCTAGACATTTCACCCACTAGATATTTCTTAACATTGATGAAAATAGTTGCAAATGCTTTTCCCTTATCTTCGCAGTGACAGGCTGGCCCCAACAGGGGATGCAATTTTGTTGGAGCCTCCTCCTCCAACTCACTGTTAAATTGTCCATCACCATTTATGAGCTGTGTCAGAAATGTAGAACTTTGATCTGATCCTTCATTTTTGGCGTTACTGTACTTAGCTCTATCTTTTGTATGGTGTTTTTGTTTTGCATGTCTGCCCAGTTATGACTTGCTGGATCAGTTTTGAGTCTACTCCATTTAACATAATGGTAACGCTCTACCGCACAATAAAAAATAAGAACAGGAGAAGGTCAAAGGGCCTCTCACATTCGTGAGGAAGCTGTTATGACCATGACTGAAGTCATGGAAGAGACGCTGAACCTGGTGATATACAAGTCTTTATTCAGCACAACAAGCAGGAATAATTCTGGAGACCCTCTCGGTAGAGGCTCACAAGCTCAATGTTCATCACATTTTTTATATCCTTAAGATCAATGGTGACAGTAGGTGATTCAATACAGTTTCAATAGTTACACTGACATCGTTTGCTTCAATACTTTGGGTTGGGTTGAGCTTTTGAACACTAAATTCAAAATTCCTTTGAATTGCATATCTACAGTGGGAGACACCTCTGAATGTTCAGATACCTTGGTTGGGACACTTCCTGAACTTACACAATGGTGCAAATTACTTAAACCCATAGTTGATGTAGGACAATTAACACAACCACATTTGTCTGAACATATGGCTGTGGAGAACTTGTACTTCAATTTACAAAAAATCTGAAGGCTAATTGCAATCTTCCTGAAATTATTTACATTTGCAATAAGAAATGAAACCTGGTTCTTGTTTGAATTAATATTTGCTATATTCACATAACTGCAGAATACTCCCTAGCAACTGCCATGTGCAAATGATCTACCACAAACAGATCAGCAATGATGAGGATTGCTGATTTCAGCTGTAGACCCAGTCTGGCAAGTTTTTGTTTTGAAACATACTGTAGCTAGCTTAGACAGTGGTAGTGCAAGTAAGCCCACTCTTGGAGAAATCCCACCAAGAGTATCTTCCATGCTCTTTCTAATTTCAGTATTTAAGGACTTCCAAATTTTGAACATGGAGAAACACTGATTCATCAGTTGAGGGAGTAGGTCTGGTGACATTCAACAGGACATTGCTATGTCTATGCTCTACCAGACACCAAATGGCCTTGAGCCAATGGTGAGGACCAATACAGCTATTCTCTCATCCATGTACCAGTGTACTGCTGGGTCTTATTGCTAGTTGAAAAAATAATACTCAAGGATTGTGGTAGAAGAATCTGAAGCATTGTAAGGCATGATTCTGTGAGCATGACTATGTATGGCTATTATTTCATCTGCTTCTGGGACAGAGCCTTTAAGGTTCAACCCCATTCTCCAGATGACTTTGCAAGATCAACAGAACTGGGAGTGATTGTGACATTTCCAAATTCAGTTTCTAGTTGCCTAGGAGTCCTTACCTCCAAGGGAGCATCATGTATTTTTATCTTTAAAATTATTAAGGAATTTAATAGGGTAATGGTTAAAAAATGTTTTTATGGAGGAGCAATAAAAACATGGTCATGGAGAAACAAAAAAAATCTATTAATCGATTCAGGAAAATCATATTTATCCAGATAACTGTTCAAATGTAGAACATGCTTCCATAATAACAATGATAAACAGCATGGTTGTAATTAAAGAAAAACTCTAAGTGAAAGGGGAAGGGATAAAAAAGGGTTAAATGTAAAATGGCTGACAGAAACTCACGTAGAACATAAAGAGTGGCAACTTGGCATTTATAGTATTTTCCTGCATTGTAATTTCCATGTGATTGTAGGGATGTCAGAATCATCTGCAGCATATACTCAGTGTTCACTTTATTAGGTACAGAATTGAAACCCAATGTGGTCTTCTGTTGCTGTAGCCTATTCATTTGAAGGTTCAATGTGTTGTGTGTTCAGAGATGCTCTTCTGTACACCACTATTGTAACTTCGTCATTTGAGTTGCTGTCGCCTTCCTGTCAGCTTGAACTGGTATGGCCATTCTTCTCTGACATTTCTCATTAATAAGGCATTATTGCCCACAGAACTACTGCTCACTGGATTTTTTTTTCACGCCATTTTCCGGAAACTCTAGGGACTACTGTATGTGAAACTCCCAGCAGATCAACAGTTTCTGAGATACTCAAGCTACACTGTCAGGCACCAATAACCATTCCACAGTCAAAGTCACTTAGTTTACATTTCTTCCCCATTCTGATATTTGGTCAAACCTCTGTGGATGAATGGTGGAAAGTGTGCTGACAGGCTGCATAATGGCCTGGTATGGGAGCTCCAATGCCTTTGAATGGAAATTCCTACAAAGGTAGTGGATTTGGCTAAGTATATCACAGGTAAAGCCCTCTCAACCATTGAGCACACCTACATGAAACATTGCTGTAGAAAAACAGCATCCATCAGCAAAGATCCTCACCACCCAAACCATGCTCTTTTCTCACTGTTGAAATCAACTAGAAGGTACAAGTGCCTCAGGACTCGCACCACCAGGTACAAGAACTGGTATTACCCCTCAACCATCAGGCTCTTGAACAAAAGGAGATAACTGCACTTATTTAAAGACTCTTTAATCATGATATTTCATGCTCGTTATTTATTGCTATTTATTTATTATCTGCATTTGCACAGTTTGTTTACAGTTTACAGATCCTGTTTACAGTTACTGTTCTATAGTATGCCTGCAGAAAAAGAATCTCAGGGTTGTATGTGGTGACATGTATGAACTCTGATAATAAAATATACTTTGAACTTCGAACTGAATAACAACTGAACCTCTTGATCATGTCTGCGTGTTTTAAAGCATTGAGTTGCTGCACAAGACTGGCTAATTAGATATTTGCATTAAGGAACACGTGCACTGGTGTACCTAATAAAGTGGCCACTGAATGTATTTTAGATTATTCTATTTTTTGATTGGAAAATATACTTTGAATTATAAAATATGTAAGTCAGTCAATTACAATATTTTGTTTATCTCAACAGGTTTCAGGATTTCCTATTCAAATGTGCTATTCAAAGTTGGAGACAATATTTGATAAAGTCTACAGTACTGGTATTCATAAAATCAACATCCCCAATGTGGAGTTTGCTGTTGCGGTGTATATTTATCCATACCCTGGCAATGTATTATCAGTGTGGATCTATATAGCATCTCTGGTTCGCAATGCATAAAAAAATCAAGCTTGCCATTGTTTAATATTTTTGACCTAGATCTCTTATTTTTGTTCTACTGTTTTCTGTACTGTGATTTCCCATTTTTAGTAACTTTGAAGTTTATTAGCCCAATAAGTAATTTTTTTCATAAATTAACCTCACTTAATTTTCAAACCATCCAATCCAATCTTTTCTGTTTTCTAGAAAGAGAAAATAACTCTTCTGACTATAAGTACCCTGCTTCAATAGTTTTCTGTTATTATTTTACCAGATTCATTTAATCTCCTATTCTCACAAAGATGAGTTACAACTCTAATATCATAAAAGGAATATTTACACCAGAATAGTTGATTTGACTAATTCAGTAAGAGACAATCATCTCCTCTCTTTCAAAAAGTGTTTTGATTGATTTTCAATATTTGCATTCATGTTTATAAAAATAAGGAGATGGAAACCTTTTCTTCTATACAAATAAAACCAACAATTTTCCACTTTGGAAATCAACTTTTGTGTCCAGTGGTGAATGTAGATTAAAAACACTGCTGATATTGAATCTCTTGTAACCTAGGCTGACCAATAATGCAGCTGTTCCAATCTCTCATAAACTGTCAGCTCATTCCTTTCCGCTATAATCAGACTGGTTTCCAGCCTGCCCCACCCCCAACCTTTGTCTCCTCGGCTTTCCAGAATAGATTTATCAATATCACCACAGCTGGTTTTATCTGAGTAGGAATTGTACCTATTGGCTTCATGATTGTAATGGTTTCAGAGATCTGGACAGCCTATAGTAGGCAGGCCCTGGCACTCAGAATTTACCACTGCAAAATCCTCTAATTTCACTGGAAGTTTAAGAAAACTAAAGTTAGTGCCCCCTCTCAGACCAACATCCCCTATAGTCCTGACTGCACTTAGATGGTTACATTGAGCAACACAAGATTCCTGAAATAAACACTCCTTTCTTTGTTGGGAAGAGGTTACCATTTGGATTAAGGAAAGGGTTCAGGGATATGCTCAAGGGCTACTTGAAGAAACTCCTTAAAAAACTATCCCTTGATCACTTATATCATACCCTATGTAAGATGAAAACAAATAATAAAGTTGAAAACATGATTTACAATAAATTGTAAATCAGTTAAATTTGTAGGTAATATTCTACAAGTATTTCATTTTAGATTCAAAATACAATCCAAAAATTAGTAATCAAATAATATCATTTAAAAATCATTTCATTTTTCAGGTACACAGCGAATTGAAGTGGCAGAATACTGGTCCATGTTGCTGAAGTTATCTGGTTGATAGTGGAATTAGGGGGGAGAAGGGAGAGCCACAGCAACCATGCCTTCATCTTATCAGAGACATAAGGGAATTTTATTTTTGTTATCTTCTGATGTTTGGATAATATAAACCAGCTTTGGAACTTTGTTGAAAGGATATACTCATGGATCTCCTATTAGATTTCTCCTTTTAATATGCAGCCATGTGAAGAACACAAGGGTTGAGAGTGGAAGCTGAGCTGCTGTCAGCTCAATCCAACAGAACAAAAGTTTGAAATTACTGCCACATGCAGGGCAGCATACCTAACCTTATCAAATAATTACTGAAAAGTAAGAAATTCTGTTCAACTAAGGTTGACAATACAGTGAAGTCTTTGATTTTATCTCAGCAAATTCCAAGATTAGATATCAAATTATTTACTGCTCAAAAATGTAAACAGATTTCAGAATATCACCCAAATCAAGTCGAAGGAAAGTGAGTTTACTGTCATGTGCACAAGTCACGGTCAAAATCTTGCTTGCATCTGACAGGTACAGGCAACACACAGAATACAAATGAAGCATATATTACACTAGAAGGTGAAGAAAAAGAAAAAAAGATGGTGCAAAACAAGATATAGTGCAAAAAGGAAGGCACAAGTACACTAGTGTAATAGGTGGCCATTGGTGATTGAACCTGATTGTTCTAGGAAAGTAGCTGTTTCCCTGGTGGTATAGGGTTTAAAACTTCTGTACCTCCTACCTGATGGGAGCAGCAAGAAAAGGGCATGGTGTCCCTGATAAAAGATGCTGCCTTCCAAGTGTTTTGGGATAGTGGTTTTTCAATGTGGAAGGAGCTGGTATTCTAAATAGACCTCTCAATTAAGTTGCAGGTCTCCCGGGCCTACATTTCTGAATTAAGATATGTTCTCCTGTGACTAACCTATTGCAAGTACCTCTAAAATTTGCTCCAATTTTCCCTGCTTGTCAAATTTCCATCACTACTTGTATGATGCAAATATTGGCAGGGCTACAAAGTTGATTCATGATCAAATCGCTCAGTCAAATTTCATTATTAATGTGAAATGGTAAAGTGACTATAAATTTGCGTTACTTAAGGTGAAATCAATTTTCAGTTGTATAGATCGGAAAAGCAGCAGTAAACAATTAAACTTCTGAAATCCAACGAAGTCATTTGTACTAATCACATAAATGGCTGTTTATGCGATAAATTTAAGTTGTGGTCTGGATTTTGAGCTTTTCTAAGGAAAGATGACTTCCATCAGATCTATGTATTTCAAAACTGAAGTTAAAGAGATGTTTCCTACTTTGCCATATCCTGTCTAATCCTAAAGGCAGTTACTTTAAGATGCTACATACATAGGAACAGCTAGTCAGTGATATTCTTAAGTCAGTCTTTTCAGAAAAATACTGATAGGTTCATTTCAATTAAAGTACTCCATTTTGTAGAACATTTTCTGACAAATATCTTCTCTTTGCTGTTTCTGCCACTTATACTTCATTATAATAATGTTCTTAGCCAGACATTGCTTACCAAATTAGTCAACTTGTCTCCTCCAAGGACAAAGCCATCTGTAACCAGGTTGAATTGTCCTCGTTGTTCTCTATGTGCACAGCCTGATCTAATCTTATCAACCTCATCAGTGGATGCTGTTTATTTGGATTTGCAGAAGGTCTTTGACAGGGTGCTGCACATGAGGCTCTTAACAAAATAAGAGCCCAAACGTGAGGAATTCTGCAGCTGCTGGAAATTCAAGCAACACACATCGAATTTGCTGGTGAACGCAACAGGCCAGGCAGCATTTCTAGGAAGAGGTACAGTCAATGTTTCGGGCTGAGACCCTTTGTCAGGACTAAATGAAGGAAGAGCTAGTAAGAGATTTGAAAGTGGGAGGGGGAGGGGGAGATCCAAAATGATAGGAGAAGACAGGAGGGGGAGGGATGGAGCCAAGAGCTGGACAGGTGATTGGCAAAGGGGATATGAGAAATAAGAGCCCATTGTATTTCAGAAGAGATAGCAACATGGATAGAAGATTGGCTGACTGGCAGGAGGCAAAGAGTGGAAATAAAGGGGAACTTTTTTGGTTGGTTGCTGGTGACTAGTGAGGTACTGCAGGAGTCAGTGTTGGGATCACTTCTTTTTACGTTATATGTCAGTGATTTGGATGAAGAAATTGATGGCCTTGTGGCCAAGTTTGTGGATGATACGAAGATAGGTAGAGGGGCAGGTAGTGTTGAGGAAGCAGGATATCTGTAGAAGGACTTAGATAGATTGGGAGAAAGGTCTAAGAAGTTGCAGATGGAATATAGTGTCGGGAAGTGCATGGACTTGCACTTGGGTAGAACGAATAAAGATGTGGACTATATTCTAAATAGGGAGAAAATTTTAAAAATCAGAGGTGCAAAGGGACTTGGCAGTCCTCGTGCAGGATCCCTAACTTGCAGGTTGAGTTGGTGGTAAGGAAGGGAAATGCAATTTTAACATTCATTTTGAGAGGACTGGAATACAAAAGCTAGGATGTAATGCTGAGGGTTTATAAGGCATTGGTCAGACTGCACTTGCAGCGTTGTGAGCACTTTAGGGCCCATTATCTAAGAAAGAATGAGCTGGCATTGGAGAGTGAATAGAGGACAGAGGTGAGAATGATTCCAGGAATGAAAGGGTTAACATACAGGGATTGTTTCATGGCTCCAGGCCCTCTACTTGCTGGAGTTTAGAAGAATGAGGGGGTGATCTCATTAAAACCTATTGAATATTGAGTGGCCTAGATAGAGCAAATGTGGAGACAATGTTTCCTGTAGTAGAGGAGTCTAGAACCAGTGGGACAGCCTCAGAATACAGGGATATCTAATTAAAACAGAGATGAAGAAAGGTTTATTTAACAAGAAGGTGATGAATCCATGGAATTCATTGCCACAGTTGGCAATGCAGGTCAAGTCATTGGGTATATTTAAGGCAAAAGTTGGTAGGTTCTTGAATAATCAGGCTGTCAAAAGTTACAGGAGGAAGGCAGGAGAATAGGATGGAGAGGGATAATAAATCAGCCATGATAGAATGGCGGAGCAGACTCAATTGGCCGAATGGCCTAATTTGCTCCTATGTCTTATGGTCTTATCTTTAGCCATGACTGGAATGTGCTGTGGTTTCAGTAATTTTAATTGAGGGGTTTAAAATCAAAATGCATTTTCATGCAATAAATAAAATATTCAGTAATTTTGATGTATTGTTAACAAAGAATATACCTAAAATTACTGGCAGGAATACTGTTTTACTCATAATATTGATGTAGCTAGTTTAATTGCTTCTGATCAATGATGACTGTCCAATCTGTTGATGGTTAGGTATTCAACAATGGTAGTGTTGGATTAGGATCCAGGTTGTTTTTCTTACTCTGTTATTAGCTTTATAAACTTTCTTGTACATTTGTATAATCATCTGTTTATAAACTTATAGTATATCTGGTTCTGTACTTGTGTAGTTTCTTTGTCTGCAAAGCATGAGTCAGTCAACACCTGTTAAACAGGTTTCTTATCTAAACTGGATCAAAATTCCAAGTGATTTATTAGATAGATAGACATACTTTATTGATCCCGATTTATTATTACCAAAGTACATATATGTCATCATATACCTACCTGAGATTCATTGTCTTATGGGCATTCACAGTAAACACAAAGAAACATAATCAATTCAGTGTTGAGGTGAGTGAAGCTTTCCCCTCTGGTTCAAGAATCTGATGGTGAGAGAAAATAACTTTTCCTGAACCCTCTGGTATGGGACCTGAGGTTCCTGTTCATCCTTCCTGATGGAAGAGAGTATGGCATGGTTTGTGTGGGATCCTTGATGATGGATGCTGCTTTCCTGCGATAGTCTACCTTGTAAATGTATTCTGTGATGGACTGGGACATATCCACTCTTTTTGTAGGCTTTTCCATTAAAGGTCATTGGTGTTTCCATACAAGCCATGTATATTGTTCTTACTATGTTTTTCCTTGTACTTTTAGCTTTCTTTAAACTTTCTTGTACATTTATATAATCACCTGTTTATAAGCTTATTGTAACTTGTAGTATATCTGGTTCTATGCTTACGTAGTTACTTTGTTTTCAAAGCTGGACTGTGATTCAGTCAGCACCTGTTAAAGAGGTTTCTTACCAGCCCCTTGGTATGAACATAGAATTCTCCAACTTCCGGTAATTCCCTCCCCCTCCCTTCCCCTATCCCTATTTCGCTCTGCCCCCTCCCCCAGCTGCCTATTACCTCCCTCATAGTTCCGCCTCCTTCTACTACCGATTGTGTTTTCCCCTATTCCTTCTTCACCTTTCCTGCCTATCCCCTCCCTGCTTCCCCTCCCTCACCCCTTTATCTTTCCCCTTACTGGTTTTTCACCTGGAACCTACCATCCTTCTCCTTCCCACCCTCCCCCCACCTTCTTTATAGGGCCTCTGCCCTTTCCCTCTACAGTCCTGACGAAGGGTTCCGGCCCGAAACTTTGACTGATCGTTTCCACGGATGCTGCCTGACCTGCTGAGTTCCTCCAGCGTGTTGTGAGTGTTGCTTTGACCCCAGCATCTGCAGAGTATTTTGTGTTCTTACCTAAAGTGGTTCAGACTAGATTGCAGTATAAAAGGAAAGCAGTACTCAGATTCCTTAGTTATACTTATTGTCACTTCTTTGCCTTGTTTGCTTGTACAGACTGACTCTCTTTAGTTTGTACTATGATGAACACTGAATAAAATGGCTATAACCATAAGATTTGTACCTCTTTACTTCTGAGAAACCCTCTGGACAACATCATCTCCAGATCCAACAGTAACATAATTAAACATACAGGTTTGCTGTTTAATCAGTCATTTGCTTGGGTTTTTTAGTGAGTTCCAAGCTGAGATGACTGACTTCGAACAGGCATTTCCCTATCTGAAGCATAGCTTGTACCACGGTAGTGTCTTCTCCCTGAACATCAGTGCCTGTGCACCTAACTACCTTAACAATTCAAGCCAGAATTGTTACCCTTAGGAATTTCCTATTCAACCTATAGGCAACCACTTGATTCTGTTTGGTAACTCTCTTGAGCAGCTAAAAAATAGTGAAATAGAGACCCATGAGATATGGTGAATAAAAATCTTTGCTCTCATGCACAATATTGTCATATTGAATTTACTCATGAACATTATGTCAAATATTTAACATTTTATCCCAGTTGGTATGTAACTCTTCAAAGTAAAGGGCATTAATTTTGTATTGGGAAAAAAAAATTACAGTTAGTTGAGCAAGATTGGTGAGGTACTATGGAAATTGCTCTAAATTATCTCTTGATCCAGAAGTAATCATACTATATATGTCATTTAAGTGATTTGGAAAGTGAGGACTTGCAAAAATTAAAATTAGGTGGCACTTGAATTATTCAAGAAAAATTAAAGAGAGCCTATCCTCATTGAAGCAATATTTAATTAGCTTATTCTTGCATGCAATTATTTATGCTAAGTGGCTGTAGATCAATTTTACACCAACTTTGATCTGTTCAACATCGTGGTAAATCTGACTATTTTTATCCAAAGAGAAGAAAAACTGTTTGATGAAATCCAGAATGAATTATAATGGATATGAGTACATGGCAATGAATTCCATAAAGGCTTCACATTGGTCTTTCCAACATTTTATACAATTGAGAAACCCCTTTTGCAGAGAAATCTTTATTTCAGAGCGACCTCTTCAAAGTCCTCTTGCAGACCTATACTTATCAAAAATAATCTCTTTAAATTTTGATGTTAAATTTCATTTGTCCAGTGTCTGTTTATTTCACTAGAGAGCCAACATCCTTTTGTGAAACATGGTGTCCTTTTCATATTTTACTGCATGACTGAGTTTTGAATCATCAGTAAACTTTGAAATTATTCCCAGCATACGCATCTAGATCATATCAAAAAGTGCAATAGATTCCAATACATGCCATTTATGCAAAAATATACATTCTGTTCTATTCCAAAAAAATCTGTACTGTAGTTATTTTATGTCTGCTAATTTCATATACATATGGCCATTTTCCCATCAATTCCATTGCTTTAATTTAGCTAACAAGTCTATTCTGTGTAATAGTTTGTTTAGTGCCTTTAAAAATACACATCAATCATATCATACTCATTAATTTTACTTCATCCTGATGCAGAGTCTTGATCTAAAACATTAACCACCACCTCCACTGATGCTGCTTGACCTGCTAAGTTCATCTACGTGCTTGTTTTTTTTCATTCCAGATACAACATCTGCAGTCCTTTGTATCTCCATTAGTTTACTTTGTTGCCTCAAAGGTTCATTTTGTATAACAAACTCACACGAACTTTCATTACAGAGCTAATCCTTCGGTGACCATGGAGGGGAGGTACTTCACCATTTCATCTGTAGACCCATCAGTTCTTATATAAGATTCTTTCTCCAAGTTTAAAAAAAAATAAATAAGTGATTACAAATTGTTTAATTTACACGTTACCTTCCTTTTTTCATATCAGATTACTTTGAAGGATTTTTTTTAGTAAATAGTACGGTTTTGAAAAGGTTGCAAAATTAAATAAAAGAGTGACCTCATGTAGACTTTTCCAAAAATAATTTATTGTATTTTGATCTATGTAAATAAATGTGTGGGGTGCTTGTTGTTGAGAAGGAAGTATAGTTACCCTAAAACTAGAGTTTTGGAGATCTTTTGTAGTCATTATTACATATTTACATTTTGGTTGTATAAAGTTATTATCAGCTTTTAAATTTGTTTTAAGCAAATGTATCAAGAATCAGAAACATAACACATTTGTGAAGAATTTTAACACACAGCAAAATTGTATTTAAATTTAAAAAAAATAATCTGGTATCGCAAAACTTATAAATACATTATAGATAGTCTAATAGTTTGTTAACATTAAAGTGAAGCCATGTAATGAGGTTTCACATAGAATGTATTATTTTGTTGCTGAAATATCATACAGGTTGACCACTGATTTTCCAGCACCCTTGGTTCCTGAGCCTTACCGAATTAATGTTTTTGCCGGATTTAAAGAGGTCATGCAATAATAATGGCAAAAATGGACGATAGAAGCTTAAAATGGCTTATTAAATAAAAAAAATAAATGTAAGTTTATTAATTATGTGCTTACAAAGAATGTTGCTTCTTAGTTATCTATTTAAACATTTCATCCAGGTGAAGTTATTTCATGTGTTTTGATCTCTCTGTGTAATTTTTCTTGCATCAAATAAAACTTCATTTAGCTCTTGTCCTGCCATGAAGGTGCATTTCTCTAACCCTTTGATAAAATCACACAACTCAATTAACTTATCGACAGTAAATCTTTCAGTTTCAGCATCATCGCTACCATCTTCATTACTTGCAGTGTTTTTATCAGCATTCAGGACACTGTCTATCATTTCCAAGTCCATAAGGTGATGCACAACACGTGTTTCATCGTCGACAATCATCTACTCATGTAGACTTTCTTCATTTAAACTACTTGCTCTATCTTTGAAAGCAGGTCCTGTAACACTTTTTACATACACAAGCAAATCATGAACAGCAACTTTATCCTTTGATACGCAAAATCCTGTAAAATCATCGTCCAGCTTTTCTTCAGGCGCGTTACCAAACATCAAGGTATTCCACGACTTATGTCAGCCATTCTTTAGTGTTCAAGGGTCTATCTTCTCCCACCCTTGAGCAATGAACCAAAGGACATTCTTCGTGCCAAATTCTTTAATAAAGGTCTACAAAATCACCAGCATTCACCTCATCTAATAGACGTATCATGAAAAGTGAGCAATACTTGGGTCTTGTAATTTCATCTGAATTAAAAGAGGTGCCGAACTATCAGTTTCTGGAAAATCTGTGCTCAACCTGTATTATACTCAATTTTAAGAGCATTGAACTCTACTTTCTGTTCTGTAGCTGATTGAACAGCTTCATAATTTAGTGGCATTGTGGCTTATTTTTTTAATCACAAATCTATATTCCTGCTGTTATCAAAATCTGAACTCATAGCCATTTCTCTTAAACATCCCATAATCTCTGTGCAGTTAATAAACTCAAAGAGAATTATTAATGCTTTTATATAATTTCAAAGATTCAAACTCCCTCGACTATTTTCTCCTTTCATTTCTCAATGATCAACCACTTATGGCGTGGCTCTCTTTCCAGAGGAAAAAGCCTTTCAACATTTGCCCTGACATTCCTTCCCATAATCAACTATTTCAATGAGATCTCCCCTGAATGCTAGTGATTATAGACCCACCATTTAAAATGTTATGCGGGTTATTTTGTTCGATGAGAATGACTAACATGTTTCACCTCTTCCAATTTTTAATGACTTAATAATCCGTTTTCATTCTGCATCTTCCTCCCATGTCAACTGCCCATCTAACCTTGTATTATTAACATGCTTGGGTACTTAGATTCTCTATTTATCAAAATGATTAACAGAAATTGTGCATAACATATGACACCCAGCTTGAGTAATGGTACATTTGATATTTTGCTCATAAACCGAGCCATAAGTTTGTACTATCTTATAGTTCTCATTTCATTTAGTAATCTTTTGTGTGGTACTCAAAAACCTTTTATCAAATCTTGCTATACCACTGCCCCTTTCGGACCCTGCTAGTTTCACCCTCAAAAGTTATTAAATTGTAAAAAATGAGATCCCTTACAAAAAGTCTGCTGACACTGCCTTCAACACCATTTATTTCATAACTGTTTCCCACATTTTTCCTTGACAGATGATGCAAGTCTACCCAAGCTCCAGACGCCCACATGCTTCCTTTCCATCTTTCAATGGCAGTTTTATATTTTTTACCTTCAAATCAATGAAATGTTTCAGTCACAGCAATTCAGTTTGTGTTACACAATGCAAATTGGATATTTTTTGTTGACATACGGTATGCACATTCTACAATAAAATTTTGAATATGACTTTAAAGTTTTTTTAAAGACCTGCTTTCTTCAACTATCCTTTTTATTAGCCTGTGAGCCACGTAGTCCAAGAAATTTGTCGGCGTTTAGTCCCCGAATTTCTCACATAAAATATTTCTTTTTAAGAAAGTTATTTTAGCCTTTGTTCATCAAATCCTAGATAATCTACAATTGTAAGTGCATTTTATGCACTTATTGCGGTCATTATTTTATTCCCAACTTACAAACCATCCCCATTATATTCTACATTAAAATCATAAATATTTTAAAGGTATTAGCCAAGAAGAAATGTGAATGAATCCAGTGGAAAGTATTTTAATTAAAAACCAGAAACAACTGCAGAATTGCATAGTACCCAGTTCCCCATTCTGGGATTCTTGTTATGGTGACATAAAAAATATTTATTCCATTGATATGCTATTCTAGTAACCCAAAGATTGCATTTATACCACTTTGATTGACAAAGTATGGCTTAATCTTTGAAAAAAATATTGTTCCGTTAATGATTAAGATTAAAATTCACTTCCTTCAAAAATAGCAAAAGAATTGGTGCTTAAGGATTACAATATGAGCATTCAGATTTATCTACAGAACATAGGAGTTGCCAAAACAAAAGTAAATAAGTTTAGCAAACTTCTGAACTTGGGTTTAATAGTAGGTGAAGTATTTGCAATAGCTTTAAGTTTTTAATCTATAAAAAAAGAAATGGATTTAAGCATCTGAAAAATATGAAACTTAATTAGAACAGGGTTACACATTACACAAACCATCCATCATATTTGAAACAGGAGAGAAAAGTTGCCATTTAACATCGAAGTTGAACATGCTCTTACATTGCTCTACTTCATCAATCCTGACTCTGATTATGCAGATACAAATAAAATATAACTAATGAGGTAGGTATCAGTTATTGAAAGTGGTTTCCCCTTCTTTAGGTGTCAATATATTTATAAAAAAGATAACAATACACACACAATCAATTAACATTCAACCTTTGTGACAGAAATAATGACTACACCAGAAAAAGCTGCTATAAAATTGAAATTAGTTATTATTTAGTAAAGGTGTACATGAGAGAGCAGCATTAATAATCTGTTTGAAATCTGGGCTAATTCAAAGTAAAGGATCAGGCCTTCCAAATTAGCATCCTGCCTTGTTGATCTGTCAGCCTTTCACCGTCTCACTTCAACTGACTGCCAGATCAAATGGAAGTTGTATTTTAATGAAATAATCTCCATACACAAATTTAGTTAATTTCGTGATTATTTGTGCTCAATAATCCCAATGTCAACAAAATAAGCAATAAACAATTTAATTGACACATAGAAAATAAGTGCCTTTTCAAATTATAATTACGTTAATAAAATTTATCTCACATTTTGTATTGTATTTTAATAACAGGATTGGATTATTGCAGTTAGCTTTTAATGGATGTTACTATTCAGGTTTAAGTGACCATTAATTTCATAGACCTGATTACAAGGAATATTAATAGAAGATTTAACTTCTACATTTGTAGCTAAGGGTACTGCAGCATTAGTTTGCATGTGTCCATGAGATGGAGGATTAGCCTGGATATTTGAAGGATGTGGTGGCACTGTGCATCTTGATATCTGCCCGGTTGGAAAAGTACCTTGGCAATTCAGTTGCAATGGCTGTTGAAGGGAATACTGCAGCAGGTTTGTGTGCAAGTACGATGGAGCATGCAGCTCATTCCGGGTTTGGGGGGAAACTGTGGAGTGAGCTGAGAAAGTTGTCTGTCCGATTTCCAAAACTGATTGACCACCTTTCTGTTTACTGGCTTCTTTTACGTCATTGTCGTGAGCACTATAATCAACAATAAAAAAAAACTGATGAGTATAGAGACACCAATTGCAGTTTTAGACAACCATTCAATTTTGCAAGACCCAGTTGGAACTTACATCAACAGATGCTCAACACAAGGTAACAGCGTTTCCCATGCATAAGCAGTCAGACGATGCAGCCGGACAGGCCATAAAGGAGAAAGTCTGAGAACAGCACGAGATGCTGCTATGCAAGCAGCAGCAACTACTGAAGGGAAATAATTTAGAAAGCCATGATCTGCAAATATAAAACCATTAATTCCATTGAAAGCACATGTTTTGTTTAATGTTACATCAGTCCACTTTCATCCAATATTGTTTGATCAACCAAAGCAAATTACTGTTAACTCTTGAAATCTAACAAATGCTGGGAAGAACCAACTAGTTCAGTAGCATCTGTGGAGAGATCAAAACAGATAACGTTTCAGTTCAATTAGAGTCACTGACTTTTCTCTCTTCACCACTGCCTACGCAATGCAGATAAATAGTACTTCAGGTATAGAATCTCGGGCCAGACAGGCTCAATACATGTCGTTCCCTGCAATTTCTGCACCCGCCACCTCCTCCCAGATAAAATACACACAGCCACACTATCCTTGAGCAATCCCAGAGGACAAATGTAGATCCTCCATCGATGCTGCCTGGCCTGCTGAGTTCCTCCAGCATTTTGTGTGCGTTGCTTTGAATTTCCAGCATCTGGTGATTTTCTTGTGCTTGTGACACTAGCTATGCCAACAGTCAGCACCTCTAAGCTTCAGTTCTTGAACTCTGGGCCAAGTCCAGCAGTGGAGTAGGAGGTCAAAAGTACCAACATCCAATGTATTCCCACTTTCCTACTGTAGTACACACACACACACACACACACACGCATTGGAATATCGTGATCTTCTCATTCCTGTTAGAAGTTTTCTACAAAACCATCACCCAATAATATGTACAGTCCAAACTATTGTTAAATAATAAAATTCTCTTCTGATCAGATTTCTGAAGATTATAATGGAGAAGATTGAAAAATAAGCTGTACAAAAAAAAATAGGAATTATTTCTAGATTTCCTGATGTAACCATGCATGTCTATACTCCTGTTCTCATAATGGGATAACTGTGAACTCTGATACTTCATGGCAGGCTTAATAATTAGCCCATTATATCACTATCATCCAGCACGCATAAATATTTCACATCTTAAAAAGATTAATTTTGCTTGCAATATACTACAGAGATTTATGATTACTACAATAAAGTTACATTGTAGTACAATGTACTACAATCAGAGATTGAAAACCATGGCCATTCATCCAATCACATCCATAGCAGCAAAGTAGTTTTACAACACATTTCATGTCCTGGACTGGAACCTTGTAGCTTTTGAAACAAGTATCCAAGTGCTTAAAAAAAAAGACAGGATTTTCTTCTGTCATCACTGAGCAGAAATATCCTCAACTCATCTCCAATCCTAGTTCAGAATTGCACAGAAGATACCCTGAAAGCCAATAGGAGTGCAGTAATTCTCTTGTCAGTTCTCCTGTTAATGAAGCTTGAACATCACACTGTTGAAAGTGAGTGAGATCAATTTTGTGCACAACTATTGTGCACATACTTTTCCAACTAATACTGATTGCTAGTCACTCAATTTTGTTTTGCAATATTTTGTCAATGGTTGGGCTAACTGGCCTGTTGGACTTGAGCAATGATCCTCATATCAGTAAACAAGAGGGGAATGGCAAATGATAGATAGAGCCTCTAGTTTTTACAACCACCTAATTGACAATCTATCTGCAGTGAAACTCAACAACAGGTTTGCTCATCCTATCAAAAAGAGTACTAATATAGTAGGAATAGCTAAGTATAGCTTTATATTTTAGATAATGCTGCAAGGATTAAAACATTACTTAAAAAACAAATTCAACCTAGAAATATCAATTTTGCAAGGGATGGAATAACTAAATTTACAAATTCCCCTGAATGGCCACCCCCATGAAGACCATATTGGTTTGCATACATAAGCGAACAAAAATATTTTGTAAACACGAGGAATTCTGCAGATGCTGGAAATTCAAGCAACACACATCAAAGTTGCTGGTGAACACAGCAGGCCAGGCAGCATCTCTAGGTAGAGATACAGTTCATGTTTCGGGTGGAGACCCTTTGTCAGGACTAACTGAAGGAAGAGCTAGTAAGAGATTTGAAAGTGGGGGGGGGGGGAGATCCAAAATGATAGGAGACGACAGGAGGAGGAGAGATGGAGCCAAGAGCTGGACAGGTGATTGGCAACTTTCTCTCTCTCTCCTTTTTCTCCCTCTGACTATACCTTTGCCCATCCTCTGGGTTTTCCCCCCCTCCCCCTTTTCCTTCTCCCTGGGCCTCCTGTCCCATGATCCTCTTATATCCCTTTTGCCAATCACCTGTCCAGCTCTTGGCTCCATCCCTCCCCCTCCTGTCTTCTCCTATCATTTTCGACTCCCCCGCCCCCTCTCAAATCTCTTACTAGCTCTTCCTTCAGTTAGTCCTGACGAAGGATCTCGGCCTGAAACGTCGACTGTACCTCTTCCTTTAGATGCTGCCTGGCCTGCTGCGTTCACCAAAGATATTTTGTATATTGTTCCATATACGTACTGAAACATTTTTGTTCACTAATTTCCCTCCCTAAATGGCAATATGCTAACATCATAAAAATTTCATTAGTCAGTGATGCAGGCAAAGAGATAGTTGGGTGAGGCGAAAGTTGCATGGAGAATAAATACCCTGTAAAGACACTTCTAGAAAGTAGCCCGAGTACTTTTCAGTGTACAACTTGGTCTTCTCAAAGTAAAGCATAGGCCATCCATCATGAAGATCAGTTTCGTGGACAGCAATGGAGAGGTAGTAGTCAATGAAGTGGGCAGCAGTTGGTAGGCAGAGATTCCACTGAAAGGTTTCCAGTAACAGTAGCTCCATATGCAACAAGGTCTGTTTGTTTAACACCAAGTTCACACTGGTCATACAACTGAGGCGGTTGAATTGCTCAAGTTTGGGTACACGATCCTCTTTTTCCTCAAACTTGCCTGAATTAAAGAAAACAAGTTTACCTTAGTCACATTTATAGTGCTAAAGGTTTACCAGAGTGAATACACTAATCAATGTTATAATTTTAAATTTCATGACCTTTTTTTTTTAAGTCAACAGAACAATTGCATTTGCAGCTGAGTATCAACAAATTTAAAGTACCAACACAAAAGTATCAGGCAATAAAGTCCTAAGTTTTTGCGTGTGTTGCTTGGATTTCCGGCATCTGCCAATTTTCTCTTCTTTGTGATTGGGTCCTGCCAAAGGGTTTCAGCCCGAAACATAGAATGTGATCGTCTCCTTGATGCTGCCTGGCCTCCAGCAGTGTGTGTGTGTGTGTGTGTGTGTGTGTGTGTGTGTGTGTGTGTGTGTGTGTGTGTGTGTGTGTATATATATATATATATATATATATAAAAAAATCTCGGGTGCAAGGGGACTTGGGGGTCCTTGTGTGGGATTCCCTAGAGTTTAGGTTGCAGGTTCAGCTGGTGCTGAGGTGGACGGGTGCAGTGTTGGTGTTCATTTCAAGAGGACTAGAATATAAAAGAGACCCCTTGTTGGATACATGGAGCTGAGAAAAATAGAGGGCTATAGGTAAGCCTTGGTAGTTCTGCAGTAAGGACACGTTCGGCACAGCTTTGTGGGCAGAAGGGCCTGTAGTATGTTTTCTATGTTTCTATAAAAGTTCCTTTCTTTGATATTCAATGAAATTATCACCACCGAGTCTTCATTCATTAACATTTGAAAAGGAGGATGGGAGTTGTCACAACCATTCAGAAATTCAACTGCATTAACCATACTCAAAGAGAGAGATACGAAAGTCAGGAGGGGCCATGAAAAATTCTCAGCAAGTAGGATTAGAAAGAGTCCCAAGACATTCTCTACATACATCAAGAGCAATAGGATAACTAGGGTGAGGGTAGGACCTCTCAAGGATGAAGTGGGGAGCATTTGCTTGGATGTGGTGGGTGTGGGCGAGGTCCTTAATGAATACTTTACATCAGTATTTACCAAGGAGAAGGACATGAAGGATAGGGAAATCAGTGCCAAAGCGTATTAACGTGCTCAGGCATTTCAAAGTAGGAGGTAGTTTTGGGTCTTTTAAAGAGCATTAATTTTTATAAATCACCTGGGACTGATAGGATATACCCCAGGTTATTGAGAGATGCAAGAGAAGAGCTTGTTGGCAACTTGACTAATATCCTCTCTAGCCACAGCTGAGTCACGGAGGACTGGAAATAGCTAATGTTATTCCATTATTCTGTTGGTGCGTGGCCAAGTGGTTAAGACGTTCGTCTAGTGATTTGAAGGTCGCTAGTTCGAGCCTTGGCTGAGGCAGCGTGTGTGTCCTTGAACAAGGCACTTAACCATTGCTCTGCGATGACACCAGTGCCAAGCTGTATGGGTTCTAGTGCCCTTCCCTTGGACAACATCAGTGTCGTGGAGAGGGGAGACTTGCAACATGGGCAACTGCTGGTTTTCCATACAACCTTGCCCAGACCTGCGCCCTGGAAACCTTCCAAGGTGTAAGTCCATGGTCTCATGAGACTAACAGATGCCTATATAAAATTCCATTATTCAAGAAGGGAGCCAGGGATTATCTTGGAAGTTATAGGCTAGTGATTCTCATGTCAGTGGTAGAGAAGTTACTGGAAAGAATTCTTACGGATAAGATTTATGAGCATTTGAAAAACTATGGTCTAGCCTTGTGCAGGGCAAGTCATGTTTTACTAATTTGATGAAGCTTTTTTGATGAGGTGATGAGAATGATCAATGAAGGTAGAGTTGTGGATGTTATCTACATAGATTTTATAAAATCCTTTGACAAGGTCCCTCATGGGAGGCTCATCCAGAAGACTGAGATGCATAGGATTCATGGTGAATTGGCTGTTTGGATTCAGAACTGGCTTGCCCATAGAAGACAGAGGGTGGTGGTCGAAAAGACTTATTCTAGTTGGTGGTCTAGGATTAGTGATGTTCTGCAGGGATCTGTACTGGGACCTTCGTTGTGTGTATACAAGTGACCTGGATGGAAATGTACATGAATGTGTTAGTAAATTTGCAGATGATACAAAAATTGTGGTGTTGGGGCAAGCATAGAGAACTAGCAAATAATACAGTAGGATGTAGATCATTTGTAGATATGGGTAGAGATATGGCAGATGGAGTTTAACCCAGCTAAATGTGAAGTGTTGCACTTCAGTAGATCAAACGCAGAGACAGAGTATACTGCTAAGGGCGGAGGGATTGTGGGGTCCAAGTTCACAGCTCCCTGAAAGGGGTTACACAGATAGATGGGGTGATTAAGAAGGCACATGAAATGCTTGTGTTTATTAGTTAAGGTGTAGAGTTCAAAACTCAGGAAGTTGTGTTGCAGTTTTATAAAACTCTAGTTAGACTGCATCTGAAGTATTGCATACAATTCTGGTTGCCCCATTATAGGAAGGATGTTGAGGGTGCAGAAGGGATGGAGTCTGCATTAGAGAGCATATATTATAATAAGAAGTTGGATAAACTTGTGTTGTTTTCTCTGAAGTGGCAGAGGCTGAGAGGAGATCTTATAAGAGGCATAGGTAGAGTAGAGACAGTATCTTTGTCCCAGGGATGAAATGTCTAATACTGGAGTGGACATGCATTTAAGGTGGGGTGGGGGGATTTCAAAGAAGGAAGGGGTAAGTTTTTTCCCCCCCTCACACAAAGAGTGGTGGTGCCTGGAATTCATTGCTTGGGGTGCTGGTAAATACTGATATAACCATCCCTTAAATGTCCTAATTGTATAAGCACATGAATGTCAGGGAAATGGAAGGATATGAACATTGTGTAGGCAGAAAGGATTAGTTTAGTTGGCCATTTGATCACTAATTTAATTGGTTCAGCATAACACTTTAGGCTATATCTCTGCCCATATCTACAAATGATCTACATCCTACTGTATTATTTGCTAGTTCTTTATGCTTTCCCCAACACCACAATTTTTGTATCATCCGCAAATTTACTAACATATTCATGTACATTCCATCCAGGTCATTTATATTTAGGCCATTTAGGCTTACTGTACTGTCCTAAATTCTACATACAATGGCTGTAAGGGGAGGCCAGGGGGTGGGTACCCTGGCACAAGTAACACACATCATCACAGTCAAGCCTTTTAACAATCGCCAGTTTATAAATACCACAGCAGTGGAACTTTGCTCTCAGGCCAATAGTAACTGGCACACAAATGATGGAGAACTTCTGGAAAAGGAGTTTTTGCCAATAGTTCCTAAAAGCATTCAAGGGAAAAATGTATGTGTGCTGCATCTGTTTAATACAATGGGAACTAAGCCTACCAACTTATCAGTGAAACAACCTGCACCACACTCCTGGATGGAGTTCCAAAACAAAGAGTGATGAGGAACCGAGCACCTGAAGGACCTTCTTCCTAAGATTGTCCTATGTGTGGAGACCAATCAGGTCTATATCCAGCTGTAAAGGCAGTCAATGATAGGGCAAGATTCTTTAAATGTTGTTATCCAATTATAAAAACCAGAAAAAGGTGTACTACGTCCAACCTCTGAGCCAGTTTTGAATTATTACTAGCCATCAAAGTTCACATTGTAGATTAAGGACAAAAATTAGAATAGAAACCCATTCAGTGAATTTGCCTACTCCAAAAACTAATTTTGACCATTCATTACCTATTAGCTTTCGAAGATTAAAAAAATGCATTTATTAATTTATGCAGTTGCTAACATTGTTAATTCCACTATTTATTATACATCTCTAATTACCTCTGAGATGGTGACTGGAGAACCACCCTCATGAACAGTCACCTTCTAATGAAGAAACTCCCACTGTAGAGTTCCAGGAATTAGATCCAGCAACAAGAGAGTAGCATGCATTTCTGTGATAGATGGCATGCAACACAACAGGGAACCTGCAACTGTTGGTGATCCCTTGCACCCATTGCTTTTGACTTCCTTGATGCTAATTGGTTTATTATTGTTGCATGCACCAAGATACAGTGGAAGACACGACTATTTTTGCATGCCATCCCAAGATAATTAAAATTTTAAAAAATGCAGAATACAATTATAGTCAGAGAAAGTACAATCCATGTAGACAAATAAGATGCAAGAATCATGACTGGGAGATCAAGAGTTCATCTTCAGTGTATCAGAGGTCCACAGAGATCCATGTTTGGGAAGTGCTGTTGGAATTAGCTTGGACAAGTAATTCCAGAACAGAGACAAGATTTAACATAGTCATTGCTTGATACTTTTCTGGTATGGATGTTTATTGGTGTTTTTATGGCATAAATGAAGGTCTGGACCAAAGCTGTTTTAAGATCTGGAGTGGAGTCATTCCGACAAAACCAAATCAGTGAACAAGTAATTGGTGTTTAAGTGCTACTTCAGCCAGTAATTATATTTTTGGCATATACTGTGAATGTGGAATGATAATCATGCAGATCTTCTCTTATAAATGTTAGTTGACTGAAAACAAATGAATCAAAAACACAAGTTGAAAGATTCAGTTTTCTTGTGTCCAGTAGTAATACTGCCAAACAAATCTTCCAAAAATATGAAAGCATCTGGAAAACCAACTTGCTTTTCACAAAAACTACTTAGATGTTCTATGCACATCAGTGTACTTACTTGCTAAAAGTAAACAGGAGAGTGCCACCAGATGTAACTGCTGCACAGAAATATCATAGCGGTCCATGAACAAGTCTAGAAGATAAACAGCCAGATGACGAGCAGTGGGGCAAAGATGAAAATGATTGCTGATGATTGCAAGAAAATCTGCAAAATATCGTCTGACATTCAGCTGAGGGGACCGACACTTGTAGGGAAGTAGTTTCAGCTCCTGAATAGAATAGAATAGAATTAGAATAATGATGACAAGATCAATTAAAGCTCAACAGTTTTAAAATGTGTGAATTGCTTAGTAAGAAAAAGTTACACATTTGAGGCAACTTGCCTTCATTAAATAGAGATTTGCATTCTACATCATAGAACAGGGAAGGCCCTTTGGCCCATTGTTTTGTATTGATCTTTTCAAAGTAAATTTATTATTGAAGTATGTATACATTATACAACCCTGAGATTTTTCTCCTTACAGGCAGCCACAAAACAAAGAAACCTCAAAAGAACCCATCATCAAAAAAACTGTTAAAACACCCAATGCACAGAGAAAAAGTAAAAAACAATGCGAACACCAAAAGCAAACAAACAGCTTCAGAACTGAAGTTTTACATGAAGCCAGGCATTACTACAGCTGGAGCAGGCCACACCTTCAGTTCAGCAGAGAGCTGAGTAAACATTGCGGAGCAGAAAGCAGAATCATGCAGAAATGGGTAGAACTAGCCCTCGCCTCCGGTCCCAACACCCTGATCTTCTTAAATTTGGCCCAGAGCTCAAACTGGCCAAAACATCGGGTTGTTCCTCGCTCTTGGACCTCTTTAGGATCTGAATCCCGCTGCCACAATTCGGCCCATACCTGGCCTTTCCAGTTCAGCCCAGCTCTTAAAAATCAATTGGACATCAGGACTTTACTTACTCTTGGGGATGCTTTGACCACGCCTCTGCCTTGGGCTCACCTCAATCATGCCTTCCCTATGCCTTTGCCACCTCTCACTTCCGCTTTACTCGACCATTTCTCACCTGTATCTCCGCTCGCCTCTCCATTGTTAGCGTTAATTGTCATTAATAAAATATTAAAAAGGCATTTAGAGATTATACAGAAAAAAAACATTGTTAACTGATTTCTATAGTTCTGACGTAGAAAAGAGGGTGCTTTGTTTTAAGGGTGAAGTCTCCATCAGTACTTTTTACAGCATCCTGAGGGAATGTTCTTGTGGAGAGGCTGAGCATCTGGGAAAGGTCTGGGGGGGGGGGGGGGGGGAAGAGCTGGGAGTAGAAATTACAGCTGAAGCATGGGAAGACATCTGTGATAATGCAAAGACAATTTCAGTTTGTAATAGAACTAAAGCATTGCAACTCAAAATTCTGCATAGAGCCCATCTGACTCCAGATTGTCTCTCGAAGTTTAAGATGGGGGTTTCTCCAATGTGTTCTAATTGTAAAGTAACTACTGGAACTTTCACCCACTATTTTTGGACTTGTCCCAAACTTCATGCATACTGGAGTGATATTTTGGGTGAAATGGAAAAGATTCTGAAGACGGAGCTTGAACTGGACCCAGTGTCTTTTCTCTTAGGCTTACCCAGCAGTCATATTATTAATGCACATCAGAAAAAACTTTTTAACATCCTGACTTTTTGTGCTTGGAAGAACATTTTACTTTGTTGGATATCCGATAAGGCCTCTGGACTTTTTGGTTGGCATAAATTAATCATGGAATACATTCCTTTGGACTTTTTGACATGTATGGTACACCCAAAAACAAATAGTTTTCATAAAACATGGCAACCTTTTCTGCAGTATGTAGATGTAAACCTGTCTGCTATAATAATAAGGGCTTTTATATAGGATGTTGGGGTGATGTCTATATTTTGACGAAAGTGTTCTGATAGCTGATATCTGTGGGGGGAATAAATGTAAATGTAAGTGTATCTGGAAATTGAAAGTTTTGTTATGCTGAGCAAAAAAAATATTAAAGTAAAAAAAAGGCATTTAGTAGCTTTCTTAGTTTTATTTTTTTTTGCCACCAATAAGTAGTTGCTGGGCATCACCAGTTCCATCGTAAACCTACTCCAAGATCAATCTACCCCTTCCTTTCCATATATCTCTCCATTTTCCTTTCACCCATGTCCCTCATGTTTCTACCTTTACTACCACCCCCGGCAGCATGCTTCACAGTTACCACTCTCTGTGGAAAAGAAGCTACCTCTGAGGTTACATCCCCCCATACTTCCCTTGAATGACCTTAACATTATGCCCTGTCATAGTAGCTATATCCACACTGGGGAAAACTATGTCTGTGTCTTTTATCATCTTGTACACATCTATCAAGTCACCTCTTCTCCAGCGAGAAAAGCCCCAGCTCACTCAACCTTTCCTTTTAAGGCATGTTCTCCAATCCAGGCAGAATCCTGGTACTGCCATTACTTGATACCATTTTTTGGTTTGACCAGTTGAGAATGCTTTAAGGCAGGAAAAGAAACACGTTTTAGCAGTCAGAGCTCTCCATGGTAAATTAAAATGTGGTTCCAAATGACCCCTGTACCATTATAATCGACCAGTACCAGTACAGTGGACAAATAGTGTAAAAGGAAAATAATCGCATGTCCGATACCACTTTCACAGGTAAATGTGTGGGATTTATACTTCTATGCATTATCTTCTAAGGCAGAGCATATAAATGCTGCAAAGTGTACTAAGCCAATATAAACCAACACCGTTCCAAATTTGATCCACGGGCTGTGACAGACAAAAGAAACCATTTTGCTCCAAATCGCTTTGGTAAAAGAAAACAAAAAAAAGGAGGCAAACAGCAACCTTTTCTTTGCTATTCCTTGACTACAGCTGGAAAGTCCTTATGGACACCAATTGATATGTGACAATGATTCTCTCCATGTCAGTACTCATATTTAAATACAGACTACTTAAGCAAATTACTGGGGGCCTGGCAATATATCTGTCAAGAAGAAGGAAGTATGGGACAAACACATTGTTAGAGCATATAAAGACCGGCATGATAAACATCCCCTGCTTTGAAAAATAGACAGTTATTGATGCTTTAAGAGAAAAATAACTGACACCTACATGTAATTAAAGTGTACGATGCATAGGACTTTATTTCCAGAAAATTAACCTCATTAATCATTACGTAGCAACAGAATACTAGAACATAAAGAAAAAAGGTCTTCTGAAGAAAAAACATCAGATAATACTCAATTTCTTTCTCCACATACCTGCTAGTTTTATTTCCCCTCAAATACCTATCATTCCCTTGTGGTTGCATTGCAACAACCTGGTGCAAATGTCATTGATTTCCATCAAAGTTGAAAACTAAACCTACAGAGGTGGAATCTGAATTAAATAGCTTAATTAATCACCTCACTTTACAAGAGGAGCTCCATGAAACAGCAGCTGCAAGTACTCAACAAAACAAATAAAAGGTAGTCAAAGTTGAGAACAAACATTTGAGGAATAACATTCTATGCTTACTCCCAATTGTGAAGGATCAAGATAAGGCCAGAGAACTGATCGCAAGTTAAAGACAAATAGATCTTAATTGAATTAGTATGGACAGCATATTCCTGCTCCATCCAAAATCTTTGCCATTCAGATTAACTGCAGCAGAAGATTTGTATTTGTCGATTTAAAAACAATTAAAATGTTTAAATACAGAGGAATACTTCTTATAAAGATAGTTTCACTTAACATAATACAGAGAATAAATACTTCTGATTGTTATTAGTTTTAAGCCATCATGCATGAGTGTGTAACTTTAATACAAGTTTGTAATTTGAGACTTTCCAAATTTGATCTTGTTACATCCTGTACAATACCACAAGTATTGGGGTGGGAAAATGTACTATACATTCCAAGTGGATTGGATTTAATTTATTTAATTCTGAATCAGATCTTGAGTCACTTCCTTCACTTTACCTACCAAGTTACATAGAGTGAGCAAGTAGCCTACAAAAACTATTCAATAATTTATCATTTTGCAAATTTAGTTACAAAAAATGTCACGTAGCTAACCACATCAGACTGTCACAGACTTCAATGCATCTTCTTGTAGAGTAGTAGGTTATGGAAATGTGATGCATTTTAAATTAAACCTACTGTATATGTCAAGCAAATAATTCCATCTTGTGCAAATTCTGATCATGATTTCTTTTCTCTATTGGAGATTAAAATCTTAAAGGGGACAATAGTCAGGTTACACAATAAATGTAGAAGTTATTTATTTCATACAATCAACCTCTTAATTCAATCCTGAAGTATTTTGACAGTAAACATAGTCAATGTTATAAGCCAGTCCAGGATGTAGAATTTCACAAAGTAATTGCTACCATTGTTTGTAGCAATCAAAGCCTTCTGCATAAAAGCTGTTTTCTTTAGAATTAGATATGTTCCCACCATTTAAAACGTTTGCCTGTTTGGTTGATGTACAATGAGAAAGATTAAACTTCCAAATGGATATTTATTTTCTGTAAAATGGTATAACTCTAAACGTTTTTTCTTATTTAAATACATAAGGGAGTGCCGTTGACAGTAAACAGTAAAGACCGAAAAGAATGTTGATCAAGTAGCATCTGTGGTTAAAATTGCAGCTAAGATTTCAGATCACTGATGCTTTAGCCTGAATATTTCCAACTTTTTGTATCAGTTAAATGTTGTTCCGGCAGGAATGTAGATCTGCGCTAAAATTTTGTTGTTAAGAAGATCAGGAATTTAAAAGGCTACACACCAACAAATGCCAGCGATTAAGCACACTTGATTGATGAGTGAAATATACATTCACGAACAATGGAACGAATTCTCAGCTGCTCTCGGCCAACTTTAATCAATGAGTAAATTATAGCTTCACTTTTAAAGTAAAATACTCAAAGTTATTCATCCTAAAAGTGTAAGCGATATATATAAAAACACGAA